>NC_142247.1:40458501-41658501 GCF_052056855.1 Sturnus vulgaris
ATGTTATGAACTCTGTTACATGCTTCTGAATATACAATCAAACATTTTCTGAGTGCATCACTAGTTAGAAAAAGAACTAAAAAGCAAGTTGCAAATTTCCCAAGTTGACAGTACTCCCTATAGCTGATTCTAGTTTAGTTACAGGGCAACTACTAGATGACATCTTGTTCTTTTTTTGTTAATACTTCAATAGCTGGGTGTGTTGGTTTGAAAGTAAAACCAGTGCGAGACTCCAAGTCAGTAATACAATTTAATAGGAGAAAAGAGAAAAAAAAAATAAAATACATGCAATAATATAAAAGAAACAACCACCAACACAGTCAGAAATACAACCTGACACCCTGTCAGTCAGGGTGTTGGTAGCAGTCCGTATAAATGGTGGCTGCAGTCCTCCTGGATGACAGATGTGGTTCTGTTGAAGCAGTGCTCCTGTAGAAGGTGCAGTTTTCCTCCGAAGATCCAGCGATGATGTGGAAAAAGGTCCGACTTTCCTCTGGGATCCAGTGGAAAGGTCTGCCCTCGGGTCCCAAACCCCAGTTTTTTATCTAGGTAGGAAAGGCTTGGCTCCTGCCCCTGGTTGGGGCATCTCCCAATGGGGTGATGTAATCTTATCAGTCACACAATAGGACTTAATGGCCCATTAACAGAATATATCTTCTGGAGGAGGGATGGGTTGTGAATAGATAACGATGATCATCCCCCCATCTTATCAGATGGCACATCAGCAGAGGATATCTCCCACAGAGATAAGGATCACCACCCCTCCCACATTTTAACAGATGGTGATAGAATACACATTTTTGCATTGTACCCCAGGACATAATCCACCCCTTATTCTATTACCATCTACATCACACCCAAACCAATACCCTCTTACAGATATATAATACAAAATGAAACCTTACATACAGTTCTCACTAAAAATTAGGTCTCTTTGCGGTACACAACGGGTTTCCCCATCTTTCTGCATTACCCACCAAGTGTAACCAGGTCCTTGAGCAAAAACAATCCCACGGATTGGTTTGCCTTTGCCTGTGGTGGGATTAATCCAAACAGTCTTTCCTAAAATACCTTTCATGTGTACCACTGGGACCTTGTCCCCATCCACTGTGTGCAGGGGTTCAGAGTGGGCAGGACCGGCTCGATTGATGGACCCTCGAGTGTTAACCATCCAGGTGGCTTTGGCCAAGTTCATTTCCCAATTTCTGAAGGTTCCACCACCAAGTGCTTTCAAAGTAGTCTTAAGGAGTCCATTACACCGTTCAACTTTCCCGGCAGCTGGCGCATGGTAAGGAATATGATATATCCATTCAATGCCATGTTCTTTGGCCCACGTGTTGATAAGACCGTTCTTGAAATGGGTTCCGTTGTCTGATTCAATTCTCTCAGGGGTACCATGCCTCCAAAGGACTTGTTTTTCTAGGCCCAAGATGGTGTTCCGGGCAGTGGCATGAGGCACAGGGTAGGTCTCTAACCATCCTGTGGTTGCTTCCACCATGGTCAGTACGTAGCGTTTGCCCTGGCGGGTTTGGGGAAGGGTGATGTAGTCAATTTGCCAGGCTTCCCCATACCTGTACTTTGACCATCGTCCACCATACCACAGAGGCTTTACCCGCTTGGCCTGTTTGATTGCGGCACAGGTCTCGCAGTCGTGGATGACCTGTGAGATACTGTCCATGGTAAGGTCCACCCCTCGGTCACGGGCCCATCGGTACGTCGCATCTCTCCCCTGATGACCAGAGGCATCATGGGCCCAACGAGCTAGGAATGATTCTCCCTTGTGCTGCCAGTCTAGATCCACCTGTGATACTTTCACTTTGGCAGCTCGGTCCACCTGCTCGTTGTTGTGATGTTCTTCATTAGCCCGGCTTTTGGGTACATGTGCATCCACGTGTCGAACCTTTATGGTCAGTTTCTCTATTCGGGCAGCAATGTCCTGCCAAATCTCAGCTGCCCATATGGGTTTCCCTCTGCGTTGCCAGTTGGCCTTTTTCCAGCGATCCAGCCATCCCCACAGAGCATTAGCTACCATCCATGAGTCAGTGTAGAGATAGAGCCTTGGCCACTTCTCTCGTTCAGCAATATCCAAAGCCAACTGGACGGCTTTTAGCTCTGCGACCTGACTCGATCCACCTTGTCCCTCGGTAGCTTGTGCAACTTGTCGTGTGGGGCTCCATACTGCAGCTTTCCATTTCCGGTTAGTGCCTACAATTCGGCAGGAACCATCAGTGAAGAGGGCATATCGTCTTTCAGCCTCCTGTAGCTCATTATATGGTGGGGCTTCCTCAGCACGTGCCACTTGTTCCTCTTCTTCTTCAGAAGACAATCCAAAAGTCTCACCTTCAGGCCAGTTTGTAATTATTTCCAGAATCCCAGGGCGATTTGGATTCCCAATACGGGCGCGCTGAGTGATGAGGGCAATCCACTTGCTCCATGTGGTGTCAGTGGCGTGATGTGTGGAAGGCACCTTTCCCTTGAACATCCAGCCCAGCACTGGTAGTCGGGGTGCCAGGAGGAGTTGTGTTTCTGTGCCAATCACCTCTGAGGCAGCTTGAACTCCTTCATAGGCGGCCAAGATCTCCTTCTCTGTGGGAGTGTAGTTGGCTTCAGATCCTTTGTAGCTTCTGCTCCAGAATCCCAGTGGTCGACCCCGAGTCTCACCAGGCACCTTCTGCCACAGGCTCCAAGACAAACCATGGTTCCCGGCTGCAGAGTAGAGCACGTTCTTCACATCTGGTCCCGTCCTGACTGGGCCAAGGGCTACTGCATGAGCAATCTCCTGCTTGATCTGGGCGAAGGCTTGCTGCTGCTCAGGGCCCCAGTGGAAATCGTTCTTCTTGCGGGTAACCAGGTAGAGAGGGCTCACAATCTGACTGTACTCAGGAATGTGCATTCTCCAAAAGCCTATGGCACCTAGGAAGGCTTGTGTTTCCTTCTTGTTGGTAGGTGGAGACATAGCAGTGATCTTATTAATTACCTCTGTTGGGATCTGACGACGTCCATCTTGCCACTTGACTCCTAGAAACTGAATTTCCTGAGCTGGTCCCTTAACTTTACTTCGCTTAATGGCAAAACCAGCTTTCAGCAGAATCTGGATAATCTTCTCTCCTTTCTCGAAGACTTCCCCTGCTGTGCTGCCCCATACAATGATGTCATCGATATACTGTAGATGTTCGGGGGCCTCACCCTTCTCCAGTGCAGCCTGGATCAGCCCATGACAGATGGTGGGACTGTGCTTCCACCCCTGGGGCAGACGATTCCAGGTGTACTGCACACCCCTCCAGGTGAAAGCAAACTGAGGCCTGCATTCTGCTGCCAGAGGAATGGAGAAAAATGCATTGGCGATATCGATAGTGGCATACCACTTTGCTGCCTTGGACTCCAGCTCGTACTGCAGTTCCAGCATGTCCGGCACAGCAGCGCTCAGCGGTGGAGTCACCTCATTCAATGCACGATAGTCTACGGTCAATCTCCATTCTCCTTCAGATTTACGCACAGGCCAGATGGGGCTGTTGAAGGGTGAGTGGGTTTTGCTGACCACCCCTTGGCTCTCCAGTTTACGGATCATTTCATGGATGGGAATCACTGAGTCTCTGTCAGTACGGTATTGCCGGCGGTGTACTGTTGTTCTGGCGATTGGTACCCGTTGCTCTTCAACTCTCAGTAGTCCCACAGCAGAGGGGTCATCTGCAAGACCAGGCAAGGTGCTCAGTTTTCTAATGCCGTCTGTCTCTACAGCAGCTATCCCGAAAGCCCAGCGATATCCTTTTGGGTCTTTGAAGTATCCATTTCTAAGATAGTCTATGCCAAGGATGCATGGGGCCTCTGGGCCAGTCACGATGGGGTGTTTCTGCCACCTGTTCCCAGTTAAACTCACTTCGGCCTCCACTACAGTCAGCTGCTGGGATCCTCCTGTTACCCCAGAAATAGAGATGGATTCTTCTCCTACATACTTTGATGGCATCAGAGTACACTGGGCGCCGGTGTCAACCAAAGCCTTATGTTTTTGTGGGTCGGATGTGCCAGGCCATCGGATCCACACAGTCCAATAGATCCGATTATCCCTCTCCTCTACCTGGCTAGAGGCAGGGCTCCTCTATTCCTGATCCTGGTACACGTTGCTCTCTCCCTGTAAATAGGTTCTTGAGGTTCCTTCAAGAGGATCAGTCATATCATCATTCTGATACTGTCTGGAGTTCTGTACACGAGAGACTGGAGCAGCATTGACTCTAGATGAACTTCTTGGGGTAGGTGTCCCTCTTTTCAGCTCCCGTACCCGGGCTGCTAAGGAGGAGGTGGGTTTTCCATCCCACTTCCTCATGTCTTCTCCATGCTCCTGAAGGAAAAACCAGAGGTTACCTCGTGGAGTGTGTCCTCTCTCCCTGCCTGAGGAACGCCGGCTCCTAATGGCAGAAACTCTTGTTGGTTCAGGAGAGATCTGGTAGTTGTTTTCCTTAAGTTCTTTTTTTAGTTTCTGATGGCCCTCTTCAATCAGGCTTCGGACTTGCTCCACCAGCCGTGTTTCCACGGATGAGACATGGGTACGAAATGGGGCTGTGACAGTGTCCTCATAAATTCTTAGTTTATTGGCCAAGACGCCTACCATGTCCTCACCTTCCCTCCACTGCAGCGTTGCCAGGTAACGGGAATACATCTCTGGTCCAAGTCGTGCAAATCTCAACCACATCTGTGACGTGCACCGGACACAGTCTGGGCTCTTAGGAAATCTCTCATCTTCTGAGAAAATGATCTCCAGCACGGCCAATTCCCTCAGGCATCGGATACCTTGTTCTATTGTGCTCCATTTTCCTTGGTGCACCTGAAGATCTTCTTTACAAAGGTATCTGTCCTTCACACTTGTCAGCAGTCGCCGCCAGAGGCTGAGAGTTTCTTGGGTTCTCCCAATCCCCTGGTCAATGACCACATCCCGGGACAGAGATCCCAGTTGCCTGGCCTCACATCCATCCAGAATGGTGTCATTGGCTGCAGCGTCCCAGATGCGGAGCAGCCAGGTCAAGATGGACTCATTTGTCTGGCGGGTGAATTCCCTCCGCAGGTCACGCAGCTCACCCAGGGATAGAGAGCGAGTGATGATCTCTGGCTCTGTCACTTCTGCTGGGTGCGAAGGTCCTGCCACGTCCTCGTCAGTCACTATGCGAACTGATTTGCTCTTTGATTTCTTCTTCTGAACGGGCGCAACTGCTACTGGTCTAGGCTGTTCTGGCTCAGTGATGGTTTGTGTGGAGATGCTGATGGTGCTTCTGGCTTTTTTCTCCTCTGTGGCAGACTGCATAGACACGGACACCGTTGCTTTGCTTTTGGCTTTTTCCTCCTCTGTGGCAGTCTGCGTAGACACGGACACTGTTGCTTCGCTTTTGGCTTTTTCCTCCTTTGTGGCAGTCTGCATAGACACGGGCACTGTTGCTTTTTGTTTGGTTCTTCTCCTCTTTGTGACATTCTGTGCAGTCGTGGACGAAGTTGATTTGTTTCTTTTTTCCTCTTCCTCAAGAATACGCATCAATACGCCATGTAGTGTTCTGTTTCTAAGCATGTTGTAGGCTGTAAAGGCTGTGCAGAGGAGACAAAGCAGAACTAACAACAATATTGTGCTGTCCTTAGCATCCAGCGGGAACTCAACATTTCCAAAAACTACTGTATCAGGCCGGAAAGATTGGAAAAAATCATCCTTTACCCCTCCCCCCAAGGGCTGGGTGTGATTGTTAAAACCCCGGATGTAGCAACCTAGACTAGGACAAGCAAACAAAGTCGAGTATATATTCCGGATTATGTTCATTGCCTCAGAGGTTATCATGCAGTAGACATAATAGGCCAGTAAAGCAATTTTTATACCATATCCTGGTCTACACAGGAGCATTACAGCTGGCAGATAGTTCCCCATGTGTGGAAAAATATAGAGAGCAAGATATAAAACCCATGTAAGCATGTTGAGAATCATGGTGAAAACAAAATTGTAATACTGACTTTCCTCAGCACCCTTCGTGCCCCACGTTGGGCGCCAATTAATGTGTTGGTTTGAAAGTAAAACCAGTGCGAGACTCCAAGTCAGTAATACAATTTAATAGGAGAAAAGAGAAAAAAAAAAATAAAATACATGCAATAATATAAAAGAAACAACCACCAACACAGTCAGAAATACAACCTGACACCCTGTCAGTCAGGGTGTTGGTAGCAGTCCGTATAAATGGTGGCTGCAGTCCTCCTGGATGACAGATGTGGTTCTGTTGAAGCAGTGCTCCTGTAGAAGGTGCAGTTTTCCTCCGAAGATCCAGCGATGATGTGGAAAAAGGTCCGACTTTCCTCTGGGATCCAGTGGAAAGGTCTGCCCTCGGGTCCCAAACCCCAGTTTTTTATCTAGGTAGGAAAGGCTTGGCTCCTGCCCCTGGTTGGGGCATCTCCCAATGGGGTGATGTAATCTTATCAGTCACACAATAGGACTTAATGGCCCATTAACAGAATATATCTTCTGGAGGAGGGATGGGTTGTGAATAGATAACGATGATCATCCCCCCATCTTATCAGATGGCACATCAGCAGAGGATATCTCCCACAGAGATAAGGATCACCACCCCTCCCACATTTTAACAGATGGTGATAGAATACACATTTTTGCATTGTACCCCAGGACACTGGGCATATCTTTGTTTTATGAAAAAGCATGGAGGGAAAATAGAAGTATTAAAACAGTCACAGTTATAAATCTGACACCATTTTTAAGCTTCAATTGGAGAATTTCTTTTTATGTGAGTGCATATAAATTTCACTTATGACTTAAGTACTCCCAAAGTTTGGAAGACAGTGAGGTTTGTATAGTTTTGTCAATAACCTTTCCCCCCATAAAATAATGCTTCAGGTGAAGCTTAGGTGCACACATGCATTTACTTATTGCAGCTAGTCTGTAAGACAAATACATAACCTGATCTTTGAAGACTCTTCAAGCTATATAATAAGTAGAAAAATACAGTAACTTAGTTTTTGAGATATTCTAGTAGAACTGGAAGTCATCAGTACAGCCTCCTGTTCAAAGCAAGGGAAACTCAAGGCAAACTGTGGAGCCAGAGCAGATTATTCAGGGTTTTGCCTCTTTCAAAAATCTCCAAGGGTGGAGGTTCTGCAATCTTGCTGGGCAGCATAGTATGTCCTTAACAGCTGTAGGTAGGAATTTCTAGTTTTAGTCTGATTGAACTTTTCTTTGCTGTAGTTTATGACTACTGCATCTTGGCTTTTTGTGGTGAACACTTAAGTCCAGCTATGTATTTTCTGACATCCTCCTTCCATTTCTTTAGGGATTGGTATTAGGGATATACAAAAACCTGAGCACCACCCTGACTTAATACTTTTAAAAATACTTAGATATTGTTGGAAAGCATTTTACTTACTTGCCTTACATCTAAGTTTACTAAATATTTTTTGGAGTATGTTAACATGAGAAATGGGCAATAAAACATAGTCCTGAAAAAGACTGCAGCATGGTGCCAAGCCTTTCTGTATTGAAATCCCAGAATGCATCATTTTTACTGGGTCTGTCGTGGAAGGCTTGGAAATGCTGAATTTTTTATAGAATTCTTTGCCAACATTTAAGTTTGCATTCACAATTTCAGTAGTGTGTAGTAAACGAAGAAGCTGAAACAAAGGACGTAATTGAATTTTGAGAAAAGCTTGTGATACTGTATGACACAAAAGCTGAGATTACAAAATCATTTATGAAAAGACTACTGGAAGGGATTACAGCAAAATGTAAAGGACAAAGGGTAACAGTTCAACATGGAGAGGGATAAATTGTTTTTTAAATCATTACTGGGTTTGAAATCACTATTTTATATTACTGTCTATAATAAAAGAAAAAAGACAATTTCTTGTTTTTATCGTAAATTTATAGAAGAGTTAGTGAATATAATCAGCATACATAATATTATGGGATAATATGGATTGATTTATGCGTCAGAAAAATGTAATGGATGTAATGAATGTGGCAAATGTTGTGCATTTTAATATCTGGAGGGCTTCAGCCTTTGCTGAAGGCTGATTTTGCAGAGGAGTCTAAATGACCCTTTAATTATCTGAATATTTTTCCAGTGTTTTGCAACAGGACTGCATTATGTCTAAATGTATGTGAATATTTAAGTAATAATGTAGCTCTTAATTTTAATTTTGTACTATTTCTATCAAGTAATTAATATTCTAAAAGTGTTGATATAGCAGAGTCATTTGTGTTTTATTGATTTAGCTACATGTTCTTCTCTGTAACAAGATGTTCATGTTTATCAGTGTTACTGATTGATAGTACATAGAGAGGTATCTGGAATTTGGGCATTTATTTCTAAAATTGTAATATGCTAGCAAATCTAGATCTGTGCTTTAGATAGAATGAATAGAGGCAAGTAATGTGTTGTAACTAACTTTTCTCTTCTCTTAATTTCCCAATAAATATCAGTTAGTTCTCCTGTGTCAGAATGATGTAGCAACACCAGGGGAAGGCACAGTATGGAGAGAAAGTAATTTACTGCTGAAAATAATAGTAATTGCTCCACTGAATGGGCTTTAATCATGATTTTGTGCAGTCTTCAAATTCTGAACTATGTTTTATTGATCTATCTCTAGGAAAAAATACCAGTCCCTTCACTGGGATCAGAATTACACATGATTTCAGAGCCTCACTTTCTTCTTAGTAAACAGAAACTTAACCTTCTGAAACTTGCAGAATTGTTCAGAGTAGCCAGGTAGAAGCTGCATTTATTCTTTATGCCCTGCACTGTTCTCGACATGACGCTGTGTACGTCACCCAGAATTAATTCCTGGGTGACCCCTATTGTCTTCAGGGGAAGATGAGGCTGGTGCCTGACCTCAGGACAGTCTTCCATGAGGCTCTTTGCTTCTTCAGTAGAGGAATTTGGCTTATTTGCAATTCAGAGGCTCAGCAGGGACAGAGGAGAAGCACCTCTAGTGTCTCTGGCTTGTTTTTGTGAAGAGAGGGAGCACTGTTGGTACACTCTAAATATGCATCACATGTGCTTCTGCAAGCAGGTCAGACCAATAACAATTATAATAACAATTTAGCTTCACTATGATTCTTAAAGCTTTTTTTTAATTAAAAATGAAATCATGCCATTGAAGTTAACCCTTCATGATAATGTATTCCAGCACCTTTAGCAGGCCTGAGCATCTAGTGTGTACAGGTCTTGATTTTTCTGAATTGAAAATTTAAAGAATATTCACTAAAATAATAAAATGTGTCATGAGTGATAAACAGCCTGTAGTCTAACGTAGAGGATTTGTTTCCAAACAACACACCCCAAATGGATTATTCATTCTATGCTACTATGCTGGGCATTATGGCATCTCAGTGTTACCTCACTTTACATTTTCCTGACAGATAACAGAGTTTCCAGAACTGCATGAATTACATAGTTTACAGTATTGTGAAATGAAGTCAGTACTTTTAGGATTTTTGCTGAAGTTATTTAGAATTTTCTTTAAAAATAAATAGTTCTGGTTTAACCTCCATATTTTCTGCTTTGTGAGAATTTTGAGTCTTTTTTGTTTCATTTGTTTCATTATTGACATTTATTTTGTGAAGGGTTGAATGTGAGACTCTAAAATTGTTTCAGTTACTAAAAAAATATATTTTACTAACTTCATGTTCCTCTCCAATGTATTTCTTATGTTGTGTCATCATTTGAACCTTGTGGACCTGAAATATATGGTATGCAGGCAATTTGGAGGATCTGCCAAGAATGGAAGAACTGAGGGGGCTGAATAACTGCATAAGTTTAAATTTCTAAGAAGACACATTTTCGAACAGGAAACATTTTAGTTGTATTGCCAATGATACTAATTATCTGAATATCTCAGTTCTCAAAAGTATTGTTCCAGTGGAATGTCAGATTCCACCGAGAATGGTGCGAGCTTCTACTTCTTGTGTACAGCTGTATTTAGCTCAGTAAATCTCGTCCAGTCAAAAACTGATTTATATGACTGAAGGGCAGCTCTGCCCTCCTCACTGTCTGTGGAAAGATGAATTACAGGCTGTTTCCCCTGGAGTCTCTCAGGGCTGATCTATGCCTTGGAAGTTTTGTTGGCAATTTACTGGGCAATTAAATTCCCAGGAAGTACTTCAAAGGGAAATGGATCTTTGGCTGGCAGGAGTGGATGTTTTCCAGCCAAAGAAAAGAGAAAAATGTTGCAAGAAGGTTTAAACCCTGTAGATATATATTAACCCTCCACTAACTGTCAGGTCTTTCTCCTAGCTCCAGTGTGTTGAGACAGGTTTCTCCGGTCCACCACGTGAAATGGCAGCTCTCAGGCTGCACAGGTTTGGAAGGTATTGAATTCTTCACATCTAGAAGAGCAGACTGCAGAAGGATGATTTACTTTCACCCATTAATATCTTTTAAGTAGTTGTAAAGGTTATGAAGTGGAACCATATATTACATGATGATGTGGAAGAGCATAAAACAACCATTCATCCAAACAGTATTAGTTGCCTTGGACTGCTTGCAGAGCCCTGAAGAATCTGACAGCTTCAGTTCATGCAGATTAAACGGTTTAAGTTTCTTACTGTATATTTTAACTTTTTTTTTTTCATGATACTTCTCCATGTTTCATTGATTCAGTTAGTAGAGTGTTTGCTGTTGAAAGAGTAGATGGTGGTTTGTGGGTTTTGGGCCTTTGGGATCCTTTCCAGAACAATGAGGCGGTTCAGGAATGTGGGAAAGTGATATATTAATGAATTATATTCATTGATATAAAATGCTGGAAAGGCACAAAATATTTATGCAGCCTTCAGATATTAAAGTGGTTGTGGGATTTAATGGGAACTATAAAAGAGTTGTTTTTCTACATTAACATTTGAATCTTGTTTCTTTCCTTACACAGTTTCTGCAAAACACTACCTGGTGTAAAATACAATTGGGATTGTCAACATTTTCACATGAATGCTGCTGTTAGTTTTAACTTAGTTTATAAGTAAGCTTTTAATTTGAAGGTTTTGTAAATCCAGTTTGCGCATTACAGAAGTGTCCTTTATTTAGGCAGTTGAAAATTAACACACGTCAAGAAAAGCTGATGGAGCATTTTTTTAACTCCTTTTTGGAATCAATGCAGAAAAGTGATGCATAACTTATGCCTAAACTATAAGGAAACTGGATCCACGCCTGTTTTTTTTAAAACCAAAGTAGTCCTTCCAAGGTGTTTGATGCTTATATGCTGGTATCAAAGAAGTAAGTTACAAAGAGGATTTTGAGAGTTGATTCTTCATACTGCTGTTCCAAAAATCATGCAGATAACCTGTATGAAGTTGCAGAAGGATTTGTCATTGATGCAAGGTAATTTTCATTGATGTAACTTTCACTTAAAGATCCAGGAAGAATTCTTAATTTTATTCTTCTCACAAGCATCTTCTGCTCTTAACAAGTGGTTCAGAGCACTCATAAGGACCAGGAACAGCTTCCACAAAACAGAAACTGACATATCAGGGGTTCCTCCTAGAGGGTAGCCCTACACAAGACGATACCTGGAGCCTGACACACAGTGTACTGCTTATTACTAATAATTGTTTGCTGTACTTCATACAAGCAGTTAGGGTTTTTTTGAGTGCAGAGAGTCCCAGATTATGGAGTAATAGAATCTCCTGAGAGTCTCATGATTTAGGGTCTTTTGCTAGCTTAAACATGAAATGCTAAAGGCCTACAATACAGGTTTCCTCCTACTCTGTAGCTCTGTAGGGAACAGGCTCCCTAGGGAGGTGGTCACAGTATGAGCCTGACTGAGTTCAAGAAGCATTTAAATAACACTTCCAGGCACATTGTGGGATTCGTGGGGCTGTCCTATACAACATTGATGATCCTAGTGGGTCCCTTCCAACTCAACATGTTCTATGATTCTGTTATTCTACCACACCACTGTGCAACTGTTGTTGCATCCTTTTTCCATATTCAAAGTCATTATATGTTCTCATCACTGCACAAAAGGTCTGCAGCTTACTTTTCTGGTTCTATGCTGATATAATTGTCCTTTAAACTCAGGAGAAAGAATTCTAAAACTTCCATTAGTTTCTGTTGTCTAGGTAGGTATTTCCTCACTGAGATAGCTAGCTGTTTGAATAATATGCAAGAATGTATCTTTTGTGTTCAATATAATAGGGGATGTAGATGCCCAAACCAACAATATGAATTACTCTTCTTACGGTGTTCAGTGCTTGAAAGTCTGTGTCTGTTGTTTCTGGGTTTGGTCCAAGGTGTTCAAGTAGGATCTTGTGTCTCATGTATACAGTGTTTCATCTTCTCAGTTTGTTCATTGTCAAGTTGTTACATATCCCTGAGTTCCATAGGGTCCAGTGTTGAATGACCTAATCAGTCAAGAACAAGGTTTTCTTCCCTGGAAAAGTACAAATATACGAACACTGAGTTGCAGTTGTAGCAGCAAATGTTCCTGCACCCATGATTGTTGCAGCTGCATTAGCACATCTCTTGTGAATGTTCTACATCTATTGTTCCGTGGAGGGCTCTGCTGTAGATCTTGCTTTCAGGAGAGCTTCAAGAAGAGGTATTGTACAAGAAGTGAACCTGTGAGAGAAAGGCTACAAAGAACACAGGCTTAGGACCCCAACAGACTGTAGGGCAATATGTCATGTGTGCATTGCACCTTGACGGGTGTCAGCACTTATCTCTGTTATGCATGCAGTAACCATCCTTGTCTGTTTGGTACAATGACTGCCTGTGACATGTTGTGTCTGACAGTGGCTTCTCTGTGAAGCCTGTGAGATATGGTTGGCACAGCACCTTGCTCTCAGGCACTCTGTTGCAGCCTGCTTTTTTCTCACAGACCTCAGGAAAGCTGATTACTTGACCTATACTCCACTCCTGAATTTAAATCACATTGGTTCAGCCCACCTTCTTCTTTTGTCTCCAGGAAGAGCCTATTTTGTATCAGGTTATGTAGCTTCTTTGTTACTTGTACTCCTCCAGGTGATAACCTTATTTGTTTTGGATGCATCAAGTCTGATTGAACTTAGCAGAATTCCTATTGACATTACTAAGTTAGGATATAATTAATTACCTTTATGTATCTGTGGTGAGGTTGCATTCCTAGTGGTATATGAAAACTGATAGAATTAGTTCAGAATGTTTAATATACTTCTCTAGTTGATTTCATGAAGCTCTTTTCATTTGTAGTAGTGTACACAAGTAGGAAGATCCATATAAAGATGACTATGCTTTTTTCAGCGTAACTAATTTGAAAGGAGAGTGGCTGTGACAGGATATGGAAAGCTTTCTGTGACACATTGTGTTCTGATTTTGGCTTGGACAGGGTTCATTTTCTTCACAGACACAGTATGGGGCTGTCTTTTGGATTTGTGCTGAACACAATGATGATCATATAGAGATGTTTTTATTGCTGTTGAGCAGGGCTTACATAGACCCAAGGCCTTTTCTGCTTCTTGTACTGTCAGGAAGTTGGAACTGCATTGGGAGGTCGGGAGGAGACGCATCCAGGACAGGTGACTTCAACTGACTGAAGGGAGTTTCCATATGACATCATGCTCAGTGTATGCAGTGGGGGGAAGAAGGAGGAAGGGGGGGATATTTGGAATGATAATGTTTGTTTTCCCCAGTAACCATTACACGTGGTGGGGCCCTGCCCTCCTGGAGATGGCTGAACATTACAGATCAGTGAATTGATTCCTTTTTGTGCTTTGCTTTTCCTATTAAACTGTCTTATCATCTGAGGATGATGTACATCTGCGGGTAGAATACTAAAAGTTCTGGCCCTGAGCTTGTTAGGCAGAGACAGGAAGAAGGACCTCAGCTTTCAACAGAACCAAGGCAAAATCTCACTGAGCCTATGCTGTAGCTTTGTGGACACTATCATCAAAGGGGAAAAGTGCTTACTGTATCACTTTGCATTCACTTGGGATCAGTATTAGAACAGTACAAAGTAGTAGGTGATTTCAGACTTCTAATTAAACACCGGGGATTGCATTCCCTCTGTTGCAAAAGATGAAGTCTAATATTTGTGATACGAAAATTCTCCAGTTATGCCTTTTTCTGCAACCCTTGTAAGTCTTTTGTGAAATAGAAAAACTATTACACCGTAAAAGCATCTGTGGAGCATCTACATGTTCAGGCTTTTATTAAATGGCTAATCTATATGGGATTTGTGGAATCCAAAGCAGAAACATTGTTAAATAAGGCATGCTGAGGAAAACATAATCTCGTGTTTATTCCACAGAGGCTTTTGGTTTTGTTTTGGGATTCATGAACTCTCGTGAGCCTTCTAAAAATTAGTAGTTCTGAGTATTGTAACAACTCAATAATGTAATCTGTCTGGCATCAGGAGCCCTCTTTTGCAGAAGCTAAGTGTCTTTTGATATGCGATGTGGTCTGATAATGTTATAAAGCTCCCTGGCTTCATCAGAGACAGTAAATGACTGAGTATCAGCAGTTTGTAAAGCCTTTTAATACTGCTGAAAGAATAGATAATGACAGTGTACAGTACTAGAACAAAACAATAAAGACTGGAATGTACAAAAGTTGATGGCCACTTAGTTTCTAAAATAATTACAGTTCATGTGGTTTTGGCTTTTAGAGCTTTTGAGTATAAATTCCTTTTCTTTTTGTTGCATTTCTATGAAGTGTTATTCAGGAAACACGAGAGAACTGTCAAATGTTTAGCCACAGAAAGTAAAAACAGTTCTTTGAATCTGTCATCTAATCATCTATCTGTATATTCATTAGTTTTTGAAATGCTACCAAAGCAGACATGAATTAAGAATGAAAAAATTGTCTTGAAATATGATATATCCTTAAAACTAATAATTAAATATAAAATTAAAAATTATACTAGAGTTTTGTAGGGAAATTATTGACCTAGTCTAGTGGCAAGATGGCAGAAGAAATTGCATTTTCTGCCTGGCAAAGTACAAAAAAAATTTGGATCTATGAATTACTCACAAAATGCTTTTGTTTTGTAATTCCTTTAAAGGAAGTCATGACACTGTAGAGAAAAGGATGGGCAGACTCTCTGGGAACAGTAGAAAGTCTCTTTTGTGTCTACCTGCTGCAGTGCACTCTGTCAAAGGCTCTACCGTCACTGCAGTACCTCTGTACAAAAAATGTGCTTTCTTTCATCCAGAAAGGTTAACGTGCTTTTCACTGCATTCTGTAGTCGGTAAGGTCACGTGTAAATTAATTTCGAGTTTCTGAGTACAGCACCTTTAATACTACAACTAGCTTAGTAGAAAACTTCCTGCAAAAGTTCTTGTGCTCATTGACATCCTTCTATTATTGTTAGTAAGTATGTGGTACTTCTTTCATGTTGAAAGTACCTGTCTACCTTTAGAGTACAAAATCAATGGTTATTTATTTCTATGAGATAAAGCTTCATGATGCTGATAGACTAACTTAGCTACTGTAGTTTGTCCTGACAGAGCTAAACTGAGCTAAATGCTTTTCCACTCAGAAACATTTCTCCACAGAGAAACCTCCAAACAAATAAAGGATTCCTACAGATTCCAAAAGATGACAGCTGGCATGTGTGTTCTCACTGACAAAGCTGAAAGAGAGGGAGAAGCTTAAACAGAGCCTGAAAAGTGTCAGTGGCCTGGGCAAAGTGGAGGCAGTGAGCTGCTCCTCCAGGGTGCTGCCTAAAAAAACCATGAAGCTTTGGGCACAAAAATAGTAGTGGATTAATTTTTGAAATAATGTCACATTGGACTCTCATAGATGAATTAAATGTGTTTTAAAGTCTCCTTTTTGGAATAACCTACACAGTGGGATGCCTCTTGACCAGCATTCATGTCAAAAGCAGTATTTATCTTCTTTTACTGTATTGACAATGATTTTAAAGTTCCTTTTTCCTTTTTTTTTCTTCCTAAAAGGATGCCAACAGTTGAAATAAAATTAGTAGCCAGAACTTTCTGCTAATCTTTATTCTCCTATGAGCTTTTCTTTAACATGCCATAAGTTTAGCTGATTATTTGCCAAAAATAGATTTAAGATTCTGATATTAGCTCCATGAGTTCTAATGGAGAAGGTTGTGTTAATTCTCCCTTTGTCATGTTCCAGAATGCTATATTAATCTAATAAATTTTTTGTCGATGATTTTTTGCACCCCTTTTCCATAAATATATTAAATATAATTTTTCATATTCCTTTTTAATAGCTGATTTGACTATTGGGTAACAATGATATAATTTGAAAACTGATGTGCAAATGGAAAAGCTCTGTTGTGCCAGAAGTATTTAAGATTTAATGAGCAAAGGAGTTGCAATCAGTGTGGTTTTTTAAAGAAATCAGAGCAACGAATTCTCATTATGTTGAGAAATGTAGCTGTAATTTGTTACAGGGAAGACTAAATATTATTTTCCTGTGTATGTGTATATATATGCACACACATGTATTATTAATTCTGTAAGTATATAATGTTAGTACCTTCATCACGTATGTAAGCCATAATTTTTATAGAAAAATAGAATGGTTTGGGTTGGAAAGGACCATGGGCGGGGACACTTTACACTAGACCAGGTTGCTCAAGGCCCCATCCAGCCTCTGCCTGAACACTTAAGAGATGGGACATCCCCACTTTCTATGGGCAATCTGTTCCAGTGCTTCACCATCTTCACAGTAAAGAATACTTCCTAATATCCAATGTAAACCTACCCTCTTTCAGTTTAAAGTCACTCCCCCTTGTCCTGTCAATACTTGGCCTTGTAGAGTCCCTCTCCAGCTTTCTTTCAGGCCTCTTTAGGGGCACTTGTAAGTCTCCCAGGAGCCTCCTCCTCTTCAGGTTGAACAACCGAAATTCTCTTTGCCTGTCTTCATAGGAGAGGTGCTCCAGGCCTCTGATCATCTTTGTGATCCTCCTCTGGACTTGTTCCAGCAGGCACATGTTTCCTGGATGCAGCACTCCAGGTGGGGTCTCATGGGAGCAGAGTAATGGTGGGGAATCCCCTCGCTGGCCCTGCTGCCCCCACTGCTTTCATGCAGCCCAGGACACGTTTGGCTTTCTGGGCTGGGAGTGGCCATTGCCAGGTCACGTTGAGCTTCTCAACACACCCAAGACCTTCTCTTCAGGCCTGCTCTCAGTCCATTCTCTGCCCAGCCTGAACTGTGCTTGGGATTGCCCTGACCCAGGACCTTGCACTTGGCCTTGTTGAGCTTCATGAGGTTTCCACAGACCCACCCCTCAAGCCTGTGAAGGTCCCTCTGGGTGTCATCCCTTCCCTCCAGCATGTTGACCACAGCACACAGCAAACCTGCCGAGGTGCCTCCGATGGCAGTGTCCGTGTCAGTGACACAGATGGGACACAGTGCTGGTCCCAGCACTGACCCCTCAGGAACATCACATGTCACTGGTCTCCACTTGGATATCGAGTCATTGACCACAACTCTCTGAATGTGACCACCCAGCCAATTCCTTATCCACTGAGTGGTCCATCCATCAAATCCATTTATCTCCAGTTTAGGGACAAGGATGTCGTGCAGGACAGTGTCAAATGCTTCACACAAATCCACGGAGATTATGTCAGTTCCTCTTCTCTTATCCATCAATGCTGTCATCCTTTTGTTTGTCAGGGACAGTTGGCTTTTAGTGAAACCACGTTGGCTGTCACCTGACAGTCACCTGTATTTGGTTTATCATCCATGTCTCAGTACTGTTTCCTGGAGATTCTACTCTCCATGATCTTGCCAAGCACTGAGGTGAAACTGACTGGCCTATGGTTCCCTGGGTTTTCTTTTGTTTCCTTTTTTAAAAATGAGGGTTATATTTCCTAGTTTACAGTCAGTGGGAGCTTAACTGGACTGCCACAGCTTCTCAGATATGATCGATAGTGTCTTAGTAATAATTTTCCTATCTTTAGAAATAAAAGCCTTCAGATACAAAATTTATGCTGTTTATAAAATGCATCCTGTTAAATATATGTGAAGGATGATACTAAGTTAGGATTACTTTGCAGGAAGCTGCATACATTGGTGTATGGTAGTTGCTTACACTTTCTTGAATGATTTTATTCCTGATAAACCAAATACAATAATTTATTCAGGTGCAATTTAAAAGGCTGGTGGATATAAAATCCAGTGAGGGAAACTTGACATTCCTTTTTACCTGACTTACAGAATTTGCAGAATATATTTCTTTTCTCCAGAATTAAAAATTCATATATCTAACAGCCTACACTAGGAGCAATGCTGCAACTCATTAGAAAGAAATACAAGAACATGCTTTGAATCATAAAGATGGGGAAAATAAAATGTTTTTTAATAAAAAGGTACAGTGAGATTTGTGAACACATCTGTCATCTTATGAAACATGTCTGAGACATGGTGAGAGAAAAATCAGTATGGACTTTATTCTGCTTCTCTGCTCTTGTGATAGATATGTCACAGGAAGTATGTAAGGGCAGGAGATCCAGTTCTGTTCTCTTCTTCCATGTGTGTGTTAGAAGAAATTCTGCTGAGGATAGTACAATTCTATGCATGTGAAGTGATATAAATAAAGAACTCAGTCAAGTTACTGTTCTTTTTTGCCAGATTGTTACATCTGAAGTAAATTTTCTATGAGGTTGAAATTTTTGTGCAGGATTTTTAATGTTAGGATTACTGTAGAATTGTTTGTGGCATCTACCAGTTGAATGCATTTAAACCTGGAAGTTTTACAATTTACATTTCTGGAAGGAAATGGGATGCTATAGTGAAAAGTAGTTTAAAAAGAAAGTATGGCTGTGAATTACAGACACATGGAAAAACTGTGTCCTTGCTGAAGGTCATGGAAAAGAATGTCTGAATGAAAGTCATTCAGAAGAATCATCTGTTCAAAATACTGGATGGCTGATTAGTCTGAATGAAAGAGCCAAGCATAAACAAAATTTGAAGACTGACAGAATTCTTTGGGAAAAGCAGTAAGTCTGCAATTCTGAGTTCTTGCCATAGCAAAGTAGGTGAAAAGAAAGCCTATTTGAGAGGCTGTCTTTGAGGAGCTTATTTTAACTTTCATGTACTTGGTAGTGATTTGAAAAATCAGTGGATGTTGCAGATTCACTGTTCATTGAGTCAAATGTATTAAGTCAGGGATATCAGGATCTTTATTTGATTTTTTAATTAATATTCCATACCTATTTTCAGATGTTTGACTCTACTTCAGAAGGAATTGCCCTTGGCTTTACAGAGTATTCCAGTGCTGCAGTAGGGAGGAACAGAGTCAGTGTAGAATGATGGGAATACTTGAGTATTGCATTCACCTCACCCAGATCCATGAAGACTTAGGCTGGGGATACAGTTTCAATGCTGCTTTACCTTGTTTTATTTCAGATTGTCATCCAAAAGAGGTAGTTCCTTTGAGGAAATCTCTGTCATGTCAAAACCTAATTTTTTCTTGCAGAGGTTTGTTTTCTCTTGGATCAATGAACTGATGTAGCTGACAGGGGATGCTACAGTTCTTAAATGTGAGGGGAGAGGGCAGGAGCTTGCAGTGAGGAACAGAAGAGCTCAGCTTCTCCTATCTTCTTGACAGCTACTTCTCAGAGCAAGTTTAGTGGGAAAATCCGCCCTTAAATAAAGTACCAACTTTTTCATTTAAGTAAAAGGGAATGCTGGAGAGAATGCAAGAG
This sequence comes from Sturnus vulgaris, assembly GCF_052056855.1. Taxonomy (NCBI): domain Eukaryota; kingdom Metazoa; phylum Chordata; class Aves; order Passeriformes; family Sturnidae; genus Sturnus; species Sturnus vulgaris. Next base: position 40,478,126 of record NC_142247.1, read on the forward strand.
TCTGTTCTTGCAAAAAGAAGGGAGTATAGCCAGTGAATGGATGGCCCTGATTGCACCCCTTCTCACACACACAAAGGTTCTATTTTAATTCGTGGAAATAGTTTCCCTACATAATTCTGTAACTCCACCCAGCAACCCATAGAAGAAAAGTCATTGTTCTAGTCTCTGTGAATTTCCCTTTTTTCATACCTGCAGTTGTTTAGGGAAATATTTAAGTACTGAAAAGTACCTTCTAATAAAGTATTTCAATGATCAAGAGATGACAGTGATTGCTAGCAAATAAACAGGAAACTAGTTTTCATCCTGGCCCTTAATGCTTTTATAGTAGCAAAACCAGTTGTATAGATAAGTTCATTTATCGACCCAGCAGTCAAGTTTCATCCAGGTTTAATTGTATTTGTTTCTGAACTCAGATTTTATTGGGGGCTTTTTTTGGTGCATGTGTCTTGACTCAAATACATTGAAGTGGTTCATTTTGTTAAGCAATAGTTTACACATCTGTCCATCTTAAATATTTGAGTTTTTCCTTCCTCTTTCTGTTTTCCCCATGACATTCAGTATCTCTGCCAAACCAGCGTAATGACTTAGGTAAACTTTCTCTGATTAAATATGTGAGAAAGCTTGTGTGTCAGAGAGTCTTGGTCATGCCAATCTTGATTTTATGTCTGGAAAAACTTGTTTTTGACATTAAACAAAAGATATATCATACTTTTCCCAGCATATACTGATGTGAATACATCTTGCAGCATTGAAAATAGCCAAGCGGTTGTGGAAAAAAAAGGAACGTTGTTTAATTAATCAGAAATTTATTATCTTAGCTGGCAACTACCCAGCAGTAAGTATTACATGTGAAAATCCATTTAATATGTTGGACCCAGCCTTATGCTGGGAACTCGCTATCAAGATTAAAGAAGAGTGAGAAAAGATCTTATTTCATCTTTACCTTCTCCACGATTTCATGGATGATGCTTCCAGGCAACTCCTTTTTAAAACCAGCTCCTGTTACAGAGTGAGTTATGAAGTTAAAAATGAGACATGAGTATGAATGCAGAGATCCCTGTGATGCACTGTGAAAACTTGTACACATTTTTAAAACAATGATAAGGAATACCATAAAAAGCCTGGTTGCCGTTGTCTTCCACTTGCATTTCAAATGTGAGAAAACCAAAACACTTTAAGATATGAATCCTAAAGGAGACACAGATTTTTTTCCTTTTCCTGCTATTCAGGTTTATAGGAAAAGTATTCATATATCCTGCTGAAAACCCCTAAATATGTTGATGCTTTTGGTTTCTTTGCTCATTGCTGTCTAGTGACTGCTGCACAGGCAACATGATATAACCCCTTTCATAAATTTGATCCAATGCACTACAAAATCCCAACAAAACAAGGAAAACCCCAACCAAACCCACAAATGTAGAAAACCTCAACAATCCCCCACACCCCTATCCTTAGAACTTTTTAAATGTCTTGAATGAGAAACCTTGTTTTCATACATTTAGGGATGAAAGTTGATTTGATACCTTTAAATTTGACTCCGACAGGAAGTGAAGCTTTTAATTTCAAGTTAAATGTTGCCTGGAAAATTTGAACCTGACTGAATTGTGAATATAGTTATGAGTTTAACTTGTTGTTTAGGCTAGAAACTGGTGAACTACTTACCAAATCATTGCAGTGAAACAGCTTGAGTCAAGTTCCTGTAAGGAAAGAAGGAGGACTAGGATAGGGGCTGCCTTTATTTTGCTGCCTGGATTTGTCAGCCAGTTTTAGCTGTTGTAACTTCTGTGCAAGTGTACTATTGATTTCATATTTTATTATTCTGACAGTAAGAAAAGCCAGTCTCAATCTCTCTTCTTCAGTATGAGGTAGATTGTTCTTATTTAATGTCTGATTAAGGTTTTATTCCTGTGATGGGCTTTATTTCCCCTCACCCTTTCTCTTCGTAGATGACTGCACTCAGCCGTATGGAGAATAGCTTGTCTGTCAGTCTGGTGGTGCTGGCTAGCTTACAGGTTTTGTGAAGGAAAGAAAGGCAGCCCCTTTCTGTCTTCTAAAGGAATGGTACTTAGGAGAAATCAGGGTGGGGGAGGGAGGGATGCAGTATATTCACAACTATTTGTCTGAGGAAGTTCTTCTTTTGATTTATTGCTCCTTTTTGGAAGGGGGCTCCCCAGTTCTGTAGTGTGCTCACATGGTGGCACCTTCATAAACATCAGGAGCCTAGCTGGTGGGTAGAGTTGCCTTTTTGTTGTGCTATGTCTTTATGGTATCTGAAGCATTTCCCAGGAGCCCTACCTTAGGTTTCAACTTCTTCCCATGGACCATATGGAAAATTTGGTAAGACAGCCCCATTTCAATATGTCTTGATTTCCAGAAGTACTGCTTTGAGATACATTATTCTTTTGAGCAAATCTGAATTGGGAATTGAAGCTGTAGAACCCTAGGGAATAATGCCTGAAGGGAAGTTAAAGGTGAGACTGCAAACCAGGCTGTTTTCAGAGATGTAAGAGCAGAAGATCAAAAATTACTTTCTTCCCTATGGTGCAGTAGTTTCTACATGTCCTTACAGACCCAATTAAAATAACATTTGATTAAAATGAATACAACAAAGCACAGTTTTAAGTGGTACTATATCTCTGGATAAATTGAAAAACCACCAAAATTTAATTATATGTTAAAGATTAAAGAGTGCTTTCTGGTTTTAGTTATATTACAGTTTCTCTGGTGTATAAGCAGTAAGGCAATATAATGTAAAATTAAAAATCCTGGGACAACATCTCTCTCAATTCAAATTAGCATGTCTGAGAAAATAATTTTGGTCTTTAATGTTGATTTATAGCAATTTTTCATTCTTTATGAGCTGAAATCCAAAGCAGTGTTATGCTAATATGGCTGTATCACCTGCAGGTGTTGCATGAAAGTAGAGTGAACAGTCCTTTGTGTTTTCTTCGAAGGATCAATATTTCAAGATGTGTGAAGGAGAAGGGTCTAACTGACAAGCTGCCTTGATACACTGTTATTCTATGGCTGGATTGACTGAAAATTGCCTCAAAGAGTAAGGTAATTTACAAAAATTATAAAGCGTAGGCAAGTGTTTGAAGTAATCAAAGCTAATGAGGACTGATTTATTTTCACTTTTTAAATGTCTTGCCTTCACTGTTACAGTTTCTTAAGTTTTTCTTTCTGAAATGTTCATATGTGATACTGCATTTGCATGAAAAAGGTGTGTTAAATGTTACAACTGCAAAAAGAATAGAGCTGGAAAAATTTAATGAAATAGTTTTTAATAGAAGTTGTGCTATGAGAAATTGCTTTTAGTGTACCCGTGTAATTGGAGAGAAATCTGGTTTTCATTTTTTTATGTATGTCTAGAAACTGAGCAAATAACCTGGATTAGGAAAAAATGGTAGTTTGGAAAGAAGATGCATACATAATTATAAACCAGTGCCTTTTCATGAAATAGGAATTCAGTTCATTTCAGTGCTACCTTGTTTCTCTGCCTAGACATACTGTCATAACAAGCAGATATTACTTTGGAAGCCTCACTGTGTAATACAAATATTATATATGTATATATGTAAATAAGCTCTTTTTATTTTGAATCATTAAGTGTAGTCATTCTCTAGTGTGGATAAAATAATATGCTTATCAGTCTGCTAGTACCAATTTACAGGTTGGTTTACAAGTTGTGTAGTGCAGTGCTTTTGCAGTACTAATGACAGAATTTCAGGATTTTTTTTCTTTTTTTTTGCTGTTGTTTTGGTATTTTGTATTATGTTTTCCTCTTGCAATGCTTTTTTTCCTTCACCTTGAAGAATCTTTCTTTAATTCAATATTTAATATTATTTTGTGAGAGGATATCTTACCTGCTTAGAATAGCAGTCATACGAGAGAGAGAGTACTTCTAATGGAAAAAAGCTTTTCATCATCCATTGTTGTGACTATGCAGAACCGTGATGAGCTTAATTTACTTAGAAAAAAATACTGTTCTTGCAATATGTGCTGTTTGCATTTGAGATTTTGATGTAAAGGATAAATTAGTTTCAAAAAGTCAAAGAAAACAGTAGTGAACGTGGCAATCCTCACTGGTAATATGAATGTGAAATTCAAATGATGCTACGAACAATGTAAATTTTTGCATCAAAGTGTAATGTTTACTTACATAATAGATCTGAAGCCCTGGGTAAAATTTTTTGTTTCGTTAATGAATAGCATAGACATACAATAAAAAAAAACAAAAAAAAATTTTCCTAGTTAGGGAACGAACTGGATTAACTTCTTGATGAATAAATGAGCTTTTTTTACCCTTAAGGTTTAAATTAATGATTTTATAAAAAGGCATGCTCAGGCTCCAGTTATTTGCTTTGTTCTATTCTGCTTGCTTAAATTGCACCTGAAATTACGTTATTTCAGTGGTGTTAAATGCCATCTCTGATTCTTTTAAATGGGAAATTGGAAATATTCTTAACATATAAAATATATTTAAAATGTAAGAGCAACAGCATGGAATTGTAGGTTAGCACATCCCATTTAGGTTTCAGGTTTTTAGTTCTTTAACAGAGTTTTAAAACTCTATTAGAAGTGTAAGATTTATTGTGAGAATTAAGCCACCTGGTTTTATTTTTGATACATTAAACTAAAAAATATATTCATTTAAAAGCCATACTAATCCTTTAACATCATAATAGCAGAGAAATTGCATTTACATAAATGTGAAATGCATAAGAATAGACATTAATTTATATTTTTTAATAAGTTCTCTTTTCTTGGCCTTTGATAATGAAGATACAAGAAAATGGGTGGAGAACAGAAAGTTAACAGAATCAGCTGCAGTAAAGATAGAACACATCTTAATCAAACCAAGATTTAATTAAACCTGGTGTAGCCAGTCACAGATTTGAATGAATAACACTACAAAATGAAGGATAAATCCTAAAAATATGAATTTTAGTAAATTATGTCTGTTATTTGAAGTCTTCCCAGTAAAATGACAAAACATCATGGGTATGTCCATTTGGACAGATGTGGTTTAATAGTCAGTGTCAGTAAAACTGGTTAAAATCACATAGTCTGTTTTAAACAAGAAGAAGATAGTAATAAATGAAAAGAATTATGGATAACAGTAGACTCCGGGGGGAAGTAATAACAGGTATAATGCTGGTTCATCCAAAATGTCATCTATGCTTCTGAAGTTTTGGTCCAAGGTACTTATCCTCCTCTCATTGTTATAATAATAATAATAGAATAATAATATTAGCATAATAGTATCACAGAACAGGTTAGGTTGGAAAAGACCTCTAAGATCATCATCCAGCCATTAATGCAGCACTGTCAAGTCTGCCACTGAACTATGTCCCAAAGTGCCATGTGTGCACATCTTTTAAATACCTCCTGGCATAGTGACTAAGCCACTTCTCTGGGCAATCTGTTCCAGTGCTTGACCGTCCTTTCAGTGAAGAAATTTTTTCTTATATCCAATCTAAATCTCCCCTGACACAACTTGAGGCAATTTCCTCTTGTCCTACCTCGTGTTACTTGGGAGAAGAGGCCAACCTCCACCTTGTTACAACCCCCTTTCATAAGGTCCCACTTTAGCCTGCTTTTCTCCAGGCTAAACAGCCCCAGCTCCCTCAGCTGCTGCTCATCTGATCTGTGTTCCAGACCCTTCACCGGCCTCATTGCCCTTCTCTGGATATGTCCAGCACCTCAATGTCTTGCTTGTAGTGAGGGGCCCCAAATTGAACACAGGATTCGAGGTGTGGCTTCACCAGTGCCAAGTACAGAGTGACAATCACTGCCCTCGTCTTGCTGGCTGCACTGTTTCAGATACAGGCCAGGATGTCATTGGCCTTCTTGGCCACCTGGGCACGTGCTGGCTCATGTTCAGATGGCTGCTGGCCAAAACTCCCAGATCCTTTTCCACTGGACCACTTTCCAGCTGCCCTTCCCCCAGCCTGTGGCACTGCCTGGGGTTGCTGTGACCCAAGGGCAGGATCTGGCACACTTGGCCTTTCTGAATCTCATGCAATTGGACTTGGCCCATGAATCCAGCCTGTCCAGATCCCTCATGCAGGGCCTTCCTTCCTTCCTTCCAGCATATCGACACTCCAACCCATCTTGCTGTTGCCTGAAAACTCACTGAGGGTGCACTTGATCCCTTTGTCCAGATAATTGATAAAGATACTGAACAGGATAAGCCCCAATACTGAGTCCTGGGGAACCCCACTGGTGACTGGCTGCCAACTCCATCACTCTGAGCCCACCCATCCAGCCAGGCTTTTACTCAGCAAAGAGTATGCCCATCCAAGTCACGGGAAGCCAGTTTCTCCAGGATATGCTCTGGGGAAACAGTATCAAAGGCTTTTTACTAAAGGTCTAGTAGACAATATTCATGGCCTTTCCCTCGTCCACTAAGTGGGTCACCTTGTCATACAAGGAGCTCAGGTTGCTCAAGCAGGACCTACTTTTCCTAAATCCCTATTGGCTGGTCCTGAACCCCTGGTTGTCCAGTATGTGACACATGATGGCACTCAAGATGATCTGCTTAATGAGCTTCCAGTTCCAGACATCAATGAGGTCCCCTCTCAGTTGCTCCCTCAGCCTTGACATGTAAGAGATGCTCCAGCCCCTTAATCATCTTTGTCTCCCTCTGTGGGACCTGCTTCAGGAGCTCCCGTGTCTCTCTTGTCCTGAGGAGCCCAGAACTGGACACAGCACTCCAGATGTGGCCTCACTAGGGCTAAGCAGAGGTTCAAGAAGAAAAAATGAAAAACAAAGGCAGTGGAGAAAAAAGAAAACTTGAATGCCAACCTTCCCTGCTTTACTTTATCTGTAGAACTGAGGTGTCCAGCTGCAGCAGGCAGGTTTTCTGCAGGCATGAAGTTAATCAATGCTTTGTGAGTTGTTTTGAATTATTTGAGAGTGAGGGGAATTTAGAAATGCTCATATAAAGATGGTAAAAATCACTTCAGAAATCACTTTCAGAAAATCTTGAAATAAGCAAGTTCTTTCTGACCGTTGTTAGGACACTATTTACCCCTGATCCTTAGCAGGATTCCTGGGCACAGTGACCTGGTTATGAAATGCACCACAACACTGGTGTACCTGCAAACAAATTATAAGTGGGTTCATTTACTTAGGTCTCACATAATTCTGTTGGAAGCAGTGGCAGGTTGAATTAGTGCTGTTAAAAGCAGGAATAGACTTGATTTGCACAGCTATAATCATTGTGAAGATTATCAACTCTCGCCTTTAGAGAGAAAGGCAAGAATATTTATGTAGTATTGAAGTGTTTGTATCAGATAATTAAATTATCTGTATCAGAAAATTAAATCAGATAATATCTCTGTTAATTTCAGTTTTTAATGGTGGGCAGATAATGGATGCAATTGTAACTACTTTAACAGAATTATTTAAAATTAAATGAGCAAACAGGCCAACTTTTACCTGTTAAACAGGTGTTGCACATAGGTGACTAGTCCCCAACCTCCACCACCAAAAAATGAATCCAGGGCAGCTAACTGGAATTTGTACTGTGCTGTTTACCCTCCTTTGTTCATGTACTTTTTAGGGTTTTATACCTGATAGGATGCCTTAGTCCTCAGTTTCTGGCAATGTCCCTATTCTGAGTGACCTCGTCTTTAGCATAACTATTCCAGCATTTCACGTTAATATTAGTGGTTTCTGCTCTACTTCTCCAAGGGAGGAGTTGCCCTGTGAATCAGATTCGGCTCTTTTGCCCAGTATGGTTTCCTCAAGAGTATCTCCAGGATTGCAGGAATACTTCTGGATAGTCGGTGCTTTGGGAGTTAGCTGTAAGGATGCAAAGAAGAGAATTAACAAGTTTAATACAGAGTGTATTACCTTCTCCTTAGGTAGCTCTCTGAAACCCCTACTCTGAATTCTGATGGGCAGAAAAAAATAAAAAAAAAATCCGTTTCATCACATCTCCCAGATAAAGAAATTAATATTTCAGGGAGTATTTCAGCTGAGCATCCTCTTTGCATATTTACAAGGAACTGAACTAGGAGGCTTCAGTCAGAGCAAAGTGCGTTTTTCTTCTGCCCACTTAATTTTCCTTCTTGTTCTGTTTGCACACTGTGGTATGGCTGTCAAAGCACGCTGAAGATATGTTGATAATTTTTCTCATAAGCACTGTTTTGTTCTACAGCAAAACGTTTCAGAGGGAAGGAGATGGGATACTTGAAAATGTTTGTCTTGTTGAAGTTTGTGCTGAATTTTTTGTAATTAAAGAGCTATGAGATTATTTGCATACTCTAGATTTGTCAAAGCTTGAAGAACTATCCTAGTGAATATCATCATCTAGGTACCTGTTTTTACCATCCATGAGCTGTAAAAATGTGTTTGCCTAGTTTATTTTCTCTCACTTACTCTGAATGCTTTCTAACTTACAGGGAATTTTAATGATCAGGCAGAATTCCTCTCCTTTATCCCCATATTTAGTGATTTGCTTCAAGCCAAATTAGCTCTCTCTAAACCGATGCAAGTTATATTTTCACTCCCTCCTTTGTAAACTCATGGTCGTCAGCAGGTTTGCAAAGTTACACTCAATTCAAACATCTCAACCAAGTCTTTGAAAGACAATAGACATGTAGACATACATAAGAGATGAAGTGTATTTGTTCAGGCTGTCATGACTCTAAAGGACTTCTGAAACAGATGTCACTAAGCCATCAGTTTTATGCTCCATTCCATCATTTTTATGTGAGGGGATATAAAAGGTAAAAGACTCTGATCAAGAATTTAGGACATCAGAAAGGACCCAAGCAAGACTGAGACATCTGTTTAAATTTGCAGTACAAAAGTGCTGTTCAGATGCTGATTTGACTCTGGAGGTACCTAAACTTCCCAGGCTTACCTACCTATTTGAGGGCTATCCACAGTTTTGCTTTGCCATGTCTATAGTCATCCCAGCCAAAGTAGTTTATAATTTAAAATTAGCAGGATCTAAAAAGTAAGTGCTGCTCTGTTTAAATTCTCAAAAGGGCAAAATCCAATATAGGCCTTCAGGGAATATTTAAGACAACTGTAGAATGACCGATTAGCCTTGCTTCAGTGTTTTAAAAATCAGTTCTAAGTGGCTGCTTTAAAGATTCAAGTCTGTGACACATGACTGAACTTACAGGCTTACCTGCAGCCCTAAATTAGATAAGTTCACCTCCATGCTTAGTTGTTTGGGATTTTTTTTCCTACATTTTTTGGTGCTCATAGATTGTATTTCTTGAGCAGACTGTTGAAATAAGAGTGGAATTTTTAAGGATCCCTACCTCTGCTTTTTTAGCTGTATTGCAGTGTTCATAGTAATTTACCAAAGAGATCCAGTTAGCAGCTATGAAATTTTAGGGTTCAGGGAAGAACAACACAAACCCTGCTCAGTCCTGGCAGAGCCTGGCAGGGTCAGAGGAGTCAGGTGATGCAAGGGTGCATCAGCTGTGTGGCTGTCCAATGACCTGGTACAAGTGCAGTTCAGTGGCAATGGAAAATAGGTGGATCATTGAAGCCGTTCTCTGTTGCTGCTTCAGCTGTTGATACTGAAGTTATGCTGGAAGCAGTTGGATCTCATTGTACTGGTCCTTGTGTTGAAAGAGCTTCTGTTCTCATGGCAGATGTGTTGGCCATTGCCATGGTGGAGAGAAGCAGGCAAATACTTGGTTTTTTTTTAATAGGACCTAGTCTTAGAAACAGAAACAGGGTCAGCACTGTTTTCTGATGTTATTACATTATTTCAAGTAACATGATGAATTGGAAGAAAAATTATGATGCATCATATTAGGATGAAAAGCTTCTTTAGTCATATAAATCACTAGCAGATATTGAATAATATGTGTTGAAGATACATAATTTTATGTCATTCAGCAAGTCTGAGTCTGATGGGCCTACCTGTGAGCTGCAGAGGAGCCAGTGGGGAAGATATCTGGTTCACAGGTTTTCATTTTTAATATGTTCCTTAAGACTGGAAGAAAGCTGGTGTTCTGCCCAGATTCAGAGTAGACAAGCAGATTGTGCAGGGTAAATATAGCCTGATATAAATCGCAGTGAACATATGGAAAAAGCTGATTGGGGACTCAGCTGATTGGGAATTAAAGGCCTTGAGTAAAATTGATTCTGCTCAGAGTTTTATGGAAAGTAGGGCTTGTATAACAGATAATTGACAAAAACTTGATTTTAGTCTTTTAATATCTGGTAAAATTGCAAGTTTAGTAAGATGATGGTGTCAATGAAAAAGCCTTTCAAAATCATTTGACTTACTGCCATGTGAAACCAATTAATAAAAACATCAATTGAACTATGTAACAAAGCAGACCAGATTTTGATGAATAACAAACCAGCTGGCAGGTCTTAATATAGGATTGTCAATAACGAAGTTTCAAGGACTGAGTGGTTTTCCCATAGTGGAAAACAGAGAGTGAGAGTGGAGAGACTTTAATTGTGTCTGGATTGTGGAAAGTAAGGAGACCACTATGAATGCTTAAGTATATTCTCAGAGCCAAAACAGTAATGCTGAGTGTAGTGACAGTTCAGGAGTGTAACCAGCCAGGCTAATGATTTTTTGCTGTATATAGAGCTACTGAGAGCATTTAGAGTGTGTCACACAAGGCCATCTGTCTTTGTCAAAATAGCTTGAAAATGGCCAAGTGCATATAAACATCTAACTTTAATAAGTACCTGAAGCATCTGAATTAGTCCTGAGATGATCTTGTTGAATTCAGGAGTTCTGTCTACATAGTTTATTTTTCATCCAGTTCTCTTTAAATGGAAGTCCCTATAACACAGTATAGCCAAATCCAAAGCAATGCTCTTAAGCTTCATAAATAGTAGCTCACAGAAGATGATTAGTATTCGCTGATGACTTTAAAGGATAGATTTATTGTAGATTGTGACAAAAAACTTAGAGAATGCAGTGAGGTGTTTTGCAGGGTTCTAGAGGATGAGAAATAGTTCTTATTTGATGTGCTTTTAGAAAGTTTTTAAAATTATTTCTTTTTATTGACACCTCTATTCAGACACTCTAAAGCTATGTGTCCTATGGGAAGTAGATTAAAACCAGCTATGTGGAAATAGACCATAACTTGGATAATTTACATCTAATAGGTAAGAGATGGATGGGGAAAGCAAACCAGTGGGGGCTGAATTGACTACAAGATTATTCAAGAGCAGAATTTTACTCAGGTCTGTCAACACATACATAGGTGTTTATTATGTCATGCTACCTCCATAAAAACAGTTAGAATTGTTCTTGTTATATAGCATTATTGTTTCTAGTAGTGCTGTGTCCATGCTATTTAAATAGTGTAACACTAAGTGCATTGTTACCTGTTTCTATTTGAAAGATTTTGATTAAATAATTGTTTCCAATTAGCAGTTTTTATGTGGCCTATTATTGCAAATACTAGATAACCTAAAAAACAAATGTGAAATTTGAAACCATTTGTTCAAAAATGTTTTAAATCGTCTTATTAATACTTGCATAGTTAGCAAAGTTGTGTAAAATGCATAAGTCCTGTAAAGACCTTTCATTAAGTGATAAGGGTATTGCAGTTATCCTCAAAAACAAGCATTTTGTGCTTTTTGATTATAATCTTCAATCCTTTTTTTATGTACAAATCATTAAATACATTTATGCCATTTGAAATTGCTTTTCATGTTTCTGTGGATATAAGACTGCTATGACACAGATTTCCTTGAAAACTGTTAATTTTTCCTATATTCTAATTATATTTGTCTTTCACTGTGAGGAAAAATACGAGCATTAGACAAATGAAGCAGAGGAAGTTTTTTACTAAGTAATAGTTTTTCTCTAATCTCCAGTGTCTAACTTGTTCTGCATTAATTCAATCATGTCTATATGGAAGAGAATGCTTTTTCTTCCTAATGTGTATGAAATATTCCAGTTGTTCTGTCTTTCAATTTAATAACCCTTTCACACTTCTTATGCTGACCTTGATTTCCATTCACATTTCTAAAGACCGTTTTGTCTTAAAAATAATGTAATTGAGTGGAAATGCATAATCAGTGATGCGTCAAATCTCTGTGAAACAATGTCACATTTAGAAAATACTGTCTAATTTTGCACTAGGTTGAATTTCAGTAAACACACTTCCTTACACTCTTACATCTTAAAAAAGAAATATTGCAGCAGTACTTACAAGGAAATTAAATATGCTTTATGTTCTTCTGCTGAAGATAGCTAGAGGAAAAATGTGTCCTTTCTATCATTTGGAGCCTCAATTCACTCAGCTTCGAGGTGTCAATTGATAGAGTGTCTGTCTGTATTAATATTCCAATCAGAAATCGGTATTATTCAGTACTGGTATAGTGTAGTAAAATATCCTGTGTGTGCGTGTGTTGCTCCTCAGTCATGGATACTGCTCAGTTGTTAACACTCTCTGGCAGATACTGACCTGACCCCATTGTAATTCTTCTACAGTGCCTGGACACAATTCAGGGAGAATCAGAGTGAGTAGGTAGGATGGATTCTCCTTCAGAGGAGAAGGATGTAACCCATGATGTACCACTGTCTTCTGCAAAGAAGGAAACAAAAAAAAAAAGAGGGGACAGTCTCAAAGTGCTCCAGGGAAGGTTCAGATTAAATATTAAGAAAAATTACTTTACTGAAACAATTATGAAGCACTGGAACAGGCTTCTCAGGGAAGTGGTTGAGTCCTCATCTCTGGAGGTATTTAAACATACGTAGCTGTGGGACTTGGCCATGCTGATAGTTAGGCTTGATGATCTTAAAGGTCTTTTCCAACCTTAACAATTCTGTGATTCATTTGCTCTTGAGCTCTTAAAATTGAGGAGATCCTTGTCCCTTTTGATTTACAAAAGGAATCTGGAGTTCTGCCTTCCACATTATCCCTTCTGTATACATGTTGTTTTTCCTAGCTCCCTCAGTGTTGGTGAAGTATCTGGGTTTGCTCTTCGTAGCCAAATGGTCCCAGTGAAGAGACCACTTAGAACAAACTGTGCTTTCATCTTCTGCCATATTGTCTACCTCAGGCTCACATCAAGTGCTTTCATTCTAATTGTGGATTTCTATGGGTTATTTTTAAAAAGTAGTGGTCTGTTTGTTTTTTACCTAAGTGAAAAGAAGGTTGATGTCTCTCACTTGATCCTGGTGCTTTTGTAATACATACATAAAACCCTCGCCTTTTGAAATTATACTTTGTGATGAAATACTATTGCATTTTGCTTATATATTTTTATTTACCTCGACTCCTCTTTGCTACCCCATAGCTTCAACCTTTAGTCCATGTCGTTAGTCACAATCATCATCTCATCAAGAAACAGAGAAGACATAAGTGACATTTTGTTAGGTACATAGGAGGTATGGAAGTATAGAAAATCTTATGTTATACAAATTGGTGAGTAAACTCCTGAATGAACTGTCACAATATATATGTTTTCCTATGAAAAGGGTAGGAAAAAATGTCTGAGTTACAAGAGATTGTTAAATAAATTATCTGGAGGAAAAGGCAGTCTGCTGTATTAATATTTCAAATTTTGCAGTTGAAGTCTTTACATTGATCTGTGCTTAGAGGCCTGTCTTATTTTGTAGCAGATAATGTTATGTCAAAGCAATGTTTAGTTCTACATAGCCAGCTGTTGTATCCATTCTAAATTATGCCAGACTTAATCTTGAATATATTCAACTAGAGCACCAAGTTGTGCTGACAAACCAAAAATAATTTTCAGTAATGTTCTATTGCAAACCCTTTGGGCACATTGGCTCTCTGAGGTTGAATTCCCATTTTATATCCAAACATCCCAGCAGTAGATTCAATTGGTATCCTACTGGAACTTTGCAGTAGCAGAAGTAGACAATATGAGACAATTTCTCAAGAGTATTACTTTCCCAATCGTTTTAATTCCCCCTGCCTGATTCACCAGTGCTCGTGTATTCATTTGTACTTGCTCAAAGCAAATGTAATTTAACTTTACAATAGTCTCAAATCACTGCAATACTCATTTTACATGTCGACAGAACAAGACAATAAAGTGGATAATCAGGTTTTCAGGGTTTCGTAAGGAAAACTAAAATGTTGTGTGGGGAAGAAACAACTGAAGTCGAGGTTCACTTGTGCAATACTTCAAAGAGTATCCTGTAAATCCCAGGTCATTGGGATTTTCATCCAGGGAGGGCACCTTGATAATTGCAGTGATACTGTAATGAGGAGATGACATAAAGATCAGGACAACAGTGGGTGAGAACCTAGTTTAACTGGAGCAGACAGCTGTAGTTGGTGGAAAAAAGTCAGCTTTTCTGGAGAGCACTTCACTGCAGGAAGTGGGCTGGAATGTTCTCAAGCACTCTCGACAACAGCTCTACTCCTTCCCCATGCCCACTGCAGGAGGAACTGTGTAGTAAACTGTGTGTGCCAAAATTGGATGGAGAAAACACTTCTCACCTTTCTCAGCTCAGGCCCCAGCAATTTAGGGTGCTCATTTAAAATGTAGGAAATTTCAGTTTATTTTTCTAGGAATGTTGTTCATGCATTCCTGGTATATGTCTGAACCCCTTTCTGACTATTTTCTAAGTAGGCATGTCACTGTGACTGCTTGTGCAGTTCCAGTTTGTATAAATAATTATGCAAAAGCCAGAACTATGGTATCCTCTCTTCTGATGTGTTTTGTAAATTTTCTAATCTGCCATGAAAAATAGTTAGTTGTTACATTACGGTATGCAGAACTAGAGATGTTTGGAATGTCAATAAGCAACTTGCCCTCTCCCATAATACCCCAATCGGCAGTTCCCAACATCCAAGAATACATGTCTGGAACTTTAATCTACTGGAATATTCTTATTTTGAAAGAGAAATTTGTTTTACAGATAATGACAGTAAGAATCAGGGAGTTTGATGTCCCAGGTTAGGATGAGAAGTAGAGCTCCACACCTCAGTTTTGGTTTCTAATTCTAGTCTCTGCTCAGAGGACTGTACAATGAGAAAGATAATTTACAGCAGCAATTAAGAGGTATAATTTCTTCTGTAATGTGAAAATTGAGGGAAATTCTTCCCATAGACTGGTTTAAGTAACTTCAGGGAGCACAAATAACTTTTAATTTAACATTTGTAAAGCAGCTGCTTCTTTGCAACTTTAACTCCTTGTGGACTGGATAAAATTGTGATTCATATCTGTAGCCAGAGCTGAGCAAGTCTTCTCTTCAAGGTGAATTAATGCTGATCACTGTGAACTTTCTGATCCATCTGGCATCTGGGAAGTACTTTCTCAGTGGATGTCCATTTACTGAGAATTCATTGTGTAAGCACCGTTTGGATTTCTAGGGCTGCATGGCTCTTTGTAGGTCACTGGTGATGCTGATGGAGCTTGCAGGCAGCTAGTTTTCAACCTCCAACATTCTTCCCAGCAAGAGCTTGGTCTTGAATACAGAAAATAAGGAGGAAGCCAGAATCATTCTGCGTGGCTAATGTGATCTCTCATGCTTGGCTGAGAGGGGAAATCTAGCACAGTTCAAGGAAGAAATTTCCCTTAAGTTTTATTTCTGACATTTCATCACATAGGAAAGGAGGAGAAGAATGTTTGAAAATATGCTGACAGTTAATTAGATTTTTGTTTCAGGCTAGAAATGACAAAGTATTTTGATGTTAACTATTTTGAGAGGAATCAGATATCCAGAAATAGGAGCCTAGGTACAGTACACATTATAGCACCTCAGCACCTTCATGAAGTCTTGTGTTTTCAGTCTACAGCTGTCTTATTAGAAAGAATTCCATAGTGGGGAGAAGCTGGGATACCTAAGTCAAAGCTGCAGAAAGATTCCACAGTTTACTTAGCAAATTCATGGCTTGACATGTTTTCATTGGAGTAGATGCCTAAAGTGCCTCTTTCCAAGAATGATGCTTGAATGAGAGACTAGGTGGGCATTCAGAGCTTTAATCCACTAAATCTACTTCAAAGGACTATTATCTTTAGTACATACTCTTTTTTAACTAGATGGACTGACTGATGCTTTATCCTTCTGAGGCAGGCATTTGTATTTCCATTAAATAAGATTACAGGAGTTCTTCACTAGCTTCTTTAGGAAAGTGTTATGATCTAGGTGATCTAAGAACTTGCGAATTTCTTGGATTTCAGTAGAACACATGGTGTAAGTCTTATCCTTAGATATAGTATTTAGACTGGTTGTATTTTGTAATATTATTAAGATGCATGTGATCATTTAACTCTCCGTTGTATTTGCATATCATTCTTTTGTTTTTTACTTACCAGGTTTCTTGTCTATACTTACGTAACTGCTGCAAGCTGCCTAGTCTTAAGAAGTTGAACTCCATTCTTCAAGTGTGATTTATTCAGTACAGTATAAAATCATGATGAAAACGATAAGCATACCTACAAGCAAAACTTCCCTGGTCCTCTTTCTGTGCCAAATTATTTCTGCACTGGATGTACCTCTTGACTGTAAGTATTAACCTGATAAATAAGTGCAGAATAATGGAAGATTAGTTAAATAATTTCTGTAAGAATCTGAAGATAACTCCAACATGGAGCTAAAAATAGAATGTGTTTGGTAACTTGAATCAGTACATTATAATTATGAATATTTACACTTAGTTACTGAAGATTTTCAAAGTCTGTGTGTATAAAATGAGTTACATTGTTCAGTTGAGGAGGTTTACCACAGGATTCTCACAGAATTCTACTTACACTTCAGTGTGCCTTTTTTTGATCAGAATGAAGAAGAACAGAAAAGCTCTGCTAAATGCTAATTATTTTTGAAATTAAGATCATATTGATAATTTTCTAAAAATCCCAGGACAGTTCCTAGTTGCTGTAAAAAATCACCCTTACCTTCAGGGAAGAAGTTCCCAGGAGCTGATATGCGAGCTAGTAAAAAATTCAAATACCTAAAATTCAGACACTCAAAGCATCCTATTTTTTTGATACAAAAGGGTAAGTTAGGCTCTTAGATTTCTTAAGTAGTGCCTGAAAACAATTAAGAATTTTTACTTAAAAACATGTTAAAAATGTGCTGACTTGGAACTCCAGCTCACATTAACATATGAGGGAAGAGCTGAAGGAGGAGAAATCCCAAGATCTGAAGTTCTTGTCTAGTATAAGACTCTGTTAGTGGGGAACCTTGAAGTACTCCATGCTGAAAAGAAATGGTAGCTGTTGCATTTTATATTCCCAATGGCTAATTTTATTAAATTAGTCATGTTTCAGGTTGCTGTTTTCTTTCTAAGATAAACATGATCACATTTTCAGAATTCAGTGAACTATGTTGCACTTCTATTCATTTGTTAAACTAATTACCAGGGAAGAGAACATTAGGGCTAGCATTTAACTGATGGATTAACACATCAGTAAATTTGCCTGTGATTCTAATCTGCATGGTTTTCTTTACCCCTGTGGTTTTGATACCTTCCTGCCTTCCAGAAATGCATGTTTTTCTTTAATAATCATTGACATACATTGCAAGTGCTTTGGTGGCTTTTTTCCCCATGCATTTTATAAGCCTATCAAACCAATGACCTGTATTTCTGTAAAAAATCAATATATATGAATCATGTCCAACTTCTTGTGCTGTAAAGGCCTTTAGAGCAATAAGCTGTGGGTTAAACAATGCTTTGAAAGTTTGATGAATAAATGAATTTGTTACTTTCAAAACTCAATTTTTCTCTTAGAAACATCCTTGCAGGCTATAAATAGTGTATTAAACCTTGTAGTTTAGCAACTAATAAAAATTCTGCACCTCTCTAATATAATTATCTTAAAGGAAAGATTTTGGGTTAAATTTACCAGAAATGCATCAATAGACAAAAATGAACATCCCTTTTGGATGTTTCATTTTAATTCTGTA
Organism: Sturnus vulgaris; assembly: GCF_052056855.1. Classification (NCBI taxonomy): domain Eukaryota; kingdom Metazoa; phylum Chordata; class Aves; order Passeriformes; family Sturnidae; genus Sturnus; species Sturnus vulgaris. The sequence goes on from NC_142247.1 coordinate 40,495,968, forward strand.
CTGAGAATTTAATTCCCTTTTACTTCATGCTTAATAACTTTGTGAGATCTGATAAAGTCACATACTTGAATTTTTAGCCAGAAATTACATCTAGAATGATGGTATTACTTTCATATATAATGATGAGAATGGGCTCTGGGAGAGCACCACAAGGGAAGGACTTAGATTTTTTTGTGGGTCTTCCCTGAATATCCACCATAGAGACCTGGTGGTCAGAACATACGTGATTAGTTGAATATTTAGGTTTCATCCAGGTTAGAAATTCCTATTCATAGCAAGTTCATTAGTTCCTTGTCAAGGAATGACTGAAAATGCAGGGGACTCAAGGACATTTGGCCTATTGATAAAGAGAAGTGTTTTTGCAAAGCATTGGAAGTAAGCAATAAAGATCTGACAGCTAAGGTGAATTTTTTTATTTAGTTATTTTTTAAACCAAAAATGGTTGCAAGTCTGTTGAGTAGAATTGGGTGCTTTTTTCTTTACAGGAATAATTTTAGCCTGAAGCATTCTCTTTGTTCTTCCATGTGATCATATGGGTGGATTGATTTTGACTGCAGCATGAGGGTAGTGCACTCCATTAATTCTGATTTGCGGCTGTCTCCTCAGTATTAGTGTTTTATGTCCTTGCAAGGCCAAAATCACATAGTGTGGTTGCTGTTAAAAAGTTAACACTTCAGGAAAGTTTCTCATCCCAAGAGCTTTAAGATAAATGTAGTAATATCTGACACTAGGAAATTTCGGCTGGAATTTCAGGCATTGCTGCATGGGTTGCAGTGCTGAATGTTTTAAATATTTTTCTTTTTAATGGTGACCAATGTACTCGTCAGAGATACTTATCTTCCCTCTCAAAATTGCTAGTTTTCTCTTCACTAACAAATATTTCTCTTTAATCTCTATTTGTCCATTCAACTGCTGATTCTGATGTGGGAATAAAAGCAAAACTTCTAGAAGAATGTAAGTTACTCTTCACTAAAAATTGGCTGTGTGCTGCTGAAAATTAATACAGATTGTGTTGCAAATTGAATTCGCAGTCCAAAAATGTGTGATTCTGACATTTTGTTGATAATTTGGTTTGCAGTATCTAGATGTTTTGTGCATGCAGTGTTCAGAAAATACTACTGTACATAAAACAACATTCTGATATTCTGAATAAATTAATTGTGTGATTTTTGATGGTGTGCTATTTGAACATTAAAATATTCACTCAATATCAGTATGTGTAATGTTTTATTACTACTTTCAGGAGTAAATATATTTGATAAAAAATAAATTTATTGGAATTTATTTAATAAATTTATTGGAACTTTTTTACTATTTTACGTATCTGATGTGGACATTTTTATATCCAAAGTAGATATAGCTATTTAAGTAGACGTCATATTTTATGGGTTCTAACTTAGCTTTAGTTTTATGGTTAATCAGTTTTAAGTGCAGTCCATAACACAGGAGTGAAGATTTCAGGACTTTGATGTTCATCAGATGGAATATCCTGTTGGTTGGGCAGTGTTTGTGTCATATTCTTTTTCAGAGTGTATTTGCTTTTCTCAAGTAAGCATCTGACATATACTGACCCTGAGAAATGCCTCTGAGAGGGAAAAGGACTGTCTTCAAGTACTCCTAAAGAAATACACACAAAGGCATCATGTAAAAATGTAGCCTTCCTCTTTCAAGGATTCTCCCCTGTGCAGTGAGGAGCAGAACCCAGTTCTCTGTGGCCTGTTCTGCTTAGCTTCTGTGTTTTGTTAGGATTCCATGATCTTATTTGTTTTCAGTGCTGTTTCTTGCAGGTAGGGTTTTGCAGACAGCTACCTCTGCCTGTGCAAAGGAGTGCTTAATGTATAATGGTATACTTAAGGAAGACTTAAATAAAAATCCCCATTGTACAATTTTAACTGTCTAGAGTGAGGCATGAGAACACAGGTAATGGTAATGATTGAATTATTTTGTTCCAATGGCTAGAAATTGCTCCAAAGCACTAGCAAAGGGTATTGTGGACAGGTGATTTACAGCACTTAGACAGGGATGCTCATGGGCTTGTTATTTGACAGGTTTATTTAGGTGACGCTAAGCTATAAACACATGAATAGTGTTGAGGAAGACACTTTTCCCACTATCTTAATAGCACAAACAGTATTTTTTTAATGCAAAAGTGGGCATAAATAAAGGCAAAAGGTTATAAATTACAACAGGTAGACACCAACTACTTTGTCAGGTGAATCAATTCTGTTCTTTGCTACTTGTTTTATAGTACTTGACAAATCACAAATGTTAAATGATTGCTTCTCCTGGGACAATTCACAGGATTGAGTGTATTTTTAAACGGCTTCTTAAGGGGAATCAGTGCTTTACTTTTCCTATATGTTTTCTTTATTTAGAAACAAGATACTCTTTTTGTCATTTTAAACAGAGTCTTTTGCTTATAATATATTTTTTACTCCTGAAAAGTAGTTCTTAAAAGCATACTTTGTAGATTAATGCAATATGTTAAGCATAATAAATGTGTGGAAAGGTTTCACCCACAGAGAATTTCAAAATACATAACATGTTTTGAAGCACAAAGCGATGAATATTTTTTCCTTCTGTGTGGTAAAAAAATAGTTTTGTGGAGGTTTATTCTTGCAGCTCTTCATTTCAGATTTGCTGGACTTAGAATTTGATTGTCCTTTGTTTTTGTGAAAATCTGTTGAAATCTGAGGTATAGAAATGATATTTTCATTAAACTTTTTGGCCAAGATCTTCATCTGCTGTAAATCAGGATAGCTCAGCTGGAAGTTAATATAGCTACACTGATTTACAGGGGTAGAGAGGTTCAGTCTCCTGATACAAAGGATACTTTAATCCTACTTTTCTGTCAATGATTTGGTTGCTAACTGCAATTTTTCTTTCTCTGCTTACACAAGTGTCTTGGTGATACTTTGAAAGTATTGTTGAAATCATTTCTCTTTGTTATATTCCATAATGAAGTGTCACAACCTCCTACGATAACTCAGCAATCTCCAAAAGATTACATTGTTGACCCTCGAGAGAATATTGTAATACAGTGTGAAGCCAAAGGAAAGCCACCTCCTAGGTTAGTAGCTTTTTTTTTTTTTTTTTTGCTTCTACTGGCCTAAGAGCATGAAAGAACTAGGAAAACATACTGTTATTTTTGTAAACTAGCAAGATCGAGATTATATGTATGAATGTGCTTGCACATGCAGAAACATGCACACATCCGTACCTCGGTAAATTACACAGCCACCAGATAGTGGCGCAATTTTGACTCTTATCACATTTGACATTTAAATGTTTCTGAAGTCATCAAGCAATTGTAGCACTTTTTTCTCTCAAAACTCTAACAATAAAATAATACTTGATTATTACCAGAGCAGATAGGCAGTTGTCCAAAGGACACACTAGGAGGCATGCTGTACTATGAACTGGATGATGTGCCAGGTTTAGGCATAGTGTTTAAGAAGAATGGATATTGAATATAGTCAAACTAACACTAATACATTCAAACGTAAGGTTTTGTAAATACTTCCATTTTATGAGGCTGATCTTGAAATACAATTTGTCAAAAGTTATGTAGTCTGTATCAGTTTTATTGATCACCAGCTTTGTGTATTTAACAGCCTTAAGTTTTGGTTTTGGCAGAAATGGATCAGATTCCTCATCATTGTCCATTTTAAGATCCTCTTTCACCATCTTGAAATATTTGAAAACTACTAATTTTGAGGTACTGAGTACCTGCACGGGAAACATCAGTAGCCATGATCCCATCTGGCATTGTTAGTAACTGCTGCTGACTGCAGAGACTGTGGACATAGAAATGTTCATCTCTCTGCACTAGCAGTGCTGTGGTACACCTTACTAGCAAGGTGTGTCTAAAACTGCTCATTCAGACACACACAGAGCTTGTTAGATGTACTTCTTCTGAATAACCAGGGTTTTTTCTGCATTACTCCTGGTGATTGCCTTGGCATCATGATCATTATTATGCTGGGCAGCAGAATGGAGAAGATGGAGATTATCTGGGATACTCTCACCCTTTCTAGTGTTCCATTAAGGACAGGAGTGCCACGGAGCTGCTTTGTTTAGTAGCATTTTAATTTTGCTGGCCTGATTCCACTTTGAAGAGTCAGGGTGTTTACCTTGAGGATCAGATGATTATTGTCCACTTTGGGGCAACTGTATTGGTTCTGCAGATGTTTATCTTGAACACTTATGGTTGGAATACCAGAGAGAAAAAGAATGCTGTCTGTGAGAATGACATTCCTGACCCATGTACCAGGGCTTTCTGCTGTACATCTTCATCTTCCCCATCAAACACGGATCTGGCTTTGGTCCCGTGCTACAGAAGTGACAGGATTTAAGTAAAGAATTTTCTAATGAGTTTTATAAGCTTGTGCTTAGTCTTGCTTAATTTTTATGATATGACATTGATTTAATTTGTATCAACAGTTAGTCTGGTTGGTCCATCACTCTTGATAACCTGCAAATGCATATTGGATCTTGAACTGCTCCAGAGCTCTGAAGTCAAAGGTGCACTTTCTCAGCCCACAGTGTGAATTGTGTGATATCAGTGTGATAACTTCTCATTGGCATAAAGGTTTATGGATGTGCTGCTACCTATAGCTAGAACAGCAAAGACTGTCTGTCACACATCTCAGATTTAGGGGTTTTTACCACATTTTCGACTTCTCATTTGAATCTACATTACACTTTCTTGCATCCTTGATATTATTGGTAACAGAAACCCCACAATCTTCACCTGCAAAGTTGTAAGAAAGAGGTTCACTGTTAGTTCACTATGCGTAGTAGTCCTCCCAAAAACATTTCATTATGATGCAGCACTGCTGCAGGTCCAATTCTTCTCTCTCCCAACACAAGGTGGAAATATCATGTCCAGTCCTGCCCAGCTACTGCAGAAAGTCAGTACACAATTTGAGTTAGAATTTGAGCTTTTCCAGTACCATTTACATTTATACTTCAGGAAGCATTCTAACCAGCAAAAAAGTGTTTGTGCTTAAGATTCTGAAGCTGATATGTAACAAGAACAAAAACTGCTGTTCACAGCATTTGTAGCTGAGTGCTCAGCACTTCATAGGTGTTGGTCAGGTTGTCTGTGACTCTACTTCTGACCATAAACGGAACATAATTAAGAAAGTGGTGTTTACAGTAGTCCAAGTTGTCGACAATGATTCTCTGCTTCTTGACAATTTTTTTAAAAGTTCTATTAGTCTTCATTTTTAGTGACTACTTTTCAAAATACCTCTTGTTTTGAGAAGCATCAGTATAAATTTACTAGGTTAAATAAAAGCTACCAGACTATATAATTTCAATTAGAGAATTATGTTTGCATTAGAATAGTTAAATCAAACTCACCACAGTCTTCAATTCACTTGCATAACTTCAAAATTGCCAAACCAATTAAAAGAAATGGTCTCCTGCTGGGGCCTGAGATGACACATTTCAGCCCTAAGCAAGTCTTTAAAGACAGGTTTATAAACCCTTTCAACAATAGATTTTATAATGGAAATGCTAATGCAGCTTTAGCAATATCAGTTCTTGCAGATGTTATTACATCATTTTTAGTAGAAAGGAAATAAATTCTTTTTCATGTATGATTAACCTCAGAAATTTTTAATGTATTTTTTAAGAAAAGAATTTACTTTACAATAGCTCCTGTTAACAAGTTCAGCCAAACCTTTTATCTTAAAATATTGCCAGATTTCTTATAATAGAAGTTCTCTATTGCTTTGTTAGCTAATTTAGTTTGGGAAGGAGTCTTACTTATCTGCACATAAAAAAATAACATTTTTTGTTGCAGTATTTTTATTAATAATTTTTTTTTCTTTTTCTTCATACAGTCTACAAAATTAGCTAAGAATAAACTTTTATTTTTGTTTTTATTGTTTTAGCTTCTCTTGGACGCGCAATGGAACTCATTTTGATATAGATAAAGATGCACAGGTAACAATGAAACCAAATTCAGGGACTCTTGTCATAAATATTATGAATGGTGGGAAGGCAGAAGCATATGAGGGAGTTTACCAGTGTACAGCAAGGAATGAACGAGGAGCAGCTGTTTCCAACAATATCGTTATAAGGCCTTCTAGTAAGTAAAGCTCTTAATGTTCATCAAATGTGAAGCACTTTGGTTTTCTTATTTGCTTATGAACTTTTTGCCTTTTTGTTTTCCTGTCTAAAAAATTCAGTCATCTACATGACCATGCTAGAAGTTATTGACTATTTTCTAATATTTAGGTATAATACTGTATTACATGTTCTCTCAAATACTTTTTTTACAAAAATTTAATGACCAAGTGTTTTTCTTGATGCATCTGGACAAACTTATAATGTTTAAAACTGAGTTGTATGTATGACTACTCCTAGAATAAAATATTTTAATTCTTAAGACTTTAAGGATAATTTGTTGACATCGATGGCATAATTGATGACAACATTTTTTATCCTGTTTATGAAATCTGTATTCCATAGTTTTTGTAATAGCTTTAGAACAGATTGGGACTAAAAAGAAGAACTAAAAAAAAATTTGATCAATGGTAGATTGTTTCTACAGGTTTTTATGAGCTTTATCTCAGTTTAGTTTTCAAGTTTCTCAGCTTAAAATGTGCTGTTCTCAAATCTTAATTAGAGAGTGCATATATAATTCTGCTTCAGGAATGTCTACCCTTTTTCTATTTGAGCACATCACCCTTTTTTTATTCAGTATAGTTAAAAATTTGCAAGATACTGTTATAAAACCTATAGTGAGTAGACAAAATAATTTAGACCAGTTGATTATACTTTTAAAAAATCATTGATGTACTTTTCTTCCAAGAAAACATAAAAAAAACCCCAAAATAAAAACTAGCAAACAGGAAAGGACTAAATGTTCTGATGGATGTCGTTCTTCCATTTCTCTGGAATACTTTGTGCATTTTCCCTTTAAATTTTTGAGTTTTTGCCAATCCGTAGTTTGTGTGTGTATCAAAATTATTTCCTATAGGATCGCCTTTGTGGACGAAAGAAAAACTAGAACCAAATCATGTCCGTGAAGGTGACTCACTAGTACTGCACTGCAGACCTCCTGTTGGCCTACCACCACCTATCATATTTTGGATGGATAATGGTGAGTTTGCTTTTATGCAGTTGACTTTTGCAGTTTTTCTACGTAGTAGATTGTTGCTTACCAAAACCACAGATGGTGAAGTTTCCCTCTAAGTTAAAATTCAGTGAATTTCCATCCTCTGTAGAACAGAGGAAACAAGCAGACATACAGCCCAAAAGCACGAAGCCAAAAGCAGCTGGAGATGTTGATGTAAGTTGTAGATTAAACCACTGGGGAAGAATGGGTAGACAAGGGATTTCATCAGGAAGCTTGGAAATGTCTATATATGTACCAAGTCACGAACAAGTGTAATTGAATGAATGTGGAGTCTGCAGATCATAATAATAGAGTGTGTCAATTATATTGGATTTAAATGTGTTCTTGTTTTCCCTTAGCTTTCCAAAGGCTGCCTCAAAGTGAGAGAGTTTCCCAAGGTCTAAATGGAGATCTTTATTTTTCTAATGTACAACCAGAAGACACCCGGGAGGACTATATCTGCTATGCAAGATTTAATCATACACAAACTATACAGCAGAAACAACCCATATCTGTGAAAGTCTTTTCAAGTAGGTATTGCATCACCAAATTACATACTTGCATAGTATTTATCTGAGTTCTCAAGTTACATGCTAAAGTTAAGTACTGTTAAGCTAGCAAATTTTGTCATTTTAATTTTGAATAAGAAGTTACGTTACTGTATAAACTTAATATGTAATCTTTTCTTGATATATAATTGATTTTAAAAGCTATCATTTTTCCCTTTATAAGGCTTTGTGTTTTGAAAAATTTTTGAAGATTTGATACATAGAAAAAATACAGTGTAAAAAATAAGTTTTCAAATGTTTTTCCAAAGCAAGAATATTAAGTTATGATGATAATTGTAACTATTGAAACAAATTAATCAATCACTTGATTAACTCACCGTGGCCATGTCATCACCTTTTGATTCCCAGAACTTTTATTTATCCCTCTTGTATGCTTTCTTCATGATATTCTGTTTATTTCAGTGGATTCATTGAATGACACTATAGCTGCTAATTTGAGTGACACTGATATTTATGGTGGTGAGTTACACTGGTCCCCACTGATACTCTTTGTTTTACAGTAGCATTTAGTTAACTAACTTCACCTCCATGACTACTTAATCTTTTGCTCAGTTTCTAATAAAGGTATCAATTAGTGCTGGTGATAATACATACTTTACAAAGGGACTGCACAGTGTGATCCTTTCAAATATTTAATGTTTCAATACTCTTGTAACATATGGCTCAAAGAAAATATAAACACTTATAATAAAAGAGTGCTTTCACACTGATGCAGATTTTAAAAACTACTTCTATACTGTGTTGGTTTTTTATATTTTTCCTCTGATTTACCTAGTAGTTCGATTATGTTCATTATCACTAGGACTATTCAATGTCATGTGCTGCATAATAAATAACAAGCACCTAACAGATCCACTTCACATTTAATAACTTACTGAATGTACCAATTAATTCATAGGAGTAGGATAAGTTTTGTTTGTTTGGTGTTTAAGCTGGTCTTTCCATTAATCTATGTTGAATGGTCTTTTGTATGTTCTGAATTAAATCCTTTTGAACAGATGTATGTGTGTTTAGCAAGGCTAACTTTGGAACACCACTGATTCTAGAATGTTCACTTGATATTGGGTGACATAGAAAATACTTGATATTTATTCCTTTTTTTGTCTTTTTCCTTGTGAAATTGGGCTTTGCACATATTAAAGCATAATTTATGTGAATCTAAAATAACACATGGGCAACGAATATTTTCCTTCTCTATATAAAAATTACATGTTATTCAGGAGGGACAAACAAGAAATAAGTACCTGAACACAAAACAATATATTAGCTACAATTAGTGAGGGAAACAGTGTTGGGTTGGCTCCCAACTCAGAGCCTCCATGGTGGCTCTTCTGAACACTCACAGTCTGGGCAAGTGAGCCAGCAGCCCTTGGCAGTGCCAGCACTGGGTAGATGAGTTGCTGCTGTGACTGTCGGCTGTGTTCTTGACTCCAGCAGCTCTGTTCCCCCACAATTTTAGGTTGTTTGTGTACTGTTACTGAGGAATTCACAGCACATGCTAGATTAAAACGAAGTGTTGTATTTTTGCTAATGTATCAGTAAATCCTGTACCCTAACAAACTTCGAGTTTATTACGTTTCTAATCCCATTTTTAAAAAACAAAACTATTATTTTAATTTTTCAGACTCTTGCAGCACTTTAGATTAATTTAGTTTTATATATTAAAATTGCTACAAGAGAACATTAGGGTATTCACAGAAAACACTCTATAATTACAGAAAACTCTTATTCTGAATTCCAAGAAGGGATAGGAAATACCATATACTTCAAAAGCCAACAGAGTATAATGTCAGAAATGAGGCTTATATTTATATCTGCCTGTTTACTGTGGTTATTGCTTACAGGTTAATCAAGGTTCTATATTACAAGACTGGGGAGCAGCTTCAATTAAAGTTAAATATATAGAATAAGGAAAATACAAGGATTAATTTCTGAAACAATGCCTCACGTTGTCTAGAAAATATTAAAACATATTCCAAAGCAGACTGTACCTTTCACTCCCTTGGTTTATATTTCTGATTAAAAATAACTTTGCATTATTTTTATTTTGATGGAAGCCCAGGACTTTTCAGTAACTCTAAGTCTTGCCTCACACCAGTGGCCTCTTACTCCCTGTTATAGTTCTGTTGAATGAAACAGCAGCTACTTAAGATTAAGACTGCATAGTTGCCTATGTAAAAGCTTTGTATCAATTGTTCCTGTCTTTCAATAATAACATTTCTCTTCTATGTGTTCAAAATTGTGGCATTTAACAGATATGTTATGTCTGTAAAAAAACTAATGTGTTCAGCTTTGTAGTTGTGCTGCACAATGACTTTTAATCAAATGGCCAACATGGAACAAAATCTCTGTACAAAATGTGAGCATGGATGTATGCGCTTGATTGGTATTAGAACGAAATTTAGAAATTAATTGTTTTACTTCTTTGTGTTCCAGCAAAGCCAGTTACAGAAAGGCAGCCCGTTCTCCTAACACCAACAGGCAGCACAAGTACCAAAGTGGAACTCAGAGGAAATGTCCTTTTGTTGGAGTGCATCGCAGCAGGATTGTGAGTTGCTTTTGAGACTTGTTTTTTTCTAAATAGAAATACAGAAACAGAGGGAAGGAAACATTTCAGAGATGCTTAAAATGTGACCACTGTATAAGCCTAAGTGTTTCAAAGGAGCAGAAGTGTAAAATGGGAAGAGCTTTTTTAAGGAATTCCAGCATTTACGTGGACATCAGCAGACTTTGGAACTGGCTATGAACATGCATGGCCTTTGCCTTCTCATATCCCCAAACCCTATGCACGGGATATGGGTTGTACCATTGTTTTTAAAGGACACAGGCAAGTAATGCTATAGACTAAACTCGGGCACATATCCACAGATTTGCAGTCAGGAATAAAGCTTCTGTTGTTCTCCTAAGTTTACAGCCATTAGGTTCTCAAATTATATAAAACAGATAAGAATTTGCTGTTCTTATCCAAGAAAACTGCTTATATGTGTTAATAATTACCTATAGATCCTCTAGGTGGGAATTGTTAGAACAAATCTTCAGGTCCTTACATCTAATTTCTCATTGTAATTGAGCTTAATTGGTACTTCTTTCTTCAATGCAATGCAAGTTTGCTTCTGCTGGTTATTGTGCGAAATTACTAAGAGCAATTTAACTTCATTAATTAGGTTGATCTTTAAATTGGTTTCATTCTCAGGAAGAAATCTGAGAATAGATTGGTTATAGGATAGAAATGGAAAATCTTTAGTACCTATTTCAAGAACTGTCAATATGTTTACAGTGAACAAAGGCATTATAATGCAGAATGCTCTCAGGTTGCCATGAGGAAAGCCAATAACTGCAAATCATGCACCACAGCACCATGCACATGTGTTCATTTGCATGAGCTCCACAGGGCATGCTCAGGCACAGCTTGATGTGAGCATCAGTGCAGTTTCTGTCTCAGCTCAGGTGTTTGCCCCAGCAGCACTAGCAAAACCATCCCTGTAAGTCAGAGTAGCACCAGCCCAAGTAATCTTCGTCTGCAATAAAGTTATATGCCTTTTACAACCCTGCAATAAAAGTATTAAGTGATTCAAACTCCAGTAAAATGGCTAGATAAAATCTGTGAAAAAAATAGAGTGCAATGTATTATATGGCTTTATGTCTTTAGCAATTATGTAATTTAAAAAAATCAATGAGAAAATACTTGTCTACAAAGGGCCAGATGTAGATTGTTTTTGAAACAGCTCTTCCTAATCCCTGACACCACAATTAAAAGTCATCTTTGCTAGGTGTCTGTGTTATAAAATATGTTATATTAGATTGCTAAGGAAACATTTGCATAGAGCCATTACTTTTTGAGAGGGAACATTCTATTTGATAAGCAACAAATTGCAATTTCTTGAAATTTTAAAATCTCCACATGTTTGAACAATTTTCAAATTCAATGGTCAACATGGGGCATAGCCACGATTTAGACTCAGTACGGTGACAAGTAGCTATACTTGACTCAGCACTGACATTTTTTCCTTGATTTCTCACAAGAAATGTTTCTGTCTCCTTACAACTCTTTTGTAAAGTTTATGATGTTCATGAAGCATTAGGATATTGCTCACACAAAGGACAATTATAAACTTGTCATTTTAGAGAAGCTGTAAATGAATGTCTTCATTTATTGACCATCAGGCTTTTAGATTAATCAGCAGACAAATGTATTCTGTAATTATTAATCCTATGAACAGATGGCCATTGACAATGTTAGTGAGACTTGTCATTTCCTAGAAACAAATGCTGGCATATTTTTCATATTTGTTGGATATGGCCCAGAATCTGGGTAGAGGCTCTTAAAATAATTATTTATAAAACATAGATTTAAAAAAATGACATACTGAACTCTTATCTTCCTTTTCTACAGTGCCTAAATTTGATCTGTGCTTTTCCTTTTCCAGACCCACACCAGTAATCCGCTGGATCAAAGAGGGTGGGGAACTGCCAGCCAACAGAACGTTTTTTGAAAATTTTAAGAAAACTCTCAAGATTATAGATGTTTCAGAAGCTGACTCTGGGAACTACAAATGTATAGCAAGAAATCCATTAGGTTCAGTTCATCATGTCATTTCAGTAACTGTGAAAGGTAATACTAAAATTATCCTTAATGTAATGTTGTCAATAGTCCAGAATGCAGGATTGAAGCAGGCTTTTTAGGATGAAGTATAGCTAAAAGGATGGATGATAATAGTTAAAAATCACCCTGAGTAAACATTCAACTGTCTGAATTCTAACACTGGAAGGGCTGTACTATCCATAATATCTTTTTAATCTTTTAATGTTACTTTGTAAAGCATCAGACTGAACTGGTATTTTACTATAACAGTAGTAAGATAATGCCTTAGTTTGCACAAGTATTACATTTATTTTAGATACTTTGATTATCTCTCATCAGACTGCGTCTTTCTCTTGTTTCTCTATCTTCCTCCTTATCTCTCTTTATCGTCTCATAATTTTCTCCATTTTTCTTCTCTCCATTCATATAGCCCAGATTATTTTTTTCCTCTATTTTTCTATTGTCTTACAGTTTTATGTTTTTCTTCCTTTTTCTCTTTTACTCTGGGTTCCTGTCTTCTTCATGTTTTTTACCCGAGATGATGCCTTACAGTTCTAAAAACATGTACAACATGTTCTAAATAGGAATTTTAAGTATGCTGTGAATACCATGAAACAAAAAACTGTAATGACAGTTAATTAGTCATTGAAATAATCAGCTGTATTGCTTACTTTGCATGCTAAATAGTCATTTATTTTGTTGTAGATCAGCATCTTTTTATGATCACATTATTTAACCTCCTTTCTAAGAACAGAAGTTTAATTTTCTGTTTGCATCTGTCCATCAATCCAAAATCTGAAAATTAATTGCAAGATGTGATAATATATGCTGTTTGTGGTTATTTATTGTAAAAAAAGAATGGAGAACTACTAAGAGTATGGATATTTCTGAAAATCAAAAGACCACTGTAGTGTCTGCAAATGCCAAATTGCTTGGTTTAGGAAAGGTAAATTAGATTCAAAGCAGGCAACCCTAAATGAAACAAAGAACCTCTTATTGTTTATCTCAGAATTTTAATGCAGCGTGTGACCAGAGGGCCAGTTCAGCCAATGTATGATCTACCACTTAATTAAGTATCACCTACATATATATATATATATATATATATATATGTCTATATCTATAGACGCACATCTAAACTGTTACTTTTATATATATATATATATATATTCACACACAACATATAAAGTAACAGTATAGCTGTAAGTCTGTAGATATAGGCACATACCTTATTTGAATTATCTTCTGATTACCATGCCTGTACCTTAGGATTTTCTGTACTTAATTTTGGAAAATAATTGCTGTCTTTCTTTTCTTAAACCCAGCTGCTCCGTACTGGATAACAGCACCCAGAAATTTGGTCTTGTCTCCTGGAGAAGATGGAATATTGATCTGCAGAGCTAATGGCAACCCAAAGCCTAGAATAAGCTGGTTAGCAAATGGTGTTCCCATAGCAAGTAAGATTCTTAATTACCTTACAGGAGCATGAATAAGAAAATATGAGGAGTCTTAGGGTGGTGTTTGTCAAATAGATGTGAAGAGCCTGTATTTGTGTAGATTTTGCCTGACAGGTCATGCTAAATCATAAAAGATGTGATAAAAATACTGTGGTTCATAGAAGCTGAACAACAAAACGTGCCTTGAACATGTTTGAGAGAAGTAAAATGTCTAATCATGCTCCCGGTTCTTCTGTCTGGCATTCTGCTGGTAGTATCTTTGTGGAGATTGGATGGTCCTTCTCACAGGGCCATTCCTGGGATATCATTGTTAGCCCTGATTTTCTGTGACTCATGTCTGCTGGATCTCTCCTTTGCTGCCCCACTGCAACTGTAATGTTGCCTAGGAATCCTAAATGTGAAGTCCTCACATGTGTGGATATACAGAGCACTTGTAGGATTTGCAGTACACTGTGGGATTTGCAGCTTAGTATATGCTGGAGCCTTCCAGGCTTCAGCTCTTAAGAAGCTGCAGCAGCAAAACTGTCTGAATGTGTCAGCAGCTACCTGGCAAACCGTTTGTGCCAAGTAGGTGTCAAAGAAAAGGAACCCCTAAGGCAGTGGAACAGCTGTTTCTGTGTGCATGGGTAAGAAAAGCAGCCCTGAACTGGTGATTGAGCTACTTAATTGCTGCAGTGTTAGGACTGGCAGTGCTGTATGACAGACGCTAGGTAGCTGCTATATATGGTACAATTTGCCTTGGGAAGAACTTGCTGGAGGACACTGCAGTGTATTGTCAGCTGGGTTTGAGCATTCCCTGTACTGTAAAGTCACACTTGGTTCTTACACCTTTATCTTTCCTCTTTCTCAAAACAATAATAAAAGCACAGTCTCACCTGTTGGTTCGTGAGAGATAATGTACTCCAAAATACTAGTCTGTTTAAAGTATGGTAGTGTCCCTTCTGTCACTTTCAGAAGTTTAGGAGTTGTTTAAGTCTGATGAAATATAATTCACCCAGTTTGGGACATGGAGAAGATTGGTCTATGGTCAGAATCTAGGTAATAGCAAGAGGTAAAGAGAACTCTCATTAGATATATTTGAAGTATTTGGTATACAAAAGAGATTAAACTTATTTGTCGGTGGAGAAATGCAACTTTGGAGGACAAAAAAAGGCTTTATATTAAAAAAAAATAGAAATATGGAGCAACTAACCTGTTTCAGGAATCCTGATTAAATGGAAGATGAGATCTACAGACTGAGATTTAAAATGAAAAGTTTTAATTGGTTAATAAGTTATGTAAACTGACATTAATCACCTCGTGAAACAACGGTAAGACAGGAAAACAGGAAAATCTCAATGTAATTTTGCATAGTGTATATTTATAAATAAATATATCATAATGCATTTGTTATCATCAAAGTTCGGCACCTGTCCTTCACTTTCCATTCTGGGTTTTTGGTGGTCTCATCTTCTATTTTTGTTTTCTATATACTCACCATTTACTTTTTGTTTATTTGTTTGGAGGGGATTTTTATCCTGCAGTTCTTGTAGTTTAACTATTATTTAACTATTATTTCTGTCATCCTGACTAGTAAAATCTTTTTCACCTGGCTATCAGCTTTGCCTTGCTATTCTTCCTTATCAAAGCTGTAGGATGAGCTGTTCAAATGACCAATTTGACATTTTCCAGAAAAGCAGTGATGTGTTCTGCATTCTTTCATGGTAACAGTAAAACATTAAGAAATAGTTTTCAGAAGCAGCTGCAGGATGCCATCAAATTTCCCAAATACAAGGGCAGCATATATTGGATTGACCTTGAGGAATTGGTACACAAAGTCTTGTTGAGGGGAATTTGGTAAAAATTAAAAGACTTTAATTAAATTACCCTCTCAAACTCAGTAGGGGAAAAAAAAGAAAAGAAAAGAACACAGGAAATAAGTAAGTGGGTAGCTCAGCCTTATAATAAAGGCCACTTTCTGCTGAGATAATACTGCTGATGATACTGATGAGAAAAGCTGAAGTCTTATCCACATTAAATATTTAAGTGCAAGTTGATTGGATGCTCCAGTACACTGCATCTGTCAGGGCATCTACAAGAAGCATCATGATCACAGAAAGTGCAGTTCTTAAGATTCCTGTGATTTTTATTATTCTGAGTTATCAAAAGCTGTTCTGGAAATTACCAAGTACAGTGTGCCTTTTTGTTTACTTGTTACTAAATTATAGAATTGAGCCCCTCATCTTCCAAATGAATGATTAGGAAACTAAAGCAGCTGTTTCAGCTTCAGGGCAGTGCTGTGAGAGCTACACCCATGGCAGGATTTCAAAGAAAAAGAGCTACATTTGAATTTCAAAGCCCTGCTGTCATCATGTATCCCACAATGTGCCTCTTGTGGCCTAGTAATCTGTTTGCAATACTTTAATTTCCTATTGGAAAGCACAACTGGGAGATACTTAATTCTTCCAGTTTTGTTTTTCCATAATAGAGTCAGACAAGAAAGGGGGAATGTTGAAGAAAGAACCATTCGTCCATATCTCAGTCAGAGGCTGAGGTTTAAATATCTGTAGGGAGAAGGAAAAAAAAAAGTAGAGAAAAATGTAGTGTGTGTTAACAATTATAAAATAAAATTGCAATGGTGTGAATTTTGTTCAATATTGCAATAATCTGAGTAAAAAAATATTTTTAAGTAACATTTTAGGTTTCCCTGGAATATTTTAATTAGTTTTCTTCAACAGTCATGCTGAAAACACCAGCATTACTTAAAAAAAAGCTCCTTTAGCCATGTTGGAATGATAAAGACCTAACCTAATGTCCTAATGTTTACTCACAGGAGGAGTATGTTGAACTCACATTCCCAGTCCCCTTAAGGTTAATTAGAATTACTTTGGCAAGCAGCAATTGAAAGTTCAGGCCATGACTCTGTGTTGCCATGTGCTTCAATTAACACTCAAGATCTGCATTATTTATATCACTGCAAAATTCATTGTGTTTTACTGCTTAGATGTTCAGCATGGTTTTAGAAAAGGGAAGCCATGCATAAAGTATCTCAACTTTTAAGAAAGTAGCAACCCAGATTAATTGGGAAGTGGAAACACTTTCATAATTGGACTTCAGAAAGGCATTGCAGATACTGTACAAAAGGCTGATTTTTTGGTCCAGTGGTTTATAGTTCATGATGAGCTATTAAATATTAGATACAGACACTTAGATTCATACAAAGTAGTGGAAAGGCACTGTTTATCTTCTTTCAGCATATTCTTCTCTTGTTATGTCACATTTCGCATTGAATCTCTAGGTTTGACTTAGTCTCCATTAGTACTCACACTAAATTTAAGGGTGAAACATTAGCCCTTAGATTTCCTTCATGAAAGGCCTTGCTAATCCCTGGCTGAGAGATTCATCATCCATGATTTTCTCTGAGAGTACACACCACAAGCTGTTCACTGCAGCCATTGGAAGGTGGGGAGAAATTTGCTGGACCCTTAAGCCCCCAGTATTTCAGTCTTGGAGAGAAGACTGCTTGGGAAGATCTTTGTCCACTCCTTCTGCTGTCGTTGTGTTGGAACTTTACACCTGGCCTAGGAACTTCAGCAGATGAATAAACCTTTGATAATCAGGCTTTTTTCAATTCTGCACAAAATAGTCGAAGGATGGTTATAGTTAGTGCAGGTAATGTTGTACCTTTGGAGAGAATAGAGCTATCAGAAACTTAGGAAAAAAAGGATTTCAGTGATCACAGGAAAATAATATGCTAAGGAGCAAGCAAGATTGGTATGAAAAGGAAAAGGACATTCTTTACTATTTCAGTTATCCATGTTTTTTTAATCCAGATCTTTTCCCTTCCAGTTCTAAGCCTAACAGTGTGTTTTAATTGCTTCTGTTCAGAGACCACATGTCATTCTGTCTTTTTTTCCAAGAAAAGGAAGTAATAAGAGTGCCATAATGGTTATTTAAACATACTAGCAAAAGTAATTGCCATTCTGTCTTTTTTCCAAGAAAAGAAAGTAATAATGGTGCCATAGTGGTTATTTAAACATACTAGCAAAAGTAATTGCCATTCTATCTTTTTTCCAAGAAAAGAAAGTAATAATGGTGCCATAGTGGCTATTTAAACATACTAGCAAAAGTAATTGCTTAGGCTGTCAGAAGTTTATGAAACAGATGGAAGTATGCATTCAAATGAACAGAAGTTATTCAGGGTGCTGATCTCTAACTATGACAAAAATATGCGGTGGAGGCCCTGCCTCCTCTGTATAGGAATATGCTGAACATGGCTAGGGTCAAGAAGCTGTATCATTGCACAATGTGATGAAAAAATTAGGTGAAACCAGGTCTTTATGCAGAAAGGACCGAAACACATTCATAAGCTGAGATTCCTTGTTACTGGGAGCAAATGTTGGCTGTTAGATGGCAAATGTTCACCTGTCTTGTTACAGCAGCAGAACTCCTATAGCAAATCCTTGTAATTCTTTATCCTGTTTGTACATGTCCATATTAAGTATTACGTAGTTTTTTGCCATGTTGCCTATCAGTGCCAAATTCAGATTTGTCTAATGTGTCAAAAGCATTTTCTCCTTCTCATGCAGCTGTTGTGCAATGTCACCAGAATATTCATAAATACAAACAAGCTGTGCTTGAGTGGCACTGCCATCACTCCTTTTCCTCAGAAAAAGATTTTAAAAAAACCCCAAACACAGGCTGGTATATGGAAAGGGGTGAAATACTGCATGCTAATTTTCCTTAGTTTTTAGTAGCAAGACAGACCTTCAGGAACCCCAGGTCCCAAAGCCCAGGGGAAAAGACTAGAATGAGATGTACCCTTGGTGGAAAAGGACTAGGTCAGGAGCAAACATAGCTAAGTCTGTGGGCTCTGATGCAGGCCACAAGTACTGACTGAGCTGGCATATATCATTGCAAGAACAGTCTCAATAATCTTTGCTTGATCATGGTAACTGAGAGAAGTGCCTAAAGATGGAGAGAAAGCAAATGCTGCTCCTGTCTTCAACAAGAGCCAGAAGGAAAAACCAGGGAACTACAAACTGGTCACTGTCACCTTTATCCCTGGTCATGGAGCAGCTAATTCTGGAAACAATTTAAGGCACATTAAGGACAAGAAAACTTTCTGGAGTAGTTTTCATGGCTTTACCAGGGGGTGACCAACTTGATACATTTCTATGATGAAATGACTAGCCAGGTAGATGAGGGCAAGTGTAGTGGATAATGTCTGCCTTGACTGCAGTGAAGCCTTTGACACTATCTCTCATTAGATCCTCATGGACAAGCTGTTGATGTAGGGGCTGGATAAACAGGCAGGGAAGTGGATAGAAAAATTGCTGAATGGCCAGACCCTGAGAGGGTGATCAGTAGAACAAAGTCCTGCACCTGGGAAGGAGCAGCATTAGTGCCAGTACATGCTGGGGGCCATCCAGATGGATAGCCTTAGCAGAACAGGACTTGGGCATCCTGGTGGACACCAGGTTGACCATGAGCCAGCAATGTGCCCTTGTGGCAAAGAGGCTAACATTATCCCGGGCTAGATGAGACAAAAGTATAGCCAGCAGGTAGAAGAAGCTGATTCTTCCCCCATCTGGACACAGTTCTGGATAGCTGGATCCAAGTGGCCCTGCTTGAGCATGGGGTTGGACCAGATGACCTCCAAAAGTCCCTTCCAAGCTCAGTTGTTTCTGTGTCCGTGAGTGCAGCAGTGGGTGCTTCAGACCATTAAAGAAGCCGTATTGAACAGGCAGTTGAATAAATGCCAGTCTTAGCAGGGAGCTTTTGAATTAGTGCCAGCATGCAAATGGCTAGACCAGTTAACAGAAAGCACCAGCTAACCTGACACTTGTGTCTTCTTTTCTCTTGGGACCCCAGCTTGAAGCCCTTTTCAGAGAACAGGCAGCTACCTCCTTTCCTTCAGATAGCTGAAAGGGGTTTATCCCTTTTTTTCCTTCAGCAGGAAGGGAAGATGCTGCCCCTCTTTTTATACAGTAGTTTACTGGTTAGATCATTCTTTTACGATGCACTTCCTTCAGTCATAGAGGATTGAACTAATGGCTTCTATCTCTTAGGAGGGTCCCTACCATCATCCTGTAAGGGATTATGTGTTGGAGTGTGTGTGAAGGGGGCAATCTGTCCACACATTAAAGACCTGCCTGGGTGCACAAAGTGCTGCAGGTTGGGTGGAGGGAAGCCCAGAGCCCAGGGCTGGAGGCAGCCATGCTTGGAATGGCTGCGGGCAGTTCTTCTTCCTCGTGGGAGAGCAGTTGTGTCTGTCTTCTATTTAACTGTGATTTGTGATTTGTATGCAGAAACAGACTGCTTCCCAAAGCTGACTGGCCTGCCTGCTGGGCCACTCACCTGCTCCGGCTATTTTCAGCCCATGAAGCTTTTAATGAAAATGACATTTACATAGAAAAGGAAGCAATGTGAAACATGGAACACAATAGGAAGTAAAGCAAAAGAGAGAAAAATATATGCCAGTAGCCCAGAATTCCAGAGAATAAGCATTTAAAATCTCAGTAGTACCTTTTTTTTCTTTCCTGAAATTTTTGAATTTTTGTTGTTAATTTGAACTGAGAGTGATGGAAGACCAGAAAAAAACAGAAATTGAAATCTATTCTTGTGGCAGCTGTTTGGAAATTGAGGTATTTACATGAAAAATTGCCTTAGATTTCATCCAAGTTGGAAATACCCTTAAGCAGAAGCACAGAACTGTGGTCTCCTTCATCTGGTTTCTTCTCATGTAGAGAATTCAGTAGTAGATACTTTAAGAAAATATCTGCATTTTCTTTACAGATGAGAACTAAAGTATTGTCTGAAGTCAAAAAGTTCCTGTCACAGAAAATTTATGTTAATTTAGTTGATTGATCTTTTTTATGAGTTCAAATAAGAATTTCCTTATATGAGAATGTGTTCCACAAATATACTTTTTCAGGTTTCAATAAGGGTATCAATTTTGATGATGCAGCCAAACTAGAATGCATTTAATTATGTTTAAATGCATCTGTTTTTTTTATTAGTTGATCAGTAATTTTGCCACTGTTTTTCACTAATAATAATACATGTGCTTTTTAATACAATAATAATATACCTGGTCTTATCTAGTATGTTCCTAAAATATTCAACTAGAGATGGTGCATTGTTATACAGTGTGATGTTACAAGCCAAATTTTTTCTTCATTATACTTCTCTAGTGCCGTCCAGTTGTATCAGAACTGACAGCTGTTATTCTTCTGTATTTTCTTAGAATTTGTTTTATGTCCTGGGTGCTTGTGTGATGCAGAAGCTATTTGACAGCTCAGGGCACTCCAGAACAGTCGAGGAAATGGCACCATATAATTCTTACATAAGGGAAAGAGTGCCACCTACTGAATTACTCTGCCCTTGTGAAGATTGTTTCTTGATTTTTTTTTTTTGATTGTTTCTTTGATTTTTTCTAGTGTGAAGGAATGCTTATTTTTTACTGAGATAATTTTCAACTGAGTATGGCTATTTTTACATTTGGAAAATTATTTATGGTGTAACAATCAATTCAAAACTTTAAAGTCACAGAGGACTATGTCATTGTATCAGCATTTTCTGTTGACTTTCGGAAAAATTTCTGTATTTTTCTAGATATTGACTCTATTTGCCCAAATCTTGTCATATTGTTATTTTTCCTCTGTATTACATGCAAAATACTATCTCAGCTTCACTTCCTTGGAAAAAACAAAAAAAAACTCTCAAAAAATGAGAACTCTACCATCCCGAGTTAATACTTGTAGAATTAGAAGAACTTTTAAAACTGTATTAAAAGTCACATTTTTACCAATGAGCAATTGCCCAGGGGAAAAAACATAAAGGCTATGTTGGTCTTTCAGATTCTTCCTTCTTTTCAGAAGTACGAAACTTGCAATCCAATAGAAGTTTAGGAAAAGCAATAACTTTTTCTTTACACCAACAGTTGCGCCAGAAGATCCCAGCAGAAAGGTGGATGGTGACACCATTATTTTCTCACACGTGCAAGAAAGGTCAAGTGCTGTCTATCAGTGCAATGCTTCTAATGAGTATGGATACTTGCTAGCAAATGCATTTGTGAATGTTCTGGGTAAGAAACAGATATGGTTTTTATATTTTTCTGTTGTCTTGGGTATTCAGTTGTCTCCTGCTAACACACAGACTCTCTGCTCAAGCCTTGCTTGATGTCTTCATTGGGAGTTGATCTATTTTCTGGCCCCTGTAAAGAGCAAGGGTATACATACTGTGTTTTTTCTAGTATATTCCTAAATTTCACTTTCACTATTCCAAAGTAAGAAGGATAGATGTGAGAGCTGGGAAAACTTGAAAGAAATTTTATTTCTCTTTTTTTATTTATGTAAGTCAGTCAAGCAGAAGGCAGGAATTATCGCTTAAGTTAGTATGTTTCAATACAGTTTCACTGAGTCTAGATGTTTTGGATCAGTGGAATAGATGATCTCCAACGTGCTGTTGAAAGGGGACATGATTTTGCATTTGTCTCTAAGGCTTCCCTGGCATGCGTTTCTGATTACAAAATGTTGTGGCCCCTCTAAATTCTTCTGATTGAGTGTAACAAAGCTAGTAGCAAATCCTAGGCAGAATGTCTCGGCCTCTAGTGACTCTCCTGCAGGAACTGGTAGATGTGTTGATTGACACTGTCATTTAAAAGAAAGAAAATGTAGGTGTCACACCAAAAATGCATCTTTCTGCCTGCAGGTTTGTTTGGAATTAGATAGTTCGGTCTGTACCCAGGAGATTATCTTCTTGAAGTATATACTGATTTAAATTTTCCAATTGAAATCATTGCCTTTGGTGCTCATCACTATTGCTTGTAAATAGGCAAGAAACAGTTGTTCACAAGATAATTTCCCTGCATTAACTTTTCCTCAGGCTAGTACCAGTAAAATGTATTTGAATCCAAACTGAGACCCAAAATAATCTCAAAGAAAGAAAAATGTTTGTATGTAGTTCTTTAGGCCATTCTTGATATCTTTGTATTTTGTAACTATACTTTTTACTACATATTTACTATTTGTAAATTTGGAACTATATGATATCTGTCTTTTCAGCTGAGCCACCAAGAATTCTGACTCCTGCTAATAAACTGTATCAAGTCATTGCAGACAGTCCTGCATTGCTAGACTGTGCTTATTTTGGATCACCTAAGCCTGAAATTGAATGGTAAGCTCTAGCTGTGTTTATGTTACAGAAGATGAGCCAGTTATATCTATGGAAACAAACACTTAAAGCTTTAAAACTCTTTAAAATCTATTTAAAATTTAATACAATACGTTAATACAATATTGCATAGACTTAATGAACCAGCAGTAAAGTTACGCCTATGGAGTCAAGCTTAAATTTCTTTCTTTCTATTTTCTAATGTGGCAGTCCTAAGTTTGATTTTACTGATAATAAAACCATATGGAATTTAACTGTGATGCTGGCTAATGATATTACTTTTTATATAAAGGTTTAAGGGAGTGAAAGGTAGCATCTTGCGTGGAAATGAGTACGTTTTCCATGATAACGGAACCTTGGAAATTCCAGTGGCTCAGAAGAGTAGTGCTGGTACATACACATGTGTAGCAAGGAATGAATTAGGAAAGATACAAAATGAGGTGCAGTTGGAAATTAAAGGTGAGAGATTAGTCATTCTTTCATCACTGATTAGTACAGAATTTCAGACTTTCTGAATATCTAATTTAATTAATTTAATTTAAAATTTCAGATCCAACAATGATTATTAAACAGCCAGAATACAAAGTGATTCAGAGATATGGCCAGGCTTCTTTTGAGTGTATAATAAAACATGATTCCACCTTACTACCAACAGTTACATGGTTGAAGGACAATGATGAACTGCCAGATGATGAAAGGTAAGGGACCACATAGTTTTCGTTTATTTTTAATTTTCTAGGTCCTTTTGTCTGCTCGTTTTCCTGATCTTTGAAAGGACTATTGACCTATTGACATTTCCCAAAGAAGACTTATAAACATCATGCATATCCAATATTTGGTGACTAAAGGACTTAGCTAGTGTGATGAAAATATTGAGATAGAATTAAAAATAAAATGAGATGTAAACATTTATACAAACTGTGCACACTGACCTTATAGATTAAATGTAAAGTAAAGATAATTGACATAAGAAGCCAAACAGATAACAGAAAACTATCTTGCTCTAGATGACATATATTTAAAATCTGTTTGAAAATATTTGGGAAGAAAAGCACATTAGAATAAACAGTTACTGTGGGAAGATGGTCAAGAGCAATGACGAAAAAAAAAACCTGGTGTTGTCCCATAGCTTAACTTGGGTAAACATGTTTAGGTATGTACAAGCATATGGGATTTGATAATGTTTTATGCAAGTTTCTTATACCTGTCAGTTATTGAAAAATCAGTGGCTGAATCTATTGTATTTACAGGTTTCTAGTTGGTAAAGACAACTTGACCATTATGAATGTAACTGATAAAGATGATGGAACATACACTTGCATAGTTAATACTACTCTGGACAGTGTTTCAGCAAGTGCTGTGCTTACTGTTGTTGGTAAGAATACTCTCAAACTTTTAATGTTAATATGAAAACAGCATCAGATTTAAAGTGAAAAGCACAAACATAGTTTTGGTTTTTAGGGCAGGATAAAGGAAATGTCACCTATGTGTCAATGTGTTTCAGTTTTTTAAAAATGTATTTTTTTTAAATACAAGTTTGCATTTGAATCAGCTGCTGACGAAATGACTGAGTTGCTACAGGACAGATTTGTGTTGTATCGCTTTTTATTTTGACCACATCTGAGCTATTACAGGAAATTAAATTTTTAAGGGTATTTGAACATAAACATGGTAGAATCACAGAATGGCTAGGGTTGGAAGGTACCTTAAAGTCATCTAGTTCTAAGCCCTCTGCCTTAGGCAGGGACACCTTCCACACAACCTCTCTGGGCAACCTGTTCCAGTGCCTCACGGTAAAAAATGTTTTCCTTACAGGTAACATAAACCCACTCTGCTTCAGCTGAAGCCATTGCCCCTTGCCTTATCACTACACACCTTGTGAGAAGTCTCTCTCCAGCCCTCTTGTAGCCTGTTTAGGTGCTGAGAGGCTGCTCTAAGGTGTCCCCAGAGCCTTCTCTTCTTTGGACTGGGCAGCCCCAGCTGTCTCAGCCTGTCTTCATAGGAGCTCCAGCTCTGTGGTCACCGTAGTGGCCCTCCTCTGAACTCATTCCAACAGGTCCATGTCTTTGTTGTATTGGGAGAATGTTATCTCGGGAATCTCTCTGACAGCTAAATAATGTTTCAGAAAGACTGAGCATACGTGGCTGCGTGACTTCTCATGGATTGTATTTTTAGTTAGTTCTCTGTTAATTTTTTATGATTGCAGCTTCTTGCCAAATATATTACTATGCCCCTTCTCCAATTTGTAAGAAAGTTCTAAGTAGATATCCTGAATTATTCTTGTGTGAGTTCGATGTGAGATTCAAAGCAAGTATGTTTGTGTTTTAATTTTTCCTGTGATCTTATGCCTAGCCAGGAATGATCTAAGCCAAAAAACTAGTACTTATTTAGATGTTTTTATAAGATAGCTTACTTTATTTATTTTCTTGATCTATCCTTATTTCAAAGAATGAATAAAATACTCAAGAATACTTTTTTTAACTCTTCAGTGAAAAATTATCATGTGTTTTTTTTAATTAACCGTTTAATCTAAATATGTTAACTTTTCTTTGTCTCTAATAACGATAGTCTTTAACTACCTACAGTATTCTGTTTCTTTGGCTACTAACTGATTAAATCCTTTATATTAATGTTCTTTTCAGCTGCTCCCCCAACACCAGCTATCATTTACGGTAAACTAAAACAAAGTTCTCTTTCTACATCATCAGGCAGAATATTGCTCATTTTTCTGTTGCAATTTTTTTGCCTATTTTTTTCCCCTTTTCCTCTGTGTGTGTATATCTGTGTCTGTTTGTGTGGTTTCATCCCATTTTACCACCTACTTCATTACTGTTCTACAGAACTTTTGAATGTTACAGTGCAGGCTGCTTTATATTTAGGGAATAAGTGATTTTCAGAGATAAATTATTTTTCATTAAGATTGCATATATTATGGCAATGTTTTTCTCATAAACCACAAATTAGTTATATAATAAATGAAATATCTGAAATGTAAATCCAACTCTTCAGTGAAAGGTTATTCACCATTAGAGACGTTGCACTAACCAAATTATGTTGTATGTTACCATTGGTTTTGCAGCCTTGTAGTCCTCCTCTATTTTATTTCATGTTTTATCTTCATTTTACTCCACTCATAAGATGAATATGACCATATTGACCAGTCTGAGTTATAACTGATGAAATCGCCAAGATTTTGAAACTTAAATTAAAACTTAGAAAAAAAAAAAAAGAAATCTGTTAGTCAGGCATAGTCTTAAATTTTACGGTATAGAGCCTTTGATTTGGTAGCATGTTTTCTGTATTTGGGGGTACAAGTGCAATATAACAAGCTAAAACACTTTCAGTATAAGGTTTTTAAACACTTTCATGTAAATCCTATCAGTAAAAAAGATTCCATGAAAATGTTCGTGTATTCTTACAAAAACCTACTTACTGGTGGTGATATTTGTGTAACAAATCATCTAATAAATTACCTTCAGGAATTTGGAATAGAAAATTACATCTTTACGCATTATAAGGATGCATAATAACAGTTTGCATGGTATTTCTGAGACTTTTTAAAAGAACAGCAAAAAATAAATAATTTAGTAACTTGCAATTAGTTTATATTTGAAGTATAATTGTTTTGAATTCACATAAAAATATTTGTAATGGTTCTAGAAAAGCTTCTTTGGTGTGAATGCTTCTTTATTTTCCATGTTCTCTGAGGTATGTCTGTTACAATAGATAACTACCTATAATAATTCAAAGATAAACTAAACATTTCATAATTCCTTACATCTCATCACATTTTTATATCTCAGTGCACTCAGACATAGATAAAAATAAATACCAATTGTTGTTATTGTGTAGAAGTTTCCAGGTTACATCAGTTCTCCATTTTTGTCTGTTTTGTAACAATTGCATGCTATTGATCTTTAAGTCATGCTTACATAAGTGAGTAGGTCTGCCCTCCTGTATTTGTGGAATTCTTTGATTGGAATGTAAAGATATTTTTTTTCAAATATAAGACTACATATTCTGGTGTGGTTACTTACCTTGTGTTCATTTGATTTACAGCTCGGCCAAATCCACCCTTTGACTTGGAATTGACAGGTCAGTTAGAAAGAAGCATTGAACTCTCATGGATACCAGGAGACGAAAACAACAGTCCCATTACAAGTATGTTTGTATCTACTAAACTACACATTGAAAGTGTTGTTCTGATTGTTCTCAAAATCCAAATATTTCTTGAATACCACATGGGAAAATGGTAAATTAATTCTCTACAGCTGCCATTTATTTACATAACATACCCTTAATAATTACTGTACAGCCAAGCAGGAAGATCTATTTACTGCCCAGAAGAGGTGGGCTTTTCTATTCAAAAACTTGTGTTAGATAATATAGAAGTTATATATGCTGATATTTATGCTGGTCTGTCTGACAAGGTCCAATTTTATGAATATGTAGAGAGCCAACTTGTTCATTGCTTGTATGCTTCTGAAGGAGAGAGCTACAAACATCTTGCATTAACTCTTTTGTAATTCTGTGAATTTGAAACAGCATCAGTACCACCATTGTCAGTGATAATCCATCACTACTGGTGAGAAGTTTATTCATGAAAATATAAGGTAGATAGTTTTTCTGGGTTTTTTTTTTCCTAGTCCAGTTAAAAGAATAAACCATATCCATAAAGCCAAAGAATTAAATATCTATAGAATTTTGTGACAGTAAACTGATCTTAAATGCTGTTACTCTTTCCAGTAAAACATAATGAAAGACTTTAGCTTATATTGAGCAGGGAGGATAGAGGAGGAATTTAGGAGCAAACAACAAAGATATTAATGCTTGTTTTCCAAAAAAATCATGAGATCAGAAAGACTTTCTGGCATTACTTTTCCCATATGAGCTAGTTAATTCAATTATTTCATTATTTATGCAGTTTTTAGATAACTGCTACAAGTTGCCAGTGCACATGTTATGTTTGGAATTAATTCGTTAGACTGACTTACTGGGTGTCGCTCTCCCGGGTTTGATGCTAGTTGGTATCAACACTGAAAACAAACCATAAGGATCAGCTTTCTTGAAAGGAAAAAACAGAATTTCACAAGTTTCTGAACACATTAAAGATTTTGATTGCATTTTAATGAAATGCTAAGTGATTTTTCTCACAAATTTTACAGTCTCAGGCATCTCTAATGTATATCAACTAGTGGTACACTTTAAAAAATGTAATATATAGAAGATCAGTGTAAATAGTTGAATAGTGGTTTATTCACATAGATTTACTTTTATTAGTATTCTCTTTTTTTCCACGCCAGAAGACACAAGTGTTGTCTTTCTGTAGGAATGAGATCGCATTTTTCCAAAACAGTTAATACTAGGCAGTGTTGTGTCTTGTAGGTTTTTCTAGAATGAGATATTGCCCACAGTCTCATATTGGAAACTGAACTTCTTTAACTAAATAATGTTGGGTATAATTATAATGCAATTTATATTGCTGCATGGTCTCCTTAGAGGCTGCAAAATAAGGCATTTGCTTCCTAATTAAGCCTATTTCTTTGGCTGCTGCTATCACTTCAAAGTGCAGATGAAGACTCAAGGATTTCACTTCATTAGGAGTGATCTGTTTGTGCAATATGACTGACATGCTGGAATCTCTCTGAAAGCTCAGATAGTTTTTTTTCCTTTAAGTTGCCTATAAATTATTCTAGTAGAGTTGCCAGCAGAAGGCTGGTGACCAGGGAAGCAAAAAGCAATAGTGAAAACCTTTTTGGCTTGTAATAATCTCACCTCTTCAGCAAAGCTTTTATCCCAAAGGCATCCCATCCCAAGACCTGTATCGCTGAGCACACAACAGCAGTAGCAACTCAGACAGTAATTTGGGGGCAATTTTCCCTCTTTTTCTTACTAGTTAGGTCAGAAAGAAATCTGACAGCCTTAAGTCCAGATGATTAGCACTACTTATGTCTTTTACATCTTGCTCCTCAAATTGTTGAGCATTTTTCTATGGTGATGCTGCATTCTTCTAAAAGAAATTTCTAAATGCCACTCAGAATTTTTTCAGTAGTGTGAACAGGATGACTCTTGAGTCATGTTATGTCTCCACCTATACATGAGATAGAGGAAAATTCTTGTTATGCAACACACAAATATTTGACACTCAAGGTTCCATGGAATGTACTCAGACTATACGTTTTTCTCCCATTTATTTATTGTGTCCTAAAAATTCCTCCTAAGTATTTCAGAATTCATATCTCTTATCTTACAGCAAGGTTCTTTGACTGTTTCACATCTGTCCTTTTGTCTTTAATAATGAATATTATTTTGTTTTTGGAATTCTACAAACCTATTTATCCCTGAGGTTATAATACTTTGTAGGGTCTTAACAGTAATCATCGTAATGTTCACACAGAGAACTCTCAAGAAATTCAGTTTCTTGACATACATTCCCTGATTTAATTTTAAGATAATGAAAAGTGCTCTCACAAACCTTCCTCAAGTATAGGTTCTTGACTTTAAATAGATTTTCATTATGCTAGTTTCATTGGGGAAAACAGAATATTCAGGGAGTTTTAAATTAATTCAGATTTTGCATGCTGTCTGCTTAATACAACTAAGAACAATGTATTTGGCAATCAAATTCAACTTCCTTGCTGTGATAGTTCAAGGGTTCCCAATAAATTAAAATCTGGTACCTGAGAGAGAGCTCTTGTAATAATGTTACCTGAGAGATGTCTACGTTAGTGACAGTAGCAAAAGATAAAAGTGTTTTTTTATTATGTTTTACCTATATTTCTACTTTTGATATCCACATTATAAATTTGTTTTATAGTTTATGTATTTACATGTTCCATGATTTTTGAAAGCACTGATTGAAGCAATCCCTTCTGACTAGCTCATTCAGAAATGCCTATACTTGTCTGGGAAGCCTTTTCAAGTTTTGACATAAATTTGGATTCAATTCCTGCTTGCAGATTTTGTAATTGAATATGAAGATGCACTGCATGAACCAGGAGTGTGGCATTACCAGACAGAAGTCCCTGGCACTCAGACAACAGTGCAGCTGAAGTTGTCTCCATATGTCAACTACTCATTCCGTGTGATAGCTGTCAATAAGATTGGCAGAAGTCAGCCAAGTGAACCATCTGAGCAGTACCTGACAAAATCTGCAAGTAAATAATTATTCCCACTTGCCAGTGATTGATTCCTGCCATTAATAGCATTGGATTTGCTTGGAATCCCACAGCAGCCATTTTTGTTCACATGTTAATATTTTATTTTTAGGCCCTGGTGAGAATCCTGCTAATGTACAGGGGATAGGCTCAGAACCTGATAATTTGGTAATAACATGGGAGGTAAGATGGGTCTTTTTTTAAGGTTTCATTTGTTCTCAGGTTTGTGAGTAGCTTTTTTTTCTTTTTTCTTTTTTCTTTTTTTGAGAACCAATGATGAGAATACCCAATTGCTTGCTTAAAATATTCTTGAAAATGAGCTAAATTCAGACATTTTCTCATCTTCGTTTTCATGAAAAATCGGATTTTTTTTTTCTTTTAATATGAAAATAAGTTAAGGGGGGGAGGGCATATTTCATTGAGTGATTTCTCAAAGTAAGCCAATAATTAGGTAATACAGGATGTTTTGCTGGCAGTTTAGGAAAACTTCAAAATATAAATGGAGGTTTATTTCAAGTAGAGTCTAATTTTTAGAGTGAATTCTAATGTGAATGCTACTTCTACTGTCATCTTTTATGATAAATTAATCGTTGTGCACTTTTGTGCCCTTACCATCATGACAGGAGCTCAAGCCATGAATAACAAATTTGCCCTCCTAGGCAAGAAATATTGCCTAGGGTACACTAGGAGCTGGTGCAAGTCTGTTTTTCTCTCTTCCACTTCTTAAGTATTTGGAAAAAAAAAAATATATACATATATATATGCAGAAATCTCAATGTGTTGTTTGTGTAAGAATTAGCCACCAGCATCATTCAATGTGCTCTTCACCAAAAAGTGAAAAGCAACTAAAGTGACTTTGTATAAAAGCTAAATTGCATAACTTTCAGCAGTGCTTCTCTCTTGCAGAATACAGTGATAAATTTTCAGTGAAATTCTGTAAAAGAATCAATGTATTTCCTTCTAAATTAAGATTTTTCAGATGCTTCAGAATACTTAAAAATTTTTTCTTTTCATTTCAGCCTTTAAAAGGTTTTCAGTCTAACGGACCAGGGCTTCAGTACAAAGTCAGCTGGCGCCAGAAAGATGTTGATGATGAATGGACATCTGTTATAGTTGCAAATGTATCTAAATATATTGTGTCTGGTACACCAACTTTTGTTCCATATGAAATAAAAGTGCAAGCTTTAAATGACTTGGGGTATGCACCAGAGCCATCAGAGGTGATTGGACATTCAGGGGAAGACTGTAAGTTTTGTAGTTTGACTCAGTTATCCTAATTAAAAGGATTAACCCTAGCTAAATGTGTAACCTAAATGGGTATTTAGAATACTGGGCGATAGCAGTTATTTTTTAAATTAAAAGGAAGCAACTTGGAGATAGTAAGGCTTCATAATACTCTGTAGTATCAATCCTGAAAACACTTTAACCTATTCCATGAGTACAGCTCAAAGACTCATTCCAAAAACCTATGTTTGTGTGGTTTCTAATTCTAACTAGGTGCTTGTTGCATCCTTTCCACACAGTGCCAATGGTTGCTCCAGGCAATGTGCAGGTTCATGTTATTAACAGCACATTAGCAAAGGTGCATTGGGACCCAGTTCCACTAAAAACTATCCGAGGACACCTTCAAGGGTACAAAGTAAGTACAATCAAAAGCATTCTCTTCCTTGTTTATTAAAATAGATCAATCTTTCTATATGAGATTGTATTCAGATTGAAGTAACTGACATGTGAGAGGACTTGTGCTTTTCAGTGAGCTCCCAAGTTGTGGTGACAAGAGCAACAGCTTTGATGCAATTCATACAGAGTTCAGCAATGTTCCAGCCTTGTAGCAGCAGCCTCCTGTGACATTGTCCTTGAAGAAAAATGGCATATGTTTGCAGTCAAGCTTGCACATGTTAAACAGATTAAAAAATGGTGACAGTTTTACAGATCTTTTTCCAAAGTAATTTAGAGGATATGAAGAACTAGTTTTTGTAGAAGTCTCTTCTAGGTCTAATGCTAAGGTTAATGCTCATTTTCTGCTTCAATATGATTAATCACTTTAGTTCAGAGTAACTAGACACTTGCTAGCATATGCTGGGTTCTATGTCTTTTTGGAGGCCAGGAAAAGGCTCAGTGTAAAAGCTCAACGTAAGGACATACGAAAAGGCTGAAGATTCAGAGTGCCGTATAATTGAAGGAAGCTTATTGCAAGGTAGTGTGCTGCCTTTGGTCAAAACTGAAAAGGCTGTGCTGGAGACAAAAGAGTGCAACTAATAGAGAAGGGGAGACAGAAAGACTTCAAGATTTGAAACTGGTGTGCCTGGGGGATAGGGAAAGTTGCTTCAGTGAAGATATACTGACATCTTATGTAAGAATAGAAGAAAATCAAAGTAATTCCTTCTTTTCTGCTCTGGATGCATTCTTATAAGTATGTTCTAACAAAACAGATTACTTAACCCAAACTAAATTACTTTGTAAGACAGACTACTTTGAATTACTTCTGTTTAAGTGAAAGGAAGTAAAATAAATATTTGAAAAAATAAAATAGTAAAAAGTATTTAAAGGAGAATAAATATACACCATACTTATAAAATGGAGCAGGTTCAAAAACATTGAAACTGAACTTCAGTGCTCTATAGCTGGTCACCACATGAATGTGAGTTCCTGCTATGTGGATATCTCTTTCCTGGCAGAAAATACCACCATCCAGAGAGACTTAAACTAGTCCTATATGGCATAGCGTGAATGTTTGTAGTTTGTGTGGTGCTCTGCCACACTAACTCAATAAACTCAGCTGAAAAACAGGACTTCACTAGTCTCTTAAATGTTTATCTATTAGATGACAGCTTTACATCAACTTGGTATTTCATGCACAAATGGGCAATCAAAAGAAAATGTCTCTTATGTGAGGATTAAAAGGTTAGAATCTAGTGAAATTAGTGATAATTATTAATCAAATTACAGCAACACTAAAGCTCATAATCCAAATCACCAAATTTCTATAAAAGATCTATGACAATACCAACACCAAAATCTATAGACATATTTCTGCCTATACATCAGGTGTTAAGTTCAATAGTATGGTTACAGTGAATTGTCATCATCCAAAGTTTAGATGGACATTTCTTTTTCCTCCACCTTTCAGTGTCTGAGGGTTATCTTCTGTCCTGTAATCACAAATGGGATCATTTTCCTTCCCATGTGATCTAGGGGGTTAGTCATGTCGTGATTAATTCTATTTAATTTGTTATGCTTTCTCTATATATGGTATAACTTTTTTTTTCTGTGGGGAGAGCTGCACAATTACACAAAGCTAAGAAAATCTGAAGCTTAAATAAGTTACTTGATAATAACTAAAACAAACTCACAACCACAGGATTGACAACAGACCTGACCACTGAGTAGTATTGCTGTTCTTAGTAGAGAGAGTCTAGAGTCACATCTTGAAGGCAAATCTCTGAACAAAGCAGAAAGACATGTAACTAAGCAGCAGTCTACAGCACATACTTTATATTTTGCTCTTGTATTAATCTAGCTATTACTCAATATACTGTGGTACTATAAAGCTTTTCAGACTTAGGAAGAAATTATGAAAGATGTGATGCACTTCCATTTATTATAGCTTATGAGTTTCAGTACCAATAGTATCAACACTTCAAGTTTTGTATATGATCTTCTATAGTATAGAGTTTTCTATAATATATAGTGTTGATAGGATGAGAGCTATAGGATGACAGCTGTTGATATTGAAAAACATTAATTCAAACCGTGTAAAACACAGTGGCATTTAAAAGTGATTGGGGTGAAATGGTATGGTGAAAGCTGGTGTAAGTGTAACGTTGCTTTATAGCTTTCTAGATGGGCTTTGCAAGTCTTAACAGCTTCTTTTTTAAAATTCCAATATGAAATCCCGGCTTCCTTAATTAAAGAGGTGTTTTGCAGTTGGCCTGAATAGGAACAGATTTTTTATTCATTTAGATTTCTTAATCATCTTTAGCTTGTGGTCATATGTGCATGAAAACAATGCTGTGAAAAATAAACAATTATGTATTTGAAGGTGACAATCCTAGGAGTGACACAAGTCTTTTGGAGGGGCAACTATTAATATCTTCCGAGTTATCATGGTAGAGAGACTGTGTAGTAAAGAGAATGCAGGTAAAGTACCTCTGAGGCTCATAAGTTGTTTGTTAGAAACTCAGTCATCTCAATGGACACCAGAATCAACTTTCTCTTCTGATCAAATTGTCACATAATTGGAGAAACAGTCTTCCCATCCCTGGGTGGAGATCATTCCAATACTGTAACGTTAGAGTAATTTCAGAACTTCTGTGTTTTTCCAGCCCAGTCAAATATTTTGATTTCTTCCCCATTTAAAGGGAATCTGATAACAAGGAATAGCATGGTCTGGGATGTGATCTAACAAGGAGGCAAAGTCCAAATCTGCTTTGAAAGACCTGTAGACATATTACTGAAAGAATGGATAACTTCTGCTTCTCAGGTAGATTGGGTAACAGGAAAATGATCACAGACCAATGCAGTTCCCAACCAGAACTTGTATCAAACTGGTTCTGAGCATTAGCAGAACAGGCAGGTGGTAGCCTGCACCCAGCTGTGTAGACTGTTTCTGGAGCAGGAAAGCTGTGTCTAACCTGAGCTTATTAAAATTGCAATTATTTCTACCTATAATTCATGGACACTCACGGAAAAGCTCAGAGTTTAGAAAATCAGATCAGCTAAGCACTCATTGTAGATTTGTTTGTTTTTTTTTTTTTTTGTCTTTAGGTTTACTACTGGAAAGTGCAGAGTCTATCCAGAAGGAGTAGACGACATGTAGAAAAAAAGATCTTGACTTTCAGGGGAAACAAGACTTTTGGAATGTTACCAGGGCTGGAGCCTTATAGTTCTTACAAGCTGAATGTTAGAGTTGTTAATGGTAAAGGAGAAGGACCAGCAAGCCCAGACAAAGTATTTAACACCCCTGAAGGAGGTATGAAATGAAAAACCTAGATATTAAACTTAAATGGGGTTTACTTGGACTTCATAAAATAATAATCTGTCTCAATACGGTAATATTCTTAAGAATTAATAATTCATGACCTGTTTTAAACTAATCTACTTTGTATTTACTCTATGTTCTTTTTAAAAGTTCCAAGCTCACCCTCCTTTCTGAAGATTACTAACCCAACACTGGACTCTCTGACTCTGGAGTGGGGTTCACCCACTCATCCAAATGGTGTTTTGACATCATATACACTGAAGTTTCAGCCAAGTAAGTTAAATATGAATATGTTTTGGGGGTTGGACTTTTGATGTTTCAAGTCCTTTCCAACCTAAACCATTCCTTGATTCTGTGATACAGCTCTAACTTAGGCAATGTATCTACCAAATAATAATCCATCTCTGAAGAAAAAATGATGTTAAATTTATAATGTACAAAAGATATGATTGAATGGTAAATATCAAGTTAGAAAAAGACTGTATGTATGAATGTATTTTGATAATATATATGACTGTACTTGGAAAACTTTCCTTGCTGTAGTACAAGGTTAACATTCTTATTACTTTCATTACTTCAAACCATAATTCACAGAAAAATGGAGGTGGAGGTCCTACATATAAGTGGCATCCAAGTTAGATACAAGATATTACTATTTACAAGTTCTATATTCTACCTTCAGAGAGAATGTCATTAGAAGTAAATCAAAGTATGTCCAATTATATTGTTGTCTGCTTTTCCAATTTTCATGGTATTAGAATCTTAAAAAGAAAAATTTATAAATGTGTCATTTACTCAGCTTAGAGCTATTAAATCACTTCTTTTGGATCTTAGGTGCTTACTGAGCCCAGAAGTTTCTTAGCAGTGGCACTGGAAAGTGTTTCATATGCATGGAACAGATAAAAGAAGTTTACTTTCTTCCACTTACCAAATTTCACTGTTTGGCATTAGACACAAGTAGCTTCAATGTTTTCTTTTCCTAAGCATACTCAACTTAGAGTTTCAGAATTTTTCAATGGTCAGGACTTTCAAATCTGCATAAATTCAGATGATTTGAATGGAACTCATTTGCCTTGAATTTAGAGATTTATGAGAATGAAACTTGATTTTCAGACTTGCTGGTGTTTCCTATCTCCCAGTTGGATTTTGGCACCTTTACACAGAGATTACTTTCTTTTGAAAGTGTAGATGCAGCAGACAAGCAAAAAAACCCGAAAACTTTTTAAACACAATGACAGTGTATGCAAGTTTACTAATTTTTTTGTTTTTCTTTTTTTTTTTTTTGTAACAACAGTCAACAATACACATGAATTGGGTCCCTTGGTAGAGATAAGAATTCCTGCCAACGAGAGCAGCTTGATATTAAAAAATTTAAATTACAGCACCCGGTACAAGTTTTACTTTAACGCACAAACTTCAGTTGGATCAGGAAATCAGATAACTGAGGAAGCAGTAACAATTATGGATGAAGGTAAGATGGGTATGTATAAGGAAAGTCCATTGAGTTTAAAAACCATTACAGATTAAACATCTGTATCTTTTAAAGAAAACACAAGTAAAGGTTTTCTGCTGTAGTGGGAGCCCCCAAAGAGGTATAAAGCCTCTTCTTTTAATATCAACTCACAAGCTGCAAGACAGAAATTGGCCTTTCTGGGCTTCAAGTTCCATGTAACTTTACATTTTTAGTGGTCTTTGTCTGTTCAGCTGTTCTGCATCATTGACCAGCTTTGGGCACAGAGAAAAATACTGGAATGGTGAAGGTTTTTGACTGGAGGAAGTTATTTCTTTTTTGTACTATGCAACAGCTTCTGTGAAATCTAAATTGCTTTCACAGAACTGGCAAAAAACTGTAAAACTGTTGAAATAAATTTGTCATCTATGGCCCTAAGTAACTGTATACTGTTTAAAACTACCAAGTATATTGTTAAATCCTGTCACCATTGACTTTTATTTTTGTAGCTATTCTAGAGCTTTGTTAAAGTTATTTTTAAATTAAATATGGATGCTTAACAGAGTAAGAATAATTTAAAGCAAACAGAAAATTTGGAACTTTTAAAATAATTTTGGTCATCTTAATAAGTCTATTTTGGGACCATGTTTTCACTTATTTTTATGCTCAGTAAAATTATGGTTTATTGGAATTGCCGTAGATGAGTGGCTACTCAATGCAGTTTCTCTGACAGGGTATTAAGTTTGCATGTGAACTGCATTTATTTTAAATCTCGCACCCTAACAAGCATGAACAATAAAATTTTGTATGTACAAAATGCATGTACATTAATTTTGTCTTGTAGTAGTCTGTCAGGGTTCAGCATAAGTGGATTGTTTCTAATTTATTTTAATTAATACATTTTATCTAGTCTGCATGCTTTTTGTCGTGAAATTATATATGTATGTTTCCTTTGGTGTTGTATCTAATTATATAGTGTTCCTATTCTTGTTTTTCTCCATCAAAGCTGGTATTCTCCGTCCTGCTGTAGGTGCAGGCAAAGGTAAAATGAAACTGCATGATTTATTAATGTGTGGATTTTGCAGTGTTGCAAATGGGGAAATTGCAGTGGTAAGGACAGAAAATCTGGACTATGCATTTTTGTACAAAATATAATCAGTGCTGGACAAAAACAGTTGTGGGGGTTTTTTGTTTGGGTTTGTTGGAGATTTTTTAAAGGAATCCAGAATGGTTATTAATACCTTTCATCTGTTTATTTTGCCACAGAGTTCCAGGGGAATTCATTAGCTTTGCTTCAGCAAAGTCTAATTATTTCTGAACATTCAACAGATGTATTTCACTCTCATAAATATTCAGGATCCAGGTGCACTAGTACTGATTAGCTGGAGTAGAAGAAACATCACTTTTCCAAAAGAGATTCATTTAATGCTTGTGCCATGTGCATTTTTTGTTTTAAAAAACTATCTGCAATCTTGTTCTCACTGTGGATTACTGCTACCCACTTGAACACATTTCCTTCATTTGCAAGCCAACTGTGCATAGGAGACAGATGACTGACAATACCCTCTGTCTGCTTCTCAGTTTGAGTATCAGATTGAATATACAGGCAAATGTCTTCCAACTGTTTTAGGTTCTCAGATCTTTTGAGTGTGTACTTGAGGATATTTCAGTGAGTAGAACCTAGTATCATCTTTACTCATGTATTTGGTAATATTTAGTTCTTTATGATGCAGTTTTCCACACAGTTTTAATGAATTTTGGTACCTTCATTGTCAGAAGCAAAGGTTGACCTGAGGTAGCTCAAACTCAGGAATGTCTCTCTATACAGAAGTGTCATTCGATGACAGAGGTGTCATTAACACTAATGAACACCTGTGCTTCAGATTCTCTGACCATAAACATCACAAGTCAAAATCTGTATATGAAGTATCCACCATTTTTATAAACTTGGAAGAGACAGCATAAATTGTTCTACATATCTTTTTGCTTGATTATCAGGTGTTGTGAATGATAGCAGCCATAAGAAAGTCTGGTATAAATGGGACAATATATAAATATATATATATGCCTGCATTTGGGCACATATAGTATACATTTTTATATGTATATATAAGTGTATTCTGATATCAGATGTATCCTTATCATTCTGGTAAGTGTGTGAAGTTGTGAAATTATTTCAATGACTGTTTTACTATTTTAGTCTAGTCGTAGCTGAGAAGTCAGCACAGATTGGAACAATCAATCTGGCTTTAGTCCTGGACATGTACAGCAGAAATGTAAATTAAGTTCTCATTATTTATAGCTGACTCTAAAAACTCATGCAAGGAAAAATGGGTTCTCTGTGTGAAACTGAGGTCTAATTATAGCTGTATGTGGCTATCAGAAAGCATCCTACAAATAAGATCCACTGGAGCAGCTCACATTTCAGAGCTGTCATCTCAGATTCTCTGAAAACAAAGCAGATGTCTTTGTTTGGTTTCATGTTGTTTATGGTTTCAAAGTTTTCACATATTCCTGTAGCATATAGCTCTTGCAATTGCAAAGAAGACTTTGGACCTGCAAACAGCACGGAGCTAAATCCATGACATCTGTTAGGACATCTGAGTTGCTGCAGGTCTGAGATGAATGTTCTCAGTGGTTACTACATTACCCTGTTAACTGCTTTGCTACTCATCAGGGACCACGAGTAAGGAAAAGGAGGATCATATTATCAAGCTCAAGCACCAAATTAGTTGGTCTCATGAGTGGGTGGATTTGGAAGATAGAAATGCTCAGCCCACTCAAAAAGTAGCTGTACCCAGCAG
This sequence comes from Sturnus vulgaris, assembly GCF_052056855.1. Lineage (NCBI taxonomy): Eukaryota > Metazoa > Chordata > Aves > Passeriformes > Sturnidae > Sturnus > Sturnus vulgaris. The sequence continues at coordinate 40,535,256 of NC_142247.1, forward strand.
TGAACTTTCCTTTCTCTATTAAGTACAGTAGGGCCTGTATGTGTATACAGTTCTTATTAATTTAGACCCAAAGCCAGAACAAATTTAGATATTCCCAAGATTTTTTTGGTCTATCAAAAACATATCAGGTTTTTAATTTTGAAGGGCAGAACTTAGCAAGAAAATGTAATTATCCTTTTTTTTTCAATTTGAGCACACTGATCCTGGAATTTAAGCAGACAGTAGGTCCCAGATTCAGCCAGCCTAAACTGCTGAACTGAAATTTCTGCATTCGACGTTTTCTACTGGACAGCTGCCTGGGCCTGCAGCTTGGCCAATCACATACATTAGACACGTGGTCCTGGAGGAATTAAAATAATTTAAACCTTAGTGAGCTGTGCCACTTGGGAAATATTTCACTTTTCAGAGTAAAACTATAAATTAAAGTGCAGAGGGATATATTGCTATGGTAAATGTAAGGATCTTAATAGATTAAATATTTTTACTATTATTTTTAATAGATTAAATATTTTATTTCACAAGCCTACATGAGTAAATCATGAGATGTTATTTACTAGATGAAAAAGCTATTCTATTATAGTTGATATTCCTATTTGACTTGCATTGTCATTTTTCCTTTCTAATACTGTGATGTTATGAATTACTTAAAATTTATCAAATTAATGGTACTACAAAGAAAAAATAAAGTTTTTCTTAGCAACCTATATTGTAAAGGTGTCTGAAAAGTTCGTATGTAAAACAGAATTTATTATATCTCATGTTAGATATTAAGTATGCCCTGGTATTGCCATTTATATATTGGCATCTAACTACAGGCATGAGGTAACAGAGGTGTGAGAAAAATGAGGGAATAACACAATCACATCTAAAAAAACTATAGTAGCAGCTGGAAAGTGACTCAGGTGGTCACAGAAGTCAAGTCTTTTATGTCCTTTTCCATTAGAAGTTTTAAATAACTGCCCTATAGAGGAAGAGAATTCCAATTTGACCAGTGGTAGAAAGTTGCTGGTTAAAAGAACTAGTCATAGGGATGCATGTTTGTTGTAAGCTGAAGTACAGGGAGTCATGGCATGGCATGTCAGCCTCATTTCACAAGCCTCCTCATTTCACTTTTTAGTTTCTTTTTGATTTAGTCAACACTTATATTTGAAATCAAGGTCTTGTAATCTGCATGCATGCAGACACTGTTAACTGGTAGCCTTGAAATGCAACTAAAATAAATATGTGAGATCACAGTAACCTTTAATTGTAACTAGTGCCTCCTGTCACTGGTACTCAATTTGGTCTGTCTTCTTCATGTGAACTTCACATCTCAAATAGTACTCCCTTTTGTTACAAGGAAGAAAAGAAGTAGTCTGTCCTCCGGGTTTAAAACTATTCTTTTGAGGTTTTTGGCTGAATCCCAGTATGTAACTCCTCACCATAAGCTAGAAATCAGTCTCAACTGAGTTTGTATCTCTGATCTCTTTGTAGAAAATCATCTCAATTTTCTTTGTTCTGTACAAAATGCAGTTCTTTAAATAATTTTCTCTGCCCACTATCTGTTTTCCCTCCCTCTTTAATCATTTCACATAATGTCTCCATGTCTTTTGCTAACAATTTCAATCTGCTTTTACAGTCAAGTTAAGTGTAGTATTTTTGTATTGCTCCTTCAGCCACTTTCCCCCTGTGGACTTCTCCATTATGTACGTGTGTGATTCTTTCAGTACAGCCTGCTATGCAGAACCACTGCTTTGTCCTCTTTTAAGTTCACTGGGAACAATGCTGATGCTTTGCAAGCTAGACTAGAGAAAATGATTATTATGACTGTTGGAAAATTCCTGCAAATACGTTTTGCTTTGTAGGTATCATGCAAAATGCTCATCAGTGACAACATTTTTTGCATTGCTTTTTTGGCTTCTGTATTTCTTACACTACAGAAATGCTCTTGCAATTGACCTAAATAATCACAGAAGTGACTACTGCCCATTTGTCACTGCCAGAAATGGAACTCACTCCTACTGTTATACTAAAGCTTGAATTTCACACTATGAATGTTAAAAAGGCAAAGGAAAATAAACCATTTTTCTGTGTCTGACAGGCTCTGTCAGAATCTGTCACCTTTGTCCTTCACTTTTTCTTGTGCGGGTGTGGTTTTTTTCCTTTAAATTGACTTTTCTCTTCATATATAAATTTTAACTTAATTTTCTATGACATATTGTTTTGTGGGGTTTTCTTTCCCACTTGACACTAGTCTTCAAATTTGTGCTTGGCATTCACCCAGCATTTTTTCCGGAATATCAGGTGAATTCCATGAAAATTCCTAAACTTTAGTCACTTCGGGGATTATGTAATTTATTGTTCTTCTGGACTACATCTTGAGAAGGAGTACCTATTTCATTGTTAATATACCTTCCAATCTCGTATCTTATCTTATTAAATTCTATTGATTTTGCAGTCCAGCTATAACTGTTATTTGTAGGAACTGCTTTCTTGAAAGATTGAAAAATTAAATAAAACTCTACCAAAAAACTTCAGTAAAAAAGCACTGGAATTAATTTGAAAAGAAAGGAAAATTTTACTTCGAGCCTAGGCTTCTCTCAAAAATTGGCAAATGCTTTTATATGATGCTACAGGAATGAAACAATACTCAGAAGTGCCAGCTAAGTTTTGCATTCTATTGAGAATGGAATGAAAAAGCTTAATTTGCCAGAGGTAGCTAAATAGAGTGGGTCTGTATAAAACCTGTAACTTATTAACAGTCTATTCCCATGGTTTTTAGAGTGATGCTTTTGCAGCATTTTTGGGGCATGGTTGCAGATGAGAGAGCACAGTGCTCTGCTCTCCAGGACAAAGTTTTCTGCCCATCCCTCTTCTCCCCCTTTTTCCCAACTAGCACTTGCTCACACTGGGAGCTTCTGCTAGCTGACAATTACACATTTGCCATTTGTCAACAGTATTGGGAAACACTGAAGAACTGAGAGGTTAATTATAATTAGAGTGTGGTGACTGAGAAGACAAAGAGTCTGGGTGGATTGACTACAAGCTTTAAATGTCTTAACCAATTCACCTCCAGGCTTTCATCACCTCAGGCTCCATCAGCCATCTTTTATGCTCTTCTGTGTGTAGTCATGTTGCAAATATGGCACGTTTAACAGACTTAAGTAAAACTTGGCAGGCCTGATGACAAATGAGATCAAGCAATAGTGCAAAAGAGGAGAATTGCAAAAATAATAATTTTGTAAAGAAACATGCTACTATTTAATGGTGCACCGTATTCAATGGTTAAAATACACAGAATTTAAATCTGACCAAATACTAAATATGAGTTAATCTTACAAACAGCTATTGATAGGAATCAGATATGAGTACCTCTGATAAATATAAGCATAAATCAGTCACTTGAGCGGATTTAGAAACTAATATACCAAGGAAATTAGAGTAACTTTCAGAGCAAACTTGATTGTTATATGCAATTATATGAACAGAAAGATTTGTACCAGATATTTTAATATAGCAGGCCACTCTTTAATGAGAGAAGAAACTGGAAATTGGAGATGGAAAAAAAAATATGCCACGAGATAAGATAGAGTGATTATTGAATTTGCTTAGTAGTTCAGAAGCTCTCCTGTGAGAGACTCTGGAGTCTTTCACAGAAGATGAGACAGCTTCCTTCTTCCCCAGGTGCTCAGGCATAAGGGAGAAGTTTAGGGGTAATTCTGTGGCATCTGCTTGCAGGAGTACCAAACAGATTATTGCTAACAGTTTTTTTCTGTCTTTAATATTGTGACAAATCTCAGTCATAAAGTTGGGCTGATAATTACATATCTTCCATGGAATACCAAAATCCAGGATAATATGGCTATGAGAAAATACAATTTAATGAAACAAAACAAAGTCTTATTTCAAATACAAACCACTTGTTTTCTTGGCACAGCAAAAATGCTGAGGTGGTTATTGAAACAAACACCTGTTCCTATGTGTAAATCAGGAAGGAAATTTATACATCCTGTCTGCAATCTCAGACCCTGTACCCTCCTAAATTTAGACACTGCTTTTCTTTCCTCTTTCTACCTCCAAGTGGCACAAAGAAACAGAATCTAATCCCCTTTCATTACCGTAGTGTATATGGTTACATGCTAGATTTCCCATAGACAGCTCTGGCTTTGGTATTTCCTAGGGAGGTTGTTGTGGGAATTTTTGTTTTTTGTTTGTTTGTTTTTTTAATCTAGTGCTTTCTCAGTTATTTTGTTCAGGTGATTTTAACAAGAAATAAATGTATTCTTTAATATTTAAATAATCCTTATTATTTTGGTTGGTGAAAGAAATTATATATAAGCACAACTTAGCTACGAAAACATTAGATGGGGGAGCAGTACAGATTGAATTGTTGAATGAGTACTATTGGAACAGAGTTAAGAAGAAATATCTGATGCAAATATGGGGACAAAAAATTTATTTTGTAAAACGTAATAATCAGAATACATGATCAGAAGAACTGATGAAATTAGGGATGTGAAATTTGCCTAAGTTAGGTATTTTTAAAAATAATCACAACCTATCATTTTCTAGACATAGTACTCATATAATTTCGTCTGTTCTAGGGGCCCAAGTAGGCCATTTTCTCTGTGCATATAACTTTGAACTTTTCCCAGTTGGCCATATGGACAAAGCCAGCCTGTTAGAAGAATAATAATTAGAAGAAAATAATTTAAGTGGACAGATAAATTCTGTGCAGCTCCTCTTGCCTCGATAACAGGCTTTTGCTCATTTAATTTTCTTCTGTAGATGAAGCCATTGGAATTCTGTCGTTTGTCTTTACTGAGACTAGATTTTTACCTCTGATGTTTTATGGTCCTTTGGGAAGTGTTATTAATGTTCCTAATAGAAATATTTTAGTAGGATAGAAAGGTCAGTGGCAAAGTGAGGCATTTTCAGTTAAAACGAATTTCATACCTTTGAAGAGCATCCTCTTTGTATCTGCCCTATTGCAGCATTAGAACTATTAAAATCTATTTTTTCATTAGTCAAGCAGAGACACTGAGTATATGTCCATTTCTAACAAGCATTTCTGGAGCTAAGGTATGAGCAAAGAGCTAAGGTATGGACACAGAAGTGGCTAATTTCAAAATGCTGAAGAGAGCAGCTCTTCTCTTCAGAGATGTGGGCATTTTGCATATCTGTGAAAAGTTCTGTTGTCTGACCTGAATGGCAGCAGTAAGACACAGTGCCTTACAATGGGCAGCTCCTTGCATTCTGGTGATTCGTGTCTTTCACACCAGAGTATTTGGATATTGGCTTTCCAATATCTGATGCCTAGTTTTCCAGTGTCTAAAGGGGCCATGAATGCATAATATTAACAACAGCTGATTTTGGGGATGTTCTGTGAAAGCAAAGCTGCCGGTTCATACGCACTTCAGTTTGTTTTCAAATACATACGTATCACTTAGCTGTTTCATATTTTAACAAGTAAAACTAATTGAATCCTGCATGATCTTAGAATGTGCATGTGTTATTTATTTAAGAGGTAAGTTTTACTGTATTAGTTAATTGCTACTTTTTGATGCAAAGTGTTTTTACTCTTTATTTTTTTCTTTCCTACTATCTCTGATGGTGAAGGATATTCTGAAATCATTTTTGCAACTTCCCCAGTCATGCACACTGTCCGTCCAACATTCTATAAGGGTATTGTCTTCCTTTTTTATCACTGTCAATGCAATAGAGCCAAAATCCTATAAGGGCTTGCACTTGGGGCATTTGCAGTCCATTCAGTGCCACATGCCATAAAGGGAGGAGTGTCTCACCTTCATACCTCCTTTCTGTCCTTCCATTTCCCATTTCCCTGACAATGTTCTCACTTTCCAGCTGTCTGCATTTTACTTCCTGATAAATAGATATACTGTTTTTCAGAATTTTGGCAGCTAGGTGCTTTTTAAGTATCTGTCAGTTTTTGTGGTATAGAACATGCTCAGTAAAGTACATAGATTTTACTTTATAATTTCTTTGTATAGTAACTGCCTGGGATTAAATTTCAAAATACAGTACTTTTGTCACTAATTTCCAGTAATGGAACCAATAAAAAATGTGCTATACTTTCCCTCTATATGGTCTAAATTAACATAGTAACTTCTTTTATTTTTTTTTTAAGTATGAAGTCACAACTGCATATTCTGCTTTGTTTTTCTATTGTGTATATAGTTCAACCACTTTATCCAAGGATCAGAAATGTTACAACAGCTGCTGCTGAGACCTATGCCAATATCAGTTGGGAGTATGAGGGACCAGATCATGCGAACTTTTATGTTGAATATGGTGTAGCAGGCAGTAAGAAGTCATTTCATTAAATTCTGCTAAAGTTTTGAGATGTACTTTTGAAGATATTTTTATAGTAAATGGGGTCTTAAATTAACACCCAGTGTTAATGATAGTTCTAAAACATCTTAAATTGTTTTTTTAATTTGATTGGGAAGATCAAATAATTTTCATTTTAATAAACATCAATGTTTAGTGGGTTTTTGATGAATAGATAGAATATGAACCTTTGTTCCTTTGTATTATTTTATAAATTCTTTTGAACCTGCACTTCTAAAAACATAGTTTGCATGAAGTTCTTTATCATTAACTGATTATATGTGTAAAAATATGATTACTTGCATTAAAATAGGATATAAAGATTTTCCTAAATTATGCCCAATTCAGGAAAGAAAAAAGATTAAATAAGGTATACGTTGTTTAATTAAACCTTAAAATAAGATAAAAATCAATTTATGTACTCTTATTACCTAAAACTAGGCTTAAAACTTTGATAATACTGGTAATAATTAAAACAAAGTTAGCTAATAAAAGCAAGATACTTCTTTTCAAACACCCTATCTTTCTAAAGTTATGACTAAAGGTGACTAATCTGAAAATTGGAAAAGAAATCTATTTTTCTGGATATTGGCCAAAGAAATAGCTGAGACTGTCCTAGAAAAAAGACATGAGAGAGATTCAGATTTTGAAGCAGAGCTTCTTGACCAAAATAAATATTGACTGAAACTGCAAAAGTCATTTAATTAAATGACTTAAATCTATTTTAATGTATCTCATAATTATAAGTTCAATAAACATTTTAAAGATAAATTACATTTATATTTCTCTAGTACAATGGAACAAATGTTTAAAATAGTTTCATAATTACTGTACAACGTATTCTTCAATATGTTGCATGCAATTTATTACTCATAAGTTTATAAAATTTTATTATTTTTGAGAGAATAGCTATTTTTCTCAGATGCTCCATAGTTTAGTCAAGTAACTGTCAGTAGTATTTTGTCTAGAAACTTTCAGTAATACAGAGAAAACTAAAATTCCAATATGTTGTTTTCCTAAAATTTTTATAGGCAAAGAAGATTGGAAAAAGGAAATTGTAAATGGTTCTCGAAGCTTCTTTGTCTTAAAGGGTTTAACACCAGGAACAGCATATAAAGTCCGGGTTGGTGCTGAGGGCCTGTCTGGTTTTAGGAGTTCAGAGGATGTGTTTGAGACAGGTCCAGGTGAGGCACACTGTACCAATTCTATATCATAGTCAGAATCGTGGTAGACCAACTGCTGAAATGCTGAACTGCTTCTAGCCAAGAGATGTTGCAGCTAGAATCTTTGCATGTTCCTTTTATAGAGCAATATTAAGCTATTTTATAAACTCCTAAATAATGCCAGTACATTTACATGTAGCTTATGAGTGTTTCCATCCTTTCAATTCACTCTACTTGACTGATGTTTGTACTAGGGCCAAGATAATGCTCTGCTCACACTCCATCTGTGTGCTGTGCACTGAAGATGACCTATTTCTTGTATTTCCAATTAGTATAATTAGATGGCTGTATTTAAATAATGTCTCTTTTTATAGAGCTAAAATATTTGCATCATCAGAAAGTGCAGATTCAATTTGATGTCTCATGTGATCTATTTATACCACTGTTCAGAGATTCCTACTTGTAACCCTCTCTTTTCCTGCCATACACTAGTTTTATATGGGTTTTGATGTCACACACATATCCTGGGAATCAGTAAGGCTGTTTAAGTTCCTTATGTTCATATTGCAGTCCTGTTTCTTCGTTAGCACATCTGCAATGCCTGCTGATTCCACTCTGGGAAAGTTTTTTGATGCTATGCTGAATATGTTGTTGCCATCACACGCCATCATCATGTTCCTGGTCAGCTGTTACTATTTTTTTCTTTGCTAGCCACTTCTGCTCATTCCAAGCATTTTGGATGGTGCATAGTTATACAGCAGTAGCTCCACCAAGTCCAGAGTGTTATGTTATAAGAAAGTAATTTAAGTATGAAAATACACTTGAACATTGAGTTATAATTATCAGGCAATAACATAGATAATGGGCATGCCAGCTTGAAAGTGAGCGCTTTCTAAAATCATCATTTATGTGCTTTGTTCCATTCTGTTCCCAGTTTATTATGTTGCAGGAAGGTTTGAAAATGTGCTAAATAACTGCACCAGGCAAATACGTATGGCCTGAACACAGAGCCAGAAACAGTTAGTGGTACAAAAGCTTACCTGTGAAATGTTATGCAGATACACATCTGAAGCCTAAAGGAGCAGTAAACAAGGATCAAGACTGGATTATAATTCAAAACAAGCTGCATAGAAACCTTCCCAAAAGTGTCTTTCTGCATAAAAAGTACTGAGCCAGTAGATGAGGATTCCTGTCCTTGAGGATTCCATGCCCTTGGGTAGTTATGGAAGGACAGACTTTAGACACTTTTTTCTGCTTCTTGATAATGGAAAGTTCCAATGTTCAGCATGAAATTATAAACATGGCCTATTTATTACAGAAAAATCTTGTGTCACCCTGTCTTCAGCTTAGGTCAAAGCTTTTAAACACTGCAAAAAGATGGAATGAACAAAGAGGCAAACACTGGAATACGTCCTTAATTAAGAATGAAACTTTGATATTTCAAATATGAGGCTTTTCCCACTGTTTTGTTGGTTTTTTTTCTTTTTTTTTTTTTTTTGGACAAGCATTCCTTATAGAGTGTCTTCACAGTGTGTGGGTTTATTTTTTGGGTATTCTGGGTCCAGTGTTCTGCATTGACTCCTGCGTTAGGGATTCACCAGGACGCAAGGTTTTTCTGCCTGAGGGAAATAATTTGCTTAGTGTAGGCAGGAAATGTGCCATTTTTAAAGATGCACAGAGATCTAGAAACCATTCCTACTGGAAATACAGTAAGTTAATGCAGGAAGCTGCATAGATAAGTTTTCATCTTCCCATCTATCTTGCATATCTATATGCATGAGCTGTTTGGTTTGATGCTCTTTCTTACTACATTTGAATGTGAATACTGCTTTTGCATTTTGTTACAGTATGTATTATACAGCATTTAATGCCTTATTATGAATGCAGATGCACAAAACTCAAAATAATTTTAACCTTAATATGAAAACAAAGTTTTATTTTCATTTGTAGTTAAGAGGACGATTCCCTTTGTGATTTTCTTAAATTGCCACTTTTTAATACTTATAGATATATAAGTATATTTATATGTGGCATAAAGAGTATAAATATTTAGGTATATTGACAATATATTTCTATGACATGTAGAGACTTTTATGCAAAAATTGTTTAAATTCTTGTGCATATAAGAGTCAGTTTCTAAAATATCAGAAAACATAAACAAGGGCTGAGAAATCTTCTGATTTTATCTCCACAATTACCAGACGCATTAACTCATTGAATTATTTAAATGAAAATCAAGTCATAGCTTTGCCCAGTAAGACCAAAAATAAGCATTTAAAGAAAGAATTAATTTTAGCATAGTACCTCTAAAGTGGAATACACACTGGTCTTCTGTATGGAATGGACTGGAGATACTGTATCCAGACATTAGAAGTATTTTGCGTTTTCATAGAATCCCTCAGGAATATGAGACCACTGACAGCTGCTTTTCCAAGCTACCTGTCTCACACTCCTTCTTAACTAGAAAATAACACTGAGATATTAGCTTCAATTCAGTCTATTGAGCAGCTTTCCATAGATTTTCATTCTCTTGGTTTTTGGGTCTGGAGAAGAAGCTGAAGAATGAATAATGATAGGTCTGGATGGATGCTCATCTTCCTCCACTTCATATTTTCTTCTGTTTGGAGCAGGAATCCCTAACTCCTCTCACTCTTCTCACTTTCTCCCAGCAGCAAATCCTAAGTCAAGTTGCCTGTAGTGTCTTTTCAACAGTGGAGTAGAAAATAAGCTTCACCAGAATAATCCTCCTACTATGTTGGAGACCAGTAGATCCAGACCCTAGACCACATAGATAATTCCTTATTAGTGCCTGTAGTATTTTATTTGTAGTTTGCTTATTATTTACATTCTCTTTCAGCTAGAGTCAGCATTTGGAGAGAAATAGTGCCAAGGAAAGGCTTCCCAGTTGCACCATGTTAAGCCCTTGCTAATGCTAAATCATGGCAATCATGATAAATTAATTATAGGATGAGGTATGGGTTTGAGGAAAGAAAGAAAACCTGATGCTTAATAAGGTTTTAAAGGATACTTCACTGTTGATTTTTAGCTGAAATTGAATGTTAGGGCCCTTGAATGACCCATCCTTTTCCCCATTTCAGAAAGATGGGAATGCATTAGCTAATCAGTATTGGCTTTTTATTCATTTTGAGAAGGCAGTTGACATGTTTGTTTAAATTATAATTTGTAACTTCATTTCAGTAGTTTAATTATTTCAAAATGATTGAGAGTAGTTCTGAGGTTTGTGGAAAGCAATGTAATATGTGTGTAGATTTTGCAAAGTAGTTGCTAAGCTTAAATGTTAGCAGATTTCTTATGTACTGAAAAGTAACTTCTATGCATAGGTACTTGGAAGTATTCTGAATAATGAAAAGACTCGAAATCCATAACCACTGTTTTTCTTAATGCTATCTATTTTTCACAATGAATGTTATTCTTTAATGAACATTACATTGGCTGTTATTTACCTGAATTAGCATAGCATTTAAATGCAGCAAACCATAATTTTTCTTTTTTTGTCTCTAGCAATGGCAAGCCGGCAGGTAGACATCGCTACTCAAGGATGGTTCATTGGTCTTATGTGTGCTGTAGCTCTTCTGATCTTGATTTTACTGATTGTTTGCTTCATAAGGAGGAATAAGGGTGGCAAGTATCCAGGTATGCTATTTAACCAGGATAGTAAAATTCATCTGTTAGTAGCCCATTAAGACAGATCTCAGGCTTACTGGAAAATTACATTTGCTGTTTGTTTATTTTTACACTATGTAGATGGCAAATCAGTCCTATCATTTAGGGGGCTTGATAGAAGCCATCTGCCTATTGGTAGAAAACCTGAATCTATTTCAGAGTAAGAGAAGGATCTTCTTCATTCCCGGAGGGTTGTATCAGTGCATGACCTCTCTAGAGCGGTTTGAGCTTTGTTTGGAACATCACCACTAGGGCACATTCCACTTTCTGAAGTGCAATGTAGATGGGTTTAATCCACTAACATGAGCTGAATTAGAATTTATTTGGTCAGAAAGTCCAAATCGTAGCCACAGGTTATTTTAAAGTATGGGGAATGCATGTCACAGGATAAATCTCTTCATATGTTGTATTGTTTCGAATACCTTGAGTTCCTTCCCAGATTTGCATCATCATCAGCCTCTGCAGTTTTTCAGCTAAGTTTAAAATTACTATCCTTCAGTTAGGCTGGGGTTTTTTTTCTATAATTTTTTTCTTTCTAAGAGGAGGTGTAAAATAAGCACTTTTTTATAGTAGGTCTTGGAATGGCCAAGTATGTTTTACAATTTTTCATTAAAAATTGGAACTACACAATTTATGTCTTCTATCAAAACATGCATCCCTCCTGGTACACATATTACAAAAGGCATGTATGTATGTGGACATATAGGTATCATATATATATATATATCTTTCCCTGGTCTTATATTTCTTTCTATGGAGTTGCTCCATAGGCCAGAGCTCTGTTGAAATGGATGGTGAGAACCAGTTTGCACAGTACTGTCAGATAGGATCTCAGAACAGCTGTTGAGGATGAGTGGCTATGAATGAACTTCAAGTGGGCATCAAAAGATAATCTGATTTTTCATTCTTCTATTCTATCTACAATAGAAAGTACAGCTTCTAAATTTAATGTAAAATCTTAATTTTATGAAAAATTATTTTCTCCTAAGCTTTGGAAATAACATAAATGATTATTTAAAGTCAACTCAAACTTCTTGAAGTTCATACTGTTGATTTGGACATGAGAAACATGGATGCATTTAGAAAAGTACAAAAGAAAGTCCACACTTTGTTTTACTTTCTCCTGCTTGTTTTGACCAGTGCACTTCTGGAAATCTAGTGTCAGGGAACACTAAGAACTTTAGCTCTTCATAGGGAAATCTGCTGGAATAGAATAGCAGATTATTTTTATGAGAAAATCACTTTATAAAGTACAAGAATCATACTCTGCCCAATCTAACTGTTAGATTGTTTTACAGAGAGAACAAAGATTTGTAGTGACAGCAAAAATTAGGTAAGAAAAGTTTCTGTTCCAACTGCCTATCCCTATGAAGAAAACAGATGATTAAGGAACACAGTGTTACATAGAGTTGTATGACAGGCTGAATACATCATCTTAAGGTTTTTCCCTAATTTTTGGATTTTTTCAAAGAGAAAACGAGATAACAGAGGATATGGAGAAAGTGATTCAGGTGACTGAAACAAGTGAAGTGATGAAACTGAAAAGAGTAGGGAGGATGTGGAGTGAACCACCATCTAGAGGAGGGTGAAACAGAGGTTTTGAGTGAAGGTGTAGAGAGGAGCTGGATGCTAAATTTGTCATTACTTTGTGGATCCTTGATATTCTGTCCTTTTTTGCTGGTCTTCAGAATTATTATTAGTTGTAATGTTTTTTCACACACAGATACACATGCATATACACACACATAAATAAAGGTGGACCTGAGCTATTTATAAGATTTCCAGAATCACAATGTACTGGTGTTTATAGCAGTGACTTTGTATTTCTTGGGTCATTGCAAATGTACTGTTCCACAGGTAGTGACAAATGGAAAGCACTAAGATATGAAATCTATGAAAATTTGAGTTATGAACTGTTTTTCATCATAATTTTTGCATGTCATCTTGAGGATGCCTGTAGTTTGTAGAAAGTAATCAATTACTTCGGTATGAAATTATATCAGCCTGATATATCTCAAGGTGTAATTCATTATTGCAATTATGGACTTAGTAAACACTGTCAGGAATGATTCATATCCTCTTAAATAACGGTACATAAATCAGTGACGTACAAATAAAGTGTGGAAATTACCAGAGTAAAAGACAAGAGATTGTGTATTGGACTGTATAACTGTATCTGCTAGACAAGGGAAAGATACAAATAGATGCCAGAAAAACAGAAATGAAAAGGCAAAGGGAAGAACCATAAATATAATTCTTAAAGTCAGTATATTGTTTTTTCCTGTCAACACTCTTAACTTACAGGAATATATGTCATCTGTAAATATCTGACTTCTCAGATGCTAGTGAGTTTCTGTGTCAATGTGCTATATTTATTATTTTATAGGGACAAGTTATATGCCTGGATTTTTTCCCATCAGTGAACAAGTATTAAACCTAAAACCAGAATGTGCAAGAGATACAATTTTGTAAAATGCAGGTTCCAGTGTATATGGCTTTGCATTGGGTTTGATCATGTTGTAGAAAAGAAGAAATTAACAAATCATGCCTAGTTTTTTGAGAATTATTAATAATGGAAAAAAAAAAGTAAAATTCTCTGGAGACTACCTGAAATTAAAGCAGAAAATGTACAAACCAACAGAGAATAAAAGTGAATCTGATTCAGTTTTATTGATCAGGATGAGAAGAATATGAAGAGAAAAATAGAAAACATTGTTAAGTAGAACTAAATAATTCAAATTTGATTAAACAATAGCTGTATTAATAATCTAAGTAAATAAGTTATTTTAATAGGATTTTTAACAGTTTTCTCTCTTTAGTGCTAGAAATAAAAAAGAAAAAAATCTGCTAATATGAAATTACATACAATCATACTTGAATTAAAACAAAATTCTATAACTAATTAACAGATATTTTTCTTCAAAATAAAAAAAAAAGAAATGGCCTAAGGACCCATTTAAAAAAAAAATTCAAACCACATTCCTGCCAAATATGATCAGTTTGAGAAATTAAGGTCTTAGACTTTCTCATCTTGCAGTTTCATGATAAAAATTACTATTTCAAATATTTTAGTGAAGGAAAAGGAGGATGCACATGCTGATCCAGAAATACAACCTATGAAGGAAGACGATGGAACATTTGGTGAATACAGGTAAGCAGCTGATGTGATTTTTCATATTCGCTGTTCATGTCACACATGTATTGTATATAATATCACACTTATTAATTTAAAACTAACTTTTTTTTCCATGTCAAAGATTCTGTATCCAGTATTATTTAGAACTAAAAATAGCATTTCAACCACACCATTAGAAAAAATAAAAATATCTAAGTTTAGTATAAGCCATTTGCTAATGCAAGGTGAAAACTGGATTCAAACACAATTGTATGTGTTTGAAAGTCAAAGTGTGGAATCTTTATCTTTCAGATAGTTCAAATGCCAGATACAGTGTCCTTTCAGTTAGGGCACTATGTTAAGCAGTACAGTTTTTGAAAATAGCTGAAGCCTAATAAAGACAATCTGGTGTTAAGTTCACTGGAAAAAAATGTGTTTAAAATAGCTGCCAGTACTAACATCTAATCCAATAACAAAGAAGTGATGTTGTACACAGAGGTGAAGGAGTGCCCTACAAGAATGGAAATCTCCCTTTCATGTATTTCAGTACAAGATATATAGCAAGCAACTTCAAAGCATGCAACACAGCTCTTATTCATGACTCTCTTCCTTTATAGTAAATGCAGTCTACCAAATCTGGCATTACCAAAACTATTCATAACAGCTGTGAATATAGCTTATTAAATAAGCACTTTATTTGGATTTTTATTAGTGCAAAAATAATATTATTTTCTAAAGAGGTCACTACGATTATATTTTATGTGGTGTTACATTAGATTTTATAGTGCGTTCCTCTGTCAAAAGCAGTGTAGAAGTCCTTTATTATTTACAAATGTACATAGAAAAAGCACGTTTTTTTCAAGAAGGATCTATTTTGTTGCCGTAGCTTCTTCATAGAAGGGAAAGGTACATCTTGATCTGACAGGACTAGATGTACAGTTCTGAATGCTAAGGAGCAGTTTCTGTTTATTCTTCTTTGATTAAAAGCAATATACTCCATTCTTAGGTAAATGAGTTCAGAATGGTATTTTATTTGAGCTGTAAGTGCATATGAATTACTAAATTCAACTGATAAAAAGGGAAATGTGCAGCAATCTTTGGAAGTAGAGTTTAAAAAGTACAGTATAAGTTTTCCCGGGAAGCCTAATTTGCATAATCCTTTATTGCTCCACTGGTTCTTGATACTTGTAACTTTCTGCAGCAGAAACTGACCTTTGTACAGAATTGTACAAATGATATGACCTCAATACATGTTTTCTCAGGCCTGGAATAAGTATTCAAGCTTGCTTTCATGTGTGACCTGTAGCAAGATTTGAATGTATGTCTCCATATTTAAGTGGCTTGAGTTGATCTAAGGAATGATCTAGAGCTTTATTAAATTATTTTATAATGCATTTGTTCACTCATGTCTGGTGAATATGAGCAGATGCCTGCCAAGCTTTCACACTTGTTCACATGAAATTCATTCTATGTACCCTGCAAAAACTCCTTTTAAAAATGTATTTCTGTGTAATTAGTCTATATTGGGCTTTCCTCTTTTTTCCTTAGAGACAGGGCAGGAGCAGCAACCAGTCAGATTACAGAAGATATCTTGTCACCCTCTCTGCAGCCCAGCATCACTGCAGTCACTCAGTTCCCAGTTTGTCTGCCTCACATGATGCGGTGCTTCTTTGAGGAAAAAGGGTATAGGGTTTCCCTTGGAATAAAATGTAATTTTTGAAAGATCTAGGAATTCGAGTATTTTGAACTTTTTTCATCACTTCAGGTCCATGTCTGCTTGGACAGGAAAGAAACTGGACAAGGAAAAGAAAAGAAAAGGTAGCTGTGCCAATTCTCGTGAAGCAGACCCTGTCTTTACCAAAGCAAAGTCTGTGAGATCTGACAGATCCAACTTCTTCAGAAGGTCAGGGGATCAATGCCCCAGCACCAAATCAGAGACCTCCTACACCAGGAGGAGGGCTAGGCAGTCTTCAGAGTTTACAAGGGTTAGTTCTTTCTCTGCTTCCCTCTGCCAAGAGGAGAAGAGGTCAGACGAATGGAAGTACAGGCATGGCTCTAGACATCATGCTTCTGAGCAACAGATAATGGGGTCGGAGGAGGGCTCAGATTCTCAGGCAGGACAGCCACCCCCTTTCCAGCAACCCCTCAGCTGCAACTCAATTGGTGGCTTACTGGCAAGGCAGCATTCTTCTCTCCAGCACTGGTGCAGCCGGACCCCAGACTACAGCTCAGATTCGGAAGACACTCAGAGCTCCTGCCACAGGAAGGTAAGACCTTCTACTTCTACTCACTTCTCTGAATCCGAAAAGAATTCACTAATGAAATCTGTAATCTTGCCTGAACTGGCCACTGTCTTAAAGGATGCTTTGACAGCAGCCAGACAAAGTATAACATCTGTGGCACAGGCTAGGACCCATTCAATAAAGCATCCCAGGGTACCAATTGCAGAAGTTCCACTGGTTCCTTTAGATGCATCTGGGAGCAGTTCCCAGACTTCTGAGTCTGATCATATGGACAGTTTAAAAGATCAAACTGCTTCTGGGAAGGAGAAACCTGAGGCTGTCAAGGCCTTGGAGGTTGAATCAGCCCCTGAAGACGGGGAGGTGGCATCTGAGTCCTCTACAGAAGATCCAGAAGGACCAGATCCTCTGCGCAAATTTGACATGGAGAATCAGAATTACCTGTTTGAACACATAAAGACGGTGCTAATGCTAAAATCTGAATGTGCTTCAGAAGAACTGCTTATCCCATCTGAAGAAAGCAAGGTAAATAATGCACTTCCTATCCATTCAGCTGTGGAAGATCTTGTCTGCAGGATTTGGGGTAATCCTGAAGCCAAGCATGAAGCCCCATCAGTCCTACGTAAACTCTATCCTCTTCCAGTGGATAAAGCTGCTTTGTGGGGGACCTTGCCAGAGGTAGACAGAGCATTGGTTACTGGTGATTCTGTGCTGTCAGTGCCTCATAATAAAGATGCTCTCCCTAAAGATCCTACTGACAGAAAGATTGAAGAAGCAATCAAAAGATCTTTCAAGCTAGCTGCAGCCCAGCTTGGAGTATCTATCTACTGCACTTATGCTTCTAAAGCTTTACTAATATGGTTAGAGGAAGAACGAGCCAGATTCAGAAAGAAATGGGTCCCATCTGGTGCCATGCAGAGGAAACACAAGCTGTGTAAAATTGCAGCTAGTTTTATCCATGATGCAGCTGAGGATTTTCTTAGACTCACTGTTAAAAATGTGGCATGCCTCACTGTAGCCTGGAGAGCTCTATGGCTGCGTCCTTGGAGCTCATCACTAGGTCTGAAATATAAACTGCTGTCTTTACCATACACAGGGGGCAAGCTATTTGGTGAATCCTTAGTCCAGATCATGAAGGATTTCTCAGAACACAAGCACTCCTTACATCAGATGAAAAAAAAGAGTTCTGCAGAAAGCTCTTCCTGTTCTCCTCACAAGTGTCTGAGCTCCTTGCGTTCTCCTCCAAAGTTCAAAGGAGGGAAAGGAAAGTATAAGGTCTCACAATCATTTCATGCCAAGTACAAAAAGACATCTCACTTTCAGAGAGATACCAGACCATCTAGAGGAACTTTCTAAGAACACAGACTTGCTTCCTAGTTTCTCAGGAACTGAGAAGAGTGAAAGACATGGAAATGTTTCAATATTTCTGGACAAATAAACCCAGTGCTTAGAAAATTAGTTGTTTCAAAATAAGATTTAAAGTATGAAGTTACTTAAATCTTAATGACTAATTAAAATATTCTAGAGAAATCATAGCTCTCAGTTTTAGGGAAGGGTTTTTTCACATTTCATTTCTAGACTTCCTAGTGGTCTTGGGATGGTTTGGGTTTGTTTGAAGTTTTGCACTCCTCAACTTCAACTAAGAGAGTACTTTCTGTGTGAGAGTTGTCTGGTCTGCAGGACCAGACAACATCAGATTTTTCTGCCCTATTGATCTAGTGAAGAAAGTCATGCTTTAGAAAATGCAGGTGTTTCAGGATCCATGGAATAATTGTGGATCCTGGATGGATGTGGATGGTGGTAAAAGGGAAAACAAAAGTTTGAGTTTTCCCAAGCTACTAGAAGGAAAACAGAAGGGAAAGAATTAATAACAAAGTTTAGCATCTGGTGTTGCGGACAGGATGAGTGTGTGAGGAACGTGATGTTTTGGTAAAAGCATGTTTACAAGAAGTGTAGCCTTCCTTGGACCAATGAGCTTATTCTATCTTTAGTTCAACGAACCAGTCCATAAAAATGTGTCTACTCCTGCAATAAATCACTTCTTCTGCTTACTAGATGAAGCCTGTGTTGCTGTATCTTTTCACCACTCCCTAGCCTTACAGCAACAGATGGATTCCTTCATTTTTACATAATAAGGGAAAACAGTACCTCTGTAGCAATCTGCACTGCATTCTCAGTGGTTTTCTGAGTTGTAGAAGACTGAGAAAGTGAATTGTGGACAGTCAATGTCTACACCAAGAAACTGCAAGAAACAGAATAAGTACCACAGATGTGTGTTGAGGTCAGCCTAGGTGTATAAATAAGCCTAAATTTTCCTCCTGGTCCATAAATTGAGAGAAATGAGGAAGTTATGACAGTTACAGACTCATGGGTTCATGGGCAGGAATAGTGGAAGCAAGCAACTACAAGGGTAGGACAAAAGTCCAGTGGTCTGCAGAATGTTCTTAGGAAGATAGAACAGGACAAGGCAACTGCAACTACAACTACAGTAGTAGGATTGCTAGTGTGGTAACACAGGATTTTTGCACATTTTGATGAATTATTTGGCCTCCTTTCTTCAATATTTTGACACATAGTATTTTTCCAAAAATTCTAGGATATGCTGTGAGACACTGTGGCAAAGAGTTCTGGGATTGCTAGATAATATATTACTCTTCCTTATTCTTCTGGATTGATTAACAATGAAAATAAAGTTTGTAACTACAACTGTGCAGTTTTTTCTCTTGTAGTTACTTAACTTGAAGCTTAGGTGTGTTTCCACAGGGACCTAGCCATGATTTGTGCTCCAGGACTGTAATTTCAAGCTTGGTCCCTTCCAGAACAAGAGATTATCTCTATGTATTGACTGCCTGAAGGACTTAACAGTCAAACTGGATCTGGCAGTGGCCTTACTGTATTCTAATTTATGCACATGTACTTTCTTTGACAATTTTTATTTTATTTCTTAAATACTTGTGTGATTAACAACTTTTTCAACGCATTGATTTTTAAAGCCAGAGCTTCATCACCCAGTTTTTCCAGCTTCTGCCAGGACTGAAGATTGAGTATTACAGAGATGTTAATGAAAAATTACTCAGAAGACTAATATAGGTGTACTTAAGTCTTAGCTAAATAAGAAATAGTAAAATGTTTTGAAGTCTGGATTGACTCGAATAATATTAAGGAGTCACAGTCCTAATAATTTAGGAGTGTGAGCAGAAACCTGCTAGGTACAGGGACAGAGTATGCAGGGAATTCATAGCAGAAGGTATTTTTGTGGCTTTACCTGATTGCTTTTACTTAAACATTTCTGGGCTATTGATCTGAGGTCACAGAAAAAGGAATTTACTGCCAAGAATTTTCATCTTCTGCATCCAGTTTCTGTGTCCCATAGCCCAGAAAGCTTCACCCACTTTGTTTTTGTTACCTTTCACCTGACAGTTGTGCTGTAAGGAAAAGTAGTATATTGCTAACCATATATTGAGTCTTTTTGCATGTCTGTGAATGTGGCAAAGTTTAGTTGGGAATTAGTTGCCTGCTGGACTGCAGAGGCATCGTAAAAGTGTCTTCCCCATTCTGACTGGTTGCTGCATGTACCCATATCTAAGGAAGAAAAATTGAAAAGTTGAAAGAAGAAAGGAGATTTCAAGGTACATATTTCTTTCAATAACTGATAAACTTGCGAAATTATTTTTTTAAACAAATAAATGTGTACTTTGCACTTATGTTATTGTTACCTTCATATTTCTTATATCTCTTAATAATTAGCTTCAAGTTTTATGTGTTTCATTAAACTAAGAAGAAAAAGAAACATATTAATATAATAGTAATCATTAATGATTAATATTCAAATCATACTTTTAGAGTATACTTTTATATTAAACATTTTTCATACTGAAGTGTATATGGTACATATAAGTACTTATCAAAATGATTGGTACATATGAGTCTTCTTTGATAAATTTTCATCCTTAAAAAGATACTAGTATGGAATTTATTTATATAGCAAAAAATAATAAAAGTATGACTACACTTAACTTCCATGGCTCTAAATAAAGAATTCGTACCCATTCTCATCTCATGTTTGGTTCCCTTCCAGTATTGTTTTCTGACTATTAATTATATGCACTGCATAAACGACACTTTAAAAATCTTCAATTTCCCGCTGAAATTTTAGTCAACCCAATTTTTAATATCACAGTATTACACTAGGGACATAATAAAAGTCAGTAAACAAAACCACAAATAGAAACTGAAAGAAATTATGATTTATCCTGATTGCATTTTGGAATAGTTTTATGAACAATTATAAGCAAGGTTGGCAAACCTTGTGGGTACAGTATCAACATTTATGGCTTTAGCATGTTTTGGCAATATAATATTATGTATTCTGCAGCCTAAAATGTTCTATAGCTCTTTCTAATATAATTCAGCAGCTTTTGCAGTTTGCTTCCTGGGGAACAAACGGACAATACATTCATTTTGCCAGAGCACCAGAGCCCCTCGTCAGTTTTGAACCCCCAGGGTAGCAAAAGTGTTGTACAAAACATTGATGTGTTCACTTCTTTCTCCTTCTCCTATTTGTTTGGTTTTTTTCATCTTTCTTCCTCAATTTCTTTCTCTTCCACCCAAAACACTGTGTTCATCTGAGTAGATAATCCAGTTTGATACAGAAAATATGGTACCGTGGCATATGTTTTCTTTTCTGAACCAGGAGTAGAAAGCATCTTGGATAATCCCACATGTTTTTCCAATGCCAGTCCTGGCAGAACCTCTCTCTAGACTTACATAGTGCAAAAAGTGAAGGAATTCCCGGGTTCAGATTTGATTTTTGCATTTGCTGTGACTGTGCTCTCACACCAGTGCCCACCTCCCTGCAGATACACTCATGAGTAAATCTGAAGTTTTGTTTGCTTTTAATTATAGAGATAGTAGAATTCACATCCTGACTAAAACATAGAAAAATCTTGTACACAATGCAACCGTGTAAGTACTTCCTCATTGTTTGTCTTTTTGCAAAACTTTGTTTGCAAAAATATAAATAAGCAGAACTTCTCATACTCAGATTTTTCTAAATTGTAAAGGCAAATCAAGCTTTTCATTGGATTAAACACAAAAATGTTGATATTTTTAATACAGTAGCAGAATATTATTTATTTAGGTATATTCCAACCTAGTGAATTACACTGGCTAGGGTCATACTTTAGAATATTTGCACATAGATTCATAACCAATTGGAATATTATACAATTGCACTTTTAATTTATTTTAATTTCGGCATATTATGGTGTAAGGAATTATTAAGTTATTCACCTGGAATTCAAAAACAAACCATATGCCAGTGTTCTTTCCTTAACAGAAAGCAGATCTTTCATGGGACTCGGACTGGTTACAATTTCAAAGCAGGGGGCTGGCCTTCATTTGACTGGAACAGCCTGTTTCAATGACTCTTAATACCTTCTGATGGGGGCATTGGAGAAACTACATTGTGTATGAGTATTAAATACTCAATTCCATCTTCAACCTTTCAAATATAGGGTCCTTCCAAAATGAACTCTCTTCAGTAATGTCTCTATAATCTGCTTGTGTTCATAGTGTTATAAACATTTTCACTTTGCTGCTGGATTTTTGAAATTTTGGAGTACAGTCTTTTAAATATTAGTGGCCTGTATGTTTGCAGCACCAGTGAGCACAGGTCAATGACAGACATTTATCCTCATGCCTTGTACACAGCAGTAAATAAAACATCAAGCCTGATACAGTCACATTTAGAGGTTTTGCTTTTGTGTCCTTTGAGCATGAAGATTCTCACACATGTAAATGAGAGATATTCCTACCACTTTTTTTCCAGTGTATATGCAGAATGAAAATATCTCTGGTATGCTTTTTCTGTAAGTATATGCATATTAGAGGTGGCCTTCTTTTAGAATTTAATTACTTAGTATTTTCCAAAAAAACAAACAAAACAAAAAAACAAAAACCAAGCAAAAAAAGATTATGAGATGAGGAGAAACAGCTTGATGGAAAATGGGTGTAATGGTTTTCTAGCAATAGTTGCTCAACAAGGCTTTTGTTGGCTAACTATATGATGTGTGGCTTTGTACATGCTACATAATATATAGATATATGGTTTCTCTGGGTGTTCAAAGGTATTAATTAGGGAAAAATGCATTATTGGAAGAAATAAGATGTTAAGTTTTAGGAATTAGAGGATTAAATTAATTTGCTGACAATATATTCAGCCTGGTGTTCTAGAAATTGTAAAATGTAATTTCGTTTCTTTAATATTTTTTATGTTTCTTTATATTTCCCATCAGCTGTGAATCTAAATAAAAACCCCAAGCCACTTCCTTTTTTTGTACCCTATATGCAAATCAAGTCATATGTTCTGTTTAAGACAAGGTAAATAATTGCACCCAAAAGTGCAGCTGGCAATAGTGGGTTTCAATTAAAAATGCTTTGGAGCTGCTGCTGAAATCTTCATCTTGAAACTGAAGTGCAGGGTAAAAGATTCTGAAAAGAGCCCAACTATATCTATTTCATGAAATACAAGTCTACCACAGCTGCAAATTTTTTTGAGGATGCTCATGGTGCTGCAGCTGTTCCACTGACAAAGGAAAGACCACATTACTTTGCTACAGAGATCTCTACTGGCCTTTCTTTCCTTTTTCTGTTGTCCTTCAAGTCACCATCATCATCAGAACATTATCAATCATGGAGTAGGGCAGGGAGATGGATCTGATAAGAAATGAAAAAGAATAAGCATGCTCTCAACTCCTCAATTACAGCTACTGTAAGCTAAATTGTTGCTTTAACTGTAATACAGTAAATATTTTAGCAATTTTAAGAGCAACTTATTATTGATAAAATACTGATCACTATCAGGATATGGACTTTGCTTTTCTTCTTAGGCTATTTTCATTTGTTTCTTCTGCACCCTTTTAATGGAATATGTAGGTCTCTTGAAAGGTAAGGTTGAAAATTGCAAGTCTGGCCTGCATTATGTAACAAATTATTTGAAATGCAGCACTTTTATTTTCTTTATACTAGTAAAGAAAATCAGTATATTTCATTTAACTAAATTCATTCTTCATTCATTTTCAAGGAGTCAAAGAAATTAAGAAGTTTAACAGACTAACTTCACAGCATATCATAAGCTTGTTACTTTGGAGAACAAACAAATTATTTTTTTTATAACTTTACAATCCACTGCTTAATGCTTGCAGTTGCATCTACGTGGCCTCCAAGCCAAGGGCCCAGGTCTTACCACTGAAAAGTCATGCACGATGGGAAAAAAAAATAAAAGAAACCACAACTCCCCCTCCCTCCACTGAAGACATTTGCTGTTTAAACCATTCTTACACCATGTTTTCATTTGAACTGCATCATATTGATTTGTCTCTACAATGTGATGTGGGTTTACTAAAGGATTATAGGACTGCACACATGCTTTTCATAAACTCTGCATGCATGGCTGATTTTGTCTTAATAGTACATCAGTTAATCCCATGTTTGTTTGTTTGTGTCTCCAGCGATGCAGAGGACCATAAACCTCTAAAAAAAGGAAGCCGGACACCTTCAGACAGAACTGTGAAAAAAGAAGACAGTGATGATAGTTTAGTTGACTATGGAGAAGGTGTAAATGGTCAGTTCAATGAGGATGGCTCCTTTATTGGACAATATAGTGGTAAAAAAGAGAAAGAACCTGCAGAAGGAAATGAAAGCTCTGAGGCCCCTTCTCCTGTAAATGCCATGAATTCATTTGTGTAACCACAGAACTTGATCCCCTTGTATCTTCAGTTTGCTTAAAGCACTTGTACATCTTCCTTCTCATGTTATGAACACACAGGTAACGGAGCTCCTCACCACCAGATGTTAATGCTATGAGAATATGCAGGTTACCAGTACACAGCATAATGACACAGTAAGTGGTATGTTACTATGAATCAAAATAGAAAATTCAAATTTTGTTCAAAACTTGGGTATTTTTACTTTTTTTTTTAAAGGAACTGACACAAACAGTAACATCAACTTGTAATTTTGTTTCCTGTTGAAAATACAGTAATAATGCATGGAAAAACAAAACCCCTACACAACTTACAGATGATCTTGTGTACACTATAAAAACATGGTTTGACAATTTGTTATGCAGTCCTCAGCTGAATCCCTGGATATGAATTCCGTTCTCATTGTCAGAGTGTTATAGTAGTATTATATAGAACTTCAATGTCTTTGTGGACATTGTTGTGAAATTGGTGACTTAATGTCTAGCTATCATATGTCTTTTTGCAAGACAGTTAGGAACAGTATGTACAGTATATAATTGCTAAATGATTTAAGTAAGACACTTGCATTTGCTGATGCTTAATGAGACCCTATTATCTGCTCTTTGCTCCTATTACTTTACAGCCTTTTTAATCTATCAAGTATTACAGCAGTACAGTGTTCTATTTTTACATCAAAACACAGTGAATTGATTTTAGGGCATAAAAGATACACATTCCAATGCATTTTGGAATTTGTACAGTCACTGTAAGAAAAACTTTAAAAATGAGGGAAAATATTCCGGAAAACACAGGGCAAAGTACATTCAGTGCCTTTATACGATATGCATTCCGTAATGCGCTGTACTACTAAATCAGTTTGTGCAGTAAACTGTGATTAAGACTACTGTCATTGCCAAATAAAGGAAAAATGTGAAGAAAAAGAAGTGTTATGAAACTGTTGGGCTAAAAATGGAAAGTTTAAAATATTTAAAATTAAATGAAGAAGAGTCTGATTTTTTTTTCCCTTTAGAAAAAGCTTTCTACACAGTTACAGCACAACGTGTTTTCATGCCTTAGAGTACTTAAAACAAAAATGAAAACGACCAAACAAACAAAAATCCCAAAACACAACCAGAGTTAAATTATTTACTAACACAGCAAGGTATAAGCTCTTGTAAAATAAATCATTACAAACCCAAACCAGCTGACTCCATCGGTGAGAGCGCATTTCTCTCTGTGTCCCAGCCTGATCAGTGTGGCAGCTTTGTAATTATCTCCAGCCTGAAGCAGTGTGGGGGTTACTGCCTGGAACCACAGCATTCCATCTGACAAGTGCTAATACGGTTTATTGGTAAAGGATTACCCTTATCATTTAAAAAATTATTTTCTCGCATACTATATCAATCAAATGTTTACCTCCAAATATAAATTTTTATAACAACCTATGGTTGAAGGAATGCTCAGTTTCATTTGCCAATAAATTGGTTTTTCATAACTTGCATCAAGTTTAATTTTAAGTAAGCTTTTTATATGTAGATATTTTGTTGAATTTGTAAATACACTTAAAGCGTAGATGCTATATGCTTCTAGGTGTTACAGACAAATAAACCAAGAAAGCTTATGTTGTACTGTGTAAGAAGTATTATAGCCAATGGTGTGCATGGTATTTTAAAGCATCTACTTAATTTTTTTTTTTTTTTTTGCTGTGAAAACAAAATAGTGATCTGCTCATTTATTGCAGATTCCAACTGAACCATTCAGAGCTTTTGCCAGTGCACTACATTAGCCCATAGGACCTTGCAGCTTTCATGTATATATTGTAGGTAAAGCACAACTGAAGTAATCCCAAATGTAACCCAGCTGTAATGAGCTTCTTTTGCATCTTTGAGCTTTCCATTGGTCACTTTTTTAATGGGAACCGAAATATGAAATGGATTATATGAACATTGATTACAAAGCACAAAGAGAACATTTCTTCACAGGATTTGCCAATGGTTTTGGTAAAAAGAAATATCATTTTACTCTTATTTAATTGTAGATGCTGAATTATCTGTGCATGTGGGAGTAAACATACAGGCTCACTTCTGTAATAGTGCAACAGATTTTGTATTAAAAATAAATGTGGTTTTAAAATTTCACTGTTTGTTCTGTTTACACTAGCAATAAAAATCACATCGGATTCGTCTTGTAATTAAGAATTCAAAGTTGAAAAACAGCGTGAAAGAACTCTGACAGAATTTGTTCCCATGATGTTATAGAAGTTCCATTACTGCCACCAAATTATTTACTGAGTTGCATACCTTCACATGCTACCATTTCAAAAAATGGTACATTTGTCTGAGCATTTCCCATTGAAATCTACTATTTGCATTTTACTTCCATGGATGTTTTTATTATTTATTTAGTCATATTACTCCTAAGAAAAGGGCTGAAACCGTCATGTTCCATACCTGTAAGAGTGAATAAGAGAAAGTAAGAATGTTGATTTAAAATTAAGATCTCTCAGATAGGATCCGAAATAAGGATTTTGTGTCCTAAAGGAATTGTCTGACATACAAATTTATGGTTATCTGTTTTTAAATAGTATATGAAGTGAGGAAATTTTAGATATCGTCTTTTACAGTGCACAAAATCCATTGCAATGCTCTTTTCATATCTTGTCTATTCTATATGCGAATGGAAACAGATTGGGCAGGAGGGCAGCTGTTCTACATAGAAGACTTCAGGAAAGCCATGGATTCCTAGAGATGCAGGTGCTTCAGGAGAAGTATCCAAAAGTTGAAGTGTGGGCATGATGCTTGAAAGAGGGATCTTATCACTGAATCAGAAGCCATTCTATCAGCCTTTCCATAATTGGAAACTTCTGGATATTTCAACTCCTGTCATCTGCACAGACTCAGTTCTGGCACTTCTATCTTCAAATATCTTCACACTATCTTCAGATATGGCTGCCTTGGTTTTTGTACAGGTATCTGTTGATTTTTGCAGCAGTGTAAATTGTCTGGGAGATAAGAAATGCAGCTGTTTCTGTTTCAATTTAAAAAATATTTCCTGAAAAGAGGGGTCTGAGTTCCCTAGGCTTAGTTGGGAAGAAGGATTTCATACAGTAACAATTTTTGGAGACACACAAACATTATTTGTGCATGTTCCCCAAAGTGTACTAATACGTATAGTTGCTGTATTTTCCTTTTACTGATATACTTTTGCTTTTGATTTTATTCTCACTGAAGTGATTGTATAAATCCTGAGGGAATTAAAGAGGATACCCCAATGGTAATTTTTCTTGTAATCTATTCTCATATTGTTTCTAGGAAAATACAATTTCTTCATGGTTCCATGTAGCAGAGTGGCAAAATATTTGGGAACCAAATTCTCTTTTCCTGATGTCTGGTCTATTTTAAAACAGAAACCTTAAGAATTATATATGAAGAAATATTATCTACCATATGGAATTGTCTTCTTTTCTGAAAAAAAGAACTAGAGAGAAAAATCAGAAAAAGAATGAGATTCCAAACTTTTCTTGAAAGCAATTTTCCTTTGCTGTCTTTCTATCCCACTCCCTCTCTGCTTTCCCGCTTCATCTACCTTAGGAAAGAATATTTCAGGAAATTGGCAGAAGCAGCAACTGGTTTTGTGGGAAGATGGAAATAACTGAATGTGCTACTTGTAGGAATCTACCCCTAAATGATGCCCCTAGAGTGAAAATAAATCCAACTGCCCATCATGTTTTAATCTCTAGAGGGATCTCTGGCTGCTCTTTGTACATGAGGAGTGGAAACCAGACCAAACTGTCAGGATAAATACATGTCAGTAGGGCTATGAGAGACAGTAGATGTAATCCGTTGTGACTGTACGCAAGGAGAAAAATGGTGATCCCAGTGTTCTCATGAATTTTGGCAGCGAAAATATACAAAAAGTTTCTTACTGTGCTCACATGTAAATGAGCTGGTAAAAGAAAAATGTGATCATGTTCAATACCTGAAGAATGGATTCTTCATTTGGGGTTGGAGGAATTTGCCCTACTGTGAATTTGGCAGCACTGGCTTTGTCCCTTCGGGAAAGCTGCACAGGATAAATTGAAGTCAGCTGGCAAGTAATAGGTTTGCACATGTTTAAATTGGAGAGAGGCAGGGCAGGAGACAGCTCCTGTCACCTGGATTCAGCCAGCCTTTTGACCTGTTTTGTTTGCCCCAAGGTACTCAACTAAAATAAAGAAGTTTAGAAGGTAGTGTGGTTTCCCTTCCAGCTCAAAAAAAAATCCCCAAAACCCACGGCATCATGTCAGAAATCTAAGCCACTGATTGGATTTAATTCTGCCTGGCTTTCTATCACATTTTGGATATACGTGATGAGGGGAAACATACCTAGTTCATGCTGTACAAATATGGGTTTCAGACCTGAGCTTTCAAACAGGGAAAGTTTAGACAGTCCAGTTCTGGTGCCAGACTTAAAAAAAATTACCAGGTCTTATGATAATTGAGGAATGAACTATGCTTACCTTTGATGGTAAACTGTACTTGATATGTAGCTTGCAGAGGTTGCTGCTGTATTTCCCATGTCCAAAGACCTTTTAAGAGGGATGCTTTGGCTTTGATACCCAATATCTTACCTGAGAGAGGACAGCAGCCTCGTGTCTGCAAAGATCTAAAGGGCTTCAAGAATTCACAGGACTAAGGGAATAAATTAAGTTTTCTAAATGGCAGTAATATATGTACTGTAGTGAAAGAGAGTTACGGTCATGCTGGCATGAAAAGTTTGCCTGTCTGTTGTGACAAGAAGGGGTAGGGAAAATGAAACTGTCAGGACTGAGAAAATGCAAGAAAAAAGGTGTAATATCTGAGGTTTCTTGGAAAGAATTGAGAAACAGCCAGTACGATAGCTGGCCTGAAGGGCGAAAAGAGAAAAACAGACAAATGGCAGAGGCAGCAGGAGCCCTTGCTAGTGTGGAGCAGCACAGCCTGCTGGGCACAGACCAGACTATCTGTTGGTGACAAACAGCATAAAACAGATCGATCATTCTCCCTCCAGATTTAAAAAAAAATATTATTTAATTAGTTATTGTTCTAAGAGACTTAGAAAAACCAATCTTAAAAATATCTATCAAACAATTGGAAATTGCCAAGAAGTTTGTAGGTTTGGCATAGGGGAAGTACTAACCAGCTGGACAATCAAACACAAAGCAGTTGCTTTGATTTCCTTACTTTTTGAAGAAAGCTAAAATTATCTCCTGGAAAGCACCTGCTTTCTGCAGGACAAGGCAATCTGAAGAGATCCTTTTCCCTTTTCTTAGGAATTTGACTAGTGGTGTTCCAGTAATATAAGGAAAGTGGGCATTTTCCTAGGTGTTGATAAGGAAGATACAAGGGAGCCACACAAACTGGTAGATGAAGAGCCTACATGGTGAGGACTCCAGACATGGAATACCAGAATTAATGTTTTTAAAGAGACTCTTCAAGAATAATACTGAAGAGAGGAAGAAATAAAAAGACAACCAATTGCAACAGTTTCTGGACAAGTCAGAGGATAGATGAATATAAAAGAATGCTGACATGGACAGGAATAGTTTGATTTTCAGTAAGGAGAGGGAAAATGGCCTTTGCTAGGCTATGTGATGGCCTGTAGGCACACACACCACATGAAGAAGCGCAAGAAAACTGGTTACCCTGCCTGTAAGTGAATACTATAGCTTTAATTTTCTAGCAGTACACAACCATAATTTTTAAATATAATTATATAACTTGAACAATTAGCCAGCAAGAACTTCTCTTTAGCTGAGATTGTTTTTCCTTCCTGTCCTTTTCACTACAGGTGCTTAGTTCCAAAGTTTTGCCTCAATAAGGAAAGAGCCTGCGCTGTTCTACTACAATTAGGCAATGACCATAAACTTTATCAAAAGGGAAACTCATATATATTTTTCTAAAACAACCTGATTTATCTCTTTTATAATGAGAGGCAGACAAGTCTTCAATCACTAGCATTTAAGTAACGGGCCACTAGAGGGAAGTTACCCTTATTGGTTAGCAGAAGTCCAAAGCATCTTAAGTTCACATCCGATGTTAATGGATATAAATGCGTGTGTGTGGATGTGTGTGTGTAGAAATGTGTATATATAAAGGCACTATAAAATAGTGATTAAAAAGA
Source organism: Sturnus vulgaris (assembly GCF_052056855.1). Taxonomy (NCBI): domain Eukaryota; kingdom Metazoa; phylum Chordata; class Aves; order Passeriformes; family Sturnidae; genus Sturnus; species Sturnus vulgaris. Next base: position 40,565,674 of record NC_142247.1, read on the forward strand.
ATACGACACAAGGTCATAATTATTCACTTGTTTTGTGTAACACATTAATTCCGTTTGTCTCTGCAACAATGACCTTATTCTAATTCAACCATTTGTTACCATGATTGTAAATTGCAGGGACATTTGGGGCAGAATTGCTGCTTGAAAAGTAAACTGGCAAGAATTATGGGACAGGGATGCTTGGTCTGAAATTCGGCAGATAACCCTGTCCCAAAGGCTTTTTTGAGGCAGAATCAGAAGCCAGATGAATGTCTTGCTTGTCTGTCAGTTCCCAGATATGTGTCTGTAGGTATGTGTGCCTGGCAGCTGTACAATAATAAAGATTTTAAAAATGGTGTTGACCTGGTTGGTGTGTAGCCAACTAGCTCAGCTTTTGGAATTAATGTGAAGCCTACACTGCCACAATAGGTTTGGAAAAGTGCTGCCTGGTGCTGCTGAACCTGTGCAACTGGAGGGGACAGGTCCCCATGAGAAGTCCAGGAGTGCAGCCCGGCTGGGCAATGTGTAGGGCAGCGCTTCATCTCACTGAAGTACCATACTTGATCTGTTTTTGAATTTTTCGGGATTGCCCTTAATCTCTGTGTCAAAGAGGAAAAGCTTAAGGTCTTGGCACATGAAGATGGGAACATCTGGTCAGGCAGCAGATTGCTCTCTGCCCCACAGCCCCGGCTCTGAGTCTTGAGGGCGCTCCTGTAAGAGCGTGGCCAGGACGGTGACCACCGCTAAGTGTTGCATCAGGATGGGTAACACACGGCACATTTCCAGTGTCGCAGCCCCAGGAGTCCTGCTGCTCTGAAATTAGATAAAGAAATGCTGAATTGATTCACGTTGTCACACAGCATCATCTTCAGAGGGACTCTGCCTGCGGGAACCAGCTCAGCACGTCAGGGCCCATTCATGTGAGGACAGAAGCTCTGCCCTTTGGGATTGGCATCACATCATCCTTGTGGTGGCAGTGAGGGGTGGAAGGGGGAGGCATCTGCAGGGTGTGCACAGCTTTGTAGCTGGAGTCCTGTTGCATGGATCGGGGCAGTAGAATAAAATAAAAAAAGCCTGAGGTGTTAAGAAAATAACAGAAGATTTCAAGACACAACTATAGAAAAATCATTGTATATCAGAATCATACCAAACAAGAAGGTGCATGCTTGCTTTAGAGATGGGAATACAGCCACAGGTTAATGATTAACAATGAAGAAAATTTAGCAAGTGTTTTCTTTTTGTTGATGGTGAGAGCAGAGAGGCTGAAAACTGGAGCCCAGGACAGATATTTCAGATGGAGCAGCAGTCTGCACCCTGCCAAAGCCACTGAAGCTGCTTTCATTTACACCAGCTGAGACTAGTGCTTGTGGCATTTTAGGCAGGTCTTCAGGCAGAGCTTTGAATATAATGAATATTTTTTAGTGAGTAACACTCTAATAGAATGTCAGGGTCTCTCCACTAATGACAGCAGCCTCAGCCTCCGGTGGGAACACCACAGCCACAGCCAGTTTATGTGTTGGAGATATTAATCTATCAGAACTGTGATATTTTGTTTCTAAATAATTTATTTCAGCCTGCAACTGAAAAACATTCTACTAAAAATATTTAAAAAGCAAAACACTTTAATTATGTACCTAATTTTGGTGAGATTATTGTTCATCACTTGTCCACTAAGAATTTGTAATAATAAAAATAATGTAACAAGCCCATTGCAGAAGCATAGTCCATGTTTTTATGTGTCTTGCTCTCAGGGTGTGCATTTTAATTCTACACTTAAAAGCTTGGAGAGAATCACTGCAATATCCTTTTTACTTGTAGATAAAACTTTCTATTTTAATGTCTGGAATTTGATGCTCCATGTGAAAAATAAGAGAAGAAACAGGATAAATTTCACTATCACTCATAAGCTTTTCTGCATATTTAGTTCTGGGTTTGATTGTGTGTCAGGCTTTTTTTTTTAATACATGTAGAAGGATAGGTTTCAAGAGTGATTTACATCTATTCATCACTGGATTATGAGGTTTTCAGTAAAATATTCAGAGTAAGATTATTGTATACCATAAGACTTTGTCTGTCAAAAATCTGATGTGACAGTCAGTGTAACCTAGTCCTGCATTTCCCTGTAACTCAGATTTTTATGTCAAAGAAGCTCTCCATGTCAGACTTGAATTGGTATAAAAATTCACAGGTACTGAATTTGAAATGTTCAGCTACTTCAAGTGACAAAAGATAGTGTATGAAACACATGGATTGCTCTAGTTCAAGACAAATGAAAAAAACCCAGTAAATTCTGGAGAGGTTAGGGGGTTGATTTCTATTGAAGATAACATAAAGGGAAGCATATAGGAGAAGAAATTGTAGCCTTGCTAAAAGTCTTGACATTGGTTTATGTCCTGGTCTCACATCAAGAGCTACATTTCCTCCACCCCACTTGCAGCCTTAAGGAGAGATCTGCCCTGAGGCAGGGCTCTCACCCAGGGCCAAATCCTATCACCATCCCAGAGAGGAAGAGTTATGGGGGAGAAAGGTCACTAAAGGAAGGGTAATCCTTGAAGCACATTTGATTTTCCACTCCTTCAAAGTGCTAGATGAACATCTTGCACAGTAATCAGGCACGCATTGGGAGCAGTTTCTGCAAATAGGGTAGCTGTGGTCACTTGATGTAACTTTGTCTTAACAAATATTTTGTTATGTATTTTGAATTTAACTTTATAAAGAACTGACACTGGAGTTATTTATTTATTAAAAAAAAAAAAAAAAAAAGGAATAGAGCGTAAACCAAGGCTTTGTGCACTTTTAATTCAGACCAGCAAATACAAATAGACCAGTGTGTTACCACATAGAAGATCAAAGACACATGAAGATACCCATCTCAGTTGTCAAGATCATCCCTGTTCCTGACATAGGGCAGAGACTTGCACTGGCACAGAGATGAACATTTACCAAGGTTAGGAGACACCAGCCTGCCCAATGTCATGAGGCTCCTCATCATGGGAATGGCCCTGAGCCACTCTTGCACACTCAAAGAAAATGTGCAAAAAGCATTATTTCCAAAAAATAAGTTAATATGTTTCCTTTGCCAGCATGGGAAGAGCCTGCCTGGTCAGAAAAAGGGGAAACCAGCATCACCCAGTGTCCAGATCTTTCTCAGCCAGTGTGATGTTGGTGCTGGTAATCAAGCTGTCACCACAGCAAGCATCCACTAACCCTGCTGCAGGGCAAAAATGGAGACAGAGCAGGGCTTTGAGCTATGTGCCTGAACCCTTCCTAAATTACTCTGCCTGGAATAAATGATCACAAGTAAACTGTGCTAATGCCAAAACAGGGTACCATGGTTGCTGAGGAAGGACATGCTTTGGTGTGGAGAGCCATGTGTCATTCTCTTTTGTCCTGCCATAGTGGTTGACTCCCAAGAAAAGCTGTCATTTATGTAAAATCAAGTGGCTAGATACTGTGTTTTCTGTTAATCCATATTGTTACATTTAATATGTGTTGATGCATTAGCTGTGGATAGGGCAGTCAAACTAAGTACTGAAAATGAACCCCTGAATACGCTGTGAATGCACCACCCATTAGTGCTCCTTACTGACCTTGTGATAAACAGGACATTGTTACTGCATGTCTCACTGTTGTGCTCTTACCTTGCATGCGGGCCAACAGAACACTTGTAACTATTCTGTTGACTTTTGGCTTTTTAGTTCTGATAGTGACACTTGAGACCCATGTAAAGGAGCAGGAATTTAGACATCAGCAGGGATTTCCTACGCACATTAAGTTTACAGTAGATCTTCACCTTCAGAAAACCCTTCAGAAATGAGTATACACACACTCGTGCACACACACGCACAATTTTATTGTACGAAACAAACAAAAAAACCATTTTTCCTCACTGCATAAAACACTCGGAGAGCTAAATCCTGACTGTGTCATGCAGAGTGAGTATATTCCTGAGATGCTGCAGGTTGGTGGCTGTGAATCACAGTGCTGCTCAGCAGCAAGTCTCTCCATGTTTCATTACTCCTGACAGCAACAGATAACAAACTGAAAAGTTGCATTGGTGCAACTCTTCTAAAACTGAATGTCTTTGGGTTTAACCGCAGCTGGCAACTAAGTACCACACAGCTGCTCTCTCCAAATGGCTTGCCTGGATAAATATGTTCGTTGAAAGGTTACTGTCCAGATTGAATAGCCCCAGGCATTCTGCTTCAGTTTTGGCATGGGTCCATGCATCACCCTTGCAAAAAAGGTTGTCAACTTAAGTAATCTATCCACTACATTTTTTCACCTTCTAAGATACTAATAAGTTGAAGACATGCCACACCTTGAAGTGATAGCCCAAATCATGTTTGGGCACAGAATATATACTGATTAAAATAAATTTCACTTACCTCAGGTGCATATGGCCAAGTGTTAGTAATGTGATATTATAATCACTAATTGCACCCCTACCTTTTCAACAGGTATGCTCAAAACACATTCAGCATGTATACATATTTACACTGAAATATACATATACCCAGGTATTTTCAGTCATAATTTCTTAGAACATTCAAACCAAGGCTGAAGCCTCCCCTTGTTCCTAAGGTTCAGAGTAGCTTTGGAACACGTTAGTTTGCATCATTCTGCATTAAAGCAAACAACTGAAGCTAAGCCCTAGTGCAAACACGCATTTGGAGTGTTGTTGACTGCACTGGCCTCAGTGGATTTATCTCCACTGTTAATTAGAAGCATCTCTGGTCCAGGCTCAGTTCTGGGGCCCCAACCAACCCCACAGCACTGCTGTCAGCTCATTACCAGGCTGTCTTGAAGGGCTCTGCAAGTGTTCTGTAGGCTCTCACAGGTGCCTGCTCCCAGCTGGCAATGAGGACAGGAGCTGTGGCTCCCTTTGGCACTGTCTCAGCATGTTCCATATGCCAGAAGTGAGGATGTACTATGGTCATGCTGCAGGAAGAATGTGATCCCATACCCCTACCACAGCTTCAGACTTGGGGAGGGGGAAGGAGGGTCAGGCTGAGACTCAATGGGGACAGCTCATCCCCTGAAAAGTGGGGTCTACACAGGGTGTCAAGACCAGGTCTGTGCCCCTTGGCTACCACCTCATCCTACACCTTCTTGAATTTGAGGACATACACATAGCTGCACTTCTCTGGTCCTGTGACAGATATGCCACCCTGAAAAGGGAGATAGGGGGAGAGAGGGAAGGGATCCTTCAACAATAATTACTTTAAATAAAATGCCCCAAAATTACCCAACCATATTTTCTGAGAAAATAAATAGTTGGTTTAGAAAACCCATCTCTGCATGTGTACTTCTGCAAGCAGAGCAGTGACCATGCCTACCAGAATGCAAGATCTCACTGAGTTCACTGCACTGTGAAATAAAATCCCAAGTGGCTAGTAGGGAGAATATTCCACTCTTCTATGAGGCTGAAGACTCTTCACAACTAATGACAGTTTAGAGTAATTGATCTTTGTGCATATATTTTTGTTGTGCTCAGCTTTTGCTCTGTGATCACAGAGGTGTTTTATGACAGGTTAGTTTTCCAAGGCTGCTTTCTTTTCTCTCTTATATGGCATGATCTATGTCTTAAGATAATATGCAATAAATTTCGTTGTTTGCTTGAGACACAAGAAACCATCAGTATTAAAGATGTCTATTTACAGTGTGTTTTTCAAAATACTTTAGTTTTGAAGGACATGAAGTAACAGGAAAAATAACAGGACAAAGTTCACAAGTCAGAGAACATGCACAACATACACATAGGGTGGCCAGTATATATGATGGTGTACCCAATTTAAGACACATTTCACATATACACTGATTCAAGAATTAACACCCCAACAGAATTCAGTGGTAAGTGCCAAAGAAGAGAGCATAGGAGGGGTGAGGATGGTGAGATAATAGGTAAGCAACATATCAGAGAAAAAGACAGAAATAAGTGTAAACTGCCACAGATGTGTTTACTTCTGCAGCTTTGAAAGAAATGAATCTTTAAGATCTTCACGTTGGTTTTCTATTAATAAGCAAGAATAAATCCATCTAGAGAAGCTTTATTGCCACTAACACATGAAGGAAGCATTAACCTCGGAACAAAAAGCAAGAGATGAATCTCTGACTGCCCAAGCCTAAAAGGAAACTGTCTGCCCATTGCTGTATGTACACTTGTGTGATGCCATAAAATGTTTTTGTTGGAGGGAAAAGAACAATTTTAAAACAAAGTAATAGGCACTCTTCTACCAAATATTAGTTAATAGGACATGCATGGAGAAATTAGTTGATTTAAATACTTTATTCTAAAGTGTATTCAGCAATCATGTTCTCACTAAATGGATAATCAAATAAGTCACACTCTCCATTTAGAAATGCATTTCATTGTTAATGGACCTAATATCTGGGTGCACAGTTTTTTCTCAGAATCCAGCCCCCTTTGGAGGCTCACACTATGCTAAAACCTCTGAGCTGAGAAAACTCTGCTTTATGTTTGTGATAGTCAAACCACAAGTGGTAGACCAGAGACATGTATGTTATAAGCTTCAAAATTAGTAACTTACTGTAAGTAGTAACCTTAAGGGTAAATTGAAATTTATATGGCAGTGACGTTAATGGAAAGAAGATCAGATTTTCATTGTTCATATCATATACTTTTCCTGTGGGTTCATCTTGCTGTTGTGCTGCCCTTACCACCATGTGCACTTCTGGTAGTGAAAGAGAACAGAATTGCTCCTCAGTCCATGTCAAACTGCTCCTACTGAGTAGGGCTGAACAGGTTGGAAACAGACGGGTCCAAACCCATTATGAAAATGAGAAACCGGAACTGTCAGAATTCAGGAAACTTGGAAAAGAGTTCTCAACATAATTAAATAAGTCTCTTTTTACTACTCTTATGTCTGTGATTTTCCTCCATGAGATCACATCCATCACCAGAAGGAATCTATTGTGGTTGTTATTATTTATGTTACAAAAGTACAGTGAGGCTTTTAGAAATCCCAATCTTTTAAGTGATACTAAAAATGTGATTGGGCCCATTGTATCCAATTTAAGTTGCTTTAAAAAATAACTTAGCTTTTGACTTCAAATTCATCTTTATCCTCTCACAAGACACAAGGATAAGATATTCCCCTATTTTGAAAATTCTCTTAGAGACCACCCAACAGTAAGTCTCAAGCCCATGTCTTAAATCCTTCTGTTAAGAGTAAAAATGCACATTATGGACTGGGAGAGGAAATGGAGACACAGAAGGACCCATGGGACTTTCCACTATCCAGTTACTTCTCTAAGATGTTTATTTGGATCAGTCCCTCATAGCAGAAGGAACCAGCTTAAATCTTTTCTTCCCAAGAACAGAAAGACTGTTGCTTAAGGGACAGATTCTTATAGAAATATACGCACCTCCAGCTAAAAGCAGAAGTTAATGTAGACAAATTCCTTCAGTAATACAGTTTAGAAATCCCTGAGCAAGCTGACATATAGTGTAGTTGACTGCAGGAACAGTGTGAGGGCTGGTGGAGAAGGGGAAGGATGGGGGTGGGAAGGAGCTTTTGGTGGTCAAGGGAAAGGCTCCCACTTTCTTCTGCGACCATCCTCATGTCTCTTCTCCTTCCCCAGATCCAGGAGAGCCCTGTTGTAGGCATTGTATTCAGTGTGAAAGCTGAAAGTTTTTTGAATAGAAGTTAATTGCTGCAGTTTTACTGCCCAATCTCAGGGGAATTAATTTTGTTAGTTTAAAGATGGGAGTGTCCCTTCAGTGTATTTTGAGGATACAGCCACAGTATTATCTTGGTGAAGGCTGGGTACAATATGGATTTGTCCTGTGACTGCTCATAAGCTCTTGGCCCTAGACCTTACTTCTTTGTACATCAATGAAGTTTGGGAATCTGAATGTTAGATTTAAAAGTAAACAGATGGTTTAGCAGTTCAGGTTAGCAAACTAAAATGTTACGGTCTGGAAAATTAATGCAGGAACAAAGGAATTGAACAACAAATCCTGGGTAGTTTACATTTTGAATAAGGACAGAAATCATGAGACTTACAGGTTGTAAATCTCTATACAGTCTGGCTGTATGTGCAATTAATTATAAATCTGGAATCAGAAAACTCAAAATATGGGCAAATTCACTAAAACAGGAGGATAAATGGGGAACTATGCAAAAAACGCACTTGTCCTTAAATCACAGATTCTGTAGGAAATCAGATTTCTGCCCTTGAAGAAGATATTTCAGTCTATTAAATCCTGGCAAGAGAGATTTGAATCCATCGTGTCAGAAGTATACTCCTCCTGCTGGAAGAACTCCAGAAATGAGATTAGCAGTTGTTCAAGCAGGAAGTAATAAAAGCAATTCAGCCTCCTCTGGGAAAAGGTAATGCCACAACAACGTGATTTTCCTGGGATAATGCAGCATCAGGCTGGTGAATGAGTTGATGTCATTGATAAAAGGTAGACTGGAAACTGTGATTACTCCAGTGAGATAAGTTTCACTCTAAGAGAAAGGGCACAAATCATTATATGTACCTGAAAAGTAGTCTGACATTATGCCCAAGAAGATAAAATGGCTGCAAACACACATTGGTATCATACAAAAATTTTCCAGATTATATTGATGGCAATAATTTATCACCCAGTGTTTTAGTTACCAAGTGTTAATGTCTAAATACCATCTAAAAATGGACAAAAAAGAATACTTCATGAAACTTCTAGTTTTGCCCATACAGCTGCAAAAAGAAAAGCTGGACCCTGACTCTTTGGCATCCTTAGAGCCCAGTTCTGTTTTGAACTGACATGGCAAAGAGGTGAGGTCTCATAGCCCTCAGTCATGGAGGCTCCATAGCTATCAGTGATGTGATTTCACAGTCTTGTACTGCAATGAATGGCTGTAGAAGATGTGCAAGTCAGCACCCTAGCCTGCAGCTGGACATGCCACTGAGAAAAGGTATTATTTCAAACAAATGCATGGTATCTTTTTAAATTATCATTTCTAAAAGAACACAGAACACAAGAAGAAGCTGAGCCAGTGGGACAGGAAGATATATACAAACTAAGAGTAAAAGCACTGATGGCAATTTGGCAGCCTAAGAAGTACTGGAGGGATGATAATGAATAGGAACTGTTTTTCCAGACACTGAATACAGCTACTGTGATTCAGATTTGGAAGCTGTAAAAAGGTCTGTAAAGAGTAGGAAAAACCATTATTGAGACTCCAGTTCTGAGCAGATCCTATGTAACCCCAGGGGTCAAAGCTTGGTGCTATGATAACATGTCTGACTGCTTAACTGGAATGTTTCCATAGCTACATATAAAATGATTTCTGGGAAGACAGACCTGCAGCTGAACCATTCATCATTATTTACTGGCTGGCTGGGTTCAGACCATGTCTCAGGAGCAAAGATGCTTCCTGTGGCTCTACCTAAAGTGTACATATTAGAGTAGACATCCTTTACTCCAAAACTGGCACTCTTTCTCTGCACTGGGAACTAAACAAATCTGGACTCTGCAGTGTCAAAGGAACCCTTAAATGCTCTCACTGGTTCAAAACAGTCCCTTTCCAATTTCATAAGCTATACATTACCAAGTGCAGAAAATGTATGGGCCTCAAAAGGACTCAATTTCTACTGTAATAAAGACAATTTTCCTTCTCCAAGAGATAAAGAGAAGGACAGGGATTTGACAGAACTACTAATATTTGGAGAGAGAAAAACTATGAAGGAGGCAGAGGAATGCAGCTACTGTCTGGAGCTGTTACTCTGATTCAGACAAGGGAGAGATGAGACCCAAGTCTGCACAGAGAGAAGCATAAAAACTTACATAAGATGATATACCAAGAAAATATATAATGGTTGATGTGCTGAAAGCAAAGAGAAACTGGGTTGGATGACACAATATTTCTTCCTCCATACATAATGTAAAATCTCTGTGCAGAGAAGTTTCACAAAGCAAGGAAAAATGAGGGCAGAGGAGTTTTAAAGGCAGTCACAGACAGAAACTGGTAGAAATGCAGAGGTAAGGATGAAAAGTGGAGCTACATGGAACAGGCTGAGAGCTCTTTTTTGGAAAGAAGACATTGGATACCAAAAGGGTAAGTAGGCCTTGTTTATTTCCGTTGCACACATACACAATGAAAATTCTTTATGAGTTTATGTGGTAAGACTGACAAAACCCCATTTATTTCTGAATTATTCACTTAATAGGAGTTTCTGGATTTTGCCAGTATGAAAACAGTAATGTAATTAAATGGCTGTATAAACTGAGTAGATATCATGGTCAAGCAGACATAACCTAATGCAGGGAAATGCCATTGAACTTGCCCCATATAATTAACAACCAATCATCAGCTTGATCAAGCCCTGCAGGGATGTGCTTTCATTAGCCTGAGCTGGCTATTGATAGCTTCCTGCCTTTCCATCATCCCCTGGAGGACGAGGTAGCACTTCACACGTGTCAGTGCTCAGGAATGGTTGGTCAGACTTAGGGAAAGACTGCTAGGGGCCAGCTGGGATAATGATTTTTAACAGCTGAACTACAGAATCCAAGGCAATTATAGAAAATTAATTCAGTTTGTAAATCCAATTAAAAGTAAGTTTTAGCACCATGAAAAGCAAAGCTTTTTACTGTAATTATAGAAATATGGTTATGCTAATTATTTTTCTCACCAGAATGTAAAACAATGTTTGATGAGTATAGTTCTGTATTATCAGCATTTTACAAATATCACAGAGATTTTGCAAGTTTGAAAGTGCAGCTCTGGTTAAGTGAGAAATGAAGCAAATCAAAGCAAGTTCCCACACAGTATCAGGAATTGTGTCAGGCTTTTGATTTAGTGGCACCAGAAGTTACCAAAGGTCTATAGCCAGCAAGATTCTCAGAACTGAAGAAGCAGCCACTTGTTTGATAATTTTAGGCTGCCCATGTACATTGGCTCATAGCCACAAGTTTGAAAGTAAATGAGTGCAGCTTTTGTGGGAGTGCAGGAGGAGCTCCTAGTGACTGTGTGACTGCTGGGTTTTGGCATTCATCTGATATACATGATCATGTATTCTAACGAGCTAATGCTAATGTTATAAAAATGTGATAAAATAAGCCTTCAGTAGGCCACCAGTGAAATAATTGTTTCTGTTGTTATTGTATGTGATATTGCATATCTTTCAGGTTATCAACATGGCAGCACAAAGAAGATAAATCAAAAACCTTTAAAATAATATAATTCAAAATTGCTATGAAACATCCCATTTCCTAAATTCTACAGGAATTGTCCCAGTACTTAACCTACAAGATTCAAACTGCTTCTATCCAAGCAATTCCAGAAAATGTTTGACAGTGTTGCCAAGCACTTGGTAGCTGAAAAACTGTAAGGACTCATAGGAGGGCTTGAGGAATGTGACACCTCTTGGGAGGATCATTGCATAGGTTGTGTGTTAATTCTGAAAACCAAAGTAGTCAAACTCATGTTCTTTTTTTTTTTTTTTTTGCAGCTGTCTAAAGTGGAACTTGAGGTCAGCAGAGGGATACAGTATTCTGTTGAGTGTTTTCAAAGTGTGTTGTATTCCTGTGCCTAGGAACCATTTGAGAGTTCTGCCTCTGGGACTCCTGGAGGGACAGAGCATATGGGAAGTCTCTAAGATCTGCACATGGGCTGCCTTCAGCTTTGTAAGATTTGCTAAAAATGGTGCTAGCATCTCAACCCTTCCAGATCTGACCAATATCAGCCCTACTCCTCTTTGAGTGTGCTGCAGCAATTTTGAGATGATGAGAAACTCTCCAGAGCCTGCCTCCACTGGCAGCAAGGCTGACAGCTTCAGACAAATTTTGGCTGTCTCCCAGTGCAGGGCTGTGAGCCCAGACACCAATGAATGACCCTCTTCTGCCATATAGACACAGGACATGCATTCCTGTTGAAGGAAACTGCTGTGAGGTGAGTTGTTCAGCTGTCCTTGCATTTAATATGCTAAAATAATGCCCTTGTGTTTTAAGGAGGATGTGCTATGGAGATAGTAGACTTGTTCAATATAGGTTCAAAGGAGCCAGGAATTTTGGGGACTCAAGGAAAGCAGGGCTGTGTATCTTTCCCATCTAAAGTGAGTTGAAAAAACCCCAAAACTCGCAGTTATTTCCCTTTTCTACCTATTTACTCCCTGTTAAAATCAGCTCCTTAACAAGCACTGTGTTAATAAGAACAAGGTGTCTATGAGGCATAAGGGGCGCCCAAAAAGTTCCAAAATATCTCCTTCCAAATTGTGGACAATATTCCTTTTACTCCATTAATTTAAATCACACTGAACTCACAATAGAGATAATCAAGGGAGGGATAAATGTATGCAAAGAACTAATTTGCTTGGTTTGCGTTTTCTAATCTTCTTTCCTCTAAATGGAATACATGTGTATACTGATACATGTTTTGAGTATCAAACATACAGCCATCTATGGCATTTACTTTGGCTAACAGAGGGTTAAAGTGACGTTTTTATTGAATCCTGGTGTAGAGCCTTCCTCATGTTTGGATGGAACTTCATGGGCATCCAATACTGTCAGTTCTGACTCTGGATCCTGGCATCTAAGGACTGCAGCTCTGCCTGCCACTGTGTCCTCATCAGACTTTATTAAGCATAAGGCTAGGACTAGGTCAGCCTGCTGAGATGAGGAAATACCTAGTTTTATGTGTTACTGGCATTTATAGGTTACTGAGATGGCAAAGAAGCTCATTTATGTAATACAGCCTGCACATTTCAACATGCCCCAAGGGGAGATATTTGCTGCAAAGCACTGCCAAAAATACATGCTTAAAAATTAGTAGCTTTGGGGGATAAAAATTGAACTTGAGCAGCTATAAGGATGATTAGCTCCTTAAATCTCTTCTGTGAATCCCATTAAATTTAACTTCTACTGCCTGAAGAGCTTCTGTCCTCTCCCCCTGCCAGCTCTGTAGATAAAGAGAATGTGTAATGCTGGACAAAATATTATTCTAACAGAAGGCTTCTCTCATAATTAAAAATGAGGAAACACTCATCAGTTCCCAAATTACTTGGGATTCAGCTCTATCTAGAGACACCATTTCTGACTAGTTTTGCATTCTCTTTACTGACCTGCAGAGTTGTTCATGAATACTTGAAAGCTATTAGCTTCATTAACAACCTCAGAAGCAACCAACGAGAATAGAACAACTGCATTTCCAGAGAATGCTTTGTACGCTGTCTCTTTGTGTAGAAACAATGAAAAGTAGAGCCTAAAATGATTCCCTTTTTTGGGCTTTAAGATATTGCAGTACTGTACAATGGTGCAGATGGTGAGGAAAAGGGCCTGTTGCTGAGCATATCTGCTCCCTTTCACAAAAGTTTGAACTCACTGTGACCCCATCAATCCTTCCATGCTTAGCTGAGCTATCTGGAACCTGAAGAGAACCTGGAATCTGGACTGCCTCCAAGATGCTCCCAAGCACACTCAGCTTGTCCTTGTATGCAACCTGAAATCTAAGATGCAGTTTCTCCCCGTGTTGTACAACCCTGAACACACAGTACATATGTATACTCTGACCTCCCACTGACACCTGTGGAGGCTTTCCACATTCATTTTGATAAAAATAATAGACACCTAAGTGTTTAAGGCCCAGATTTTAAGGGACACAGAAATCCTTAATGATGCACATAAATAGCTGTGTGGGGTTCAGGCAGCAGAGAAGATAACAAGAAGTTGGGACATGAAGTTAGTGAAAAGCGCCTGGATAAGGGTCTTGTGGAGCTGAAAAATGAATCCTGGGGAAAAAGGGCAAACACATGAGAGAAAAGAAATCTCTGGTTTCAATGTGGGACAGACAGTTTGAAAAAAATTGTTTGAATGGTTATCAGTTGTATTGCTAATCTCTGGTATTTATTGGGAACATTTCTCACAAATACAGTCCTGCAAAGTCATGTGGTTTGTCTAATTGCTCCCCTCACGAGCATGTGATCACAATTAACTTGAATTTTAATCTTAACTGTGACCATTTTTTTCCCAACCTTGAATCAAGCGTACCTCCCCAAGCCCTGTACTGGCACTGTATGAACCTCAGGAACACAGGCTATTTGACTGCCAGCCAAATCCTCATTAACCTGCTGACTATCCCAAACACATACTGACCAACTTGTCCAAAAGGGTCAAGGAAAATAAAATTCAGGAGAGGGTGGTGATGTCTGCTGGTGATGTAAACCTGTGTCCTCACAGTGGCGTTGCAATTTCATCACTGCACCTGATTCAAAAATACACCAACAGGTATGTGGAATCTTGGAGAATATACAGTGCATTCTTGGGAGATAAGGGAACATTTTTTAATATGAGGAGGGTGTCTGGGTTTGCCTCATGATATGTGCATGGATAATCAATTTCTTATGGAATTGATCTCTTGCATTGTAAGACACTGAAATAATCACCAAATGCCAGATGTGGCAAAAAATGTAATCACCCTGGTTTTGACCCCATTTTTAATCTTGTATTAGCTTTTTATTGAATACACACACTTACAACTGAGCCCAAACAATAAGAAGGTTTTATGCCATCGTGACAGAATGAGTACACATTGTGCCTCAAAATCTCATAATTTCAAAAAGGGATCTGATGCATAAATAAAAATTAATGTAAGCTCTGTATTAAAAGGTTGTCTCCTTTTAAGTCTCCTTCTCTGACCTATTATCTCAATTATCTGCTATGTTGCTACTGCAAAGCAAAGGCTTGATTATATTCATTAGTTTATAGTCCATCTCATGTAATATTTAAAAGAGATCCAAATCTAATTTGTATTTTCTCAGGTCATCACTTTTATTTCCATGTCTAAAGCTTGGTGAAGTTTTGAGATAGCTTGACACAGCTTCCCTACCAGAAAAGCAGGATGAGCTGCTGGAGGATGGTCATCTTTGTAGATAGGACCAACACTGAATTCCTCAGGTTTGATTTTGCACAGATGCTGGTACAAAACACAAGAGTTCAAGTGATCTATTCAAAGGTAATTCTTTACAGCTCTAAGCATCCCAGAGAGTCAATGAGTCCTTAATTTTACCATCAGACAGACAGTTTGTCAAATTCCTTTACTATGTCTTGTACCAAATATAGAATATCTGCTCTCATTACTACTGAAGAGCTCTCAGATGTGCATTGAGAGTGTTTGCAATTAACTGCAGCCTGTCTTTGTTCTAAACTCATTTTTCCAATATTAAAGCAACATGCTCTTCATCAGCTTATTACTACAGTTGTAAGTTGGTAATGTGTGCAGGGGCAACTGAGCACTGCAACTGTAAATGTGCCATCTTTCCCGAGTCCAGCCCAAAGGATGGCCTATGGCAATTTTGTCTAAAAAAACCAGTAAATGTGCTTAAACTATTTAAACGAAAACATTGATACCTACAATTTCAATTTCTAATTGCATTTGCTAGAGTGTTTTGACTTAGCCATAGTACCAGGATGTTCATAGCATCTCTGTAGAGAAAGGATAAATACATATTAATGTACGAAACAGAAAATCTGTTTTAAAATCGCATTATTGATGTGGGAAAGACAAACACTAAAAGTTACAAAGTGCTAAAATGAAACTTTTCTGCTCAAGCTTAATTGGCGTTTTTTATGGATTATAGTAATTTTTATAAAATAGGCATAGACTATTTCTTCCACCAAGATGTTGTCTCAGTGGGCATATGTTAAGTAGTATGCAAAGTAGCACTGTGGACATACTCTGGGAATGGGTTGGCATTATTTAATAGGAGATATTACTGATAGAGCTTGAACCAGTTTTGTCCACCTGATGCTGTTTCCCCTGCCCAGGCGTTCCTTATCTCTCCAGTAGCTCTAACTGACAGGTCTCCAACGTTCCCCTTTGACCTCTCTGGTCCACTGCCACCTCAGTCAGCACATTAAATCTAGCAGGTATTGAGTCACGCTGCTTCTAGCACAATACCAGTACCTCAAAATGAGAAAAAGGGTGTCTTAAAGTTAGGCAAAAAAAACAGTTTCAAGGAAAGTTTGGCTTGCTACAGGTAATTCTGGGCAAATACAGATTCCCTCTCTGTTGCTCATGCAACTCAAGCTTGTTATAGAACAGGGAGTATGAAGCATGTTTGTGTGTGAGGATGACACTTAGCAGCTCTGAGGTCAAAGCTGTACTGGTAAATTAAACAGTCTTGGGGTACTGACACCCACCTGTCTGCACTCCTAAGTGATGGCACAGGTTTGATCTGGACCAACAAGCACTCTGACAAACAGTTTCACATTTGGAGACTAGCACAGCCAGGGACCTTTCCCAGCAGGCAGCAGCAATGAGGCCCCCCCTGCTGTACAGAGAGAGATTATAACGATGCCATGGGCAATGTCAGGCCAGCTGGTCTCTGTACCAGATATGGCACATTTAATTTTTTTTCCTGAATATATTCTGACTCAATAGTGCTTATTGTGCCCTGACACATTACACCTTGAACCCGTAAAACAGTGGCAGTCTTTACTCACTTAGGCAGTCATTTGCCTGAGCTTGACTAAACTACAGAAGTAACAGCACAAAAACTACATCCCTGTCTAATGACAAGACCATTTCCAAAGGATAAAGTTCTAGGGTTTCCTAAAGAGATACATCAGCATTTTAGGAATTTGTTAAAGATGTATTTGGGCATGGAAAATGTCAAGCTGTATGCCTAAAAACATCCTAGTTTGGCAATAATAGAAGCAAGTTGAACAAAATTTCCTAATGCAAATATAAGGTGACATTGATATTACGGTTGCTCTGATGATGACACCTATAGGAAGCTCTTTAGGCTGTAGGGACTACACTCACTTTTCGTAGTTCCACCAGCACAGTAGTAGAGAGCTCATCAGCCTCAGCAGTGTTGAACATGTGGTGTGAGCAACCTCTCTGTTCTCTGCAGCACACTGCTGGCTACTAATTTATATTTGGGACACATTAAAGCCTTAATTTTCAGCAACTTTACCTTCCTTTTGGTCAGGCAGAAAATATTGTATTCCTTCTCCAGAATCTTTCTAAAAGGTCAGCTCACCAAGGGGGGGCCTTTGGAAAGCTGCAGGAATAGCATGTGGGCTGCCACATAAGGTGTGTGCAGCTGGTGTTCAGCAGCTGTGAGCTGAAAACCAGTATAGAGCTCCAAAAAACTGCTGCCAGGCTGCAGGCTTGTTGGATTTTGTTATTTTTCTACCTAGCAGTGACGTTCCAGTCTTGATTTCCGCTTTCTGTGTATATGGCTTTAAAATTCTCGTTTGCTATGGGATCATTATTGGAAATTCCATCTTTTATGCTTTACTGGTGTCAGGTTTGTACACAGAAGGAGCCTTTCTGGCATGTAGCTGCAGCATTTTGTTGAGATGACTGGGTGTGTTGGAAAGTATCACCTAACAGTGTGACAGTGTCACTGCCAATGCCTGAAATGTGTCCTCATGTGTCTAAAAGTCCTGAGTGCAGCTGCACTTAACTGGATACAGCTGATTTTCAGATTCTGCTTGAAAAACAGAAACTGAATGAAAAAATTACAGATGATCTCCTGTCACACATGTCTCTGGATCTATGGATGCTTTGGGGCCCATTACATGGTGTCTCAGTGTTCTCCACCACTGGCATTGCAAGCAAAGGCCAAATCAGAAGCAGCCTGGCCACAGCCCTAAGTGCTTCCAAGGCAGTCCTTGCTTACCCACATAGGAACAATCCACATCTTGCTTCAACCTAAGCCAAACACTGGGGAAATAAACAGAGACTATTGCACTCCCTTCTGATTTGCACTCAACGTCTGATATTTTGTTTGCTCTGTATTCCTACTGTGTTACAGAATATCTCACAGCTATTTGGATCTCTTGCTTGGAGCACCTGCTTCTTTTGAGGAGACAATTTAAATCATAGCAAGGGGATATATTGTTGTTCTCAGTGTTAACTCCAGAGAGCAGTAACCCTGTGGCATTCTGGGATGTGTTCATTTATCCACCTGTGCATTTGGCTTTTTGTGTCTATATTGTTTATTTATAATGCAATTTCAGTGACTGCAGTCTGGAACATGTCAGTTATCTGGAGGTCAGTGGAAAATAAGTAAATATGCACATTAAATATTGATGAATCATTTTTCCTACTGCATTTAAAATGCTAAGCTGGAAGTTAGGAGCTTGATCCAGCAAATTTCACCATGTAGGTAGTTTCATTAACCTCATCAGCAATGGAAGGTCTTTGTGTGTAAGGGTCTTTTCAATCTTTGTGTGAGACAGTGACAAGAAAATCAATAAATTTCTCTAACAATGTCTGAATTTCAGTGCTTAGCAGTTTAGGGGAACACAACAGCTTTATCTGTGATACATTTCAGCAAAGCCACATTCAGTGTATTACTTTTTTAAAATATGCTGATATTTAGGAAACACAGGCATGTGCTGGCTGAGTAGTCACAATGAAATAGTGTTACACACCAGTATACAAACACTCCACACTGCAAAAACATTTAATATTTTTCACAAGGTATGGTATCTTTATTTTTTCCCCCCCTTTAGCAAGATTATGGGATTTTTAAATCCATGGAAACTAGTTGGGGAGTCAAGATTTCATGGTAAAGAACAAGAAAGTATTGCAGCTGTTACAAAAAGGAGTGGAATTAACTAGTATCTCTTTCTACACATAGTCTTTTTTTAATCTCAACAACAGTTCCAAGTAGCTATCTAAAAATATGTTCATAATGAAGCTCTAGGGACTGCTGCATAACACCCTCTTGTACAGAGAAAGGTTCTTCAACCAGCTATTTCAGGACTCCATTGCACCTGGGTAATATACATTGAACTCCCAGAAATCTTCTTGTGATCCCTAGTTATTCCATTAAATGAACTTATTCTGTGTTATATACAAACTATTTATTTCCTGTCAGACTTGATAGAGTTTTTCAAGATGGCAAAAAGAAAGTCAGATGCTGTGTATATATTCAGGGGGCTGTGTTTAGGGCAAATTTCTAGAGGGTGATCTTTGTTCATCTTGGTCGGCTTCTGTATTTTGGATCCTCAAGCAAAAAAACAACAATTAAAAATTAATGCACTTGAGGAAAAATTGTCTCTACTAGCCCCAGAGCTTAGATATTTCTTCTCTATTTCTCCTGCAAGTGACTGACTGAAAATGATTCCAGCACTGTGCAAGGTAATATTCAGGATGGAACCTGGTAACTAAATGTTTCTAAGTGGGTACATACACTGCAGCCATTAGCATGGGATCTGACTGTTATAGGCAAACCCAGAACAGAACATTGTAATAAAGGGAGAGGAATATACTGGGGTCAAATGCTGAAGAGAGAGAAGGTGAGAAGAAGAAAGAAGGGCGAGGTGGAACAGCCATGAATCATGGAACCAGCCAGGATGCCTTACCCTTCAAGGGAAGCTCTGGTAGACACCTGTATATCGGGTAAGGTTTCAGTGCTATATTGTTTAATTTAACACAGTTGTTGAGTTCAGAGGAAAAGAAATGTGATCTTGTAGGAAGAAATTTGATTTTGTAGAGGAAGGCAGGGTTAAATACTCAAACATTGACGCTAAAGAGTGCATTATATTATTTTCTCAATTAAAAATAGTGTACAGAAAATCCTAACATAGGAAAGGGAGACATTTTCAAGAAAAAAAATCTTAGGCTAGAAGTGACATGCTCCTTAGATTATTTTTTAATGATTGAAAATACAATAATTTGATAATGAATATATAACTAGACATTGCATGAACCTAACCCTCACACTTCATCTGGAGAGCCCAAGGGAAGGAATATTATGCTTTGCAATCTATGCAGTCATTCTAATTCAAAATAACCAGTACACAGCAGATTCAATCAGCAATCTAAAGCTGAAAGATACTTGCCCTGATTTTACATATTAATTCGCTGGTTCTAACATCATTTATATGATGCTTCTTTCTTACAGGGTCAGTCATTACAACTTTATAATTTCTACCTCCTAGTTTTATCTGCAGCTGACACTGTAGGAGTTAACTGAGAGGTAGAGTGAGGTCTTCCTTCTCTTTCAAACAGCTGCTGGTCATCACAGTTTTTTATCCAATACTGTTAGGTCAATACTGTTGGACCCTGAATACAAACACACCAGATACATTTTTTCTTAGAGAATGAGGATATTTACCATGAAGAATTCCCCATCTTAACTATTCATCAAGTCTCCCTCTAGTCAATGGAGAATAATAAGCATTTCTGTTCATCTCACCCTGATACGGACATCTACAATAAGATAAATGAATTACATCCTAAAATTGCCAAGTTTTTCTGTTCACCATGAATAGAGATCAGCATGTGTTGTGTGCTTGTAAGCATTTATACAGAAGACACAGGAAGCTAGATGAGATTAATCCAGGCACTGCCTTGCCATTTCCAGCAGTTTCCTCTGTTTCAAAATTGACAGGTTATGGTATGGCTGAGCAGGTTCCAGGCAGGGTAATAAATGAAGTAGCCACTGTTCGTGTTGCATTGTCTTCTTACAGAAAGTAGCAGGTGTTTCCATCATCATTCAGTTAATGCAAAGTAATACGGGCAAAATAAACTTTTACAGCTTCAGACTACAATATTGCTGTGGCCTGGATAACCTAAAATTGGCACTGAAGATACCCAGGAATTGGTTTTGCTATTGCCTGTGGCTCTTGAGACAGAAAAACAGTCTAGTTGAGATTTAGACATCAATAAGACAATCAATCACAAGACTGAAGGAGCTTTAAAGAGATCACCTGCTACAGACAAACTCCCGAAGCAAGGTCATCTTTAGTGAGATTATTTTTGTCTTTTACAAAGCTCCCAAGTTGGGAGACTTCAAACTTCAAACCACTAGTATTTAAGCTGATGCTTCCTAGTTGTAATTTATAGCCGCTAGTTCTTCTCCGCTATGGGTATGAACAACAGGTGAATCTCCTTCTCTTCCACTTTTCTGTAACAGACTGCTACCAGCTAGTTTCCTGTTCTCTAAGCTAAACAATCCCATTTTGTCTGATATTTTCATACAACACAGTGACTCTTCTCAGCATGTCTCTGCTCTGTCCAACTGCTCCACGTCCAAAAATAAACATGGTACTGTTATAAAACCTTGCCAGACCTGTGGTGGTAGAAGGACTGGGTTAAAAATTGTGTACGTTGCTGTTTCTAAGCCCCAGTGCAATATGTGATTTTTCTCGCGGCACTATGACATTGCTTGCCTGTGCTTGGGAATCATCTCAGATAACCAATCCACAGATCCTTTCCTACAGTACACTGGTTTCCCTCAGATGGATTATCCACTTTTCCACTCTACTTTGAAGTAACCTGTCCTCTGTCAGCCTAAGTCACTGCCATTTGGACCATGTTTGAATTTAGTAAGTGTGATGGGTCTTTGCATGCATTGTTCCCCTGGCCTCCTACCCCCCTTCTCCATCTCTGATGGCCAATGTGGTTTCTCCAAACACGCAAACACCAGGTGGGTATTGCAGGAGGAACCATAAGGTGGTGACCTAATAAACGTCCTCCAGCAATGGGGGACATTAAGAGTTCGTCATTTACTTTGGAGCTCATCAGCCTGCATACAGGTATAAAATGCTGCTGGAGACTGGGCCAATTGGGTTAACTGGTCTCCTAAGGTTACAGGAAGCTTCTATGTGGACTACTCCCTCCACACACATCCCAGCAGGGACTCCTGCAGGGTGCATCCAGCCTAAACACAGGAAACACTCCCTGCTGTATGTATGAATGAAAAACATCCAGTCAAAGAGGGAGATTAAAATCCAGAAGTAGCTACACAGAAGTTTTGTTGCTTTTAATTATGAATTCTAAAAGGCCAAAGACTGTGAACCTGCATGTTTCTAGGTGAACCAGCTTATATTATAACCCTTTAAAAATAAACTGTTGACCAAATTTGAGACTAAGTGGACTGAGCCACACCTGGAAGTTTAGAAAGCAAGTGGGTCTCACTGAAGCTCTTGACGGAGCGGGAGGGAACACAACCTCAGTGCATTATAATAGATGTAATAGATGATAGCATTGTTATTTACGTGCTGCACTGGCAATATTTAAATACTGTATTAGCAATAAATCTAATCACAATCATCCACATAATCACTGTGTTCTAGTTCTTTTGCCTAGCTGAGAGCCTTCTCTCCACTATTCTGCCACTGTAAGCCCTGTAGTATTCTCTATTGCTCCTCCCAACACTGTAAGTATTAACACCATGCCATGGCAGGACCTCAACACATCTCTCATACACCTTCCCATTTTGACTCTGAGTCACTTTCAATGACCTTGAGTATTCTTTTCTAACTGCTTTTGTAGGCAAGCAACAGCATTTTTATCTAAATCATCCTCCCCAGTTTTCTCAGTATCTATTATGAGGAACCTTAAAAATCTCCTGGTATTTAACATCACCTGTCTTTTATCTTTCCTCAAGATGGGTTAGGCTGCTGTATGAGGAGGTTAGACTAGTCTGTTACAATTTAGTCTTGACATATTTGCAGAGAAGCAGACAGGCAGGTTAACAAAAGGACCTAAGTACCACCTAACTGTCATTTCAGATATCTAAGACTTGTATCATACAAACGCATAGCTTCTAATAACTTAAATTCCCTGGATTTTATGTTTCTTGTACAATGTGTGCATTTTCCCAAGTACCGTCTACACCCCAGTAACACTTAGCTCCCAGCAGGATTAAGAGTCTCCAACTGAAGCTTTGTGGAAAATAAATGAAGACTTAATGGGAGAGAAAGGAAGAAGAAGAAATTATGTCATTTATCCAGGACAGAGACCTTCAAGTTTCAGTTGCTGTTCAGAACAGTTTCTACATGTTCCATTAGAATGTCACTGGATGAAAAAAACCCAAAACAGATGGATAACAGGCTGAATTTAAATTTTTCTTTCCAAACGACCCTTTGAACAGAGGAACTGTGTGCATTGCAGTGTAACAATGCAGTGATTAGTCACAAAAATGTTAGGAACTAAACAGGCATTAATTGCCAACTGCAATCGTTGGGGTTTTTTTGTCCCCTTAGGTATTGTATCTGCTAAGCACAAATCACACCAAACCACCAAGGAATAAATCCTAACTTCACTGGAGCCTTTTATTAGCTCTCCCTTTATTTCTTTATTTTTGTGTCCTTCTAGAAGAAAAAATACCTTGCTTGAAAAAACATGAGTGAAAAAAGTATAATCTTTTGAAGTGGAAGTTTCTGATCAAATTTAAAGATTAGCCTTTTATTAGAAGACCTGAAGTAATGAGCAACCAATTTGCATCAATCTCATGAGAATTCTTAACATTAAGTTTTGTCATTTTTAGTTGAGAATATTAAAGACTTTTTGGAGCTCAAAAAGAAAAGATTTTATTGGATGAAAATTAGGACATAGTCCTTTTCATTTTTTTCTTCCAGACGAAAACTGTTCTAAATCAATTTGTGCACAGGAACACATATACATGCCTGTATCTATCTCAATATCATCTCTCTCTATCTCCATCATCCATCTCTATCTTTATCTACATGCAGATGCAGTCAAGACAAGGTGAACAAACAGATTTCAGGTATAAATGGAGGTTTCAGGGTTGTAGCCTTTTCATTAGCACTAGCAGGTATGCGATAAATTTCTGTGTCCCTCATGTTGTAGCTATAGGGTTGCAGCATGCTTTTCAGCATCTATATTGTCACAAAAGCTCACCATGGCATTCACATAATGCCCAATCTTATCAAGACACAAGGAGAGAAAAGCTGTAGTACAACTTTTGAATCTGTTAAAGCTGAAGTTAGGCTACCTAAGACAGGATATGAAGAGAACAAAGATACAGAGAATGTGGTATTTAAACAGGGCTTAAATGCTAATGAAATAAGAATTAAAACTAAGTGAAGATGATGGTAGTCTTTGGTGATGTATTTTGATGCTACTCTCGTCATCATTTTGATACACCTTATCTCCTGTACTGGTGATCATCAGGCAAATGTGCTGGCAAGCAGCAATCTTGGTCTTTACCACTGAGCTGATATTGCGGTTGTTTTGTTTTAGACATTTGAATGGTAAGATATTCTCAGAGTAGCTTTGCAAGCACTGCAGCATTCTAGCCTCGACACAGACATGCCCATATTCCCCAGCTGAAGACAGTGGCAGTAACAAGGAAGCCATCCACTTCTGACCTTGATGGCAACTAACAGCAGAGATAACGGTGGACATACAATTTTTAGTGCTAATCTATCTCCCATTGCCTCCCACAATAGGGCAGAGCTGTATCTGCTTCTGTATCTTGTCTTGTCAGGCATATTTCAGATAAGATCTAGGAGAAGGAGGTTAAAGGAGGTTGCTAATAAGCAAAGACTAGCAGGCTGGTGCAAATATAAATGTACTAGAAATCCAAGCCACACCTTAGAGGAAAGCATCTGACACTAATGCTAAGTAGATAGTACAAAAATACCTTCAGTGACTGAGAGTCTTCCATTAGAAATGCTCCTTCTAGAAGAGCTTCTTAAAATATCATAAAAAATTGTTTAATACTGTTCAGAAAACTGGAGCATGCTGTAGCCTCTACAGATATGCAGAACCCTACTGCACAGAAATCCCTCTTCTTTGAAGTAAATTAATTATTTCTTTTTGTATGTCCGATTAATAATTTGTTTTAAAAATCAAACAAAAAGTGACATAGAAATACGCATTATATATTTCCCCTCACAAAATGATGCTGAAAAAACACAAAAATCCAGAATCCAAAGTAAAGATTATGTTTGCATTGTTACTGAGGTTTGAATGAAGTGACTTTCTTTGAAATCTGTGTATTTTCTTGTGGAAGTCTTACACCGCAGCACAATTTCAATAGCAGAAAATGCTTAAAAAAAGTTAAGACAGAAGAACTAGGCTCCATACCTTTCACAATCTATGTGTTACTGTGCAAGCCACTTCAGTCATTTTTATTTTCAAAGACTGTAGATATGCTCTTTATTCTCCATTCAACCAGCTTGAAGTGCCAGTCTTAGTCCTGATTTTAGGTAACCTTATCTACTTTCTCCCTTGCCTATAAAGAAATGGCAATGGAAAATGTTTAGCATTTCTGAAAAAACCAGGGCATCGAGTTGCTGAGATATGTGCAATATATTTAGTTATTTCCACATGCCCTTTTGTATCTTATATGCATATACTGAAATGAAGATACTAAAATCTTGTTATAACTTTATTTTTGGAAGAAAGGTTTTGAAGACAGGAACCTTGGAGAACATCAGGAAATGTATTCATTGTCACAACGAAAAAAGAAGAGGAATTTTTACTTAGCACCATTTAGCTGTAAATTATGCCTGGATCAGTTGATTGTTTTGGACATAAAGAAATACTACAGATGCTGTATCACATATATTCACTTTTATAGTGAATGAGACCGGAATTCTTAGAAGAAAACCCACCAAGCCCTTGCAAAACTACAATGCATAAGATGAGGGTGAGAAAAAAGATGAGGGTGAGAAAGGGTGAGAAAACTAAGGTAACACAATACCTCTTAAATTTAAAGACTTGCAACAGCAGTAAGTACTAGTATTCTTTTTCCATAGTGGTCATGCAGAGTTTCACATATACTTAAAAAAATGAACTATCTTCCTTATATATGAAACTGTCAGTAAATTGCAGAATTTTGTGTTCATGAGATGATGGTCTATCACCTGGGCTAAATGAGTAACTGTGGTCATCAACAGTAATCAACAGAATCATTCTCACATGTGAGAAATGGCTGACAGAGGGCCACACAATCTACTTTCTAAAAATCTTTGGTTTGGTTTCCTCCTTTGTTTTGCTGTGAAAAGGCAGTTTGTCTATGCATCTGGCCATATGCATCCATGGATATATGGACTGGACTGGTGAGAGATTGTGCTTTTGAATCTGGAGAGAATCTGGGCAATTTCTGCTTCTCTGAAGTTGCACTTGAGTCGCCTGTGCTGTGGTATCCTGGTAATAGCTCATAGAGAAAAGAAGTTCAAGCGAAAGTTAAATATTTTAATTTGTGGGCAGATTCACAGGAAAGTTGGGATCTGCCTGCTGAGAGGAAAATCTAATTTTATATTCATCCAACCCATGACACGATGTGACTGCTTCTTAAACAAACTCCAGTTCAACTTATAGCAACCTAATGGCCAAATTTGGACTGGTATCCAGAGCATATGGAGTATATGGAGTGATCAACAGATTGTAAACATATTATCATGTCATCCTCTTAATTTCTCTCCTGCTCCAGTTCTTTGTCAGATATTAATATTTTTGTTTGTACAAAAAAACCTGTCTGAGCTCTAAGCTACTTTTATTGCTAGACCTCAAGTTCTTAATCCCTCTGAGGAGGGATATAGCGACAGTATTCCTGTTACAAGAATGGCTGAAAAAGTTGTTTCTCATTAAAAGTATCTAATTTAATCCTTTAGCATCCTCAAAAGTGTCTGAATCATCTTCCAGAAACATTTTGTTTACGAAAGAGATCAAGCATAGGAAATAACATCTTCAATGATTAAACTTCAAGCTATTGAGAATAGACTCATATGATACAGAATCTAATTTCAACCTTAAGTCTTGCCGTATGTTCTATTTTAACCTCTATAATAAAAATTACCTTTCTGATTTGTTTCATTCACTCTGAAAAGATCGCAATTCAAAAAGAATAGTGTTCAGCTCAGTTAAGTGTGAGTTTAAAACTTCCTTTAATCTGAAAATATTTAATACCATGGGAAATATTTTGCAACATTTGGGAGCAATGAAAAGGAACTTGCATGTGTCAATTTCATGGATGATAGGCTTGGGTATAGCCTGAGTTCAAATTATCTCTGCAAATATACACGTGGAATTCAAATAACCATGGATTTTAAAATGGATTGTTAGCATTGTTAGCCTTCTTTCACCAGCATAAGCTGCAGCAAGATTCTTCAAAGGAATACTCCTAGCCTATTTTAATGCATTACCCTCAACCAAGTAAGACTTCAGAGACGCAGAGTTGAAGGGAAAATTAATTGTTTTTTGCAAAATTTGCAGTTGGAACATGATATTAATTCTTTTCTTTTAGTAGTATTCCAAGGCAGCACTGGAGTATGGAGTAACATATGGTCATTTCTGTATGTTTACAAGAAGAGCCATTTTTCAAATAAACAGCCATCAGCAAAATAATAGGGGCTTCTAATCTCATTAATCCTCTAAAAGATTGCTGAGACTGGGGAGGGGTATATAAAGCTCATGCTGGTCTCTGTTTCTATTCTATTACAATAACAGAAAGCTGTTGTCCCTGCTTCATATTCCCTTCCCCCCTTCCTCCCATGGTGGATGCTATGAGTATTGTAAAAATATGAAGTGAGGTCAGTGGTTGCTGTCCCTCCATAAGTGCTGCAGGCTGAATCTATGTCTATTTCATCCTTATGTTTGGATCCCAAATGACTTTTGACTCTTTCTAGGAGCAAATCCTCCACAGGAATCAAGTACCCATGGATGTAGGTATGTGTATGAACTAAAATATATATTGATCATAGGGAGAGTGTTAAGGAATAATGAGCAGCTGATGATTGCAAATGCTCAGCGTGTTAAAAGCACTCTGTTTCTGCTTTTTTCATGTCTTCTGTTCCTGTTTTGCTTTACTGACTCCCTGACTCTAGTGAAGGACGTTTGAATCAAGCAAAGGGAGAGATAGAGATGTTCTGTGCAGTGCAGAGACACCCACTGGTATATTTAAGTAAAAAATTACCCGGCTTCAAAATGTGTAAGACAGCCATCTTAACTTCTGGCAGTTGAATTTTAAACTGATATTATTGAATATTAGGGAGGAACACCCTTTGGAGGGTACTGTAAGTGTTAAATACAGAGTGGCAGTATATAGCAGCCCATGCTGTACATCAGAGGGGACATGCCACAGCACTTCTTCACCAACTCATCCTAGAGCTGACTTTGTGTTTTAGAGCTCCTAGCAGCAAATGCAGCCTGAGGCAACTGAATGCCATTCAGAGCAGATGTAAAACTGCTCTATGTCCTGGTAAGGGCTGAAACATTTAATAGTCCTCACCATAAGAAAGCAGCTGTCTAAAAACCGACGTTCATGTGAGGTCTGTGCTAGAGATTCAAAGCTCAATAATACCTCAAATGCCTTCTATTTCATGACTATATACTGTGCCACTATGCATAATCTAACCTGTTTACCTTAATATGTTGTTCAATCTTTATTTCCCATTTTTTTCTGCACTTTTGCTAGCACCCAGTTTATCCACCCATGTTATCTCAGTCCCTGCTGCTTTGAAAACACACCAGAGGTGACAGCTCTTCTCCTCTTCTCAATGTTTGTGTACACATACAATGGTCAGTCTTGGATTAAGACACAGGAATTAAAGACCCAAGTCTAAATCTCCAACTCTGGAATGATTAAATGAAAATCTATTGGGCTGGGGTTTTTTATGAACCATCTTTTTTATTCTTGAACAAGCTTCTGATCCATATTGTTGTGAGAGCGTGAGCTCACTGAACTTGACGTAAGCGTATTTGGTACAATCAGCAAACAGTAAAGCTGTAAAGTCAGTGCTATCTTGTGTTTTAGAGCTCAAATCCTTTCAGACATGTGAGAGCTACCTGAGATGACAGATACAAGTGAAGTAGTCCTCTCCTACTTACTTCAAGTGGCTGTGAAAAAAAGGAACTGCAGAAACCTGATTTTTCATAAGGGGAAGTGATGTTGCTTTGGTGTCACTCCCACCGTAAGGACAGACCATGAAGAAACAAGGGGCCTCAGGCAGAGAGCCTTGGACTAGCTGAAGATTTTCACTCTCTCTGGTCGTTACTGTCATGCAGGTGGTGCAACCTAGTCAAGTGTTATTTTTGCTGTGCCTGCTGTAACTGTGTCTTATCTGTCACTCTCTGTAAATATAAAGTGTCACAGCAGCAGCCCGTTACCATCAAAAATTGCATTTCATATATAGGGTGAACTCATGTCTCAAAATTTTGTATGTTTCATGTTCTATCCTTCATGAGTTCTTCCTGCAGCAGTCGTCACAAATTTGGCAGCTCACAACTCCTCAGTGGATCATGTCTCCACTTCTTTGGACTTGTTCGCTTTCTACAAGGGGGTATGCAGCAAGCTCCATATTTGCCTTTTTTTTCCCCTCTGGGAGTTTTGACTTCAGCAATTTATAATGTCGAAAATACCATAAGACTTGGGCTCAAGGGACAAGTAGATGCTTTAAAAATAAATAACTAGTTTTTGTGGTAATGAAAAAGAATTAAGAAATATGGTCGTACATAGAAGATGAGAGGTTCAGAAAATAAATTGAGGCTGAAGATAAACCGTGTCATTTCAAAATCATTCTCCTAGTTTGTGAGGAGGGTAGGGATTGAAAGTTTGAACCTGGCCTTGCCGAGCACGTCCCTCGGAGGTCTCGAGCATCACGACTCTTGCGCAGCTGCACCCTGGAGGTCCATCCACCTCCAGCATGTGTTTTTCTGCGGTCCGTGGATGCCGGCGCAGCCACGCTCGGGGGTAGGGGCAGCAGCTTAACTTGGGCTTCACCCGCCCTTTGGGCATGTGCAGCGCGCACGCTGAATCAGTCGGTGTCTGTGCCTGTGGCCATGTGAGTGTGTCTCTGGGAGAGCAGCAGCCGCTGCCGCACAAGCTCTCTGGTCAGCGTGGGGTGCTGTTCCACCCGCAGCCATGTGTCACGGACAGCGGCACGGGCGCGGACGGGGCGATGCTGAGCCCCGTTCGGCCCCGGCCCTGCTCACCTTCGCCCCTCCCGCTCTGCAGAGGCCCCTCTCATCCCGCCCACCGCAGCCAGGGCTGCCGGCCGGTGCGCGCCTCCGCCCCACGGCACTTCTCACCCCGCTTTCACCACACTACTTCCATCACGGCTTCCTCCCGCACCTCGGGAACAGAGGACACGAGCACCCATTCCCGCTCGCTCCCCGCTCTGCCTTCACCTCTCCCCGCTCTGCCTCACCGCCCCGCTCGCGCGCGCTCCCGCTCGCTCGCGCGCGCACGAGTGACATCACCCCCGTCCAATCAGCCGCCGCCGTTCCCCGCGCCCCGCTCGGCCCCGCTCGGCCTCGGCGGCCCCGCGCGCGGCCGGGGCGGGGGCGCGCGGGCGGCTGTCAGCCCAGCCGAGCCGGGCAAGGACGCGCCGAACCGCGCCGTCCGGGCAGGGCCGTCCGAGACGTGCCCGGCGCGCAGCGGAGGTGGAGACGGCGCGGGGTGACAGCCCGGCCGTGCGGCGGCACTGCGCAGGTAAGGCAGGGCAGGGCTGGCTCGGGTGCGGGCACCCCCCGCCCGGGCAGCGCAGCGGGGTCCCGCGTTAGAGCGGCAGTGAGGGAGCGGCGCGTGGCCACCGGCACCGCGCGGTCCTGGGGAGCGGGCATCGCCCCGGGTGCGTCCCCTCAGCGGCGGGGAGTCCCAAGTTTACCGGTGCGGCCGGGGAAGCACGGGCAGGTGGGGCAGGTGCGGGGCGGCGGGGTAGCCCAGAGCCCCGCCACGGCCCGGGGTAGAGCCCGTTCCCTCGCGGCGGCCGGGGGCGGCGGCCCTTACCCGGCACGGGAAGCGGCGCGGGCAGGGGGAAGCCGCCCTCTCCCAGGGCGCCTGCCCGCTGGGCACGGAATTACTCGGCACCCCGGTCTGCCGAAAGTGGCGATGGTGGCTGGCGGGCGGATGCTGGCTAGCGAGGGACCGGGATGCTGCCGCAGGGGAAGCCTCGTGCGCGGTTTCTCTCCGTTTCCCACAGCGCACGTATGGATTTTGGCAGCGTGTGTAAAAACCCGTCCGTGCCGTGGTCTTCTAGCGCATCATTTCAGCACCACGGTCTATATGCCTTGCGCCGTACGCTGATCTATCTGCGTTTTGGGTGTGTTTAGTGGTGACGGGCTAAAAAGAGTGGGTTTGGGTTTTTTGGTTTTTTTTTTACAGTCTACCTTCTTGTAATAAAAATAATAACGTTTCACTTTGTTTTCTCCTTGTGAAATGCCAATTATGCCTTTTTTCAGTGCCGCGTTTCCGTAAATGTCAGTAATTCGGAGCGGCTATAGTAACCTGCTGGTGAGGGCAGAAATGCCATTGCTGAGCTCCGCTAAAGGCACCTGGAAAAGCTGAGGCTGCCCGAGGGTGCCGCGCCTGAGCTGCACCTCGCTGAGCGGCTCTTCAGGAACTGCAGCTGCTCTGTGAAGCGCTGTTTAATTCTGCTTATGAAATCCACGGCAGATTATCTATGCAGTTAATCAACTATGCTCCATTTAATAATGAAAGTAAACTGTGGCCTCCGAGCTGCGAATGTTTTCGAGTGTTGTATTCTAGCATAGTCATAGTTATATAACAATATTATAATACCGTTATAGTAAAACACATAAAAAAGGGTTTGTTAACGTTTTAAAAATAAGCCATTATGTAATTATTAGTAGGGGAAAATACGTCTTTAAAATGCTGCCACCTGTGCTGAGGTGGCTGTATCAAAGAAGGTATTAACAAGTATAATATTTAGTTTAATTCTTTTGTGTAGAATTACTTGTAAACCAGTAAAAACCATGACCACAGGCCTAGAAATTACATAAGACAGGGGAAAGCTTTCTGAAATAATTTGAAGTTATAAAAATTCTCAGTTTTTTTCGTCTACCGTTAGTAACTTCTAAATGTCCTTGTAGTACAAATACTGTATAGTTCTCTGTGGAAGGGTGATCTTTGGCTCATCTTGTATAAATGATAATGCACCAAAATTTCTTTAATATGAGCTCACCTTAATGTTTCTGAAAACTATTGGTAGTATGAATCTTTTGTTTGGTCGATTACATCCAAATATGTGTTATTTGTTACATGTTATGAGTTGTTTTGTTTTTGTCTTTGGTGATAGTTGACATTATTAAAAAAAAACAAAACAAACAAACAACTTTTCTGTCTTTAAATTTTGCAAAAAGCGAAAAAACCTAAGCAAAACTCTTCTGTCCTGGTCCATATTTGTATTATCCACAATGCTGTTCTAAACCAGCAAGTGATATCCAGTTTCACTTTTGAAAGGTGCTAAAAAGTAATGCAACCTCAACAAAACTTTGTGGTAATGCATGAACCTACTTGATTTTATAGAATTTTAAATTGAGTATCTTAAATAACTTTTGTAGAGAAATCCCACATTATTAAGGTTGTGGAACAAAGAGGTTTTAAGTTCCTTTTTAAACATGTACTTCTGATACAGTCTTAATTACATGATCACATACTATTTTTTTTTTCCACAGGAATCCTGTCTTTCACTGCATGGGATAGATTGAGCTCACTTAAGAGAATTCAGTATTTTTCATTGATCGTTGTGTGAGCCCATGATTTATTTATTCAGTGTTACTCAGCTCTGCTTTGAAGACAGAACTTATAACATCTCTATGAGCTTTGCTAGAGTGCTTATCATTATGTGATCAGAATGCCCCACAAAGTACCAGTAGTTTATCAAACACTACTTAAGGTGAGACAACACTTCTACAGATGGTGAAGAAAGGCACAAAGAGGGTTAGGTGAAAAGTATTCACTCATTTTTGGTGTCCAGTTTGAAATTTCTACAATTCTTGTAAATATGTTTATTCAAGTTATACGTGTTACTGCTGTTTGTAACAGCCCTGTGAGTGTATCTGCAGAGTAAATGGGCAAAAAGAGGAATTTACAGTTAATTACAAACTACAGAAGTTTTAGGTTGAATGGTTTGCTGCATATCACTAAGGAGAATGGGGGACACTACAATAGAGAGAATGTTAGCCATTAAATTCTTTGTGGCATATTGCAGAGCCGCTGTCTCTTTTTCTTTGTGCAAGCTCAGTTCTTCAGTAAATAAAAAAAAGAGTCCTACCTGCCTTAAGTTCTATATCATCTTCAGTGGCAAGGTAACTTTGAATAAGAAGCACAAGGTTTTTTAAGTATGGTAAAAAGCCAAACACACTCAAAGGAAGTTAATTATGATTGCACAGACAAAAGTTTGTCATTTTGCACCTTTTGAGTGCTTGATTTAGTAACCTTAATGTTCTTTTGTGTTGTTTGGGAAGTAAAATGTGCATATAGGTCCCATAAATGTCCTTAAAATCTAGAAAATTAAATTTTAGCGAATTAAAAAAACCAAACAAGTGAACAAACAATAAATCAAGAAAATGCAGAAAAATTTCAATTTTCCAAGTAAATTTCCTATTGTACAGTATTGGACCTGCAGTGGTTAGTTACAAAGAGAAGTGGAAAAGTGTAATCCTTTGCAAAAAGCTCCTGACCTTTTATCATCATGAGTGATATTATAAGAGTGCAGTCCCTTTTAAGTACAGCAGTGGTAAAACTGAATGGTGTAACTTGTAGTGCATTTGCTCAGGTAGTGGAAAATGAAGTCCTTTGTACTATTGGCTTTAAATATATTGTAGTGCATGAGGGTTCTTTTGCTAGAATTCTGCAAGCACAGTCCTTTTCACTTCATCGTTTATATATATATATATCCTGTTGACAGCACTTTTATCGTCCTGTAGTCAGTCTCAGTCTTAGTGTTTTAGCTATTCCTGGTCTTGACCATTCCAGATTTTGGTTCTGTATCTCACCCAGTTCTGTCTCCTTGCTTTTTTCCTGTCAGCTTTCCTTCCATTTACTTTCCTTTATTCCTTGGAGCCTCCCCATCCTGATTTGCTATGTCAGCCCAGTCTGAAAGAAAGGAGACTTCCTTTCTGCAGTCTCTAGTCACTTCTTCTGTGCTTTTAGCAGACATTGGTCTCAATTTTTATTCCTCTTCAGAGACTGTAAGGTGGCTTTTGTTCTTCTCCACTGAAATAACACAGTACTTTCGTCTTAGAGTTGGTCTTCGCTACAGTTTCAGAGATAAATGAAAGAGCATAGCATTAACTCGAAGCCTGTCTATGCTGATGACTTCAAGTCATAGTCACAAACATTTTTGAAGAAAAAATATTGTTTTCCTCCATTGTTCCTTTTTAAAAAAGGAATTATTCGATTTTTCGATGTGGCATGTAAGTATAGGTTTTATATGCATTGGCAGAAAGCAAGGACACACAGGACACTTAGGCAAAATTGTAAGTAGTAGTAAACTACAGAAATGCTGAGCAACCTCAATAGTCCTAGTTATGCAGAGAAATCAGCAGTTCTGACTGTAGCATATCCTGTATTTTTGCTTAACTCAGCTCAGTTTTGCAGGGTTCTGTGCTGGCAAATAAAATAATGGATGATTTGGGTTTTGTTTGTATTCATACTAATTTCTTTAATTTCATCTCAAGGATTTGTTACAACTTCTTGAGACAAATACTTACAAAAAGATGATATAAGCATCTCACTGAATTGAGATTTGGATAAAACTGGTGGAGTTGCCACTGCACCATAGTGGTTTTGTTTACATAAGGTAGTCTTGGACGTGGTAAAATAGCATTTGCAATAACTTAGTAGCTCTTGTGTCTGAAATAAGGGACATGGTTGAGCTATGGTTAGCACTACAGGCAGAGTAATTAATATGATACAGTATGTTAAAATGAAGAAATAGAAATATACATATTTGACAAGTTCTTTGCTTTTATTTACATAATGTTTTCATAATTGACACATAGTGGACAGATTATATGTTGGTCCCATGCAAATGAGTTAGCTTGGAGCACAGAGATCAGGATTTCGTCAGAGTGATCTTTTTATAGCTTTATTGGAGGCATCCTGTTGTACCATAGACAATTCAATTTTCTCCAGTTCAGCAAGAATTGAACAGAAGTGTTACTATTAGTGATTCCTAGTCAAGCCAGTACTCAGAGTTGTTAGACATAGACTTGAATTTACTGCTGCATTAGATTTGAATGAAATTTGTTTTCTTTTTCATAAAATATGAGTAGTGCACTTAAGCTTACCAGCTGCTAAATTTAATTTGTTTGTAAAAATCAAAGAGAGGTGTTTATATGTTCAGTTGAGCATTGGAACAGGTTACTCAAAGAAGTTGTGCCATTTCTCCTTGAAAGCTTTCAAGACTGAAAAAATAAAGCCCGTATTAACCTTACCAAATGTCTTACCTTTCAGCAGGAAGTCGGGCTGCAAACCTCCTGACGTCCCTTACAATATGAATTATCCTATGACATCCCTTATTCTGACTTCTCTTACAAAATTTCCTATGAAGTTATTCTGTAATTCTCGGGAAGTGGGGGGAGGAAGTCAGCATACAGTCTGAACTGTACTTTCTGAAAGGGAAAGGACAGCTGTGCCAACAGACAAAATATTCAACTTGTGAATGAAATAATGTTACAGACTGAATTCCCTTTACAGTTTCTATTGGTAAGTGTATTTAAATGCACTACTGATTTGCTGTGGATTAGTTAGGCCTGATGTTTTATTATAGGTTTGTTTTCAGGGAGATTGCAGCAGGATTCAGTAGCTTCATCAGTTAACACTCATGGTGTAACAAGTTGTAGTTCTTCAAGTTCATAAGAAAAAAGAATTTTTTCTATTAATACAGCTATTCTTTATGAAAATTATAGTTTTTCATAACAAAATCTCATACTCAAAATCTGAATGTAAATATTTAAACCAAACACTGATGCAGCTAAGTGGAACAGGCTGTTCATGTTGTCTCAATGTTGTTCCTAGTTACAGAGCTAATCTTTCTAGGAGTGATTGGTGCTTACTGAATGGGGAGATAACTTAGTGCCTTCTCTTAACCAGAGAGATGGGACAACAGAAGAGTGACTGGTTCAGCTTCAGTGAGATGGGAAATTTTGTATTTTCCACCATCAGAACAGAAATCCATGTAATTTTAAATTGTTGTGTACTGTAAAAGCACTGATGTGTTTTTCTTTAGTGCCTACTTACAATTCAATTAATATGTGATGCAGTGATGAATATGTAACTTTGAAAGCTGTCTCGATGAATACCATAAATTAACCTTTCACATATAGTTTTGTTTTTCACTGTCTTTTCTTGAGGCTTTTCATGTTTAAGATTCATCAGAGCTTAGGAGAAATAAAGCAATTTTTTTTCTTCTGTGAGAAAAGAGAAGCAGTCATATACCTCAGACATTTCCTGATGAAGACGTTCTTTTAGATACCTGTATTTCCAAGTAGATTGCTTTCTTTGAAACTTGGAATAAATCTTTGTTTTGATAAAGGCAATCAGTTGTCCTGCCAACTATTCACTGATTAGACCTTAAATAAAGTTAAAAATATGTGTATGTTGTAGAGCAAGACTGTACTTTCCTTTACCGAGTATTGTTAGCAAACTTGTAAAAGTGCCTAAAGGGATAACATACCTGTTGATAAGGCTTGCTTTTTCTACAAGTGTGAACTCTTTGCTAGTAGTACTTTAGAGAAAGCATTGCATTTTTTCACTATGATCATTTTTGAGTAAAGCAAAAAGAAAATAATTAAGATAAATGAGAAAGAGCAGCTAGAAATAATACTTTTTTTGTTTTTCTGAATGGCTTCTTCTGAAGAGTAAGGTCATTTCTCTTTTGTACTATTGCCAGAAGCCCAGCTTCCCTTTCATCAGCAGTCTACAGTTTACTTCTTTTATAAAAATGAACTTTGGAATATTGAACAGTTTCCACTTCAGATTTTCATGATAAAGGAACTCTCAGACAGACCAG
The DNA here is from genome assembly GCF_052056855.1 of Sturnus vulgaris. Lineage (NCBI taxonomy): Eukaryota > Metazoa > Chordata > Aves > Passeriformes > Sturnidae > Sturnus > Sturnus vulgaris. Next base: position 40,602,140 of record NC_142247.1, read on the forward strand.
CTGCTGTTGAAATAGATCTTGGGAAGCCAGGCGTTCTGAAATACTCCTTTTTTCGCCTTCTTGTTGTCACTTCCTGAACTCTCTTTGCTCTGTATTTTTACTGTACCTTTTCCATCTGACTTTTCCTGAATCTGCAATTTTTCAAAAATTTTTAACATATTTTGAAGACGTATCTAGTTCTGCCACTTAGACTAGAGGTATCCATATCCCTGAGAAATGCATAAACAGGCCATCACAATGGCAGAATTAGTCTACAACTTGACTGTAATAGGCTATTTTTGAAATAAAGGTAGAAGTTCAGCACTTACTGCACTTGAAAAATCATATATGATTTTGGTTTTGATTGCGTTAATTTCTTTCTTGACATAAGTACTCTGCAAGTACTGTAAAACAAGCAAAAAAACCCCAAACAAAACTATTGAAGGGCAACTATTGGAACAGTGCCAATGCTGACTTCCATTCTGAACATCTGGGATGATACACTTTGTTGTTTAAACATTTTCTGTTTCAGTTTTGCATCAGGCCTTGTTAGATGGATTCTTCGGATACTTTGGCTGTGGGTTCTTTATTTAGTTGGGGTTTCTTTTTAGTCAGTGTAGGAGTAAAGGTTTATTGTCAGTTTTCAGGGAATGCTGAGTAAGATCTTAATTCCTTTGCCTCATCATAATAGTTCATTGCCTCTTTCATTTCTTGGTGTTGATCTGCCCCATTCAAAAGTAGAGTTTTGCAAACTTTATTAATGCATTAACTGAAAAATGCATGTATATGGTAATTCCTATCACAAGCAATTTACCTGATAATTCTTGTCTTTTTATAATAATTAAAATCATTAAAATAAATTTCTTAATGGAAAAAATACTTAACTGTCTTATTTGATACATTGACCTCATCCAGTCACTATTACATTAACTTATATTCATATACTCAAACATATCTGCATACAAGGTCTTTCCCCCCCATGCACTCCTATTTGTTTGAAGATGGTGAACTGAAGAAGAAAGTTACCTCTATTAAATACTCCCAAAAACAAAAGGGAAAAGAAGTTGATAATTACAAGTAGGATGATTTTGAAGAACTGAGTTCAGAAGTGGCTAATTCCATTATTAAAATGTCAGTGTAAAAACTACTTTGACTTAATTGCATTGTATTACTGAAATGAACAAGTACATTTACTTGGTAGATGATGCTTCTTATTCTTTCGTGGATCTTCTGTGCAAAAAATGGGTCATTACTCAAGGAATTTCTTGGACTGAAGTATTTCTTCATGTTTCTTCTTGGAAATTTCATATTGACTATGAAACAGGAGCAAGAACAATATGAATTCTCCCTCTGGGTTAGTAGAGTAGATAATTGTTTTCAAATATTAAGTAGTTTTTTGTTTTTAAGTGATGGTGATCTGTTTTTTATTAGCTAAGAATACTTGAGATAACTAAAGGAGTGAGTAAAAAAGACATGATTGCATTTTTATTACCAGCAATTTTTTGGTTAATTTCTTATTAGGCTGGGTGATTCCAAAATATGATTTTGGAGCATAAAGGAAAGTGGTATATTTGAGAAAAAGGGTTAATTTTCACTTAACTATATAGGTGAAACACAGAAAAAAGCAAATTTGATTAAACCAAGTAATTTGTTGTTATTAAAATGAGGACTTTATCTGCTGCTCAGAATGGCAGAGACTGCTACAGAAACCTAAAGGCATAAAGGAAGTTTTTGTAGTTAAAACAGCCTCAGGTTTGTAATAAAGCACAGCTGTTGCCACTTCCGCTCACATTCTTTTATACTAATACATTCTGTGGGTTCTCTACAAACCAGCTGACCCAGTCTTAAATGTGGCTGAACCATAAAACCTGTTTTGTCTCATTTCTATGAGATCTTATTTGAAGCATTCTAAAGATAAAAAGGCTTTTTTTTTTCTTCAGAAGGGTTAACTCCAGTCAAATGTGATGTTTGTATCTGAAGTTACAGTATCTTCATATAATCCAGACTTTGCCTATGAAAGGAACTGAAAGGACTGGAAGTACTGAAAGGAAGCACAGGGTAGCTCCTTTTTTTAACTAGGACAACTCTGAAGGAAATATACTTCAGTGCATTACCATATACTTATGTATTACCTCAGTTTGTTTACATTAATGTAGCAGGCTTTTGTGACCTACTAAATATTTTTAGCTGATCTTATCCTTGGCAGTGTTGCTAACATAGTATTTAAACTGACAGTGATTAGATAAAGCTTGCAAATAGTCACTAAGTTTTCCTGTGTGTGTGTTGTGTGGTTTTTTGTTTTTAAAAAGCATCAGCAAACCCCCCCAAACCCAACAAATATCAAACAGTCTGGTATGGTACAAGTGTCAAGAGAAGAAGGGAGAGTGTGAAAGGAATATATGTGTTTTTTTTGCCACAGTCAAAAAATTTGTAGTACACCACGTAAAACAGTGAAAACAGGCCAGAATTTACTGTTCTGTACCTACATATTTTATGTAACAGAAATAATCAGTTTTCAGTTATTCTTTCCAGACCAACCTGAAGGAAAACTGGATTAAAATAAGGACAGTGAAGGATATAAAGCACCTTGCAAAAAAGATATAAAAATATATGTAAAAATATGCAATTTTTATTCTAGCAGTTGAGTACCTGTCTCTAGACAGCTGCTTGTTAACGTTAGCACCCTTCTAAGTAGAACAGTTTTGATACTTGTTTGTGACTGTCTAAACTAAAGTACTCCAAACATTTAGGGTATTCTTGGCATATTTTTCAAAGACGTTCATGCTTAAGGAGGTATTAAATTTTTTTTTTGTAAGTACCAAGTGCCTTTCCAAAAAGGTAAAACATCTATTGTGTGGGTACTGGCTAGATACTGTGCTATTTAATGGGGTGTGCAAGCAGCCAAAGGGCAGTTATTTGGCATTTATCTTGGATCTATTATAATCTAAGATAATAAAATAATTAAAAAGGAAATATGGTTATATGTTTAGCTACTAAATTAAATTTTTGAAACATTGATGTATCAGCAGGGAAATTTCAGTTCAGCTTCATAAAATATAGGTAATCATTCCAAAGAATCCAGGGGCTAATTCTTGCCTGTTCTGGGAGAATCAGTTGTTAAATACACATTCTCAGTATTTTTTGCTTGTCAGTTGATCTTCTTCATCTGAAAGTTTTGTCAGAACACAAACTTCAGAGTTAAAAATAGGCGAATTTAAATGAGAGGACTTTCTGTTAGCTGTTAACATTAATCCTCTAACCTTTATCATCCAGGTTCAAATTTGGGGTTGAACTGAGCTCTCTCTAGTTGAAGATGTTTACCATTGTATAGAGTATCAATATTTAGGTGTTGGGAGTAACTTCATGGAACACAGACACTTGTGCTTCCTCTAAACAATCCTTCAGGATGTTGCTAAGCACTTATGTAAAAAGGATATTTATTTTTGTGGGTTTATGTCTCTTAGTATACAGGGTAATTTTATTGATTCTGATCACATTATTCCTATTCTATGAGATCTTTACCTGGGAGTTTGTTTAGTACATATGAAAAAGAAGCCAGTGTGTGCATTTGGGTGATATTTTAAAACTTAGTCTTCCTGAAAAATAGCAAAATTTTCTGTTGCTGGTTATATCAGTTTGATACATTGTTTGTACTCATGCTTGTCTCCGAGTTCATGGCTCATTTAAACTTGGAAACCAGGCTTTAATCCTGGATTGTTCTTTCATCTTCCCTGGAAGTTCTCTTGATGGCCTGAGAATTTAGGTATATGTAATCTCACATCTCAGGCTAGGGAGTGATGAGAAGCTGGGTCAGAGGAGGCAGTAGCTAACAAGGGCAAACGCACATTTCTTAATTTGCCTAGCTTGTTCTGTTCTTCAGTCTGAAGTTGTTTGCATGAGTTTAAATTCACATCAACAATTTAAAACAAGTAGTCTGATTTTGCCCTACTCTGGATTAAGGCTGCTCGTAAATTTGCTGACGGTGTTTTCTCAGCGCAGTGGGATATAAAAGCAGAAATATTTATTGCAGACTTTTAGAAAAACTCTCTTACCATTTTACAGACATTTGCAAATAGTGTTTTGGTTAGATTTTTAAAAATTATTTTGTTTTGTTTTGTTAATTCTGGCTGCAGAAGTGTATGAAAACATTACTGTGTCTCTTTTCTCTCTGTTGGTCTAGTGACAGTTGGCAGGTGCTGGCTCCCAGCGAGAGCTGTAAGTTTCACAGCTTGGTAATTGGCATTGAATAAGGAAATTGCCTCCTTGTCTTATGTTACAATACAAGCTTTCTAAGACAAATTCTTTCTCTTTTCCAGAGAAAATCAGTCATTATTAAATTTTTGCAAAGAAAAAGGGCGTACATGTGGGCAGCATGAGGAAAAAGTACTTGCTCTCTGAATTACTTGTGTCACTAAGAGCCAGCAGCTCAGTCTCACCTATATTTTTAAAAACCAGTTTAAGAATGTTTGGAAATTGAAGAAGATGCTAATTGAGAAAAAGTTCAGGGGTACCTGTGTGAAGTCAGTGGCAAAAGATACTGCTGTACAAGGAAGAAAAAAGTTGTCAGTCGGAAGTTATACAAAAAATGTCTCCTTTCCCTCTCATGAAAAATCAGATTTCTATACTGTGTATCTCAAAATAAGATTCTTTACTACTTAATTTTTCTTTCATTTTTTGGTTAGTTGGGATTTTTTTCTTTGTGTGTTTTTTAATGGAGCAACAGTGAAATTAATAGTGAGTTGTTTTGTGGGATATTACTGTTGAGACATACTTAAAAGTATATTTTACTTTGAACAGTTATTGGAGATTGTGGCATTGTGTATGGGTACAAATCACTTAAAGCCACAATTACAGAATTCAGAGAAATCTCACATTCTGTGAGGCTAGTGGAGTCTCTTCATGCATCACATATGAGATCTGAGCTGATCATGTCTTGGAGTTTGTAGTACTTGTAATGAAAGTGTGAAAAAAAACCATTTATTTGAGTACATTTTCAGAGACGAGTTGTATAAAGAACAAAATTACATGTTGACAAAATACTTTGTAATGCATGTAAGGGTATTGTATTACACTGTTATGGTTCTAACAGTGCAACACAGAACCGTGACAGTGCAATACAACATAAGGGTATGCAGGAGATTAAGTCCTGATCTCGTTTAGAGCATCCAAATATGCTTGTAAATTCTCCTTTCCCTGATAAGGGAGTGAGTCAGAGAGAGACAGATTCCAGTGAAAATGTATTAGAGCAACTTCTATCAATTAAGCTTTACTATGAATAGAGTAAGACTGTTATTAGAAGTAGGTACTTGCATGGGGCATGGTCCCACCCCCGCAGGCACACCCTGTCACAGAGACCTGTCACACAGTCCCTTTTCACACATATAGACTGTCACACACATACCCTGTCACACAGACCCTGGCACACAGACATTGTCACATACAGTCCGTGGCACACACACAGACTGTCACACACAGACTCTGTCACACACACAGTCACTCCCAGTGGTCCCAGCTGGCTGTTGGCTCCCCAGGGGAGCTGGACTGGTGGCAGTGACTCCTGGGCAGATGTGACAGGGTCCCTTGCTGTTCCCCCAGCAGCACACACAGACCTGATGTCCCTCAGGTTATGCAGCTGCCACCTGGGATGGGCACTGACACGGCCTGGGGACTTACACACCTGCCACAGACCCTGGGTCTTCTTCCATGTCTTGGGAAGGCAGCAGCACAACAAATCATCATAGCCTGTTAGTGTTTGATAGACACCTCAGCACATACGGTTCTCCTTCTAGTTTGCTCTTTTCTACTGAGTCCATTTAGAGAAATTCTCAGCAACAGGTTTTTTATGACAACACAACCCTTATACAACCAATACTTTATTGAAAAACTGCAATGAGATGTCACTGACCTGTGAAACACTTTTTTCAATTTTCTTTCAGGCTTCTTATTATATTTGGAATGGAACTGTAATCAGTTTGAATTTTCAATTTAATTTTTGTGTTCTAATTTACTTCTGTAAAGAATGTTTTGTTATTTGTTCCATTGCGATCAAGTTCAATTCCACTTTCCAATTGTTATAAAAATACTAACCAAAAAATGTGTCACATCAAATGCATTTCATGACAATTTTATCTAACCTTTTTATGGAATTCCAACACAAATATATTTATTATAACAAGTGAACTATTTCTGCAGAAGCGGTCGTCTTTTTTTAGATTTTAAGATTGTTCTTCTCCTTTCTCAATCACCAGTATTAATTATTTTTTCCCTTTTACCGAACTTTTATATTTTGAATTTCTGCCTTTGAAGTCTGTGTTACTGTGAAACTTCCAGTTGATGCTAAAAATGGAAAGAAGCTGAATCTAGTAGTTTACTGTAATTTAAGTTACATTGCACCCTCTGCAATTTTTGTGCTTCTTAGAAAGAAACAGAAGAAAGTTTATGGATTTTCACTGTTATTAGCTGGTTCTTAGGTCTGACATTAATCACACATGTGCAAGTATGCATTGGGAATAATTTAGCTGACATCAAGGGAGTGGCACTGGCATAAAACTGTTTTTAATGAGCTTCGTCTGCAGACAACTTTGAAGATGAGAAGTAATTTACCTAACATCTTATATTGTCCACAGAAATGTTGATTTATTCAGCTTTTTAGTTGCTATTAATTGGGCAGTACTTTCAACGTACTATTTGTTCACTGCAGGTAAGATGAAAAGATCTGACCTGTAAGTGTTAAAGAGTACTACAATTATTGTTCTGTCAATGCTATTCAATATTGCTCTATCAACTAATTTTACTACATAAAATTATCCCCATATATTCCATTTCTATATGCCTGAACAATATCCAAACCCTCTCCTAAGACGATTCCCTTATCCCACTGTCTTAGTTGCTGGGAGGTCATTCTAGGTAGTGTAGATTCTTTCAAGCACTGTTGACATTATACAGAACTTGTAGTGATGATCATCACTATAATCACCATCACCATCAGATGATCTCTGAGTTTTCTCATGTAGTACTCTATCAGTTTCCATGGATAGATATGTAGACCCAGGATGAAATTGTTTATCAGTGTGCAAAAGCCATTTCACTAGCTCTTTTTCATATGTTTATTTGGCTGCAAATGGAATTACTCTATTTGAAGAAGAATTTTAAAAATACTGCTTATGATCTAATACATTTCATTACTGGTGAGTTGTAAAAGCATCTCTAATACTTCAGAATGCAGATAAATTTAGATTCTGTTTTACACCTCTGAAAAAAATTGAATTTCTTGTGAGCGTTGGGAGGAGATAGCAAGCTAGTTGGATTTACCATTGAATAAGAGAAGTATGTTAAAAAGTATGCTTTTTGGTGTTCCTGGGTACTTAGTATTTAATATATCCTTCGATATAGACTGAAACATTGTGTGATGTTTTAATTTAATTTCTAGATTTTTAATTATCTGAATATTTCATTTGGATCTGATACGTCCCTTTGAACATATTGGCTGCAGAGTGTTCACTTGATGGTTTCACTATGTGGGGTTGTCAATTTAATGTGATGAATAGCTCAGTAATTCTGGAGTCATTCTATACTTCATAACTCTACAGTGAAGTGGGAATCCCATTAATTCTTAAAAAAAATCTAGTTCAGGTTCTTTTGGAATCACTAAACTGTATTTTTAAATGCCATATTATTATCTCTGAATCTAGCATTATTTTTTTAAGAACCTGAAAGTAAATTATACAATTAGATTTAATGAAAATTAAATAAAAGCTGTATTATCTCAGGGACGTAATATTTGCTTTTTTTTAAAATTTTTGTTCAGAGTGATTATGTAAATGTAACTAAACAATTTGAATTTGTCACCACTGTTAATATGGACATGTTTTGAATAGGTATTTGAATACTTCGGGAAGAACACACAGATCTGACAAGTACTGTCTGAACAGTGCAAATCTCAATGGTCCTTTAATAGCAAGTTCCCTTAAACTATATGCCAGTGTCATTTATCTCCTTTCAGCTGCTTCTCTGGCTTAGTTCAGCTCACAGACATGCAGAGTCTGACCACATAATCCCCTAAAGACAGTGCTTGTATTTGTTATCTTTCAAGGCACAGTGTTTTTTCCCCTGTGAACCCATTTGGTACGGGTTTCTGGTCCTTCTATGAGTGATATACCAAATAATGCCCTTGTACATGTTTGCATGAAGGACTGTGAGCATGCTGTTTTTGTTGTTGTCCTATATTTTAGACCATTTTTTTCCCTTTTTTCCCCCCAGTACTAAAAACTATCAAAAGGTGTAAGCACAGCAAAAAATAGAACAAAGTATGAATAATTATCATAGATGCAAAGGAGGAGGAAATATACTGAACTTCATTGCCTGATGACAGGAAGATCTATTTCAGTTTAAATTAATAAGTAATGCTGCAGGGTTTTTTTTGTTTTGGGGTGGGTTTTTTTGCATTGTGGTAGTTTTAGAATGCTTATTATGTTTAATTTTGGGCAAGTTTTATGTTCTGTTTGGGGATTTTGGTAGCTGTTCAGACAAAAATATTCTTTGTTGACGTATTCAGACAGATGGTTGTCCCGTACAGTATGTGCAAGGATGTTCTTTTCTCAGGGCCTGCATTTCAGCTTTGACTATTAAGAGTTTGGGATTATGTTCATTTTCCCTCTCGGATTCAGATGCTGATGTAGCCCCTGGAGAGTAGTCTTCTGGTTATCACTAGAGGCAGTAAATGAAATCTGTAAAATGGAAGAAGTAGGTCATGGTTTATGTTCTGGTTTTGGGTTTATCACTAAGTGGAGTAATAGAAAAATCAATGCATATTGAAACCTCAGGGCATCATTTGTTGATACCGATACTGTCATGAGGAGGAGTTTGACAGGCCACTGATTAAGTATTTGCATGATTGGATTTAATGAGAAAAGAGATGATGACGATGATGTTTCAACTTGAATTTCAAGTCCAACAGAAGTGAGGGTTGCCTTTGACTTTTTCTCCCACTATCTAGATGTGAAATTGATTTCAGTTTGTCTAGGAAGAATTTGCTTTTTAATAGAGATCACCTTTTTAATGACTTGGTAAAATCTAGGAAAAATACATTAGAAATCACTTTAAAAAACTGTCACTTTTTGTAACTTATTGCAGCTTAAGAGACCTCATCTACAGATCTCTTAGAAAAGAGAAAAAACATCCCCAGACTGCTGAAATTATTCCCTGGAAGAGATTTGTTATTTATTTGTTGATACAAATAAATGTGAGTGAGCCATCTGAATGACCAGCAGCCTAGAAGTCCTGAGGCACAAAATATGTTCCATTGAGCCAAAACAGATTCATTGTACAGTTACTAAAATTTTTAACTTAAATTTTACATTCCTTTTGAGTATTTGTGTGGAACATGTGGAAATGTATTCAACCTTTGTTTTTTTAATAAATGGGAAGGCAATAGGCTTGTTGTTTCAGCTCCCTAGAAGTATATTTCTGTCCTACTGAGAAACTAAATTCTGTTTACATACTGTTTGTGAGTTCCTGGAGAATTTAGCAAGAAGTACATAAAATTGTCTAGAAAAACATGAATAAGAACTATCCGACTAAAAAATATTTTATAATGAGTTATTCCCATCTTTGTCGTAGTGATAGTTTAATGTTTCTCTTTAATTTAGGAAGACAAAAGAAAATGATGATCAGAGGAGTATTTGACAAATATGCTTTCACATACTAAATTTCTGGGTGTACAAAAGATAGTAGTCATACATTTTCTCATTTTAGATAAATATGAATATATATTCTTAATGACTGCAAAATTTAAGTCTTCCAGTTATTGTAATTTAGAACTTTTAAGTATTTTCATTTGGCATTCTCCACCTGCTGATGCAGGTAGCAGTCAGATAAACAAACAGATCTATTTTCAACAAATTACATTTTCATTGAGCAGTGAGAGAATTTACTAATATGTACTGGGTTTACATGGCCAGGTTTTAGTAGTGGGGGGCCACAGGGGTGGTTTCTGTGAGAAGGTACCAGAAACTTCCTCTGTGTCTAACAGAGTCAGTGCCAGCTGGCTGCAAGACAGACCTGCCACTGGCCATGGCCAAGCCCATTAGCAACTCTTCATTACCCATCTCTGATTTGACTGGTAACAAATTAAGCTGATTCCCTTAAGCTGAGTGTGTTTTTCCTATGATAGTAATAATTGGTGAATGATTGCTCTTTGACCTTTTTCCATCAGCCCTGCATTCTATTTTCTCACCTCTATCCAGCTGAGAAGGGGGCAGGGTCAACCCACCACATAAACTGACTTCAACCGGCTAATTTTCTGTCTAAGCATCCAAAGTGATCTTAGAATTAAAAGACAGTAATAGAAGCTTGTTCGAGTTGGAAAAAACAAATTGCACTTGCTTTTTGTGGGAGGGTGTTGTGTGGAGTTTTTTTTGTTGTTGTTTTGGAGATTTGTTTGCTTGTTTTTATCTCACTGGGGTTTTGTGGTGGTTTTGTTGTTGTTGTTGTTGTGGTTGTGATGTGTTTGTTTGTTTTAAAAAAGACTCCTGCATAGGCCTTATCCTATATTCCAGCATAGGTAGCAAGCAAACACAGAAAACTTCTGTGTTCTGAACCATAAGACAATGGGGAAACAATGTTTTGTATTCTTGGTGTTGATTTTCTTTGTTTACATTTTTTGCATATGTGTATCTGAGTTACCACTTTATGCTTATTATGAAAGTATTATTTTGTCATACTTTTAAGCTAGAAGTTATTTCAGTTACTAGAATTCACATATTGCAGTATTAGTGTACTGGTTACAGCAGATGAATTTGATATTTTTATCACATATAAATGGTAAGAGTTCAAAATACACATGCTTCCTAATAAAACTGAGCATGTCAGTATGATAGCATGCTTTGCTTTGAGCTGACCTGCTGTTTTGAATAGTTGGGGAAAATGATCCCTTGATACCATTTGCTTTAAAAAAGAAAAGGATTATGGGGTAAAAATCTCATGTTACTGACATTTTTGTTTCCTCTTCAGTCTGAGAGTATTTATGATTTGTAGTTATATGATTGCTATTTCATAATGTAAGCTGTTGATCTGCCTCAAAAAAATGGAAGAGTGCAGACTCTGCAATGGCTTGTTAAATGCTGTTCTGCCACACACAACTATCACAATTGGCTTTGACATGTAGCCCTGTCTTCTGGTTTTTTTGTAAAGTATTTGATTAATCAGTTTTTTCATGTTTTCTTTAGGAAACTTTTAGCCTGAGATTCAGCCTGTCTTTTTTGATCTGCTGTAGGGCATCAGTAAATAGCTTGGACCAACCTCTTATCCCGCTGGTAATTCAGTCTATGGGAGGGTATGAGAAAACTTTAAAGAGATGAGATGAAATCTGGGAGATGTTTCAGAAGAGGGCACTCCAGGGACTTTGCTCTTAAGGAAGATACCTGTGGGATCTACGTTTTGCTATAGTAGAGCATAGGGCATATTCCTGGGAAGCTGCTTTAATCTAACATTAAATGACAGTTTTTCATCTTCAAAGTACAGTTCTTTAATATTTGTGGAAGTCTCAACTCCTTCAAGTGCACCATAAAGCATGTCCTTACAAAAAATGGTTGTGTTTTGTTTTTTTTTTAATACTTTGTGTGAGAACAGTGTACTATTTGGTTCATTCCTGAGTGGTGATATGTAAACTTTATGCTTTGGCTCCTTCCAGCCATTCCATCTGTATGCAGTTGGCTGGCTGGACTGCAAGGGAAGAGGCACCTGAGCAGGGTGGTCAGGAGCCCCCATGGGGTGGGTGGCCACGCTGCCAGAGCAACACAAACTGCATCTGGAGGAGGGGGTGGACTCTGCTTGTACATGATGCCAAGTGTTTCTGGTGTGGGATTGCTTCTATTCTTTCAAATTTGTTTCCCTTTCATTATGGTGGCCTGGTTCAGGTGAAATGAATCTTAACTTGTGTGAACCTATTTCCAGTTGTGGAGGTTTGGGGGGAAATTGAGTGAAAGGAGATGCAAAGTTAGATACTCCAGGCTATGTGGATCTGCCTGACTTTCCCCTTCTGGTCTCAGTGGGCTCATCCTCTCTCAAGGTTAGAATGTAGTTGTACCTATCCTTGAATTTCCTGTGCTGTGAGCAACAGATAACCAACACAGTTCCAATGGCAGCTTTCCAGTAGTAGCATGAAAGAAAAATTCCTTCAGGGTGAAAACTCTCCTCTAATGGTTGCCATGGAAACAGAGAACTGCATGATTATATGGATTACTATCTCAGCTACATGTAAATGTTCTGCAACCTTCTCTGCCTTATCAATTAGGAGAAACATTTATTCTCTAACCATTAGTGCTTTCAGCACCATTATAGCTTAGATTCGGGACAAACCTTTAAAGCAGAAAAATAGCTATCTATTTAAATAAATGGTTTGATTTCAGTCTTGCTGGCTGTTCATGAATTTAGTAGGCAACGTTGCTTTTCTGTTGTTGTTTCATAAGGTGCATTTTGTATAATAATTATTTAATATAATCAATGCTTCAAATACTATACTAATATCCAGGGGATATCACTACTTTTTTTCCCAGACATTGTCCCTGTGACATTTCTGGTAAAAAATATTTCTCAAAAATATTCCAGAGGATCTATAAAACAGGAGTTACAGTCATATTAATCATAATTGCCTCAATATGCTGCTTGTTTTTACTGGAGGCAAATTATTCCAGTGCATTCCGGTCAGATAGATGAGTCACCATGCAGTGTTGGAATGTCAAATTCCTGTATCCAAGAGAAAATTAAACTTTTTTTTTTTTTTTTAATCATGTTAAACTTGACTTAATATCAACTGGTTTATCTTTAATAAAAGTAAGTATTACAAATTTAATTTTTTTAAAATGTTGTATATCTTCATGACCACTAGCAGCATAATTACTGATCTTGTAAATGTCTTAATTTCTGTGTTGTCACTAACATGAAATGTAACCTTTAAAGATAATTTTAGTCTGATGAATTTCTGAGTGGAGCAAGGTTTTAACAATATATTTTTATTTCGTTCTGATGGAGGAATTTTCACTTTGTTCAACAGCAATGTAAAGGTACTCTTATCCTGAAAGAAAAAAAATGCGTAAAGAGATAACCTCTGTTCTTATCTGTCATATCTAAGTTTTGCTTTATAATTGGATTTATTTATTTAAGTGCTGTCTGGATTTATGCTGAAGATTGCAGTGTTTCCATTGGCCGTGCCAGCTCTTGGCCTATGCCCCCTCTCCAAGAGCCTAGAGAGTGAATCTTTGTGGTTTAGTGCATATATTGAGTTAAGGTTGAAAGAAATTACTTCAAGAATCATATTTTGCTTTGCTGGTAACTGAAAATGTATCTTAAGTCGTGTTATTAGTTCTAATATTAGTTCTGTTTTTGGGTTTTACTGTGGAAAGACAAAAAAGACTGTTTGTTGTATTTGAAATGATATTTTGTAATTAAAAATTTATTCTGAAGATCTGACTGTGGATGGAAGTTAATGTCTACAGAGAGGGTAGTCTGGGCCAGACAACAAGCTGTTTTTTATCTAGAGAACAATACATGTGGTAATGGAGTGTACACAGAGCACAGTGACTTCAGTGTGGGAGTCCAGATGTGTGGATATATCTATAGATATCTCGGTACATCTGGATATGAACTATCGATAAATAGTTCTTTGTTGACAATGTTCATTATTTGTAATGACATTGTAGTTAGCAATTCAAATGTTAGCTGCTTTTTCATATGAGCTATGAATTCATGTTGCCACTCATATGTGTGTATTCATGTATGCATGTTGTATGAAAATGGCATCCTTATTGTTTCCAGATGCTGTATAACTTTAAGGCAATCTCAGCACTGTCAGGCAGAGCATCTCCATTTTCAAGTGTGGTGACTACTGAGGGAAGGTGGATGCCAAACAAAGTCAGTGACTGTATGCTGAGTTCACACTGAGATAACGTTCAGAATTTTAATGGGCTTTATATGTAAGGAACATCTTAAATTCTGTGTGGTTAGATTTGCTGCTAATCTGAAATCGTGTGTGCAGCTCCTCTAATGAACACAAAAAGATGAACATTTGAATATTACTGATGAGACTAGATAACAGTCTTGAGACCAAAGAAAAATATGAAAAGTAAGTTTCACAAACACTATCTACTACTCAATGTGCTACCGATGCTCAATTGGAATCCCAGACTGTTAACTTCAGGATTGGTGGAATACTGTTTCTAACTAATATGTAAATGTGCAGGAATACTCAGTCTTCAAACCTCTTGCTGGAAATAATCATAGGAACACTTGCCTTGTAACTGTACTATGCTAATCAAGAGAGCTAAGTTCAGCTGCTTGTCCTGCTAACTCATTAGAAGGGTTTCTTGCTGGGACAAGCAGAAACAATCCCGAGCATAGTTCAGGAGTTAATATGGTCCTAAACCATTTCCCAGGAGACTTTGTGTCTGCTTGGCTCCATCATATAAAGTTACAGTATGTGGATATGGGCTATGGTCTATGTGAGGTAGTATGGTTGAGAGCATCTTTAATTTCTAGAGTAGACACAGCTGTGTAATACAGATTAACTTGAAGAACATACAGATCTTAAAAGATTCCAAGTATTGCATGCATTGGCCAGATGTGGCTTTGTGAAGGTCTTTAAAATTTGGTGGGTTTTTTTTCCCATCCCTTGGAACAATATGTTTAATTTTCTCTTCTTTCAGTCTGGAAAACTTTTATTGGTAACTAGGCTCTATATTATTCTACAGAAGGGGTTTCTTTGGGTTTGTTGGCTTATAAATGCATACGTAATATAATGTGCCATCTGTGATTGCTTCAAGTTAATGACTGAGACAGAGAAATATTTTCTCTATTTCCAGACAAAATGCCTGAGCCTGGGTGAGTGTGGATTCATCTGTGCCAAGAACCTGCCAATCACATTTTTCTTTGGGAGTTTAATTCTGAAGCTGAAGAAAGTTGTAGTGGCTCACTGTGGATTGACAGATGACACTAGCAGTTAATCTTTCCCAAGGCAGATCTTCCTGTGCATAGGAGAACTTGTTTTCTGATTCAAGAGGAAGAAGTGGTTTTGAAAAAGAAAGTTTCTGAGTTGTACTTGTCCTTCTGACCTAAACACCTCTTTAATTTCTCAGTGACACTGCTGAAGTGGTTTACAGGCTCATGGCAAATAATGGAGTGTGGTATCAAAGCATGCAACAAACTCAAGTCTATATCGCATAGTCATGTTGACAAACTGAGATGAGTAGTAGAGTTCCAATACCAGGGGAACTGCAGTGCATACCAGGAAACACTTCAAGAGTAGTCCCTCATGAGAAAAAGATGTGATAGTTGATATAAGAGACCGTATCCAAGGACAAACAGGGGAGCATAGTAGCTCTAACGATACTGATCATGTCACTTTTGGTATTAGATTCAGTGTGTTTGTTGGTCAGGCATACACTCTGCATTTGTAATGAAAGCAAAATGGCACATCCACAGCTATGAGGAAAAAGGAATGGCCATCTTCTGGTCTGCATGGACCACATCTCTATTTTCAGCCCAGTCTGAGAAACAGCATCAAACATCCTTAACATTCTCCAGCACAAGTGGAGTGTAATTCACTGACCACATGCTGGTCATGAGATTTGTTTGTGGATAAAATAGAGTTGCTCTTAGTCATTTAATCCCACTTCAATTTCTTGTTCTTCCCTCCACGCCCCTACTGCCCCCTCCCCTCTTAACCTCAGTTCTCTAATTCAGTTATTTATTTTAAGGTCTATTATTCATTCTGCTTACTATCCTGGAAATGTATGGCTCCTAGAGAGCTACAGGTGGTGATCCTTTTGATTTAGCAAGTTGTCATCCTTGTTTCGGGAAAAAAATTCGATACAAACTAAATCCCATGGAAACTCAGGACAATATAGGTGCATAGCAGCAGGTGCCTTTTCCACTGTCAGAAAAATTACTGTTGCCAGTCATAAACCTGCATGACCTAAGTTTAAATTCACTTAATTGGGTTAATTGCTAAGGAAACAGTCTAGGAGAATGGGGCTCAACAATAGCTGCAAAATATGCCTGTGCTTCTGAAAACATTCTTGAGCAATTAACCAACAATTTCTTCCATGTTACCACACTGATGTAATTGTCAACAATGCACTTAGATAGTGTAAGTATGCTGCAATTATAATTTTGCAAAGATCTCATAAGTAGTTTTAGAAATGCTACCGTAAAATTAAAACATTTGTTTGTTATGAAAGGATGTCTTTTAGCCAAAGCAGTTTGGCACTGTTTTTGCCATGAACTAACACTTGTATTTTGTCTTCATCTCCAGGACAGTAACTGGGATAGAGCCACACAGAGGTCTTGGTGGCATACTCTGGTATTAAGGAGGAGAAAAGTACTGCTAAGTTGGCACAATTTTGCCTAAGAAAAATTATGAGGAAGCTACAAAAGAACATTTTCAGATAACGAGGTTCCAGGCTTTGTCATTAGTTCATGCAAGACTCTCCCACTAACAGACACCTCTCCTTCATGTATCTGTGGAATGATTTTACTCTTTCTTCCTGTTAAGTTCAGGGTGAATAATTCCCTTATCCCATTAAACTGTTCACCTGTATTGTTAATCGTACAAATTAGATGTTCATTTGAAAGCAGTGTCAGCATACAAGTATCATAAAGTAGGTCACACTAATTTTTACACTTTTTTAGGATGAAGTGATATACTAAAGCAATGATCTTGAAGCATATGTTTGAGCAAAAACTATTCAGAAAGTAACTGGTACTTAAGAAAAAAAATAATTTTTGGTCTTGGGGAAATTGTTCCAGAATGTAACATTTATTTTAAGTGAAAGCACTGTCATTTAAAACAGGTGAAACACTAAGTGTGCTCATGGAGAATCCCTCAAGATCCTTAAAACAATCCATTTGCTCACAACAGGTAGTGGATGAAGAATGAAGAAGGGTGGGAAAGGCAAAGAGAATAAAAAACAACACAGGCAGCAATGATGGATGTGCTTAGTGTATTAGTTCCTGTTAATTTCATCACCAATTGTACTAGATACCCTGCTTTATTGGTGAAGTGTCAATATTTGATTATTTTGTGAACTGGTTGATGTTTATTGTGCCTTCTGAATTGCAAAGAGGTGTCATAAAAAACCTTAGCCTTCCTATGAGTTTAATTTGTGCACCATTTATTGGTGTTCCTGCAGAGCTAAATGTTGTAGTAAAGTGGAACATTAGATTACCTAATTAAGTATTTCAGAGGCATATGTGCTAAAAATAAAACTTAAAAATGGTAGCAGTTTGCTTTTCGTAGTAGTTCTGAATGTGTAAAATATAGAAGACAAGTTCAAGCCTATACTTGAATAGGATTTATTTTAGTCATGTTACTTACAGTCTGCATCATCAGGGGGACTCTTCCAGTTATTTCTTTCAGAACTGGATCAAGCCCAGTGATGACTGAACCACTTACAATCTCCCAACACTTTAATTGTCAATTATCTCATTTTTTATATGGCCTTCAGTCTCTACTGGCAGGGGAGTAGTAGTTAACCCTTCCAGAGATAAGATTTTCCAGTGTGTTGCATGCAGCAGTCATAGCACAGCATGGCTCTCAGAGGATTCTGTGACATTTGTTTGCCAACAGTGATAAAACTGTCCATTGTAGTTTTGCTGACAATCAGCAGTGTGATTATGGATTTATCTGTTACTGTAGAAATGTGTAGCACGTGACAGCTGCAAAAATGATTTAATTTTGGTTCCATACAAGTATACAGCTAAGTGCTTAGTAATAAAGCAACATTGATAAAGTAAATATTATGGTTACTTAATGCACCCACAAAAGTGTAATTCACATTTCTTGGAAATGAATGATGAAGCGGGAATTCTATCATGTGAGAAAATACATTAGAAAATTATAAGATATAGGTAGATGAATATGAATAATGCTTTTCTTGATTGAATACAATTTGAAGTTTGCTAATCCTGTGAAAATGTGGTTGTTTCCTTAAGCTAAATAAAGCTTCATTAATTGCATTTAATACTCCATAAATCTATTAAATGAAAGAACCTTAGGATTTCCTTAACAGAGAAGAAGTATGATGTGTTGTGTGTTGAAATGTTACTTTAACAGCAGTAATTGTAAAGTTACTGTGAAACATAAGTAATTGAATCAGCACGGTTAAACATGAAGAGTGTGTGTACATGTACAGGAGTATGTTCATGGGAACATGTGAAATAATTAGAAAAAGGAGACCTTTTAGCTCCACGGAATCACAGAATTTTCTGTGTTGGAAGAGAACCACAAGGATCATCGAGTCCAGCTCTCTCTGCAACTATGTGAAAGCTTATATAGCCATATGAGAAGTCTCCAAATTCTTTTATTAATCATATGAAATAATAAGTGCTAATTTTATTTTAAAATTATGTTAGGGTTTTTTAGTTCTTATACATGCATTCCAAAGCAAAAGAAATTTTTTCACTACTATGAAAGATCTGAAGGCATAAAGCTCATACAAAAGTACTTTGTGGACCACCAAAACCAACTTGCAGTGACTGATTTAAGAAGCTCAATTTATTTAGTTTATAAAGAGGAGTTCAGAGTTGACTTGACTAAAGGTTGTGTACCTGCACTGGGAAAGAGAAAGCTCCTGTTAGAGAGCCCTTTAATTTGACAAAGTGCAGCAGGACTGTAAAGCTGGAATTTGAAAATGCAAGAAACACCAGTAAAGTACAGTAAAATGTATTTTTTTTAAAGAGAAGGGTTATTTAGTCTTAGATTAACCTTAACCAAGATGTTTTATAAAAGCTGTGTGTTAGTGTTTTCAGAAGTTGTGAGACCTTGATGCAAAAATTACTGATGATGGTTGGTGTTATGCATTATACATGCATACACGAAACTGTTACTATGGCCATTTTGGTCATACAGTCCTTTTCAACTGCATGTCCTAGTGGCAGTCCTGTTACTGCTCAGTTTTGCTGTTACAGAAAGCTAAAAGTATGATCTGTGGTTTAGTGTCCTTAAGTGTTAACTCCATTGTGTATCAGCAAGAATCACTCTCTCTGGCATATATGGCTTTTCATAATATATTATGGGAGTATATTGACAAAGAAAATTACAGTAGTAGTATGTTGCTTGGTAGCTGAGGCAAAAGAACTAAACTTGGATTCATGGTAATGTTAGTCCAAATGGAAAAACAGATTTGGAAAACCTAATTTCTCAGACGTATAAACTGTATATAAAAGATATAATGTAATCTATGTAATTAATTTAGTCTATACTATAGGAAAACAAACCTAACAGCTTAGATTTTTTTTAGCGAAGTATTTTCAAATCCATTATAATATTGTTTTACTTTACAACGTTTTCATTGTTTATTTATCATAGAGTGATATGATTCGTTTCTTTCCATATAAGATTGTTATGAAGTGTACTAAATATTGTCAAAAGCTCTAAAATCCTTAGATGATAGAGACTACAGAAGTATAAAGATGAAGTGTTAGAGGTACAGCTCAAAAGTCATATGGAGAGAGACTTATTATCCAAGATTGTTCAGGAAACCACTTCATTAAAACAATTTCCCATTTTTCTTTCTGTTGGCACTTTTCCACTAGTTAAACAAATAGTGACAGTGTGCAACATCCCCAGCATAATTCTTGTGGCACAGCAAATACCAGCATAAAAGTAGATGGTTTCAGTGTATCCAGACAAAGCCTCTAACCCATATTATTTAGTGTTGTTCTTGGCGTGATGTTACAGTTAACAATGAGTAGTAGCAGTTCATGAGAAGTTTTCAAAATAGAATCAGGTGAATTCATGAATTTCACGCAATTTCTTGTAAGAACATTAAGAGTTCTTCAGACTTCAAGCACCTATTTCAGTAATGTAATAAGCAAGGGAAAGCCTTTGTACTGTAAAAATTACTAAGCTACATGATCCAATCGAGTTACTCTTATGTTCATGTTATGAATTTACTTGACTGAATAAAAATGCCTTCTCCAGTGTTCATTTATCTCCAGCTTTCCATGCCTATTAAATATTTTCATATTCTTGATTGCTTGAGAGCTGCAGTCAAGTACCTTCAGATCTGTATTTCCCTTCCTTTTAGGCATACCCTTGCTCATTAAATTTGATCTCTTGAGAATAACATTCCATAAACAGGTTGGAAACAAATTATGTTAACTCCTTGGAAATGTGAAGTATTTTTGCCCCATCTAACTGGGGTAGTGAGAAAAGATTACTTCCACGGTTATATACAGATTCCTTTCCATAATTAGTTCCCTTAGATGATTTTATATTTCTCTTAAAGGCAAAAGAGTTGTGTCGGCTGAGTATCATATGCAAAGAATTTTCTTTTAGGTAGAAGCTGAGAAAATCTGGGAAGTGCCCACAGTATGGAGCCATTGCTGCTGTCTTTCCCTTGCTTGTGGCAGCCCTGCTCTTCTGTAGTTCTGTGCTCAGACCTTGGGAAGTGTGGGAAAGTCTGGGATGTTTTCTTGATCCCTCAGAATGCTTCCTTAAATATGTTGCTGGTATTCATCTAACCCAATTGAGGCATCTAAAAGGTAAGTATCTATGTCTGAGTTAATCAGTCAGGAGGAGGAGACATATTTCCATAATGATTCACTTAACCCAGTTTTCTCTGAACATGAAGTGTTTAAAAAAATATGAGAGACTGGGTCAGAGGAATTCAAACCTTTTTTTCAACATTATATTTTGAAATAATCTCTCTCAAACTACCCAATGTAGAGATGCATGATAACAATATTTCCATTACCCAAGTTTGGCCCAGGTTTGCCATAAAAGTGGTCTGGGTGATACTCTTCACTCCTCACTCATGATGAAAGGGAGAGGAACTATGCCAAAGTGTGATTTAGGATAAGAAACTGAATAGGTATGAAACACCCTTTCTCTGGAAGAGGGCTTCAGAAGGAAATAAGTTGGTGATAGGAGGTGATAAATGTGCTTAAATAGTCCAATGCATTACTTAAACCATTCAGTTTATTTAGGCAGTTTATTTGTCTGAAAAGTATGCAGAAAGTCCTGTGGAGTGACAGTTCTGCAATGCTAAGTCTGAATCAGGTGTGTTTGCAAAGCTGAAAACACGCTATTGCTGATGTTTTGGTGCATCTGCACGTATCTGAAAGTTCATTCCATAATTGTGCCTGTCTTGAAGGAACTTTTAGATGGATTTTAGATTTTCATTCAAAAAAGAATTGCTCCATTTGTTCCCCCATGTCACTAGAAAAACCCCAACCAACCCAGCACTTTATTTTTTTATTGCCTGCTGCAGTACAATGAAATTTACAATTGTAAGTGCATGAAAATGAAATCGCAAAATAAATATGTTCAATACACTCTGAACATTCAGGAACTATTCAGTATGAATGCTAGTTAAATGAACAGCTATTAATACTGTGGCTATTTGAAAAAAATGTTTCTGAAAAAACAATGTGCTGAAAGTAAACACAAACCGACTAGACATTTGTGCATACCAATCTTGTGTACCAGATCTGCTTCAGCATTAAAAATTTAATGTAGGCTGTTTTTTTTTGTTTTCCCCCAGTCAAAATATGTTAATTCTTTTGAAAATAATAAAATTCAATTCCTAGGGCACAAACAGGATGCAAAATGTTCTGCAGGTAAAACCAAGTATTAGATGCACACTCTTTATGTTTAAACATTTAAAACTGTTTCTCTTCTAAATAATCAATCTGAGGCTAATTTTGTAGTAATGAGGCATAAAAACCAAGGATCATATCATAAAATGTCTTCAGTTTTTATTTGACACAAAACAATATGTTGGCAGAAGTATTTTTAGAAATTGCTGAGAGCATAAGGGACAGAAAAAGATCTCTGAAGAGATTCTATTTCCCACTCCATTTTGTATTATTAATGTTGGTCTTCTTTTAGAGCAGCTTACTTGTTTGATAAGCATTCTAGAATGTATGTCAATCTGTGTAGCCTGGTACTACTTTTTGATAAAGTCTTAAGACTTTTCATCCAGATCAGCAGGTAGATGGCAAGCCTGGGTTCACCTTTCATCACACTCAAGAATGATCTTAGCAGGTCAGTTGTAGGCAGTGGTGTAACTATCTCATGTTCCACTTTCTGAAGGCTGGAGGAGGAGAGCTTCATTGGGATTCTCTCTTCTGCTTCTGGATGTGTGAAGAACAGCTTTCATTGGACCACTGAAGTACTTTGACTTCTGAAATAAAGAGCTGAGCTACAGATGGTTATGCTTGCTTTGTAGGTGAGCACTGGAAATTAACAAAGCAGAAAAGTGATTTATTATTTTGATACTATGATGTCATAAATCAGCTTCTGCTGATATTTTCATTTCAAATTTTAAACTGATTTTCCAAATAAAAGCCAGTGTTTAAACTTTCTTCCTGAAATACTTGGCCTCATAATGGTGTAAGTGTGCAGTCACAGTTTTCTATTTCCTAAATAGGTACTATTATAAAAGTCAAGTGAATGTATAATTCTGTTTTAAATCTTTCAAAGCAAGTTCATTATCATTCCATGAATTCAGAACAATGAAGCAGTTTGTACTTTAGTTTTCTTTTATATTGTCCCTAAATGAGAAACTCTAGTCTTTGAAGCCTCTGTTCAGATAAATCCCATGAAGAGTTTCCTACTTGACCATGCCTTATTGTCAGTTTTCCATGTTGAATCTTTGATAATTACTTCAGAATGAGAACAAAGATACCACTATGTTCATGTTAGTCACATGTTGATAAAAGCTGAGCTGCTGGTGCCAGTGATGGCTTTGTTCTGTGTTGATTAGGCCATGTTGCCGTGCTGTGCAGCTTGTCCCGAATGGGCTTCAGTGGTTGAGAGCAGTGCGATGGGAAGGGGAGGCTGCTGCTCGCACAGCAGACCTCGTGTGTGGGGCTGCCTGTGGCCAGCTCTGCCGGCAGCTCTGCAGGAAAATGCAGCTTTTGATCTCTGAACTTGAGCATGCTAAATGTTTGATTTTTGGCCTGCTTTGCATGGTTTTTCCAATCACCTAGCTGGGCTATTTCAGGACTATTCACCAACTCAGTTTGGGAGATCTGGGCGTTGGGAGTCTGGGATGTTCTTCCAGCAGAATCTGCAGCTTCACTGCTGTCCATCTCTTCTCGCTGCCTTTCCTTCTCTGTTTTGTTTGACTGAAGATTTCACTTAATGCAAAAGGACATGTGACTAGCAGTGTTAGCAATAAGTACTTCTGCTCTACCAATCTTTGCTGGCTGGCTTTCTTTTACATTGTGTGGTTATTGAGGTTTAAAATATGATTTGACTAAGAAAGATGATCAGGATTTTTTCTGTGTGACCTGGTAAAACATTTCCTTACTGCTTTTCTCTGTGTATAAAAGGCTGCTGTATTTGTACTGAAGTAACCATTTTGGATGTATTCCTTTTTTTTTTTTAATTTCAAGTATTTCAGAGATGACCTGCATGATAAATTCTTCTAGTAATTTTTCACATAGCACAAAAGTTTCCATCCATAGTTTTGAACTATTCATTTGTGGAGTGCTTTGAAATGATACTGAGAATGCAGTAATGTAAATATGTAAGCATGCTTACATATTACAAAAAATACTGTGTGCATAAAAATACTGCTTTCTTAGAAATACTTTGTCAGCAAATTAACTGGAATTTTAGAGGAACAGTTAAGAAGAAATAGCTATGAAACATTCAGTCATTTCAGAGTCTTGCAGTCTGCTTTTTATCCGGGTGTTTTTATGTGATTTTATTAGCATGTAAATTCTAATCTTAAAACATTGATCATCCAGAGTTTCAGGACAGTGAAGAACCACTTTAAAATAAACTCAGTTTAGTCAAAGAATTTAAAGTTTATTGAAATTTCAATTGAATTTTGATTGCTACAGTGTTTTTCTGAGAAAAGAGAGAAGTTAAAAAGAGAAAAGTTAAAAAGTATTTTCTGTTTTTTTCCTTACTGTGCTTTTTTCAGTTTTCCTTTTGAAATCTAAAATAAAATAAGTCAAATAGCAATGATTGAAGGTTTATTTGGCTAAGAAAGTAAATATTGTGTGCTGTTAAAACTGTTCAAGAGTAGGAGTTTTAAAAAAAATTAATGTGCAATGTTGTAAAAGGTTGCTTATAACAGTAATACATCTTTCATCAGCAGCAATTTCTTGTGCAAAATGAACAAAAGGCTCCCATTTTACCAAGATAAGTGTCAGTTACCTCAGATTAAATATTATGTACAAATGTATATAATAAACACAAAAAAACCTGTTAGCATTTCTGTTTACTAACAGAAGCTAAAACACTGTGCTAACAGTTACAGCATCTGCTTTTGCTTTTTTTGCTCATGAGCTTCTATGATCTACTTTTGCTCATATAATAAAAACTAATGGTAGAATAATGTTCTCTCTGATACGTGTTGTCTTTGCTCAAATAATTTATTAGGTAGCTTCAATTCAGTTTGTGCTCTGAAGTGATAATGCCATTTCTTTATGTTCAATAGGGCTGTTGGGTTTTATATAGAACTAATTACTGTGTAAAACCAGCCTAGTATAATTTACAATACGGCCAAGTATGAAGTCATAATGAATTTAAAAATAAATGGTTTGAAAAAAATTTACCCTAGTTATATTTAGTATGTGTCTCAGGGGATATAGGGATATCCTCAAGGGATATGAAAAGGATGCAAACTTTCCCAAACTGCATTTACTGGTTTTTTTGAGTGGCATGCACAGTATGCACATTATTGGAAAAACTAATTCATATTTATCTTATCTCTTCTGAAAGTAAGTGCTTAAACTTACCATTTATCTAATTAAACTTCCAGCTGGTGGTTAGGGAAACATTATGTTGCTATTTTTAAAGTATGACAGCTCCTGCTGAGATTGTGTACTCAGTCACATTGAAACATCCTTGTAATTAATCAATTGCTATGAAGATTAGTCAACTTTTTTTAATATATGATCAATTGAATGAATTTTCAATATTACTAAATGAATCAAATAAATTACTATTTTTTTAGTGGTACTAGGGCTTGGTACAATGATTTTTATCCCCAGCAAATAGATAATATACAACCAAATTGTTACTACACATTTGCCCACTCACATAGTGGCATGAAAAATAGTCTAGTCTGTGAGTTTAAGGAAACCATTAAGGGGAGCTTCAGAATGAAATGGAGAAAATTAAGTTCACAAATGGGGGTAAAAGGTCGCATCTTCTCTGTGGGATGATCAACCCTGCGTATATGATTGCTTGCTAAGACAGGAGATGTGGGCATGATGAGTCTGCTGCCTGGGCATTCTCGGTTACCCCTTGGCACTCTAGAATAGGGGGAATACAGTCTTTAATTGATTATGCAGAAGGCTAACAAATCCTTCCATGGATTTGAATAGATAAACCCAGGCATTAACAATAGGACATGGCATGGGGTTTAAGGGGGCAGGGCTGACACATGACTGTTTTGGTCACTGAAGTCAAGGCCCTTAGTTGTGTTTCTGTATGAATGGAACTGAGAGTGTGGAGAGGAAACTGCACTCATGGGAAGACGGGGAGTTGTTTTCTTTTATCTCTCACCTGGGAAGCTTTTGAATCAAACTAAGATTAAATAAAGGCAGATTTACACACAGTAACTGAGAAGCTGGAGGTTTGTGCCAGTGGCAACATACATGTTTGTTTCACTGAGCTTTCTCATCAGGCTGAGTAAACTACCCTGTGTTTTACTGCTTCCTGTTGCTTGCTAAAGGATCAGAATACTGAGACTAAAGAGAGTTCTAGAGACAAGATCTTTTTTTGAATCTTCTTTGAAGAGAGAGCAATTCCTTGAAGAAATTGTCTTGCTGTCCAGTGTATTATGTAGAATACCATTCCTCCACTAGTACTTGTTCTGTAGGCACTCAGTATTTTAAAATGTGAATTATGTGTAACTGATGCCATTATGCTTGCTAAGCATCTGAAGCTAGATCCGTAAAGCTGCCTCGACAGCTGTTCTGCAATATTGACTCCATTGCCAGTTTTGTAATTCTTTTTGTTTTCCTGCTTCTCAAAGTGTTTATTGTGCCGATCCAGCAAAGTGTTCATCATCTGTTCCCTCATGTTACTCCTTGGAATGTGTGGACATAGGAGGGACCTTTGTTTCCCAAATTTTAAATATTAACATTGGAGTCTGCCTGAACTGAAGTATTCAGAGGGGGCCAGCTATGTCTACCACCTGCAGCTGGCATCTTGTTTTGGCAGCAGTCATTGTTGGAGATGAACTTGTTTTCAGAGTTTAGAGTACTCTTGTTCTGACTGTGTCTTCCTATGGCTGTATTTCCAGGTGGTCCTGCTGGCCCGTGTGGGTTGTGCCAGGGCCACGCTCCACTGCTGGTGCTCTGGTCTGCTGTGAGTTTACTAAGTGCATTTGGAAGATCCTTGCTTTGTGTGCTGTTCTCTGTCTTCCTGGGACTAGGTGTATTCAGTTTTGGCTGGAAATTGTCCTGGGATTTGTCACAAAAACTTCTTTATCTGAGACAAGTTGATAGCTGAATACTATCCCCCAGCTGAAGAGCTGCTCTGGGAGGGGTGGTCTACCTGCCTTACACCTGAGCTACATTTCTTCTCTGTGTATGTTTGGATTGGTTTTTGTTTTCCAGGTCATGCACCACCTACCAGCTGGTGTCCTGACTATTGTGCTTTTACAACTGGCAAACTGCCTCTCCCAAAAAATAGAGGTGTAGGTATTTTACTGCCTTGAAGAAATTGCAGTTTTACAGCTCCTTCATAGCGTTGCTTGACCTGCTGCCAGCTTCCCCTGCAGGTCTCCTTTCTCCACCTGCCATAAGGTGTCAGCAGTTGGGATGATGGTAGAAGCCCTGTTTCAGTACAGGAACAGGGATTGCACTTCCAGCTGTTTAACACATATATGGGATGTTGCCAGTTCCTGTTCAGCTACATATTGTGAATAATCTTACTGTTGCCACTTTCCTATCTGCTGGGCTACTGTTAGTCCTGTGCCAGTTGTTTGGACCACTAGTTATAACTTGTGCCACTATTCACAAACATTTCAGATTTTGTAATTTCCTTAGCTTGTAATTAAATATTTAAAATCATACATTTATTTCTGAAACTAGAGAGACAACCTTGCAGAATTTTGTTATACCTGTTGTAATTGGTAGACTGCAAATGTATAAGGCTGTATACTCACCAGTGACCCAAACTCCTTTGCATTCTTCAGTGTCATTTTAGTCCATTCATCTAGCTTCCTGCATCTGATAGTGCTGATTCCTGTATCTGATACTGATGCTTTTTAAAACGGTTTTCTAGAACTGTAAAGCTGAGATAATTTTCTTTTGTCTGTGAAATAGTGATAGAGTAGAATTATTTTTAGATCACTGATCACAATCAAGTAAAATCATGGGATTCAGTTGAGTATAATTTTGGCATCAAATATTTTTAATAATATTAATTAATTAGCTAAAATAAACATTAGAAAAGTTAATTATTAGAAATCAGTAAGAAGCAGAATTTTCTACTTATAAGTGGAAACTACTACTCAGTGAATTCCTTGCTTGTGCAGGCAGAATTTCTGCTACAAAAACACTGAGAAAATAATGGCATTCTTTGTACTGCGAGAAGCAATTTTCTTTATTCTTCTATAAATCTGCTCTGCCATCAAAAGAGAAGGTCTGGCATCCTCGTTGGTTTGAACTGGATCTTCTTGTCCCCTGGCTTATATTAGTGTTAGTACTTGGAAGCCCTCACAATGATCTGGATCATTGTACTGTTGCAGTTAAAAAGAAGAATTTTAGGAAAAGCCCACGGTGCTGGTGGCAACCAGTGACTCATCTAGACATTTAAGCAAATTTTAGTCATCTGAAGGCGTGTGTCCAGTTAAACTACTGTTTTGCGCTTTCTCTGGAGTCAGCAGTGAGAAGGAGCCTCCTCCAAAGGAGAGCCCTTCCTCCTGATGTTCAACATTTCAGATGACTGACTTGGATGATGAAGCAGACATCCTTTTTTAGGCAGCAGCATTTGTACCCGCTTTGTACTCAGACTGTCAGCCCTGGACTCTGCATAGTTTTGATACTTCACTTTTTTGAGTCATTCTCATTTTGACGTTAAAAATCCGTAACTTGTTCAACTGATCAGCAAGTGACAGAAAAAGAAAATTTGATAACAATTTGTGAGAAAGTTTAGAGGTGAAGTTCTGCATATTGAGCTATCACTCTCTTATACAATTTTGCGAAAGCAGTGCCATTTTCTTTCACTGAATACAACCATCTACAAACTGAGCTAATTAAAATTAATATTTTATTAGTGACTACCTAGCATTCATTACTAGATACTTACATATCATATTTTGAGAAAAAATTAATGAGGTGAAGTAGGGATTCTACTGTTTCAGTCCCCAAGTACACAATCAGAGTCATTTATGAGCTGGGTATGAATAGTATTAATAATTCATACATTGTATTGATATTACAAATAATAATACATAGTATTTATAATTCATACATTGGTTCCTGCATTCCTTCTCTGGAATCTTTGTATGGGTCATCATTTGTCAGCATTGCATCTACTGTTTACTGTAGAGAAAGTTATTATTTTTTGTATATAGTTGAACAATTTATTTATAGTTGAATAAGAACATATTTGGCCAGATTTATTTATATGTTTTATGTATGCATTTGTATACATATGTATGTATACATACATATGAATGTATACATTTTATTTATACATATTATGTATTTTTACATAATAACTTGTCTAAAGAAATTTGACAAGTTCAGGGAAGATGCAGGTAGCCAGAAAACAATTATTTTATTTGTTGAATTCCTATCTAATTCATTGTTAAAGCTTTATTGTTTCTTGCATTTATACTCTGAAATACAATAATTTTATCTTTATGGCTTTTGACCACGAGTTATTAGTCCATTTTGTACCTGTCATTATTCATAACTCCTAAAGTCAATTTAATGGTTGCATTTTGCAGCTATTTTTGTGCAATAATAAATACTAATTTAGCAGCAAAGAGATGACATAGGCAGAATAAGATGTTTCAGTGTTGACAGTTGCGCTCAGAACTTAAAATGCTTAGCACACTGTTATGAATTGAGTCAAGCACAGGGTACTTACTGCATCTTTATCTGCAAATCCAGGTAATAAACTGGTTAATTTTAACGTTACTTTATTTCTTAATCTTTTCATTTGCTTTAAGAAATAAGCAACAGATCAAATCTAAATGAGAGCTCTGCCTAATAATGGGCTTGGTGCCCAAATGCCAATCCTCACTTTACCAGGAGGTTTCTAATACAGTGGGCATTTTCTCTGACTGATAATTCCCTAGATTCCTACACTGATTCTGTTCCATCTTCACACATTCCTGTTCTTTGCAGCCAATACATAGCTAACACATGAATCACAGCCTGAAAGCTCCTGTGTCTCTTCACTCATTACATAATGAGTCTACACGGCATGGTGGCTTTTGTAACTTGGACCTCTCTGTGAAGTGCTATAATGAGATGGGATGAATCTTGATTTGAGTATTGCTTTACCTAAATCGTCTGAAGAGGTCAGTGTCCTGCATGTGTTCAAAGAAAGAACATCTCATGTTTTCATGTTAGAGCAGATCTATGGCAAAATGCAGTATAGTCTCAGCTGCTGGGGTATTTTAAAAGAAACAACCCTTTACAGTCAGAGGATGGGTTAGCTGTCTTTTTCTGGAGAGCACTAACCAAGAACTGGAAGACCTGACTTTCAGCCCAATGCAGTTGAGGTTTTTCTGCTTCAGATGAGTTTCTTATATGCTAAGCTAAATTGTGGGAATGGCCATGTGGGGAGACTCCCAGTTTTGAAGATAAAGGCAAATTATTAATGAAGACTGTGTCAAAAATATTTTTTTAAAAGAATACATAAGGTTCTGCTCTGTCTTCTCCTATGATGAGTGTATGCGTTTCTCGTCTCGGGATATGCGGTGCTGAAACATGGTAGCACAAGTGAATTTCCATTCTCTCATGTGTAGTTATTCAAATGTCAATTAGACAGAAAAGCTATTGTTTTGCTTCACCTCTGCTTCCTCTCCTTCTTAAAACTAGGTCCCAGTCATTTTGGTCTGTACCCCGTAGCCAATTTTTTTGCTGCCTCATGCAGAAAAAGTATTTTTTCAGGAGCACAGGGACAGCAGTACTCTCCTGTTATGTGAAGGTGCTAGTTCACAGCAGAACCAAGGTCTTTTTGAACAAGAAGAGAAACAGGTGACTTTTATAGTCTCTGAAAGTGTCAGAGAGAAAGGGACCTCCTCATGACAGTGTTGATGTAGTATTTCCTTGTATAAAATAAGCAAGTAAGAAAGATCACTGCCCATTTTACCATCCCTTAAGACAGAAGCAATTATCAACTTCTGATCTTAAAGAGGTGAGAAAGTAAATGAGGAAGAAACGGTGTGGGATGGGTCACTGTAGACTGATGTCTTTTGTTAGTAATTTCTGAAAGATGTAGATGGCTGGAAAATGGGTTGTTATATGACCCATGTTCCTGTCTGTCCTGTGAATGAACTGGGATGACATTTTAAGATCTTATTCAGAGGATGAAATCTACTTCTGATCACATAAAAATGCCAAATGGCATTTTCTTCAGGGTGACTTTGTCTTACTTTACTCTTAGGTGAAAACAGGCTTCTCCACTCCACTGCATCTGCCCTTTCTGTTACTGTAAAATTGGCCAAACTGGAGAGTTTCAGCCAAATGCAGCTCATGGGATGGTTCAAATGTGTGTCCATGGCTAAGCCAAAAACTGCTGAGGTTGGGGGAAATAAAGCCAGCAGGGCTCCAGGGGCGGTGTTCACATCATCCTAGAAACATATTAAACATCTATCTTGATGCATGCAAAATGTAAATCTTCTACCTAGAAAACAGTTTCATGTACCTATTGTGCAGTGTGAGGTGTAGCTTTCTGTTTTTCACTTGCAGAAAGGTTTACTGACGCTATTGATGCTTTGACAGTTGCCCATGAATAATGTAAAAAGAGCATTTAGTAAATATCAAAGCCCTTGGTTCAATACCTCTTCAGACCATTTAGGCAAGACAGAGCTGATGTAAAGTTACGAAGATAACAAATGGCAGTAGAAAGGTAGTGCTTTTAACTTTTCCTGCTTTAAAGTGTAATGGAAGAAAACATAATAGGAAACTACAAATCATACAACTAAACATGATGATTTAAAATTACCACCTTTGAAGTTAATGCACAGTAAACTGGTGGAATCAAGTGACACAAATACCACTGGGGGAGAAAATAATGAGGGATAAATAATGACGAGTAATGCTGCCTTGACATTTATGATCATCAGGCCAAAGATAGGGAGAATGGATTTGTTGAAGAACTCTGCCATCAGTTAGCTAATAATAGTCTTGGATTGGAAAGCAGGTCCTGGGAATCAGGAAGCCATTGTCCACTTGAGGGGTTTTAAAGGCTTTTTCAGCTGGTCATTGTAATACAGAATGTGGACTTGGACCACAGTCCATTCACATATGGTTGTCATTTGTAGAATGATAACGCATCAGAATAGTTTGGAGAAACACCTTCTAGAAATGTACAGGAGCAGACCTGTACCATGTGACATGGCAGTATGCCTCATGGTAGGGAATCTATCCTGGGAAACCACAAGTGAAGCATTGTGTTGTCTCTCTCTCCCTTGTCAGAGGAGCATTTTTGGGGACAATGAACAGCCGTTGCTGGATGAATTGTTTCACTATTTTTCTAATACCCATAGCAGCACCAAGAGCTGTGTGCCCTGAGGGAAGGATGCAAAGTACAGCTGAGCTATGGAGTTCACCACCTGTATGTGGCTATTAGAGTGGTTGACAAACTCCTATACAGTATTATACACCTTATTTCTGAGACTTTAAGAAGAACTGTGTATTTTCTGGGGTTTTATTGAATATATTTAAAAATAATGTGAACTATGCAAGTTTTCCAAGTTCTTTGCTATAGGTAGTAAGACTTCATTCATTTTTTATGGAACTGCTGTATCTACATAATATATATTGTTTTCAGTTCCGCCCTTGAAGTATGTCTTATGTGAGGCTGGCAACCTGTGGATTTTTCTTGTCAGATATTTAAATTACTTCAGCAATTTTAGATATTTAAAACATGTGCTTTCTAATAGAATTGTCAAAGTAGTGTCTTGTTTTAAGATTCAGTTCTCAGGAGGGCTAGGCAGTCACTGTAAGCAAGCATTCGTTAAGAATACTGCTCAGGAAAAAAGTATTAATGACTTAAGTGCATTCATAGTAGTCTAAGCTACTTACTGTACATCACTCTGGTGTTCTGCAGGTAGAAGTTTAGAAATCTAAGGTAATTTCTCCACTTGTACATTTTGTCACCTTAAGAAGTTTTTCATTACTCTGAGTATTTTGGTTAATTGTCTGACTTTGGTACATTTATGCATCTTTTGATAGATTGGGGCTGAGCCTCATTTTTTCATTTGAGCTGTCGTCATGCTTTTGGGTGTTTGATACTTGAATTCTATAAACAACTCCACCCAGTTGACAAGGATGGTAAGTTCACAGCTTCAGTGTATGCAGTTTTTGTATGCAAAATTGTAGCTTGATTCTTTTCTTATGCATTTGCTAGACCTCAGTAACAGGTAATTTTTTTTTAAAAATTGATTTCCTATTGCTTGTTTTTTGCATCTTTTGCCTTGTGTAGATAAATTATGCTGATTAAATAATAAAAAAATCTACAGTAAAAATCCTGTCGGTGACAGTTAATAAGCACTAAATAAAGTCACTTCATTCATTGCTAATAGTAAACATTAAGGGTAAGACTGACTGCTTTTTTTAGTTCACCTTTTTGTTAAAACAGATAAAGGTTATTTTCATCTCTAGCATTTGCTGGCTGGTCACTGTGTTCCATGTCAGAGAGAGCCTTGAATAATCTCTTTGAAGGCAGTATTGAGGCAGAGAATTAGCATTCTCTCCAGCCAGACTCCACTGCACACAGGTTGGTTTCTCATTTGTCATGGCAGTGTTTTCATTAGGTCAGCTGAAAAACTGCCCTTCTCTCCTTCAGAATGCAAAATGAGCAGGGAATACAGCAAAAGGAAATTACAGAAATAAACTTTAGATAATGAGTGTATGTCAATTAACCATGAAAGCATTGACATTTAATCTTACACAAATTTTAATAATTTGCTTGAGCATACAAAAAGCAAAACCACAAATGTTTTGCTCTGGAGTTAAAGTTTGCCTTCTTTTTGTGAACTGCAGAAAACAAGGTTGAGTTCTCTATATGCAGTGAGACTGGGCAGCAAACTAGGTGAGGAAGTGAAGAGATTGATCACCTCTCTTGACTCTCTCCATCCC
The DNA here is from genome assembly GCF_052056855.1 of Sturnus vulgaris. Taxonomy (NCBI): domain Eukaryota; kingdom Metazoa; phylum Chordata; class Aves; order Passeriformes; family Sturnidae; genus Sturnus; species Sturnus vulgaris. The sequence goes on from NC_142247.1 coordinate 40,635,413, forward strand.
TCTAAAGTTGCTACTAACGGTCAAATTTGGAAACAGAGGTTTGACAGAAATTTGATAGGATCACACAGAAAACTAAATAATAAAGCTGTAGTAATTCCTGGCACAGCAGTAGTTTAAACTTCCATTGCAAAAAACTAACTTCACTCATATTTTCTATAAAAAAGCAATGGTACAATTCTGTGGAGTTTCTTTGCAATAAAAAAGCCCCACTAAAATATGGAGAAGGTTGGAAAAATGTGTCCCTCTTCTAGTACCCTTATTTAGCCAATCTACATTTAAAGAGCTCAGTTAAAATATCCTGTTTCATTAATTTTGTTTAGAGTATTTTGGTTTGAAAATAAATACTGTGCATGAAGTAAAAAAGATACATAATAAGAATAACAGATGACCAAGAAAAGTAATATAAAATAGGAAATTAGAAGTGTGTTCCAATTCACATAGGAAGAGTTCTCTTAAATTTAATTTGTCTTATAAAACTGATCCTTCCATTAGTACCTGAGTTGTTATTTTAAATAACACAATTCCTAGCTAAAAATTCAGTAAAGTAACAATTTCCCATTTTTGTCAGAAAAAAAATTCTTAATATAGTCTGTGCCCTGGACCTGTTCAAACAAAACCAGATCTCTACCATATGCTGGATTTTAATAATATAAATATCAGACTATCTAAATTACATAAATAGAGCAGGCAGTTGTCAGCCTTGAAAAAAACTCACATTCAGCTGGTGGATAAGAAGATGTTTATTTTGGGTTGTACAATTCCCATAATGGAGAAGAAATTACTGTTTTGCTCTTCTATTTTTATATTGCTGATCAATTATCTTTGCACAGTAAAGATACAATTCTGATTCAGATGTACAATAGGATTTGATCAGTCTCTTCAAAACCAAAGAGAAATTTCTTCTACTTTATTATTTCAGTCTTAGGAGTCAGCTGCATGGTTTAATATTCTTGTCCTTTATTTAGCCACAGATTTTGGTTTGGTATCAAAACCAAACAGATGTCCCAGAAGTGTAAGAGTCAGTGTCTGAGACTGGAAATACACCTGGCTGCAAAACACTTGGCCATTGCTGTCAGCTACATCTGCCCCAGCTGTGATAGCAGCACTGGAAATGGGGGCCTAAAGCTGCCAGGGGAAACTTCAAACCCTCCCTTCTTCCCTACTTCATAAGAGAAACATCACTGGCAGATATTCTGCTTTTATTTAGAAAAAGCTGCCTCAGGGAGCTGTAGAATCTGCTGGTGTGGTGCTGCTCTGGAGTAAAACTCAAGCCTGCTCTGCTCTCCTTGGCAAGGCTCTGTGTGTGCTCAAGTCTAAGTATTTGCTTGCCTTAATTCTACTCTCTGGGGAAGTAGTCTGCCCCCTGTGTAGAAAAGTGTGAAGAATTAATAATTTTACAATAATAAAATACGTCTGAGCCTATGTTTTAAGTACGGTGCTCCTAAGATGCTAGAGGCTTTGCATTTAAGAACAGTATATTTTAAAGCCTGCTGCCTTCCCTAGGTCATTTCTCAGGCAAGAAGTGCCAGCCCTAGCCGTGGGAGAAGCAGACTCCAAGGCCTGCCATCAGCACTGTTTTTTATACTGTTAAGTAAATAAGTAAGTAAGTAAATAATGCTGATAATTCCAGCATTGGTTGCATGCAACTCAGTTGTCACCAAAGAAATGATTTGCACCATAAGTTACAAGGGAAAACCTCCTGAATGAAAGGCTCTTGCTATCTGGAAAACCAAAAATTTCTGGTTATTGTACCTGTTCATCAGAAATTAGTAATTACACCTCCCTGAGGTTTCCAGTGGACTGGTTATAGTGAAGAACTTTTGCATCATATTAAACTGAAGAGGATCTATTTTTTTTCTTTTTTCCAAGCCAAGTCATTGAGCTTTCTGCTTACAGGTGTTGTCAAAAGTTATGTTTGGCTGCAAGTCATGTTCCAGACTTCGGCATTTGTGACTGCTAAGACCAGTAAACAATCAAATACTCCAGGCACATAGGGAAGATTGAAACAGGACTGAAGAAAAGGTGTGAGATATGAATTCCCAGGAAGCTTAAGGAATGCTTCACTTGTTTTTATTCTGGCAACCAATAACCAAATACTACTTTTAAAGCCTCATATAAAAAATATCATCTTCCATTTGTTATGTAGACTACAGAAATGTCATGTGAATGCTCTGTGAAATTCAAATACTACATCGCTACATTCACAAGATTCATACAGCTGTCTGGGCTGCTAGGTATAATTTGACTAATTTTTCTTCTAATTTCTCATATTTCTCTTTTCATTTTTGTTTCCTATGTTAAAGCCATGTGAGGTAGCATGGTGTGACTTGTATTTGCAGTCTGCATAATCCAATTTTTTGTTGCCTGTTTTGAATCTTTGTATGTGTGTGTGTATTAGCCCTGTTCAAGGACCTAACATCTAGTGGCTTTCAGCAGAAAAGGGTAGTTTACAAAAATGCACACCAACATGTTTGTGTGCTCTTTTTTTGGTTGCTCATGCTGCCAGCACATTCTCCAGTGTGCTCAGGAAGAGTGAAACACCAAATATAGGCCAAAGTTTCTGTATGGAAAATGTAGCCTGTCTTACAGTAAAAGTCCAGTGGATTTAATTTTTATGTATGCATTCATTTGCAGTGACAGCAAGGAGCGGAACATTATTTTCATCATATAATTTTGAAGTATCTTATATCAATGAAAGAAAAATCTTGTTCGCATTTTCATTCCTGTAGGCTCTGGTGTAGTTGTGCTGTAATAGAACTGTCATACAACTGCCAGAACCATCCCTGCAATGCAGCCTGTTGGTCTGTGTAATGTATATTTTGTCAGGGCTAATTTGAGCAATATTGTCAATAGCATATTATAAAAGAGCTTGTGGTAGCTGAAGCACAGGATAGCTGTAGGAGGGCTGGAGTAGCCCTTGCTGCTCTAAAGAGCAATCAGAAATAGTTCAGAAACCAGAGTTTGACCCCACTTTGATGTGAAACTGGAGTGGAGAAAGAAGAACGTTAATCCCTCAAGTGTGATTCAGCATCCCTGTGTCTATGTTTAGCATAATTTGGGACTTGGCAACCTGTGTGTGTGTCTCTCTGTTGCAGAACTGGCTGGTTGCCACCGTCAGCAAAAGTCAGTGTAATCCTCCCTCTGAGGAGGCACCTGCGCTCTGGGGCAGAGGGTTTTGTACAGTTTCTGTTGCACCTCCTGGTGTCATCAGCCCTTCTTCCTCTCCACATGCTAGAAAGGATTTAGATACATGATAAACTGCGTAGGGTCTTTATAAGCCGTTCTTGCTATGTCCTAAGTTCATTTGTATTAGTTCATTTATTGTCAGGTTTTAATTGAATTATTGAGCTTCTTTGTGAATAAAAGTCTGTGTGAGGGGAGATACTGTGCTGACAAAATCTGCTGAAAGCTGAGATTTGTGATGTATGCCATAGTCTTGAGAGTTCTTCGACTGGGGGTGTTTTGGAAAAGCAGCTGTTGAACAAAAAAGTAAATGAAACTTCAGCATTTGTCAACTCTTGTCTGTCATAATTCAGAGATGGATAGTGCATTATTATTTAGAACATTGAGAGTTCCTTTTAACAATTAATATTGTTTTGTGCTGACTGTATTTTTGTTACTGTTCATTCCCTGCATTCATGGGTTTTTTTTGCAAGGTAGTGTGTGGCCTAAAATAGGAAGCTTTTCTTTTCAGCAATCTGCAAACTGATGAAGCAGTCAAAGAAAATGTAGCGCAATCATTTTTGTAGAAAATACTGAAGGAAAGTTACATCCTCAGTCTCTGTCAAAAAACCAGTGTCTGTTTTTTCCTTTGCATTAAAAGACATTACAAGGTGATAGGAGACATTACTGCTCCTTTAATACAAATGCTGTTGAAAAGTACTGGTGAGCTTCCTCCTAGGATCTGCTTTCTCCACTTGGCATTCAGAGATGCTGCACCAACCAGTTTATTTCAAAGGCCTGCACAACACAAAACATACAGCCAAACATACCACAAATTGATATGAAAGTGAGGATCTGTAGAGTAGAAGTTACAGTTACAGGCATTGTTTCTACTTTAACTCAGGAAAGAAATAGCTTCTCATAATTTCTGAAAATATTTAGGGAAAGGTGCCGGGTTAGTAACCGAGAAAAAAAAATAGTTTCCTGTCCTTCAGTTGGGAGATACAGTAAAATATTTTTGTTGCCGAAAGTGGAAAATTTTTCTTGCAAAGTAAATAGCAGCAGAAGTAAAACAAAAGACTATGAAAAGGGATGTTTTTCCAATAGGTTTTCAGGGTGAAAAAATGGAAATAAATATGGAAATATTTCTAACCAAGACTTATCTGCCTTACCTTCTGATTCTCTATTCACTGAGGAAAAGTAGGTTTTCTTTTTTATTTAATTCAAATTCTTAAGATTCCAATTAAAATTCTTTGAGCAGAAACATATATATAATATATTTAAACTGTGGGAGGACTTAGAATGCAGACTGTTAGGCATCTCTTAGATGGCCAAGGAATTGCAATTAAAAGGTATGAGAAATAATTTAGTCTGCATTGGGGAAGTCCACAAGAGCAGTTTTTATAAATTCCTATAAAACACAGGAGGCTTTATGTGCAATTTTATGAAGATTCAAACTGGAAGCTAAGCTAGTTAAATAATCTACATTTAGAGCATCCAAAAAGACACTGCTGCAAAGCTTTATATTACTCCTCAGTGTTCATCGGTGCTTTCAGATGTTTAGCTGGATCTGTCAAAAGTGCAGTACAGTTCAGCTCCCATCTACAGTTATAATCTCAAGGGAGATTTTCAAGACAGTCCTTGGTATAAGCAGTGAGATGAAGGAATAAAAAAAATTTTTGAGAATAAAGCAACTTTAGAAGAATCTTCAGATGTTTTCCTTTATCAATCCCAAATCACTCATGGTAAACATAAGGAATTCTCATTTGGGGTAGAAAGAGTTCTGCGTCGAGAAGCAAAGCTTTAGTCAGTAGTTGAGCTGAACTATATAAAAGCAGCTCTGTTTTACAGTTTTAGGCAATAAACTGCTTGGAATATCTTGTCTGCTACTTGAGCTCACCTAGTATCAAACTAAAGCTAAAATATCTAAATTTGGAGTATTGGTTTCCTACCCAAGTAACAGGCTACTTAGCAGATTTCCTTATCTGAAAGTAAAATCATAATTTTGAAATATCTTTGGGTTTGAAAGATGAAATTTAAGGATGCTGAAGGGCCAATGACAACAGGATTCTAACTGTAAGAGAGTGAGAGTTCATGAAATGTTGATACTTTACTTGGATGAAATATACAGAACTGAGCTCCAGATTTTGTGATACGTCAGTTAAAATGAATGTAGTGTTTTAGTCCCTTGCTGTATTTTTTTGTTGGTTCTCAGCTGTCCTAGAACCTTATTTATTTGAATACATCTAACTGTGAAAAAAAAAATCTGATAAAAGCCATCCCAATTTGATTATGTCATAGTTTTAGCAATGAATCTGTCACTGTGTCCATCTGAATTGTGGTAAGATTTTTCTTGTATTTGTTTTCTGCTAGACATAGCTTTCTAGGTAGTTATTTATGTGAGTTTCAAAAATGTAATTTGCTTGCTAGGGAACACCGTGGTCTAGCAAAATGATTTTCTGGTCAGGATTCTCATGAAACCATACTGGATAGACATAGGAGTTGGGAAGTTATTTCCCTCCCTCATTCTCCAATCTGTGGAAAAGAAAAAGCACAGCAGAAATTATATTTGATAAAAACATGGTCTGCTTAGGTGGATTGTTAAGGCTTCCTTAATAAAATTTTAAAAAGCAATAAAAGAATAAGCAGATTGGACCACTCAGGCAAATGGAAACAAGCTTTTTTTGGTAGTTTTTAATAAAAAATATAAAATTAAGAGAGGTAGACTGGGAAAGAAAATGAAAAGAATTTCTTAAACGACTAGTCCTAAAAATAAGTAAGCAAAGAATATTAACCATCTGTACAGATCTTGCAATGTTTTTCATGTAGCAGGCACTTCTGTAATATTTTGTAAACCGTTTTGATCTTCCAGAAATTCCCATCTACATAAAATCCTCATTATCTTCATTTGTGGTTTATCCTCCTCTACCCCTCCTCCACTTTCCTCTTAGTGAATGTATAACACACAGGATAAATCCCCTTCAAAAAGCTTTTGTTTACTGACTCAAAAAGTTGTTACAACCCCAGACTCATTCTGCAATTGTAAACCATTTTAAAATTTGTGCCTTTCCCCCCCTTCATATGAGTTGTTTTTAAGAATTATACTGTAACAAAACATGATAAATTAATTTCTGACCTAGTAATGAGAGATCTGAAATAGATTGGAGGAACCAGTTCCCAGTTACAATAAAAAATGGTACTTTGGCTGTGGAGAAGATTTCTTCCAGCATATCAGCTGTGTAAAGCAGTCCCAGTGTGAATAATGTTTCATAAGACATTGAAGAAATTCACTTAGTTTTCGGGGAAAAAAACATGTTTCAAAGTCCATTAATCTCTGAAACACGAGACATTTATTATGTTCTTTTCTAATGCTGTTTTTTGGCTTTTAGTCTTCTAACTGGTGCAGTATAGCCAGATTTCATAAGCCATCCAGTCAGACCAGTCCAAGGCCTATGGGAGGCATGGAAGTCTATCAGGTATGGTTTAGCCAGTTGTGAGGCAGAATTCAGCATTGACATAAACAGAATTTAAGTTTGATAGGGGTGTAAACAGAGATGTTTGTCTTTTGGTGATGTTTAAAGGCATTTTATAACTTCCTTTAAAGTTGCTTTGTCTTATATAACCTTTAATTTTGAAACTCAGCCTTGGTATATAAACATACATCTAATGTATGTGTGCTCCTGAGAGGAAAAAAAAGCAAACAATAAATCAAATCTAGGTTTTGCACATCATATAATCTATCATCTTTGGTTTATACAAGCATATGCTCCCTACTTTCGAGGGACCTTGTCAGGGAGGGCAAGGTTCAAAGCACCCTATTTGAGAAAGCAAGAGTTTCCTAAGCCATGCACATCTGTTCTTGAAGTACTTCTGTAATATGCAACCATGAATGACCTTCTCTAAGTTCATATTTTAAAGGGAAACCTAGGACGATGTGGACACTGTTGTGATCGTACAGTTATTACAGCGTGTTGTATCCAGTTTGATCAGTGGAAATTTTAACAATTATTTCAGTCAGAGCAGAATTTGGCTATTATTTTACAAAGTCTTATAGCACAGATGGAAGAAGTGATTTATTTATTGGCACAGACTTTCTAGAAATAACTGTAAGAGAGAGCCTTGTAACATAAACATAGCATCACATAATGAAATCAATATTTATTTTTCTTAATTCTTACTCTTTATGAAATGTAAGCACTAGAAGACTTTTCAAGACTTGCTAGAGCCGTAGAATATCTGTAGTAAAGGCTGGAATAGTGGCAAAGGATTTTGTTTTCTCTTTGTCAAGGAGAATCAGTAAGATCTGATCTCCTCGGAGGTAGGAGGGAATGGGTGCAGTGAAAGGAATTGCCTTAATGCTCTCTTTGGCAGAAGAGGAGATGCATTTATTCAGTCTGATGTTCTGCTAAGGTGGAGGTGAAGGATAGTCTGGGAGAGCTCTTTTCTTGGCAGATGCTGCAGGAGCCATTCAGTCCACGGTGGTAGTGAGTAGCATGACCCTCAGGATGGGCCAGAGCAGCAGACGTGTCCTCTCTTAAATGGGGGCCACAGTCCACTGTTGACTTGTCTGTTTTCCCTCCTTTCTTCTGATGTCTTTTTGGGATGTGGGTCCCTTTTTTATCAGAAATAATTACTCAGTAGTGATTTATTGCTTGTGCCTTATATTTTTTATTCCCTTATTCTTACTAAGAGGAGAAGGGAGGGAAAGCAAAGCAAAGGCAAATATTATTTTCTTAACCTTAGAAAGATCAGGGAATTTTCTGAGGTTCAAAGAGGCTTTCTTCCCTCAGGTGGGCACTCATGGTGTTGTGAGTGAAGTAAGGGCTGTCAATGGCTGTCAATAAAGTAAAACAGATGAGACAGAGGGTAAAACCAGACTAGCAATTAATTGTGGTTAATTGGTATAATTCATTAGCTTGTTTCTGAAAGCAGTCAGAATATCTCCCTTGTGAGGGATGAGAGCAAGCTAGGAGCTAAATATTCTTTCACTGTAATTCTTTGTAAGAATTTTCTTAATGTTTCATGATACATGGACTAGAAAATATCCACTTATTATCAGAATAGTAGACATTTTATGTGTATACACAAAAACAAGTTGTTGCACTACTTTATGTCTTCATTCCTTCCCACCTGTCATTTGCCTGTCTTGGTTTCCTCTGACTATGAAATCTGGGGGGACTGAGCATTTGAAAAGGCTGTGCTGGATTCAAGTTTCATGACTCACTGGCAGCTGCAGCAATGGAGTTTTAGCAGTCTGTGTGTGGATAGGAGGAAACATCTCACTTTGGTCATGTGTTGGCAGAGCATGCTGCAGCCATGCAGTGTGGCCCCATTTACCAGCACAGGAGAAGAGCATGACTGTTGGAGCTGTGTTTACTCTTCAAACAGCTGATCTACATCTTCTGGATCAGGTAAAAAAAAGCCCCACAGGCTTGGTGGAAGCATCCCACAGGCTGGGCTGTGTTCTGCCATGTGACATGATACAGATAACAGAGCTCCAGTCTCTCTGGACTCTGTGATCTGACATAATGTTAATCAGCAAAGCTCTCATAGTGCTTTCCTAACAATCTTAATTTCCATAACATGGGCCTATTTATATCTGTGAGAGCTTATCTTAGTTTTCTTCCCTGTCAGTGATGTCATCCAAAATCCTAAAATCAGTGCTTTGTTTATTGTTGCCGGTGGAGAAATCTGTTTTCTATGAATTGCAGAAATGGAAAACAGATGATCAGAACTTCAGCACATTCATTCTCCCACATTAACTCTCCTGTATTTAAGGTAATAGTGCTTACATTGTCATCTTTCTCACTCTCCTCCAGTTTGAGGAAATTATAACTGTGGCAGTATACTCTGCAGGAAAAAGATAAGTATGTTCCATCCACTTTTCCTTTCCACCTATACTCACTCAAACATTGCCTTCCTTTGAGGTAGTTGAGTGTAGAAGTGTATAGTCTAATTTGTCTTGGGGCACAGGTCAGTCTTTTCAGCAGATATTTATTAAGGATCTTACATTTTTATAATGAAGCTAATCATAAGTCCAAATCTATATACCATAACAATGAGATGTTTTAACTGTATTGGTTCAGAAGGGAGATGACTCCCTGGTAGTATAATACATTCTCTAATGGGTTCAAGAAGTCCTGTGAGGCTCTGATCTGGCTACAGCCTAACAGATAGGTAGGTTTCTAACTTTCAGCTTTTAAGCCCAGCAGGCTGGCTTAATAGAAAAATGAGGAGATGGACTTTTAGGCATGATGTGGTAAACAGCATTAGCATTTTCTGGGTCTAGAATGTAAATTTTGCCAAACCGTGAAATCATACATACTGATTTTACAGAGGAGACTTTGGTTAACGGGGCACCAAGATAAAATCATTAAATCATTCGACATAGAATATGAGCTGGCATTTCAGAATTTGGGCAGTAAGGAAAGAAAAGATACATTTAGTACTGACGACACTTTTAGACTTAAAGGAAACATATTTTGTTTTATGTTTATTTTTAACATCAAAAAATTCCTCTATGGAAAGGTAGTTTGATCAGGGAGCACATGACAGAAGAGAAATTATTTAAATTTTAATTCAGATTGAATCCAATCCAAGTGATCAGCATCTGACTAGAATGAATGTCTGACATTTAGAGATAGTAGTTCATGTGACAGGAATTGATGATATAGTTCATTTTTCAATGAAGTAATTTTACATAAAGTAATACTTTCATTAATTGATTAATTTCAGAGAAGTTATAAAAAGTGAATTTTTTTTTGCTTATTAGCCCAGGAGAAGCTAATTTTCCCTGGCTATATATAAATGTGAGGTTTACATTAGTAGAATGGCAGAAAAGCCCATGACATGCTAAGGGTTTCATCAGTATCTAGTTTTCCAGAGAAACATTTAATGAGAAACAAGGGCCTACATATTATTTAGCCTGTTTTTAAGGAAATGAGACATAGATGACTGACTGGTGTTTCTCTAGTAACTTTTGTACGTGTTGTGCTATTTCTAACTCAAACTTGACGATGAATACAATTTCCCAAAATAAGTGCACCTGATCCCAGTAAGGAGGAGTGTTACCTCATGGTTACCTGTTGTGCTGGAAGCACACACACCTGTAGAATTGGCTACACCTTGTTGAGTTCTTAAGCAAGAGATATATGGGAGGTTATGGGGATACCTGGAGGGTAATTTACAGAGTATGGACATCATTTGTAGTTGCCTTGGGATCGTGGATAATTCTGTAGGGCAAGAGAAGGAGCTGGAATTCTTACTGAGGCAAGACAGATTGAAGAAGCTGCAGTGTTCATATATCTAAGGCTTCTTCAATCATCTGCTCATGCAGCAACTTATATTGCTCTGCGAGTATTTAAATAAATGCAAAGAAAATTTGTTAAGTATTTTCTGGTTTAGTATGCATAGGTGAATTGTTAAGCAAGATAGAAGCAGAAGTCAAATATAAAAGAGGATTTTTGCTTATTAGTACAGCTACAAGTACATATTCTTGTGTTTTGTAGGCAGGTACCTTTTCTTAATGGACGTGTCTTAACAGTATTTCACAAATAAAAATGAAGTGCTTTTAATGTATCATGCTTGTAGCAGCTCTTTTCAGTACCATGTGCAAAAAATTAAAACTAACAGCCAAATACTTAATTTTCTTTTTTTTTGCATACCATTTAAGCACTAATATGTTTATTCCTGAGGCTTGATACTTGTGGTGGTAGTAGTATTTTGAATATCACATCTGATTTTGTCACATAGAAACAAACCTTAAGGACTGCAGAATTATTAGTGCTTTTGTTTTCTAATTGGAGTTCTTAGGCTAAGTTATTTAGTATCCTGCTACCTGACAGAAATTTTAAGGCAATCCTTCTCCAGCTTCTACTAAGTTTTTTTGGTTGTTCCCAAGGAGTTAATACAATGCCCTTTCTCTTTTCATAAGTAGAGCTAAATCCAGATCTCTTTTTAGTTCTTGGGCATGCACTCACCAGCTGAAAAGCCTGTAATGAAGGATTGGATCATTTGTTTAATGGGTGTTCTGCATGATAGAAACAAGGGCAGATGCAGCTCCTTGCTCTTCCCAGTAAATCCAGGCCTGTGGAACATGCTTTGAAGTGGTGACAGTTTTATGTTCTTTGGAGTAGAAATTAATTACTCTTTCTAAACCAGATTAATTAGGGTTTAGAAGGTAATACAGGCTACCTCTGAAGCCCAGAAGTCAGGAATCAGAAAACTTAAATGATGTAGAACATGTAATTTTCTGCAATATTTCTTTATATTGATTCCAGTGATAATTAAATATGAACCTTTTGGCAGTTCTTGGAACATTTTTATCAAATTTTACAGTGATGGATTGAAGGTCTCCATGTCCAGAGGTGAACAGGGTTGTTAGCATAACTCAGCCTGAGCTGGTTGAATGCACTTTGCTAATATTATTCTCGAGGGTAAAAGATAGCTTTCCTTTTGTGTACTAGGAGAAATATATTACAGGTCTTTGACAACCCTAAATTTGAAGTCCCTTGATAAATTGTTTGAGCTTGGTTCACTCTGGCAAACCATTTAGATTTGATGCTTTTGGTTTCTGTAAATGCTTCTATTGCAGCTATTTTTTCAAACTGTCCCATTATCTTTCAGAGCAGATACAGTAGTGATACAATACATGAAAATGAGGGAGTCAGTAAACACGATTTTTTCCACTTCCTGATACATTTCATGTGAAATAGGAAAGCACTTTTCAAATCTAGCCCCTAAACTGGGCTAGTAATTGCTCTGGTCAATGGTGAAGAACGTCCTTGGTATTAAATACTGGACATACCATCCTAAGCTGAAATACTGGTACCTCATTGTAATGCCTAATTCTTTACAGATGTACCCTTATAATGATCTAGTGCACAGAGTGATCTCACGTGTGTGGCTGTTACTGCTTCTATATGAATGAGACTTGTTCACTGGAGGGAGTCTGGGTCATTTGTGGTTGTGACCAAACCCAGATAAGAGCTGTGTTGTGGTTTAACCCCTGCAGGCCACTAAGCACTGACAGCCTGGTGGGGGGGTAGAATCAGAAGAGTCCAAGTGAGAAAACTAGCAGGCTGAGATCAAGGCAGTTAATAGGTAAAGCAGAAGCTGTGCATGCGAGCAAAGCAAATCAAGGGATTCATTCACCATTTCCCATGGGCAGGCAGGTGTTCAGCCACCCCAGGAAAGCAGAGCTCCATCACAGGTAACAGTGACTGGAGCAGACAAACACCATCTCTCTCCAAACATCTCCCTCTTCTTCTCCTTCCCCCAGATCTATATACTGAGCACAGCACCACATGGTCTGGGATATCCCTGTGGTCACTTGGGGTCAGCTGTCCTGGCTGTGTCCCCTCACAACTCCTTGTGCAGCCTCCTCACTGGCAGGGTGAGGTAAGAAGCAGAAAAGGCCTTGACTCTGGGTAAGCTCTGCTTGGCAACAGCTGAAACAACCCTGTGTTATCAACACTGTTTTTGTCACAAATCCAAGACACAGCTCCATACCAGCTACTGTGAAGAAAATTGACTATCCCAGCCATAATCAGCACATGCTAGAACATGGACATCTCACAAAATCTTACGCATCTAGTGCTCAAAGTATAATGCATAAGAAGAATCTATGGCTGTCCAAACATGCTCATTGGCTCACTGAAATCCAATAACCAATAATCTAGTTTTGTCCTTCAATGAACTGGCAATTTAAAGATACACGAATGTCACCAAAGTCACAGCTTGAATATACTGCTTAACAATAAATAGCACAAAGTGAATTTCTTTATGCTGAGTATAGAATAAATTCACTAATTCCTGCAACATAGTGGTTACCATTTAAATATTCCCATATTTTTAGAAAAAATTATTTAATTGCCCAACTGTCAATAAGTGGTATGTAGGTAATAAGGGTAGCTATGAAATAGAGGATTTTCTTGGTTTTCTGATGTTTCTTCAGCATTAAAATAGTATAGAAATGAAGAGGCTAGCAGTTTAGAGTGATTCTAACTTGCTCTCTGCTAAGACATTTGGAATACTACATCTCACACCCAGAGGATATTACAAAGAAACTTAATGTTTTCTAGTGCTGTGGTATGTGGTAGGATGGTAATTTTCGTAACTAAAGTTTATGTTATCACATGGTTTCTGGAACAATACTAGCAAAACAAGCTTGAAGATTCTCTAGAACAAAGGGTGGTTTAATAAGAGGAAACTTAGTGTCTGTCAAAAAGCAAGCACCTTTGGCTTTTGTTTTATTGTTTTTTTAAACCTCTTTTTGTATTCATAGCAACAGAAATTCATACTTAAACTTAGCTTGCCACAGGCAGATCTTTTTGGCTTTGCCAGAAGCCATTTCTGTCTTGCATAAAGAATGGTTTATGAAGGAGGTTTTGAACAGAATGATATATTCTCCAATGGGTATCATCATTGCCTTAACGTGATTAGTTAGGGATTTCTTAATACGTGGAAGAGATCTCCTGCCATATTGTTTGGAATAGACAATATAATCTTCAAATGCAAATAGTTTATGTTATTTCAGTAGTACTTTAATATGTTGGAAATCCTCTTTGCAACGCTACAGCTAAATTAGTGGTAGAACGATAATAAAAAGTGAATGATTTGCTATTGAAAATAGAGGCAGCATCCGTGTGCTGTTTGTATAGGCTCAGTTTCTGAAGAAAGATTAAATAAGATCCTGGTCCTGCATGATTATTTATGTGAATAAAGTTCCTGATATGTAAATTTTTTCAAGATAAGAGCCTTTGTAATTTCCCAGGCAGGACCCTATCTGTCTCTTTGCTTTGTGATATGCCTCCAGTATGAATGAACTTAAAATACTCAATTTTAATTCCATGTGAAAGCAGTGACTTAAGCTTCAGCCCTGGGTTAAAATCAGAATAAACAGGAAGCAAGCATTGCAGAGGCTCTTGGCAAACTGAAGATTGTTCTCTTTTGCACTGTTGGGTTGACTGGTTTATAGCCTGGGATTGCAATGAGCTCATCTGTAGAAGGGTGAGACCTTGGATCTCCACTGCTCACTGATCTAGTTGCCCCTGTTTGCAGACCTGAATAGCTAATGGAACCCCCTGCAGCCAGTACAAGATGATATGTTGCTGTGATTAAACAAAGTAATTTTAAAAATTGTTTAATCTCACTGTAACTTGATGGTGGTAGCTGGAATTGTGTTTTTTCATGTCTTTGGTAGCAGCTCGGCTGAAGGCAGGCAGGGTTCTGGTACTCAGCCTGGAACTGCAGGGACTGTGCCTCTGTTACAGGGAAAGAGGAATGCTGAGTGATGTAAGGAGCTATGGTTTATCTTTAGCTATAGTCTTAACTTTCTAATCAAAATACAGCTATTATTTCAGTCCAGCTCTTTACAGTTATTGATACAGTTAATACACAGAATTTCTAGTATGTGTTCCATTCACTCATCCTTTCAGCATCCTTTGAGTCTGCAGCCTAGTGGTGTCCGTGCTTCTCAACGACATCTGGAGGGGCAAATGATGAGGTTACAATTGAGACACTGGTGCAAGGACGAGTGGCATGCTAATGGTAGGGGTCCCTTACTGCCTTCTCATAAATCCACTGAGGGACATTTTTACATGTTTTCTAGCACAGTCTGTTTACTTCCACTTTCTAAATTGATTCCCAGTTCTGGATCATACTTCTACTGTTTACTGCTCCTAAAACTGATTTAACCTGACTTACTCCTTTACACTTATATATTCTTATATATATATTATAATATAATATATATAATATAAATATAATATAACGACTTATATATTCTGGCTCATGCCTTTGGTATTTTCCTGTGTTGGTATTGTGCTACATTGGGAGTTTTTCTGGGGTTGTAGATAATTCTGTGATTTTTTCCATGACACTACAATTAATAGTTTATGAATGAGCTTTCTCAATATTTGGCTTCTGATGATTGGAAATTTTTTATACCAGTGCATACCTTCCTGTGAATGTGCCTGTTTTTCAGCTGAATCTAAGCCTGGCCTTCAACATGTGAGGTGGGTTAACATCTGAACTTAAGGAAGACTGGTGTGACTTCTACACAATAGTCCCAGAAAGAGCTAAGCTATGTCAGAAGTCCTTGCTGTTCTGAGTCAGAACTGAAATTTTAATGCAATTTATACCTTTAGAAATGCTTTGTTTAATGGTTTGTACCAAGATATTTTTGTGTGTGTGTGACAAACTAGCAAATTAATTTTTTAAGGATATTAATCTCTCTAGGTAGGCAATGGATTTGTGTATTTTTGAAACTTGGGATATCTAAGCTCATGACATGCACAAAAAAGAATGCATGGTTTTTTATTTATGCAGGATTCTGCATACTGTATTCCCAGCCAGAAGCCATTCCTAAGTAGATCACAGAGGTACAAATCTCTTTCTGATACAAACCAAGTAATCGTCTCTGAGCTTGGAAAAGTTCTTACTTTCTCTGTGTTTCTTGTCCATGGTTGGTGTTTTGCATTACATACTCGTCCTATAGTGTCATCACAGTGTATTCATATATGTGACAAGTACTACAAAAGGGCTTTTCTCTGAGTGGACGTTAATTTATAATGGCCTTTTTTTACCATTGCTGTGCACAGCCAGTGCCTGGTGCTGAACTGATGGGTTCTTCTGATTAGCAAAGTCTAAAAGTGGTGTTTTCAAGGTCTCCTTATGATTGCTTTGGCATTACTGAGTTCAGCAGTAATCTTTATCCATCACAGCTCTCCCTCTTGCTTCAAAGTGTGATTAAGGGTGAAGAAGTGAAGATGTTCTAAAATTCTGTGTGTTTTTCTATAAATTTTCATGTACAGAGGTTCATACAAATCACTTCATTATCTTTTACAGCCCACTGTGAATGGGAAAAGTGGGGCAAAAATGAAAAAAAATATTCTGCCTGTCTTCATTATGCTATGAGCTAAAATTATCAAATCATATTTTCATGACACCTGATGCAATATTATGAGTCCCTGTAAAATGAATACGATTGCTTTTCCAGCTAATTCAGGTACCAGTAGATAGAAATACTTTGACTTCAGTGCCATTGCTCAAATATGAAAGAGGAGCTTGATAGCTCCCAGAGCTGTCTGTGGAAGATGCTTATTTAGTCACCAGGAGTGAATCTTGCTGGAGCATCTCCTTCCCTTGCTGTGCCTTGGTATGTGGGCAGGGGAGCTGCTGAGCTGTGAGGACTAAATTTGCTGTAAATTTCTATGACCTGCTTTTTTTTCTTCTTACATTGCACAGCAGTCATAAACTTTAATTGAAATAAATAAATGCAAATCTTTTAACAACAAATGCGAAGTTTGGTGTAAAGGGATGACAGAAAATAATATAGAGAAAGTTACAGAAATACTATTGTTTAGTAGTGTTAGGAATTTTCACTGAATATGGTAGTAAATAGTTCTCATATCTTTGCTTTAAAAAATACATAATTACCCTAGAGAACTTGAATAAAAAAACAACATTATTAAAATGCTTACCATTTCAGAAAACTGTTCAGAACCTTGATGCTGGATTTTTTTCTATGATTTAATTTCTTTTGCAACCCAGCTAACCAATTTTGAAGCAAGCATGTAAACCTTTCTATTTAGACCTGAAAGAATGACAGAATCTATTGCATTATTCTGATGGTGTACTCAATAACTTGTTACTCCAAGAACTTCATACTCAAGATAAATGTCCTTCTTGAAAACCAATTTTTAGAGTTACTAAGACTTCTGACTATGAAAATTGTACTCAGCAAGGAAGTGAATAAAGAATAAAACTTGGGCATGGCAAAGTGAGTCTTCTTCTGTCTGTGGCTCTGTAAGAGTAGTAAAAATTATTAAAATTAGTTTTATCCACATATTCTCGGTAGTAGTTTACAAGGAGACAGAAATAATAAAGTTTTATAGGTGGGACATACCCTGATATTCTGTCCATGTCAGCAGCAGCAGAAGGATTACGCTTGGGTGTCTTAACAAGTACTCTAACTGACTTAGAAATAGGGAGAAGGGATGAGCCTGAAAGTACAGTCATCATCTTCTCTCAGCACAGTGAAAAGTAGTACAGTAAGTCAGAGTACAAGAGAAACGGAGTAACAAGCACACCTTGACTAAGCTACCTACAGAGTAATACAGCTTTAGAGACTGAATGCCTGGATTTTTTATGGAACTCAGAATTAGCAATTGAACTTTATGTATCTAAAATAATTCCATATCTTACATACTTAAATCATTGACCTTTTGGCTATTAACACAAATTAAAAATCCTATTTATAATAAGAATGAACTACAGTTACAAAAGGAAATACAGATAAAGGAGCAAGCTGAAAATCTGTTCCTTTCATGTAGCAAGCTTCTGAAGTGAGTTCTCTATTATACAATGGTTGGAGTTACTGTAGATATTTGAAGCATTGAAAATTGCAAGTAGTGCCACTGTAGTGTTGTTCCTACCTTTGGTCAGCTGATCAAGATGGATAGTGGATGTTACTCAAACTGCTAAACGAGGCAATTGAGATTTGGAGGTAGTTTGACAGCATCTACAGCTTTGAATCAGAAAAGAGTTGGTATGAATAAGTCATGCCCAAAGTTGTGTACATTTTTTTTCTGGAAGGGCATGCCAAAATTTGATGGATGGAGACAGATAAAAGGAGGGGTCAGAAGAAATACCACAGAGGGAAGAGTTATGTGTTAGCAAGAGCAGAAGTTTGGTGATAGTATGTATCTGAGCAGGCATCTCAGTGTAATTTACTTCAGGAGAGAGCTCTAGGATCAAGTGTTTCTGATAAGGTATTAATAACTTGGAAAAGCAGCTAAATCTTCACTCAAGCCAGTTTGTAAAGGTAGCCTATAATAGCTTTTTGTGACATAATCGGGAAAAATAAAACCACACAAGTTTACTCTGCTTTTGAAGTTTCATTTTAGAAGAATTTTATGAGTATGTCCTATCTTATACAAAAAAGTAACTGGAAACACATATTTATGGCTGCTTCAAACGTCTGAGAAAAGCCAGTTGTATGAGAATGTTCTGGAAATATGCATAAAAGATTCTAACATTTGGTAACTGAAAAACTGAGGATTGAGCAAACAACTGAACCCTGCTTTTATTCAATTCTAGATACTGCCTCTGGATCTGCAGTGAAACAGAATCTACCTTATTAGAGGTTGGTGGCTTTTATTTTTTCAGCTCTTGCATACAGGTTTAAAGTAATCTTTCTAAAAGGCTGAACCTTGGTGTCTTTGACTGATCTATTGACAAGCTGTTTTGTTGAATGTTTCTGTAGTACTGGACCCAAGGGATCTGTGTAATATAAGCAAATGACAGTAATTATTCATATTCATTGTTGGTTTGGGGTTTTTTTTGTGAAATGCCTCCTTGCATTTCTGTTTCATATACTACTTCAGTTAATTTTAACTTAACAAACAAATTAATGTAGATCAGACTTAAGTTTTAGTCATTCTTAGCTAACCTCTCTGACAAATAGCCCAAAAATCTCCACTTTTACTGTTTAATTCATTGTTACAGAGTCAAATATTTATCTGCATCTTTCATCCATTTCCAAACCACTATGATACGATTTTTTGTATATATGAGAGAATGTAGATTTTATGCTGGTTCATTAATATATATGTATTGTATAGTATGACGTGACAATTCAATGCTAATGAAATGACATACATTTTAGGAATTATTTCAGTCTTTGGGCCTTGTTTTATCATGTAATTTCTGGAGAGAGCTAACTCATCTGTTAAGCTGTTTTTATTCACATTCTATAAAACTGTTTTCTTCATTAACAAAGGTGTAAGTGCAGCTTATTCATAGTTATTTGTGATTCCAGTTGTCTGATTGGAGTTCTGGAAGTTTGGCAATGTTTTTCTATTTGGATTATGATTATTATATCATACCTTGCTGTTCCTACACAGTTGTGCTTAGGCTCTTAGTATGATTCACATACAAGTGAAGCTTCTTATCAGCCAGATCTGTTGGAACCATTAGCAATTCTCAAACGTGCAGCAAATGCACAGTGCTGCAAGTAGATGTTCGTAGGGCTTCTGCCCTCTGTGCTTACAAGGGCATCTTTTTTTCCATGGGACAAGTATTTATGAGACAAATCTTTCATTCCTGAAGCCCATTCCCTATCTGAGATGAGATCCATTAAATTGTTCACATGCTCCTTTTCTGTTTGAGAAAGAGTTTATCCACTCGTTGTATTGTTCCTCACAGTCAATTTTTTTTGAGTGTTTATAACACTCAACATGCTATACTTTCCTTACCAATAAACCTATAACTGGCATGGCACATGCTGTTGCTCTCTTATTAAAGAACTGCTTATTTTTCTGTATGAATGAGCTCATGATCCCAGGAGCAGCTGGATATACCTGATGCTTTTTGTCTTCATTCAAAATGGCCACAGTCTCCTGGTGTTTCTAATTTATTTCTGTCATCAGTAAAGATGAATATTACTTTTGTTCTTTGCCTGGATTGAAAAAAGGAAAATTAAGAACAAAGATCCTTACAGAGGTGTGGAAGGTGTAAGTGCAGGAGTATGCACTTCCCTGCATTGGCTGATAGCATTGCTTAAGCTCTGCTGAGAGAGGGCACCTGCCTGCAAGCTCATCAGGTAGTGCTGTGGGTTTGTGCAGCTGCACTGAGCTGCAGGTCAGGTGTAATGTAATTCAGTACTTCTCCCCAGGGAAGGAAGCAACTGGAGTAAGCCACTTGTTCCCTGCACAGCTCTCTCCTGAGCTCCTGGGGTGCCGAGAGGGAGCAGGTCACATGCTAAGCACCGTGCCTGTCATGTAAAATGACAAAGGCTGGGGGTAGACAGAGCAGCTGGAATGCAGCACTGCAGCCTCCCTGTTACTCTCTGATCTTATGGGATTAGCCAGTGTTCGTAGGATTTGCCAGTCGTTCGTGTTTTGTTCAGGTCTGGGAGAGATGCTGAGCACAGAGGAGCAATCTGGCAGAACTCAGCATTGAGGCCAAGGCTGCAGGAAAGTGGCACAAAGTGCCTGTCGTGTGCCTCTGTCAGTGTCTGATTCAGAGACATGACTCTGTGATAAGACCAAGCACCATGGCTCTCATGTATTTGAAGAGAAGGTTGAGATGCAGGTATATAATCCTTCAGGTATTCAGCAGAAGTAATAATGATGTGTTAATTATTGCATAAGCTGTAGCATCTCATCTAGAAATCTCTTTGAGGCATCCTATGAGCTAATTAAATATCCAGACATTGAAAACTAGTGCTTTTCATATATAGTTGTATTTCTGTGAAGCAGTGCAGTCTCTTCCTCATTGCAACACCTCTAAGCATGAAAGTTTAGATCTGTCTGGTTATAACTGTTACTTCAGACTTGGTACTTGCCAACAGTCTTGCAGAATTCCTTTTGGATATTTTCAAATGACCAGAAACAGGTCCAATAAGCATTTCTCTGGAAAGGCTTTCATAGGATAGTTTCTACTTATTACACATTAATTTCTATAACTATGGATCTTCCCTTTGTATTGGAGGCATTAATTTCAAATTACTGAAGTGTTTTAAAATGGTCTTGGTAAAGGCCTAAACAAAGTATAAAGGCCAATCTGTTTTCCACATAGTAGATTGTTGTTCAAGAGTTTGTGCCAGCCAGTACAGAGTGCAATCATGTCTCTCAAGAGAGATGAATTACTCGACTGCCTCAGCTTCTGCTGCTCCACATTCTTATCCTTGTACTGTTGGAGTGGTCTGCTCATCTTGTGGAGCAGATTGACAGAAATGTACATGTGACTTCTTGATAAAAGATTTTCGCCTGTGAGCTGTTTCGGATATGCACTAGTTTCCCAACAGTGCAGTCAATTTTGCTTTTGAGATTTTTGTGTTTAAAAGTAAACCAACAGGTTTTTTTTTCACTAGCACTGTGCACAGCAGTATCTTACAAAACTGCTGCAAATTTGCAGAAATTGAGTTATTGATTCATAAACTGATATTGCAACAGGCCAGGTAATTTATCTTGCCTTTTTCTGTTGAGGAAAATTTTATTTGGGATTGCAGTTTACTCAGGTGTTTGACACAGTTGGGACTGTGAAAAGATTATGTATGTCCAGCTAAGATCACCTGAATCAATTGTATTTGTGTCTTTGGCTAATTTTCCTGTGAAGTAGGCAGGACCGTGTGCCTTTGACATTTAATTTTTTTAAAGTTTGTGTTTACTATGTGCATAATTCAGTGTAGTTACTGCTGCAGTTTCTTAACATGCCTAAGTACTTTTCCACACTGCTTGAGGTTAAAAGGTGACCAGCGCGTTACTGAAAGGCACCTCCCAAGTGCTACTGCCACTAGCGACAAAGTCCTTTGATTTTGGTAAGACAGTATGGAAGCACATATGTAGCTCTTGCAAAGCACTGAGTACAATCATTATCAAACCAGCAGCAAATACTGAGTGTCAGGCATGGATATTTACGGTTTGGGGGTGTCCAGAGAAGTCTGCTAGAGTGGACCGCAAAAACCAGTAGCCTTGGAGGAAACAGTAACTGAAGTAACAGGGATGGTGTATACAAGTTCCCAAAACAACCCACAAGCGCTTCATTTACAAAAGAAAATTAAACTGTATTTTTCTTAGAAGAAGCACTGTTTGCATAAACAACATAATTTATTGTAGATTTGGAGCAGAATACTTGCAGATACTCAGAATATTTCCTTTGTTCACTCTGCACTCCCTAGGCAGAGCCAGTGGGAGGAAGATTATCCAGATATTTGTTTAGCCAACCGCTGGAATTGATGCTAGGGTCAAACACCACCTCCTTTTCTTGAAGAAGGAAGCATCTGTCAGGCACTTAGATCACGGGTGTAGTGATATCTCTTTGAATCAAGGCAAGACATATGTTGCCAGTTTTCCCAGGTAAATAAAAAGTGATTCATGTGGATGAAAACAGAATGTGCCAAATGTCCTTGCAGGACTCTGACATCTTTGATATGTGACTTTTCACTTTGCATCAAGAACAGTGTATTTTTTTAATTATAAAGAATATGCAAATAGTGCTTACTGGACCTTCTAATAATTATGCAAAGCAGTTGTTACTTGTAGATTTTAAGAGCCAAAAGCAATTACTAGATAGTTGCAGACCACAGAACCTTTCCTTGATAGACGTTAATTTGAAATGCGTAGTTTTTTTAGATATCTCAGTAAGATGCTCCATTCGTTGATACTTGTATTATTAAAAATGCTTATTCACTAAAAAGCAACTCAAGAGATCACAGATTATTGTTTGCACTACACTTTTCTAACAATAGGTTGTATGAATCCTATGCAAAACAACTGCAGATAGTATGAAATCTGTTACTGTCTGCTGGTGTTTGTGGAGTATACAGTTTCATCTTAGCTTTCTTTTGAATAACCAGTTAGATTAAAGTTCTTTAGGTCCTGCCTGAGGCAAGTTTGACAACTGTGATAAAATAATATTTAAGACCAAATGAAAAGTTTCTATTTAAGGTGTTTATTCAAGGACTAAATGCAAAATACTAGTAATGACTTCACTGACATCATGTATTGTCCTAATTATGCTAGATACAAAAGCATAAGTTGCATATTTATTCTGAGAATATTTATGTATTAGTCTCCTGTTTATCATTTCAAGGATGACTAAAACTTCACACTGGAAGTGCACTTTCAGCTGGTTTCCTGGTCCTTGTTGAGTTTGCTTGAGTGCCTTTTGGGATATAGTTCTCCATTTTAAAGATAAGATTTCATGCTTATTCTTCAAAATAATTCTAAAATTGAAAAAGAATAGCAGAAGCATAGTACTTTGTAACTGAGAGCTGGACAACAATCTGATCCAAACATAAATTATAAATGACTGAGTAGTGCAATACCTGATTTTGCAGATGAGGTATAACAAATTTCTGAGTTACATGTGCTCTGGTAATCCTGCATCATGGTAAATTAAACAGCTAACAGTTCCTTATCTCTTTTTAATGTCATCTGCATACCACATGTCTATAGACACTACATGTCTATACACACATAACTTAATTCATACACACAAACAAGACAGGTTTTAATGGAATTGTTCTATTCTGGATGGATACCTGTTCTAGTCACTCCCATGGATATGCAGTAGGATGGAATATTTGACTGCTCTCACATAATAAGCTTCAGAGAATCAAAAATCTTCTTTGAAATATTTGGTTAATACAGAGTGTATCCTGACTACTGTTTTAACCTTTGAAAGTTTCTCCAAAACTTATCAGCATCCTCCTTGAAATGCAGAGCATTGAAAATGACAGAACATCAAGATTTAAGCAATTGCTTCTGCAAATTAGATTATTACTCACTGTGATACTGCTTTACATAGAAAAAAATCTCATCTGAGTGGAAGTAATGGTGAGAAGAGTTCAGCTTTTGTGTGTGCATCACGTGTGGACAGAGAGAGACCATCTGCTGTCTACTCTATGCTGTTCTGGTGAGAAGAGTCGTGTGAGGAGCTGATGGGAAAACAGTGAGTCTGTTTTGTCAGCAGCCAGGTGGGCTGTTCTCCCAGGAGGTAAGCTATGATAATGGATCAGAAAAGCTGGGATGATACTGGTGTTAGCTGGATTGGCCGATGTTCTTGGTAGACTTGAGTGTGCTGTCACCAGAGTCTGTAAATGCAGAGCACTTCTGGAGAGGTAGTCACATTTTTCATCTGAGTAGCAGCAAAGCAAATCTACTTTGCCAAAAAAATATTGCTAGAGGTGATCTTCTCTGCAGAAACTAGAGGGGTGGTGCCCTGCAGGGGCTTCCTGTTTTTACTAGGGATAAGTTTATTTTGAAACTGGAGTTTGTTTCTAGAGCTCTGTCAAAAATAGGTATTCACAGTAAAATTGTGCAAGGTGATGTGTGTATACTGCTGAGGTATACAAACTGATCTACATGGCCCAAGTGCTTCCAATCTCTATTTTTCTAATGAGATTTTTTTGTTTCGTTCTCCTCTTTCCATTTTACCCCATTTTTCTTAGCTCAGTTTTCTCTTTCTGTCACCGTTTCAATCCTCGTGGAGTAATTGCTTCCAATGAAATCCAGTCCTCAATTATCTGACACTAGAAAAAACAATTTTAGGCCAATAAACTTTCATCAGCTATTACTCTCTTCACTTAAGCTTGCCTGAAGAAGGCAAAAAAGACTGAAAGTATGGGCTATTTAACCACATATATCCCTTACAGATCTTACAGATTCCTACCAGCCTGTTCATAACCATAGCAAAAAATTACCTAATGCAGTAATCTTAGAAGCAGTGAGTAATTTTCTTCCATAAAAAAATCACAGGTGTGGAACACTGAGGGTGACAAACTCACCAACTACCATCTCTCTACCAGGTCTGCACAGGGAAAAGCGAAAATGGCCAGCACATTGCTTTATGGCCACAGACTTGAGATCGTGTCTTGAAAATGTTCTTCTTCTGTTTCACAACAGAGTTTGAAGATGAAAATATTCTTCTAAATTAAAATGTTCTTCTATAGCCACAACATGCATTGGAGTTAAGAAAGGATTTAAATTACACAGTAATAGAAACCAAAAACTGTTATATTTCATTTCATGGTGTTTAAGGAAAGTCGGCCTTATTTCTATTTCATTTACATTTTCAAGTTCAAACTCAGGTGAAAGCTGTGGCTTATGATTGAAGTCTCCCTCTTCCTTAGGCTGTTGAGCTCTGCTCACTGTTGTGACTGCATGCATTTCTTAGCTACATTCCAGGTGTGTGTGTGGGGGGGGGGGGGGGCGGGGTTTGTGCCTGCAACATTACTTTACAAAATTCCCATTACTGGTTTTTGCAGTGGAATTCAGTTGAGCAATACTGAACCAACTGGTCACAATCTTGTGTGGAGAAGTCCTGGAAGAGTGATATTTATGGTATTGATATTTCAGGCCTGTTGTTTAGGAAGCTCAAGTATTAAATTAGGTGCTTCAGTAGACCACATGCGAGTTATTAGAGTACATTCCTGACCTGCATTAACTTGCTGTCAGTTACTTGCCTCCTGATAACCAATTCTTAGAGAAATTGTCTTGAAGATCGTATTTAAATTGGGAGATGCAACCTGTCTGTTTCTGATCTCTCTTCCCCTCGTTTTATAGAAAATGAAAAGTAATACTTTTCAAAGTGAGTGATGTTTGTGCAGGCTGGGAATATGTCTGCGTGAATCTGGTGTTGGTTCTGCTAGCAACATCTTTATCATAATACCTGTTTTGACAGGAGGCTTTCATTTAGCTTTGTATAGTCATTTCATAAAGAGGCATTTTCATGTAATAGCCAAACTGCATCAGGGAAATTGTGACAGGGGCAATCAGACTGTGGATGTTTTTACAGGTGAAAACAGGCAGCTGGTTTCCAGCAACACTGCTCAGCCTCACAGAGTAGGGCTGGAAAGGAGAACCTGGGAATTCCTCATGAGAAGTGCAGAAACTGGAAGGTGTCAGAGGGTTTTTCAGATGCTTTCCCTGAATGGAAACCACCTGAAGCAAACAAGGAACATTACCTGTCCAAAGTACCTGGGCTAGTTGTTTCTCAGGGGTGTAACTAAGAAGAGAATGAACAGTCATGTAGGCTGTAGGAAGGAAGGAAAAGCTTAAGCAACTCTGGGTCTTAATCCTGTTTGACCTTTGCTTTCAGCACAGAGTAAAACTAAAGCTTCTTTATATTCATCATAAAATTCAAGCAAGAAGTAGATGCTGTGAAGAATCATGAGTGAGTAGCTAACAGAATAGCTTTTGGGGCTGGCTTGGGAACCACTCCAGTTCCTTGCTCTGCCTGGTTTAGGCACAGCCCTGGGGCTGTGTTCAGATGCACCTGTGGTACCAACCACTGTCAGTGTGTACTCCAGCTGCTCAGCCTTGGAGGTGTGCAAGGATCAGAGTATCTCATCACCCATTTAGGTTGGCTTCTATTTTAATGAGAATCTACAGCTGAAAAAGAAAGTAATTAATATAATTCAAATACTTTTGGGGACTTATTTCACACAAGGACACATCATATATATAAATTATGGTGTGCAGGGTACATATAAAATTCAAAATAAACATTTTAGGATATACTTTTAATATCTATTTAACTACACTATTACAGTCTTATGTTACATAACTTAATAAATTTAATAAGCTGATGAAATTTTCGTAGCGCATGTGTTGTCAGCACTGCTAATGTAATGGAACTTTAATGTGGTATAACATTTTTCTGTTTCCTAAGGAAACAAGAATTGTGCTTTCTGTCAGTCCTCTGTAACAAGTTTTGAACTGCTGTACTAGCTCCCGCTAATAGTAGGGAGGTTTTCTGCGAGCCTTGAAGACAATTAACTTCTTAAGAGTTTCATGGTGTCTGTGGCTCAGTAAAGAGGAAAAACCCAAATCAGTGCCCTCTTGAGTGGAAAGCTGTTACATATTTTCCTTGGTAGCAATCAACATGTACATACCTCTGGGCTAAGCACAGCAGGAGGTGTCTCCAGCCCAAAAGTGAAAGCAGGAAGTTCATGTCCTGGGAGAGAAGCTGAAATTATTTTGTTTAAGAAGCATGAGAGGAGTAAGTCTTCAGTCTGTAGGAAGTCTTGTTTCATTACATCTGTTGACCACAGAACAAATGATTGCATTTTTTTTTATTTCACCATTCGTGTTTCAGTTTTTAAGTAATGTAATTATGAATTCACTAACCATGCAGTTTTAGACATAAGGTGCCTCAGAGATGAGAATGAGTGGAAAATTGAGTGTCTGTATATTTATGCTTAATGCAACTAGAGCTATTTTGCTTCATATTTTATCTTTAGAATTATTAGCTGTGAACCATTTTTTGTTTTGTTCTCTGATAGTCTGAGATACAGCTCAGCTGTCTGATGCCCAGCTTCAGAAATACTTCTGTCTGGTCTTTCAACAGATTAACTTTAGTCCTCATTAAATGTCACTCCAGAAAACCATTTTAAAAAAATAGACTTCTGTATGGAGTCACAGTGAATTTAAATACTTCATCATCGGTGTTATTTTGAGAGCTAGTAATTTATGTTCTTATTTTGGCTAGTATCAATATATTTACAGGATTCGAGTCCTATGAATAATTTCTAAAAACAAAGCATAACATTCAGAAGTTTTCTTTTTATGAAAGCTGGAATAGCCTTTAGCATCAAGCCAGAGTGAAGAAAAGGAAGTCAAGTAATGCACCTTATCCAGGCTGAGTGAAGAAAAAAGCCTTTATGAGTGCTGTAAAGTTTGTTAAATTTGACAATCTGACTGACAGTCAGAGATGTAGATTCCCAGTGTGGAGAGACATAACTACCACTGACTTGCCCTTGTCCTCCTCTAGTCACCAGTGTGCCAGAGAGCTCATCAGAGTGCCTGTGGTTAGATAAGGGACACAGAAAATCTGTTATTGCACCTAGAGGAGATCATAAAATAGGAATAGTTTGAATGAAATGTGAAGGAGTACTGCAAAGAAGAGGACCTAGGATCAAAATCAAAGGTAAATGACCTGTCAGCATAAAGGCATAAAAACATCTGGAACAGGTTAGACAATACCTTCAAAAATATGAATAGATAGACATTTTAGAGAAATGTTTTGATGCACAGGTGAACTATTTTGCCAAGTAATTTTTTAGGACAATTCATTTTGCAGATTAAATACTTCCAGTGAAGTTATAATTGGAGAACTACAATTAGATCAACAGAAGTTGACCATCTGTATATAAAGTTCCACCTAATTTTTCAAATAATATTAATAAAGAAGTGACATAGTAATCCAATTATTTTAAAATATTTAAAAATTAATAAAAGGAAACATATTGCAAAAATATTTATTGACATTATCAGCACAGTTTATTATATCCAAGGAGGTTAACAAAATTCCAAAGGAGAGCCAAGTATTATTGACAGCCCTGATAGAGGGTAAGAGAAATGCATTTCTTTGTGTTTAAGAGCATAAGGTTAGAAAAGGTTTAGGACAAAAGTGTTCCCTGAGGAATCCAAAAACTTTTCTCTTTAGGTTCCTAGTTGCTGTTCTTAGGATGTTCGAGTAGATTAAGCTAAGCTTTGGATACCTGCAGCATTTGTGCCATCTGTGATATAATCCAAAATCCTGATCTTGGAACACATGCACACTCCAACAGTCCTCACCTGAGGATCTCCTTAAATTAAACGTGGCTTCTTTTCAGCTGTGATGTGTTAGGAAAGTGATGCACCTTGAGAGAAGAGGGGGACAAGAAAAGACAGTAAGGAGGAGTTATCATTCAGGTATCATCTCAAATTAGGACATAACTGAAGCATGGAGCATGAGCATATAGTTTGTTTTGTATGAGCCAGCCTATACAATGCCATGGCATGTTCAAGATGTTTAATATGTTTGTGCCACATGTGGGAAAGACTGTTAGGTGAACTCGTAGCACAACAACCACATCAGGTACTGGGTTCTCCTGGCAGACTGGGGCTGCTACTTCCAGAGCTGGCTGAGTACATGGCTTACAGATAAGCTTCATAGCCTAGACTGTCACCCTGATTTTCTTCATAAAGCATTTGCGTCAAGACTGGGAGCTGTATAGAAGTGCATATAATTAGTGAAATGTTCTTCAGTGGTGGCGTGGGGATTTTTTGCTTCTATTCCATTTGGTTTCTGAAACCTCTAGGATTAACCTTCAGCCTGAATGAGTCAGACAATCCACTTACGTTCCACTAGCAGTGCACTATATTTTCAGCATATAATAATATATGCTTTATTATAATTGGTTTTAGTACAGTTAATATAAATGTAATCGTATTTTCTGCTACTGAGCTATATTTAATAGAGTTGAAACAACATGTAAACCTTAAAATGGCCTTTACATCTTCTCCTAGTTTCCTGCCTCCTCAATATGATGTCCTTTTGTTCTGGTTGTTTTTTATGCTCTAGACAGACAGAGGGAGGTGGTATGATTTGAAATTAAAGGTTCTAAGTATGTAATGTTTGAAACCCATCAATATTACTTTAGGAACATCAATAATCTAAGTGTAAAGGTGGGTATGAGGGCTAATTGAGATGTGTGTTACATAAATGCGAAGTAGAGAGATGGGAAATGGGTGTTTCCAAATGCTGTGTGCATTGGAATAGAACCTAGTGCTCACTCGCTACTCAGGGAGAAGAGAGGTAGGAACCTGCCCTTAAAATCTGGTAGGTTGCATTATAAAAGTGTCTGGAACATGGAAAAAACATTTGAAATGTGATTTTATGTGAAACTTCTCATTGTGTTTCATTCCTAATTATGCTGAATTAATTTAGAAGGCGTAATCTCTGTCTAGGATAGGACAAGAGCCAAGATGCGTAGGCAGAGATTTTATTATCAGATACTGATGATGAATTCACTGGACTCTATATGTAATATTAAATGTTTAAATATATAACCAGAGAATATAATTGGTCTGAAATAAGAGCAAAAGAAAAAAGTAAAAGGAGAGCATGATCAAACGTTGTAGAATAAAAAAGCAGCAAGTTGTTCATGTTGTTCTCAAAAACTGCTGACAACTTATTTGGGTTCTTCAGAATTAATTCTGCTGCAGCTAAATGCAGATTAAATTCTATTACAGAAATTCAAAGACCCTCATCCTTGACCAATACTGTTTTCCTGGTTGGTGGGAAAAAAAAAGGAAGGTCTGTGCTTCCAAAAAGCCTTGTCTAAATTTAAAGTTGAACACTATGACTGGTGATGTTTTGTAAATTTTTCGTGTACTGAAGAAAGTCTTTGGTCAAAGGAGAGTATATTTCCATAGGGGACTCTGAAGAGGTACACTGCTTCTTTTAAGCAGATGGGTAGGTAGCTTTTTATTGTCATGCTGGGACAAGCTCACAGCCTAGAGGCAGGCACTCTGCATCAGGTAAGATGAAAGGGGTTGGATCCCTTCATAGAATCACAAAATGGTTTATGAGAGGACTTTAAAGATCATCTATTTCCAACTCCCCTTCCTTCAGCGGGGGCACCTTCCACTAGAGCAAGTTACTCAGAGCCTCATACAATCTGACATTGAACATTTCTAGGGATGGGAAGTGTTTTCTCTGCCCAGTTTCTCTGGGCAACCCATGCCAGTATTTCACATCCTCACAGTAATTTCTTCCTAGTATCCAGTCTAAACCTACACTCCTTCAGTTTAAGACTATTCTCCCGTGTTCTGTCACTACATGCTCTCGTGAAAAGTCCCTTTCTTGCTTTATTGTAAGTACCTTTAGATACTGGAAGGTACTATAAGGTCTCCCTAGTCTCTTGTCTTATCCAGGCTTAACAGCCCCAATACTCACTCACCTGTCTTCATAGGAGTGTGCTCCAGCTCTGTGATCAGCTTTGTGGCTCTCCTCTGGACTCATTCTGACAGGTCTGTGTCCTTCTTGTATTGGGGACCCCAGAGCTGGACACAGTGCTCCAGGTGGGGCCTTAGAGCAGACTAGAGGAGCAGAATCACCTCACGTGGCTGCTTATCATGCCTTTTTCTTGATGCAGCCCAAGATATGTTTCACTTTCTGCACTCCAGGTGCACATTGCTGGGTTATATCGAGCTTTTTGTCCAAAAACATTCTTAAGTCTTCCTCCCAGGGCTATTCTTGATCTGTTCTCCACAAGGATTGCAGAGGATTGGCAGTTTGTCCATAACTACTGTGATCAGCTCCTACTCAGTCTGAAGGCAAATGTCACCAATATGTTAAATAAAATGTGTTCCTGTGTTTCTTCCTTTTCTCCCATTAATTGCAACAGAACACACAGTTACCTATCCCAAGTCTTTAGTTCCTGAAGGAGCTTTTGAAATTGCTTATTGGAGAATGTGAGTAAAGAAAAAGAAAACACATTTCAAAATCAGATGTGGAAGATCTGATTCAGGGTTTGGCTTCAGGTCAGATGCTTAAATCTTGGGCTTAAGTAGCAGATATGGATCTTGTGATCATTTGGCTCTTTGCTGGATGTTTATTTTAAAAGTCCTTGGATTCATAATGGATCTTTTTATTCTAAATTAGTTCCTATAAAAGTTCTTCATTTTACTTGGTAGTCTCCTAGCAGAAAGCAGCTCCTTGGAGAATGTATGATAATGGTATAATATTGAGGCAAAGTTCTGGCAGGATTTCATGGACTACGTTTATAGCATTTCTACTTGATTTTCCCATTACAGGCTTAACAAAGCCAAGATTATCTTAAGCATGTCAGTCCTGTTCAAATCCAGTTGGTTATTTTTATGATGAAAATTAACATTTTAAAGTGCTTTGCTGGATTGGGGCCCAGATGATTGTTACATCTTCCAAATTAAAGCTTCCATGATCATCATAATAAGGGAATTATAGCAATAATTATTAATGAATAGTATTACTGTGTAAATCCCCCTGTGAATCTTACTGCATATAGGAATTAGATTATTGGTTCCAATATTTTGTAACTATGCCTTAGCAATCTCAATGCAATTTATTTACTTTCTTGCCTACTGATAATTATTACTATTTCTGGTAAAAATAAATCCTTTGTGACTTGAAGGTGGACTGTTTGGATCACATGGGAGTAGATAATAAATCTTCAAAATTTTCTCTGTTGAGGAAAGCAAGAAAGTCTGAGCAGTCTGAGTTGACCTTTAAAAGGTAAAAATCTTTATTTTCAAATCTAGGAAGAAAAGCAGCAGAGACTGAGAAGTTAGGAACCTTCAGATGTGTCTTGGATCTAGATCTCTTTGTCACTGAAAAGGGGAATTTGGGAATAAAAATGACTCTACATAGTCACAAATCCAAGACTGGGTCATTTTGACAAGCTGTTCCTAATTTTCAGTGAGCATACAGCTCACTGAGGTGAACACTGAAGAGAAGTGGTAGCACTAACACACTTGATCTTCCCTAGTGGTTTATGCATCATTGATTCTTGACTCTCCATTGTGATAAACATGCAGGAAAGAGTCTTTACTGCAAGCGTCCATTGCTGTCAGTGGCAATTTTGAATGATGAAGCAGTTATAGGCAGGTCTCATTTTACTGGCATGGAACAATATTTATCAGTCTTTTTTAACTTTTATTTTGATAAGCCTAGGATAATTGCAAGGAAACTTCTGGATGTCAGCAACCAGGAGACCTCATATATTTTCCTCATCCAGTTGGATGATGGGGAGCTGATTCTTTCTCCTGGCCACAGATTCTGATAAAGTCCAAAGCCTGGGTGCCAAAGTTATGAGCACAAGTCCTACACCTCAGCTTCCCATGCCAACAGTGCTCCCCGTCTGGAGATGATTGGTGTCCAAGAGAAGCTTAATGCTGTGGTAGAAAGAAAGCTGGAAAGGACATAGAGAATGTGACTGGCTGGAGTCACATGTGAAGTAAATGTCATATGTTGTAGTGCCGCACATAGACAGAAGTGGACAAGAAATTGAGAACCACAAAAGCTGGAGATGCAACTAGGTTTTAGCTGGGTTTCTGTTTGTTTGGTCTATGTTGTGTTATTTTGCTGGTTTAGGTTTTTTTTCCTTTAAGAATGGTCTGAGTCTGAATCTTTAAAGGAAAACCCAGAAAAGTGACCTGGTTGGGTAAGAAGGGGAAAGGCTATCACAGGGCAATGCTACAACTACCTGTATTGCCCTATGTCTAGACGTGTTTCTGAGTAATTATTTTATAATGAACTGTATGTACTTTCCAGACACGTTGCAGAACTACAGGGAGAGTAGTATGAGACACATTTTCTCCAGTTTATCTCTGATGGGTTTGTTCTCTGGTCTTAATGCTGTGACAAATAAAGTCTTGTTTGTGCCATCTTTCTGACAAGTTGCACACCTCCAAGCATTTGATAGTGATTATTGGTTTCCTCTAACAGCAGTTCCATACTCCATTTTTCGGATGAGACCATATATCAAACTGAACAAGGTACCAAGCATACTTATATTTAGAGAGGTGTTCCTTGATAGCAGAAAGATAGACTGAGAAGTCAGAGGATTTTTTAAAAAATCCATTTATGTGACAAGCTTGTATTTATTTGCAGAACAGAGGTAAGTAACAGAGGTTTACCTTCTTATCTGATGACTTAAGTAGACCAAATGGGACTTAAAGGGTAGTTTCATTACAACACAAATTGATAAATTTTAATTAAATAAGAAAATCTGTAGGTAAACACATAAAAATAAAAGGCTTTGAATACCCATCACTCCCACTGTACCCTTGCAGAGCTGGCTTTTTCCTCTGGTATGGTGAAACAAGTATGAAGTTCCCTCTGTTTCCCCTGATTTTGTAACCAGATATGCTCTTCCTTACCTCAAGGAAGTTCTTGATCCAGTCTGGGATTTCCTACTTGCCTTGGGCTACATGACTGCAGCTTGGTGCACCCATGTTCTGCAGCAGCTAATCCTACACTGTGTGGCAGGCAGCTTTTGGGTGGGTGACATCCTGGGACAGAGGCTCTCCAAGGAGGCACGGAGCACCTTGTGAGTTTGTTGAGCTTGGGGAGCAAAGCCTGTGGAAAAGTTATGCTCTTTCCTTCCCTCCCTTCCAAAAGCCCCAGATTCCTCTGTGCAACATATGCAACTACAGGCAGCTGTCTCAATTACCTCAGCCCTCTACAGAACATACTATGCACAGTGTTTTTACTCTAAGCATCGTCATTTAAGATACACATACCTCACTGAGGAACTAGAGGAGGAGATAGCAGAGCCAGTGAAAGCTCTGTCATTGGCAAATTTCATAGGATTTGGTTTTGACAGTCTGTGTTGTCCTCCATGCAGGGTGTCCCTTACATAGATTTTTGTCACAGCAACACAATCACTGCACATGATGCAGGGCAGTGTTTACTGTTTGCTGGTGCAAACCCACTTCTTCCATCCAGCCTTAGATAGGTGTAAGCAAAAAGTATTTTTGTCCCCTCCCATCAATAGCCCCAGTTAGTTATGTTTCCTTTTAAAGCAACAGTGGTGTTCATTGCTATCTCAGCTTGTTTTTATGGAGATAGCAAATAAGCATAATTAACTACTACAAAACAAACATGTCCCATACTACATCAACCCTGCAGTCCTGCTGAAGTTTATAGGAACTGTCAGTAGCTCCATGGCAAAATTGGAGCCTGTAGGTTAGAAAAATGATCTTTCAAACCCTGGCCACAATTTTAAGCTTGTATAGTCGTTTAAATGTCACTATTTTGTGCTCCACGTTTTGTGCAGCACAGCAGAAATTTTGTTTTATATTAGGAAATAAGGGGAAGAGTCTGGTAAGAGACATCTATCAAATTCTGTGCTCCTTTTGCAAAAGATTACTAGCTTTTCAAAATGTGATAACATATGATTAGTCTGGAAAAACACTGGTAAGATAAAAATTGAATTGATTAGAGGATTCCTGTCCTTCATTGTCAGGTTATCTTAGAATAGGACTCAGTCTGATAGGAACAAAACCTTATACATGCTTTTTGGCAGAAAGTGAACTGCAAACAAGGGGATGAGGTGGAATATGGCCAATATTACTTTTAAGTTCAAGACTAACTTAATTTGCTCTTTAGAGGTCACTAAATATATTTATATTTAACTCTCTAATGGATAAATTCTGTTCTTTACTTTTAAAGTTATATGCCCGCAGTTGTTTTATTTTAGACCATCCTCATGCTTGAAAGAAATGAATAAATTGTATGAGAGATTGGGTGAAACTTCAATATAATGAAACTTCTCAGAACAGGTGGGCTGTATCAGTGACATTTAGTTAAATCTTATGTACCAGATGGTACATTTGCAATTTATTTCGGTATTTGGCGATACGTTCATTGTTTGTCAGTAACCATAGCTTCTACTGCTGATATAAATAAAAGCTTTATATACAGAATGGAGTCCTTCACTTTCTGTAAACCCTAAAAATTATAGACCCCAAACAATTAAGCTAATAAAAAAGGATACTATCTTCGGATATTCTTCAGAAGTTCGAGTTTTCATGTGGGATAGCTAGAAGACTTGCGTATTTATACTTTTTATTTATGTTGCTCCTTTCCTTCATGGACACTTATGCTGGGTTACAGTACATGTCCATTAAGCTGTTTACTGCATTTTCCTTTCCTTTGAAACATACTTTGCATTTTTCTTTCAAAAATATGGTCTCTGTATGCCTGTTAATGTCTCAAGTGAAAAATAACTGAAAAATTAACAGGCAGCATATGTCAACTCAAAGGCCCAAATAGTTAAATTTCAATTATTCATCTTGCTAGTCAGATGGAGAACTATAAGATGGACAACTACAAAAAGGCAGTAATTTTACTGGGGTTTTTTTAGGGGGGAGGGGTTTGGCTGTTTTCTAATTTCTGCATCCTAGAAGGCACAGTATTTAGTCTTATATGGTGATTCAACTACTGTGGAACATTTCCTGTATTTGTCAAGGAGCTGTTAGTTTTTGCAGACCTCAGTAATTGAAAGAACTTTTTGAAAATTTTCTTTAACTTCATAGTACCATCCACACTTCAGTGCAGATGTGTGTCTCTGCAAACAGCAGGAGAATATTGAAGTTCTTCAGCCATCTTCTCACTGGCCATATAAATAAAAATTTTTGGTCTTGGAACTATGAAAAAAACACTGGCCAATGACTAGAAATACTTATTTTGCATTAATTACTTAAGTTGTGGGTTTTTTTTTTGTTTTTGTTTTGTTTGTTTGTTTTGTTTTTTGTTTTATTTTGGTTTTTTTTTTAATCTATGAAATATTTGGCTTAATTTGTGTGTATTAAAAAAATTGGTGAACATTTAAATGTGTACAAAAGATGTATTTCTGATACTGTCAATATTTCTTTTGATTTTTGCTGCTAAAATCAAGTAAACTGCAATATTATAGTCATTGGACCAAAAAGTATTGTTCTTTCAGAAATAGACCACACCCATTCAAAAGTATCCTTTATTTGTTTTTACATACTTACTGTTTACTCAAAAACAATATTCCCACTGTATTTCCCATGGTAGCATTTCGCTTTGGGACTAGAAATTGAGCTCATACTTCCTCAAAGGAATTCCCAGTTGGGAGTTTGGTTTTAACAGCATTGCTTTAGCTTCTTCTAA
Organism: Sturnus vulgaris; assembly: GCF_052056855.1. Taxonomy (NCBI): domain Eukaryota; kingdom Metazoa; phylum Chordata; class Aves; order Passeriformes; family Sturnidae; genus Sturnus; species Sturnus vulgaris. The sequence goes on from NC_142247.1 coordinate 40,671,533, forward strand.
AATAAGCAAAGGAGCTTGTATACCCTAGGTAGTAGTTGCAGCCCGTTATGTTTTGTAGTTCATATTGTATGTTGTGCTTCTCACAACTTGCTGTCTACTATTCTTTTGTCTGTTCAGACAAAGTTTTAGACATTAGTCTGTTAATTCAGATTTCAGCATCACCCCATGGAAATAGCCTATTCTGTATGTGCTGGTGAAATCTTCTTTTTGTTAAAAAAAAAATCACATAAGACCCCCAAAAGTTTATGCAAGATTACAGTTTGGGGAGGAGGAAGTAAAAACTCATGTAAACCAATTGCATTGATCTAGGTTAGAAAATAAGGCTTAAAGGAAAGAAGGCTTCTCATTCCCATTTTTTATACAATTTACAATCCTGGTCTGGCTTAGTTTTGTGTTTTCCCCAAAAATAGAAATTTACATATTTAATTGATTTTCCACTAAATTCTCACTGATAAGAGAGTTTTCTGCTTCTATTAATTCCTAACCTCTTACCCCTTCAATCTATGCATATTTAGAACTCCTCGTTTCATATTGTCTCTTTATTTGCAGTTAAATATTTCTCACAGTGCATTTCTAAGGTGGAGGATTAAAAACATGATTGTTCCTGGATTTAGGAATACATATTATTGCAGGGGAAGACCCTTCCTAGGAGAACCCAATGTCTGATTCAGTTTTTATTTGGAGGAACACAGTTGTTCCTAAGCTGAAAAGAACTTATTTTCTCTATGTGTATTTTTATGTTTATTTTTTCTCTGGTCAGACAGGGCTAATGCTGTGTATTGTGTGATGGAGCTGTTGCTTCAGAGAACTGTGAACAAATATAGATGAAAAAGTCAAAAGCCGTGCTCTGGCAAAGAACAGAAAGGGCTGGTGGTGAATAGCAGAGGATGATTGTCACTGACAGTGCAGGCAGTTGGTGGCACAGAAGTAGGAGGCTTTCTGTCTATTATGTGTCACTTTTTGCTTCTTTACTGGCAAGCTACAGATGCAGGTTGACCTGCATTTGAAAACACTTGGTGGTACTGACTGGGAAGTATGTTTGACATGAGGATGAAGATTAAATTCTGGCCTCCCACTTCAGTTTTTATGTGATTTTCATGCAGCCAAATGCTATCTCATGCTGCTTATTAGGAATCACACTGACATTTTCTTCATTCAAAAGTGTAGTATGCAGAATTAGTAGGGAATGGAAAAAAATTAAGCGAGCAGATAATGTATTTCTTGTAGCCTTCTAGTGGCTAGTTGTGGGAAAAGGCATGCTTATTTCCTCCATCAGTGCAACGGCAAGGACAGCAGTCCACTCTGAAAAGCAGCTATGTAATATGCTTTCTCTGAGTTTGCAGACTGAGTAGAAATGTGCAGATCACAAAGTGAGCAGGAGAAAATGCCTTCTGATTATCGTGTACTCATGTCCTGAGTATTAATTTGCAGAGAGAATATAAGTTGGTATTTCTGTGGTTTGGCATCAGAAACACTTTTCTCAGGGCAGCAGATTCCTGTGACCACAAGATCTCTGAATCAGGACCATGCTGTTCCCCAGATTTCTGGAGTTGGCAGGGTGCGTTCAACAGAGCACTCTGCTGCAGCAGACAGGCAGAGTGGGCACAATGGGCACTGTCACGATTTCAGGCTCACCCTTCTGACACGTGCTGTGCTCGGGGGAGGACCTCAGACCTGCTCTGTTGCAATGGTCTTGTCCAGTGATCCGGATCCATGGCTGCCCTGGCTGCCGCCAGCCCAGCCCCAAACTGCTTGTTCAGGGGCTGGGGACTTGTGCCTCCAAGGCCAGGGCTGCCTGTGGCCCCTGGCTACCCGTGCCCCGACTCCCACCCAACCCCAGCAAGATGTTTGGATGCAGCAGTTTGTCTCTTGTTTGTGTGGTAAAAGGCTTGTCATTAAAGCATTTCAGTCAGCTGGAAACATTTATTGGCTTGAGCTTCATGCTTAAAAAGAGCTGGCAGCCCTGAACTTGTTGCTATGCTCTGTGCAGGCAATGGCCCTGAATTTCTGCTCACAGTAATAGATACTTGGCTTTTTCTACTTTTCAGCAAAACACATAATTCAGTTGATTCCTGTGGTGCACCCTGAACTTTGTAGGTCTTTGGATGAGGATATGGGAAGGAGTCTGGCTTTAATGCCACACAGCCAACACCAATTGCTGCTGGGTCAAGCATAGGCTTGCTTTGTCTGTCCAGTGACGTAAGTTGTTACAGTGATGACCAATAAAGCAAATGAAGGGAGTTCTTAACTAATGATGGCTAGAACAATCAATCCAGAGGTCAGGAACATCATAGAGGAAGCATGCATAGTAGAGTGCAAAACCAGCAGTATCAAACATACAGGAAAAAACTATATAAAACAGATTGTTTCTTAAGCTCAAAATGTATGAAGATGTTCAGTTGCTCTAAGGGTTGGCCAGTTGGCCCAAGGGCAAGGCTGTGACCAAAAAACCACATGAAGAGAAGACCTGAAGAAGAGAATTTTCACATCACTATTACAGACAGTCTGTGGAGGAACACACTGCAGCAAGTCGTGCTGCACTTGATGCTAGTTTTGGATCAGCAGTGATTTGAAATAAATCACTCTGTAAACGTAAACCATTTGGAGGGAAGTTTTGTGTTGGATACAGCCTTTGTTGCTGTTTGAGTGCAAAGGCCTAGGAGAACATGAAAGTAGCACTCTCTACAGCTCTGTATCTGTAACTGGCTCTTGGAGCTCTTGTGACATTTGAAAGTGGCATTTTTCTCAGTATATGTAGAATCTCTTTACACTTTAAATATGGCTGATACATATAGTAGTCTGTAGTCTGTTGTACCAATAACTATGGTTACTATCTTACTCTATTTTATTCTTCTTTTATTTTGTAACTATAAATAAATAGTATGATATTTTAAACGTGTGCTATATTACAGAATACAGTACAGCATATGTAGTAGGGACAATCATATTGTCATGCAATTTATGTAATTGTGTTAAATGTCATTATTGTTTCTGAATAATGATTAAAGAAAGCATTTTCATATAATTAGTATCTGACATCTTGGAACACTGATTTAAACAGTAAAGCGGAACAAGCAGTGGTTTTGTTGTAGTACATGTTTAAGTATTGGTAGGAAAGTGGTCCACAGAAGATCAAAATCTCATTTTCAGCTTAAATGACTGAACTGGCAGTCTTGATTTTGGTCAGCCTCATATTGACTTCTTGTTTGAAACTGGGGGCCAGCTCAAATTCCATGCCTGACTCCATAGGTTCTATGAAGTACTCCTGGTTAAATTTCTGTTGTTCTGTGCCCTCTGGTGCTTTCCATTACTGTAGTGCTGAAAAGTCAGAGTCATCAAACAGAGATCCCTTTGAACAAACAAGAAGTCTGTGCCTCTCCCAGTGAGAATTACTCATAGTAGTTATGAGTGGAAATATAACATAAAAGGCAAAGACAGATGGGGAATTGCAAAGAAATAGTGAAAAAAAATCAGCCATTGAGGATAGTGGTCTCAGCTTTCCAGAGCAGCCTACATACTGTCAATTTAATTTGCAATTATCATAGCAAACAAGATTTAAGAAGGGTTTGAAGGAGGGCAGTGCAGTAACTTTGCAGGTGTTGCTGAGTTCTTCCAAAGTGTGAAGTGTAATGGGAGGAAGCATAGAAGTGGTTCACTGAGAATTTAACAGGGGCATAATGAAAAATATCGTGCAGACTAATTGTAAGTTGGCTGTTCAGCACCAAGTGAGAATAATAATGAGAGTGGTCCATGGAACCAATGTGAACTTGCTTTTATTTGACATACCAAAGAAAGAATTGGAGGCAAGGAGAGAAATCACACACTCAGAGCAGCAGTGCTTTGATAAGGTGCTGTGTTTGTCCAGGCCAGAGGACAAAATTTTGGATTAATTTGTTTCTGAGATGATGAGAATCTGGACAAGGGTATTAATTAAGTGCATATTAAAATATTTTATATGAGCAGTATTATGGAGAAAGATTTTGCAAGTCTGGATTTAATGATCTAAGGATAATTTAGGTTAGAGATAACATTCAGACTGTACACAGTGATTCAGAAAGGATCTGGCAGAATGAGTTTGTGGGGGTGGGTAATGAAAACCCTAATTTGTCTATGTGGAGCCTAAGCTGATGTCTGAATTTACAGTATCAGAAATACTGTCTGAGATACCAATTTAAAAAGAATGAGGTAGTATTGAAGTAGAGATGTAGCATCTAAAGAGGAGATAGTAGTTGACACTGTATCTGTAGATGAGATTTTACTAGAGTAAAGTTATAGGAGGAAAAAAGACCAAAAAATTCTCCAAGAAGCATAGAAGAAGCCACGAAGTTGTTCCTTTGAATGACATCCAGAACAACAGTTAGAGACATCAGGATAAGACTATGCCAAGCCAGCCAAAACATCAGAAGTAAAAACTCCTAAACATGAAAAACTATTGGCGTGTCAGGAAGAATGAAAAATGAGCCCACTTCCTGAGGCATGGATAACTGAAAATGATAGATATTTAAAGAATTGCATTTGTACTTTCTGCATGAAAAAGGTAAAAGCCATCAGGAAAGGAAGAGAAAATCTTCATGCAGTAGTTCAAAGTTATTAAAGAGCGAGAGGAAATCAGGAAACACTGGTGGCGAAGGGAAACACTAGCAAATCTTTTCCTTTGTGAAAGGAAAAAGTGGTGAGAATAGGAGGAGAATGAAACAGCAGTGGGGAAATGAGTTTCTGAAGGACAGGTAAACTCTGAAATGGCTGTGGCTCTAAGGAGCCACAAAGGAGGAACAAGTAGATGGATTGAGCACGACCATTTTCTGTGCTTCAAGGATGAGGTAGGGAAAGGAAGGGAAAGCAAAGGAAAAAGAAAAAATCAAATTGCTATTATGTCTCTCTATTATGCCATTATTTCTGTTGGAGAAATAGGCATAGAGAAAGAAGACAAACAGGAGGATTTGAGCACTCGTTGAAATGATTGTCATGGATGTTATAAATAAAGGTAAAATAAAGGACTTATGCCTAGAAAATGGGAAGGAGAACAGAATTAATTTGTTATGAAAAACAGAGGCTTTGCTCAGTATAGGAAGGGGAAGATGATGGTGAGAGGTGGTTCTTAGGGACATGGATTAGTGGTGAATTTGGAAGTGCTATTAATGGTTGGAATTGATGATCTCAAGGATCTTTTCAGCCTAAATATTTCTACAAATCAAGACTGGGGTTAACTATAGTAAGAAAGAATAGCGAATTAAAAATAGAGATGCATGAAACAGCAGAATTTGAAAAAAACTAATTTTTGAAATAAAATAAAGAGTTATAAGATGTTAATAAGGAATGTATGTATTAAATAGTTTTGTGGTCTCAGAATAAACTCTGCTAAAATGAGATCCTGTGATCAAGAGTACCTGGCAGTCTACTGCGTAGCATATCTTAAAACCTTACATGCCATGAGTACTTTCCCATTCTAAATTGAAGAGAAAATTCCCAATTCTGGAGTTTGTGCTTTGAAAGGGTAATTTACCTAGAGGGCTGGGTGGCTGTGTATTGTACTGGAACTGGTTTTCATCATGAAGGATAAATCTTTGTAATTTTTGGTGAGTTTCTGACATCTATCTAGGCATAGGAAAAATGAGAATCTCTCATTTACATGAGAAGTGTGGAATAGGAGGAGCAAAGCAAGGAGAACAGGGCATTTTCATTATCTCCTTTTCATCATTAGCAAATCAGGGAATGCTAAAAATAAAATTAAATACACAGAGAAGGCAATCAGCATGGATTGTCATATTGTCACAACTTCTGTCAGTGTGGATTGTCAGATTTTTTTGGGATGCCTGTCTAACACAGTGAAATACCTAGGCAGTACTTCAGTGAAATAATAGCTAGAACACTCCTATTTGTGTTTGCTGATGCCAATAACTTCAAGAAAACACTAGTTCGTCCAGTTTCTAGCTCTTACCCTTCTAAATTGTAAACCCCTTCTTATCTTTGTTATCTTCCAAAGAAAGTTTACCAGTTTCTGTTTGTATTGTTTGTGCTTCTTAGGAAATTCTCTTATAGATGTAAGATTTACTTTATTTTCCAGAGCTTCTAAGTCTTCCTTTGAGGAACCCACCATATTACATACAAGTTCTAAAATACCAGGCAAGTATTGTAGACATTTTAACAATGTCTTTTTCCACACAAGTAGTTATTTAACTGATGTATTACAGTACCAATGACAATCACATTGAGATGTTTTCAATTTCAAACTTCTGAATTCAATGAGTAATTTAACTTTATCTCATAATAAAATGCAGAAAGTTAGTTTCCTTCTGAGTCAATGATGAAAATTCATATCCTGGACAGAACTGTCCAATATGGCACTTGTGTTGCAGCATTTACATATGAAATCAGGTTTAAGCAATTGCTAATTTTATTTAAGGAATCCCAAACATAGCTTGAATAGGGGGAGTGATCCTGTTCCCAAAATTACCATGTCTCCTACCCTATGTCCAGGAAATATTCTTGTTAAACCACATGAAGGAGGGGATACGGTGACAGAATGAAATGCGTAAATTGAGTGGTCTACATGTTAGTACCTACATGTGACTGACATGTGCTCAGTCTGATCCTCATGGGCAGAAATCTAATCAACAGAGTCCACAAACGTAAGAGTGATTCAGCTTGCTCTTAAATGGACCACAAGAGCTGAACAGGTTCTGACAGAGAATGGGCATCTTACTCTTGGGTAGACATTTGCTGTTTTATGTCCAAATTTAGGCATCTATCTGGAGCACACTCCCAACATACCAAGAGGTAGGAGATGTCCACTGTTATGGTAAGTGCAGGATGAACTAGTCTGCAGTGCCCACATGAGCATTCTTTTCCCAGTAAACTTCCCACTTAGAACTGATTAGAGTAAGACCAGAGTGAACTTATGGTAATTGCATGACCTGGGGCATGAATCTCATCTCTGTGAGGTTTATTCCCATTCTAATCTGATTAATTAAGCAGTCAGGTGCACAATGTCACATTTTCTGATATGACTTGTAATTTCTAGCTTAATCCTTGTCAGAGGTTATTGTGACCCAGCATTCGGTATGGTAATGGTGAAGAATTTGACAAACTAAACTTCTGATTTTGATGTATCCCAAAGTAGTGATTAACTGCTATTATATTATAGCTTTGGTAGCTGTTGATAAAGGATGTACCAGATAGACATATGGGAATTTCTTGGAGATACGTTTGCCAGCCCACTGAAATGTATGTGCATGCCTTAGCATGGATGTACTGAAAGGTGATTGCTTTGGTGAGAGACAAACAAAGGAAAACTTCTTCCCGAATTTCTGCTGAAAAAGCCTCTATTCATTCAAGTTTCCAGACTGTATGCCAAATCCTGCTCACTCCAGACAATTTTCTATTAACTTACTTGGGAGGACTCTGAATGCATACAGTTGCAGGCTAGTTGATACTTTAGCCTAGATTCAGGTTTTCATCAGTATGTGAGTGTCTCTGTGCTGCAGTTTCATCAAGATTTTTTGTTTTGCCAGGAGTAAATAATAATAATAATAATTATTGTTATTATTATCTTACTAACACCTTGAATATATTTTAACAAACCTCAGCAAGAGTTCTTTATTTTAGTGACGATGATATATTTTAGTGATTAAGGAGCAGACCCAAAATGTCAAGGTTAAGGAATAATTAATTCCATGGCGTTCAGGAAACAACAGATCTGTCTGGTTCACACATCAGTGACTGTGCTGTTTGCAAACACCAGGATAATCAAAGATCCTTGTTGTTTTATTTTTCAATACTGCTTTGGAGTTTCACCTCAGTCATGACTTTATGTTTTCCTACTGTCCATCTTTTTCTTATGAAACAGTGGCAGTTGTGGTTTTCTTGTGTATGGGAGAAGAACATGGCAGTCAAAAATCGTGAATGCCCATAGGCTGCTGAGGACAGAGGCTGATGACAAGGTTGATACACTGTTGATGAAGCTTGTTTAAATGACAGGAGTGCAGGAAAAAGGACTATGCTGAAAAGGATGAAAGATGTTGAGATCTGTGGGAAGAAGTAGAAACTCTGGGACATGTTTTAGTTGACCTGGCAGATACAAATTATGTGTGTTGTGGTAGACAAAAATGATGTATCTATGCTTGTCTATGCAGATAGAATATAAGATATGCACTCCAATAAAAGGATTCAAGTGAGAATGGACTTGTTTCCTGGTACAAACATGGTTCAGGTGTGTATGGGGCAAAGAATGTGTCATGGGATAGAAAGCTTTATACATCTGCCCTGTGCTTTCAGAAGTTCACTGTGCTGTGAACATAGGGTTAGGAAAACATACTTGCTTCTCATGCTGCACAGAGTTAAAGGAGAAACGGTCTGCAGAAAATACAGACTTCAAATAAAAGGCTCAGAGAACACAGCATTTTTTGGAGGTCAAAGAAATGCAGAATCCTGATTAAATATTCTGCAATATGTAAATACCATGCCATGTATGTTGGAGTTATGCTTGAGTGCTGCAGGGGGAAGCCCGTGTCTGCGTCTTGTTTTGGATGGAATATTGTTTGTTGCAGCAAAGCAATTGCCCAGCCCCAATTGTTTTAGCGATGAGCTGATCGATACCCCATTAGTGGATATAACAGTTGCTGCAGGAAGTGCACAGAAAATTTTAATGCATGAATTATGCATGCTGTCCTCATTCTTTAGTCTCAGAGCATAGTGACAGAGATTGTAAAGATGACTGGGGTAGTTTCTTGCATAAAGTGACTGCAGTGAAATGCTTCATATTTTCATGCACACAAGCAGCATTGAGTGGGACGGCCTATTTAAGAAGATATAAATCCCTGAGCTTACAGCACAGAAAGCTTGATTTTAAAGCATTGCAGCCATGTACAGAGCCAGTTTTCGTGCTGTCTAAACCTGCTTTCTACTGAAGGTTGGCTGAGAGATGCTAACGGCTGTGCTCTCTGAGGTCACAGTTTGAAGTCTTTTTTTTTTTTTTTTTTTTTTTTTTTTGTAATTTGCTTTCTGCCGCAGGAGAGGATCTGTGAAGTTTATTGGTTTAACCATCCTTGTATTTTTTCAAAGATGCAAATTTGGAATAGTTACTATGAAAAAAAGGACAAGAAGGAATTCACCATCTGAGGTAAAAAGGTAAAATTTTTTGTTTGTGGTTTTGAATGCAGTAGAGGGATTGTGCTGAGACAGGATTATGATGCAGTGTGGTTACATTGACTCAGATACCTGGGCTGGAATGCAGAGTCAGGATTCTGAGGTGGATATAACTGCAGAGATTTTACTACTCTGATTATTTTTAAATAGTTGTTTAAATGTTGCTAAGACTAAATACTGTGTTTGAATATTGCAGTTTGTTCAAGAGTGCACATTTCTGATCAATTTTTGTCTGCTATACATGACTGCGTTGTGGGGAGGGGCAGGACAGTCACTGAGGTGATCAATATAATAACATGATCTATTTCATTAGAGGTCCTAACTGAATAATGACAATGAAATTTCATTGACTTTTTTCCTCTTTCTGTACATTTTCTGTAACATTTGCAAGCTATAGTAAAATGTTGGCAAGGAAAATGCATTCCAGAATCTATTGCTTGTCTGTCCTGTAAATAACAAAGATGATCATACTGTTATATTTTGGATAAAAATCTGGGCTTTCATTCAGTGAATAGACAAGCTTACTGTCCTTACTGTCCTTCAGAAAACTATGTACTCTTAGAAATTTTACATATAAGTACAGCTATTTCTAATCATGGAATTTGCTGGAAATTAAAAAAAAAAATTAAAACATTCTGTATTTTTGTAATTTGACAATTTTGGATATATTCAAGAAAACCGTCTAACTAATATAGATGTACAGTAAAGATAGCACCTTTTTAAAGGAGATAAGTTAAATTACATTTTTTAATTATTCTTTTCCTCGATAAATGCTGAAAAATTCTATATCATTAATATTTTTGGAACTTGTAGATTTTCATATTTTGGAAAAAGGAGTACAAATGCTTTAGCTTTTGTGTTTGGTAGCTTGAAGATGTACCCATACTTTCAAAGAGATATATATTGTCAGAGAGTACTGAGAAACAGCTGAGAGCTGTTTCCTATGTGATCTCAAAGAGCAAGGTATTGCAAGTAATCATTACAGGCATTCACAACAAGATACTACCCTTCCTTGGGTAAATGCCTTCTTCTTTTGAGTTTACATTGTAATTTTACAATTGCATCAACTAACGCCTGATGGGCCAGTTTTGGATCCCTGGGTCCTTATGCCACATTTGCACAGAAAAACATATGGAGCCCTGTCTCAATGAACAGTGTGTGTTTGCTTGGTAATTACAGAATAATCAGCTGGAAGAACTCTGTAGCAGCGATCAGGCATTGTTAGCATTGCCGGACTGAAACCAAGCGATCCTCGGGCTGCAGCGGCAGTTTTGAACCCGCCGTTGTGTCTGGGAGCGCATTCCATGTGCGGGAGCTGCCCCCCACTTGCTGATGCTGCTGCCGATGCCGGGGGTTCGCCCTTTCACGGCCCTTCCTGCCCTGCCGGGGAAGCTCCAGGCTCCGGGAGCGGTGCGGGGCCGAGTGCGGGATGCTGAGTCACAGCGCGGGGCTGGGCGGGGCTCGCCGGGCCTGGAGCCACAGCGGCGAATTCCAGCCCGAAAGGGAAGGAAAGCACACCTAGAGGGGAGAGAGAGCGGGTTCAAAACCCTTCCTGGAGAGCCTGGCTGTCGCGTGTGCTGCCTGCAAACACTGCCAGGCGTGCGAGCTCCGGGCCGGCAACGCGGCGGGGATGGCAGCGGCAGCAGTGGGGAGCTCACACGGTACTAACGAGGAAAATGCCTACGATAGCTGGCTGCTCGCAAAGATGCTAGTCAGTCTTCATTGGCCATGGAGGATTTGCTCTATTTGCTGTGCTTCTGCCATGAAATATTACCTGAAATGCGTAATTTGCAGATTAAGCAGGCTTTCGACTGTGAAAACAGATGTAAAAATGAGAATAACTAACACCAGAAAAGAAACCTCCTAAATTCCTTTCATTCAGTTAATTAGGGAATACCTAACTTCAGTTTTCATGGAAACTAAGTAAATTAATGGAAATGTATTTCTGTGAGAGAGAATTTCACATGTGTGCATTTAAGGGTTGCACATTCAAATACTGAATTTGGAACATATATGATTTACTGAAATATGGCTCAGCTGTTGCAGTGCTTTGCTATCCAGATATATCCATGAATGAATATTGCTTGTGTTCTTTGACTGTCATAAATAAAAAGCATCACAGCCATAATCACAGTGACGTGGATCTTACAACATTCTCATTTTTTTCACATTGAAGGTGAGGTACTTAAATTACCTGTTTAATGTGGAAACAGATATATTAATTAAAGATAAAGAACTGGAAATACGAATATTCTCTAAAAAATAATGGCTGGGTTTCCAACGCATTTGAGAGAGGTATCCAGGGCTCATTGAAATTGCCTAGGGACCATGATTGTTAGTTGTTTTGGCTGAGATTTTCAGAGGAGCATGCATAAATATTTTAGTCACTACAGAGCAAACAGCCTGAATAAAAAGAGGAAAGCAAAGGCAGCTCAGCAACTATTTGCTGTTAATATAGGTAATTTGAGGAAGAACAGATTTTTGTCGTTGGTGGTAGTATTGTTGTTTTTGTGCATAATCTCCTCAGATGACTGGGTAATTATATAATTTAAAATACCAATAAGTAATCCGTGGTGCTATACAGAGAAAAGGGTCATGAAGGGACAATCTTGCAAGCATCTTATTAGTAAGGGATATTGTTAGGAAGAAAAAAAGCAGCTTAATATGAATGGAAGTGTCCATTAATAGTGTGTTGAAATATTGTCTTTATTGTTCTCATTATAAAGCCAAAGATTCAATTACAGTACTCTGTTTTCTCAGTTTGAAACTTTGCAAATTTTAACTGACTTGAACATAATTCTGGAAAATTGTCTTTTGATAAATACATTTACAGTCAGAGAATTGATGCATGCAACCAAATCTTATTGATTTTGCTCTTGCTCTGGGCTGTGGAGCAGATCCATTCTGTTCAGTTAGTAACTGAAGGGTGACTGGTAGAAAAATCAGGAGCTTCAAGAGCTGATGCTTAGGCATCATGTGAACTTGAATGAACACAGATCAGTTCTCACTCCCTGTTGCAGTGAAGTAGCATTGTCATACTTCTGAGTTATGGCCTTGTGATAAGTAAGAGAAAGGGTTCTTTTTCTTCTGCTCGATACTGGTTTTCATTTGTTACTATAAAGAGAAAGCATAATTAATGCATATTAGTAAGAAGAATTAATAACAGGAATTAGCGTATATTAAATCATCATGCAGTTGGTATTGTTCCAAAGGTGGCAAAATACTAGATTAGCTGTAAGGAAATATTTCAGCATGTATCTTTGCAAGCAGGAGCATGCTTCTAAATTATTCATAACACATTGAATTTTTTTCCTGTAATTCACTGTTTTCTACACTGTTATTAATCATTCTTTTTTTTTTTACTTTTCATCCCATAGTTGAGAAGTAATCACAAAGAATAATGAGACTGCTTTTGAATGATTAAATAGGTCTTCAGACACTTAACAATTATTTTATTGCATAAAATAATTTAAAGCGCATAACATACAGATACGTTACCAGTGCTTATCAACAAAAAATATGTCTGTATATAATGCCTGCTTGCTCAACAAGTCTGTTCCCTAACTACTAATTTTTCAGCAGAACTGAGAATAGGCACGTTTTCCTGCTTTTAGCATTTTCCTGTAGTTAAAATTAAAGGGATTACAGAGTTGGGTTAAACTTCACTCACTGGTAGCACCAAAAACTCATTTGACTCAGCTGAGCAAAAAGAGAACTGAAACTTCTCTATCATTTGCTGAAGCCATTCTTCACAGTACTGTAATATTTCAGTATATTGGAAATGAGGTCCTTAGTCTCTTAGGAGAATCTGGTTAGAGAAGCCTGTATCATAAGATTTCTACTGGTAGCATTTTTACTAAAAAAAAAAAAAAGTTGGCACACTAAAGATTATTTTATAAAAATAATTACTCACCTGCCTGTTGGGCTGGAGGCTATAAATTCATTGATTAATGTAGGTCAGTGAAATTAGAATTTTTCAGCTGAGATTCTTGAGCTACATCGTATTCTTTATTTTAAAAATGGGTTTAGTATCTGAAAACTTGGTCTGGTATGGGTACAATAAAGCACAAAGGACTGCAGGAACAGTATAGCAGAAAATAAAATAGTTGTAGACAGCAAAATCTATTCCTCAAGGTTTGATGTTGGAAGCAGGTATACTGCATAACATAATGGCACCAAAATTAGTAGACCTTTCAGTATAGGGAGTTCAAACACGGGCTATTCTTCTGGGTGCTGGAATCTGACTTAATCACAGTGTTTGTTCCTGTTCAGCAACCAATTTCCCATCCTGAGTGCTTCTTCAAAGGCATGGGAATGATGATCTTATTCATTAGATACGAGGCTGTTCCCACTGCACCCTGTTACAGGATTAAATAGATCACCCTTGGGCTGTTTGTTTGCTTCTGTGTGGAGAAACGCAGCAGACTGTAAAAGTATTATTGTTGCTCTTGACATTAGATGAATGCCACCAGTTTGACATTTTTGTGTCACAAGACTTCATACTTGTTACTGACCAGAAAATAGTGTTAGAAATTAAATGCAAAATTTCATTGGGTTATCTGATGGAGATGAAAAACTGTATTATTAATCATACATATCTAGTTCTGGCAATGATGTTCCGGTAATGATGCTCACTTTGATATCCCAGCAGACACTTGGGGAAAGTTTAGGCCATACTTTCTCATAGGAAAGCACTGACATCTGAAAAAAATTGTCTTTTAATTCATTAGACAGGCAAAGTAATCAGCTTACATGTTAGACACCATCATCAGAAAGTGCTTGGACATTTCAGGACCTTGTATCCAGCCTGTGACAGATTCTAAGTTTATGCTCTGCAGGGAAGGTTGAACTGTTCTTATGGACCAAAATACGTAGCCTTTCATGGTAGGGCTGGAACCAGACTATTCCTAAGCTTGGTGTTGATTTAAGTTTCCAGGTCTGGAAGACTGGGCCCCTTTGAAGATGCTCTTACTGGGGGATGAGTGAGATTTCATAGCTGCAGGAAATGACTGCAGAGTGGTCACAAATTTGGCTTGTCTTTGTCTTCCTCCTGGGGCAGAGCATGCTGTTCCCTTGTGCTGTTTGATGAGAATGTTTCAGGGACAGTTATAGGGAGAAGTCTCAGTCAGGAAACAGCCAAGGGCTGTGAGCTGGAAACTGGCAGACAGCTTTCTCTTGCCAAATAGGACAGAAGTATCAGAAGGATTTCTGCTTTGTTTTACGTTGTTTTTTTTTTTACTTCTTTTAGAAAACCTGTTTCTTACAGTAGCTTAAATTGAGTCCTTTCTGCTATATTCACATGTAGTTTAATGGGAATCAAACCAGGAGAAGGTTCCTTTGCTGCTGCTTCTGCTGTCTTTCAGTGTGATGCAGAAGGAAGAGGTTTTAGAGTGGAAAAGAGGAAGCCATTCAAGGAAAAGCAAGACCTCCAGATTCCCTCACATCTTATCAGGGTGGTCTGTTTGGAGTGACTGTAAGATGCTTTAGGTTGATGTAGGGTTTGAAGGTCTCATAACGAGCAGTTTTGTTGCATGAATACACCTGTTTAGTAACAGCGTTGCCAACTTATAGTATTTTAGGATAGGGTGTTCTCCAACCTCAGTGATTCTATGAATCTAATATCACAAATGAGGAGTATGTGAATTACTGATAGCATTGATTTGTATTGTTCAGGTATTTAGTTCTGTAGAATTACATTTGTATAAATTTTTATTTTTTCAGGCAAAACAGTTATCTCTTCTATGATTATTGCATCTTGCATGAATCAGACATTTCAAAACAGCTCAGTATGAATAGAAATAATAGCATAGAAATGTTAGCTCCTCTGCTTCCCTGCACTGGGATTCGTGGGGCTCAGTATCAACTGGCAATGGCAGCCTCAACACAACATGGTGCTGATTTCCTACCACAGCTAAGGTTTCAGACAACCACATTGTCCGTGGAGGCTGTAAGGCAAGCCAAGGAGCTGTACCTGAACTGGTTATGAATTACGTGCAGCTCAGGATCTTCACATTGGCTGCTACTTCCAACACTGATCTTCTGAGCTTCTGATCTCTTGCCTGCAGCAACATCATACTTTGGGAGTTATGCAGGTTTTTTTTCATGGAAAGGAAGAAAATTTGGGATGTTAACCCACACAAATAAGTGCTTTTTTATGTTAAGACAGAAAGAAATCTCAAACTGGCTTTTTAAGGCATTACTACATTTGTGATGGTAATGTAGCATTGTATTGATCATGGCTGCATTTATAGAATTAGTTCTGCACTTTGTTTCATTACTTGCTTTATACATCACTTGAAACAGTGGAAACTACTGGAAAATAGTTATATAATTCTACTACTATTTCAGAAAAAAGTAGAAGTTTTTCTATTTACTGGGTTCAAATGCTTTGTCTTTACTAGAACTGAACATTGCAGTGAAAATAGAAATGTTCTGCCATTTATCTTTTACAACTCCTGGTCTGATTTTTCCTTTTTTTTCCTGATTTGAGGCGTCCATTTGCAAAGTACCTGGGGATGAAAAAAGGGGCATTTGTGCTGCTAGAGTTAGAGAAATACTTGTTAATTACTAGTCTCCTTAGAGGCTAAAGAATAAGGTGCTATACAAGCTAAAGATGTGTGAGTTCTAGTGGATTTTTTTCCCCTGTTACACCACTGTAACTAGAGGAGCACTTGATGCTTCCCAGCACATTGTGTGTGCATGGAATCCGTTTAATCTGCTGAGACAGCTGGCTGTAGGCATTGAAACATGCTCGGCAGAGCCAAGGTACCAGGAGAAAAACCAGTACATCAGTTCCTGCTGAGTTTCTGTCCTTCTTCCTTCCTCCTCCTTCTCTCAACTCCTCATCCATAGCTACCCTCTCTTTCTGCTCTGCCTCCTCTGCTCCCCTGTTCCAGGGGTCATGTAGTGAGAGCACCTCAGACCCCAAAGTACCCCCAGCATCAGTGCTGTGGCCAGGGCACATCATCCTCCCTTTTGACCTTTGAGCATAAGCTCTTCATCCTCTTACTAGGCAGCTTCAACACATGGGGAAAGCATGTTACCCCTCCTCTCTTCTTGTCCTCCTAGCCTGTATAACTGCTCTGAAATCTATGGGCAGCTTTCCCATTGGAAAAGTTAGACTGTGCTAATTAATAATTTGACACCAATGATGTATGATACTCTCCTGTGTATTTTCTCTTCATGGTTTTAGTAGTAAGAAGCATGGAAAAATCCAGAAAGAGAAATTTATCATTCGGTCTATTTTTAGCATCCCAAGGGTTTCACATGTACTGTATGAAATTGTAGTTTATTGATTAATTTACTAAATAGGCAAGAAGAGTTCTCATCCTGATGGCAGTGTACAAGCAGCTGCAATCCACAACGCAGCTTCAGAATGAAACAAGTTAATTTCAAAGGAAAACCATGTAAATAAAGTTATTATAAGGAGACTTTATGTCATCTCATGATCCTAGTAAAGCAAGAAAATGCAACAATCTTCTTCACTTGGAATACTCCATTGCTGGGCATTTCTGCCTGCCAAGAGAAGGATACTTTGTCTTTCATGCCCAGGGCTTGCCCTAGTTCTGTGAGCAGGGCTTTAGCCATACCTGCAGAGATGGGGGCAGGATCTGCCTCAAAAATTGCAGCTCACTGCTGAATACAAGGCACTGAATTCAGCCTTTTCCCGCTCTACTTCAGTTAAATCCTCCAGATTTGCTTGTTTCCCGAACTGGAACTAACACTAATAGCAACAGAGGACACACATGTGAAAGATTCTGACTCTTACACACTGGAGCACTTAACTCTGGAATTGTATCCATATAGAGAAAATATTGGTTTTAGGTATTTTAGTGGCCTGCAGTTTATATACAGGAATATAATATATAATATATATAATATATATATATAGGTTATATATTATATGTATACTACATACCTAACAGAAATGCTTGATTCATGGTATATAATTTTCTGTATTCCAGTTGTTCATATCTAGTCTGACCAGTTCTTTGGTATTGCTGAGAGGAGGAAGTCTGATGTGACATTGCAAGAAATATAAAACTAGAAGAATTTTGGGAGGTGTAATAACCTGACTTTTGAAAACAAATGAAATAGCATAGCTATAAAGAATGTGTCTTTATCCTTGGAAGCAGATGGGTGAGGGGAGCATGCAGAGTGTGGAGAAGGGAATGACTCTTGCTGTTTCTTGTAATTATTTCATTCAAATCTTGCTGTGTAGTGAGAAAAGCTTCAGAGTAAGTGTAAGAAAGTGTTTTTTATTTAAGGAACAGTTTAAATGTTCGTGTTATTGCTACGGAGTGTATAGGTGCAAAATGTTCTTACACAGGCTGAGAAAGTGATGAGAAAAATTTGCAAGAGGAGCAACCCATTAAAGACTGCTAAGCAGAAAGGCGCTAACTGATGCAGAAAGTTCCAAAATCCCTAAGTTCTGTAAGGACAGGGTGTTCTGGGGAACTATGGGGCAGCATCCTGGCCATATTCTCTGGTGCCCTGTTATAGGCAGGATTGGCAGATGAGATGCACCCTGGTGTTACCCTGCATGTTTTTTTCAGGTGTTATGGTGTAGAGGTCTGCTAGCGGTGTGGCTGGCAGCCAAACAAACTGCCATGTGTGGTACTGTGGAGGTTCTGAGCAGTAGAGCTCTCCAAATGCAGGTGATCACAGGTACTGGGATGCAGCCAAACTCGTCAGCACCTTCTGGGTTATGCCATGAGCCAAAACTACAGGCCAAAATCAGGAGATTATTATTCCTGGTATTGGTGATAGTTTCTTCAGAGGATGCCTTCTGTCACTTGCTAGTAGATAGCAGGATCATCTTTGTGATTTTGAGGTTGGCATTTTATATGTTTGTTTGTTTGTTTGTTTTTAATGCTTTGTTTGATATAATCTTATAAAGTAAGTAATGAAAGATCCTTCTAGACATTGCATGTTCTATAAAATAAAGGCATGTTCACACATGTAGTTAGATAAAGTAAACCAGTCCAAATCGAAACAGACACAGACACACTTGGGTGTGAAAGTACTGCTTACATATGCTGTAGGAGCTATAGTAAAGCTCTATCTAGGACCACATACTAAGAAGACAGAAACATTCTTCTTCTCTTCCCCCCAATATCTTCTCCTTTGAATCTCTATTTGGGACAAATTTAAAAATAAAACACCTACCTTAATTATCACCTGGAATCTAGTCATTAATGAGGTAACACTTTAAAGAAGGAGATGCCAAACAGTTGACATATGGCATAAAATATAGACTCCTCTTACTTTTTAATTCTGTTCAAAAGATCTGCCTGGGCTACAGCAACCTGAACTCCATTGGTAACCTGGTAACAATCCAGACCATGAAGATTTTTTTTAAATGGGCTTTTGTTGAGAAAAAAAGAGAACCATTATTTTCCAGAGTCTGGTAATGAACCTTTGCCAAGGACTTCATCCAAGTAAGCATTTAGTAGTATTCAGAAAACCGGTAGTGTTGGTTATTTTGCTGCCATCATTCCTACAGAGCATCTATACCTATCTGAGACACCCATGACTAGCTTATCTCACAGGATATTTTGGGTAAAAGTGGATACACCTCCTTTTGGGGAGCATAATGCGAGGCCATGAGGAGGGCTGTACTGGACCAGGCCTAGTCCAGCATCCTATCTTGAACAGTCACTAGCAACAAATGCTTCCCCTGCTTTACCTTCCAGCATCCAGCCTTCAGCTACTCAGAGAATCCCTGATCCAGAGCCAGCTGGTGAGCCTTCAGTAGTCTGTGATTAACCCGTCCACGAGGAATTTGTTTAATCTCTTTTTGAACTGGTTTTTCTCTTCAAATGCTCAGAAAAGCATTCTCATGACACTTCTCTCTGCACTTGTAATGTTCTTGTTTTCAATCCAATGGGAGTTGAGAAAATTCTGTCAAAACTACCTCAAACAGGGAAAGTATGAAGATAAAAGATTTTAAACCCAGAAATATATGCTTTCTCAGAGAAACTCCATTCTATTAACTACCACAGTGTGTCTTGGACGCTATAATGTGCTTCCTCTTTGTTTCCCACAGTGGAGATGAGTGCTGTGCCTTACTACTTTTCAGGAGTTTTTTACTGTATCTCTGCTGTGCCTGCAGACACTTCACAGGTGACTTTGTTTCCCTAGTTCTGGCGTGTATCTTACTATGAATTATAGAACACCTTATACTGTCAGCTATTTTTAACGGAGGCTGGAGGAAAAGAAGAGGAGAAGCAAATGTGTGCTGCTCACTTCCATACTTTCTGTATTTGTTTTCTTTCTTAGCCTGAAAGAAGTACGGACAACTGAGCCCTATATAAATGTTATTATTTTGCACTATTTTTTTAAATTAAATTCTGTTAAAAAGTGAAAGTTATGATGAGACTTAGAAAAAACCCCTCCAGACTTTTTTTCTTCAGGAGTGAAAGGAAACATTTTATGTTGTCGTTTCCATTTGTAGTGGCTTTTTATGCTTAGTCTGATTTTTGTGCCCATCCAAAACCTTCTACTTACATTAAATGAAATTTCAGCCATAACTTCTGATGAAAGAGGTACTTCAAGTGATTGCCAGCAGTGGTTCTCAGACCAAATGAGCAAATGGCAAAATGATACTGGTCAGTAGAGGTTCCCAGCTGTGAAACGAGACCCACTGCCTGCCCAGTGGCCTGATGCTGTGAATTGAGTGATTAGATGTAGGTGCCATGTAGTTGTGCATTGCAATCCTTCCTCCTTCCTGAGTGAGGATTTGTCATGGGGAATACATACAAGGACTAGGCTCTGCTCTTGGTTGCAATGAAGGACAAATCAAAATTACTAAGCTCTTGTTTTATTCAAGTTCATCACATTTAATGTGAGCATAGCAATGCTTCATTCTTTCCATGTTTATTAAACTTCTTTATTTGGAATAAAATGCTTGGGAAACTCTATTATAGTTTTTGTTGTGTGCAGAACAGCAGCTTTTGGAGCATTCATTAGGAGTCTTAGGATTTTACTGTGGCACAGATGATACCTGTGTCCTTGATTTTAATGACTTTCTCCAGCACTGGAAGATGTCAGAACTCTTTCTGTGAATATTCTATACATCTTTGTCAATATTTCTTTCTGTGTGGAGCCCAGCTGGCAATGGTTACATATAACCCACTCACTGTACTTAATTATTCAGAGACATTTTTGCAGTAATGTCTGTGCTGGAACATACCAGATAGAGTATATACAGCAATAGCTTAGGTGTGTATGTTCATGGAAGCCAAAAGAACAATAAACAAATAAATAAAATTTTCATTTATTCATAATAATTTAGAAATAATGACTAAGTAAAATATAAGAGGAAGAAGTGATGTCTTTGGGGCAGCAAAGACAGAGATGAGGGATTTCTAAGATGAATTGCAAGTTTGAAATTGATGGTTAAATTTCAGGGTGTGGTCATTTCACTGATTGGATCCAATTCCTGTCCTGTCATTAATGAATACTGAGTAGCTGGATTTTAAAAATCTGCTTAGTCACTTAATTTTTTTCAGCCACAGGAAAAATACCCAGTTTTGCAGGTTGCAAACAGTTAGATATGCTGTGGAGCCACACCTGGCAGGCAGCTGTGGCCCATGGTATGCTCTGTCACTGGAGTGAAAGACTCTGGGAATGTCAGCAGGGTCTGGAATAGTCAGAGGACCTGAAAGATGGTTAAGGTCAATGCTCTCTTCATTATCAAACCATATGACATGGTTATGTATGACTTTTGAGTGAATAAAACCAAAATTCATCTTCAAGTTGTGTTTGTTTGAACTAACATCAAAAATGCAACTAGAAATTCTCAGCAGCTGAGATTGTGAGTGGTGTGGTGTAGAGTCACAGCCATTTCTTAAAGTGGATATCTTAAAAGCAATCTCTGTAAGAAAGTGTGAAGCAAATTGCTTCATCTAAATCCTTCCCCTATATACCAGTAAGATTTTCTTATTGGTTCAAATGTATTATAAAAGGTAAAAAAAATCTAAAAATAAAAATGGATGAATGTTTTTTTCTTTGACAGTTCAGAAACAGCTCAAATTAGATAACAATTGGTTAATTTAAAAATTATTCATATTTTGATAGTTTGGGATAAATAAAAACTTTAAGAGTAGCTTTAAGATTTTCCCTGCTAATTTCTGTAGATAATATTCTTAATATATACAGCATTCATGCAATGTAGATCAGTCTACTTAAAATGCACTTAGTTGATTTTTATAAGTTATTAATGATGAGGCTGAGAACTAAATGCTGAACATATTTAAGGCTTTATACCATTTTGCTCTTTTAATTTCTTTTGATGTATAGAGTTAATAGAACTTGGGCTGATTTCATATTCAGCAAGCAATACTCTTCTTTCTCTCCCCAGAAAGAATGCACAATGTGATTTATGGACTATGCTTAGACATTATCTTCTCCAGCACTTCATTTTAAAGATGTTTAGATTGTAAATTATCTGGATATAATTGTAAAAAAAAAAGTCACGATGTTGAAATGAAAATTAAGTATTTTGTCTAAGGGGACCAGCAGTAAAACCACTGAAAAACTTCTTTTGTTGTCTTGTCCAAGAAATGGTTAACTGCAAATGTTGTTATTTTTTTAGCCCAAAATTTGCTACTAATAGGAGAATAGCTGTAAATCAATTAATTAACAATTCCTTCTCATGAGCCATCACTTAACTACTTTGCAGTGGCCTATTATGGCATCTAGATAAATTTTCTAATGTTATGTTAGGTTGCCCTTCATGCTGCTATAATTCAGATAAATTACTTCTTTAGATGTTTTGCCAGATTGACTTATGTCCATACACTTACATTGCACAGCTATATTGAGAAAACAACCCAAAATATTCAGCTGAAAGTAAAGATGCTTATACCACTCTATTTTTTAAAATCAGTCGTTAATCTTGATTATTCTGAATTCTGTAGGATTTTTTTTTTCTGAGATATTATTTCTCTCTGCCTGTCCCTTATTAATCTATGCCAGAAGTGTGTCCTGTGGCTGCCTGTGGGCTGTGCAGCCAGGATGGAGAAGCAAGAGGAAAGAGGAAACAATTAAAGCATAAGTCTGTGTTGATCCATATCTCTGAAATGTTGGAGAACATTTCTGTACCCATTTGGTTGCTTCCTGGACTCATCCCCCCACACCACAGTTCTCTACAAAAGAATCCAGAGCTGAAGCTTGCAGGTTTGGCTGAGTCCTCTTGTACCCCATCTGTTAGTTTTACTGCAGGAAGGCACAAGGTTCTCATGGTTAATCTTTCATTATGATTATTTGAAGAATGGTGGTGTTACTTTTCACTATGACATGAATAATTTCCTTAAGCCTCTAAAACCTTTGATGCATGGCAAGTTTATGTTAAAGTGAAGCTTAACACCTCCACATACTCACTCGAATAGGAAGTAAGGATGGAGCTTGACACAGTGATCTGGAAAACTGTAGGTGCCTAAGTAAGAGCATATGATAATCAAAATCCAGAAACATAAAATGCTACTGTATTCAAATTGTTCCTTGTTTACGTCTGAATTAGTTTTTTGAATGTGGTGTTTTCTAGTGCTTTATTAATAATAATTTTATTTTAAAATACAGGATTGTAGAATAAGGAAAGCATTCTGTTCTTTAACTTCTTTCAAAAATATCTCAATTTTTAAGAACAGTTGCTGGCTCCTTCGTTGGAAGGCTGTTCCAGAATCCCCCACCTTTGATGGGTATAGATTTCATTCTATGAAAAGCCAATTTATTTTTCGAAAACTAATCTCGGAATTAAATACTTCTCTGAAGAGTTATCTGTGAAGTCTGGTTTCTAGACACCATCCCTGTTCTAATTTGTTTGTGCACATTAAATTACCTTGTCTCATATGCCCAGGACTGGAAATTCTGCTGTTTCCCTCTGTTTCTTTACCATTACCACCGCTATACATTAAATCAGAGACATGGAAAGAAAGCATGCCTAGGCACCAAACCAAGACTTTCCTTCTGCCTTGTCTCTCAAATGTAGTATCACTGCCGTCCGGCTTTGCTGTACTGAGATGCTGTATCCACACAGTTTGAATGTGCTCTTTCACGATTTTAGTGCCGTTTAGTGCAGCACAGCAAGTTTTGTGACTAAAACTTTTTTTTAAGTTCTTTTATTGTCCTTCTGTTCCAACTATTCTGTAGTTGCAGGGAAGCCTACAACAGAATTTGTTAGGGACAGCATATCTTTAAAGATCTCACTT
The DNA here is from genome assembly GCF_052056855.1 of Sturnus vulgaris. NCBI lineage: Eukaryota > Metazoa > Chordata > Aves > Passeriformes > Sturnidae > Sturnus > Sturnus vulgaris. The sequence continues at coordinate 40,694,890 of NC_142247.1, forward strand.
AAGGGAAGTTGTGAGGAATCTTTCAGTCCCACTTCTGTTTGTTCAGACTAGAAGTAACTCTGAAGTCCATAAAATTATATAATTATGAAACTAGCATGTCTTCTTGCCCTTGCATTTAGTTCTTACAGCTCTCAGGCCTTGTGAAGTCATTCATTCTAAGGCACAAGCAGGGACAAGTCTGGCTTTTTCTTGTTGCTCTCTTAGTTCAAGGTTGATGGGAGATCATCTTGTGTTATGCATATGCATGATAATCAGATCAACAAAATGTCTTCAAGACAGTGGTGTCAACTGGAATTTTTTGAGGTTTAATCTGAGTAGAAGTCATGAAGCCATCTCATGGGATGCAGACTGTCCAGGTTTTTCTGTCCAGGTTCACTGGTGACGTCAGGCATGTACTGATGAAGAGGCATGTGTGAACCTACCTGGTGTTATCAGGGCTCTGAAAGCTCATCAAGCATATTTAGTGATGAGCAGGCAAAAATTCTCTGTGGTGGAGCCCACTCTGTGGTATTTTGCTTTGTCACAGTTCTGGACTCCAGAGCAGATGGCACCAGAAAGTGCCCTCTGTCCTCTAAGCCAGAGAAGAATTAAAACCCTGTGGGCTAAAAATTCCTCTGAAGGCTGAACTCCAAGACAGTCTTAAAGTAGCTCCTGTCTCATTCATTCAGAACTGAGCGTTAGGCCATCTTGTTAGTACTGAAATGACAGTGCTGGCACTTTTTTTTTTGGTTTTGTACCTCATTTAAATTTGCTGGACCTTTTTCAAACTTTTGAAGATTCCTGTCCAGCATGAATACAATGGTGTTCTTTCCTGGTGTCCAGCTTATTCAAACACTACTGTAGTTCAGTCATTAAACTCAAGAAGGTCATCCTTTGATTGGACTCTTTGTTCAATGAGACTAACCAGTTTCTTATAAAAACCCATATTTTACTGCTCAGCCTTTTTCAGTATATAAATCAGTTCCAGATTTATATAGAGTTGAATCAGGTGTTGGAGATGCATAAAATGAGAGTGGGGCAGGAAACAAAACAGCAGGAAATCTCTTGACTGTTTTTCTGTCAAGTTTCTGAATCTGCTCTTCATCTGAGTCCCTTGGCAGTGGGATAAGCTATCAATATTTCTCAGGCTATCAGGACTGCTGGTGTAGTCAATCACAGCAGTAATGCACTGTGCCATGGCTGCAGTGGCGAACATTGTATTTGGTACAAGCAGATGAAGCCTGTAGAATACTAGTAAAAAATACATTGAATTCCTTTTCATCTTTGAGCTACTTGTTATTAACGTTTACTTAGAATAAAAAGTTAAGAATATGAGGAGAAGGTGGTCCAACTTGATTTTTTGAATCAGAGAAAGAAATAGCTGGACTAGAGAGACTTGAAGGAGTTGTAATGGACATTAGGAAGTAAGTCGTAGTATACAGATGAATCCTAGTCTGGGTTTCAGTTTTAAATAATACCTCAGGAAAAAAAATTGAAAATTAATTTCAGTACTTCAGTGGCATGCAATTCTCTTTAAATAATTTAATTTTAATATTAATTCTAGCAACCATAAATTGCAGTGGTCTGAAGGGCTTTTTCATGGTAACTTTTATGCTTTATTAAACATTAATAGAAATAGCCATTTATGACATTGAATCAAACTAAGATACTTATCAGATTTAAATAATAAATGAATGAATGAACCAAATCAGAGAATAGGCAAGTCAGTCTTTTTTATTTTACACCATCTAGATTTGTTGTACTTCAGCATGTGTCTATGCACGAGTTCTCACACATGTGTAACACATGCTTGAGTCATTTAAAGACTTTGTCTTCATTTTCTGTCTTACTTGTTAATGAAATGTTTTCTGATTTTAATTTAACGTGCTCATATTGATTAGACTTTTTTAAAAGGAGCTCAAAGAGCTATACAATTCTCATGAGATACAGGAAAAAAATATTAGGGGTTGAATTATTTTGTTACACAAACCAGAGCAGTTTGCAGAAGTGTTTTTAACTTCACCAGCTAAATTCAAAGGTCATTTTTGAAGAAAAACCTCTTTATTTTATTTTATACCATGGTTAAAAAAAAATTTTAAGACCTCTAAGAGGATTTCTGTAGCAAGCCATTGTGTAGAACAAGGTAACAGATTAATCTAGCATTGAAAGTGCTGCTTAAAAAAATCTCCCAGGACCTACATGTAAATATTGTGATAAGCCAAGTCCAGGTTGTCCTATTCAAGCAGATTCATAATTAAAACAGACCCATGTGCAGAGAGAGTCACAAGCAGAGTATGAAAAAAAGAAATGGGCAGGACAGAAGCAGAGAGAAGTTTAATTCAAAACAAAACATTAGAGTACATCTGCCAGATACTCCATGCAGGAGCAAGATGAGGACAAATAAGAGCTTCAGGCATTTGGAATCTCCTCCAACCCATCTGTTTTCTATGAATATTAGTTAGTGCTTAGACATTAAGTATCTAGGCCATTCCTACACCACACATCACAACCAGGCACAGCAGTATACCACAGGAAGCTGGTGGTGCAGTGATGCCAGACCCTGGACCTGTCTGTGTGTGTTGAGTGCTTCAGGCTTTTGCAGATCTACCATGCTTTAGACTACGTCAGTTCCCTAGGCTGGAGTCCAGTTGGGGCTGCCTCCCCAAACTGCAGAGTCTCAAATGATTGTCTGCAAGTAAGTGTTTGGATGAAGGTGTTTCCCTCTCTGATCTCAAGTTATATAGTGCATCAGTATATTTTTCCCAAAATTGCAGCCTGGATAGGTTAGAAATTGCTGTAAGAGTTATCTATGCAGATGCTTGATATTAAAACCTCGTGGAATTAAAAAAAAATTGCAGAACTTAACAAAGTTGTCCAATTGTCCCTGCCCAGTTGACCAAGGGAAGCCAGTTGATGTAATCTTTTTGGATTTCAGTAAAGCTTTCGATACTGTCTCTCACAGGATTCTTCTGGATAAAATGTCCAGCACTCAGATGGATAGATACATCATGTGGTGGGTGAGCTACTGGCTCATGGCTTGAGCATGAAGGGTTACAGTGAATAGGGTGACTGATCATCAGTTTCATTCCACAGGGCTCCATTTTAGGGCCAGTGCTCTTCAAAGTCTTCAAAATCTTCATAAATAACTTGGATGAGCAAAGGTATATTAAATGGTTGCTGATGACACTAAATTGTGAGGACCTGTTGATTCCCTCAGAGAGGCCCTGCAGAGAGACCTTGACAAATCAGAGGGCTAGACAATCAGCAGTTATATGAAGTTTGACAAAGACAAGTACCAAATTCTGCACCTGAGATGAGGCAACCCTGGATGTTGACTGGGGAAGGAGATGCTGAAGAGCAACACCGCAGAAAGGGACCTGGGTGTCCTGGTCAGGGGAAAGTTGAATGTGAGTCAGCAGTGCCCTGGCAGCCAGGAGGGTGAACCCTGTCCTGGGATGCGTCAGGGACAGCATTGGCAGCCAGGCAAGGGAGGGGATTGTCCTGCTCTGCTCTGCACTGGGGCAGCGGCACCTTGAATATTTTGTGTAGTTTTGGGAGCCACAATATAAGAAAAATATTAAGTGATTAAAAAGCATCCAGGGGAAAGCTACAAAGATAATGAAGGGCCTTCAGGGGAAGCCATACAAGAAGTGGCTGAGGTCACTTGGTCTGTTCAGCCTGAAGAGGAGGGGAGACCTCATTTCAGTCTGCAACTTCCTTGTGAGGGGAAGAGGAGTGGCAGACACTGATCTCTGTTCTGTGGTGATGAGTGACAGGACTTGAGGGAATAGTCTGAAGCTGTGTCAGGGAGGTTTAGGTTAAATACTAGAAAAAGATTCTTTACCCAGAGGGTAGTTGAGCACTGGAACAGGCTCCCCAGGGAAGTGGTCCCAGCAGTCCCTGACAGAGTGCAAAAAGTGATCGGACAGTGCTCTTGGGCACATGTTATGACTCTTAGGGATTGTCTTGTGTGGGCCAGGAGTTGGATTTGATGATTTTTAGGGGATCCTTTCAAATCAGGATATTCTATGATTCTATTTTAAAATGATAAGTTAAAGATTCATCTTTTGTTACACATGAATCTATGATATTGCCAAAAGCACACAGTAAAGTATGAGACAAGTAAAATTAGAAAATGGATGAATTGGAAGCATTAAATATCAAATGGAAGCTTTCCAGTAATGGGTGTCTTGAAGATAAATGTCAGTGGATTTGCTTTGTCACCTTTGGACCTTTAGCGGTTGAAGCACTGCCCTGGAGATAGTATTTATATCATTTGCAGCTTCAAGAAGCAAGAAACTTCTCTGAACCTTTAAAGTCAGCTTCTTAAATCCTAAAGTAAATGTGATTAAGCTTTCAAAAATGCTGACAAGATAATTCCATTCAACTCCAAATGGATATGTAGATTCATGACGTTAAAATGCAATTAATTTTTGTTTAAAATACCATATTTGAATTTTTAACCTGCCTTTAAGAATCCAGGTTTACTAAAGCAGGAACTACAAGTTGTACTTGACACTGGATCACATGTAAGCTTTCCTGTTAGGGCAGTGCAGGCACTTCCACTTTGCTAGTGCCCAGTCACAGAATCACAGAGTCAAGAAGGCTGGAAAAGACCAGAGATCATCCAGTGTAACCTAGGACCAAACACCACCATGTCAACTTGACCATGGCACTGAGTGCCACATCCAGCCTTTCCTTAAATACCTGCAGGAATGGTGATTCCACCACCTTCTTGCGCAGTCCACTCCAATGTCTAATCACCCTCTCTGTGAAGAAATTCTTCCTAATGTCCAGCCTAAACCTACCCTGGCACAGTTTAAGACAGCCCTCTTCTACTGTTGGTTGTTTGGAAGAAGAGCCAAACCCCCACCTGTCCACAGCCTCCTTTCAAGTAGTTGTAGAGAGCAATAAAATCACCTCCAGCCTCCTTTTCTCCAGGCTAAACAACCCCAGCTCCATCAGCTACTCCTTGTAGAACACAAGCTCCATGCCCTTAACCAGCTCCATTTCTCTTCTCTGGCCATGCTCCAGCACCTCAATGCCTTTCCTGTAGTGAGGGGCCCAGAACCTGGACACAGGATTCGAGACGTGGCCTCACCAGTGCTTAGTACAGGGGGACAATCCCTGCCCTGGTCCTGCTGGCCACACTATTGCTGATACAAGCCAGGATGCCATTGGCCTTCTTGGCCACCTGAGCACACACTGGCCCATGTTTAGCCGCTGTCAGCCAGCACATTCAGGCCCTTTTTTCTCAGCAACTTTCCAGCCACTCTGTCCCCAGCCTGTAGTGCTGCCTGAGGTTGTTGTGACCCAAGTACAGGACCTGGCATTTGGTCTTTTTCCTGCCACTGGTCTCGGCCCATCAATCCAGCCTGTCTAGGTCCCTTTGCAGGGCCTTCCTATCCTCCAGCAGATCAACACACTGACCCAACTTGTTTTGTCCACAAATTTGCCAGTGGTAGATTCAATCTGCTCACCCAGATCATCAAAAATAATCATCAATGTTTCCATACACTAATTATCTTCTTAGACAACCCTTCTTAACACAAATATTTTTGCCTCTGGTCTTTTTTCAAAGGGGAAATAAATTTGTGATTATGTGATAATTAGGGGACTGAAAAACCTTTTTTTCCTGTCTTTACAAAAATCTGAGTGGTAAAATGATTGACTTCAGGTGGAATGATAGATGTTGCGTTCGTGTGAGCTTTTAGCAGAAGAAATTACTTTCAGTGTCCTGAAAACCCATTTGGTTTAGTTACTGGCTTTGAAATTGCCTGATTGAACATTGTTCTTTTTTCCCCCTCCTACAAAAACCAAAATACGTGTCTTAGAAAATTGTTTTCCATAGATGGCCAATTTTTTTAGAAAATTGTTTTCCATGGAGGACTAATTTTTTTGTCAGTGTGTACCAAAGGCTTGTTCTTCATCATTGTGTGGACTGTCATACAAACCTCATGCATCCAAAGAGTAATTGCAGTTGCTTTACAGTACATGTCCCTATTTGAGACACCATATGCAGCCATCCTTATTCCTGTGGTAATGCCTTGAGTTACGTAGTGAAGCTGTGACCCTGTTGCTCCCAGCTTGATTCTCCTTTTACCAAGGAGCTGGTGTAATCACAGGACAGTTCTTGAGCGGGGACAGTATCCTGCACAGCCAGCATTTGGTCACAATGCTAGAAGTTTAAGCTTATGGTGAATGGTGAATACACAAGTGTGGATTGAGTTCCATTTATTTTGTAATTTTAGTACAGAGTGAACAGGGGAGAGTATAAAAATACTCTGTCTTGAAAGGAAATTGTCTGTGTTAGGGAGTCCTTTGAGTTTGCAGGGAAGAAATATGTATTCCAGTGTGATTGTGGCTAAACTAAGAGGCCTGGTTATCCTGGCTTTTCTTGACACTAACATTTGAGTGTTTATTGTGTATAAAGAGGTCTTGTAGCATATAGATATGTATAATTGCACCTAACTTCTATGCAGTACTTGAGCGAAGTCATTCATCTGACTGAGGCAGCAGTTATACTGCAAAGTAAAGTCAAAGAAGCCACCTCTGAAAAAGTTCATATTTTGTAATTGAAAAATTAAAGGAAAACAAAAAACTACTGCTTATTTCTTTTGGATGCAAAGGGGCATATATATATAAGAGTTACTGGTTTGTATACAGAGTACATACTATAAAAACTGTGTGGAAACAGGAATTGTGTAAGATTTTAAAATATCTATCTATCTATTTATCTATCTGTCTGTCTGTCTATCTAGTATTTTTTAGTATTTTCTCTCTGAGATTTTGAAATAGCATATAAAGAAGAAGAGTACAAAAAAAAAAAAAAAAAGGAAAAGTTTGCATAATGTACTCCTAGAATATTCTGTCTATCCCCAAAAGTTTGTTACTTTGGGAATTCCCAAATCACAGCTGCCATCTTTGGGCTTAATTTTGTTTTAGAGATTTCTGTATTGCTTGATTGTGTAATTGCTTCTGAACTAATTGACATCCTTACATAATCAGTAGTGAGATCTGTAGTACACATGCCTACTGTGGAGTGAGCTTTGATGGCAATCGCCAGATTTCCCTTTTTCCCTGTAAAGGCATGGGCAGTACACAAACTGAATTTCTTCTGAAGAAACTGATGTGAAACTTGTGCTTCACATGCATCTTTATTTTAAATGAATACTCTCTTTGGGACACATTGCATGAGGAACCTGTTCCTCAAGAAACTCTGCATGCAGGATATATGTGGTTTGGGATTTCAGATTTATTTCTTAATGTATGCAATAGATAGAACTAAAAAGCTATGAAACACCACTCTCAAAAAGATGTTTCCTGTGTCCTGATGTTCCACAGTGGGTAACAGCCATGTGGGGAAATGATGATTTATCACCTTCAGTGTTCCTGACTTCCCATCTTCCAAGTCCTGTTTTTTACTCTTGGGTTTTAAACCTTAGTGGTTTAAACCTTAAAAACCTAACAGTTCTAAACTGTTATAGTTAACTGTTATAATAGTTCTAAACTATTATGTCTTTCTTATGAACTGCTGTGCTGCTATATTTTACCTTCTCAATAATATCACCGCTTTCTGCACTTTTCTTACCTCACATTAACTGTAGGTCACACAGTATTTTACACTTTCCTGCCACTCTTCATGAATAAACTGGAACAGCGGCTGCACAGCTGTGCTGTGCTAAGCTGAGTCTGGCACCACAGACAGCTGAGTCCTCGGTTGAAGGCACACGGCCAGGGTTCAGTCGTGCCACCACATTAGAGCTGGGAAGAAGTGGAACACCTGAAGTGCAGGTGGTGTGAGGTGTGGGGTGCAGTCCCTGGTCCTGGTCCCTCCTCTCTGCTTCTGGGTCAGTGCAGGGATGGTCACTGGTACCCTTCCACCTCCTGGTACCCTTCCACCTAGTGTTTTGGAGTGGAGGAGGATGAAAATCTCAGAACTGTTTGAAGCACCTGAGCTGGGGATGTCGGTATTTATAGGATGGTATCATGACATTTTCTGGTGAGGTGTCTTTCCTAGTAACACTTAACCAGCTTTGAGGTTTTTTTCACTGTTAAAGGGCAATAAGTTGATTATCTTGTTAGCTCCCTCAAAGAATTTCAGCATCAATGGGAGGGATGGTTTCCTGCTAATGAACACAACTAATCTTCCCTGGTGTATCACCCTTAACAAATACTACAATTTATATGCAGTTTTGAGTTACCATTCCAATCAAGATTTAATTTTTAAAATAATTGCTGCTTTCTCTCATACATAAATACTGTAATTTTTTTGCTGTTTTTTTCCACAAAAAAAATACCATTACATACTGTGTTCAATTCATAATAATTAACTTGCTCTTACTAAGCATGTAGCATCAATGACTGCAAAAGAATATAGCATACATAAGGAATATAAAAATGCTGTGATTTTTAGTCTGTGCACAAAGAATTATTACAGAAGAATACCTCTTAGTAAGTAAATTTCAGTTGTGTCTTAACTACTAAACAGATATGGTATAAAATAATGTACTGCATTTTTTATTAATTACAGTGGTAAATTTCTTAGACATAGCACATATATATGAAATATGGTTTATCAAATCAATTAGGATGCTTAACCATGAGTCTCAAGTTATTTATTCTGAGCCCACAAGCAATGCAGTAGATCTTGAGAAGCTTTTACAAAGCTACAGTATTTTGTAGCCTAAGTTTACAAAACACTAGAGGAAACTGTTTTAATAAAAAGAAAATATGTTTTAAATTATTAATTGTAACATTATGTAATTAAAACCATAAAACTTAAGTGGAAAGCAATAAAAACAAATTATTATCATTTATTTTCTTCCTCTACTTCCTTCTGGGGACATCGGAGCAGCTGTAATTACTGTATGCAATCATTTTATGCTTGCCAGGGAAGAGCTAAATACATGTAATTGATAGCAACAGCTCAGTTTCTCAAGTGAGGAGAATGAGTGCTTGTGCTTACATCCAGTAATTGCAGCCAGTTTTCTCTTCCCAGTTTGCAGCAAGTGACCTTGCCGTGGTTGCAAGGAAAGACAGCTATTTTCTTCTTGAGGCAGTAGAAAGGAGATAAATCCAAGAGAATGTGATGCTTACAGAAACTGAAGTGACCGTTTCCTAAATGAGGAAGCAGAAGCTAATGTCTCGCTGTAGTCTGAATAATCTCTCTCTGTCTGTGCATGCTGAATTTCACTTAGATTGTAGCCTGTTGTCCATCTGAAAGATGGACACCTAAAACAATGTGAACTAGATGTAGGGAGAGGATACCTGCATGTAATACGGCGCATTCTCTCCAGTTCCTTGGAATAGCAGCACATTCTCTCCAGTTCCTTGGAATAGCAAGGCACTAATATGTGTTCTCCTTAAAATATTTTTTCTAGGTTGAAGATCAGGAAGAATGGTTTGGCTCCACTGATTTGAGAAGGAAAATCGTTTATTCTTGTCAAACTGGTTGTCTAGTGTTAGCTGCATAGGCGCTTGTGATAAGGGCATTTGGTACACTGTATCAAATGTAGGGATGGCCATGCAGCTGCCAGAGTTGGGGTGGTTCTTGCTGGAGCAGCATTTTTCTTTGCAGGCTGTGCAAATAGTCACCAAGTCTTGCGTTTGCTGCCCCAGCATGAGCTAGTTCCAGTGGCAGCAGATGTTTGTGTGAGCAGAAGCTGCTCCTTTTCAGGAGCTTAGCAAACCTGAGGATTGCTTGAGTAGTACAAAGAGATGAAAAATACATGAGGTAGGATCATTTTCCAATGTGAATTACTATTCTTAAATGATTATTCTATATGGTTTCCCCTGGAAGGCTGTATGTGATATCTGTGGATATATGACAGTGTGAGACTTCTTTCTCCGTCAAAGCAAGTTCACACAGGGTGTTTGCGGAGCTCATTTAAAGCTGCCCATTAGAGTTAGCATACTTAACACCCCCTTTCTGCTCAGCATGGTGTAACTGCATGACATAGTTAAGTTGAACTCAAAATTATTGTTCTCAGCTTGTAATAAGCTTGGAAAGCTGCTGCTACTGCTAAGAGACAGAGAAGAGTCGGAAAGTCTGAAGGCTTTTTAGTTTTTTTCCACTCGTGAGATACCTCTGGTTGTGAAACTACAATTGCCTTTATCTAGAACTCATCATAGCTACGACTGGACTAGGGGTATTCCCAATCTAGTTCCTTTTGACTGCTGCTGAGAACTGGATTGATATTTTTGGAGAGTTTAGTCGTGCTAAAATGTGGGGGAAGTTGAGTGGTAATGGCTGATCTAGACCCTGTTTTTCTGTATGTGCAGTTACTTTTCCCAGTGTTCATCATTTGCTATTATCAGAACTGAATTTCATCTGCTATTTTACCATTTTACCTTCAGTAACTTGGTATCATGATCTCCTGTAATTCTTCACAGACAGCTTTTAGATCTTATTGCCTTGAAGAGTGTTCTGTCTTCAGTACCCTTTATCATCTCAGTGTTGTGCCCCCTTTTGTCACCCTTATGGATCTGCTGCACAGCCAAAGATCTCTTTCTGGTACCCTTGTTCCATTGTCAAAACCAACAAATTATGTCTACAGTTTTTTCCTTTATTTTCTGCTTTTAATCTGCAAAAAGCAATTCTTGAAGGAAACAGTATTTTCCAGGGAAGCGCCCTGTTAGCTGTGGGTAGAGGCTGCATGTGGGTCTCCAGGATCCTTTGCTTTGCCAGTTTCTGAGTTTGCTTCCTTCACAGAGCCAATCAGCCGAGGAGGATGCTTTAATACAACACTTAGATGATTAGGCTGTTTTTTCCCTTTTTTCTAGATTTGCCAGTGGACTACAGTAAATAATCAGAAGAGCAAAAATACTGCTTTCATCATAGCTTTATCATTTTAGGTGAAAGGAAGCTTTGTATCATGACTGAATTCCAAAGAAATATAACAGTAAGTGTGTAAAGTTTGGTGGTTTCCAGCTTTAGCTATTGGGATCCATCTACTGCCAAAACCTGCTGTTTAGGTTTGTAGTAAGTGTGTGTCACATTTTACCTGGCTAGTAAAATTCATGGTGTGGTAGAACATGAAGATGCTAGCACACAATAAGGAAATTTTCAATTCTGTGTTGAGTAGACAGAAGAGTAAGTACAGCAGATGATATTCTAGAAGGTCTGCTATTCCTGCTTTAAAGGAAAACAAAACATGATGTTAGGATTCGGATAATTGCAGCAGTATGGTTGCTAGCTATAAAATTATATTTTCTTTGTTCAGTTCTTCAAGTATTATTGAGGCTTACTGAGTAATTTCAGCTTCTGGAGTAAATCGGAGAAATGAAAAAAGTGAAAAGCAACTGAAAGAAAAGTGTTAGCATGACAGTGTTTCCAACTCCCAGTACTGCCATTTCCAAGCTGAGCAGCCTGATAAATGCATATTCAGCAGCTTGTTGTGGAAGCACCAGTGACATCCGCTGGTGGCATCCAGTTAGACAGCTCCCAGTCTGCTGACTTGGAGTAAGTTACCCAAAGATCTTTAATACTCAGCCATTTGAACGTTTAGGATTTCTTTACATCCTGACCCAATTAATCTTATCTTTGTTTTATGCTTTTCATTTTGGTAGAGCAGGATTTCTTTTACTGCTGCATTGACAATGAGATTCAATTACTGCCTCCAGCTGGTGTTGCCTTTTTTGTTGCTCTGCATGATATCCTAATTGACATAGAATTGTGGAATCTGCTTGAGATTATGAACTGTATGCTTTAGCAAAAGAGTCTAAAATCATTAAGATTGCATAGCTGACTTCCTGCAGTGCCTGTTAGGGATGAATTCATGTTTATTTGTAGTGTTGACAACAGAAGCTGAAACCATATATCCTTCTTCTTTATGTAAGAGAAATTGTAAATATCAGCTGGCTACAAACCGTTATTCCTATATGAAATTTCTCTTCAGGTTTTTAACAAGTTCTGCTCAATTTGGTGTCTTGATACTTTGTGTTAGCACAAGACAAAGTGCAGTTAGGATGTTAATAGTCACACTTACTAGATGAAAATTTCATGTCAGTAACAACTGTCTGGCATTCAGCTGCTCTCTAGATGTATTATATGAATTAGAAGGAGTGACTAGTTTTTAAATGCATATATTTTCAAAAATTTCAGCAGTTTGTGAGGTTGCTGTTTCCTGTTGGAGATGTAAATGAGAGCAGTTAAAGGCTAGATTATTCTCTCAGTGACTTAGTGTTGTTGGGTCTTTGTACTATCAGCAGAACTGGGAATATTGGATTGTAGTAGGACTTTTTTATATAAAAAAACCTGAAAGTAACGTCTCCAACAGAAATTATGGTGCTTTATTTCTATTCTCCCCCAAGACACAATCTTACATGAAGAGACCAGTTCTGCAAGGTGAGAAGTCATGTATGTATTTCCATTTTTCTGCTTCATTGTTTTGTTGGATGCCGTGTTCTTTTATGAGAGGGACCATAACCGAGACTGTGAAGAGACAGACATGCTGTGTATGAGAGAAGATAAAACTGGAAACCAGACTCTGTCACTAAACCAGAAATGGTCCAAAACTATTCTCTTTATAAGCACTTTGTCTGACTCTTTGAAGGTTTGCTCCTTAAAACAATAGGAGATACAGATCCTTTTGATATTTTTAAATGTCAAAATGTAGGAGCCAGAAACCAGATTTGTCACACCTGACTTTATTCATCCAAGTGAGTTGCATGAGCTAGGTTTATAGTCTGCTTTGCCACTCTTAGGAGGAGGCAAGTGAAAGAAGACAATCAAGTACCCACTAAGACACTTAGATCTTCGGTAGGCTGAGCTGTTTTTGTGGTCAGGAGATCTCTATCCTCCAGCTATAGACAGTGTCTTGAATGACTCTGCTCTTAAGTTTGTAATAACAGGCTTCAGGATGTGCCTCAGAGCATTAGCCTTTGCTTCTAGATTATGCTACTGTAAAAGATACGCATTTGAAAAATCACCCATTAAGATATTAAAATGTGATTTCCCAAGCATTAACTTGATTAGTTTGTTTTTTGGTTTTTTTTAAAGAAGCATGTTTAAAATCATTAGCCGTTTTTAATTAAATTTCCAAACCATTAGTGCTTTTCTTAATAGATATTTTAACATAGTGCTGCTTTTCCACTGAGTCCGTTTGGCATGGAAATAGCTACTATAAACTATAGGATATTACAGCTTCTGTAGCAAATCTTGGGGCTTGTTTATAGCACAATTACAGTGATAACCAGTATCCTGTACATTTTCTAATGAATCAGAACAGACATTCCCTGTTTATTCCTGATTAACTCCTGTTAATTCCCTAAGAGAACTTTAGGTCTAAACTCCACAAAGTAGGACCCTGTAGCAATATAGGTAAGTTTCTAAATTATTTATCAAAGTGTAAGTGTTATTATTTCTGTCAGTGCTGTTAGAATAAAACTTCTTAACAATAAGAATTTATTGGAAAGATCTGTTGGCAAAGAAAAAGAATTGAAGCAAATTATAACCTAAATGTCATTACTGGTAAAACGTGTCACTTCTTGCAATAGTCAAGTCCACTCATATTCCCAATTCCAACATGGCAGAAAAGAACATTCCAGCACTAATCCTAATATCACCTAGGGAAAAGTCCTAAAGGAGCAAGTTTTTTAATAGTATTTGTCTTCAAATATACTAATTTATGTTTATTGCCTAATTATATAAGATGTATGATGGCACTACCAACCAGAGAACCAAAACACCTTTGTTTTAATGTCATTTAGTTTGTATATCTATCTCAATTTAATGAGATAGTATTTTTCATTAGATATGGAAGATAAAATGTATTAAATTGGGGAAAAAATGCAACAAAGCAAGTTTTGTTAGGAAATCTTACCAAGTTTTCATCTACTTAAGGCATTCTAGATCTGCACAGGTTCATGTATTGCAAGCATTAGTACTGTAATATCTAACTGAGAGAATACACTCACCAAGCACAAAAAATCTTCTACACATTGACTGTATAAATTTCTAATTCTGTCAGTCTTCTTTTCAGTCTCACATTTTTCTGTTCATTTCAACAAATTTTGCGAACCTTAGCATCTTACATGGAAACAGCTTCTCCGCAGCGCAAAGGCAAGCTGCCTTAACTTTATTAGCAGTAAATGGATTTTGTCTCATTGGTACCAGGATAATGCTGTTGTCTACAAATAGGAGAGTAGCATAAGAAAGATGCTAGGTTGCTAGGCACATGATGGAGATTAAGCGTTTATTCATTCTTTATGAAAATTGATAGATTTTTTTCCTCAAAGAGATATAGAATTTTTATTTTTAAATGTGCACATAAATTTTAATTCTAAGGAAGAATTAATGCAAACTTACAGACTTAAGTCTGCTTACTTAAGCAGACTTACCAGCAAAGATAACCTCTTTAAAATTGTCTTACCCTTTAATCTCTTAGGTCAGTTGAATGTATTCCTTACAAGTATCATTTATTACAGCATTTACTATGTATTTTCATTAATTGATTAAAATCTCACATTATGGCCAGGTACGTGTTAAAATTAAATCAATTAAATACTTCGGAGTGACAAAGGACTTAACTTTTATAGATGCTGAACATCTGTAACTAGTACTGAGACTCACTGGAATGAAACATCAAGTTTTGGGCATCCCTGGAATTTGCCATTTGGTGGAAATGAGTTTAGCACCTCTCTGGTGGCTTAATCAGTATCAAGAAAAATTGGATTCTATATTGCATTATAAAAAATCAGGCTGTCTTCAGTAGTAAGTGCACATTCTTCCAGAGCTTTAGAAGCCATGAGATTTGCAGTTTGCTTTATCTTTAAGCTTCTTCAGCAAGAAGTAGAAAGGGTTTAATAGAGAGCATATGCCACTTAAAGAATGTTCTGTGCTCACCAGTTTGTTCTTACAGTGTAGGTTACTTTTCTTTCGCACAGACATCTAAGGAAAATTCTGTTTTATGATAGTTAATAATTGAAATAGTTTTTGCTAGTCTTCAATCCAGTTTCTCTCAAAAATTTGCAAATGTCTCTCCATAAAAGAGGTATTTGCCCAACAGTTACACTCTACTGAAATTCCTGTTTGTACCAAGATTATTTACAGAAACACATGAAGGTACTATGGGACTCTGCTGAGAAATTATAGCAATGCAGTTACTGAAAATCAAAGTAATCAAAGAAGTGGACTCCATGCTTCACTTCTGGAACTGTTCATCCTCCAGCTTAAATGAACAAAGCTCTATTCAAATCAGTTTTTAGCATGACTCAGTCTCCAAATTCAGTCTAAATGATTATGCATGAGGATCATTGTAAGGTGCCAATTTTGTGTAACTATGCCAATGATAATAAAATTGAATAAATGTTCAAATGTGAATAGTAAGATAATAAAGCTGAGGCAGTGAAGGATTGGAGGTGCTTTCAGCTAGTTACATAGTGAAATTTGATTTTTGAAATTTACAGTAAAACCTTAGTCTATACCATGTAAATGGAAAAGAGTCCCATCCTAGGAAATTCCATTGCAATTATCTGATGTTGCTGACTACAGCAGATGAGATGCTTTGCCAATTGTCTTCTCTTCTTCAGAAGACAGTTGAAAGAGATTAAGGAATTGCCATCAGCGTTTCCTCTACTGTTTTTAACCTACTGTACTAGTACTAGTTTCTAGTGCTGCATAGCACATAGTTTTCCCCTTCGTGCTTACAGCATATTTAAAGGCAAAATCTGCTTGTAGAAAGCAGTGCTAAAGTGGCCTGCAGGCCCACCAAACCATAGTAGGTAGACATGGGCAGACTTTTGCCATCACTGAACAGCTCAGTGTGCTGGAAAGTGTGAACATTGCTTGAAATGCCTGATTATCTTAACCTTAAGATCCAGCAAAAACGCTATCACCATCGTGTCTGATATATCACAGCAGAGAAGTGAACTGCAGAGGCATTGCAACTGTTTCCACCATTACAAGAAACAAGTTATAACAGGTGTTAAAAGGCATTTTCTGTCCCCTCTTGGAGATGGGCAGTCTCCTGGATTTTCCTCCTATAGAAAATGTCCTTTCATGACAACAGCCTTCATTGGCTCTGAATTACTGTGGTCAGTTCTTGGCAGAACAGTGAGAACTGTCTCCTGAAAGTTAAGTATTTGAGAAGGACACAGAACAGTCAGGGCTTGGCGGCTAATGATGCCTTAAGTTTTAGCTTTCATATTTTCCAGATTCTCTACTGCACTAGTATGTAACTCTGAACTTCATATAAAGCGTTAGCCAGTGCTCCTCACAGTTTAGTCAGACAAAACAATCCTTTGCCAGCCTGAGAACCAAGGACACCGTCGCAGCTTCAGGCCCCAAAAGTGTAAACAACAGCAAATTGAGGAGAGCAATCTGGGAGGATGGGACTTCATAACCTGAAGCTGTAATTGGATAATTGACTCTAATATGTAAATGGACCAAAACTTATAAAAGTGTGAAAACTCATGACCAGTCATCCATCTCGGGTGTAGCCTTGGCCAGTCTCTTGTACTGCTCAAGGTGTATTTTTTGAAGGCATTTTAATAAATACCTTTAATAATAAATACCTTTATTCCTTAAACACTCTCTAGCCTCTGTTCTAGGTAGCCTCTCAAGGCATCAGTTTTAGGGACTTGGTAAGTCCAGTTCACCGTGAGCTGGTTGGCTATGAGATGTTTCTTCTCTCTATTTGCCAGAGACCAGAACAAAAGAGATTGTAGGATCTAGCCTCCATCACTAGTGTCTCTTACTGAGTTTGGGCTTGTTTTGGCATTTGTAACACAGATGATCCTCCTGCACTGAATATTAATTTATTGCTGCAAAAACTATAGTTTAGTTTTGAGGGACAGTTTGTGGGTTTGTGTGAGTCTTTCCTTGCACTGACAAAAGATGTATTTATCCTAAAACAATTTTTTCTTTGGGGAGTTACGTGACCTTGTACACATCATGAAGTAGATAGAGTTCAGATTTAATCCCATGATGGAATTTTATTTCAAATTGTAGAGACAGACCTTTTTATTGTGCTTTTTAAAAATAAGCAGTTGCTTTTCTGTGACATTTAAAAAGGAAGCATGTGTGGAAAATCCTTTATTGCAGGCTGAATGACAAGGAAAAGTTAAAGGCTCAGAAGGAAACTAAAAAGCTGTGTACCAGTTATCTATGCAAAAATAGGTTTCTTTGTTTTACTGCCTTACTACTAAATAAAAGTTCATGTTGATGTAGTTACTTTCCTTGGAAAGCAGTTGTCCATGTCTTCAGGCCTGATTTTGTGTCAAAGAAGGAACATGATGGTGGTGGTGATACATAGGATGATAATATAAAGAACACTGACATACAGAAGTGTGACTGCTTAGTTTTTAGGTATTCCTGGAAAGTTAGGAACTGCAGCAGGATTTTTAGTGACATAATACTTGAAAGGAAAATACAGCATGTGAAGATTTTCGTTCAGGCTAAGCCACATAGAAGACTTCAGCTTTGGGAACAAGAAGAAGCAGGACCATTGAATGAATCTGCACCTGAATGAATGGTTCTGTGGATACATTTTTCTTTTCTTGAACTAAGTACTAAAACTTTATAAGCAGTTTAAAATTATTTGTTATTAAATACAAGTCTTATTCTAATTCCTCAATGTACAGAAATCGTAAGATTAATTGGTAGATATTTTCTATCAGTGTGTGCAGAATAATGGCAATTAAGTGTTGGCAGAACATCAGCTAAAAGAGGATAGACTTTTCTCACTGCTATTGTTTTCCCTTACTTTTTTTAAACTCGTAAAAAAAATAATTCTCTGTGTTACGATGAATAAAGGTAGAATGCTTTTAACACTTTCATGGTACAATTAAATGATGAAATTTTTACAAACAAGATCAGCGTTGAATAAGCAAAACACAAGTAATTTTGATTTATCTTTAATTTTACATACGTGTTTTTCTTATTAATTTTATATGTACTTTTACAGGCAGTTCAACAGGAAGGGTGTCAGTGTCATCACGTGTCCTAGCAGCAGACAACATCAGTTAATGAATATCTCCAAAATTAACTTTTGAGCAACTATCTTTGTGATAAAAATTATCTTCAGTTATTAAAGATTGGTAGTTCAAAACAGGCTAGTAAAGATGAAAGTGTTGCAGAAAACTAGAAAAGAAAGTGTGCGAATTGGCTTTGTTTTGCTGTAACATTCTGAAACTGGGACAAACAAACTTGGCATTGGGGCATTTGGAAGTAAGCAGTCTCCAGCTGCTTTCATGACATAGGAAACTTGCCACATGATTACAAAAGCATGGATAATGCTTCAGTGATTTTTCTGGAGTTCTTCTCTGGCTCTGCAAATGGAACTTGAAATTTGGCTGGCAATGAACAATAATAATCCTTTGGATGCTTACAGAGAGCACGGGAAAGTTTTACACTCTTAATTTCATTTTATTTCCTGCAGACGAGCAGAGTATGAAAGTGTCTCATTGATATAAAAGCTAGCCAGTTGTCTTCATCTTAACTTAAAGGTAATAAGCTATTTAAGCTGTTGGATACCATAAATTCAAAATGTCTTTCTGTGACCTCATCATGTCTGATGTGAATTGTTACATTCTATAAAAATTACCTATTCTGTGTCTCTTTCCCATTGGGTACAAGCTCAGCTCTTTGTGTGCTTTCAGAAGGAGATGATGCAATTTCTCAGGGCCCGGAAGAGCAGACTGCTCGGCAGGGGAAGGCGCTGCATGAGCCAAGGCAGGGCCAGTGTCCTCAATGACAGCAGTACCATTTGTGCTGCCTGCACACATCACCTCGTTACACTCCCCATTTACATACTCACCCTGCTAAGACAGCCTTCCCCACTCACTTTTCATATACACAGACACATGCAAACATGCAGATCCTTCCATTTCTTATGACTGAAACCATACTCAGGTACATGTACTTGTAGGTAGACATACACCTCACAATTTATAAGTGAATAAGAAGAGCAGAGGAGGTCCGGTGATGGAAATCAGGAATCAGTCGGGATTCAGAATTCCAGAATCACTGGATTGCCAGTTTGGACTGAAGTCAGCAAGGCAAGGTCAAGTCTGAGCAGAGTCTGCATCATTTCTCTGGCAAGAGCCCAAGTGTCAGCACCTGCATGAGCGGAAGCCTCGGGGAGGCTTCTAACAGTCCATTCTCATAACTGGGTTAGGGACCTGTGGAGTATGTTCAAATAGGTGTGCAAAATACAAAGAAACAGTTCAAGAACAGCAGAAGTTACTTCTATTAAGGGCATTCCCAGAATCTGTGGTAAGCATTTTTTTTAGCATGGCATGGATTCAGACCAGCTCCATTTGAGCAATTCCCCCTACTCTTCTTAATGGCAAACTTGGCACAGTGAGATGTGTTGAGTCATTGTCTTCGTTTTGATTTGCCGATTTAAATAAACTCATTTTTCTGTTGTGAGACAGAACCAGGAGCAAAAAGCAAGGCAGGCCTAAAACTTAAGAGAGTATAAAAAAAGAAATGTATTAACTACACAAACAAAGAGGGGGAAAAAAACAAATTCAGAATAAGATTTTTTTCAGACCACTCCTTCCTTCCTTCTCCTAACCTTCATAACAACAAAACAAACATACAACAACTACTTTGGTCAGTTCCCAACTTAGTCTTTTTCAGTTTACTTCCAGAGAGAGAAGCCTCCTCTTGTTGAAGCTTTCCACAAGAAGGAAGAAAACAGTCCTCTTGTGGTTTCATTTTCACGATTTGCATCTGCCCAGGAACCTGCAATCGTGACACTCCTCCCAACTCCGCAGCCTTCCCAAAGCTGTAGATGTGGCCCATGTCTGTCTCATGGGGTATTACTTTTAAGAATGAAATTCTCCACAGCAAAGGTTCTCTTCACCTCTTTTCTCTCTGTTCAGGCTTCATCCTCAGAAAACTGAGATCCCCTTCTTTTCTCGGGGCAAAGATTCTCAACACAGGTGCTTTTTGGTCAAATGATCTATCAAATGGAACATCTCCAACCCCCAATGTCTTTCTCCATGGTTTATAGGAATATTCAGTGCATCAGTTCATCCCTACAATCTTACAAAAGGATTTTCAGCCATCTTGACAGCATCTCCTCATTCTCCTTCCATCTAAAAACACTTAGCTCTTGCTTCACTGACTTCAGAAATCTTTTCCTTTCATATTCAAAGGAAGGCTGGAGGTTTTGCAAATCTTACCTGAGCACTAAAGAGTTAAAGTTTAACACAACTACAAGAGTTGGGCCAGGCCCAGATCGCGCTGGTGGGGGGCAGCTGAGGTGTCAATCAGCCTTCCTGGGGCTGGGCTGCAGCCCCACACTGCTCATGGCCACCCCTGCTTCCCAAACGGGGCCTGGCTGCCTCCCCCAGGCCGTGTTGGGGCTGGGCAGGCCTGGCCCTTCCGACAGCAGCAGGAACTGGCCCCCCACGCCAGAGCCTCAGGCCCATGGAGGAGGAAGCCATGAAGGTCTTATCAAGGAGCCTCTCCTCCTCCCGGCCATCAGGTCTCCTCGTTTGCAAACGGGGCCCAAGTGGCCTCCCGAGCCTCCCCCTACATGGGGCAGGGGAAGCTCGGGTTGGTGTCACCTGCTCAGCCACCGGAAAGACAAAGAGCCTCAGTTCCAGATTACCTCCAAAATGTGTGTTCATGGAGCGAACTAACTTTCTCCCATTGGCTGTTGAAGGTGTCCCAACCCCCACAGAGGAAGCTCCCTTAGAGAGAACTTCCCTCTGAGTTTCTTCTTCCCAAGTCAACCCATCACAGTCCTCAAGCCCCCAGTCAACATTTTATAAACATAAACATTATGAGTCAAATGAGTTTCAAGATTTAAGAGAGGATATAATTATAATTTATTTGATATTAATACAATCTTTTGAACTTTGACATACTTCGATAAAACAGAATCTTGTATCATATCTGAAAACATGTGAATTTGAACTTTGCAATTTGTACCAAATACTCTGTATAGTCCCAGTTATAAAAAAAACAGATATTTGTCTTCGTTCCATGTAACCTGCAGCCATATGATAAGAACATAATGCTTTAAAGACTATTTTCAGTTTGTTTATTAATTTTATTTAGGAACTTTGCTACTGATTAGTTTACTGTTCAGTATACTTAGTAGTATAGCAGGTTTACTTAGAATACTGCTTTACTACCTAGATACTGAGTACTGTTCAGTACCAGCTCTTCTTTTTCAATTCTAATAATAATTTCCTGCACAGCAGTTCTAGAAGCAGACAGAAGCACACCTTTGGACATTTTCCCCCATTTTGTGACAATGAGTGAATGCCAGCCCTGTGTTTCTGTGCTAGAGCATAAGAATACTGATACAACCTTGTCTTTTTACCTGAAAAGTTTTAGGGGAAGCTTCTGGAAAGTGTTTTGTTTTGGAAAGTGTCTCTGATAGAGAGCAATTAATTCTTTTTCTAATAAAACATTTTGAAAAAAGCCAGTAGGTTTCTTTGTGTGGAAAGCAGGATATCAGACATGTCAGCAGTTGCAAACATTTAAAGTTCCATGAGAACCTATTATGTTTCTCTCTACTTCATTTTTACATATAAATTAAATCAAATCGAACACCTTACACTGTGAATTACAAAACCAGCAACACCATATGTACTGGCATGCTTTCTGCAAACTCTGATGGAAGGAAATATCTAGGTATTATGTTAAGACTGCCACTCATTAAACTGTCTCTAAATTGGTTTGCTCTAAGCTTTTACACGTGGTAGAATTGCAACTGTGAGAGAGATCTTTGTCATCTACCTTGGGTGTTGTTTACCCAGCTGAGGTACTGGAGGACAATTTAGGAGCAAGCTTTAGAGTAGGAGGTGTCACATGCTGAGACTCACCATCAGGACCATGCCACAGCCAGCTTCATACTAAAGTTGTATCCTTCTACTAAACCCACATTTATGGGATAGCAGGAAACAGCTCTCTGGTTTGGCACAAGGCAATGTAAAGCAAAGCTTGGGAAACCTTTGCAGGAAATGAACTGTATCTAATCCAGTTTGATATAGTAGGCAGCATACTATTAAGCCAAATCACCATGTTTATCCCTTTTTTCTTTTCACCCTTGTCCCTGAGGCCAGTACCCTTCCCTCCTCTGGGCAAGCTGTGGAGTGTATTACAATTGGAGGGATGAGAAAGCCTTCCCTCTGTCTCCTCCTCTTCTTCCACCCATGCTGCCTCTCAAGTTCATGCCAGTACTTACTGTTAAATAAGATACAGCACTCCATTAAAACCCAAATTACTGAAATAATGAACTGTAAAAACTTGCCAGGGGCAAAGTGTGTTTTGTTAAGATACCAGAAAAGATCCGCAGGGGCCTGGTCTTTGCATTTACTTCCCTCAAATGAAAAAGAAAGCAAGCAAAACAGCACAACTACTAGGAGGCTATCGTAATTTTATTTTGAGACTGCTCATATTTTCAGCATTGAATCTACTTTTCCCTTTTGCCCAGTTCTGTTGTTTTTTTCCTGTCATTTTTTTCTGTCATTTCATCTTCTGTCGTGTTTCTTCTTCCTTGCTTTTCTTCTTGAGTGATTCTGGGCAGCTGAAATGATAATTGGCTCCCTGACAGGCCAACTCAGGAATTTGCAATTTATTTTTGCCTGTCACCTGTTGAAAAAAGACTGGAGATTCCTTCTGCCAAGAGAGGAGTCCATTAGTGACACAAAAGCAGCAGCTGCATCACGGCAGGGATGCACAATAGTTATATACATGACTTAATCTTTATCTGCTATGAGACATTAAGACAGATTGTTGCCTGCAATTCTCTACTTAGGAAAAAAAGAGTCCATACTGTGTTTAAAATCATTTGCTTTCTATTTTAACTCTTGAAATGACATTTCTTATCCCACAAAATCTTCTAGAAAAATTATATAAATACACACAGAAAATTGTACAGCTAAAACATACTTCTAGTACAGTGCTGCACTGTTTCTATTTCTATGTTGTATAACCTTATCCAGAAGGTGTAGTAGCACAGTGGTGAATCAGGTGGCTTCTCAGGACACTTTCAAAATCTGTGATTCACTTAGACTGACTTGTCTGAGAATTCAGATTATAGTCCAAATCCATAATGATCTTAATCATGCAGGAAAAGCAGCAGCCAATATATTAATCATTCCTTTCCTTATTCTCCATGTGTTATATTGAAGCTAGAAATACTACAAATATAAATGGTTGTCTTATATTTCAGTTTTCATTAAAAGAAGGGAAAACTAATAAAAACTGTAAGATTCAAAAGTGGATTACAGCCAAGAAATCTGAAGAATGCTGTAGTCACTTTTTAAGCCTCCTTTATTCTGTTCTGTTATGCGCCATCACACTGACCTTTGGCAGGATGCTCCCTATGGAAACAGGTTATTTTCAATCTGCTAGCCTTTAGTCTTTGCCAAGGGCTGGTAGTGATGGCGTTTCAAACATCCTTTCCAGTGATGGAATTTCATATACCCTTTTTCTTTGCTTTTACTCCTTTCTGAAAAAAACCCAACTTTCTGTCCAAGTAACGTGGTAACATTAAGAGTGCATGCGGTGCAGTGTGTTGAACTAATTGCCAATTAAATAGTAGGGAAGGCCAAGATCTAACAGAAAATAATTGTGCAGAGTTCATTAACTGCATTTCACAGAACCAAAAGCATGCCACACAATTTTTAAAACAGGTTTAAGGAATGAAGAGTTTCTTCTTTAATACTGAATAGCTGCAATGCAGAACAGAATGGAAAGATAGTCAGACAAGAAGTTCCTGGGGTTTTCAGTTCCTCTCCCTCTCCAAGGTACAATCTGTACAATTCAGACATTTCTGTGGATTAGTTTATCATCTCTATAAGGTGAATGGCTTTAAAAGAGACATAGGGAGTCTTGGAGGTAATCAATATCATAGTGCTATGTGTAAATATTCTTCTCTGATGTTCAATTACAGTAAAATAGGAAATAGTAAGATTAAGGAAAGCACTGCAGATGCCTTTCAGACAGATTTTAAAATATCTGAGTGGCTTCATTGAAAACTAATGAGAATAATGGAAGTATTTGAAAACATGCCTTATCATAAGGGATGAATACCATAGAGTACTTAACTTACAAGGACTCAACTAATACCTACAAGCAATGGTAAAGTACTATTGGAGGAAGCTTTTATTTAGTAAAAAAAGGTACAAAAAGGCTGATTCTTAATGCTACTGGTTCCTGGCACTAGACGCAGACAAGAAATTGAATGGATGTACGTGTTTATCTGAATGTGCTTGAAATTAGGCAAAAAGGCCAAAACCAGTTTATACTGAGCGTCGCCATGTAGCCCTTACAGGATGGCCAGGGTATCACACCCAGCCAGAATGAGTCCAGGAGGGGTAGGTTGTGTTTGACCAACCTGATCTCCATTTATGACCAGGTGGTCACCTGGTGGATGCAGGAAAGGCTGTGGATGTTTTGTACTTGGACTTCAGCAAGGCCTTTGACACTGTCTCCCACAGCACACGCCTGGAAAAGCTGGCAGCCCATGGCTTGGACAGGAGCACTCTGTGCTGGGTTAGGAGCTGGCTGGATGGTCAGGCTCAGAGAGTGGTGGTGAATGGTGCTGCATTCAGCTGGGATCCTCAGGTATCTGTGCTGGGGCCACTTCAATCTTTTTATTGATTACATGGATGAGGGTGTTGAGTCTTTCATTAGTAAATTTGCAATTGACACTAAGCTGGGAGAGTGTGTTGATCTGTTGGACAGGAGGAAGGTTCTGCAGAGAGACCTGGAATGGTTGCATGAATGGGCAGAGTCCAGTGGGATGAAGTTTAATAAGTCCAAGTGCTGAGTCCTGCATTTTGGCCACAATAACCCCTGCAGTGCTATAGGCTGGGGATGGTGTGGCTGGACAGTGCGCAGGCAGAAAGGGACCTGGGGGTACTGGTTGACAGCCGGCTGAACATGAGCCAGCAGTGTGCCCTGGTGACCAAGAAGGCCAATGGCCCCTGGCCTGTATCAGGAATAGTGTGGCCAGCAGGAGCAGGGAGGTCATTCTTCCCCTGTACTCGGCACTGGTGAGGTCACACCTTGAGTGCTGTGTCCAGTTCTGGGCTCCTCAGTTTAGGAAGGACATTGAGACGCTTGAGCACTTCCAGAGGAGGCAACAAGGCTGGAGAGGGGCTTGGAACACAAACCCTGTGAGGAATGACTGAGGGAGCTGGGGTTGTTTAGCCTGGAGAAAAGGAGACTCAGAGGCCACCTTATCACTCTCTACAACTTCCTGAAGGGTCGTTGTAGTCAGGTGGGGGTTGATCTCTCTCCAGGCAGCAACTGACAGAATGAGAGGACACAGTCTTAAGCTGTGCTTAAGGGAAATATAGGTTGGACATTAAGACAAAAAATTTTACAGAAAGGGTGATAAAGTACTGAAATTGTCTGCTTGGGGAGGTGGTGGAGTCAGAATCCTTGGATGTGTTTAAAAAATGACTGGATGGCACTCGGTGCCATGGTTTAGTTGAGGTGTTAGGGCATGGATTGGACTCAAAGATCTTGAAGGTCTTTTCCAACCTAGTGATTCTGTGAAGAACGAAAAATGAGACCTAAGAAGTGAATTGTTTTTGGGGAAAGAGTGGGAGTGTACAAGATGTTAGAGTGAGCAGCATTTCATCTTGAGTAATGACTTGAAGTGTCAGTGTTAAATTAATTGGTGGAAATGGGTAAAATGCTTACGGGGAAAAAAGGAAAGAAGAGAGCACCCAAAAATATTTGAAAAATATTTGAAAATTGTATTTTTAATAATAGATAGAGAAGTCATCTTGAAAATCTTTGCATGTAGCATTTGAAGTATCAAGTTTAAAGTTTCTCAATATTTTTTGACATATGGTCTTTTGCATAAATTCAAAATGTTCCATGAAGCTGTTTTTCAAGAGAGAAGCAGTGAGATCTATCCATAATACATTGTCCTGGTTTAGGGCAAATTTGGGAGGAAACCTCTGAATGGGGTCCCTCTAGGAAACAGATTCAAGCAGTCCCTCCCTCAACTGGTTTGGGGAAAAATATTTATTGGGAGAGAGGTGGAAAAAACCCTGTTTATTTAACAGGCAGAACACTCCCCAGCACAAAAATGAACAATATCAAACAGCAAAACCTCTCTCTGCTCTGAAGAGATGACAGATTCAGGAGAGTCCCTTCCGTGGGCTGCCCGGCTCACTCAGGCTGTTCTCAGTCCCTGCTGGGAAATGTCACAGCCCAGTCCAGGCCTGCTGGGACCCAGGTGTGAGTGAGCTCCTGGTGCTCTTCTGGGTTTTCAGTCCAGAGCAGGTTCAAACAATTCCAAGAAAAAAGGGAGGGGAAAAAAAACCAGTCCAGCGAACTTCTTTGCCTCAGCTAGTTAGAAAAACTAACCGAAGGCAAATGAAATTTCTCTCCTGCTGTCCACTGCAGACAACACAGTCTGCGAGCAGGATGCAGGGGGGCAGGTGCAGTCTCCGATAACAAACTGTGCACCTCTTCTCTCCCTCTTCCCTCTTGGAACCAGTCATAAAGCTGCAGAACTCAATATTTCACACTAACAGAACAGACGATTTGGGGATACAAGCATCATAAAGTCACCCCAAGAAATACATGGAGGTCTGTTTCTTTATCGTGGGGCTGATGAAATGATGAGTTTGCTGGTTATAAAGATTTTTTTCTTGCAGGTAATTTATTTTTATGCAAATAGAACATCTTTCACTATAATCCATAACCCTATATCATCTCCAGACCTTTTGTAATTGATGTAGCTGTTACCAAGAAGCTTTTCTTCTACAATAATTTCTTTCTATATTTTTAATCTCTTGGTTTTCAGCTTCCACAGCTGTTTGTAGTATTCAGAAAAGAAGTAGGTTGAAGTATTTTTAATTGTTAGGAACAATAGAAATTGCTGCTCACTAAATGTAATCTACTTTGAACCTCACTGGAGGTTTTCTGGACAGAAACTTTGTGGAAAACACTAAAAGGAGGTGCTGTAAAAT
This sequence comes from Sturnus vulgaris, assembly GCF_052056855.1. NCBI lineage: Eukaryota > Metazoa > Chordata > Aves > Passeriformes > Sturnidae > Sturnus > Sturnus vulgaris. The sequence goes on from NC_142247.1 coordinate 40,721,779, forward strand.
GGTGTTGGGAACAGGGAACAAGACTTGTCAGTCTGAAAGGATCCCACTCTGGGGAAACATCATGCCAGAACGTCATCATCTGCTTTCTGTCTGCAGCTCGAGGTCATGAAAGGCAGAGAGCTCCGAGGTAGGTGAGCGAGTTTCAGCCAGCTGCCTCAGTGCTGATACTTACTGCCTTGCAAGAAAATGCTTAGTAGTTACTGAAGACCTCAAGAGCTGGGAATGTCACTGTGTGCCTTGCTAGAATTTTACCATCTAAATCATTCCAGAATCAAATTTCAGATTTTTTGTTTTATTATGTCTTTGTCTAGAAGATAGCAGTACCCTTTTGTATCCCATATTTTCAAGACATACTTATGTCCTGTAACCAGGATATTCCCCAGTCATCTCCTTGGTATGCCAGACAGGTTGAACAAGCAAAGTTTTTTCATGATATAAGGCATTTTCTCCACTCCTTTTATATATATATGTATATTTTACATCTCTCCATGCTCTTTCTTTTTAAGTCTCTTTAAACAAATATCTCCCAGCATCACAGTTATTGATAGTGTTCATATATGAGTCATGCTAGTTCCAAGCAAATTCGTTTATTTCTAACAAGCAAATTCACATGATAATTGTACTTCTTGGTCATTTAATCCCTAAAGGTCACGCTGTTCTTTAAGCCACAGCATGGTCCTGGAAACCCCAGCAAAACTGCTTGTCCCCTCTATCCCTTAGATGTTTTTCAGAGTTGCTGCTGTCCAGAGAGCACCCATTCTGGTTTATGACTTCCATAATTTATTTCTTTTTGCACGGAATGCCTTGGTTTTCTAAGCATGGAAGAACACTGTGGCTGCTTTGTATTTACTGTTACCGGTGTTTTTTTAAAAAACAGACTCTTTTCATTTCAGTTATATCAGGAGTGAATTTACATTTACTTCCAAATGACAAGTATTACCAAGCTGAACAGGTCAAAAACCTCCTCTGAAATGTAACTTCTTTTTCCATGCCCTTCCTTTGGCACTATTACATGGGAAAGACCCAAGACTTCAGGGTTTTGCTTGTATCTTGCAGTTATGTGGCTGCCTGGCAGCATGAACATCAATACAGTTCTAAAAGGGAGGACATCAGAAAGGAAGTTTCCTGTGTCAAAGTGACCCTGGCACATAGTCTCAAAAAGATATACTTTAAAGTCTCTTCTTGAAGTGAAGGAAACTTTCCCAATGACTGCTGTAAGAGCTGTTAAACAAGGGCTGTCAGACTTCTTCCACCTGAGTGTTAATGTAAGATCTAACCTGTCTCTTGGGAAGTAGGAAGAGAAGTGGGTTATGCACCACATAAGAAATGAAGAATTAAATGTGCAAAATCAATAACAAAAAGTTGGTGATTCAAACATAAAACAAATGTTTAGAACCATCTTCAAGGTATATATTCAGTTTTGAATACAAAGTTATTCCAAATATCTTCAAAATATATACAGATTTTAATTGAATTCATTAAATTGTTTCCCAGCAACAGATGATCACTTTTAGATAGCCCTCCTCAGAATTTATTTTAATTTATTATTATGTTTTTGCATTTTATTGTAGCTAAGTGGTTACAATAAAATTTATGAGACATTGAATGAGTCACATTTATTTTGAAACATAATGGAGTCCAAGAGCTCTTGATACTGGTCACTTAGAACCATCATCTGACCTTTTCTCTCTGTATTTGGTTCAGATACATTTGGTGTTCATTGTAGGTTCACACCCTGTAAGATAAATCCAAATTGCCAACCTCAAGCATTTTCTTAAACAAATACTAATGATATGTTAGAAGAAATAATCTTTAGATATGCCATGAAGCATAAAATAGTGGTGTTAACAGGGGCAGTTAATGAAATAACCTGACACATTATATGTTATAGATGCATATAAACATATAAACTTGTCCACTAGTTACTGTTTTCTTCAAACTGTATACTGAAAAACAAACATCAAGATAGGAAGGCTGTTGGCAAGCAAAGAAATGAAATTGTCCTTACTTTGTTTTTTCTCCTCAGTCTAATTGTTTTTCTTCTGGTAAGACATGGAGACAAGTATGAAGTCACACAATTTACTGAAGAATATAGCAGGGTGTTTTAAATAATCTCTCAACTGCAATCTCAGGTGTCAAATATGAGAGCAGAGATGAAGAGAATTTTTCTTCTTTTGTGTGTCAAAAAAATCTGTTCTTGACCATGTTATAGTAGTCATAGACAAAGGGGAGTTTGCCCATGTAAACCAGGAAAAATCTAGCTTTTATTCAATTCTCATGTACAAGAAAGGGACATATTAATGTACATTAATTCACAATTCTTTGGTACATGCTGTATTATGAGATCTCGTTCCTCCTGGAGTGTACTTCTTCAAACTGAAGTTTGCTGCATGTTTTCTGAAGCTCATTTTTTCATGATAATCTGATAACACTTTATTCCCACAGAAACTCTAACCTTGGTCCAGGGATCCTAAACCATTGTGTTATTTCCTTTGTTCCCCTGTGCTTCTCCTGAAATCCTTCAGTGCAATATGCCATACTGACAAAGAGCTGTGTGCTCCTGTCATTGTCATGTTTCTGCTGAAGAGTCCAAAGAATGATCTACAAATTTTGGACTTGAGATCATGTGTTGGATCACAAATACTGAAATTTTAGCTGTTCAGAACTGCCCTTGCAGTTCTGTGTTTGCTATAAAAGGAAAGCCAGATTACAGCATTAAAATAAATCATCAAAGCAAATAGTAATGTAAGATGATAATACTGACTTATTGTCAAATTTCAATGTCTCACAAAAAGATTTTTCTGTTACAGCATCAGCACAGAAGCTATCCGTGCTGTGACCTAGAGCTACTCTGTAGCTACTCTCTTATAAGAAGAAAAAGGTGATATATAAAACTGTGATGCAAAATGCCTGGTTAGTTTAATCGTGTATGTCGAATATTTTTAGTAATTTTCTCCAATAGAAGATTTTTTTCATATTGTTGGCACTATAATGGAAATGGAATTTTTTTTTTTACCAAAAGAAGGCAAATACCCCCAAAGAATGTTACAGAACAGACATTGTACATTATACATTGTACATTGTACATTTAAAAGGTGATTTATTGTAATAATTTGAGAACTGGAAGTACTAAATGGCTAGGTTTGTGTTGCTATAATGATTCATTTGACAGATGCATTAGCAGACCACGGAATATGATGTACAGCAGTTCTGGGTAGTTACAAATAACATCATCCTTCACATAGCCTTTTAAAATATTCTTATACATGCTAAACTGTGTTCTCGTTTCTCCATCAGTATGAAAGCACAGAGATTCCAATGAAGGTAATGATGCTGTTTTGCTTCTGGTATTGGTTACTGTGGGTAATGCTTGGTCTGTTCTCTTGTCATGTCAGCTGTACGTCTGGGGGTAATTTTATCAATTTTTTTTGCAAGTAAATTGAATGTGAAAAGTACCTTACATGCTTATCCACTTAAATTAGATCAATTAAGAAAAGTTCACCACTTTGGGGAAAAGGACAAATGCAGGCATGATAGAAGCTATGTGTAAAAGTTAATGGATTAAAGCATCTATAAATTGTTTCCTTAAAAGACATTAAGGTGTGGATGTTTTTAATTTGTAGATCCACTAGCATATCATCAGAGATATTAGAATATATGTTGATTACTTTTCTTTTACTGGGTAGAAAAATGTCTGCAGGTGATTATATGCTTTTCTTTTTCTTAGGTAATGGGTTTCTTGCCCTTCAACTGTGATACAAGACAATGAAAAATCAGAACGTTAATACCATGTGAGCACTTAACAATACAGTTTTAATGACCAATCTTGCTTGTTGAACAGTTTTGGTCATATATAACACTCCAAATAAACCTAAATAATTGGAAAAATGAAAATATATGAAAATAATGATGATAATTCTATTATTTTTTTTCCAGAAGTTGGGAATCAAGAATTAGGAAGTATTGCTCTTTGGCTAAAGATGAAAACTTTAGGTCATAATAGGGAAAATGAATAAAATTTCAGTGCATATTCACTGTCTGTCCAAGTTTTAGTAAGCAAAGTATAAGCATGGTATGTTTGAACTCTCTTCAGTGCTGAAAAACAGGAGTAGTAAACACAGAACTCTAACACTACTATATACTTTGTCATAATTTCAAAGCAGAGCTATTATTCAAAACAGGTAGGATTCCTATTTTGGAAGGATTATCTTTTTCAGGTATAATTTACTTCAGTATTCATTTTACCTGTTTTGTGAGAAGCTCCTAAACAGAGAAAGCCCCTGTGTTGGAGGCCAGATCAGGTTCATGTCAGCAATGCAGTAAATACAGATTAGGTGTGCAGGACCTGCAGGCAGTTGTTTAACAAAGTCATTTGGGATTCTGTTCTGTTGCATGGAAAAACATGGAGTTGCTGGAAAATGTGACAGCATGTCTTTGCAATCAGCACCTTTTGAGTGAGGTTATTTTGATTTCTTGGCTTACCACCATAGTGAAACAGCATCTGTGAGAGAATACACTCATATGCTCAATAGAAGAGTTATTGACTAAAACATTTTTAATATTTGAAATTAGTTGACTGAAGTGGACTTCCTAATGCAACTTTGATAACTAAAGAAAAACGTATTTTTGTGGCTAATGTGCCTAGGCTGTACTTATTTACATACCAAAATATATCTTTTGACACCAAAATATGAAACTTGGAACAAGATCCCTAAAATGGAGTTTCCTAGGCTTCATTCCTGCATATTGGTGACTGCCTCTTACGATTTTGCTGAATGTTTTCATTCTATATTTAAATATTTGCATGTATGTCAGTAGATCAGGCTTTTAGCTTTCATATATCTGTTTGGTTGTTTTTGATTGTTGGTAGTGTTTTTAAAATTTTTTTCTTCTTGATATTCAAGTATAAAAAGCAAAGAAGAATGTTCTGCATGTGTAAAATCAAACTATTCTCTTCTGGTTTTATTTATTGACCTGTTAATGCTTAGAAGTGATCTTAAAGAGTTCTCCGCATTCAGTCATTAAACTGATTAGTCATAGTTTTTATAATATAATTCTCGTACTTCATATACAGACATTATTGTATTTCAGAGGTAAAATAATGGTATTTTCAAATGTATTGCATTACAAAGATAAAACACTGACACTCTCATGGAGCTTATCTTTCACATCATTGTAGGAATCTTATCTTTCGCATCATCATTGTAGAAATTCAGCATCAGATGCATTTCAGTGAACTTTTTGGTTGTTTTTGAGGTGATTGCCAGATCTGGTTGTCTGGGCAAGGTGATCCTGCAGCAGCTCCCTGTGTCTGTGAGAACCTGCAGTGATGCTCAGCAGCTCCCAGTGCATGCACAGCTCTGTGTGGCCACCTATAGCAGCAGAGTTGCCGACAGAAGCAGCCCCAAGAGCCTCAGGCTGTCTGGCTGGTCAGGGTGGATCCCTTAGTGGAGAGCACATACACACCTGGACCCCTCCCTGCCATAGCTGCCCTTAGGCACCCACACTGCCCAGGACCTGGCCCTGGATGCCCAGCTGTCCACAGCTGCTGGCAGCAGCAGCAGCAGCAGTACCTGCTCCCAAGCCTCTTGCTGTACTTGCTGTCTATTTTATGGCTGCTGGCAATCCCTCACTGGCATTCACATCCACACCAACGTATCTTATCAGCTTCCATGGCACAACATATCTAATCAGCTTCCATAGCAGCCTGGATACATGGATCCCTGCTGCCAGTTGCCACCACTCAGACCTCTGACACAAGCTGTTGTCTCCTGCTGCTGCCACCACAGAGACCTGGGTTCATGGTCCCATCCCAGTGGTGGGCACCTGTCTATCCACACTTGCATGCAGAATAAGGACCCGTCACCCAGAAGAGTCACAACCAGACCCTTTTGTCGCATTGCCTGTCCATTTTCCTGTCCATTTTCTTCCTTGATCCATCTTGATTCAATCTAAGTGCAATCACGAGATCAAGATTCGGAGTAGCTTTGGGAAAATATTTCTTATGTCAGGTGTAGTGGCTTTGGCACAGGGATTTCCAAAGCCTGTTCTGATGCTATATGTCCTCGTGTCCCTCCTTGTTGACTAAGTGTTAAGAGAGATTTCTGTACGTGCTGTGTGCCTCTGAGGCTCCACTGGCATTGATAGATAACTCATGTGTGAAAAGTATCAACTGACAACTAGGAGGCAAGAAACTCAGCTTTCAAAAAAATTAGTTTTTTTCTTGTTTTTCTCCCCAAAAATCTGAAGACCAAAGAAACAGTGCTTTAGATGTAGATTATGAATCAGTAGAATGAAACCATTATTTGTCTGCTAAAATCTTCAGAGTACACCTAAGCCTGCCTCATGAGTATGTATCCTTGAAAAGTAGTCTTTAAAACAGACAATCTTTGAAATTATGATGGTAACTCAAACCTATAAAAAATGCTGATGGATCTCACCAACATCTGTTCTGAAATGTGTAGGCTTAAAACCAAAAGGCAGAAATAATGTATTGTTCCAAAATCCACTAACAAGTCCTAGTAAACATTTAATTGATTTTCCTTTTTTTCTCCTTTTTGCAGCTGCTAGTCTGATTCCAACTGTTTATTCATAGGATGAAAGAGATGTTTTTAAGTATTCTCAACAGTTCCAAGTGATTGATGTAAATTTTAAAAATGCTACTCTGATTTCAAGAGAGTTGCTAGGAAACATGCATTTTGAAGATGAAATCTCCCACAGAGCTTGTCTTTGGCTGTGTAATAAGAAGTATGTTATAGGGTATCCTGAGTTACAGATTATATGGATAAACTGTTAAATTTTAATGTATATAAATACATCTGCTGTGAACTTACTGAATATACATGATTCATTCCAGTATCTCCATTTACTGATGAATAACAAGGTATTACTAAGTTCAAGAAAATGTGAAAATCAAATGAAAATGCCAAGAGCATGATAAAGATTTTTATACAGTTTTTGTTTCATTTTTCTGAAACATAAAATGTTTGCTTTTTCTTAGAAATGGATCTCTTTAAGATCTAATTTCAATACAATGTTCTGATTAGTATGTTTTTTCTTTTATAAACTTTAACAAAATTTAAAGCTTAAAAAATAACAGCAATTATGCACTTAATTAATTAATTTAAGAAGTTATTGTGTTTTGTCCTTTTAAAGTTATTGACCAAAGTAACCTAAAAATCTGTGTTATAATGAAGGAATACTCAGTTTTTGTAGTTCAGTTATTTGTATTAATGGCTGATGTTTTTTCATGCTGATTTTAAAGACTTGGGTATGTTTGCTTACCTTGGATTCAAATTTAAACTGCTTGGTCTTTAAGACATAAGTGAAAGCTACTTGTACATATGGGAACAGAGTAGTACACTGTTCTGCAGGATGCTCAGGACTTGGAAGGTGGTTTATTGATTTTTGTTGCTAAAATATTTTAACAGGCAGTCTTTAAGCAGCAAAGCCCTTACAGCAAGCTTTCAGAAGTATGTAATGCTTGTGAGTTATGACAGTAGTAAGAGATCTTTTTTTTGTTTATTACCTTAGAAGAAAGAGCAACCAGTTGCTGATAGAGCAAATAGTGTGCATAGGGACTGTATGTCTGAGCCTTTGTTGTTGATGTGATAATTAAAGACAGTGCATAAGTACCACTAAACAGTATTTCATGATCTGAAAGTATTTCAAAACTATGTTTTTGCAGCTGACTTAAGAAAAGTAACTAAACTATATTAATGATGAATAGTAAAGATGAATTGTTGAGCTTACCACAAAGAAGATGCCTAATGTTCCTGAAAATATGTTTGTAATAGTATTACCAGATCAGCCTTCATTACAGAGGTGTTGGCTAACTGCAGGCTGAGACTGATGTGTGACTGCTCTAAGGCCCTCATAGGGAAAAAACTTTATATTGATTCATAATGAATCGGTGGATGCAAATAAGAAAAATAAAACATATTATTAGTTGTGTGAACTATGAAGACAAAATAACAAAAAGACAAAACAGAGAGAAATAATGAAAATGGGAAGGATGATACAGCCTGTATTGGTGCATTCTTCCTCAAGTGCAGGAGCCTGCATTCCCCTTCACTGAATTTCAGACAATTCTTCTCTGTCCATCTCTCCAGCCTGCTAAGGTCCTTCTGAAGGGCTCACTGCACTCTGGGGTATCAGCCCTCCTGTCAGGTTTGTGTTGTCAGTGAACTTACTGAGGATTTGTCTTCATCCAAGTCATTGATGAATACTTTAAACCATACTGGGCCCAGTACTGAACCTTGGGGGACACTAGTGACAGGACTCCAACTAAACCCTGTGCCACTTATTATGACACTATGGGATCTGCTGTTCAGCCAGTTCTCAATCCACCTCACTGTCCACTGATCCAGCCTGCACTTCCAGAGTTTTCCTATGAGGATGTTGTGCAAGACAATGTTGAAAACCTTGCTGTAGTCGAGCTAGAAAATACCCGCAGCTCTCCCCTCATTCATCCAGGTAGTTGTTTTATTGAAGAAGGAAATGAGATTGGTCAAGCATGATTGTGTTTTAAGGAATCTTTGTTGCCAACTCCTGATTGCGTTCTTGTCATTTGTGTGGATAGAGATGGCCTCCAGAATGAGGCACTACATCAGCTTCCTGAGGATTGAGGTGAGGCTGACTTTTTTGAAGAACGGGATGGCCTTCACTTTCTTCCAGTCCTCAGGGACCTTTTCAGATCACCACAACCTTACAAAGATAATTCCAAGCAGTCTTGTTAGGGTGTCCATTAGCTCCCACTCCATTTAGCAATGGACCCACATTATATCCTTCATTTTCCTTTTGTTATTGATGCAGTTGAAGAACCCCTTCTTGTATTCCTTGTCATCTTTGTCCAGATTTAATTCCAGATGGTATTAAATTCCAGATCTCCTCCAAGATACTGGTTCTTTGTAGTTCCAAGTCAATGTTTATTAAGCAAAATCACAGAGCTGTTTGAGTTATCCAGTAGTGATAGAATCACCTGCTAATTTAGCCTGTTAAAATATATTAATAAACTGATTCTGGGTTTGTTTTTTTAAATTGTTGGTTATTTAGCACCTGTAAGCAGTTAAAAAACATTGAGTTATTAGAGGGGAAGAATTAGACTTCATGTTGCTCCAACTTTGTGCTTTTTTGTTATGCCATTGCATATTGTCCTTGTAATTGTAAATTCTGTTCAAGAAGAGTATCTTACTTATAGGCTATCAAATTGATGTGCTTTTTACCTGGATTTCATTCATGTGAAAGGGAGAGTGTAGCTGTATTCTTTATATAGGATGAAGTGGAAAATATTAGAAGCACGACTGTTGGTGATGGACTGTTTGGACCAGTGGGCAGTGTTGTGAGCAGTGGATTTGAAATTCCATTTCCACTTGAACAAATCTGTCAAAAACAAAGATTATAATGATAGAAATCATAAGGAAATGAAGTATTTCTACATGCTTTTATGAAGGGAACTAAAGTGACTTTTGGACTCCTAGGTGAGAGCCAACTGACACCTAAAATCTTCTGCAGATGCAGCAGTGCTGTAAGAGCAGGGCTGGCTTTGGAACTTTGCTCACAGCAATCCCAGACCACTGGAATGAGACAAATCTGTGCAGTGGCAAGGAACTTGACTGTCATCACTTTTCCAGTAATAGAGAAAGCTTTAAATGCTAGTGGCTAAAGTATTGTCTTCAGAAGTGAATTGGATTGTGTGGGTGATGGTTGGGAAGCCAAACTTAGGAACAAGATTCAGTGCCCTTTTTAATGGCATGTTTTTACCTAGATTGTCAGACCTCGTTCACTGATCACAAAATTAATTGCAAATGCCAAGCAGAAAAGGACAACAAATGATAGAATAAATAATATGCAATGTACATAATTGTTTTTTTTAAATCAAAACGTTCTGTGGTATTTCTGCATACTGAGCAACTAATAAGATTTGTGAGGAGTTACTTATCACAGAAGAAAATGCCGACTCTGTTAAGGAAATAAAGACGAAAAGCAATTACATGCTTACAAAAATCACTGAAAGAGTCTGAAGTAAAAACAAATACAAAACACTGATTAGGCTGAAGTATTGTGTGACTCCTAAAAGACTTTGATTATAACTTGCCACTGTGTTAATTTGCAAGTGGAATTATTGCAATTATATATATTCATTTTTTGAAAAAGGGCAGAGCCACACATTTTTTCTAGATTGTTGTATCTATTTACAGTCTAATCTGGACGGAATTTCTAAATTCAATTCTAAACTTGAATGTCTATAATTATCATAATATACCAGGAAATGAGGATTCATAACAAGCATCTTATTTACCTCTTCTAGCTAAGTGTACCATACTAGAGCTCCTAAACACTTTCTTCTGCCCCCTTCTTCCCCTTCCTCACTTAGGGCTCCTGACTGGAGCCCGGAGTGGGTGTCAGGGGCTGATGCAGTAATCACGCTGCTCACACACTGAAAGCCTCAATAGGAAAGGTTCAGGAAAGCTCTTCCATGGAAAATGTTGAGTTTTACTGATAGAGGCGACTGGACATTTTCATACACCTTTATCTATCTATCTGTAGCTCCCTCACTTTACCTCTCTGCCTTCTTTTCTATCAGCCCTTTTGGGTTGGTTTATTGTTTCCACCTTCATCACTTACATGCCCCACGTGGCATCCCTTCCCTCTGTAGTGTTGAGATCTTTTCTTTGTCTCCTCTTCACCCCTTCAACATCCCCTACTGTTGCTCTGCAGTCCCTTGTCTGTCCCTATCCCTTCTCAGTTGCAAATCTGGTAGATTATGTCCCTTATGTATGCTGCCTTTGATCTTGAAAATCTTTATTCAACTGACTTCAATTACCTGCTGTTTGTAATTTCTTTTTGTGTCTACGCTATAAAAACTATTTTGTCATCTGCATGTTTGGGTTTAGCAGGGAAGTGATGGAAAACACTGTCTGCTTCCATGGCTGTAAAATAGATGTCTTTTTCTCTTTACTAAATGCTAAAGTGCACTGAAGATCTGAAGAAAGCCACATACGATATGGCAGAAAATATAGACACTTTCCTTAACTGCATTTTGAGATACTATAGAGAGACAGGTTTATCCGTGTGTCCTGGGAACACCTCTCATCCTAATGAAGCATCACGAGACACTACAAGCTTCCAGAAGCACTCTGGCAGGTCCCTGTGTTATTTGAACATGCTTCCCATTCAGCAGCCAATGCCCCAGTTTTTTCCAGCTCCTTTGGGAGGATTACACTCCAGACAGCTTACCAGGATTTGGTTTTTTTTGAGTCTAGCAAAGGCTCTGTAAGTGATGACTGGCTCTTTTGGGAAAATGAACAGTCAAAAGGGACCTAAGTGTGTAAATGAGCATTACTAATTAGTAATTAAACATGATATCGTTGCAGTTAAGTGCCTGCTCATTTTATTACATATTTTTTAAATGTCTTACTTTTTTGCTAAAATTGTGATGCATTGTTTGGAAGAAGGAACTGAAGGAAGTGTGTATAGACATGTAGCCCACAGTACTGCCTCTGGCACCAGTGCTGCTACCTCAGATCTGCCAGGACGACTCCTTGGGCGGCTGGGTGGTAACACTGTGCAGCTCTGCCACCTCACACACACAGCAATAACCTGCATGCTGTCTCATCTCATAGCAGCCAGTTCTGCCAGAACTCAGTGGAGCGATGGGAAACAGCTTCTCACCCACAAGCTGAGATGAATCAGGAGGGATGGCTGTGCTATATATACAGAACTCTCTCAGCTGAAACAAGTGAGAGTAGGGAAAGGATTTAAATCCTGGCAGGGTGGATATTTTTGTCTCTGAATGAAGCATTTATAGCATTTACTGACACGATTTTTATTTACTGCAATTGGAGCTATTGTTTAAACCATTTTTTTTTCTGAGCCAGCAAAAAGGGATTTTTGGAGAACTAGAAGACATTGTATTTTTCCAAATCAAACCTAAATTCTGCTGAAGAGAGGGAGGAGGGATCTTCCGTATATGACCATAATGTCAGAGAACAGAGTGCTCTTAACAGTCTCCTGTATCAATACACTTGAACACAGTTATTATCACCATGAGCTGCTGTGTAATTACCGTTGTTCCCTAAAGAGTTCCTGTTTCTTTGCTATTTAATTATGTGCATTATTTCAGCATAACTATGCAATTTACTCATGTCATTTGGAAAGAAATGTTTTGGGCAAGGCAGAGTCATATCACGAGAATGTCATAGCCAGGGCTATGGCGTGGTTGTTGGAAAAGTATACAAAGTCATTTCTTGATCTAATCTACCGCTCTCTTCTGGATGAATCATACAGACACAGCAGTTCATACGTTGGTCAAGGTAGATGCCTGAAATAGTTGTGGATGTCCTTTTAGTGAATTAATCTGAATAAACATTAATGCAAACAGAAGTGGGAAGGTAAAGGTTTTTAGTAATTTTTTCTCCTTGGATCCAGCTACAGTAAGCATATTTGTTTGTTGCCATTTTAAGAGTCTTTTTCTAGGGAATATTTCTAAATAAATCTGGTTCTGGTGGTTCTGGGGAATCACTGCTTAACTCTTGTCTTTGTTCTGCTGAGCACAGTTTTCCTGTAACAGCCATAATTGTAAGGTCATATAGCTTTTAACTTTTTATTAAGGATTTATTCTGCTTTAAAAAGGAAAAAAGATGTGACATGCAGCAGCTCCTGTAATTTCTGAGCCAGAAGATTTTCTTGTGATATTTTTTATGATTTTCCTGCATTATGAGTTCATCAAAACACTCCTAAAACTGTTCTAAGGGAAGTTCGATATTTGAGGCATGTTCAAATGAAGATCTTAGCATTATTCTGAGAAAGAGGGGACAAGTTAAAGGCCCCAATATCGAAGACACATTCCTAGCCACCTCAGGGGGAGATGTGAGACACATGCACTGTGGCAGCCGTGTCCAGTAGCAGCTCAGATGAGAGGCTCTGTGTAATAGGGACAGGATTTATCCTGACCATACTTAGGGAGTCAAATGTATTGGGACTTGTGCTTTGTAATTTAAAATTGCCCCTTTCTTGATGTTGAAGGTAGGAAACAGGGCAGTTTCAAAACAAGATCTAAAATATCTGGATTTTGGAAATTAACAATTTAGTAAAAATTTTTGATGTGGGAAGGGCAGGAGTCATGATAAAAGGTGGATGTCACTGTCAGAGTCATCAGTTCCTGGCATGAGAGGCTGGAAGGCAGAAGCATTGAGATTACACCTAGCAAATCCAACTGCTAACCCAGAACTGCCCAAGTCTACCACTGAACAATGTCCCTAATCTACAAGTCGTCTTTTTTAGCATGCACCATGTCCTGGGATGCATATTACTGAAGGGTGCTTAAGTATGTATAAGCATATTTTATAATGAAATAGTAACAGAATGAATATACTGAGGGGACTGGATGATATCAGCATGTGGCTGAGATACAGTATTCTGTCAGTGACAGGCTGAAAGCCTTGCTTTGTGTAAAGTCCTTAACAAGTGCTAGAGCAGAACCAATCAAGGAGCAGGAACAAGGTGTGATGGATGTAAAGGATGCATTTATATATTCATGACAAGAAATCCATCAAAAAAACCTAGAGAATTGCACATTGCAAACATGATGACGTTTCCCTAAAGAAATAGATAATAGTCCCCAGCAAGAAACAAAAAGCTAGTAAAATGTTCTGATTGAAAGTAGTAACAAATCTCACAGAAGTGTGAAAGATAATTTATAAAATCTCAGAATATTAAAAAGAAGCTGCATGCTTTTTTAGCTTTGTTTTAGTATATATACAGGCGGAGTTTCTCCCATGTGGAAAAGAGACACCTTTAAAAACAACATTGCAATAATAATTATATTCAGTATTTAAAAGGAAACTCATAAAAATAAAACCACCTTTGTGAAGGACCATTAATTGCATATTGAAAGTTTAAAATAGTGATATACTGAACAAAATGAATCTGAAAGAGATGTACTTCAGTTTCATTGCAGTCTTCTTTTTACAGACTTTGAAGTCATGAATTGAAATGTAGTATTTACTGAGATGGAGGATAGAATCCAGAAGAGAAGTGCAAAAAAGGATGTTCAGTTTTAACATTTACCATATTATACTATCACCAGAAAATCTGAGTACTCTGAAATAGAGTGCTCTCTGAATAGTAGAGATAATTAATTTGATCCAGAAATTCTGATGAGGCATTTATTATTCAGAGAATTCTCTCCTATATTAACTCTTAAGTATTCAGTTTAGTCACATAATCTGCCAGGCTAAATGTGATATGAGATAAAGCCTTATGTCGGAATTATTCACTCTCTCTTCTTTCTCTGTAACAGGCACTTTTAGTTCTCTGAATGATGGCATTGCAGTGCACAATTCCTTTTGAGATAATGGCTGAACAGAAGATAACCATTTGGTTTTTCATCTACCATCTTATTACACCCTGTTTTGTCTACTCCCTAGCAGGTAAGATGATGTTCTGTGTTAATTCGTTAAAGTCACCGTTGTTAGTTTAACATGTTTCAAGACAAGTAGAATGTTTGTATGGCTTTAATTTATTTGTGCAGATACAACAGATTACTAAATTTGAACAACGAAACTGGCAGGAAGCATATTTATTAGAATGGCTGCCATAATAAAAAGTTTGAAAAAAGACAGATCTGGACTTTGAATTTGGTGTTGTCTAATTTGATATATGGAATGAAATCTTGCTCTAGATTATAAAAAGTATATCAATTGTCTATTGTGCACAGATGATCAAAATGTTTAGAATAATGAAAAACAAAATTCTGTATTATTGGCAGCATCTAGAATTCATAATTTTCCAGAAGCCCAGTGTAGTGGTAGTTTTCATAATACAGTGGGGTAGTTCTGCATGTTCTGACTTCAATTTTTTATTAAAAATTATAAAATTTTGCATAAATAGAGGTGGGACCGTAAATAATAAAGAATTCTGGAGTCATATTTCTAGCATCTGCATTTAGAGAAATGTTTGCAATTGAAATTTTAGCTCAATTTTAAGAGATAGAGTGAGTTCTGTGAGAAGGCAAAATTCCAACTGTTCCAAACAACTTTGAGATTTGTAAAGCTTTTCTCAGATTTCCATGCCAATTTAAATGAATGCTGGGTTTTAGTTGCTGGGATGAATTTTACTGTTAGAGTAAACAGAGCATGCACAAAATATCAACCAATATCTGAAAAGTGCAAAGATTGGGTACTAATGTTTTGGTTCATTTCAAGGTAGGCTTTAGAGTCTTCCCTACTTTGAGAGTCACAGACTTGCTGGGATATAATTTTTAAATTTTTTTCCAAATTTATTTATTTATTATTTTTTTACCTCAATTTCACTGCCATGAGACCATATTCCTTATTACTGAGTCAAAAAATCTGATTTATACTGTGATTTAAGCTCATAGCCTTTAAGAAATTAGTCTAGAGCTCACAGGAATGATTTCTGGTGTAGCAGGAACATTACTTTATTCTGTGGTTTTGAATGCTCCATACTTTACTCCATATCTGAGTTTGATGGAGGATTTACTGATGCTTAATAAAAATCAATACCTTCACAATACATTTGCTGTGTGTTTCAAGAGGTTTTTTCTTTGTTCAGATATGAGACTTGCTGATAGCACCAAAATTAAAACTTTCAACTCACCACTTTCATTCAATACTGGGCTTTTCCTGAAAGAATAAAAATAATAATAAAAAAAAAGACTGTGAAGTGATATCAGTAATGTTACACACGTGATTTTGCTCCAGACCTGTTGACATCAAAGAAAAAAATCAGCTGCAGTAGCCAAACAAGTGCTGGACACTGGTAGATAAAAGGGGTGGGTCAATCAAGGAGAACAAATGTTCAGGTAATTTCTTGAAAGGCAGGATCAAATGACTAATGTTATTGGGTATTCTGCACATCACTGTTGTGCCCATTAGCAAAAAAAACAAAACCTTGGCACCAGAATGTAGCTGCTGGCAAGTGCCTGAGAATGGCATTGGAAGGCTGTGTGCTGTGAGGGTCACAACTAAGTGACATAGGAAGAGCAAAGCGGGCTGTCATAACGTTGTGTGAGTACACATTGACACTGTATAGCGAGGTTCGTTTGATCTCTTACTGGACTCTTCTTGGCACTCTCAGATTCCCACAAGATAGGAGCCATTGGTGTGAAGGATTGTGAATCCTTCACACTTGTGAACCTCCTGCAGGGCAGGTTCTAATAGTGCTGTTACCGTTCAAAGAAACTTCCAAACTTATCTTCTGGTATGGAATAAATACTTGCTTGCATTCTTGATCAAAAGCCAAAGTTAAGACCTGTGGCCATCTCTAAAGGCATGGCACCGCCCTCCAATTTGGCAGATTCCTAGTTTTATATAATCAGAGGATGTTTGTTACTGCCAGTGTATTACTGCAAGGCTGAGTAGTGCACATGCTCTCTGCTCCTGGACCTGCTCTACTTCTCATAAATCATTAAATAACCTTTTGAGTGGAGAGAAAATCTGCTTCTATCATCTAGGGTTTATGGTGCCCATGTAAGTTATGTAAATCTGGTGTTGCAGTCTTTTCTCAGCCCCAGCACTTGAATCTTGCTGGAGGATTTCTCATTTCAAATGGGTGTGAGAGCTGCTGGCAGTTAGTCTTAGCAAATTTTACTTCTGAATGTATTTCTGGGCAATGAAAATGCCATTGTATCCAGAAAATAGGTGTCTGCAGTAACTGAGATGAAATGTAACAGGTTACTTGGAAGTGTTCTCAGTGTGGTTAAAAAGTGAAAGATACTGAAGGGAAAGAAGGAACACAAGTAGAGTGATCAAGTCAAGTTCTAGGAGGTGTTCTTCCACACGAAGGGAATGATGGCAGTGTCAACAGTAATGGAGGATGTGTAAATTGGGGATAGTTTTTGAGTAAAGATCATGAGTTCTTATTTAAATAGCAAGACAGACCAAATTCCAGAGTGAAGAGACAAGTTAACTGGAAGCAGATGTTGAAACCAGAGTTTTTAAGTTGTTTTAGCACTTTCTGGTAAAACACACTTTCTCTGGAAAAGTCTCTCCTCTTGCCTTCCGTCATACTGGATCCACAGTTGCAGGTTCTAGGTGGTGCTGGATCCACAGCTGCAGGTGATTCTACTCTGTAAATTACCTTTGGCAAACTTATCTGTGACTCTGTAGTCTAGGTTTTTGCAAACCATGCTTCATAAACAGACCTAGCATTATATTAACTGCTCTGGATCCAGGAAACTGATAGCTTGCAGATACATTGTGTTTTGAGATGTCTCACCCACCCTATGAGTGTCCCCAAGTTCAAAGATACCAGCCAAAAAACCTCAACGTATTCAGAATTCATGTATTTGACTGAGCATTGAGAGCTTTCAGATTTTAACAGCTAGAAATATTTGGGGAATAGAGAGCTAGCAACCTGAATCTGCACTGACTTGAGATGTTCAGAATTGGGCCTGAAGTGATGACTGGTATTCTGAGACTCTAAAAGCTGAGGGGTTTTATTTGTTTTCAAATTTATTTTTTTCTCACTGCAGGAAATTCTTAAAATTTTTCCCAAAGTGAAATAGGCATGTTGTTAGAAATTTAGTTTTCTTTAGAGTAAACACCTTGATTTTTTTAGCCAGTTCTATTTTGTGGTAATCAAAGGCAGAAATTGAGATATGTTGCATTCACTGGTCATTTTTCATCAGTGGTGAATGTGCACTTAACTGAAGGGAAGCAAAGATTTTATGAAACAGTGCATCAGAGTTATAGGCAGAGATCATCTTCTGCAATGAAATAGGAGCAGTATTTATTTTCCAGGTAAATTAGTGCTTGAAATGTAGTCTTGCAGATATAAACTGGTGAAAAAGTCATAAATAATTTGGTCTTCCACTTACTGATAGAACAGACAGTTGTTACAAGAGTTGCTTTTCACAGTGCACTTTGAGTAGTGCAAGGCAGATGAGAACAGCAAATCACTCCTCAGGGAACATGTCAGTGATTGTCAGTCCACTGCCAAAAAATTATTTCATGCCTATTACTGATAATATTTGATTCTTCTCCACTTCCCCCTGACATTTCTCCAACACACTTCTAAGTTGCCTTTGACTTTCCATTAGATTCATGTCCTGTTGCTAAATCTGAATTTCAAACTTTTCTGTCATCTGCTACTTCCCATATAAATTAGTGAACTAAAGTCTATCTTCACTTGGGATACTAATCTATCACCAAAAGAATTAAGACTATTTTTCAGCTACAGCTTGTTTTGTTCTTCCAAAAGACTAATCAAAAGCTGCAAAGACCCTGTATTTTACTGTGCTTAATAAATAGTAGATTACATTTGGCTATGAAATGAATCAATAGTGAAAAATGTCCCTCTGTTAATTTCTTTCTCATAAAACTGTTCTACTTTTTACCTTGAGATTTGATAGTGCAGAGCCAGGAAGTATCTGCATCAGATCATGCCTGAGGAGGCAGCTTGTCACTCTAGTAAACTATTCTGAATTGTTCAAAATGAGACAATAGTCCAGGGTTAAAAATGTCAAAAGCCCTTCTGCATTTTAGGCAACCAAATTTCCAAAAATCACTAGAAACTTAAACTTCAGAGAGGGCTGGTAAAGCAAGAAAGCCAGTAAGATGCAGACCCTCTCAATGCAAGGCAGTTGCTTTGATAAGTACATGAGGATGCTGTTGGACAGCATGCTGAATTTCTGAGCCTGTTGCTGGTATTTCACCTGTGCCAGGAAAGCTTGTGTGGGGAGATGGTGCAGAATAAATACTGCACTTTAGCTTCATCCATAATTTGCCAGTCACCAGCTTTCCATGGGATCAACATGTTAGACTCTTCAATCACTTTTGAAGCAACACTTAGATTTTTAAGGAAGAACCACCTAAAATTTAAATATTGAATAGGCAAATGGAAATATGTTTAAAATAAAATAATTAGTATTGGCTGAAGTTCCTCTTGGCAGTATGAGAAGACAAGAAAACTGTACCCTGTTAGACACAAGTGAAGAAACTTGCTTTGCCAGGGGCTGGAGCTTTTCATACTTGAAACTTGCTGTAAAGGAGAAACTACATCATTAACGATGTGACTCTTCAATGTTCTCACTGGCACATAGGCAATAGATTCTCTTGCTCCCGTGGGTCCAGAAAAATAGAGGCAGCCTTCCCAAAGAGAATCTTAGTCTTTCATATAGTGTGAAGTGGGAGTGCTGGAGTAGTTACCTTTTCTGTCTGAGTGCTGACTGGCTCTTGGAAAATGATTTCCCTTTGGCATCTTGATGACTTACACTTATGATGTACCCTCTCTTCTCCATCATGGTGATGCTACGTTAGGAATTTTTTCAGCATGAACACATTACTGCTTCAGCACATAAACTTCCCATGAATGCCAAGTACAACTTTTCCCACATGACTGAGAGAAGTAAAGAAAACAGTCGAGTCCCCAAACCTTAAATTATTAATGCTTGGACATTTTCCAGAACAGTAGGTTCAAAAAGGTATTTCTGAACTGAGGGCTAGAATCTACATTATTTAAAGCTTTTTATCACGCGTGCAGAATTATTCACATTTTCTAAAGAGAGATGAGACTTTTCTTCCAAAAAAAAAAGTGGATGGAAGTACTTAATACCTGTTTACCTTGTCTGTCTTGTCGCTGCTTGGATCTTAGAAGACCATTTCGTGTTACTGCTGAGTGTCTGAAATTAGTAAATAAATAATCATAATGTGTTTGGTGATCACAGTGCTTAGAAATGTGGAAGTGCCCTGTTTATGTTTTTGCATGCCTGGTAGATATAATTTGGTTCATTCCCAGACTATTTTGTTTCTGAGCATGAGCGTCTCAGACACGAGCGGGTCCTCATTTCTCTTGAAAATAGTATAAGACATATTGAAAACAGTACAAGGTCTGCTTCTAAATATCAAGTGGTTTCTGCAAGGCTAATGCAGAGCCTGACAACTTAGTTAAACTGATAATGAATGGCTCCAAGACTCTTACGTTCAGCATCCTTTAGCACTCAAGGTTAATCTAGCCATGCACCATGTCAACAGATCTTTGTCCCTCTCTCATGTTAAAATATGTAACTGGATACAACACTTCAGGGTAGATCAATACTCACACCCAACAACTGTCTCGAGCAGCCACTTTTGGCAATGTTAAGTGCCAGAGAAATAAGATAGGTGTACAGGAAGCAGAAAGAGAAGGAGAAGACTCATTAGAAAATGTCACTTAGAGAGCAGAGGACCACCTTCCAGAGGGAAAGATTCTTATACAGGATCTGTAATCTAATCATCTTAGAAAATATTTTCTTGACCTTTGCACAGACTTCCTCATACTTTTTAGTACTATTGAAATGTCTGAGTGTTGTTTTCAGAATTCACTGAAGAATGCCTCGAATAGTCAGGTGATAGCTTCTGCTCCAGTTTAAAAAAAAAAAAAAATCACAAGAAATTTACCCAAAACATAGGGCACTGTTTGAGAGGTCAGATGTCAGATAGTTCATCCTCTTGTCTAAACCAGGACTCAAACATAGGAAATGTGCTCTTCATTGCATCCTCAGTTTGCCTAATACATCCATTTTCTTCTTCTTTGTCTACTTCTCTTTTTCATATAGGCCAAACTTCAGTGAGCTGTTCCTTTTCCTTGTACTCTTAGTCTTCCCTTCTCCAAACTTTGTCACACAGTCATGGTACTTCCCTTAAAGTGCGAACATTTCTTGCAGATCGTTTCATAACCCCTTTCTCTTCTCTTTTCTCCCATTTGCTGTTTCCTATCACTGATCCACGCTCACCTTGTGGTTGAGAATGAAAGGCTTATTGTTTGCCATACCTGAAATTCAGTGTGCACATCTTACTCTGCTCAGAAAGACACCTGAAATCAGATTCATAATAGATGCAGCAGAAGTGCCTTTATGAAGCACATTTGATAGATGTGAGAAGCAGGCATTCACTCAGTATAATTAATAGTTCTGGCAGCATTAAAAATGCATGCCATGAAATGCCTAAGTGCTCTGTAACATCATTTGAGTCCTAAGGTGAAGAGTCAGCTGCATATGATATAGCTATTTGCTGCTAGAGGTTGTTGTTACTCTGTATTCATATTTAAGAACTGCACAGAACATGCCATCAGGTTTCTGGTTTAGTCATTCCAATCTCTGAGCAAGTACATGAATCTTGCCTTTTCAGTCTGAAATTAGTTCTTCTTTTGGTCTAGCAATATGTAGATTTTTATATCCTGTTGTGCTTTAAAATGTGAAAGAAAGCAGATCGTTTTTCAAAAGCTCTCCCTTTCTAGCTGTTCTTCTTTGCTTCTTTGAAAGAATTCTCATTACACGAATTAGTTTTTAAAAATTAAGTTGCCTGACGATATATCTCAGAGCATAACAATGTCTTCTGTACCTGCTCCTGTCCTCAAGGGAAATGGTGACTTTTTTTACCCCAGATTTGAAGTCAAAAGGGAACTTGCTTTTTATCTGCACACAGTCTTCTTATAGTGCTGCTATGCAGTGTCCATCTCTGAATAACGAATTTAGAAAAAATAAAAAAGATATCTGCAGAGTGTTTTAATGTATATTTGGTATTTTTACACTGGCATAATACACATTCCTTAGGTATATAGAGAGACTCTTTCTTCTTTTATAGGTTTCCTAAAAACTGTCTAATTTAGTCTAAAATGTTTTATGACCAAAACCAGGACTTTTAAGGGCATGAGTACAAAGTCATAAGTTGATTTAAGAACATTCATCTTTTACATGGCCAATTTACTGATCTGAGAAGATTTTTTAAATTACAAGATGTAGCAAATTTCTATAGGCAGCACAGAAACTACTGCAACATTTTTCCATCCTTAACCATTGCTTTTGAAAATCATTTCCATCGTTAACCATAGCTTTTGAGTTAAATTATTCAGCCATCTCTGAAGACCTTATTAGTTAAAACTGTGTTTGTTTTGTTTATTTCCCTTGTATTACAATATTCTTGCAGTCATTTTACAAGGCTCTGAATTTGAATGGAAAGTGAACCTGTTAGCAGCCATCTACTCCTTTGTTCTCCCATAAATTTGCTTGCAAGTGTCCATACTGTTATTTTAGTCTCAGCAGACACCTGTGAGAATAAGAAAACTGTGTTGTCTCAAAATTTTATCTATATGGAGCATCCACTGCCTCCTCACAGAGTCATTCTAGAATGTTTATTTGACATTTTCACAGAAAAAAAACCAAAAACTGAATTTACTGAGAAGAATTTCCCCAGAACATTGCACCTTTGCTCTTAGTCTTGCTTCTTAGACCCCAGCGACCAACCTTGTATTCTTGGAGGAGATAAAGGAGAAGGGAGTGCAGCAGGGGCGGGCAGACCCTACCAACTTTACAACAGCATCCACACATGAAGGATAAAGGTTAAAAAATACAATTTGTGTTCAAACTTGTTTTACGTTTATTCACCTTTAAGTGCTACACTTTGCAAACTGAAATTATTTTCAGTGAAGGACCTTTTAAAAATTGTATTTTGGAGTGTAGAAGCTAATACATACCACAGTTTAAAAGGAAAGACAGGTGTGATCTGGAAGCAATATAATTTTCAGCTTTAAAACCCAACAGAAGAGGTTTTTTGTCTGATGTAGTAAAGATCCTTTCTAACTACATAAAATCATTGGACATGATTAGGCTATAAGATCAGGAATAACTATGCATAGTTGTTTTGGATGTGGACCTTTTTGATCAGAATTTTTTGTTCTCTGTGAAGTTGGTTTCACTGTATTTCTAAGGGACATATCTTCAGTTCCTAATTATCTCCACATTTGGCCTAAAGAGTGACAAATAATTTCATCAGAGAAGGCACACAAGGTAGTATTAGAGGAACAAAGTGTGAGTTACTTTGGTTCTCAGGAGGCAGTGAAGGACAGACAGCACTTTTGTTACCCATACTGCTCCAGTTTTGCTGAAGCACATAGAATTTAACTTCAAGTGACTCACTATTTTGCCTTCACATTTTGATTCTTGAATGTGTGATGCAATTTCATCTTCAGTTTGACTGCTAGTTTAAAAGTGATTACTTTGAAGTTCTCTTCTGTTTTCAGAGGAAGGAAACAAGGGTTATGGACCTGTTTTTGAGGAGCAACCTATTGATACCATCTATCCAGAGGAATCTTCAGATGGACAAGTTTCAATGAACTGCAGAGCTCGAGCAGTTCCTTTTCCTACTTACAGGTAACATCTCCTGTTTTGATTTTCAGATCTTTCATATTTTATTCAGCAGCTATTTCAGATTGTGTTATTAAATGCTTGACTGTCATAAAAGGTTGGAGTGAAGTCTTCAAGGCAGGAAAATATGGGGAGATACACAATTTTTGAGACTCCACCTTTAACAGATTGTCTAATCAGTGTTAAAAACAGTATATTGTGTTAAATATTGTCAGCTTTTGAAAGAAATACTGATCCATATGAAAATGTAAAAAAAATGTGACCTTTAAAAAAAATTTAGAGGCTGTCTTTCCTGCTTAGGCTGAGGTTGAGTGAGATTTGAGTCTTTGTTCTTTTTTGATTCAGAATGGCTTTTAAATTCTATTTTGCTTTGAAAGGAGAAGTATTGATTGTTGAACCTGGATATTCTACATCTCATATTGCTTTTGCATCCACTGTGTTGCAGAGCAGTGATCAAGAATGTGTCAGTTATGCTACTGAAGACATGAAAAACTTCATTCTGAAAAAAACATTTCAACTAGTTTTTAATAAGGATTACCACATGACTTCTTGCACAATAATTATATTATTGTAGAAAGAAATGCTTTGTTGTGTATTCATATGAGTTTGTCAGCCATTATCTGCTCATTGTGTAAAGAGAAATGTACTTAAGATTATCAGTATTAAGATTGTGACTAAATTACAGCCTGATCATAGGCAGAAAACTGCTGCCATTGTACTAAAGACAGACACAATATCTTGCCAGCAAAAGAGATCCATTTCAGTAAATTACCCTGTGAGTTTATGTTCTTACATGGCATCTTTTAAGTGCAGGTTTATTGCTCCCACGTTACATTTTTTGCTGGGGATCTTTTTCTTTTTCTGAATGAAGCAGAGAGGTGGGACTTCTGAGTTGCTTTAGGAAATGCAGTTTAT
The DNA here is from genome assembly GCF_052056855.1 of Sturnus vulgaris. Lineage (NCBI taxonomy): Eukaryota > Metazoa > Chordata > Aves > Passeriformes > Sturnidae > Sturnus > Sturnus vulgaris. The sequence goes on from NC_142247.1 coordinate 40,745,840, forward strand.
TTTTTTTTTTATCTTTTACACAGGCAGAAAGGGTAAGTTTGTCTTACAGATGTTTACAGCATGGCTCAGAAGTCACAAGATCTATGGTTACAAGATTCTTTAAGGATTTATTAACCTAGAAAACACTGCCAGCAAAGATATTTACATTATTAAACTAATACTAAGAAATTCTGTTTAATTACTGTGTGACTTTTCTTAGCCAATCCTGTTCTGACACACAAACTTACATTGCTGCACTCTAAAACTTTTTGTTTCTTTTCTTCTATATTTTAAACTCTAAAGCTAAACCTAGGTTTACTTAACTGTGTTTAAATTGAAGCTTTGGCTTACAGGCTCAATGCTCTGAGAATTCTTTACATTTTGAATTCCAACACATTTCAGTAAATTACCCTATGACCTGCCCCCAGTACTCACTCATGTATGTTCCCACACTGGTTTCTGGAACAGAAAAAACAATAAAGTCTTCTGGCTATTCTTTTAAATCTGTTACAGTATTGCGTTCAACTGTGGTATTACTCAGTCAAAACAGCTTCATTTTCATTGCCATTTTTAAGAAATATGCTAACAGGTTCTCTACCTGTAAAGAACCACCATTTGAATATGATCCTGCTACATGACATTTTGTTGCACTTTCTTCCTCTTGCCATGCTTGGAAAGTGTGGAGAGATTACATATGCTAAGATTTGAGACCCTTTGATGTACTTCCCCATCCCTTCCAGTTGGTCCAGAGACTCCCCCGACCCTGTCTGCAAGACTGTAAACACACTGAACAAACCATCCATAGCTGATTATAGACTAAATAAATGCTGACGTTCTTCTTTATCTGTTGTGGGCTCAGCAAAGTCTGAACCAGCAAAATCACTCTCAAAGAATTGCATTTTACCTCTAGAGCCTCTCTGTCTAGGAACAGATCTGACATTCAGCACGGATAGGTGATATGATGATAATTACAGTACAGAACAAGGATACTTTTCTTATTTCCTGACACATTATATTTAGTATACCTCATTGTGTTATCTTTATTTCAGTCCTCTAACAGTTACTGAGCCAAAATTCTTCTATCTCAGAAGTAAATAAGTCCTTCCTGCCATTTTCATTCCAGGATGAGCTGTCCTCAGGACATTTATACCTAGATATTTCTGAACATAGGATATATTTATTTTTTCGAACAGAGACATATAGTATGTCTCACAGGACTGAAGTAGTACCTCTAGAATTCTGTAAGATCAAAATGCTATTTGCTGCATCTTTAGAATTCTTCTATTTCATTAGATTTTTAATTTTTTTTTGCTATTTTTGTTGTTGTTCATGCCACTCTTACTATTTTTTCTTTCTATGACAATTGCAAGTTCCGCCTCCAAATGAGAACTGTGCATATTTTGGTGCATCTTCCATAGTGAATGAACAAATGGTGTGTGTGTTATCATTTTCAAATACTAATGCTCAACCTCACCGTATGAAAAAAGAAAATATTTATGCAGAAATAATTTTATGGTCGTTAAATGTATTACAGTTGCATCTTTGCTATTTGTGCATAGGAACCAGGCAGTTCCTTTCTAAGGTTACAGGCTCCCTCTTGTGGACACAGTAATAAACACGAATGTAAATGACGAGTACTGGTACCTACTCCATGTTTTTTAACATTTCTTAAAATAAGTAGAAATCGGTCAGAACTGGGCTGCCAGTTTCTGTCTTAATCCCTCAAAAAAAAAAAAAAATCGCGATAATCCAGTGAATTGGCTGTGGAGTTTTGCCATAACTAAGGGAAGAGTGTCCAGCAACTTACTGAAGTAGTAGTAAGTAGGTCTTATATGAAGCATGCCAAAGTCAGTTTTTGCACTGACTTTACTGGCATATTATGTTTTATAAAACATTTTCATTATCTGCAGCAGGTTTACAAAAATCTCTCATCACTCCATACTTTAAAAGTACAGAGGGAGTACATTTTTGTCCTGTCTGGCCGTAGATATTTATTTGAGATATGTTTGAAATCTCTGTTTGGTGGGTTTGGTGGGCTAGCTCATTCCCAGACAGCTCAAGCATCTCTTACTGCTTGGCCAGCAACTGTGTTTTAACAAACTATATTACATCTCTAATAAGGAAGAATTGACACTGTTATGTTTAAAAGACCCCTGGAGTTCAAATCTGTGTCTCTTGCTGAAGGAAAACTTAAAACTTGTGTATAAGTATATTAATAACTTCCTGGAGTTACTTTTCATATTATATTTCTTACTAGATTTGCTTTTTGGGGCCAAATCTTACATCTGGCTTTTCTTTTTAAATAGGTGGAAACTGAACAACTGGGATATTGATTTAACAAAGGAGCGCTACAGTATGGTGGGAGGCAGACTTGTTATCAATAATCCAGAGAAATCAAGGGATGCTGGAAAATATGTCTGTGTAGTGTCGAATGTCTTTGGAACTGTCAGAAGCAGTGAAGCCACTCTGAGTTTCGGATGTAAGCCATTGTTTATGTCAGAATATAGAGAAACTATGGTTAGCTAGGAATGCTCAATGTTTTACACTGCAGTGTGTTCTGCTAACATGTGCTGTATCTGTATTACTCTGTAAAAATAGTATTTTAAGTGCCTTAGTCTGCAGAGATCGACACAAAACGAGTTTGTAAGCATTTTATATTCTTTAGCATTCAGCTGACATAACATAACAGCCTTCCCAGTGAGTTATTGTTAAATCACTAATTGAAGAGAGTCATGGAGCCAGATCTGGAGATAATAATGTCCAGACTCTTTTAAAATCATGGTAGGACCTTGAGGGGAAGTAGTCACAGAAGAAAGACTCGAGTGAGGGCATATGGTGATGAGGTGCAGTGCAAACACAACTGCAGGAGGAAGGCACAGCACTTGCTAGTAAAGTATGCTCCCACTCCTAGGCTACAATGACTAAATCCTGGGGGAAATTTCTGTCAGTTTCTGACAGTCATGAGCTAGGTCTTGTGAAGACCTGCACATCACCAAATACATGAATTGTAAAAAACTGATGTACTAAATGAGGACGAAAGCAAAATTTTATGGACTTAAGACAGTGTTCGCCATTTTTGTTTTATTTTGCCTTAAGTTACCTTCTCCCCGGATATATTTTATCATCAGAGGGCAAAAAATGGAATACCCAAAAAAAAGGAACGCTCTCTGAGTCCATTCACAAAGCCCTGGGTGCCCTGCCACTAAGGGTTTGGTGCCCCTTCATAAGTAGAATTAACTCCTTGCTGTAGAAGATCAGACATGAAGTGAAAAGTTCAGCTTTCTGATAGTACTTGTGAGACTGTGGGACAGCAAATATTAGGGAAAGTCAGAAGCTATAATGAGCTGATGGATCATATAATCATTGATATAGTCTTAGTCTGTAGTCACCCAGAGTATCTTCTAGAAAAAAATTGAAGGCCAGGTTGTTACTTCCTTTTAATGAGGAAAACATCAACATTCCACTTGTGGGATATTTATTTATACCTAAAGCAGGCTTCAGTCATGTCAGTCCTGAATAATCAATAGGATAAAAAAGTAAACTAATAAACCTAATAGATGAAAAAATAGAACCAAAGCAGTCTGAGGCATGTTTTCTCCATATTTTTACTGAACAGATATACAGTGTTTCAGTATGTAAACTGAAATAGAATAAAGAAGTAAGGAATAGTGTAAAGATAGCTGGAAACTGATAAATATCTGTTTTTTAAAAAGCCTGCTGTCATTCTTCTTTATAATGTATTTCTTCCTTTCTCCTTTTTATTGATCACCTATAAAAAACATTCCTTCTACAATCACTGTTTTTAGAGAACTGAATAGAGTTGCTAAAATTAATGGGGAAAATGTCTGATTTTTAGTGAAAGTTTTTTTCTTTTGTTTATGCATAAACTGATTGAAAAATGCCAACAACCATTTAGAAGAGTTCAAAAATCTTGACCAGTTATAATATTGTTTTGCTGTCAAATTTACTGAAACTGTGGAACAAAACCCACATTCTCTCATATATTTCATATACTCTCATATGCTCTCATATACTCATATAATTAGTCCATCTGAGAATACTGTACATACTTTTTAGATCCAGTGCCTTAAAACGAATTAAAATATTTTAAACCTAACTACTCTTAGGGATAAAGTGTGCATTACTTCTTTCTTTCCCCTGGCATTTGTAATTAGGATGACAAAAATAATGTAAAAAAAATTCATTTGGTAATGACAAATAAGTAAAACTGGCATTAGGGGTCAGAAAGTTTCTATCTGCCATGTATTGATGTATTTCTATAGTAATCTCTACAGGACTGAAAGTAATGATAATAATAAAAAGTTGCTGTCGTTAAAATCACTATTATTCTCCCCTTGCTTTTTTAAAAATTAGATCTGGATCCCTTTCCACCTGAGGAACGTTATGAGGTTAAAGTACGAGAAGGTGTTGGAGCAGTGCTTCTTTGTGAGCCCCCTTACCACTACCCAGGTAATTCAGCTAAAAGTGCTTAATTTTCAATGTCTTAAGAGTAAAAACTAAATCAGCATTTATTTTTGCAAGATTCCTTTATGTTTACTTAAGCAGTAATTTTTGTGCAGATTGAGAATCACCATTTAGATTAGGTTTCTGTTTTGAATATATTTGTTATTGACCATGTGTTGACTATTCATTTTACCTAGTAAAGTCACCTCAACTGCTATGATCATGGGCTTCTGTTAAAATCATGGAACAGCAGAAGCACCCCCAGAGATTAGGTTATTTATTCTGTGGAAGTGACTTTCTCTTATCATTAGCTACTGAAGATCTCTGCAGGGATTATACTCGTAATCTCAAGCATCTGGATTTCCATCATGAGGGATGAAATGTTAGCATCTCTTCTACCTTGTAAAATGGAATAATGATTTAGTTTTCATGCTCAGTTTAAGCATTGCAAAGAACTGAAGAATGGAGACATATTACTAGTTAAAATATTCTAAGGTTTTGTCTAAATCACAAGACTGGTGAAGACTTCCCCGCTTCTCAGTTACATAAAGTCAAGGCCCAGCTGCCTCTCTCATCCCATCCCACTCCAGCTCCTGTGGGATGGTTGTGCCCAGGGCAAGGTGTGCAGAGTGTAGCCAGGTCCCCAGTAACCTGCACTGACAGCAGCAGTGCCCCAGTGTTCAGTGTAGACAGGAATGAGCTGGCTCCTGAGACATCCTGTATAAATCTCTCTCACATAGCTACCTCTCCAAAACAAAGATCTATAACCTAGAAATCAGACTCAAGTGATTTATATGCAGACAGTATTCTGTGGTTTAAACAGCTGATAGTGTTGGGTTTTAATATTGACTAAAATATTTTCCTCCAGATGACCTCAGTTATCGCTGGCTTCTAAATGAGTTCCCAGTGTTCATTGCTTTGGATAAACGACGATTTGTGTCACAGACGAATGGCAATCTCTACATTGCAAATGTGGAAGCATCAGATAAGGGCAATTATTCATGTTTTGTGTCCAGCCCTTCGATAACAAAGAGTGTATTCAGTAAATTTATTCCACTTATTCCACAATCTGATCGTAAGTATTTATTGTAAATACCATGCACAGCATTTTAACTGTTTGTATTATAATTTCGCTAATTCATAACTGCTTTCATTTCTGTAAGGAGAATTATAATGGCTGCTGCACAATAATACTTGCTGTTTCAGATGCAGAGGTACAAATCATTCCCATCCACAGTGAAAACTTTGTGAAAGAAATCTTAATGGATTAATTCACAAACTTCCTTTCAAATAATTGAGAACAGAGTTCTTATCCCCAGAATCCCCATCTCTTTTATATGATAAGCCCCTGATCTCATCCCAAAATCTTCAATATCTTTTCTAGTCTTGACATTGGTTCAAAAGAGTATGACTGTAAAGCAGAAATTTCATGTAAATGTTGATGAACAGCTTCAGGATTTACTTTTTCTCCCCCAGAAAATCCCTCATGAAAGAGTACAATCCTTTTCCCCTGACATAACCTCCTATCCAATGGGGGCCTAAGAGTTTGTGTCTCACAGACAATCTCCTAAGATGCTTCTGTGGCTTTGTATTACTGGATTATTTGCCATGGTTTCTTCAGAAGAACTGCATGTTTTCCAAATAAGAGTCAAATTCCCCTTTTGCCACTTCAGACTGTCGGTCATTAGATTCTTATAAACTGATCATCAGTTTTTCAGTGACCCTTTCATCTGTACAATTTTCCATATTACTGATTGAATTTGTAGAATTTCAAGTTAGCGATCTTTGACCAAATATTCCAGTATTCACACTGCCATCTTCATCTAGAACTGTTAGAGTGTTCCTACAGCGATTTCTTGTAGGGAGATTTGATTACATTTACATCCCTGTGTGCTCACTAAACTGTAGATGTGCTTGACCTAGCTCCTTCCTACCCTTATTGAGATAAAATTGAGCTTAAATTCAAAATAATTTGAAGTATTCTATCCAGTAAAAAACCTGTGGAAAACAGAATCAGGTTTTTGTCTGCCCACACAGCTTCAAATGCAATTAGAAATTCTGTAAAAAGTGTTAGGATTTGTCATCCAGAGAAAGATAACTAGTTGCTGAGTAAAACAATTGTGCCTTACCTAGTAAAAGTTCAGTGCTTAGTCAGACTTTATGAATTGACAGGCTGTTTATGCAATGTGAAGAAGAATTTTGTCTGGAATTCAAAGAAAAGTTTGACTCAACTTTGGAAATTTTAATAGCTATATAACTTTCTGACATGCCTTTTCTTAGAATCTTTTTTTTCATATTAGGAGCAAAAGTATATCCTGCTGATATCAAGGTGAAGTTCAAGGACACATATGCTCTCCTGGGGCAGAACGTGACACTGGAGTGTTTTGCTCTTGGAAAGTAAGTGTGTTTTAAAGTTATTGTACAGCACTAATTGCTTTCATATTTCAGGGAATGAAAATACATATTTCATGATCAAATGCTCTTTTTGTAGTCTGCAATTTAACCGCCAGTTCTTGAGCACGCTGATTTGTACTTTACTGTACCTTTTCAAGTCCGGTTCCTGAACTCAGATGGAGTAAATACCTTGAACCCTTGCCAGCCTCTGCTGAGATAAGCATGTCTGGTGCAGTTCTTAAGATCTTCAATATTCAGTATGAAGATGAAGGGCTCTATGAGTGTGAAGCTGAAAACTATAAAGGAAAAGATAAACATCAAGCAAGAGTCTATGTACAAGGTAGGAGAACAGTTTTATTCTTGATGATCTGTGTTGCTTTCACTTATGTTAGAAATATCTGTGCTTTCTCAGTTGATGTCAGTGTTGATTCTATCTATCAACTATCATCTTCACACACTGCTGTTCAAGTTAATGGAGCAGCATCAAAATTCTTGCATTAAATGCCAGGCATGATATATATGTAATAATTGAAAAACTACTCAGTTTATCTGGTTATGATTGCTGGTATATATACTTTGACAGTTCTGTGTTAATATACTCATGCATAATGTGAATTAAATCAGTTTATAATACTCAACGTGAAAGAACTTCTGGGAAGAAAAAGAGACCATTAGGTTTGTTACGATTTCTTGTTTTCTCATTTTGCTTAGTTCTCTGTCTTACTAGCTATGCATAGTTCTTTATTCATCCACACTCTGTCACACCCCTTTATGCATTTGGTTAAATTAGGCAACCAAAAATTGTATCTTACTGCTCATAGTGAAATCATCCCAAATAACTTGGCTTCTTGTCTGAGGTTTATGCCACAAAACCATGGCCTGAGAAACATCTGAACCACCCTCAGAAGATTTATGTCTCTTTCATTTGCTGTACAGAAGATCTTCTGAGTGAAGATCCTCAGTTAAGTGCTAGAACTTCAGTAGATCAAACTCAAAAATTAGTGTGGGAAGGTTATTACTGCTTATAATAAATAAAGCTAATAAACTGGTTTGTTTGCTTAGCAAAAACAAATATGCTGGACCTTTCTCAATATTAATTTCTCGTGTATACTCTTTGGACTAAGAGAATAATTTCTTGGAGATCCTTTCACTACGTACACAGTTTTGCACAATTTCATGTCATTTAACTATCATTTTCACAGTGCTACTGAGTCATTTCCACACTGAATAATCTACAGACCAATATAAGTTGTAATAACTAATGTCTTCTGTCATTCAGGAACCATTATTTTAATTCTGTATTTTCTTCTCATAGAAAGAAGTTTGAAGCTTTTTTTAGTCTAGGTTGTAAGACAAAAACTTCTTTCTTTTTTGTGCTGGTGCATTGCTGACTTATCATTACTTTGAGTTGCCTGTTTAAGTATAATGGAAAAAAGCAGTGGAATTAATACAACATAATACTAATATGTATGTGCTGTATTTACAATGGATCATGTATTTTGTTCTGCAGCTGCTCCTGAGTGGGTAGAACATATCAATGACACAGAAAGGGATATAGGCAGTGACCTCTACTGGCCTTGTGTAGCTACAGGCAAGCCTCTTCCAACAATTAGGTGGCTGAAGAATGGTGCCTCGGTGAGTGTATTGCTTTAGGTAACACAGGCTTGTGAGGTTAGCTCATGGAAACAGTTTTTTAAAGCATGCATTATTAAAAAGTTAAAGGAAAATTCATTATAACAATCTAAATATTTGCTGATGCCACTTGCATGAGGCATTAAAATCTATTTTTTAAACTTTCATCTCAATCTTCTCTTATTTCTTCAGGCTATTTAGTATTCAGTTTTGAATTATGAACGTAACTTTTACCACATGTTTAGTATGTAAACTTTTCCCTTTTTTTCCTGGCCTGTGTAAGTAAATGCTCTGCATATAAAATGTCTATCAGCTTCTCCTTAAAATTAATCCTTTTTCCCACATTAAACATGAATGTGTCTTTAAAAATATAAGACAAAATAATTAGTGGAAATGTGACAATAAAGGTTATTTTTAAAATTATCAGTAGTGTTTCTATATCCATATTCTATATGCATTTTTTCACATTTTTCTAAACAGAGTGTTGCAAATGTTTAGGTGATGTTTAAAAGAAGTTTGAAGAACTACTGTTTGATAATTCTATTACATTGGATATTTGGTTTAAACAGAGTAGATTTTCTGCCCTAGAATCGTGGAATCACAGAATGGTTTGTGTTGGAAGGTTCCTTAAAGATTGTTTAGTTCCAAACCCCTGGCCATGGGCAGGGGCACCATTCATTGGCCTCGGTTGCTCAGAACTCCATCCAGCCTGCCCTTGAACAATTCCAGGGATGGGACATCTGCAGCTTCTCTGGGAAAGACCTATTCAGGCATTTCAACAGTGTATTCGAAGTCTATTGCTTGTACTATATGAGAAGCTATTAAAAAACCAAGATAATATGAGGGCACAATGCAGCTCTGCATCTCCTGAGCTGTGGTGACTTAGTTTGGCAAGCAAACAAAAAAAGACAATGAGGCAGCTTGTTTTTTGACTTTATATCTTAAGAAAAATATATGATGTTGGAGGGAAAACAGGGATATCACCATCTGCTATATGGAGGTGGCTTAAACCAGGAAAAACAGTGCTTTTGTCTAGCTTTGGTAGTTATTGCAAACAAATAATTTAATGAGTGAGTTACTTGCTGGTCCCCACTGAACTTGGCTTTCACTAACAAAATCTGCATACTGGATTGCAGAACACAATGTGTAAATCTCCAGTAGTACACCAGGATATTATGCTGTGTGTTACTATGATGATGATTTCCAAATAGAAGATAGCAGAAATATGTTAATTGCCTAAAAAATATAATTTGTTTCTAAATCAGATAACTTGTAATTAGACAGTTCATTTAGCATGTAACAGACATTCCTTGTATAAAATCTGATGAAAACATTTTCACACAAAACAGTCAGAAAATGTTTCCTTTAATCTGTTCTCTTTTCAACTACTATTCTCTTAACTTTCCACTACATATGCTCCAGTGTACTTAGATACAAGAGTTAAAGCTTTTAGCTTGATTTTCACAAGAAAACGGAATACATTAACATGACCTTTCAAATTAATATCTATTTTTAATTTACAAAATATCCCACCTTAACTACTTTATTTTGATTGACTGATTTTTCTTTTTTACATTAAAGCAAAGTATTAGAAAATAGTCTGTACTATCTCCCAGAATAATCTTTTGAAAAACTCCTACCTCACTGGGACTTGCTTTGATGTTTTCCTGTTTTCCTGGAAAATGATGTAACAATGGAAAGTACTGACCAGTGAGCATGGCATAACAAAGCTTATGTGCATAAAATTAATTTAATTCCTTGTTTCTTATTTCTGAATCAGTAGTTTTTTCATTGATGTCATAACAGGGGACTGGAGAGTAAATTTGTCTACTGACACTCAACTAGGACTCTTCCAGAAATTTAAATGTTGAATTACATTGGATCTTTCTTTAAAAAAAGGTGAACCCAATGTTACCAAAAAAGGAAAAAGGAAAAAAAACAAAGAAAGAAAGAATGTGGATGGGTGTGGATTTTTCTTCTTATGTAGTTTATAGTTAACACCTTGTTATTTTATTGATTCTGTGTTTTAGTTCCGGAAAGGTGAACTAAGAATGCAAAGTCTGACCTTTGACGATGCCGGCATGTACCAGTGTATAGCAGAAAATATGCACGGAATTATTTATGCAAATGCTGAACTGAAGATTGTGGGTTAGTGGGATTATTTCTCTATTTACTATTTCAGGGTTAAGTAAGATAGCAGTTATATTTGCAAGTACTGTTTAGTAACAGATTCCTGTGAGGGTGAAGCTAAGAACTCTCACACAATCTAGGTGAGATGGGGTTTATTTGAGCTCTCCAGCTGTTTTTTTGACAAGCACTTGAGGAATAAATTTACCAGTTTCTGGGGCATGTTTTGTGTTTGTATTTATGATGCTTGTTTCCTGCTGTTCCCCACCAGAGGAACTGATAGTGCTGAAGTTATATGAAGCGCATAGAATTGCAGCCTACACTTTTAAGCCTGCAAAAGTGGTTACGAAGCATTTTCATTTTTGCTCACATATGATCACTCCTCTGTGAGGCAAAATCTGCTTTTTAAGAAACCGTGTTATCACTTACTTGGCCTTTGAAGCTCTTTGTCTTCACTCTGCCCTTGGGCTTTGCTTTCGACAGCCCCTTACACTGAAGTCACAATGTTTGTATGCAGTATAGCTGTGCCATTTGATGGCTGGATGTAGTTGTGAATCCATTGTGTTTCCCAATGAATATCCTGTTGCAAGTTCGACTCTCAGATCCAGCGTTCTCAGGCTTAAAACAATTTCTGATGTTTTTATTATTTCCTTAGAGCAGACACACTGGCTGTATGACTTTTTCTAGATTTCCCTTTGGTAGTTGCTGTTCTTTCCATCTCACACCTGCCTTCAGATTTTTCCCAAGAAATAAATTATTCTTGGTTTTCCCAACCCGTTGCACAACAATACTTCATTCTACACTCTTCTTCTATTACTATCTACTCACTACCAGCTTGCTTTACACAAAATGAACAGTTTTTATATGTGCATTTTCAAAATTCGGTTGATAGTATGTGGGTATTGGTCCGAATTTTGCTCTCTACTTCTGTAATTAAATAATAGCCTTATTTCCTCAGGCTGTGCACACACTTGCTGGCATGATTAACGATGGTATACCAAGATGCAAAATAATTAAAAGCTTTTTATCTTTTATTTGGTTTCAAATAAAGAAAAAATTAGTTAGCAAAGGTCTGACCTCAGAGACATAAGTGCGGTGCTTATGACAGTCATGTCTCAATACTCTTGCACATCTGAGAGTGCACCTAAAGCCAGCTGGCCAAACAGAAAACCACAAAGAATAATGACACAGTTTTAGTTTGCAGAGAGGGTTAAAACCACTGAAAAGAAAACCCAACTATTCTTTGGAATTATGATCGAGTGAGCAACTTGTTAAAGAAATTTATCTCCTGGAATCTGAATTTTATTAGGACTGATCAAAAGGCCTTTTGAAATGGAGGAACTTTCAGTGGACTTTGATCTTGTTAGATTAAACTCAGATGAAAGTTCAGAAATCAGTAGAAAAAAACCTCTAGTGTAACACAGCACAGAACTACGCAATGATTTTCCATGTTTCCTGTAGATCACCATGTTCTTCCCAGTATATCTCTGTATCATTAATATTTTTCTCACTAGTCTGAATGATGAACGTTTTTAAACAATTCAATAGTTCTATAATTTATTGTATGTTGCAAACAAATTTTATTTTGCAGTAAAATCACTAACAGCAGTATTTGTGTTAATTTTTGCTTTCAGCTTCACCTCCTACTTTTGAACTGAACCCTATGAAGAAGAAAATCCTAGCAGCTAAAGGGGGTCGTGTAATCATTGAATGCAAGCCTAAAGCTGCTCCTAAGCCAAAATTCTCCTGGAGCAAAGGAACAGAATTGCTTGTAAATGGGAGCCGGTTAGTATTGGCTGTTAGTGAACACTTTGAGCCTTAAAAATGTAACCTTATGTATATATCTGTGCTGTAGGATGATTCTCCATTTGGCAGACTTCAGGGACAGAGGAATGTGTAACTTCGGGAGAATAATATGCCAAAATGTTGGTGGTGGTATGGATTCAAAGAGTTGGCAGTGTATCCAACTTTACCTGGTCTGGTTTAAGAATTGAATTGTATCACAAAACTCTAAGAAAAATATTTGAATGAGTACAAGTGAATAGAAGTACATTCTCTTGCTCCAGCAATCTGAGACATCTAACCATGCCACAGTCTTTTAAAATATTTTTTACCGTAGGTGTGTTTATAAATGCAGTAGTTAGATTAGTGGTAGCGTTTGTGGTTTGTTGTTTCACTTTCTACAGTTCTACAGGAAGCATTGCTTTCTAATACAGAATCTAATTTCTCTTAGTGTTTTTTTGCACTTTCCATAGCATACGTATCTGGGATGATGGGAGCCTGGAAATTATCAATGTCACAAAGCTGGATGAAGGTCGCTACACCTGTTTTGCAGAAAATAACCGAGGAAAAGCCAATAGCACTGGTGTTCTAGAAATGACAGGTAAGCCTCAGAATTCCATTATTGAATATATATATATATATATATATATATATAATATAATTGAATACTCAGTTTATTCTGGGTAGAATCCCTTATTTCAAAATGATTAATCTTTGTTCCAGCTTTTTCAAGCTGTTCTACATCTTTCTAATTTAATTGCTCATTAACACTGAAAAGATGCTTATAAAGCATATTGCTGAGTTGGAAGTGGGTATGTTTGTATCAATTTTCAGGGTTGATTTTTCCATAAGAGATTGCTAAACAAGATACATTAAATCGACATATTTTAGTGTGTTCACTGTATTTGGTAGCTTAGCACTCTGACTCAGCCTAACCAAGTAGAACTTTCCATTCATTAAAGAGACAAGTTTTAAAACATAGGAAATACTATAATTAAAACAAGAAATGCAATACAAGTCATGTAAGATTCATCATGTGCCTTCCTTCTACTTGACACATAGTCAATGAATAAAAATAATTATAATGGGATTCAGAGATTTAAACATCTAAACAGTAGTCAGGTGTTTTAGTTGCAAAACATTTTCTTTGTTGTCTTCAGTTTGGTCCTTTGAAATGTAGTTGTGTGAATAACATATAAACTAGACCTTGAGGGAGTGGTTTAATGTATGATCAAACAGTTATGGAGCCGAGCTTATATTTGAATAAATCTTTATTTATTGGAATTTTTCATGTTTACCATTAACTTCACAGAAGCTACCAGGATTACTTTAGCTCCGTTGAATGTTGATGTCACCGTTGGAGAGAATGCTACCATGCAATGCATTGCATCCCATGATCCCACATTAGACCTAACATTTATTTGGTCTCTAAATGGCTTTGTAATAGATTTTGAGAAAGAACATGAACATTATGAACGGAATGTTATGGTAAGATACTATAGATCCTTATTTAATACATGAAAGCCTAGTTTCCTTTGTTGTGATTAGTTGCCTTTTCTGTGTCGTTTGGGGTCCCGTAGGCCAAGAACATAAAATTGAATCACAGTTCAGACACCTTACAGACACATACACACTTGCAGGCAGATACCTGAAATCAGATATCTAAATTGATGTAAGTATTTTGGTACCTCAGATAAATCTCACTCTGATTATTAGTGAAAGTAGCTGATGAGTAGATAGCATGATTGTAAACAGGGTGAAAATTACCTCAAAAAAGTTTGCATATGCCTTCATTTTTACTTACCTGTGTTTTTCTCATCAACATTTCCAGAATTTGGCACAAGCTGGGCCAGATGGTGGATAGGGGTCAAACCGTCTGTAAACACTGAGGAAGAATGGTTTATGTGAAGGCTAAACAAGTTAATACAAAGATTCTAATTTTGGCATATAGAACAATCATAATTCCTTCGTATTTTCATATATCGTTATCTTTTTTAGAGTTTTTTATCAGGTTCATTTAAAATTAATATCTCTATTAGAAATCCTTTCTTGTTAACCACTTGTCCAGTGGTTGCCTAATTGTGTAAATATTTATTCTGTTGTTCTGGATTTAAATTATACAAAAATCCTCATATTTAGATACCTTTTTTTTTGTGCTCCCAAGGAAACTACTTAGGTTGCTAATGGTAGTTGTAGTGTCTGGAAATACCAGGGATCACGTTTAGTTTCAGCTCTGTGTTCAAAATGATGAGCCAATGACTCCTAAAGAGTCCTTCTCCTAGGCTGGCAATATTATCTGATCATCCGTGGACCCCGAGATTCCTCTTTTTTGCTTTCAGTATCTGTTTATCTCCATGTGAAAAGATGTTTAAAGTGTAACTATTTTAGTCTGATTTGAAACAAAACAGCCCTTTAAGGAGTCAAGAGTTGCCTCAGCCTGCTCATTTGCTGAGTTCTAAGACACAGTTAAGAAGTCACACTGCTCTCTTTCAGTGAGAGAACATGTCCAACAAGCCAGTAGTAGTATGGTAAGATCAGCTGATGCAGTTGCAACCCAAAGATATACATTCCTTTCTGCAATAAATCTCCTGAAAGTCTATGTCCAGCAGCAGGGTAGTAAGTAGTGTATTTTGTTTTGCCTCAGGAATTAGTAAGTATGTATTCTCCTGTACACTGGCATCTTTCAAAACATTTCCTGCAGGTGGCTAATGTCACTTTCAATTGGTCTATATTTACACTCCAGTTGAGTAATTAATGCATAGGAATACCTTGAAAAAGCTTGAATTGCCTCCTAATTTCATTAGTTTGTCCTTAGATAAAGACTGGAATGAGTCTGAGCGTTAGACAAAAATTGAGCTTAAAGAGTAAAACCCCAGTAAACTAACGACTTGTAAAAGAGCAAAAAGAGCAAATAAAATCAGTCTGTGTCAGATTTTATTTAGTTGATTGCTTTTATCTACCTGACAGATATCACACAAAGAAATTTGTTCCATAGAACAGAAAAACAGACTGAAACTGTTGATGAATCTGTTATTTTGGTGTGGAAGGAATGGAAAAATAGCTTTATCAAAAGAGTTTGTAGTGCAAGAGAAAGGAACCTGAGCTTTCTCCATCTGTAGATCATGTGTCGAACATGTTAAACAAAAATTTTTATATCACTGATGTATACTTTTTGGACTTTCCTCTAAATAATAAAAATAGACGTAAACTGTATTATTTTTCCTTTTAGGGGAAATTAATTCTGAAATATAATCCTGATTTTAGGCACTTTATAGCAAAGCATTTCAAGTTGACAAATATGGGACTAAATAAGCCCTTCAGAAAATGTGTAATTCTCTTGGAAGATTGACACTAGTTCCCAGCTACCTGTTTCATCTTCCAGATAGCCAGTGGTCTTGGACTTCTGATCTCAAATTTTGATTATCTCCACAGTATTTTGGACCCTTTATTGAAGTGCTTAATTTCAAAAATTTCTATACTACCTTGGTCTCTACAAACTTTCTGTGATCTGCAGAGGGAGGGAAAGAGGTGCTTCTCTTCATGTATGTGTTGAATCTTATGCTGGAATGTTTCCTTTTTCAATACATTATAGGGATACTCCACAGGATTCAAAAGAAGCTGAGGAACTCTTAATTCGCTTAGACCTTTAAAATTAAGTGGTTTAGATCTATATATCCATTTATATATTTATATATAATTTACTTGTCAGTAAGTAACCTGAACAACCCCTGAAGGATATCCTTCCTGAAGGATATTTCTTGTTTTTTTTTGTATTTGATCTGTCAGTACTGGTCGAAATTATTTTATCAGAGGCATCTTTTTGTTTTGCATTCCTAAGCCTTAATTCTGGGCTTTCAAATGCAAAGCAAGTGCGAATATTCTTTGTTACTCTTCTACCAGAGGGCATCTTTGTCTTTGTCGGGGACAGAGGGGACATAAGGATTGCATTTGAAGTCTGCATTTATAGATGTTAGGTGGTTCAGTGCGTAAGTAATAACAAATGCAGAATTTTTTAACAAGTTCAGCAAATCTAATGTTTATATAGGATATAATTAAGAGGAATATGCACTTTCTGTATTTCTGCTCTATTAATTTTCTATTCTATTTGATAATATATTGTTGCATTAAGGGCTTTTCTCCTTTCTGGGCAAGCAAAGGGATTTTCTCTTTTCTCTTGTTAGTTTCCCTCTCCCTGGCAGTTCTGAGCTGAAGTCGCTGGGTGGCAGGTTTGCTCAGGTTTTCTTGGATGTAAAGGGTGAGCTGGTTTACACTTGACAGCAGCAGCCCAAACTGCTGAGCTTAAAACGTGCTCACCAGCACTTCACAAGCACAAAAGAAAAAGATATTCCACTGTGAATATTAAGATTTCCTGGTACATGAAGCATGTACTCTGTGCTATAATTTCCTGTTGATGAAGGATCCTCATCTGTCCCTCTGATAGTATCACCATTAATTTATGTGACGATGCAGATCAAGTTGTTTAAACTTGATAGAGCCACAGTATTTCAGTTCTCAAAATAATATTATTATTATTGTCATATAGACATAGTGAAATGCTAATTAAATTCAGGTAAACACCTGCATAATTCTTCTTTTTTAAATGCAAGTTTTGGTATCTCTATCGTTGCTGAAGGCAAAGCTAATTTGCATTACATTAGTGCTAAAATTAATTTCTCAAAAGGATATTTTTTCATTTCCTGTGACAGCAGTATTCAAAGGGCAAAAAAAGAAAAAGAAAAAAGAATTGGTTAGTTTCCAAAGAGTCAAATGGAATCTTCAAAATATTACTATTAAATAGATTACTTTTAACTTCATGTTTGGTGGTTCTTCTGATCATTTGATTGAGGAACTGAACTTTAGGACATCTTTTCAAGTCCCGAAAAGATACTCTTCAAGTAATCTGGAAAACTCTTAATGTTTCTTTTTTTGTTATTTTTAGATCTGATTTTTATCATATATTTTTAAAGATTGAAAAGATTACTTTTAAGATATTTATATTTAAAAATACATACAGTATCCAAACAAGAATATTCCTTTAAGTTCATTACAAAAAAGGAGTCTTTTTTTTATACTTTTGAGTCCCACTAGTCCATTTGTATGGATAGTCAGGAAAAGGAGCTCCATAATTTAACTGGTTCAAGTCATAGAAACTTGTACATAGACTTAGGAAGAATTCAAATTTAGTTTGTAGTTGTCTTAGTGACATGACACATTTTAAAATGGTTTCCATACCGACAGTATTTCTGATTGCTACATTATTTCTTAGTTGCCTTAAGTGATATCAGCGAACCTGAAATTCTGATATTTTTATCACCATTTTATCTTTAATAAGTTAAACTGCATTGTGCAAGTGTTCAGGAAGTTGACCTGCTTGAAAATAGCTTTCTTCTTTAAGTATTCAAAGAAAGAGTAAGTGGTGATAGAACGACACACTAAAGCCAGGTGATTAATTTTGTCATAGAGACAACTGACTTGTTACCTTTGATATTTTCATATAAAGGGGCATTTCTCAAGCTGATGCTGACACACGTCAGTGTCATGACTGCTATAGAGAAGGAATTAAGACATGCTGAATCCACATTGACTCTGAAGTGTGAATTCTAGGTTTTTGCAGTGTTGTTCCCAGTGTTTAAAGGTGCAGGGACATGGCACAAAGGCAGACAAAGGGAGTTCTATTCAGCATAGAACTTGCAGGGCCCATAGCTCAGGCCCTATTCAGCTTTGAAGTAGCTTCTGAATCCAAGGTGTCTGCGTATAACCAGCTCTGTATCCCTGCAGCTGTCTTGTGGTTAACCTGCAGTAGTGTAGACTTCTCTGAATAGTGAAAAGCTTGTTTTTTCCTTATGCAAATATTATTCCTCTTAGTTTATCTCTCTTTGAAGTACAGAAAGCTTTACAGTCTTCTAGGATGACACTCATAATATTCTGGACATACATGGCCAGACAGGTACTTTTCATTTAAGTGCAACACACATGGAAGAGCCTGTTTCTTTGTTTAATTGTTAAAGGTGATTAGTCTAGATACCAAAATTCACACTGCAGATTTCTGAAAGAGGTGAGATAAATTCTAGATTGGAGATAGTGTTTGCCAAAACACTTCGTTTCTTCTC
The DNA here is from genome assembly GCF_052056855.1 of Sturnus vulgaris. Lineage (NCBI taxonomy): Eukaryota > Metazoa > Chordata > Aves > Passeriformes > Sturnidae > Sturnus > Sturnus vulgaris. The sequence goes on from NC_142247.1 coordinate 40,764,328, forward strand.
CAAAAATCGATGGTTTTGTAAACAACAAAGAACAAGTTGAACTGTAAAAATCAGATTAGAAGAGTAGAGATTTATAGCTGCCTGGTTTTTGTACATTATTTTCAATTGCAGTTCATTGGCTGGACATGAATAGGCAAAGTTATTCTACCACATGCTCCTGCTTCAATAGATTGGTACAGAGAGACTTGGTTTTATTGTATAAATCTATATTCCAACCTAAACTGTTCTATGATTCCGCTGTTACCTGCAGCAGAAAATAAACAAGGATTTTAATTTCCATTTTTCCTCATTGCTTTCCCTGGTAGTCCTCCTTGCAAAGTGTTTAGTCTAGCTCCAGCTGTAAACCAGGAAATTAATTGAAAGTTCAAGAGAACTGAAGAATTGGAGTAAAATATTTAGATAGAATTACAGAATCATAGAATAGTTTAGGATGGAAAAGACCTTTCAAGAGCATTGAGTCTAACTGTTAACCCAGCACTGTGAAGTCCACCTCTAAACCATGTCTCTAAGTGCCACATCTGTACATCTGAATACTTCCAGGGTTGATAATTCAACCACTTCCCAGAGTATCCTGTTCCTATGCCTGACAACCCTTTCCATAGAGAAATTTTTCCCTTGTTTTTTAGAAGAGACCAACTCCCAGTACTTTAGGTAGTTGTAAGTAGTGATAAGGTCCCACCTCAGCCTCTTCTCCAGGCTGAACATCCACAGTTCTCTCAGCTGCTCCTCATCACGCTTGTGCTCCAATCCAATCACCAGCCTTTGTTGCCCTTCTCTGGACTTGCTCCAGCACCCCAATGTCTTTCTTGCTGTGAAGTGTAGCTGGAGGGTAGGGATTTAACCTTTTGGAGCAGTGGAAATAAGACACACAGATACATGGTCATCTTTCAAGATAGGAAAGAGACAACTTTATTCTGAAACACCTTGCTTAAATACAGCCTCTTGCAACTCTAGGAACAGAATACAGATGATTGGTCCAGCAAAAGTGACACCTCTTCACAGGCCTTGTCATGTATGCATCAGGTGTTTTATCTTTGTTATTAATTCTTCTCTTATGTTTATGTTAGAGAAAGGCAGCTAGCTTTGGGAAAGAGCTCTAGCAGAGCCTGAGAAAACTGGACTGGAAAAACTCTCACAAGAGATTTTTCTGGACCTAAAGCCACAGTGAGGGGCCCAAAACTGAACAGAGTACTTGAAGTGCCTCCTCATTGGTGCCAAGTACAGAGTGACAATCACTGCCCTAGTCCTGCTTGCCACACTTTTTCAGATACAAGCCAGGATGCCTTTGGCCTTCTTGGTCACCTGGGCACATGCTGGCTCATGTTCAGCTGCTGTCAACCAGCACTCCCAGGTCCTTTTCCACTAAGCCACTTTCCAGACACTCTTCCCCATGCTGAAGCACTGCCAGGGGTTGTTGTCACCCAAGTGTGGGACCCACACCTGGCTTTCACCTCAAAAAATTAGCCTTGGCTCATTGATCCAGCCTGTCCAGATCATCCTGCAGAGCCTTCTTGCCCTCCAGCACGTCAACACTCCTGCCCTACTTGGTGTCCTCTGCAAACTCAGTGAGTGTGCACTTGATCCCCTCGTCCAGATCATCACTGAAGATATTAAATAGGACTGACCCCAGTACTGAGCCCTGGGGAATCCCACTGGTGCCCAGCTGCCAGCTGGATTTAACTCCATTCACCACCACTCTCTGGGCCTGGCCACCCAGACAGTTTTTTCCCAGCAAACAATCCACCCATCTAAGCCATAGGAAACCAATTTCTCCAGGATAATGTTGTGGCAAATGGTGTCGAAGGTTTTCCTGAAGTCCAGCAGACAACATCCACAGCCTTTCCCTCACCCACTAAACAGGTCACTTTGGGGCTGAAACCAGGTTATTCAAAATAGGAAAGCTCAGTTACACACTGATTAGGAAGAAGAGGTTATTTATAGAACAAAGCCAGAGTTGTAGTGAGCTCATTTAGTACAGATTTTAAACGTATTAAAGTGGCAGGTGATTGTTGATGAAGAATGACCAACCAAATCAACTACTTACTGGGTTTCTTTTAATGAAAGAGAGTTCCAGGACTCTCTCAAGGTACTATCTCAGTACACTGCTTTCAGTGCCCTGATGTATTAGGGAGGTGCTTTAGACATGAGTGAGCTGGAAGTCACTCTAAATATTACTTCAAAGCTACCCTATTTTGGGTAGGTTTGGAGTAATATTTAGAGGCAATGGCCTAATAATGACCTAGTGAGCATGGAATGAGATGGATGGAGTCAGTGGTTAGGAGCAAGGAAGGGAAGGAAAGCAGAAGATATAATAATGCTGAGGGCAAAGCCAACAAGCAGTTTTCTCTGGCAGAAGCCTTTGAGGAAACTTCTACTTACAGCACAAATAATTGTACTTTGTTTAGTAGATGAAGATCTGCCAACTTCTGTGCTAGAATTAAAGTACTCTGCAAAAGCAGTTGACTGTAACATTTATGTGCTTGTGAGACTTACTAGACTACCAAAATTCATGTACCTTCTGTAGTTAGATAGCAGGAGCTGGGAAAGCAAGGTGTGAACACTGCTCACAGAAAAGTAGTTTGCAGTGTATTCTGAATTTTTGTTCTCAGCCATAACTCTGTGGGCCATGAACATAAGTGAGCAAGTACCTAGGCTTTTTCTGCTGTTATAAGTGAAATTACAAGGCCCATTACCACAGGGATACTGGTACAAAGCACAGTGTCCTCAGGAATTCTCAGTGGTGTGCTGAACGGAGAACAGTATATTTGTTGGAAATACTTCTCACTCCACATCTCAAGCATAGAATTAACACTGTATATCCTTTATATATAAATATAGCTCACTGAAGGAAAAGATTCTTTAGTAGGAATGACTGTCATTATTATCCTGCTGGGTTTTTTATTTATCTGTAACTATGGCTTATAAGGCAAAACAAGGTCTCAGGTGAATAGGATTAAGACAGTAGTGTTGCACTGGGGGTGTTCCCATGTATCTGATGTCGGTATCAGGAAAACATCCATAATCACATTTGCATTAACATACCTCAACAGCTGTTGGATTATCTGTTTTGGTTTTAGCAACCACACAGCTAATTATGTACTGGCAGGATCAAATCAATTCACATGAGCTCAATTAGATTTAATAATTTTAGGTACAGGTAGTAGAAAAATATTTTTTAAATTATTTCTAGCTTTGGATAAACTGATCTCATCACCAAGAATCCCATCTCTTCCAGATTACTTCTTATTGATTCTCTTACCATTTTACATCTTTTGTGTATTAAACAATGCTGAAGATCAAATGTCTAATTTTAGAACCTGTATTTTAAAAAAACACTCTGTCTCTGCTTACCAGGTTCTTCTATTTCTGCCAAGTTAACTTTCTTATTACAAAAGGCTTGTAAGTAATACTAACAGAAGTTCCTTTGTTGTCTCTGAGGGCCCAACAACAGTGGATAAACACTGTTTTCCATCAAAGCACTAGATTCTTATAAATTATTCTTAATTGTACAGGGCACATTCTGGTGGCTTTCGGCAATTTAGTGCCCTGGCAAAGGTGATGGTGAGAAAAAACGGTGACTATCAGAAATAGGTCATAGAATGCTATTTTTGACATCGCTATTAAATCATAAATATAAGGCTTATATGATGAAAGTATTGGCTTGAAACTTGGTAAATACTGAGTGGTGAACCACAGATACTTGGAACATCCCTGAGTATTGCTATCACTATTTCCAGTCTGTGATTCGGTCTTCTCTGAGTTAAGGAAGGCATTTTTAAATGTAGCCAAGCTGAGGTTTTTGGATGAAAACATACAGTACATTCATATCTAATTTGTGGGCAGAATTCGCTGATGCCTGTGCTCGCATTTTGCTTGGTAAGCTCTTCTTTTACCACCAAGAACTTAGGCTTCTTCAGAGGTACGGAAACCTTCATTACCAACTCCATAAAACCCTGCTCCAGGAGAGCTTCTGAAGCAACAAGATACAACACCATATTTATACATTGATGATTTTTTAAATTATGTTACATTTTTTCCATATTTTTCATAATTTAGGTTATAAGACCAAGTTCCTGTAAGGGAAATTATTGTTAGTGCAAGTATATGGGCACATAATTAATAAATACAATAAAGTATGTTAATTAAAGTGATAACATAGAAATTAATGAGTACGAGTCCTAGTAAAAATTTGTAATAATTTGTTTTTGAAGTAAAAATATGATTATGAGAATTCTGGTCTGTTTCTAAACCGTATTGCTTTACCCAGCATTTGCTGAAGTTTATTTGCAGATAAAAATGCAAGCAATGATCAGAGAATCACAGGCACTGTGATTCTTTCTAGGATGACATTTAGTGTTAATGAACTAATACACAGCAGTCAAATAGGGAACTGTTTGTCTTTTTTATTAAAACCAAAACCAGTAAGAGCAGAATTTAAAAAAAACCCAAAAACCAAAAAACAACACGCACCAAAATATCAATAACCATGTGAAAAACAGGAACTGAAAAGTCAAAGAATTTGATGTTTTGCAGCTCTTTGTTGTAATTTTTTGTAGAGCAGAGGAGCAGGTAGCTGCCTTCTTTGTTCCCTGGAAGCTGTTGACAGAATTGCTCAGCCCACTGTGGGGCTCACATGATCAGTCAGGTGTTCAGCCAGACAGTGCTCACTTATGTAGTAATTCCAGCACATTTTCAAAGGATGCTGTCTGTGACAGCAGTCTCCTTGGAGTTCTCATGAGTAAACTGGGGAGGCATGAGCACAGAAATGACTCTCCTCATCTCTGTAGGCTGCATGCACTTCGACAAATCAAATTAAAAGCCATGTCATATTAGCCTTGAGTGAAAAGTGTGAATATATATATATACATATGAAAATAGTTTAATAATAACTAAGAGAGAAATTATATGGAATATATCAGGAATACTGGATTGTTCACTGATCCAGCAGATCTGTTTGATCCTTGCTAGTAGCACTTGTGTTGCTCAAAAAAAACAAGGCACAGTGTAACCTGCCTTTCTTGCTGACCCTGTAAGGCAATCAGCTGAAGTATTGCTAGCCAGAATCAAGCACTTTCTTTTATGTGTGCTTGATTCTTCTTTCGCTCAATTATTTATTTACCACAGTAATTTCTTAAATATGTGAATTCTTATATTGGATCTAAAAAAAATCATGTTAACGGATTTCAGTTTGTGCTGAAATTTTATGCCAGCAGAAATTGAAGCTGGCAAGCAAAATCCTCACTGGAGTCTGGAAAGGAAAAGGGTAGTGTTATCTGGTATTTTAATCTCCCCTAAATATAGACTATAAGCTCTCATTTTAGTTTCAGAGAATTTGGAAAAGATTTAACATTACTTTCTTCCCTCATCCTTTTTCAATCAGGAAACATAAACTGGATGGCATTAACTTTATTTCATTTCTTCTGAATGTCTAAATGCAGAGACAAAGCCCTAATATTTGAGATTGTCTCAAAGGTCTATTTTGTTACCCAGAGTCTGTGATAATGATCACACTAATTCTTACACCTAAATATTTTTCCAATTTCTTTTTGTTCATACCATTTTGCATATGAATTGCTTTTATTGCTGCATGTAAAAGTCTATGCATTGATGATTTTCTTTTCTTTTCTGGGGGTGGGGGGATGTTTCCAGTTACATTTTTGAACAATTTTCAGTGAATTAGGAAATCTGAATGTTGCCCCTGTTGATATAGTGTGATATAAACCCATGTGTTAATTTTTTGTAGCACTTTTGCTTCCATGAAAGTTAAGATGTATTTTGGAGAGAACATTTGGGTTTTTTGTGAAATCCCTTTAAGACTAGCACATGTATAACCCATTGATTTGGCCTAGTAATCTTTTTCTGGAATAAAATGCAGGATGGAAAAGCAAAATATTTCAAGTGTGTTAGTTTTTAACACTTAAGTGTTGAAAATGTGTTTTCGTTAATAGCTGTGATGCACCTTGCGGTCTCTGTTCTACTCGTTCTTTTACAGGCGCACATCTGGTTACTCAGAAGTGTCATAGGATAAAAGTACTATATTCCGTTTGTCTCTCTGTACAGCCAAAGGTAGCCAGTGGCCCACACAGCCATCTGGAAACATTGCTGCACATTTCCCAATAGTCTGGCATTGGTGAAGAGTGTTAAGGAATGATTAAGGTCTGGGATGATGAGTGTATGAGCCTTGTTGAACGATAAATAGCTTTCCTGGGGTCCCGCTGTTTGCCAAGGAGCAGTGAGAGCTGAGCCAGGGGAAGAGCCTGTCCAGCCTGACAGGGGCCTCAGCAGCAAGAGAGGCCACAGGAGTACAGGGCAGGTCTTGGTGCACCTTTATTTAGGCTGTGCTTGTAGCTTCTGTGAGATCAAAACTCAGGTACTGCTTTAGGATTAAAAAAGAGCCAAACAGCATGCAGCTCTGTTAGTAGGACTCCATGGCATGCTGTCCTGCCAATGTGTTTAGAAAAAGCAAGTGATCGTGCAGAAAAATCATCTGACTGTGGTTTATGAACAAATTCTTGACTCAATTTAGTGTTCAGATATGGGCTTCAAAAAGTAAGAGGGAAATACTGACTTCATAATCATTTACTAAGGTGTCTATTTTTTTCATGCCCAGTAAAGAGCTGCAGGTCCTCGGGAAACACAGGACACTTTCAACAGCTGTCCTATTGATGCCTTGGGTTTCCAGGCATCACTATAAATCAGATGTATGTTTGAGGGTGATCCATTCTCAAAGTAAGCACTTACTTTTTAGAAATAGCAACCACTGTAAATCAGTTGGGAGGAATGTGCAGACAGGTATCATCTAGCTGCACAGGGATATTTACCAGCTTCACTAAGTGTTGTTTTTGTGACAGATTAAATCCAATGGCGAGCTGCTGATTAAAAATGTTCAGCTGCGGCACGCAGGGAGGTACATGTGCACTGCTCAGACAATTGTGGACAACTCCTCAGCTTCAGCTGACCTTGTGGTAAGAGGTAAGCTTCTCCAGGTAATACAGAAATGTGACTGGTTTTTCACCTAGACAAGACACCAAGAAAAGAGTGTTTCTGATTGTTTAGGATATGTGATTTCTCAACAACAGAGAGCAGAAATTAAAATGAAAGCATATAAACATGCAAAATCATAAAAGTCTACTCAGGATACTGATTTGTTTGCAGACATTTAGAGGTCTAACTGAGAATGTGTTTTCCTGAGAAGAAATAAAGGTTTTTTGATTATGGGTATTTTTCTTAGGTGAAAGCAATTTTTAGATAGTTCATTGTGGTGTTCATTATTAAAAATAGATTTCAAGGATCATTTCAATGTATCTCCTGGATACATTTCTAAGTCACTTTTCATTTTTCATAAAGCTGTATGTATTAAATTATTGTGTATAATACTAGGCCTACATTACAAGGATTCTGATTTTTCAAATTGCAGAAACCAAGACATCTGAGGTTAAGTTTATCACTCTGTTTTTATCTGGTTCATGTCTGTCAAGTGTTACTGCAGTCTCAAAATGCTCTTCTTGCTCATGTAGTATGTGTCCTACAAGATCTGTTATAGTGTGAAGTTTTAATGGCTTAATGTCCTTCGGGCATTTTGCTCTCTTTTATGCCTGTGGGCATAACACATTCTGAAGTGCTAATACTCTGTTTTGCTGAAAGTTCAAGCCTCTATAACTTGTACATTGAGTTGCCTTGCTGTTATGTTTTGCCCCACATTTGAGTTACACCACAGAGCTGTGTAGCAGCTGAAGTACAGCTAGTGTTGTGGTTCTGAACTTCTGTCATCTCAGGTTATTGTGCAGTTGAATATTTCTGCATTTGATTTTTGCTGGGTATTAACAGCCCATGAAATGTCATCAGTTTTGGATGAAATGTCAAAGCAAATATGGTAAGTGATGAAACTACAGAATAGATCTGCAAAGTAAAAGAGTAGGATCTGTTCATATGCCTTAGTTTTATGTAAGCAATTCCTTTTAAAAATTAAAAGACAAGGTGCTTTATCAAGCTTTTGATTCCTCTTCCAACCCAGTAATTAGAGACATTTCTCAGAGACTATTTTGTAGAAGAAATTAGCATTCATTTTGTTCTCAAAATTCAGATTTTAATACAATGAACACAGTTCTGCTTATAGCTGCCTTTTTTGTGTAAGACTCATCATCTTACCAGGCCAAGAGTAAATACTTTGTGAAATACAACAAATTTGGGATTGTAGTTTCACTGCATTGAAGGAAGGCAGAGGTGACAACAGAGTATGACAACAAAGAGCTGTGTTCCAGAGCATGTCATCAGAGAGCAGTAAAGGGATAGCCACTGTCACTGCAGGCACATACAGATGTTTTGTCCACAAAACAATTTAACATTTCCCATGGAGTGATCTATGTGATCTTGTTTAAATTGTTAATGAGGTTAGTATGCTGAAGCCCCTGCATGCACTTACAGACCTTACTGGCCCTTTGTTGGCCTTGCTGGGGCTGTGTTACTGAGTGCCTGCTTCCAGCTCTGGCTCTGGTCCTGCCTCTGGGATGTGCTTCAGGCTGTGCTCTGGGTAACTGCCTCCTGGATGGACTGCTGGGATATATGCAGCAGTTTGTCACCTGGATGCACCCAGTTCACAGCCCCTGGTACCTGGGACTACCATATCAGCACCTGGCTCTGCCCACTGTATTTGGACCCAGTGGAATCATGCCCCATTGTTAAAGGAAATACCAATCTCAGGGTTAATTGTGGGTCCAGTATCAGCTTTCCTATGGACCCTTTTCCTATGGCCCTTGGTGTTTCCTGAGAGATGCCATTTTCAGAAGCTGATGGTGAGGTGAGAAGCTGTAAGGGGAATCTCTTGAAGAAAGAAAGAAAATTGTTGGGACTGATGAACCTTTCCACACCTTCCAGCCTGCAGGCTTCTGAAGTGAACAGTCTTGCAGGAGAATGGGTCTCTCATCAGACCATACCTATGTGTGTCCTTAGAGCTGGAATAGCAAATATGCATGTTACCAGGGTGGAGAGTTGATCAACAGCCCTCATCTTAAAACTCTGCTCTTAGCAACAATTTCTATTTTGTGCATCATTTGCAAAGAGTAAGAAGCTGTTTCCACAGGTAGTGAGGTATTTAGTTTCCTTACTTTGAAAGGGAGATGTAAGGAATGAACCTTCTTGCTTGAAGGATATATTCATTGAAACCAAGGAACAACAGTATATGCTAGTATTATATGCTTTTGATTCAGTTAATTTCATTTGAGTCCTTTTGCTCAGCTGTATGGAGAAAAAAAGAGCTCAAGAGCTGAAAATACATTTGGCACACTGTTTGTTTAGATCTGATGTAGAAATCTCCTTCTCTTCTTTTTTGTTGTTTTGATTCTCTGTGGTTTCTCTGTAAATAGTGCAGAGAAATATATGATGGTATTGTTGGGCTTTTTTAATATTCTCTGTGACTTGTTCAATCAGGTCGTGGGATAATTATCTGAATCATGTTGGCATATTATTATCTCTGAATGTTGAAGCAGAAAATATGTCTCAGTTGTCTTAATGCAGTGTATCTGTTTTTGCACAACAGTTAGTATGTATCAGACACCTGTGTATCATATAAAACAGAAGCACAATAACAAAACCAGAACTTTGTAGGAACTTTGAACCTGATGAGGGGTTTACCATACGGGGGTAATATGAAGGCAAATAAAAACGGCAAGAGATCTATAGAAATCTCTTTTAAGATATGAATTTTCTCCAAAATAAGTAACAGGGTTTTCCACGTAACTTGTAGCCAGGACCTCTAAGGCACAAGCACAAGCGTAGGTTAAAGGTGGGCTCCAGTAATGTCATCATTAGGTAGAATTTGAGAAGGAACATTTGTTGGGTTTTTTTCTGAGTTCAGTTTTGTTTGGTAAAGAGAGCAGAAACATTTTCAAAGTATCATCTTTTCATTTAAGATTATCTCAGTATTGATTAGGCAAGAATAATGGAAGTTTTATATGGTAGTTATAAAATGCAAGAGCAGCTGTCCTCTGAATCATGCCATAGAATATTAAAAGTTGATGAATATTTAATATTTTCAGCATATTTAATTTGTTAATGGTACTTTTTTTTTTTCTTTTCTCCGTTTTTTTTTTCCCCAGGTCCTCCTGGCCCCCCTGGAGGTATAAGAGTAGAAGAAATTAGAGACACTGCTGTAGCACTTACCTGGAGTCGTGGAACAGACAATCATAGTCCTATTTCTAAATACACTATCCAGTCAAAAACCTTTCTATCTGAAGAGTGGAAGGATGCCAAAACAGGTAAGAGTAATGCCAGAAGTAATAAAGACAGTAAGTTTTAAAGTATGATTGTTAGAAAGTTTGACTAATCAGAAAGTAATTACAGTAGAAGGAAACAAGAGATGCTGTTAATGTTTCCTGCAGGTTTACTGTCCTGTCAGTGTCTTGTCAACAGTTTTGTTCCCAGCATTTGAAGGGCCTGAACTGTATATCAAGAAACGCAGAAAAGAACTGGCTACAGTTGCTACCTGTGTTTTTGCCTCTTTCCTTGTTGCCTGAAACATTCAACATCGACTACTGGAATCATAAACATTTATTTACAGGTTAATTTGAATGAAAAGTAGATATCTTCGTTTCTGTATTTGTTATGGAGAAAGCTGGTGAAAATTTTCTGCTTTTTCCTGGGAGCAGACTAAGTTCCAATTGCATTTAAACTGGCGCTCCTAGAGAAAAGATAGCTAAGATTATCCTTCTAACCACTGGATGTCATCATTGTGCCACAAAATTGCAGTTAAAGACAAACCTACCTGAGCACAGGACATGCTAACATCATTTTTTGCAGGACTTAACATAAAAACATAATTTTAAAATTTTTTTTCATCTACTAGTATCTCTGAATGCTTTATAGCATTGTCACAAGCTGTACAGAATTTTTCTATCAATATGTTTCATTAGCCCACCATTACAAATTACAATTTAAGTGCTTTCCTATGGAATTAAGATATTACATACTCAGCATTTCTAAATACTAAGAGTATCAATAGTTTCAGTCGTTGTCTTCCATTTAAATTTTCACTTGAAACTACAGATGTGTAAGAAATAGACTGACATATTGAACTGAAAATCTGTTACATTTTTTAGAGTAAAAAGTTATAGTAAGCCTTTTGCCTTAGATCATATTTTTCTTTTAGATTATGTAGTATATGTGGTTCTCTTGGATATGATTGCCTCCATCAGCCAGCACTGATATTTTTTATGTCAAAGTAGCTTGGAAAATAAACCCAGAAGGTTCCCCAGCCCCTTCTTATCTCTTAAATCTTTTTTAATGGCTTCTGTAGAATAGATTTCTTTGAACTTAAAAAAAAAAAAATAATGTAGAAATGAGAGCTGTTCAAATAACTGATTCTTCCATTCAGTAACAATATGTACAGGAGGGAGCCTCTGCTTTTTTCAGGATAAGTTAATTTCATTTCTTATTCATTCTGTAGTTTTCAGTTAAAAAAAAAAAAGGAAATGTGGAGAATTTCAGGTGAGAACTGACACTGTTTTTGTCCTGTTACTGGAACTGGAAATGGAGGTGTAAGAGTTAACAGAAGTGGTGGTTCCATATCTTCACTTTATCTGATTCAAGATTTGAAACCACTCTTCTCACTTCTTGGGAAGATTCCTTACTTGCAATGTTATAGGCATGATGGGATGAACTCTGCATCTCTGAAGTTCTCTGCTTCTCATAATTACTGAGACAGTCTTTGAGACATTCAGTCAGACTTTGAATCTTACCCTAAAGAATGCTGAGTGGAATTTATGTTTTGGGTGGGACAGGGAGGAATCTAGATTGCTGAATTCCTTTTTAAATATGCTAACACAAAAGATACACACTATTAATTTATGAAACGTTGAAAGTAACTATTCTGGTGTTTCCAAAATCATTACTTTTTCATTTGAGCCACACTTAGGAATTTTCATAAATAGACGATTCCCTCAAAATAGGTAAAATCACCATAGTAACCATCACTGGCATCCCTGCAAGCTTTTACTTAATTGGTGAGCTGCTCCCAGTTTGATTCAGTGTTAACTTTCAGATTAATGAAGCATGATGAACAGTCCAAACTGATCTGTCACCAAATGCTTAGGCTATCAGTTAATGCTGCTAATTTGCAATGTGTGAAACAAGAAAATATATTTTGGCATTGTATTTTGGAAATATTGTTATTTTTACTACTAGCATTATTCCCCCCGACCAAATCATTCATCTCAGGTGTCATAATACTGCGTGTGTTTTGTGAAAGATGTGTATTCTACTTCACAGTATGGAAATATGTATTAATGGATTATGTAAGAAGTTTTTTACATTTATGTTGCTCTTTCCAGTTAAGGAGATCAGAATCTCATTGCGCCAAGTGTTCATAATTGTTCTGGGAATCTGTGAGACAGTAAGATTAAATTAAGAGATCAGATGTAGCCCAGGAAGGGGTGTCAAATTTATATCACAACTTGGATGACATGGGAGGTTTGCAATAGCTTTACTGACTAGACAGAAAAAGTAATTTGAATAAGGATGAGGGACGGTGGTGGGCAGGTAGAAAGAAAAATGGAAAGTGTGTTCCTTTCTCCTTCAGGACCTCACTTTGGAATGAAATTTTAATTATCATTAGGAAGAGGGAAGTGGCGTCACCATCTAGTGCTTACATTGTTGTTGCCAGTTTTTTTTTGCAGGCACTGCATTTATATTTTAATTGTAAATCAGCTGTCTTTCCAGTGCAGAATATCTCAGTTCTCATCCTCCTCTGAACACAAGACTCTAATTTGACAAACAACTCTTGTTTGTATATAAATGAAAATCCTCTGTCTTTCCATAGCTGCAGCCAGCCGTAGAAACAACTCCTATTGTCTGTGAATTGCAGACAGTCATGAGTTACTCATTTTATTTATGATAAAGAAACTCATGCTTATGACAATAACAAGTCTTTTCGCAGGAATTACAAGAGCATTTACCTTTGTTGATCAGAACCAGATAGCAAGTTATAACATGCTCACTAATTAGGTGCACCAAATTAGGACCACGTTTTATAAACCACTCTTCATCAATTGTTTGAACCCTACATGTCTAGCCCTTGTCTGTCCATGTAATGAATTTTTATTTTACTGTTTCTGCGTTACAGGTTTCTCATTTCATTTGTCTGTAGGTAAAATGAAATTCTACACCTACAATATGTAATTAGTAAGGAAATCTCATAACTACATATACTAGTTCACACCCAGTTAAAACTTAGAAGTCAATAAGGGTTTATCCAAGATAGTGTTATAATTTCCAAATTCCCAATCACTGCTGTGGGTACTCCTTGTAAAATGTGATATTCCTAAGGTACAACATCAAGTTTCCTTTTAGTTGTCTATGTGTGGTTGCAGAATAGTGCAAGTTTTGTCACAATCAACTACACTGTTGCTGACCTAAGTGTGAAAATGCTTTCTAATGAAAATTTCTAATTTTTAATTTCTAATGAAAATGCTAAGTTTTCTAAAACATTTAATCTTTTTTTTAGACCCATCAGATATTGAAGGAAATATGGAATCTGCTACAGTGATCGATTTAATTCCATGGATGGAATATGAATTCCGGATAATAGCAACAAACACTTTGGGGACAGGAGAACCTAGTATGCCGTCACAGAGGATTAGAACTGAAGGCGCTCGTACGTAAACTGAAAATGCCAGGGGTCTTTTAATGTGTTTCTTAATTTTTACATTCTTGTTCATCAGTTTGGTAATTTTAGGTTTTACTTTTTAAAAAGCAGTTGTTAAGATCCAGTGTGCAGAGAATACATTTTCAGCCACCCACTACCACGATTGTAGTAAGCAAGTATCAAACTATAAAGGTGTGATAGCATCAAAGCAGACAGAAAAGAAACATGATGGTATGGCAGATTTGTCTCCATTGCTGAAACAGAACCATTCTGCATCTTTCAGAGTTTCCCCCCTGTATCTGTCAGCCAGGCTCTGTGTGTATGTGTGCATGCAGGCTTGGGACCATGGTTCAGGACTTAGGAAAAAATATGCATGTATTTAACAAGGAAAATGTCCATTTGCCATTTGGTTTGTAGTCTAACTAAAGAATACATGACAGGATGTGTGTTCTACTGGATAATGCTGATTTTCTGTGATTGAAGATTTGGTCTGGTGTCTTCTTATTTCATGTCACATATGTGACATTACCCAACACAACATACTCTCTTATCGGTGTGGTTGCTCAGTGTTAGTAGCTCAGAGCATATTTAAGGATATAACAGGTGGAATAGGGGGAGTGTCCTGCAGTTTGCAGTGTGCTATGTTCATGGCATTTTTTGTAGCCTCCCCAAAAATGGCATACTTTCCAGTTTTCTGGGAGGATGTACCTCTTTTGCAGGAAGTGGTCTATGTAGTCTGTTGCCTGATTCCCCAGGCACAGCTCTGGCAGACTGTGAGACAGGTTTTGGCAAACCACACAAAATGGTAATGTAGTCTTCTTAGGCATCAGTTAACACTTCCTGCCATGACAACATAGGGTATAAATAATTCACAGTTTACAGATCAACTTCTGTGCCCAAGTGGGTTTTCTCACAGGAGCTGCAATTTGCAGCAACAGTAGGATTTCAGTTACACTGTCAATGTCAAAGGTACTACAGAAGCAGTATGTACAACTGCATGTGCATTTTCATGTATTTCTGAAAAAGATGAATAACAAGAACCCATGTCCATATATTTTAGATATTGTTAACATTTTCTGTGTTAAACGGCAACAAACAGTGCTGTGTCTTTGTTGCACTATGTGGGCAACAAATAATGTCTCTTAAAAGTTGTCAGCGTCTTTTTCAGTTTTGAAGTCTCTTCTGGTAGATAACTAATTTCAGTAACTTACTAGCATGCTAAGGCTGTGTGCAATGTTTTTTATTTTTAATGAAACAGCTTGCTTCATCAACAACATTTCACAGTGATTTCTCGATATTCAATGGATAAACGTCTGGTTTTATGTACTTTAGCTTCTGGCTGCATTAGAGTAATTGTCTAAGTATAGTTGTCTAAGTTAGTTACCTGGTCTTAACAGAAAGAGAAGCCTGGGTTTAATGGTTGAGAAAATGAGGAAGATTCTTTAGAAAAGAATTACTTGTTAGACTTTAAACAGTCAGGTTTTTTCCTGTTCTTTGGCAGCCTGTCTATTTTTGACTATTTAAGCATTCTAGCAACCCTCTGCTTCTAACATAACTCTAAAGCTATATATTTATAATAGATAGTATGATTATAAGGTCAAGTAACAATCTCCAGCTTTCTCTCAAATTTTCATACATATGTTTAGTCTTGATCTCCACTAATTTTTCAGAAAGTCCAGAAATAAATAATGCAAACCATATGTTGAATGCTAATCTAAATTTCAAATTTATTTTTACATATTTTTATCCTGTCTGAAAACATTAGTTCTGCTCTGCTTTGTGTTCCTCTTCAGCTGACCCTCAGAGAAGGCCTCAGCAAACACTTATATAGTGCTTGAGCACTATGACTTATGGCTTTCACTGCTAAGTGGAGAAAATGCCTGATCCTATCAGAATTCCTTTATGTAAACACATAATTAAGGTAGGGTATGTAGCTCACTTCTGAGGCATATTTAATGCCCTATAGGTAGGCTATCATGTCCTAAGTTTTCAGTGGTATTTTGTGTGTCTGTGTTGAGTGACAGCAGATAAATACACAAGCACCATAGAGGTGCAAAGAGTCTGAGAGAAATGACAATATAGAAATGATTTATAATAGAGTCCTCAAAAATATCCTGCTTTACCACCCAGCTGTGCACCAATGGTAGATCAACAGATCATATTTCATTACACAGAATATCAGTGTAAAATGCAATTAGTAAATTATAAAATGCTGTACCAGTTTTGCTCAGGTACATCTACCCATCCTGAACATGACTATCAAGAAGACATGTTCCACTAATCTGGGATACAATTAGGCTGCCGGTGCTTCAAGGATAGACACATGGGTTTATTAATCTTACACATGGCAAGTAAATCTATTGAAGTAGGTGGAACTGATCTCAGTGTGTTAAGGTAATTACACGTGCAAGTCTGCAGTGCTTGAGCTCTTGGCATACCAACATCTGGGAAAGCAAAGAACAATACACAGTGTGATTCTTTGAAAACTTATGAGAAATTTTCCATTCCTGAATATTCAGTTAAATATTTGTAGATAATACAGGGAGAAGGAAGAATGATTGCTAGCTATAGTTACAGCTGGCATGTTTCCTGAAGCAGTAGCTATACATTAGTCTTGGCAGATTGCTCAGCATCATTACTTTAATTGTGTGTGCCACGTGTGCTCATTGGCCTAGCAGCTGTCTGCTGCATACTTTGTAGTAATTTTTCTTGTCTCTTCTGTTTCACTAGCTCCTAATGTGGCTCCTTCTGATGTTGGAGGAGGGGGTGGAAGCAATCGAGAGCTGACAATAACATGGATGGTAAGTATTGTGCATGCAAGATGGCATGAAACCTGTACTATCTCATATCTGATCTTGCTCCTCCTGAAACTTGTGGATGGTTTGTCTCTGGGTCTTGTGAGAACAGGATTTGTATATAATATTATAGGTTTTCAGACTTTTCTCATGAAAAAATACGTGAAAAGGAATGGGGAAGAGAGTACCTTAGAGATTCATGTGCTGGACATTTCTATAATATCATGTAAAACATTCTAAAACAAAGAGATTGAAACACATACTGACTGTGATAATGCATCATTAAAAGCAGTCTTCATTCTGCTATTGAAGTAGTGGTTTTGAAAACTTACCTATACTGTGGATATAGGTAGAGCAAGAAGGGAAAAGAGGAAAGCAAAATGCAGCACAAGAGACGATAAGGATCGATAAACAAAGTTGCATAGGCAAAAGTAGCATGGAAGAGAGAATTGAAATCTACTGCAGGATATTTGGCAAAGCTAGGGAGAAGAAATTTAAAAAAAAAATATTGTTGGATTCATGTCAGAGCCTATCAGTATCCAGGAAAAACAGAGTCACAGCAGCATTACCTCTGGCAAAGAAAGATGGTTATGTTATGCTTGAGAAAATTACCAAGTTTGCTTTCTGTTGTCCTCTCTGTTCACTGTCATTAGGCTATGAGATACATAAGGCATATTATACCATCTGTGTCCTTTGGGGAATAGTTGTTTCATATAGCAGCTGAATTACTTCTAGGAAGAGTGCTTTTTCTTGTGGGAAGTAAAGATGTCATAATTCCAATAGCATGTATTGTTGTAGAGGGATTCTCCTTATGAATATGCACATTTTAATCCGTATGGATATTTCCTTCTTTTTGTACTTAGGATTGATTATATGTCTCTGAAAGTTCTCAAGTATGAAGGAAATAACCAACCATATCTTTGAGCTATCAGATTTGGGCTTTCCTGGCTGGATTTTGTTTTGGGGTTTTGGGTTTTTGTTTTTGTTTTTTAATTGAGTACAAAATATTATTCAGTCTTCCTAAGTATTCTAGCAGTGAAGAAAAGATTTATAAGCTTCTGAAAAAGAAGGTCCAGAGTTCTGTTACAATATATTGGAAAGGTTGTATCTTAGTTCGCCTAGTAATTGGTTAGGAAGTAAATGTGTCCAGCTGGCTTAATTCTGGTCTCTTATTTTGAAAAGCAAAAGAACTCAGGCAACGGACAGGTGCAGAAGACCTATTTTACTTCACAGGCTTTTCTTCTAAAAACTTTAACAAACTACAGAGATGCTTCTTGTATTGCATGTAAAGACTGGTACTCATGAAATTTCCAATACAGTGGTAGCTTGGCTGTGACCAAACTAAACAAAGAAAATATAACCAGGACAATAGTGACTAATGCAAGATCAGAAGTACAAGACCACTTTAGTATTTCCTGTACACTCAGGCAGTTATGCTTTTCACATCTGTTCTGAGTAGCTCCTTTAGTCAGACAAATTAAGCATGACTTCAAGTATTTATTTCCCAAGAATCTTTTATGCTATGTCTAGCAAGGGTTTTTAAATAGAGACTGTAGATTCACAGAGTCTGACAGACAACAATATATCTATCGGTAAGGCTAAGATAAAAATATATATTGATTCCCCCAAATGTGCTGACATTTGCATATGCTGCTCTAAATAGTCCTTAATTAAGAAGAGAAGAACAAAATGTATGGCAGGTTCACATGTTGCTGCCAACCACATGTTTCAGCTTCTGCTGTGATTCATTAGCCCAGGTTGAATGAGACAGCCAGAGATGCAATCAAAGCTCTTCTAAGACTTGTTTTGAAAGAGGAACTGAGAAGGAAAGTTGGGTGTGTCATGCCCATTCTTCCTCATTTTTCCCCATTTGTCTTTCCCTCTCCCATTTTCTTTTTCAAAGTTTTCAGTGGGTTCTACAAACTATGCAGCTACTTATACCTATTTATTATGTGCAGCCCTTGGAGGGAAAGCTGCTTTCAAACTTCATATAAGACCTTTCAGAATAAATTTTTAAGTGCTAATTCTGTCTTTCTAAAGTTTGCTCTGGCCAAAAATCATTCTGACGCTAGGGTCTCATCCAGTCTGCTTACTTTGGCATATGAGATTGAATTCTGATTTATTTTAAGCAGCTAGTTACAGTGATAGATTCAGAAGATCAGCTACATCGAAGTTTCATAAAACCTTGCTCAGAATATCTTAACGCATGTTAGCTGAAGTGCTGCAATAGTGGGCAAACACTTAAGGAGAATAATTACTCTCTGTGTCACTGGTCCAAGACCTTTGTCTCAAGATAAGCTATTTCATTGCTGTGAGATTTCCATTAGGAAAAAAAGATGATGCAGGAAGCTGCTTTTTAAAGGGTGCTTCTGGTCAACCTCCTGATGCACGGATGAATGATGTGATTTTGGCTGGTTGGGTGCAGTCTAATAGTTGCGGCAAAAGCTCCATGGACTGAGAAGGGATCACTGAATGTAGAGCATTAGTAAAAGAAGGAAAATCCATTATGGCAGATTGTCTTCCTTAATTTCATACTTTCCAGTATTCCTAGGTATAGGAAATTAGCTATAGTTTTAAGAAATATTTTGGATGGGTATCATTAAAGCCTGTACTCAAAGTGAGAGTAATTTCACTAAAAGATTTACCAGTTAGAAGCTAGGTAGTCTAAATCAGCAGCTGGATCCCCTCCATCATCAGTGAAAAATGGTAGGCGAGTCATTCTTTGAATGTGTCCATCTTTCTCTATCAGCTGTGCCAGTTGCTTAGGTGACACACTTTCAGTAAATTAATATAGTTTGGGCCAGCCACATAGATTTTCTCTTCACTGTGATTCTTTTGCAAGAATATCCATCTCCTCACGTACATGGACCTGTATATTGCCATAATATGTCTGTGTTACGTATCTGCTGTGCCTCATTCCTTAGGCCTTTTTTTGCTAGCTATGGATGTTTTATTACACAATTATTCTTGGTTTCTTTCTCTGGGAGGTAACATGATGTGTGTTGCACTGAGTTCAGATGAGGAAAATGATCTTAAAATATTTTCATGGCAAATATGCTAATACTGCAGATCTGAGGGCCTGTTTTTAAAGAGGGTGGAAGCAAGCCATTGAAGGAAGCCAGGGCAAAATGGAGGTTCAGTTCAATATTTTTACAATGTACATATCAATGCTTTCTGCATTGTTTCTATTTCATTCTGGACCTAGCTGTTTAGCATTAACATTAACATTTTGTTTTTTATCTCTACAGCCTTTGTCCAGAGAATACCACTATGGCAATAATTTTGGTTATATAGTGGCCTTCAAACCATTTGGTGAGAAAGAATGGAGAAGGGTTACAGTTACTAATCCTGAGATTGGCCGATATGTCCACAAGGATGAATCAATGCCCCCTTCAACTCAGTATCAAGTAAAAGTGAAAGCCTTTAACAACAAAGGGGATGGGCCATTCAGTCTCACTGCTGTAATTTATTCAGCACAAGATGGTGAGTAAATGTCCCAAATGAGTTTTACACTGTGGGTCCAGATCAGCACTACCAACATCAGTAGAATCTGGTCCTTGACACTGATTTGTATATCAGGATACATCTTCAGCAGGGAGGGTGGGCATTGCTTGCACAAAACCTTGGTCTGAACAGCCAGCTTCCACTTTCTGCTTTGTGTGTAATGCAGAGCACTTGGCTGTACTTCCTGACAATAAGCAATACACAGCAGCATGCAAGATTCTTCACACAGCTTGTTAAAAGATTTAAGAATATAGAAAAAGAAATTATTGTTTTCACAGTGATTGCCTAAAACATTTAGATCTTTATTCGGCAATGTCTCTGTGATCTTAATACATGTATTTGATATATGATAAATCTTTTTCTTCTTAACAGACCACACTAAAGCCTAGTATTTTAGTAGATCAGTATCAGAATTTAGCCCAAAATTATGAAGGAATGATAGTTCAATTGTATCTAGTTATATTTCCAGCATGTTTAGAGTCTCATATAATTATCCCTGTTGCATTCTTTATTCTGGTTTGCATGTTAGAGCTATCAAGTGAGTAATTTAATAGAAACCTCTTTCACATTCGATTAAAATATTTTTCTTAATTCTTGCTTTAATTATTTCACATGCTGTGACCTTTAGGATTGAAGTTTAAATGATATTTCCAAACTTAGCAGAAGAAAGTACTGGAAGAAAATTTACCTTAAATCAGAAGAAATATATGCAACATCTTTAATTGCGTTATCATCACTCAAGCCTGTTCTAAAAAAATGCAGTTTATTAATTTCTGCCAGAAACCCAAAGAATTGCTAGTATTTTTCTTTCCATAGAGCAAAATCTCCTTCACAAAGTCAACAGATGTAGACCAAAGAGCCAAGAGGAGGGGTATGATAACATGGCCACATTCTCAGACTTCCGATTTAGTTCTGTACTCTGTGTACTTTATGGAAGATTTATGTTCATGGTTCCCATTAGCACTAATGGCAACTTTGCTTACAAATAGGCCACACACAGAGGAAAAAAAAGTCCTCAATACCAAGCTGGCTGATGAGGATAAGATTCCTTTTTTCTCAGGAAAGCACTCCTTATGAAATCATCTTCAACTGCTGCTGCAGCAACACAGGGTTATTTTGCAGTTGTATAAATGTGTTAGAAAATAAGCTATGGTGTAAAGAAAGCAATATCAGTCAAATAACCCTGAAGTATCCATCCGTGCTCGGAGACTTTATCGACAACTGACTGATAAGCTCCCAGTGTTTATGTTAGGATTATCCATACTATGTCACGAGTAGCAAGTGTGTTTGTATGGTCTCTAAGTTCAGGCACATGGTAGAGCCTAGTAGCTCAAAAAGACAGAGGAAAAGCAAATGTGCAGTAGTGCCAGCTTCCAGATAAAGAGGTCACTTGAGTGGCTGCTGATGTTCTAACACAGGGTTTAGCAAAGTCCAGTCACCTGATAAAAAGCATTTGTGCTTAAATGATGCCAGATGCAGATTGCAAAAGAAATAGAAGCTCAATGAACCTACTTCTTTGATTTCAAGCACAAGAGTACAAACCTTACCAGTAGTGCTCACATCTTCTGTGTGGAGCTGTGACCCTGACTACTGCCCATATCCAATCCAGGAACTTCAGAGCAGATTAAAAGGAATTTTTCCAAGAGATATAATGGAAGTTACTCTGAAGAGCATTGAGTCTTGTCTCCTGGCATCAGAATGTGAACAAAATCACTTCTATACCTTTTAGTATGCTTACTGGCTGTCTGCTTCAACTTATAGTTTTGCTTAGAAGATACGCGTGTGATGACCACTATATTTTCAGTGAAGAAAATATATTGTGATGGCCACGTGATTTCTCCTTTTGGAAAAATTTCTAGAAATATTGAATTAGAAGGCTGGAGGAAAGCAACTGATGCCATCTTTCTGGCTCAGGAGAGGCTGCAAAATAGTTATAGAACAGAAATGACAAATAGGGATGTAAATTATTTCAGTTCATAAACAAGCATGAGCAGATGAAATATTGTTAGAGTATTGTATAAGCAAAAGCCCTGGCAGCTGAAACTTTTTAGTATGAAATTTTTTGAAAGTTCTGTAATTGATGCAATAGAGAAGAGCCTGACAGTGATTTGGGAATAGATTAAATGGTCACAACCATTCCACCTGTCCTTCTGTACCTTGGAGTTAGGAAGTGATATTATTACTGTTAAACAACACAACTTCTCAAAGGTATTAGGGAAATCTTAAAGCTATGGTCATGCAATATTCCATACAGATATGTATAAATATCCACGTGTCCATAAATATAGTGACAGCTTTTTCATTCAGTTGTGTATTCTATAATAGATCTATGTTTCTCTAGTTATAACTGTGGGCATTGTTACTCCCTTCAGTGACTGAGGAATTTCTGTGTTCCCATGTGTAATAAGCCAAGTTCCATGTCTGACAACTGCTAGTCATATCTGCCATTGCTAGTAGTAATGATTGCTAGTAATGAGTGCACAGGTCTCTTGCTTATCTAAATTCCTGTCATTGTGAAAACAATTTTGTAATAATGTATAATTTTTTAATTAGACATTTGCATTATTAACAGCCATTGAAAGACAATTACAAAAGGTAACTTTGCATATAAGATTATTTTGTTACCTAGGATACTTTTCATGAGAGATGTTAGTGATTTTTTTTTTCTTAACAGTGGCTGTTTTGATGCATAGTTGACTGGATGCCCAGTTGGAAGATTAAGTATATGAAAACTTTCCTCAGCTGGGTCTGCCATGCTTGTCTGTTGCAACTTGTTTCAAAATATTCACGACAGAGAACTGTTGTTAGTTTGGAAAACTTTATCTTTTACAGACATTACTAAGTTTATGTTTTTCTTAATTTCTTACCTTGTTTAAAACTCAAGCAGCAGTGAAATGAAACTAGACCTTAGTATTCTAAGCCCTGGATAAAAGTCTATCACATTATGATGGTCTGTACTCTACATTGACTGCTGTTCAGAACTAAGAAAGCAAACAAAATCAACCTTATGATGATGTATGATGTATGCCTTACAGAAGGGTGCTTTGGATTATTTCACACCTATGTTCAAGTTTGTATGTGCCACTGGACATTTGTGTATCTAATATCTGCTCTCACAAAAAAATTGTGTTGTTAGGGCTAAGTGATATACACAAGTATTTGCATGTAACTAACTAAAAATTTGATGTATGTAATATGTGAGCTGCTGTCCCATTTATTAAAAGATCACTGGATGCTTCATTCTATTTATCAAAGGCTATTTTCAGTTTACAAGAATTTCAGCATGAAATCTGTTGAAGCATAAAAATACATAGTCTGAACCAAGTAACAAGATCATTGCTTTGTTTTTACAGTCATTTTCCTTACAGGTCATCACTGGACTTGAAGTTTTTTCAAGAAAAAACAGATTAAAGATTAAAAAATATTAAAAAAACAGATTAACACTTGGCTCAGTGATGTCAGGAAAATGATATAAAATACTGAAAATAATATAAAAAACTAAAGTGAGAAGAGTCCTTGTAAACAAGCATAGCATTACCACAGGATCAGATTGAATGTTTAACATATGTTTCATCTTCCAGCTCCAACTGAAATACCTACAGATGTGAGTGTAAAAGTTTTGTCATCTTCTGAAATGTCTGTTTCTTGGCATCATGTTTCTGATAAATCTGTGGAAGGATATCAGGTGAGTTTAGTGGCAACACTGTGAATCTTCTTACTCATTTACTGTCAGTAGTTATAGCCAACAATAATTCCTACTTTGGCATTCCATCTCTTAGGGTTCACTTCTCTTTAGTTAGCATGTTCTGTGCAGATTTTGCTTCTTGAGAAGCTGATTATTTTTGGTGTTATGTACTTCATTACTAAAATAGATTGAGAAATGTATGTTTGCACTTTGCAACTAATAAAAAGCTCCATTACTTCATGAAAGAAATTTGTCTCTTTTATGTAATTCAATGCCTATCTATAACTTCTTAAAACATATTGAAATTAAATTTTGGGTGTAACTTTCAACACATATGCAAAATTGTAACTAACTCTGGCCCACTTAAATTACAAGCAGGTTTTAATATATTTCACCCCCAAACCCTATATTAAGTGGGAATACTTGACAAATGCCGAAAATCTAGTATACTAGAGACACTGCTATTGTGCAAGACAGTGATGTTTTCTTGATGATTTCTATTCTCCACATGAAGAAGAGCTTTGGGCCATGTTCCATCTGGTCCATCTCAATGATACTATTGGTGAAAATTGTTCTTGTCCTTCTGGAGAGATGACAACAGCCACAGGCTGGGTGCAATGGGAAATGGCCATGTAGTACTCTACCAGGGAAGTCTTAACATCATCCATGTGCAGTGGGTGCTGACAAACTGCAGTATACAGTCTGCTTACTTTGGCTGCAACCCAAAATAGGGGTTTGTGTCTTTCGTTTGTTAGTGACTGGCCTTGTGATTTAAGTTTTCTGCTACTTGAAAATATCCTCTATGTTCCAAAATAAGGACGTACAAATGAGGAATAATGTCATGGAATGTATTTTTTAAGTTAAAATCTATGAATAAATAAGTAGTACTTGGATTTTTAAAATTTCCTGATCTCTGTTTCTGTCTCCGTGAGATTTATGTAAAATTTTTGCAATACCATACCAAGAATAGTGTCCCATGTAAAGCTTGATTTTATACAGTACAGACATAAAGTCTTAAACAGAGGACAGTGGGGTTTGAAATTAAGACACTAATATCAGTGGTAACTCCTAATTTACTAAAGCAGCCCACTGGTTTGGTGTCTCATAGGGATTTTGCAGCTAGAATAGGATAGACAAATTGGTGGTCATAGCTGAGATCTGTGAGCTCAGCCTGGGAAGCCCTGTAGCAGGACAGTCCAGGCTGGACAGTCTGCCCAGAAACCAAAGCCTTCACATTGCAGAATAACCTGAACTTGGCAGGCACACACCAGGGGACTTCTGGCAATGCAGAGAGTGGCAACTGGTGGAGGGTGGCAACTGCTTACTCTGGTGGATAGAGCAGCAACAGGGAGTGCTGATAGAGGCTGGGATTACAGTTGTGATAGACCATGAAGATGGATGTTCAGAGTTGTAGTAGGGAATAGGGTAGTAAAGCAAGGGGGGCAAAGATAAACGTGGAATGAACACGATAGGGAAACATGCCCATAGGCAACCCATTTTTGGCCACTTTTTAAAATTTTTACCTTATTTGATGTAAAGATATCTAGGTTGTGTCAGGGCCCATCAGGGGAAGAAGGGAGGGGAGAGGCTTTAGCAGGAAAGACCAGGATGAACCAAATAATAGACAATAGAAATAATAGAAGAAAAGGAAAAAAATCAGAAAGAAACGTGGGGGATCTTTGGGCTGAAAAGAGAATAACTTAGAAAGGTGGAATATCCTGGGAATGAACCATCTGTTACAGGGACTATTGATGTTTGGGGTGGGGCCTTGTTTTGATAGCTGTAGTGTAATTTCATCCACCTATTCCTGGAGAAATACACTTTTACAAATCCAGCGTGAACTGACTGGCTAGCACATGTACAGTGACCAGCTACATTAGAATATAGATTTCTTTTTTTTTTCTCTCTTTTTCTAAGACAATCTTCTAATTATCCAGACTATGTAAAAAATTCCATCTGGTTAGATGATAAACAGACTGATGGTCCCAAATTACTGCCCCACAATGCTCAATAAGGTATTAATTCTGAGATCTTTTTCCTCAGGGCAATCACCAGTCACACTCTAGTAGAGGGGAAGGCAGCAAAAGGAAAGCCTATGCTTCTTCACTGAGAATAAAAAGAAAGACTTGTGTTCCTGAAGATCAGAACCCCCATGAGTCCTGAAGGAGCCACAGGACAGGGCGAAAATTGAGGGTTGTTCTGGAAGGTTAAGGCCACAGATAGCATTTGTGAAGTTGCAATAAAAGTTGTGGTGGAAGGAGTATTCAAACTGCATTATAAAATTCTAGTGACTATCTCTGGAAGGCTCTGTGTCTATTGGCATTGAGGAATACAATAGTTACCTTTAAATTACTGCTCAGGTGTTACACAGGTTAATAGAAACCATAATTCACCAGAGCACCTTCTCAGTTTCCTTTTGGTCTTTATCATTACTTGAAAATTGCATAATTGACTTTTGAATGCTAGAGTTTAAGAGGTGGGAGTACCCTGGGAGCAAAGAACCTGGTGTATTTCAGCTGTGACACAATGCTTCTCACACCAGAAGGAGTCAGATTTTCCTGACACTAATGCATACTGTCAGGATGACTGCCCCCATAGTGATGAGTGTGAGCTGATACATTTTGCCATTACAGAGGAGTATCCTCAGCTCACACTTAAAGAAGAGATAAAGTAGGAAAACTATCTCCATCCATATAGACAATTTAAGATTTATGAGTTCTTACAATAGACTGCTAACAGCCACATCTCTGCAGTGCATGCAGCACCAGCAATACTACCCGTATTTTACACTGCTTCTATGCAATAGATGTAAGTTTATTTTATTAAACAAATGTATCACTTCTCACCACCATTGTCTCTTGTTGACTGAAATATGCTATTAGCATTCTTTCTTAATAAGAGTGAAGTATATTTTTGTGTCAATCCTATGTAAAACTTCCATGAATACAGAAACTTTTGTTTCATGACACTTACAGAAACAGCTTCAGTATACTGAAGTTTGAATAGAGGAGAAGACCATGAAAGACAGGTTTTTCCCTGATTGTAGCGGAGAGGGCTGCTTTAATTCATGATGGCTAAGGCAGTCCTTCACAAAAATCACAATTGGCTTATTTCCCACAAAAACTCTAGAGTTTAGTTAAAATCCCCTTCTGTGTCCTCTGGGGACTTATTGCCTATGGATTACCCTAACAAAGTAAATGCAGAGCACCAGGAAGGAATAAGAAGGCTGTCTGGGGCTACTACATACTCTCTTTAAAAAAAGAGAGAGGGGCTACTCAGTAGAGTGGGGAAATGTGACCTCTTGTAGCAATGTAGCACTTCATTCCAGAGGCAAGAAAGAAATTTCAAAATTATTTCAAGAAAGTTTGAAAATATTTAAATATAAAGTGAGAAATGTAGAAATAGTATAAAGAAGACAGTAGTTTTCTTAGCTTTCTGGGAAGTAATATCTTTTTTTTTCTTTTTCAGGAGTTGTTACAATGTTTCAAATATGTAAATATGGCTGTGTATTAGAGGAGAACTTTCTCTGTTCATGACATACAGCTCACACACTATAGGAGTAAAGTCCACAACATTGCAGCCAAGAACAATTGTATTTGGGATTTTAATTTTATTTAATTTTTAAATTATATTACTTCTGTCTGAAACGTAATATGTTTTTGGTGAAGAAATTTGCATTTTCATTAATCGTTCTCGCTGGTCTTATTTGATGCTCTATGTTATTTTGTATTACACTACTACCATGCCTGTACTACAAACAAATATTAAGATTGTAAAAAGCTTTGCAAGGCAGGGGACTTCAAAGGCTTCCAGAATATGCCACATGATTATTAAAAGCTTCATATAAAGTGTGTTTTCTATCTTTAAGTAATGCTGTTACTTAATTAACATACAAGATGATACTAAAAATTAATTAATTAGTTTTCAATGGCCAGCTGAAATCAACAACAAAGCTACTATTGGTCCTGTCATGGTTAATAAACTTTTGGCCACCTAGATCTTTACAGACATCCTTTTGCTGCAGGCTAGAAACTTGTTTGAACTTAGAGACAGAGATAGACATGACGTTCTCTAACTCCTGAAGTACACGCCCTCTCTCACCTGAGTCAGCCACTTACAGTTAACACCTTTTGGTGTACAGCTGGTTGCATTCAACAAGACCTACTTATCTACAACAATATGTTAATTATAATCATATAAAAAAACCTCTGACTTGAAGATCACTATCAGACCTTCAGCTGAAATGGCTGTCAGTTTCAGGTCCATTCTAGTTTGAAACCATTCATCTGGTGGAGGTTACCACTCTACTGCTGAATCCTGCAGAATGGACTGGATGCAGAGTCCTCACTCATTTTAGGGTAAAGGCTTACTCAGGAAAATAGCTGTCTTTATAAGTACAAATGTTATGAGTGTGATTGCCTAAATTACAGAAAACTGATATTTAGGGTGCTAGTGGATGATACTTTCTAAACAGAATGCAGGACATATATTTATAGAATTGAAGATTATCTTCAGTTATTATCTTCTGCTGAAAACCATGTGCATGCTGAACTTAAAAAGCAAAGCCAGTTTCACTGCAGAGAATCACTGCAGATACACTGATTCTACCTGCAGCAGGAAAGAGACAAAGGCCACTAAGATGTCACATTTATAATCAGTGAATAACTTGTAACACTGGTGGAAGGACTGGTGGCAAAAAACATTGACAAGAGACAAGCTATAAGAAGTATTTAGTTGACAGTAATCTCTGTGTAGTGATACTGTTCTCATGTCCAAAGACATTTGAAGTAGGTAAAGAGAAATACCCTGCTAAATCCCCTGCATCTCTCCTTACTCAACCACATCATGTGTTCTAAGATAAAAGAAAGCAGTATTTTTATTAAATATTGTAATTTTAATGTAAATGGGAGAAAACGAAGCCTCACTGAACAAGGGTTGTACCCACAACTTTTAAAGAAGAGAACCGTGATATTAACACTTTGACAGACTATCAGTTTTTCTAATTTATTCCTTAAATGAAGTTTTCATGTACAACTAATGTCAGAATAAGAGAAGGTTAAAGTAGTTGCTATTTAAAAGGCAAGATGATAGGATAGCTCATGTCACCAGTAATGTCTTACAAAGATTTTTCCTAGAGCCTGAATTGAGCAACAATATTAACTTCTTCCTAAAAAAATTAATTTAATTTAATTTAAATTAATTTAATTTAATTAATTTAATTTAATTTTAAATTCATGTAACATACAAAAAAAACATTATTAAGTCAGGCAGAAGCTGAGCAGAAATGCTGAGGGTGAAAACACTCAGAATCAAAATGCAATGGGCACATTGCATTTCTGCTCTTTCAGGTTTGTGCAGTAATTTAGTCTTATGCAAGTGGTTATAAACCAGACAAAACCCAGATACTGACAGTGTTTCACTGTCATTTACATCTCACAAGGCCATGCAGAATAGGACCCTGTGTATGTGAGGGACTGTAGGAATGGCATCACTCCATAGGAATTGCACTGTTTTCAGCAAGTGTTTTGTAATGCATAATGAATTAAAGTGGGATGGACCAAGTTCTTGGGGGAAAAAAAATGCTCATGGAATTTCTGTGTACTCTTAATTGGCTTTGTTTTTTAAGGTAGTACAAGCTTACAGTCATGTTTTTTCCTATATTTTAAATGTTTTCATGTTCTTTTTCATCTACTTTGACAAATTTCATATTGTGCTATGAAACGTGATGGAATTTAGCTGAAGAACTCTAGAATAAGGTTATGTATACCTATTGACACCTACATGTGCAGCTAACATGACCGAATACTTTGCATTCCATAGATAGAAGTACAAAAAGCCTAAATTTGTCAGACATTCAAAACAAAATACACCAAAAACATTATCAGAGTTTAGTCTCTACTAGTGTAAGAAAATAATACTGAAGTTCAGAGTAGAATGCAAAAACAAACGAGCAAGAAGAAAAAGGTCTTGTTTTTTGAAGACATTATCCAGCTCCCAAACATCTAGTGACTTAGCTGGGAACAAGTTGTACCACTATGAGAAAAGTTTGCCTAATAAATTCTACATTAATTTCAGTTTCTTTATGCCTATACACAACTTGGTTAAAATCACAGCCTGTAGAAGGAATTCTATGCCGTTGCTGTTAGATTTCTTTTACCTGGTTTATATCTGAATATATAGTATAGGAATACATCAGTTTTTATAAAATTTCTGTATTATTAAATAAGTTAAATTTCGTCTTCCTGTTGGCTTGCTTACAGATTCGTTACTGGGCTGCTCATGATAAAGAAGCAGCTGCACAGCGGGTACAGGTGAGCAATCAAGAGTATTCAACCAAACTGGAAAACCTGAAGCCTAACACTCGCTACCATGTAGATGTGTCTGCCTTCAATAGTGCAGGCTATGGACCTCCCAGCAGCACCATTGATGTTGTTACCAGGAAAGCACGTAAGTGAATGGAGCATTAGGTTCAGCATAATCATGTCCATCATGCTTTCAAACATGGCTTCTCATTCATATGCCAAATGTTCTCTCCTCATGTGGTATTGCTTCTCAGTCTGATAATTTCTGCTAAAATTCTCCTTCCTCTCTTTTGTTGCCATGTTTGATGGGGATATTTTACAAAAGGCAGTGAAGAGGCTAAGATTATATGCTCAAAGGAGGGTCACCTGCAAGCTCAGATCAGGTTGCTCAGAGATTTATCTGGCTGGACCTTCAAAACCTAAGGGAATAGAGTCTGCACAACCTCTCTGAGAAACCCATTCCAGTCCCTGACTTATGAGCATCTAGTCTGAGACTTAATCAATTTTGTGGTTTTTGTTTCTTGTCCCCTGCTATGCCATCCAAGAGCCTGGATCTTTCTTGATAAGCTCCCTGCTAGGACAGGGGACTCTTAGATCCCCTCCAAAACTGTCTCTTCTCCAGGGTGAACAAGCACAGCTCTTTCACCCTTTCTTCACAAATCAAGATCCCCACCAGGTTGATATTCCTCTGTTGAACTCACTCCAGATCACCAATGTCTTTAAAGTATTGGGAATCCCAAAGCTGGACATGATATTCTAAATGATGAGCAGTTGAGACCAGCTATTACTTAGGCATCTATACACTGCCTTTGTTTTCATCAACAGCAGAGCAGCATATTCAGGCAACCTTGAGAAGTGGGTGATCTGAATTTCACCCTAGAATTAACATACCATAACAGGTTTTTGAGTATTGCTTCTGACTCAATGAGGATACCTAGCACTAGCATAGACTGAACAAGGTAAGAAAAGCATCTCGTGTATTTAAAACATATTTATCTGGGCTAAATATGCTTACAACTAATTTGAGGATTTCTGTCAGTGAATAGTGTATTGTGTAACTTGCACCTGCAGGGTTCATTAATAAGAGTCCATTTTATAAGCTTTTTATGTAAGTTATGATTAATGGTTTCTGCAGTGGAGTACTTCTGTTTCTGATGAACTGAGTTAAATGATGTAGAAATGGCTGTTAATAGTTGATTAAATATTTTATATCAATGAATAAATATGACTTATGCCACATTTCTGGGACTTTCTGAAGGTAGTTGCATGCCAGCAAACACTCATGGTCAGCAACACAGTGAAGGGTAATGTTGGCCACTTCCATTCTGGCAACACAGAAAGGCAGACCCACAATGCCGTCACCGTACAAAGCCATCCAAAATTGCCTGGCTGGAGCTGTAGCAGTTCATTTCAGGAAGGAGACTATCCCTTGCTCATAAATATGGCAGGCTAATTTCCTTTTTCACATTTTTACATGTCTTAAGAAAAACACCACTGAACATTTGTGAAATCTCACTTATGTGTACATTATACATATGTTGCTTTTCAGCTCCAAGCCAGCGTCCAAGAATTATCAGTTCTGTCAGATCTGGTTCAAGGTACATCATCACCTGGGATCACGTGAAGGCAATGTCAAATGAGTCTGCCGTTGAAGGATACAAAGTATGATATCTGAAAATATTTTTTATCTTTATGTATGCTTCATGCAGTGCATTTTATAGACAGTGTTGAACCTTTGTATGTAATCAGATTTACACATACTTGAATGCTGAAGAGGAAGGTATCATGCTCAGCAATCGCAACCATCCAGCAGGCTTAGGGCAAAGCCAGTGGGCTTAGTCAATACAAAGAGAAAATATTGGGGCTCTGAAATTCATTTGGGTGGTAAACCATTTTATGGGAGAGTTCATAACAGTGACTGCAACAACCTCATTTCCCACATGATCACATTTATTGTCTGTTGGCTTAAAATAATGCATAGAAAAGTTGTAGACTTTATAGTAGTTCCTTATATTAGTATGCATTGTTCCAGTTTTCCTTTCCCATCTCCATGGGGGCTACAGTTCCTGAAATACGAGTTTTTAAAGTCTAGGGAGTTAGAGGAAGTGAAGGGACCTCTACCATCATTAGATGCAGTTACTCTGTAACCACTGCAAGTGTATATACTGACTATAGGACATACAGAAATCTTCAGATATTAATTCCTATTTAATGTTGCTGCTTGCTTGGCATTAAGAAAATTAGTATTATATTCTTCATTTGCAAATTTGATTGAGTAGTTGAACTCCTTCCTGGGAATTGCTAGTAGTGTTTCATAGAGATTATTTCAGAAGGAAGTGGGATCTTTAGAAAAGATCCCACAAGACATACACCATCCCATTTGCAATAGTTTAGCATCATTGAGAGTTAATAGTAAAATTGATAATTGTTTCACTTTTGGAAATGGCTACAAATTTTATGTCAGAAAACTCAGCTAGTTCTCACATTTTTGATGGTCTCTGCCACCCTGCATTATTATTCTCCATCACTTAACTACATATTTTGAGTGTAAGTGCTGAAATTATTTTCAAAGTTGGCATAATTTTGTAACACAAAATGAGAAAACATCCTGTCTAGATTCACCTTGTGTAAATATGGCAAAAAAGTTCTATTAGCCACTAAGTTTATATATATATGTGTGTGTAAGTATGTGTATACGTGTATATATATATATATATATATATAATGTTTCATGTGAATAAAAGCTACTACTTTTTTATTTACACACTATACATATATAAATGTATCTTTATGGAAATGTAACATTTCAATAACTGTATTTACCATGACTTTCCTAGGTACTTTATAGGCCAGATGGACAGCATGAAGGCAAGTTGTTTTCCACTGGAAAGCACACGATAGAGGTCCCAGTCCCCAGTGATGGTGAATATGTTGTTGAGGTGCGAGCACACAGTGAAGGAGGAGATGGAGAAGTAGCCCAAATAAAAATTTCAGGTGAGCAGATAACTTCCCTTTTTCTTTGCCACACTCCTTGTAAATCTTGGACTGTTTCCCTCTTTCATGGCTATTGAGAGATGAGCACATCCAAAAGGTAGTCCTTCAGCAGTGACTGGACTGAGAATAAGAGTGTATCTTGAAACATTTCTGAGGAATCATAGCACACACGGGACACTTCTGTAGCAGTCCAGCTCAATCCTGGAAGCACTGCTCATCTTTCAAATACCAGATGCTTTTACTGGTGCCCCTGGTAAGGCTGCCACTTCTAGAAGTGTCCTATAAGCATAACTACATGGTGCAGACCTCAGGATCTAGGTGTCAAGCTTGGAATAACCCCATAGTTCCTACTACCTTTCGCCTCTTTCTCATTCCTCTGTCAACTCTCGCTAAAAGGAAAATAATGGAGAAAAGGAGTGGTCCACAGTGATCCACAGACCACTTGCCAGGGAAATTCCACTTCACAGTGAAATGGGGATCTGTGGCACAAAATGATAAGTAAACAATGAGAAACTCCACATGCTGTAATTCAGAGTGGTCTGGATGATTGGTAAAGAAGAGAAGGGACCATGGCATAGGATAATTAAAATTTGGTTCAATGTTGACTGTAAATACGAGTTCAGACATGCTCTGCACATTTCTTTCCTGTTAGTTTTTTACCTTAAGTAGTTCCTTAGCATATTTGGTATGAAAGCGAACATATGAATCAACATCAAGGAATTGGATAGTAACTTAGCAAGGTTATGATTTGAACACTTATATTGTATTCTTGTCATTTTAATTAAAAAAATTAACTTGGGGAATAGAAAGGATTAAATGTCAACAATGTTCTTGTCACAGAAGCAATGCAATCATTATTGGGGCTTTTTAAAAAGAGCAATGCTTATGCTGTATTATCTGTACTGTGAGGGAAGGTGCTCATTCCTAAAGGAGTGGACCTCCCATCTTCAGATTTTCAATAATATGTATGGCTTATATCACCTGGTGTGAGCTCATGAGTATCACCATTTTTGTTTGTATGAAGTTTATATTTTGTGTGTATTTTGTTCTAATGAACACGTGCACAGTTGACATTTTTTGCCTAATTTTAGTATCTGTGTTTGTCTGGCTTTGGTGTCTGGGCATTGTTTCGTTTTATAGGTGTTGTTAGATTAAAGAGGCTTCTTATGTCTAATACATTCTTCTCATCAAGAAATATATCTATACTAGCCAAGTGACTAATCAAATGTTAAAAAGACTGTGTGCCTTGAGTTTTTCCATGATTAATTACATTTCATCAGGTCTTAAATAATTTCATCATCTCTTTTCTTCACCTCTCCAGCTTCTGTGACTTCCTTTAGGACTGTAATACTATATATGCACTGTTTCAACTCTGCAGATATTCTTGCCTCCCCATACTTGACTACTTCCAGCGTTATTCATGAAAGGCTTTCATTAGCCATTTATTACCTTGCATACGGCTATGAAATGATGTTCATCTTGTTTGTCCAACACCATCTTTAAATCCTTCCTGGAATCCTTGCTTTCCAAGATACAGTGTCTTGTCATTTTCACAGTACCACCGCAGTGTCATGTCTCTTTTTAACTTTGTGTTTAATTTTACTTTTGACTGTGACAAAGCACAATTGGTTTGAATGGTTCAAGTCCCTGCGCTGTCTGAATTTTTATATGAATGTGATGTTGCCTCTGTTTGTCATATTGGTTCCATAGGTGTTTACTTCTGCTGCTTTTGATAAAAATATTTGGATTGCATTCAGTCCACAGCTAATCATTGTGGAATTGCACTAGAAATTCAGTAGCCATTCTTCAATAATTGTGTTTTGAAATCTGCTGGTGACTGAATTCTTAGTCCATTTAGCATACGTGTTAATTGTGTGTACCATGTTCTATGCAAATATTATGGAGTAGTAAGTCAACTGCTTAAAAACAGCTGAAATATATTGTGTTGTATTCTCATACTCTGGGACAATCAATTTCAACAAAGTTTATAAGCTGCAAAAAGTTGAGGCAGCTGCTGTCTTCAGGACATGTCCTGAGTATCTTTGTATCAAGCGCACATTACAACCTGCCATTGGTGTGGTGCAAAGACCCTTTAGGTCACAGCTGGTATCTTACTTCCCAGACAGAAGCATTGTGTCAGTACAAGGTCAAGCCCAAGACAAGCAGTCTTGCCAAGACTATAACCTGCCCCAAGTATGCTGTCTTGGTTTGAAAGACAGATATTTGCTAAAGAAAGGCGAGAACCCCTTTTTTGAGATGCAGAGTGCAACCCCCTCCCTTCTAATTATTATAGTTTCAAATCAGAGGCTTTCAGGCAGAAGATATGGGGATAGGAATAACAGTTTTTTACTGATATCTATCAAGGTAAACAGCAGAAACAACAACAGCTATAAAAACTGACAACAGAACAGAGCAGTGTAGCTCAGTTCCAGTCCCCTTTGGCCAAGGCCCTCTCCCTGCGCTCAGTTCCCGGTGCTGTGGGCAGGGCAGGGCCCGCGCAGCTGAAGGCGCTGGGTGATGGCGGCAGCGGCCCAGGGCTGAGAGGGGTGGAGGAGCCACTCCCCCCTCACGGTGTCGGTCGTGGTGCTCGGCAGAGTGCCCGGAGGCAGTAGGATGAAGCGGGAAGGCAGCAGAGCGATGTCTGACAGCAGGGAACGTGGCTCCCGGCGCTGGGATGGCGGGGAGGGTGGTAGGCAGCAGCACCGGCCGCCTTCCTCCGACTCCACCGGCGAGCGAAAGAGCGAGAGAGCCCAGGCCCCTGTGCCACCTCTCCTTTTCCAGTGTCCCCCTATCCCCCACCCCTCCATGAGAGAAAACTATTGCTACTAAGGTATAGCCACAAATACTTAGCCTAACAATGGGAAAAATTCCACAGAAAGAAAAGGGAACAATTCAACCCCCAACGTGTGCCTGTACAGAATTAGCACCACCAGGAGATATAGCACTCTACAAATGCTGGTTTGCAATTTTGCATTGAAGGTCTTCCACGCTGCAGACAAGTTCTCATCCACAAAATCTACCATACACCAGCTAGACAGGGACTGTGCCTCTGGGAAATCCACACAATTCTGACACGCATGACATGAAATACTGGGGACCTGAGGCCTTCTGGATAGGCAGGTTGTCTTGGTTTGGATACTTCCAAAGGGATGATTCCTTAAAGGGCAACATTCAGCAGTCCTTCCCTCCATCTATTCGGGAGATAAACTTCCTTTGAGAAAAGTGGAAAAAACTGTTTCTTTAACAAGCAAATAATTTAATTTAATAAGCATGAGAAATGAATAATATTAAACAATAAAACCTTTCACTGTTTTGAAGAAATGGCAAATTCAGAAAGTCCTTCTGTAGTTCAGAGGGAGTCCTCTGTGGGTGTTTTTCGGCTCACTGAGTGTCTCTCAGTCCCTCTGGCGCTGGAATGCAGCCCCAGTGGGTCACAGGCGTGAAAGTCCTGGTTTTTTTGGTCCAGAGCATGTTTGAATAGTTTCAGGAAAAGAAAAAGCCACAGTCCCGGGAACTTCTCTGCCTTAGCTAGCTAAAAAAAACTTATTAAAAGCAAAGGAGAGAACTTTCTCACTCCTTGTTGCTGCAGACAACACACACCGGGAGAGAGCTGAAGCTCTTAATTCTGTTTTTGAATACAGCCATGAAAAAATCCCACCGCTTTTCCTTCTCCCCCACTTCACTCTTGGATATAGTTTTAAAGGCACAAAACTTATTTCTGGGCTAAACAGATGAATGGGAATACAATTCAGCATCATAAAGTCACCGCAAGACACAGGTGGAGGCCAGGCAGGACAACAGAAGATATCTTTTATCCTGTATTTCAGGTTCAGGAGCACTAACTGGTCCTGAGGTCCTAACATGGGAATTAAAATTGTAGCATGTTTTAACTAACATAATTACATTTGAAAGTCTAATGGGAAAGAAACTAGAAGTAGATTTTGTTTCTATCATCTCAATTCCTTGTTTAATGGAAAAACTTCCTTTTTGTTTTCCTCATCCTCTTCCATCTCACAAAAAATCCAGTCACCTGCAAAATGGGGAGGCAAATATCCTGCAGCTACTTTACTCTCATATAACTAGTCAGCTTCCAATAGGATACACTGTTTTAGTTGACTGATATAGACGTTTACCAAACACAGTTATCTCTCATTCATTTCTTTTTAGTGAACATCTTGATATAAAAGTTCTTATCATAAAATCACTCTATGTATATGTGCATCCCAGCATACAGCTATAATTAGTGTAAAATACAGCAACGATCCTTTGTATTTTATT
This sequence comes from Sturnus vulgaris, assembly GCF_052056855.1. NCBI lineage: Eukaryota > Metazoa > Chordata > Aves > Passeriformes > Sturnidae > Sturnus > Sturnus vulgaris. The sequence goes on from NC_142247.1 coordinate 40,801,522, forward strand.
GACCAGTGCCTGTTGTAGAGTAAGGAGCTTGGGGATATTTTTCAAGCCCATTAGAGTAAATTAATGAGCTACACAGTTTAAAATTAATTCTTGAGGTACCACAAAGAGATAAAGGTCGGAACAACTATTGTAACCAATGGAGTCTTTTTCAACAGTTAATAATAGGCTTCTCTGTTTCCTTTGAAATATAATAAAGACTGAGAATTATTTTTTTCTCTCTTGCATGATTTTTGGACTGCAGTGCTTTGTCATATTACTAATATTAGTGTAATCAAAACAATCTTGCAATCAGTAGGAACTAAAACCGTATGGTGCTTAGTTCTTTTTTTCACTTGAATTGTGTAACTGCACTGGCCTCAGTACAGTTGCTTTATGCCAGAGTAAAGAAAATGAGAATCAAGTTCTCAGGTTTTAAAATTTCATCCAGGGTGGGAGAGAGAGAAAGGTTACTCTTCTCATTTGGGTAGATATTGGGAAAGAAGATACCATACACCTTCAGCTTCATAGGTGAAATCAGGTTAATGTCTCAGTTTAAACAGTGACATGGTCAAAGAAGAATTTATGTATTGTATATGCTTCTAGCAAGAGAACAAAATTACAGTTTCTCTGTGTTCACTGCACACATATACATATATACACATATGAATTCAATTTGCCAGAGGCATGTTTCAGGATCCTGAAATAGTATTTACTTTGAAGTACAGCTATTTCAAAGGAAAATCCATAAATGTTGCCTGTACTAATTTACACAATTCTTTTAATTATTTATCTTTTAATTTTTTCAATTACTATTTGAAAGGGGACAAATATTTATTGTACATATTAGTATCAAGTAAGTCAGGTGATCATTCACTTCTCACGTGGTATAATTGCAATCTTCTGTTTGTAATTTGAAAATGTCCATCTGTTGCAAAGTTTGTGGTAGTAATAAGAGAAGGAGAACGTAGGTAAAAATTGTAAGTAATACTGAAGAAAACAGGCTCTATCTAGCTGAGGCATGACAGTCCTTTGTTACTTGCCTTGGAACTTTTTATGCCTCTGGTCCAAGAATATAGCAAAAAGCTTCTACTAAAGTAAAAGTACATTTTCGAAAGAGCTCTCCTCTAAAAGAGGAGTAATTTTCAAAATGCATTTGCTATTGTCTCATGACTCAAAAATTAAGTAGCAAATATCCAGAATGCCCTCTAACCTGGTACATACATTTGCTTAAATCAACGTATTTTATTCTCTGGTATTTTTCTTGATTTTTCTTCATCATCACATTTCATTTCATCACAATTCTAATTTATTGGTATTGCCTCTTTCCAAGCCTTAGTTTTATTGAGTAAGGTGGCAATTCCATGCATTACAACATACTCAGTGATAGAACAAGCATTTTCTTGAAAAGCCATGTTCTTATTAATTTCAATTTTTTCTCTTCTTCCTGTATTCAAACTCAAAGGTTGGACAGACAGTGGAATTATTTTCATATTTAGTTATGTTTTCTTAGTCTGCATTATCCTGTGATAATCTGTTTTCCTTTCTTCCTTTCTGCAGTGACTTTAATGCCTGATTTATGATTTTTTTTTCTGCCTTGCTGAAGAGCAAGGCCAAGTTGAAGCTGGTCTGTCCTGTTGGACTAATTTATTTTCTTTGCTGCTACTCAGTCCATTATTTTCATTGTCTGCATATTTTTCAAGTTGCACTGCAGCCCTAGGTGCTGCTTGTTCCCACTGATCATTCCTTGTGATGCTGCAATGCTCAGGGAGCAGAGGGAGGAAGGCTGTGCCACCATTTTGCACCTGAAGAGTTTCTGCTGTTTGCCCAGTGCACCATGTATTTTTTTAAATGTGGACTATCTGCAAGTCAGAAAGAGTGACACATCTGGTATATAGTTGGGCTGAATTTATTTGTAAGAAAAATTCACAAATCCCTATTGTCTCGGTTTGAAAGACAGGTATGGTCTAAGGAAAGGCAAGAGCCCCTTTCCTGCGATGCAGAGTGCAACCCCCCTCCCTTTTAATTATTTTAGGTCCAATTCAGATGCCTTCAGGCAAGAGATATGGGGATAAGATTAACAGTTCTTTACTGGTATCTAACAAGGCAGAAAACAACAACAGATATAAAAATTGGCAACAGAACAGAACAGTCTAGCTCCGCTCCAGTCCCTTCTGGCCGCAGGCCGTCTCCCTGTGCTGTTACCGGTGCTGTGGGGGCAGGGCAGGTCCCACGCAGTTGAAGAGGGCTGGGTGATGGCGGCCGCGGCCCAGGGCTGAGAGGGGATGGGAAAGTGACTCCCCCTCACGGTGTCGGTCGTGGTGCTCAGCAGAGTGTCCGGAGATAGTAGGGTGAGATGGGAGAGCAGCAGAGCGATGTCCAAAGGCAGGGAGCGTGGATCTCAGTGCTGGGATGGCAGGGGGAGATGCCAGAGCGGAGCCCAGGCTGTCTTCCCACTCCAACGAGCCAAGCGAGAGAGAGCCCCGCTCCAGACCCCCCCATCCCACCTTTCCTTTTCCGGTTCCCTCCCCTCCCCCTCCAGCCACCCCCCTACGAGAGAACATTATCTGTTGTTTTAAGGTGTAGCCACAATTACTTAGCATAACAATGGGAGTAATTCCACAGAAAGAAAAGGGGAGCAATCCAACCCCCAACACCTATTTTCTTGAACAACGAGGAGTAGAATCCTCACTCAGAAATCCCCACACATGCTAGCTAGCCAAAGAAGATCCTCTGGCTAGGTCACAGTTGCATGCACAACTTAAAAGGGTTATATTTTATAAAAAAATATTACCAGTGGTCTTCTATTTTACTCCATGCAAAAGAATCTGTAATGAATATTAGTATATGTGAAGGGGAAGAAGTATTTGAGAAACAACCTATGTTTATTGACAGCTAAGTAATAATTTTGTGATTTTTCTTAGAGTCCAGGTTATCTTCTCATATTGGCAGTCTAGGTCTGTGGCAGGGCTAGAGTCAGTGAAAAAGAAGCCCCAGCTTCTGCCTGCTGACAATGCCAAGGTTCCAGGTGCTCTTGCCAGAATAAAATAAAATGTTTCCTTTACTCTGAATTTTCAAGTAGGAGAGGACAGACTAACATCATATAGTGTAAAAACCACCTAGACCATCAGCAGCAATTCAAAGAAGCTTTTTTTAGGACAGCTGAAGCTATTCCCCACATGCACAGCAACCCTAGCATGGTTAGCAACACAAATCATGGGCAGATGGACAGACAGCTTAGTTTCCATCCCATACAGATGCAAAAACAGTAAATCACAGTGCCTTTCTTGAAAGGTTTATGGCACAGGCAAGAGGAAAATTTCCTCGTGCACAAACAAAGGTTTCCTAGACAAGGGAAAGTTGGATGCATGATTTAGTAATGATGCCAGTGATGCACAATAAGTATATTATAATTAGTTCAGTTATTTTCCATTTACTATGAATAGGGATAACAGAATTTAAATCACGTCTGCTGATACTACCAATTTCTTTTGCAGTAGTCTTTCATGAAGACAGTATTTCCAGCTGGGACAAGAGTAATATCTTTCCAATAGAAAGAAAGAACAACAAACCCACCTCTTTCTTTTATGCAATTTAGTTTAACCTAAAGAAATATTTCTCCCCCATTTCTGTTTTTCTGTTCTACTTGAGTAAATATGAAAACACTGAGAAAACAAATACAAAGGAAGCCTGATAGTTGATAAAGAAACTAATGACTTGAAAGAGGCAAAAATCCATTCATTTTTTTCAGGTGGCCTATTTTTTTCACACGGAAGTGGACAAAATTAGTTTGATGCAAGGAGGAAGTGAATATGAGAAGGCTTTGCAATTAACCTTTCTTATATTAAAAAGGAGAGAGAAAAACCAGATAGCTCTAATGGAATACAGGTCCTTGGATCCTGGACCAGAAGGAGAGTATTATTTGCAGGAAAATGGGTAGGAGTTTGGTCATTCTTTCAGAATAAAAGGAATCTGTTTTGCAAAACAGACACAAAGGCAGACTGTCATGAATGAGTTTTTAGGTTGTTCGAAGAATCACCAGCAAAAGTATCAGCAAAAGCAGATTAAATGTAAAAATGAAATCATGACAAGATGAACATAACACACAGAGAAAATCAGAATAAAATCTAAAATCAGTCTAAATCTAAAATCAACCTAAAATTATCTGCATGGAGGCAAGGGATAGGAAAAGGTATGGATGGGGAAAGGTAAAGACACAAAGGAAAGAGAGACTCTCCAGTTGTGTCAAAAGGTTTCAAACTCAGCCTTGGACCTGACCAATGATTTAGGCCTAAAGGTTTTAGCAGCACTTAAACTTAACAGCACTTAATCAATAGCCTAACTTGAACAATTTCAGAAAAGACTCTGTAGCATTTACTATAAGCACATCAGTAACTCTCTTACAGGCCTGAGCAACATTCACAGTACATTTGCTATGGCATATTCACACTCACATGCAGACCTAAAGCAGTATGTGAATAATTCCTGTTGAGTTCAGTGAAGAGCTTGTGTTGAATGCATTTGCATCTTCTCAACAGGCAAAGGGTCCTTGGCATTCATCAGCAGTAATCTGAGCATAGCAACTTGAGAGTTTGCTGGCTCTGATGATACCTTGGGTCCAGGCATCACTGAGCAGCCCCACGCAGAGGGAGGTTGCAGCTTGCTGTGGTCCAGGAGAGCTCAAAGGTTCCTTTATTTCACAATCCTCTATGGAAAGACACTGATGTTGGGGAAAGGGCCAAAAATATAATATATAAAGATAAGTAACATTTAAAGAAAATAATGATGTAACAAATTGTCACAAAGTCTTAGGACATACATGAAAGTCTGAACTGTTTTAATGCCTGTTTCATGTAGGCATTAATTTCATTTCTTTTGGATATATTTGGAAGACTGTTGCATACTATTCAAGATGTCAGTAAAATTTAGGATATCCTTTCAGAAGTGTAAAAGTTTCATCCTGGATATTATGTGATTGAGATGGCAATGGAGAATTTAAAATACTAATAGAAGGCTGTGGATTAGTGGGACTTTACAGGGAGTTCCTGTGATACATAAAGATCTTGCTGAAGGAAAAGCCATCCAGCAGTTCTTCTTTTCCTTTAATCAGACAAACAACCACTTGTGTGAGAAAAGCTCCTGACAATAGGAGACAGAAAAAAAGTTAGGTTAACTGCATGCATCCCATACAGATTTTATTTGACGTTAAACTACATTCTGACTACATGTTTCTATAGATAGTTTAGTCCTAAATTTAAAAATATCTAATAAACTTAAAAATAACAACAGTAATTCTGTACCAGACAATAGTAAAGTCCATGCAAGATTTTACTGGTTTTGCTTCAGACTGTTGGGGAAAAAAAAAATTAAAAACCACCAAAAACTAAACCAAACCAAACCAAACAAAAACAACAGAAAAACCCCAAACAAACAAAAAAACCACACAAAAACCCCAGCCAAATTTAAGGGTATGTGTTTTTTTTTATTTAAAATAAATTAAAACTCTTGATAGTAAGTTCACACATGGTACGTTAGAGTGGTAGTTGGAATGTGTGATGCTGATTCAGTTTTGACACTGACTTTGATGGCTTTAGTTTGCAATTGCTTGCACAGTGGATCCATAAAATGCTGGTTGAGCGAGATCACACATTATAACACTGAGGAGAGAAAGAATCTTTAGGCACTGCATATATCCAGCTCATACCTGGTCAGACTTCAGAGAGAGCTTAATAATCCTCTTTTAATTTACATCCACATGTTAATTTGTACACACCCATTAAGTCTTTATCTGGCATTTCCCTAGCTTTTAAAGGTTGCTGAAACTGACAGATCACAATTGCATTACTGCACAGAATTAAATCTTGTAGTCTGTTCTTAGGAAAACTTTTTTAACTTTCATTCATGAGCCACAGGAGCGTACTGGCCGTCATGCAATGGCGAATAGTGTTTCCTCTAAAGTATGGATCCTTACACATAGGTCAGTAATCTAACAAGAAAGAAAAAGATGATCTGTTTAATGTGCATTTATTCTGTTAATGTTCTGTTAATATGCTGTCCAAGGGTAGGACTTGCTTTATTAAAGAAAGCTGGTAAATATATCTCTACAACAGTGCCTATACCTTGTAAGGAACCACTATAATGAGAATTGCTAACTATTCTGGAGCCAGTAAGCACATCTCAGGGGAATATTTATTATTCCTATCTCTTTGTAGAATAACAAAGCGCAAACAGATGTTTCCTCATACTTGCACATCGTTCAACTTCACTCAGCAACCTTTTTGTCTCGTTTTCCTCCATTAGAAGCATTTCAAAATTTTTATTTGTGTCTTTCCAACTGCATTATCCTGGTATCCTGGTCTGACTAAAGCAGAATACATTTTCTGTGGGTATTCTTCAACACAAAACCTCATTTTCCCCCTCCCCACCTGCACCCCACCATGGCTTCATTAATTAACCTCTACTTTGATATTTAGGAATAAAACCTGAATATTAATGTGCCTCATAAATCACTAAAAAATAGGATGAATATACCCCTGTACTTTCACAGTTTGTCATGCTGTGCTTGTTTTCAGGCCTGCTGAAATCCCTGCCTTTCAGTTTGTGCATTACCTTCTCAGTATGTTTTTCTTCATTTAACATTTTCTGTAGAGCTGTCCAGTGGGCCTGTTCCAGCAGCGCCTCAGGACTGTCAGCACTGACTGCAAACATTCTGCGCTTAGTGGTCAACAGCAAGCCAAGCAGTAAGCTGGGTCCTGCACTGCCCATCTGCCAACCTGATACAGGCAAACCCTCTCTGGGATGAAAGAATAGCCAGTTCTCAGGCTCCTTTTGCCCATCTCCAAGACTGACAGCCAGGCACAGTTTGACTGGGATTTTTTTCTCATATATATGCTTCTTAAGAGTGCTGGAGCATCACAACACAAACCGCTTAACGATAGCAATTCTTATTTCTGTTTGCCAGAGCGAGTCATGTAAAGTTTGTAAGCCATAGATTAATATTTTATGTCTTAAAATATTTGTTTAAGAAGTACCCTTGTGATTTTAACAGACGTAAATGCCACACTGCTAGAAGTCAGCCACCTGGACTTTGTAATCTGGCAAGTAAACAAACGGACCAGGCTCTTTGACATCTCTCAGATTATTGCTGTTCATATGAGCATTAACATTTCCAAAGGTGTCTCTTTGCTTTGTCACATTTCAAAGACTCCATTCATTTTGTTTTCCCATGCTTAAATATTTATTTTGACCTTTTGCCTCCTGGTATAATAACCTCCTGGCTTGTCGGACTGGCCAGATCAAAATACACAGATGTGTCCTGAATGGCCTTGTTTCTTGTATAAACATGCTGCATAAACACGCAGCTCTTGCAGAACAAAAGAGTGAGTCCTCTGTCGTACTGTAGCAAGTCTCTGTCCATTTCAGATTATCCATACAGGTAGGGGTTGTGCTGAGATATGCCAGCTGGTTTCCAGCCTCCATACTCTGTGGACTTCAGGATTATTCCCCCCACTGCACGTAGTGCTGAAGTAAGACCAAGTAAGACCAATACTGTGTTGTTTTCTGTTCGATGCACAGGTGCTGCTGTTGGAGTACCAACTTTGCTCCTGGTCCTAGTGGTGCCTGCCCTGGGTGTCCTTGCCTGTTCGGGATTCTGAATGTAGCTGTATTCACCTTGTCCTCCACCTAACACAAAGGACTCCCTTTGAAGATGAGGACCACGATTTCTTTTTGATTCCTGTGGCACCATCCTAAGCCAAATAAATTACACTTTAAAAAGAATAACCCTACCGATTTCCTATGAACTTTAAGAGGACTGAGGCATCCAGGAACTCCTTCATGAAGTAAATCAACTTTTGAACGGCTAAGAAATATTTTTAACTTGTTCCAATATGCCTTATAAAACACTTATGCTGATCTGTGACAGTTGCATGATTCGGTCCAATGGGGCAAGTTACAGTGTAAACCCAATAACATAGGCTGTACAGTGAAAGTAAAATCACCATACGTAGGTGCTTTAACTTGAATAACAAATTGTGAAATATAATAGAGATTGAAATGTTGATTGTATGTGATAAATGTAAGAGTACTACGTCTGTCTGTACTATCCTGTATGTTTTGTGTACTGCATATTTTTGAATAGCCCCATCATCATTTATTGGGATTACTGGTTTTAAGAGAGACAGTCAAAGCAAAAACATTTCATTATTTAGAGCTATATTTCTTGAGGTTATTGGATAGAATTTGAAGGAATTCAAGTAAAAGTCAGTGGTAAGGATTTTTTTTGTTTTAAATATGTTCAGGACACCCGAGACATGGATAGCATGCTCAGCTTAAAGGAATTTACCTGTGCTTCACTGACCGAGATTTAGTCTAATCTTTTCTTAAAAGAATTCTGTTGAAAAATTCTGTTCTGGTAATTGTTGCTGGTTTTGGGAGTCAAATGTCAGCTTTAAGGGAAGCAGCGTAATGTATTGGTTTTGATTTAGTCTTATTCCTATTGTTATTATTATGGTAGCAATATAACGTTTAGGAGCTTGGAGATGAGTCCATGCTAAGATCAGCCAAGTGGACCATGAAATGGTAGGAAATGTATGTTATTTTTTAAAGTGAAAAGATTTAAAATATAAAAAAGAAAAGATATACAATAAATGGCAAAAGCAGAGTAGCACAGTAAAAAGTTTATTATATTTACATTTTTATGCTGCAGACACCAGGTGTTACCTTCCTGTATTGAAGGCGTACATTTGGGAGAACTATATGCTTTTTCAAGAACTTGATATTATTCTAATGTTCATAGTGTTGTAAATAAGAGTTTTAAAGTTCTGAGACCATTTCTCTATTTGATAGAGTACTGGATGATCCAACTGTGTGTTAGTACGTGAAAGTCAGATCCCAAATGTTAGTCAAAGCTACATGTTTACTATGGCCTTTTCAAAATGGGAACTCTATTAGAGATAGAGAATGTTTTTGTTCTGACTGTGTCTAGAGTGTTTCAGTGCTGAGTTTCTTTGTTGGTTTGTTTGGGTTTTTTTAAGTTGTTAAAGAAATGCACATTCCTTTCATTTTCCATGGTATGCTGGGAATTAGTTTGAGTGTGAATGATGAAGAAATACAGTGATGTTGAATCAGCTGGCTCAAGTAATAGTGCAATGTCTGATGCTTCAAGAATTATAAGCTTTGAATCATATTTTATTAGCACAACCTTGCTAGCTACTTAGAAATAGATTTTATCTTTTTAGAACTGATACTGTAGAGGTCTGTAATAATATTTACATGAAGCAAGGATAGGTCTATTAATAATTTACACCCCTTTATTTTATTTGTATAATTTTGTACAATATATTTACATGTAAAAGTGTAGAGTCTTCATTACTAAATATTAATAATATGGTTTTAGTTTAACTATTTGTTACAAGATTAAAAATTTTTAAATAGGCAAAAGTGGTAACTCCCCTATAGAGGAATGCCATAGTGTCAAACACTATTGAGTTTCATAAATTGTATAATTATTTGAAAGAAAAATGAGCTGTCTCTTCATACGTAAGACACTTATATGCTGTAAGTCTTCTGTACAAAAAAAATGTGCTTTATTGTGTTTCATTTGGTTTTGTTCTTTTGCAGTATGACTCATTTTTATAAATATACAATCACAAGTACATCTTTTGCCAAATGCATGGTTGCCTTTTACTTTTCTAATACATGGTGTAAGAAGCAAAGCTGTTTCATTTTTGCATGGAAATGACCTGGGAAGGAAAGCCACTTCTCTTTTTTTAAATCAGGCACATGGATGAGGTAGGTGTCACATACTGATCAGATAGTTGGAGACTTTTCTGTTTCACATAATTGTGTAAATTTGACTGGGACCTTCAGCTTCAAATTGTTGTCAAGAAAAACTAACTAATGTATCATCTGCTTTAAAATGCAAGGTTCTTAATTAAAGTTTATATAGATAGACATATTTGTTGTTTCTTTATATTTCAGGAAAATTGATATTGCTATTATTTGATACTGATAAATATTGAACTGGTTTTTTAGTTACTTTTTATCTTTTCTTTTCAAATGAGTAGAACAGGACTGTGCTTTGTCCTTTTTATGAATGAAAAGTAAATGACAATTAAATAAATGTATTAATGTTACTCAAAGTATTACAACTGTCTTTTGAATTGGAACTTTCTAATTTCATAACAGTGATGTGGTCATCTGTGATAGTAAAGGTGTGGATAGAATGAAGTCCTGTGTATCCCTGCTCTGCCTTCTTGTGACTATTGTTGGAGTTAAGAGCTTTTCTGGATCTACTTTGATTATAGGCAATACAGATAGAAAGATTTTCCTAAAATCAGTTACAGAGAGAATCCTGAGAGCTTTTTGGCACTTTTGGAAGCAAGAGATAACTAAGGAGATTATTTTTTCAGGTAACATTTTCTATTCCAGTAGATATATGACATGATTTAACCCCAGCCAGCAACTAAGCCCCACACAGCTGTTCACTCTCTGCCTGAACATGAGTGGAGAGAAAATCAGAATAGTAAAAGTGGTAAAGCTCATGGATTGAGATGAAGACAGTTTAATAAGAAAAGCAAAAGCAGTGCACAGATGCAAAGCAAAGGATTCACTCACCATTTCCCATGGGCAGGCAAGTGTTCAACCATCTTTCCCTGCCAAGGAAGCAGGGATACATCATGGGTTTCGATGACTAGGGAAGACAAATGCCATCACTCCAACTGCTCCCCACTTCCTTTGTCTTCCCTTATGTCTGTATGCTGAAGATAGTGTCATATGGCCTGGGATATCCCTTTGGTCAGTTTAGTGTCAGCTGTCGCAGCTGTCCCTTCCCGACTCCCGCTCCCTTCTCCTTTTCTTCCAGAAATGATTCGTCTTTTTAACTTTTTTACCACTAATTCCTTTCACTTTTCCTTTTAAAAACTTTTCTTATTTCTGAAAACAGAAGAAAAGAGGGAATGCACAAAAGTCCTCATGAATGGAAAACGAAAAATGGTGTTCACATTCTCAAAGAGAAGTGGCACTGTCTTTTCTTGCCAAGCTAAAACATTCGTCTTTTACCTCAATGCCAATTAACCAAGTCTAAAGATCATGAAAAGACACGTGGAAAGTACCTCCTTCATCTTAGTTGGTCTTGACTCTGGTTTATTCTCTTGATAAATATGAATGACACTGGAAGTTATGCTGATATTCATTCTCCAAAACACTTAAAAAGCTCCTGATTTAGGTGGTAACTTCAACAGGCAAGCCCTGTGAGCACGGATGATTGAATTCTTCTGTCTATATTTAAATAATGTAATTGAATCTTTAACATCTAATGCCTTTGGTCTTTACTGTGTTATCACAACCACTGTCTGCTTCACAGAAAGGTGTGACAGAATTTTTTTCTCAAGGCAGGCAGCAGACATGACAATATGTAATATCATCTGCTGGCAAAAAGGCAAATCCAAACAGAGAATAGAAAGATACTGACTGGGCATCATCCCCTCCTCATGGCTGTCACGTTGCTGCTATTTACCTGTGTCACCTCTGTCCTTCAGTTATTTGATGCCTGCAGAAAGCAGCACATGGAGAAGTGTTTCCATTGCATTGAGATAATCCAGATCAGGCAAATTTAGAAATACCCTGATGGTGTGGCCCCAGGGCAGTGGAGAACACAGAGGTGAGCAGAGCAGTTGTCCTCAGAGCACAAAGCCTCTGGCCAGATATGGAAAGAGTGCCCGGGCCTCAGAAATGGCACATCCAGCACAAGCCACTGAATTCTCCTCAGTGGGAGGAGAGAAGCAAACATCTTCCAGCATAAAGGTCCATATGATGTAAACAGGGAGGATTTCAACATCTTGTGAGCCCTGAAGTGAAAAAGCCTTTGGGAATGCACAGCAACTTGGACCCACGTGCCAATAACTGTGCTAGCTATGCATTGACATTCATTTCTGATTCTCACAGGGAGAAATGCATAAAAAAATATTAAATTCCCAGAGGCACTAGACTCAGGGAATTCATCCCATCGAGACAGCTCTCTATAAATGGCTGCCCTGCAGTTGCCTGCAGCGTGGTAGCTAGCACTCATGGGACATGGTAGGTGAATTGGACTGGTGGAACCAAATGGTGTTTCCAAGCTGCTCAAATCTTGTACTACCCACACCATTTATTGGGCACTGTTCATGGCCAGCACTTCTCTCAGGACTGTTTTTCAGATGGCACAGCCCTGAGCCACACCAGAGCCCCGGCAGCCACTTGGCAGTGGAAGAGTCTGTGTGCCGGGGCTGGCACTACCAGCTGCAGGTTGGGTTTGTTTTCAGTTTAAAATCTTCAGGGTTACTCACAAAAGCTCAATCCTTGCTACTAACTTATCTCTATCTGCAATTCAAAAGGGAGTGGAGACATGCACAGGGCTTTAGGGAAAGACTCTGTGATGATACTTTTGCTGACCCCCCTTTTTGCACTTCAACATTAAACTGCTATTATTTGTCTTGTGAGTCGATGACAAGCCAATAATATTCATGAGGTCATGTATTGTTTTCTCTGCCCAGAAAGTTTTTAGCTATAGATACTGAGAAATAAGCATCTGTCAGATCTCTGTGACGGGACTGAAGCAGTTAATTATGGATCCCTATGTAACTGTACTCTGACAGAATAATGCATATCACATTCCCTATGGATCTACCTGCAGCTCAAAGAGTTGCTGAAAATCAGCCAGTTCTCCACGATGCTCCTCTGACAGAGCATCAAAGTACTATTGCAGGCCTCTGATGTGTGTGCTGAAGCCAAGATGATGTTTCCTCTGGCATCAAATCACAAGACCCTTCAGCCAGCTTCAGTACCTGATTTATCCCTAGTAAAATGCTCATGATGGAATGATACAAAAGGGTCTACAGGGGGTGGGTGTATTTATATATGTGAGCCTTTTGCAAGTAGGTTAAAGCATGCACTGGGATTGTAACATAATCTGAAAAAAATTAATACCTCAAGCAAAAAAAGCCCAAAGCAACAGAGAGGCCCTGCAGTTTTTTGTGGCAGCTTTTACACAAATAGGTTAAACTTTGTGTTCCAAGAGCTGAGCAAGTGCACACAGAATGACTCTGCTGGGTTCTGCCCAGCGAAGGTTTCTATCATCAACCTACAGCACTGACTTCTGTGATGCTGCAGAGGTGATGAGTTAAACAGCAGTACAGGAGAAGAGGGTAAAACAATTCTGTGTAAGTAAAGGAGGAATCAATAATTCAAATACTCAAGACTGAGCCAAATGTGCTAATACAAATGACCTAGAAAATAGCATTAATTTTCACTGTGTGAAAATTAATTTTAACTCTGTGTTGGCATACAACAAAAGAACCTGCTCTTTTGGGATTTATTGATTCCAGGAGGAAGGAATATAGGATTTTTAAAATATATAAACAGCATAATCACTGGCTTGGTCTTTTTCTAATCATTACTGAGAAAGCTAGAAGCTTTCACTCTGTCAGGAGCACAGGGCACAGGGAGCATGAACTTAGTTAACACAGTTTATTTCCCTGCTTGGCATCTTCCAGGATGCCCTTGCTGCAATTTGATAACCTGGTGGCTTCTGGCCAGTGCTCTCCCAGCACTCAGCCTTTCAGCAAACATAAACAAAAATGGATATTTTCATGATCAAAATACTTAGAGAGAACAAAAAAAAGAAAGAAAGAAAGAAAGCTATGTCCTCTTTTCCTTGTTTGCCTTCCCCTTTTCCCTTCTCCTCTTCCTTCTCTCAAAAGAAAAACTGAATAGGAACTTGAACACTGAAAATAAAGAGCTATCACTAGGGAGTATTATCGCTAGTTAAGCTCTGAAACAAGGAAAAATCCCTTCATGACTATCCAGGTGTCCCAAGAGGTTTTGCAAGCGCTCAATTTTACAGACAGTTCTGGTAAACGAAGGGATAGGTAAAACCAGCATGACTTTTACTCTGTCAAGCCTTGCATAGGCTTCTTCCCAAAGCTCTTAATCAGATTTGGAGGACCAAGGATATATTCCAGTGACTTAAAAAGACTTGAAATCAGTGTTGTGGACATCTTACTGAACTTGAAGCCACGTGCTCTGAAAACTAAACTAAAACACAAGTGTTATGCATTACTCAATGACCAACATGCATTTTCTAATCTGGTTTCATAATGAACATGGTAGAGGTTTGGATGGTAGCATTTATTCTGTCATACAATGTAGCAGAATGAGGGGAATATACTTAAGTTTGGCTTGGTGTTGAATGACAAGGTGTTTTCATCAATAAAGGATTTATGTCCCATGGATAACTCACTCCACCCCAGCTCAGGTACCTCCATGACCAGCACTATGTCTGGGAAGCTTCAGTGAGCCATTTAGCCCTGAGACAGGCTGACCACCCTCACCTCTGCCTGTGGCAAGCAGAGCTCACCTCAGCTGTGCTCATTGCTGAAGATAGGTTGAAACACCTGGGTGGCTGGCTACCTCCTAGGGCTATAAAGGAAACTGAGGGAGACTGTACCCTAAGGAAGGCAGCCAACAAATGTGTTTTGGGTGGGTTGTTTTTGTTGGTTTTTTTTGGTTTTTTTTTTTTTTTTTGCTTCAGGATCTTGAAATGCTTAAAAGTTTAGGTTATCAGTAAAGTACTTGAACCTTATTATATCAAAAAGAAAATCCTGTTGGACATCTGCTCAAGAGGAATTGAGTTTGTACCATCCTGGCACAGATGAACCTCAGGGTAACTGAAATGAAAGAGTTACTACTGTGGAATACACCACTGGAGAAATAACAAATGGAGAAGTAAAAAGATTCTTTCTAATGATAGCATTAAAAACAAAGTCTTGTTGGCAGTATTAGCCTCTCAAAAATTAATGAACCTACTGTGAGAATAATTGCATATAAACCATGATAATGTTGATGTTATTGCCAAAAGCTGTGATGTCTATTGAGAATTAGTACACAAAATCAAACTCCAAAGTACAAACAGTACACAAAGTCAACTCCATTTCTGACCTTTAAAAATGCAAGTAAACACAGGATGAAAAAAACTCTCATTAGAAAGAACATTTGTAAAAATACAAGGAGATATTGTATCTAGTAGATCCTTCTCTAAAATTACAAATATATGATCATTGTTTTAAGCTTTTTCCCTTTCCATGTTTATTTATAGAGAGTGGTGGTGTCTTTTCTGATTTCCATATTCCTGATTTACTGAATAATAGTTTTTCACTGGCCTAGTGTTCTCTGATGGCTTTTTGGGGTAAATATGAAAAAAAATTATATCTTGCAGCTCTTCATCCCATGAGTAGATATTGACAGGACCTGTAAGTTAATTGTGTATCCAAACCACTGAAACAACTATGTAAAGGGATAAAATAGTAGCTATACCAAATGTATAATCATATTGCTTCTTGCTTCTCTCTAGTATAACTGCAAGCAAAATCTAGATAAAGCAAATGTACACTTCATTAAGGACACATGAAAAAGCAATATGTGGTTTTTTGACAATACCTATTTAAAATATCATTACTTTTTACTTTGGCTTATAACAGGAAACCTCCATTATTTTTCTTCACAAAGTGTGTGTGTTCAACCAGAAGTAAAAAGTAACTCACTTAAAAAAAGGAAAATATGTAGAAAGATGTTTTAAAAAATCCTTCAATTATGGATGCTGATGTTTCTGTCCATTAAGCATCAAAAAGTAATTTTCTGTAATGGATCTATTAAAATTAACCCTCATTACAAGCTGATGACTGCCAGATGTTAATAAACTATTTCTAAGTGCTTATCATTAGGTATAATAATGACTAAGCTCACAAAGTGTTTTGTGCTTATGTGCCTGTGAAACACAGCATGGAAAGCAATGGCTATATAGTCTTTAAACAATAAAGCACGATCACAGAATCATAGAATGGCTTGGGTTAGAAGTGACCTTAAAGATCATCTAGTTCCAGCCCCCCTTCATGGGCAGGGACACTTTCCACTAGACCAGCTGGCTCAGAGCCATAAGGAAACTGTTGATTTCTACCAGTCAATAAGAGGAAAAACCTTCCCTTTGCCCACGGTAGTGTAAGAGCTGTCATGGGAGCCTTTCCACCACATTTTGTGACCAGTGTTCCACCTACAGGTTGGTTAATTTATTGGCTAAGCTTCCATCCACTATTTATTTAGTCAATGCTTGTATGCTGGATCAACTGTCAAAAAAAATCAACATTTATAATGATTGGACTGAAGGGGAAAAGTGTTAACTAGCACATTTTTTACTCTATTCATCACATTATCCATTAAGAAAAAACATTCCCAGAAAGACAACACAAGATCTGATCCTGCCTAAAGGCACTTATGGCAGTTGCTGACTATAAGGACAGCAGACTGGGACTGAGATCGCTTCTGGATGATGCATACAGTGGAGGTATAAAAGAATTGCTTTCCTCTCTACAATATTTATTTTCTAAATGTTGTGATATTTTATGAATCTGCTGCATTTTTTTTTGTGTGGTGTTGTTTTTTTTTTTTTTGTTCTTGGTTTTTTTGTTGTTTTTTTGGGGGGTTTTTTTGTTGTTGTTTGGTTTGGCTTTTTGTTGTTGTTGCTGTTGGGGTTTTTTTGGTTGGGGTTTTTTTTTGTGGTTTAGCTTGGTTTGGTTTGGTTTGTTTGTGCACCCCAAGCACTTTCTGGGTAAATTTAAAAGTCACAAAGGAGCTCCTAAATTTTCATTTTTGCCATGCTGCACTCCTTGACAACATGGAGGCACAGGAGAAACCTTGAACCTAACTTATCTCCTGTAATGTGTATCAGGGGAGTTCATTTGTCAAGCCCTGGTGTATTTAACTTTGCAATGAACTCACTTTGATTGAATCTACCCAAGAGCCAGGGGAGTTGTGATCCCAGCTGACATCTTGCAGAGCCTCACCTGCAAGGCTGGGGAAGCCTTTGCCCTCCTGGCCACAGCTCAGATTTGTTGTGTAATTCTTCTGTACCTCCCTGGGTAAACTTCTGTAGGAAGGGAGAAGCTACAACTGGACAACAGGGAACAAAACAAGACTGAAGCGTCAAGTTGCTATTGTTACTGGTTATTGTTTGGCATTTATCCCGGGAATGACAGGCAAAGTTTTCCTGGGAAAGGTCTTCATTCCCCATGCTGCTCTTCTTTATGGACAGCAGCAGCAAGCAGGCTCAGTTCATTGGGCTGGGCCATTAAAAGAGACAAAAAGAAAGCTCTGTTTTCAGCACAAGGAGACATAATCATAGAGCCTGCTGTTCTCTCCACTGAAGCTGCTTCCCCCCCCAATATATGCACTAGAGACAGCCCTGTGCATCCACAAATACACTGACCTCAGGGAATAGCTTAGAAATAGCTTGAAATCTCCTTACTTGGTAGCTCAGTGTTTTTCAGTTGTGCTCAGAGATCTTTGACTTTTTCATGTATGGTTAATGAAATTTAGCAGTTACACATTCTTATAGAAACCATTAAAGCACATAATGAAAATCTAATTTTCTATATCACTTTGATTGGTTTGCAATATCTTAAAAGAGCTAACAGAGTAAGTGAGCTTTTAGCTGGAATAATTTCTTAAACCACTAAATTAATTTCAGTACTGTATTTTCTGTTTACTCCTTTCCTCCGTGTAAAATTTCTCTCCTTATTCTTTCTTCAGATCAAGTACAACTGGCTGAGCTTAGAAGGTATGCTAAAGACCTGAACAACATGCCTGACTTGTTTAAATCCAGTCCTCAAAGTCAAACTCCCGAGTCTAAAAATATTCTTCTTCCAAAGGAATATGGAAAAGTACAGCAAAATGTGGAAGTAGTTCCCTCTGGTTGTCCCCTTTGCGCAGCACACTGGGATTTACTTGGGTCTGCTGAGGTTTCCAGGTCCTTCTGCAAAGATGGGCAGGGGCCTCTGAGCAACAGCTCTGGCCAGTGAATGCCAAAATGCCTCATACACAACCCTCAGACAATAGCTGGAAATGGGAGGAATGCATGATTTTTCCTGTCACGGCGTTGGTCAATGTCCCCCCAGTCTGTCACAAGGGCAAATATGTTTGGTGGATGTTTTTTTAAATTGCTGTGAGTTTCAGATCACAACCCCAACTCCCCTGTGCCCTAGCAGGGCACTGACCACTGCTACTGTTGGGGGAACTTGCAGTAGTGATGAGCATCAACTTTCCCCTTGGAAAGTCAGCAGCACTAGGAGACAGGGAAAGGGAAGGCAATGGATGCTCACAGCAAAGAGGAGACAGTGAGTCAAGAGACACAGCCTTCGGGCACTGCTGGGCTGCTTTGGGAAGGCTGACACTGCCCAGACATGGCTGCTCCCCTTCTGTGAGGCACACACCCCTATACTGAGATTACCTGCTACCTAACTGAATGGGCAGAGGTCCAGGCATGGGGTGGATGGGAAAAAGCCTTCCCAGTTGAGAAAGGGCTTCTAGCAGCCAAAGTCCTTGCAAAAAGGCAGTGCTTTCTCCAGCTGAAATTGCTTCTCTTCAGCTAGGCAGGCACATCCTCTGCACCTGCACGCAGGGTCCCATGAGCTAAAAGCCAGCTTTTCCAGCTGTACACAGTGGGGACCCAGGAGTTTAAAATTGAATAAGGCCTAAAAGTGGCTCATTAACTTGTAGGATGATGTCAGCAAACCCTGTTTATGCCTACTGAGAGAAATCAGACACCTACCAACTAAAGGAACAGCTAAGCAATGCTTTTTTTGAAGATAGCAGTGGCGCCTAACTGGTGGGATCAGGCACCTACATACCTTTGAGGTACTTGGCCAAGGAGATTAAGTGACTTGCCCACGGTCACACAGGAAATCTATGGCAGAGCCAAGAACTGATCCAACTTTCAAATTACTTAACCACAAGATTATCATTCTTCCATGTATTAAATTATTAATTCTGATGCTTGTCAGGAAGCCTGAGGCATAGGACGGGTGCTTATTAATTGGAGCCAGACACATAAACACACATTGATTTATATATTCATATATTTAAAACTGGATGAAAGAACTATCTGGTATCTCATTTTGCATCTTTCTTTAGTCGCTCACCTCCTGGTTTACATAGAGTTGAGGATGCACTGGAAAACAACCAGTTTCCTCCCATATATGGAGCACTTGCTTATGGGCCTATACATGCTGTAGGATTCATTGGAAGTTGGGAAGTTTGGCTTTACCGTGTATCATCCCAATCCATCCTTCAGATTTAGACATTTCTGTCACACATTCCTGGCCAGGGCTTGTTTCTCCATTAAGCCAATGTGGCAACAGTCTATCTTTTCTAGTCTGGGTTTAGTTTAAGTGCTTGTAATACTTACAAGTCTTTCACTAATTTTTATTAAATTCAGAAACTAAAATAGAAAATATCCAGGGAAGATGAAGAACAGTAACACAGACAGACTCATGCACTGAACTGCGATTCCTACATAGAGAAATAAGTCTTCCTCTCCTCCTTCAGAGTCAAGGGATGAGGGTAACACCTCTGGGGGTGACTCAGAGAGGAGCCTTGGATATAGGCTCTGACTTGCCCGCTGGGGGAGACGCTCTGTCTGCACTGACTATCAAGGGAGGCCAAGGAGGCAAGGCTGGCAAATGCAGGCATTTAGGCATTCAAATATATGTGCTTTTAATACATTCCTCACACCCTGCACACCTCCTACTTATGCTTGAGGTACAGTGCTGAGGACTGTGGAAATACTGGATTTCCATTAGGTGTTGTACTCTGAGCTGATACACAGATGGGGGGGATAAGCCAGCAAGATTAGTCTCACCTGTAATTATGTTCTTGTGAACAGCAAGAGGTGTGTTCCAGTTCTGGTCTCAAGAAAAAGAGGACAGTTAAGGCCTTTGTAGCATCTAACCAGAGCCTGCCCCATTGACTCCCAGAAAGAGAACAGAGCACCAGCCACACGCTGGGCATGGAAGGCTGCTGGCGGAGGAAGCATTCCTGAGGCAGAAGGTTTGAAGAAAAGCAAAACTCAGGAGTGTGAGTGCTGAATTTATAGCTTAGACCACAGGGACTGTAAACCTTTGCCAGCAGCAGTTCACTGTGTCACAGTCCACTCCACAGCACATCCTAATGAGTAACCAGGAGTTGTATGTGGTCTCTTGGTAACATCAGTCACTGATCTTAAAATATCCAGAAGCAACGTATTTTGGGTTTAATTTGTATTTTCATCAGATTGTAGTAATCAGATAAGTAGGTTTGGTAAACCAGGTTGGCGACTTTTAACTTTTGTGACTTGGTAATGAGCTGAGTGTTTGTTGGTAGTGTTTTACAAAGGTATGGGACCACTTCATCATGTGTAATGGATTTCAACCCACAACAGTTCAGTAATGCAAGGAATTAGAATTATTATTCCTCATAGATAAGGGCCTGAAAGACTTAAATAAAGTGTGGGAATTATTTTTAAAGGTGGAGACTGTCCATTGTTTTCCCTTACACAGAAGGATAAGAAAAAGTACCTCTTCCTTCTGCAGCTGGCCAACAAAATGCAACAGGCTCATGTTTCAGCATCTGGGCTATTTGAATAAGACTGTGTGCTTTAGCATGGAAACACAAGCATGATATGCAGAAAGAATGAGTAATCGGTAGACACAGTGGCAAGTAACATCAAATAGTGGCTGTGGAAAATACATTTAATCAGCTTTCGCATTCATAGCCAGTGTAATCTTGCCTTTTTTGTGTCTGTCTCTTTTACTGGAGTTTGTATTAAATACAGCCACAATCAGACAATAATTCTCTTGGTCTTAGCAGAATTTACTGGATGCTTTGTCCTTCTGAAATTTAAGCAGCTTACACAGCATCCTAGGTTTTGGTTTCTCTTCTAGACATATCTGGCTGTTCTGTTATACTGGTGGGTATTTTCAGATATCAGGTCTGCATACACATATTAAATCTTGATTTTCAGTATGTGTTCAGACACTTTTGGGTGCTAGCTAACTACTCTGCAACCATCACTTTTGCAGAAGTTTCTAAGGGAGATCCTTGGAAAAGTGAGAAGGGAAAGGGCTTGGATTTGGGAACTTTTTCAAAGGCAAGCAGAACAGGTGTCAGAGAAAAACCTGGAGATTAGTTTTGGGATGAAAATGTTCGTAAGAGCCAGAATGGAGAGAAGCACTATGTTGTGGCACTGGTCAAGGATTTCGAAGTAAAACTGAGACAGGAGGAAGTTAAAGTAGTGAAAAAGAAGACAATGGCTGCTGTAAAAGGGCGAATGGTCAAAGCTTTCCTTTTTGGAGAAATTGTGACATTTTTCAGAACCTTGAAAGTCCAAATACACTTTCCCTCTAACTGATAATGAAATTATTATATTCTGGGAGATCTTAGTCTTTAATCAATCCATCCAATTAACCAACCAGCATGGCTCGTAAGGAGTCCGTGGCTCAGCCAAGCTGTTTTAGCCAGGCCCATAGACACTGATGCAAACTCGGCATTCCCACTACCCTCAGGCAGGTCAGACAAAACCAGCTCTCCTCACAGCTGCCTCTAAGCATGAGCACAGTGCCACACTAACACAGCCCGGTAGCACTTGCCTGTGCTTTCATGTCAGGTCAATGTGGACAGCAGAGGTCACACTTGCCTGCCCACTGGCTGGTCATACCTTTCATGTCCTGGTGCTGTGATGGCTCCTCTCAGAAAAGTCATCCCAGATGCTCAGTGACTACAGACTTGTTTCTAAATACTTTCCCCATTTCCTGATCTACTTGTAAAATCCTTTGGGTTTTCTATGTGCATGTGTGTTTTTTTTCTTTCCTTCCTCCATTTCTTGTGCTTTCCCTGTAAGCACAGGCTCTCTGTGTTTATCCTTACTTGGCTGCTGCCCAAAATGCTGCCGTCAAAACACATCTGTAGAATAAGTGGTGAGTTTTTTAAAGGAATGTAAACAGCCAATAAATTGTTATGGGTTTTGCCCACAGAATCCATGCATCTTTGATTGTTGGTACTTGTTTTATTTTATTTAATTTGTTGTTGGAAATGTCTGGGGTTAGTTTTTGTCAGATAACCGCTGTGAGCCCCACAGAACGAGTA
Organism: Sturnus vulgaris; assembly: GCF_052056855.1. Lineage (NCBI taxonomy): Eukaryota > Metazoa > Chordata > Aves > Passeriformes > Sturnidae > Sturnus > Sturnus vulgaris. The sequence continues at coordinate 40,823,485 of NC_142247.1, forward strand.
TGGCAATGTAAGAGCAGTTTTGGGTTACTTCAGGCAAAACTTCTGGGCTGCTGAGAAAGTCCTAAAGTCAGCCAACAGGTCAAGGCAGGTTGATCTCTGCTTTTGGCTTCATTATATGTGCCAAAAAAAAGTGTCGCAGGAGATTCAGGCATGTGGATCAGCTAAGAAATCTTGTGGTTTCTTACACATGGATTTTGGTAAACCTGGGGCAATTTACTCCCTCTAGTGAATTAGTATTACTGACAGAGAGAACAGGTTGCCTACCCAAAGAGTGACAGAGAAAGGAAAGAAATGCTAGACCTTGTGGTGGCTACTACAAAAGGATGATTGCAGAAGGCAGGGAGGGAAGCAAAGGATGCTGTAGGGACTTTGGCCACAACCTTCTCCATAATGCAGAGGGGTCATTTGTTCAGCTGCAGCTGTCACAGGTTCATTCAGATTCCAGAAATACACAAAGACAAGTGTATAATCTCCTTCTGTGATTATTCAGCTGTAAAAGATGCTGTAAAGGCTGTACAATGTGGCACAGTAGCATGACTAAACCTTTGCAAAGGACTTGTGCCACAAGCTGTCCACACTCAATCATATGATCATTGGATCTCCAGCTGTAAATGATGTGGTCACTGAGGCTAGAGAGTCAAAGAGAAGTGGCTGAAGGCCATTCACAATTTGCCACTGGTTTCAAAAAATGATTTATTAATCACAGTGGTGTGAAGCCCAGGCTGGACTTTGATGCCATGACAGCCCCCTACCAGGCCCATGCTGAATCCCCTCCACATATGCAGAGTAATCCACCCAGAAGCTGTGGCCAGCAGCCTTCACGTGCTCCCTGCAGCATATATTTGTTGGCTAATTGAAAATTATTTTTACATGAGAATCAAATGAGAAGCATATCTGTGGGAAGCTGCTCTCTTCCATCTTAGTAATGCTGCTGGTAGTGCTCAGATCACTGATGACTCTGGAGTGTGGGAAAGCATGTTTCCTCAGAGATACTTAAGGTGGGACAGGAAATACTTGCCCACAGAGATCACTTCGTTAGAAAACTATGGCAAGAATCTTGCTCTCTAGCTGCAGCCATACCCTTCTAGTAAAAGAGCCAAATTCTTAAATTTCTGTTGACAAGCTGAGGAAATTCAGATGTGTAATTGAGTGCTTTGGGTGATATATTGAAATACAAGAGAAGTGGGGAAAAGACCACTTCAGAGCATGCACGAAGGTCAAATTTTTGCCACCCTTACTCTGCTACACATCCTGTTTCTAACTGGATGCATACCTGTGGAACATGGAAAAAAGCAGACACATTTGTGAGGCTTGTTCTCACTGCTGTGCTACAGACCTTTCTTCTTCTCTACCTGACAAGAAATAATGGTGTGTTAGTAATATGTTTGTTTCCAAGCAGTTGTTGATATAAAACTTGATTATTATTTTCTTTTGCTGATGCCTAAGGGCAAGACAGAGATTGCAATGCATGGAGCAGACAGCTACAACAGGCAGAAAGAGTTATCTGGCAGGAAAATCTAGACCACCTATGTAAGACAGATTTCCTACTCAAGGAAAGACTTCTGCCTTTACACCTTGATCCAGAAAGCTTTACACATCAAGCAGGGATCAGGACAGAGCAACCATCAGGACATGATATACATAGGAGTATTGGATTTCTGCCTCCATTTGGCCCTGAAGCACCTACTTCAGGGCTGTGTTCTGTTACTCTGTCCATGGAATGACCTTCAGGTTCATGACAGGGTTAATGGTCTCCTATGGGAGCAGAAGTTCTAAGGTTGCTGATGGTATCAACTTCTTCCTCAGATAGGATCTGATCTGCAGCCTCTCTTAGAAAGAGTATTTGGATAATCTCTGTCTCCTAAGGGATTATAATGCCACTTTTTAACCACTAGGCAGCAAAACATCCTCAAGAGGAGGCACAGAAAAGGGACCATATCCCATGCTCCTGTCAGACCTCAGCCCCTGCTGACAGGAATATGAGACTCATGGAACAGGAAAATAGCAAGTGGTAAAGAGCCTGATCCCATAGGCTCCCAAGGTGGGCTGGGGGTGAGACTACTGTCCTGTAGTCGCCCCCAGCCAAGAGGCAGGCAGTGGGACTCCTCTCAGAGGAATCTCCTTCCATCACCAGGGAGCAGGCAGGCACCAGATGGCTCCTGTCTGCAGGAGCTGCACACAAAGGAACTGGCAGCAAGAGCTCACTTCTGGCCCACAGCTCAAAATGGTAATTAGAGGAAAGAGCCACTCTTCATATATGGCCAGTGCCAAGCCTATATCCTACTACAACAAGGAACTCCCAAAGAGACACCTGGTGCTCTCCTCCATGGCCAGCCAAGCCCAGATGATGAGAAATTTTCCATGTAGAGCTGCACAGCTGCACAATCCCTCCTGAGACGTGGATTCACCCAGATCATGTTTGATAGACAGGCCAGGCCAGGACAGAGGTGAGTCTGATAAAGAGGGGGTTGGCATAAGATCTGTTTATCCCTCGGGAAAACCAAAGCTGTCCTGGGCTGACTTCTGAAACGTTTCTGGTCTCTTCTTGCAGATGGGCTATCTGAAACCTTTTTGGGGAGGGTGATGTAGCTTATGTGGAATTTGTGGGGTCATGTACCATCCTACCATCCTGCTTTTCTCCTTGCTCAGGCAGAAGGGAGAAGCAAGTGCACGGTGATGCATCTGGGTAGCAGAAGAAACATTTTTCAGAATATAATCTGCAGAGGCTGCAGGTTGGTGGTGCTTCCTGAGCCTCCTTTGCATGCTTGAGCAGAGAGCTGGCCATCAGGATGCCCTGTGCATCCTCAATGCTGCCAACAGGCCACTGCAGCACTTCACTGATGCTGATATCTGAAAACACATTTCAGCATTTAGGCTTCAAAACATATCAGAACTACACTTTTCCTTTGCAGCACTTTTCTGTCTCAATTCAGAGCTCTCTCTCAGCTGGTTGGTATGCACACCTAATGCCCTGAAAAGCTAGCAAGAGAGACCAAGTAAGTGACAATCTGCACAGGAAGGTGTCAAACAGGGCACAGGACTTGTAAGGAGGTCTGCCTCCTCCTGCAGTGCATCAGGTGGTTAAAATAAAAAATCAAACACAGTGGATTTGATGATGAGTTTAAACAGCAACAACAGTCTAACAACTCCCCTTCCTGGAGTCCACCACCAGTAAATAGAAATACTCAGAAATAATCACTAGTTTAATAATCACTAGTATAATGTGCACTTGCATGTCACATTCAGGTTCAAATTTGGCTCTTGATGTCCTTTGAACTTAAGGGTCACTAATTCTCCCTTTAAAAAGTTCAGTAAGACTTCTACCAAAAATTATATCAAATTCCATACAGACCAAAGCACGTAAGTTCATATATTCACTTCAGGAGTACCATTGCCTTACTCTTGCTTACTTAGGCTTGGACCTACAGGCATTACAGCAATGCAGTTTATTCACGTAAATGGTGACCTTCAGACATATTTATGAGAACCATCCATCTTACAAGGCTTTAAAGCATTTTCAGCTCTAGGTTTAGTTTCCAATTGGTCATATGAAAAAATGTTGTGTTCCCTAGTTTTTCTAAGCCATTTCTCATTTTCTTTATTGTGGTTTCAGGATCTGTGTATAATATGACATTTTTACTGTGATTTATGGCTTCAGGTGAACAATATGCTGTATGTGGTGTTAATTGCAGTGGATGGAATCCAGAGGCATTAAAATGCTCGTCTTCCCTCTGTGCTAATGAGCTTTGATTTCTAACCTGTCAGCAGAGATTACGTATTAGAGCTTCATGTTTATGATTCTCCACAGCAGCTCAAGTGTCAACATTGTCATCCCAGCACCCTCCATTCCCTCCTCCTCAGACTAGTTTTGACAAAAGGGAAAGGGTTCCAAAAGAGGAACTGGTCAGTTTGGGGGAAAATACACCTTTTAATGATACTCCATTCTAGAGAATAAGATATTAAGTACTTTCTTTGAAGTGGATGGCATTATTCTGTCTGTAGGTTTGAACAGGAGGTGAGAAATACAGAGCTCCTAACAGCTAGTAACAGCACTGAAGGAGTCTCCTTCTTTGGATTTATGGTAATCAAACAATCTTGCTACTTAGGTTTCCCATTTCTCAAACAAGTCTAAATGCTTCCTACTTCTCTCAGGTGAGAATAAGTTAATTTGTTAATATCCACTGAAGAGACATAGTAAATAAAGCTATGCAGTGTCTTCCAGAGGAAACCTGGATTTCCTTCTCAGTTAATTAAAAAAATATTAGCTTTGACTTTTCCTGATAAGATTGGGCATTACCCCACACAAGTCTCTCTGATATTTGACACTATTTCTATCAAAAATTTCCATCAAACTTGAAAACAAATCCATTTATTCTCTGAAAAGAAACTAAAACCCTAAATTAGTATGCCAATGTGCTAAGACTTCAAAAATTAAGTGGTAAGACAGGATGCATAGGAAAGAACATGTAATAAATGTAAATTCATCTGTCAAGTGTTTCTTATGACATGCACTTGATATCATCAGATGCAATATGTTCTACTGCACTTTTAACTGGAAAAACAGGAATAAAAAAATATTAACGATCAAGGCAGCTGCATCAGTGTTTCGTCTGGTTCCTTATAGAGTAGCTGATATAAAACTTTAGGACTGGTTTTGTTGTTTTTTTTTTTTTTCAATTATCTGGTTAATCCAGTAATCTTTCTCATTTTTTGAAAGACTGAATATTTGTGTTTCCTACATTTTTGTTTTTTAATTCTCTACCTAAAGTGCTGTACTGACATAGGTTTTTGTATTTAATTGCCATGTTTGTTTTGAATTCAAACCAACCTGTCTGCACTTAATAATGCAAACAATTAAATATTCTCAGCAAGATTCTCACTATGCCAGCTGAGCGTCCTCAGAAGATTTTTTTAAACTGCTTTATATGTTGCTTTTAATTACATTCCTTTCCCAAGCGATTATATCCTCATATAAGCCCCATTCCTGCAAGCTATCCTGGCACAGAAACAGAGAGTTAAAGACAGAAGAGTACTGGTAAGGACTTCTGGGGAAAAAAAGGCCTTTTGGTCAAAGCTGAGGGATGCCAGGAACACTGTAAGCCTTGCAAATGCTTCTCTCTGGTAAAAAAGCCAAAGGAAAAGTCAAGTAGTTTGAAAGCACAAGGAAGAAGTAGGCTCTAGTTATCAACCTAGACAACGTCTAGGAGGACCAAAAGGAGATACAAAGTACAGGAAGAATCTTCCTTTTGGGAAAGAGTGTGTCTGATGCTGGGCACCCTGAATTTCTTTTTTTTCAAATCACAGGGTTTTAGCTCAACTGTTGCTTGAGGAGAGAGGTGCCAAGCTGGCATGGTGACCCCAGGGGATAGGACTTTGCAGAGAGGGGCTCTGATGTCCAGGAAGAGCCAGCACACATTGCTGGCTGCAAGGCTATGACTTGGAAAGAAGGCAAGGCTGACTGGGAAAAGTCTGTGCTTGTCACCCAGATTTTTCCTTAGAGGGAATAATGCTGCTGTAACCAGGTCCCATTCCATGCCAGAGCTAAGTGTTGTGAGTACTTCAGGACTTGGTTCAGCACAAAGAAACAGCTCAGAAGTTCTGGCCCCAAATGTGTCTATTTTTTAATGGTCCTCTAATGCAGGTCTTGAGCTCTGTGTTTTAGAAACACCAGCTAGCTCTAGTGGTTTGAGGCACAAAAAAACCTTCCAGATGACAAGATTTGGGAGAGACACAGCTATAACTGACTAAAACTGACTAATTACCAGCTAACACAGATGAACTTCAGCTATGCTGCTGGAGCCAAGAAACCAAAGATGGATAGCCCCAATGGATAGAGTTATGTGGGGCTATCCCAATTTACTCACCATCTGCAGACATACATAAGCCAAATCAACTCAGCCTGTTTTCTGCACTAGTCTTCATTTCTCAAGCACAGACTGAAGATTGAAACTCCCTTTAACAAAGGGAGGTAACAAAATCATACCTTCGTATTAGAAACTGTCTTAATTTTAGCTAGTCCTTCTTTTTATATTTTCTAAAATGAAAATTGGTGGTTTTATCTCTATTTGGTGTATAGGAAGCATGGCAGGTCCAAACATGATGAGATTTAATGGAATAAAAACAAGGTTTATATTTTCAGATTTTTTTTCCTACCCATCAGAACTAGGCAGCATTATGTGGTGGAGGGTTGTTTACCTTTTAATGCAAGTTACAATTTTGACATGACTGCATGATTCTGGGAGGCCAGGCAAAGGCAGTTGACTACTGAGTTACTGTTTTTTAAAGCAATATACTATTTCAAAACAGTCTCATTCATTTCTGCCTTCCAGCTGGAGTTTCTAATTATTCAGCTAGATGCTAGTAACTGAAATAGTTAATTTCACATTCTGCACAAATGCATGGTGAAATCAGAATCAGCCTTGCATTAGGAAAGCATGATTAGCTCTCTGGTACTGATGACCCTTAAGTCCTTTACGTAGTTATTGATTTCCAAAATACAATCACCTTTCTCTAACAGTAACCTACATTCTTATGTCAAGGTTAATGACATTATGTTAACTGTATTCAAGTGGGTATGGTTCAAATGAGCACAGCTTATCAAGCAATCCAGACTGCTCCCAAGTGTCGCCTCTTTATTTAAAGCTAGCAGTCATAATTGATTTTTGTTATATTTTTAACCAAAGCTTCCTCATAAGCGCTAATAATCTTGGCTGAAAATGGATATAAGAGAACACAAGGAAGAAAATTATGCAAATTTTAATTCTGTCTTTCTTAAATTCCTCCTTTGACTTTTAACAGATGAAAAATAGTTTTTACCAGGTGAGATGGTGCTGCCTTTATGGAAATAATTCTTGGAGAATCTCCTTGGCATAATTTGTCCACCTCTTAATCAAGTTTTTCAAGGAGTACAACCAGTGTTGTGATCTCTGTCTCAGGTTGAGTGTCTAGAAGGTAAAAAAAGAAACCAAAATGAGCTATGTTTTCTTATTCTGCAGTGGTTTTCTCCCCACTCAGTGTTTCAGTGAAAAGACAGATGCTTTTGATTTCTTTAAGAACTCAGTTCCTCTGCTAGAGGAAAGATTAGCAAAAGTAAGTGCAGAGCTGCTGTACAGTATTAGAAATGGGGAAACAAATTTCTTTTCTGCTAGTTGCTTACCATGGGAAAGAAAAGCTGTAGCACATGAATCTAAATGTGGGTCCTCCGTGCAATCCAGCTCTGAAAGCTGAGGCAACTGCACCTCTTTCTTTATCCAAAGGTAAAGGAGAGTTCAGGTCCCCATTCTAGGATGGCATGAAAGGGCCAAGGCTATTTTTCTAATAAAAGCTTTTTCTGGAAGAGTGAACACCAGTAAACAGAAATAGAAGAGACTTGTCCTTATCACAATTTTTTTTTGCAGAAAGAATGCAAAGTCTGTTTTTTCCATAGTGTCACTGTAACGTGAACCCAAGAATGCATTACTATTTCTTTGTTATGATGCACTAATGCATCTTTAAAACAAGAGTTTTATGAGTTGACATAGATGAAGAGCATAGCTATTTATGAATCTATATTATGCAATAGTTGAATATATGTACCTATAAAAAAAGCATGCCTTCTATCTGGCTTCCACATTCCTTTTACCCTTCCGCATTGCTATTAGTTGTATGTGCTTTATGCAGCAATAAGAGGAGAAAAACAGCTGAGTTGCTGCACCCAGCATGTTTGTGATGCTGTGAACTCAAGAATGAAGATAACAGAAGTGTAGTAACATTGCATAAAAGAAGCAAAATTCTGAAAAAATAAGTCCACGACAAACAATTCAAAGTCTATGTTTAGTTTCTGTGTTGGATCATGTATTTACCACATATAATGCATAAAGAGACAAAACAGGGAAAAGCAGGTCCCCCTGCATTCACTTGTATATAAATTATTTTTTGTGCTGAATATAGATGTCCTTTAGCCACATAAAAAATTGGGATGGGAAGTCTTATGTTTATAGCCTTTGGACTGTGCATTAGTCAAGATTTTTAATTTTCTTCATTTGAGTATGATTCCCAGACTGAAAAAGCTTTCCCTTGTAAATAATTCAGCTTCTCTTCTTGTGACTGCAACAGAAGCCTGCTTTTATACCTGCTAACACTTATGTGTACAGCACAGTATGCAAAAGAGTGCCCAAATTAAAAGATTTATTAAAATTTTTGCTAAGAGAAACTTGAAATGCTGTGAGCACATTTTCTTTGTTGCAAATGTCCTTCCATAATTTAATTTTGAAGACACTTTTTGTCCAACACAAGTCATACAAAAACCTACAAAACAGACACTCACTGGCACTCTGCTCCTGCTTAGCTGGTGTTATCCATGGTGAAAACAAACACATCATCGGGGGGACTCCAGGACAGGCTGCTTGGCAGTGGAGGTGCAGGGAGTCACATACTGCTCTGTGGAAGTGCTGGCATGCCCTCAGGGATCGCAGGACTGCACCCCGGGTTGGGTGCTCACTGCTTCCCTGGCAGTGCCCCCTGCTCCCTCCTGGGGACTGAGGGCGTAAATGTGCTGCTCAGGGTCCTGGCAGGTGCAATAGCTGCAGCCTCCATCTCAAACCTGGAAAGCAGTTGCAATTTCTGAATAGAAGTAGCCAAAGACAGACAGAAGCACTTTCCAAGAATCTTTTTGGACAACCATGGGAACTGATGAGACAGTTCAAGTATTGAGTATGTCTTTTTACTACAAATAAATTTCTCACTTTTCTTTGGGTAAAAGAAGGCAACTGTTATCCCAACTTCTACTGCCTTCTCCTCTGGGAGGAGCCAGCCCTGTAAGCCATAAAACTTCTCCAGCAGGCAGAAGTGCTGCAGGGGTGCTCTGAGTGAGAACAACTCCATGGGATGGGGAATAATGGGAGACTGTGATGGGAATGTAGCAGCAGCAAGTTTCAGAGGAGTAGTGCCAGTGGCAGGGCTGGATAGCAGGTGAGGAGAGCAGCAGAGCATTGGTTTGGAGGTGGCAAATGACTGAGTTGAACTGAAGCCATGAAGAACATGAAGAACCCATGGAGAACATATTTAGAGCTGTGTGGGTCCTGTATCTAGAAACAGATGAAGTAACAGACCTCATGTATTTCATACCCTTTGAGAAAGAGATTTCCATTCTAATTCTCCAAGAATAGGCAGTGAGCTGTGAGTGATACATAAGCATATTTAACTACTGCCTCGTTGAGCTGAAAGAAGCATCTCAGGACCACTGCCAACATAGGTTGTCACAACAGTGTTTCACCTAGTAACATTTATTCAGATTTTTTAAGTTGATTGTTAAATTATTATTCTTTCCCAAATAAAAAGAAAAAAGAGAGACCTGTTTACTTAAATCTTTCTTTCTAAACCTAGTTTTTCCACCCAAGAAATATCAAAACCATCCCTAATTTGGTTTAGTTTTCTACATTTAAGCAGCACGAGGGAAAATGTCAGTGTTTCTGATAAGGTTCTCTAGAAAAATGAGCCTGGCACATTTGCTGCCTGACACTGCCTGGCATACATTCATCTGCAAGGATACAAAAGCTTTTATCCTCATGCTAGTAAAGTAGATCTCAATCCTTTGTCTCAATGAGCAGACACTGGGATTTGTCTTCATGCAGTTATTGGGAAAATATGGGGAGCACATTTTAACAGATCTCTGACAAGACCTCAAATCCTGATGTTAATTGAATGTTTTTTCTAGGATATATTTTCAATGTTGTTTTTCTCTGCTTGTCCAGTTTGTATACTCCTGAGAGCAGGGAGATGACAAGAATTAATGCCTGTTTGTATTAACCTGAACTTTATTCTCACTTAATTAACCATGATTAATGTCAGGAGGCAAAGGAGCAGCATCAAGCTATTTTCAACAGCTCTGTACTGACAAGTTCAGGAAATAAAAAATCCTCCAACAAATGTAGGTTACAAAAAAACCCAGCCAAAGATGAATTGTTTTAAAGGCTTGTTCTTCAGCCTCGGACAACATCCTGGTAAATTGAAAGTGACTGGAACCCTCTGAAACCCTATTTAAGAAGCATGAATCAAAAATAGAAGCATTACCCCCAAAATAAAAAACACAAGAAAAAATATTACCCAGAATTACTTAATAATCATGAATCTGTGTAAACTGTACTTCAGTAATATATTCTCAGTTATTTCAGAGAAACAGAAGAGCTCAGTTTTATATTGGCACTATTCCTTAATAATATCAGAAGTTGAATATACAAGTCTTATCTAATGCCAAAAATAAATCATAGGTAGATTAGGACACCAGCTAGGTCTCACAAAGAAGACCAAACAGCTGTAGGCTAGTGGGAAAAGCAGCAGATATGGCAGGCCTGGCATTTGAACTGAATTTCTAGAAACATCTAAGCTCCCTAAGAGCTCTTTTTCACATCATTGCAAAGGTTAAAAAAGAAAGATACTAAAATCAAGTAAAATGGATATTGTAACTTTCCTGAGTTCTTCATTGGGAAACCTGGGACTTGCAACAGCAGAGAGAGCTCCTGATGGCTGCCTGTGCCAGGTGATGATCTAGTCTAAAGAACTGAAGGAAATGGAATCATTTGAAAATAGACAGAAAACTGATTAATTATTTTCTCCAATGGATGTGACTGTGCAACATTTCTAAAGGTTCAGGGAAAACTACATCTGTTCTTCTTTTGCTAGAAGGGAATGTTTCTGTTTCTTGGTCTTCTTGTGATCTGGGCCCTCCATGAGGGATCTCTTACTCCCTTTTTCCTCATGTACAGGACGAGGGAGGAATGAAGAAATATTTTGTAAGCTGCAAGCTTGAATGGAAGCTGCACAAGGCAACAGCTGGGTGAGACTTCTACTTTTCCCTGTTTCCCACAGTTTTCTTTTGTATGTGCTCCTGTGCCTCCTTTCTTCTGTGGCAAGGAGAAGCTCATGGGTCCTCACTAGCAAAGGAGGAATAGAAAAAATGACACAAAATGTAGCATGAAAAAGGGGAGGGATAGAGAACTGGAAAGAATAACTGGACACGTTGAAGACTGGAACAAGGATGGTCAGGGACTGATATAGGGAAAGGCAGAACAATTAGAGGAAAAGAAGCAAATACTAAGATCTTCGAGAAAATGGAAGAGGAATGGGAGAAGTTTGAATGAGTAAAGGAAAGCAGACATTTGTAGGCATGATTTCCTGGATTTGTGTTTCTAGACTGTGTTTAAGACAGTAGATTTTTTTTTATATTGAAAAAATTTGCTCTTGTTTTTTTCTGTTGCTTGTTTTCTTCTTTTTTTACCTTGCCTTTTAAACACTGTCTAGGTGGCTTTGCAGTGCACTGAGAATTGGCTATTCAAAAATTATTTTATGGAGAAGACACTTTTAGAAATACATGATAGGGTGGTATTTTCATTCTAACATGGAATGGGGAGCAAAAGCATGGACAAACTAATCACAAAGGCTGATCTTGTCCAGCCAGTGAAACCAGCAGTTTGTGCTCTCCTTTGTCCTCATTTCTCCAAATTCTTTCACATACAAGAGGAAATTATTTTGTTGAAGAATCCATGCCATAACAGTAATCTTGCTATGAATAAATTCTTCGAGGAATTTTCTTTTTTTACTCAAGGAGTGATAGTTCTAGTCTTAGAAAAGCTTTCCCTGGCCTATTCATTACAAATGGAGTTTTATGTGAGGAAAGAAAACCTTTTTCCTTGCAGTTGAAGCAATCGGAAATGGCTGAAGGAATAAAATTGTCATGGGTGACCACTTACTGATGTCACTCTTCTCAGGCATTCAGCAGAGCAATCATTTTAGGAAGAAACAATTTGCAAGTAGCACCATGTTTTCACTGGACTACAGCCTTGCCACTTGTAATCTCTAGGTATGGTCTTTGGTTAGGAGGTCTACTGCCCTTGGTGGGTTTCAGTGGAGCCCAATAGGCTACTTACGTAGGCTTTCAGAGCATTCCAGTCTTACCCACATAATTATAATGTGCTTTGTCTTCTGGCCAGCCTGGGGAGAGTAGCTGGTATGAGTCATGTGGATTAGAACTTGATATTTCATAATAACATTGGTGGTTTTCAAACAATTTTTTTCTCTTTCCCTCTTTCTTTCTCTCTCCCTTTGAATACACTGTCAACCAGTTTTTCTTTTCCTGAAGTGAAGAAGATAAAGCAGTCTGTCATCCCCCTCTCAGTCCCCAGCATGGGTGTGGAAACCATTGCACAACATTGTGGTAGGGTGAAAAGCTCTCATCTAAGTCTGTGACATGACTTTGTGCAATGCTTAAAATGCAACAGAAGAACATTTTATTGCTTACTCAGCAGTTATATAACTTTGTAAAATTATATTCTTGGTCAAATTATTTCTAATTTAATAGCAGAAATGATCTTATAAAACTTTAAACTCTCATTCTAAATAATTATGCTACTGTGAATTTGTCCTTTCTTCCTCTAATAAAAAAACCTAACAAACCCTAAATTAAATATTGTGCATGTAAGAGTCTGGAAGCACAAAATAGGTCATTTAAATTTTATCTTTGGTGAACAAGTAGAAATGTTACCACCAGGAATTTTAATTTGAGGAGCAAATCTTTGTCCTCAAGGTTTTCACAGCCTCATTTTTCTTTCTCAAGTAAAGCAAAATGTGTTTTCAAGAAACCAGACAGCCAGATACATATCACAGAAGCCAGGCTAGATTTAATTCAGGACTAATAAAAATTGTAAAAAATAACATGTAGTGCTAGCATTGCATGTTTTAATGTGTCTGCATCTAAGCCCACTCAAAACATGGCATACCTAATGGGACAAAACCACTAAGATTTCTTTTTCCTCTTCTATACATATTTAGATATGTGATCCATACTGACAAAGGTGTGACACTTCCTCTGGGATCCCTGGAGTATTTCTTTTACTCTGTTTCATGGCAGAACCTGACATGAGGATTCCCAATACGCTTATGATGAAGGATAGGAACAACTTTTGTGGACAGGTGTTGAGTGGACCAGTGGCTGAAAGCGCAGATATCTAAATAAGAAAGATGAGACAACTTATCAGTGACTAGGCAAAACAATCTTTTGATCCATCATACTTTCTTTTTTCTTTTTTATTTTTTTTTCTGTAACAATTAAATTTATGGGTTTTTGTGCCAGTTTATCTCAAAGTGCCTGCAACTTCATCCAAAACCTAACTTAGAGTATTAGGCTACAATAGATGTGGTTAGGCCAAACATGTTTTCTTCCCAGCTGCAAATTTTAAAATGTAAACAATGCTTTAAGTAACATTTAGTAATTATGAATAGAATTGATCTCTAGATACTTGAGTACATGTGTTGTATTTGCAAATATAACTTCTGTCACAGGTACTTCTGTAAAGTTTGTTTTGCACATGCTGTGTTTTGGTTTGCAGTTATTTCTGGGTGCCTATTCAAGCCTAGATTAGACTAGCTTGATGTTTGTCCCTCAGTTAAAACATGTTAAGGTATAATACAAAGAATATTATGGCAGTTTGGCCATTCTAACTTGATAATATTTTACTGCGTTCCCATCTAAGCCTAAGCAAGTAGCTTGTTTGTGGATCACAAACGATGTACTGCTTTTAGAGGTAGAGGTAAAATAAGACATCATTGCAGAAGCCTGAGGAATAAAGATTGTTGGAAAAAATTCATTTTTGCATAATAATAATGTCTATTGTAGCCATTCATGTTTGTTTCTAAAGACACATAGGTAATTTTTCACATCCTTCTTCAGAAAAGGTTCCTCACAGGCAGTAGATTGATGAGCACAACTTCATTCCAAGAAATCTTGACTCCATAAATGAGACATTCTTGAGAAGCCATAATTATCATCACCAAAGTCTTTCTTTGTTATCCATGTGCAAATACTGGATATTTGCTTTTCACCATTTATAAATTGCTGAATCCTCAAAGAGACTAAATTGCCTTAAAATTAGAGCCCCTGCTGCAGAATCCAAAATCCATGCACCACCAAATTCTGTGGTGCATGGGGAAGATCAGACACCCCAAAAATGACTTTGAGATAAGCAGAGAAGCATGCAAGAAGGTGATTAAATTACACACAGATTACCAGGGGGGAAAGTGTGCTGGCCAAAGCACCATGACAGCAGAGCTGTTTGGGATCCTGTGGGACAAACCCCATTGGGCATCTGCTAAGAGATAAAGTAACTTGTCTGCAGGTCTGTTCTGGGGAAAATTTCCTGGAGCAAATACAACAGTCAGTGGTGGAACAAAAAGTGAAGAAAACATCCACGGGTCAGTACAACACAGCATTAGAAGAGCTCTCATATTTTCCTACCTAGGCCTCTACTGTCCTTGCAGAACGACCACTGTGTCCATTAGAAGGAAGGGGGAAGGTATCTGGAGTGGGAAAAAATGCATCTAGCACAAAATAATCTGTTTCTGCTCAGGAATCAATCAATTAGCATGAAAATACCTGATAAAACAGATAACAGATTTTTATTTTACAGATAAAAGAATTACTGTGCATAGAAATGTATCTTAAATCTGGCATTTACTGCTGCCACTAGCACAATCTGGTTGGCCTTTGCAGCCATTAACACTGTTCCAGGGAGGCATCATGTATTATTATGCTTCCTCCCTTTCTAGTTATTGCTTTAGAGTCCTGGGAAAATAAAAGGCTCATCCAAATTTCCCCTATAAACTTGCAGTTATATGGCTGGGCTTCTTTTAAGAAGTGAGAGTGAGAGTGAGAGTGAGAGTGAGAGTGAGAGTGAGAGTGAGAGTGAGAGTGAGAGTGAGAGTTCCCTCACCCCCATTTGTTGGCTGCCCTAAGACCCAGATAGAGTCTCTCCTTCTACTGAAACTGAAAACAAGGTCAGACAAATCCCATCCTTACTGGAACGAAAAAGGGGGATTCACCATGTCTTGTGTTGCTGAAATAATTCACTTGAGTAATTGCATTTTATTCAAACAATCTTCGGAAAAATTAAAAATCCAAGGCATCTGAAGAGCTCTAGTACCATGGCAGCTTTGCAGTTGTGTTGGTAAAACCACACTCAACGTTTGTGTGCTTCTTTCTGGTACCTTGTCATCTTAGCAGGGGCCTTTCACAATTTCATCAGGAGCAAGGGAAGCATTTCACTGGAGACCCAGTCCTACATCAGTGGAAACAGCAGCTCTTACTCATGTTCATGAGGAGAAAAAGCGTTTGTATGTTGCGTTTCACAGCCTTAGTTGTGCTGGAAGTATAATGGGGACCTGGCCAGGTGATCCCATGAAAGGAGGAAGAAGATACAAACTCCTGGGGATTTGTGATTAGTGAAATCCAACTGAAATACAAAGCATAGGCCAAATGCCACAAATAATAGATGCATTTTTTCTGGCAGGGCTTATCTTAGATGTATAACCCAGATATTGGAGACTTTTTTCAATTCTGATTTCTATTTTTTTCTCCAGCTCAAATTTCCTTACATGGAAATCGGTCAAGTAGCTTCAATGTGAGTGAATGTAAATTCTAGTCCTTTGGATTGTATGATTCTGTTTATTTCTGCTTCATTGTCTACTCTGCAAAGCTCCTCAATACTTCTTTGTTTCTGCTTCTGACTATACTTTTATCAAATTTGCCTGCCATAAAGAAATGTGGCTTTTGTCTGGACCTCATCCAAAGACCACTGAAATCAACAAGTTCACAAAACGTTCAGAGACAGCTATCATTGACACTACTTCCATCCATGTTCTTCTCATGTAACATGTTTTGCTTTTATAGTTGTGTTCTCTTTCATCAGTACTTAAAAACCCTCCATCACAGTGCAGTATATTTAATGTTCATATTTTGATTTTCCTTTTAATAAGTAACAGTTTTCCATAGCATTCCTTATCTTCCTGGGATAGTATGTGAATCCAGTGGGTCTAATGATAAACTTCCAAGCACAAATGGAACTTTAGTTCTCGATGTCACTGACTAATGTTCTGCTGCTAAAATATTACTGTGAAATGATTTACCAAGTCTGTACTAAAATAGATGAGAAATGCTTTTCTGACAGCATTAAAAAAGTGGTCAATCCATTCTCTTGAATGTGTGGAATCAGCATTCAGAGCAAATCTATGAGAATGTTTTGTTCATCCTCATCACTAGACTTCATTATTTTGAAACAGAATTGTATGAACTTTGATTTAACTTCATTAAACGAGTAAAGGGAATTCTCTCATGCAAGATTTTCCCCCCACCTTTAATCTTTGTATCTAAACCTAAGAACAAATTCTGCTCAATGTCTCATTTGAGGTTGCTGTTGAAGTTCCCTATTCATCACTGCACTCTTCAGCCCCCACCTGTTACAAGCCATCATTCAAAAACTTCTGCATTTAATACATTAAACAAGTGGACTCTACTTCCTTCTGACCCATTCAAAGGGAAGAGGCCAAACAAACCCATCTCCTGAACATCCCTTCAGGGCTCTCCACATTTCCAGTATTTCACAAGGGCTTCAAATTTTGCAGGACATAGTGGGACAAAAAAAGTATCGTCCCATATGTCACAAGACCAGGCAGATACCCAGGGGCATGCTAGTGCCACAGTGCACTGGCACTTGCTGCTGGGAGTGAGATCAGTGCCAGCAACATCTGCAACAGCTGTCTTCCATCAGAGGACATCCAAAACAGCCTCAGTGTGCCCAGGGACCTGAGACCTCCCCGTGCTGAAGCTAGATTTGCCTTGGGCTCCCACTAAAGTCTTCCCATTTGAAGCAACAGCCAGTTCAAGCTGGGGCATTTTTAAAATACTTCTATCCTTTTTTCTGTACACAAGTCTATAAACCTCCAAACATTTTTATCTGCTTACTAGCCTTTAATTATACTAACTGCCAATAGGTTCTATTACTTGTCCAAAAAAAAAATGCTGGCTGTTGTATAATTTTTTAACGGTGATTGATGAAGCATATTTGTGTAATATTAGGTCATGTTTGTCAGAGTTTAACTTCTTATTTGGCAACTACACCATTAATTAGAAATATTGCTGATAACCTCCATTTTATATAACCAGCAAGCTCTTTTTCTGGATGAGCTGGCAGTGGAAAATAAGAGAAGGATTTTTGCATGGTGCCACAAGTCTGGATAAGAATGACCAGAGGAATACACACAACATTCTATGGGATTGTTATCTGCTAAACATTCCTTATTTTTTGAAAGGCATTATTTTCTTAGGTGTTCTTATTGTGATTTCCTTTCTTTTCAGCATTACAGTACATTCTTTTTTATCTCTTTTTTGAATGCTCTCTGAGTTTGCAGTGAGGCCAGTAGCACATTCCTGAGGTTACACATTTCCTCTTGCAATACCCCATTTTCAGCTTCTCACAACTCTTTCAAACTTCCTCTGTATGGAATGCAATTTTACATCTAACTTCCACCTAACTGATTTTATTTTTCCAGAGAATATTTCTAAATATTTGGATAAGCTAGAACTGTAGTACCAGTGTTTTGGCGATGAAGAATATACTTCTACCTGCCTCAAACCTTCACATCTTTTTCTACTTTAAATGTAGTTTCTTCTAAGATTTAGTGCTATCATATGAAGTTTCACAAAAGGATAAACCTTACACTAGAAGCTTATCTTATACTATCACCATGAAAATACAATTTTGGTTAAGAGATAGCCCTTTGAATTACCATCTTTCTATGGAGAAGTTCAAAACATCTCTGTAGAAAGTCGTTGTGATTCACCAGTGAAAGCCTCCAGAAATGTGACTTCTCCCTGCCAAAGCTTCCAGAACACATCCAAGTATAAACTGGGCATGATGTTCCATGGCATGGCATATCCCTTTGGCCAGTTTGAATCAGCTGTCCTGGCCATGTCCCCTCCCAGCTTCTTGTGCAGTTCCTCCCTAGCAGAGCATGGGAAACTGAAAAGTCCTTGACTCAGGGTAAGCACTCCTTCACAATTAGAACATCACTGATTTATCAACATTATTCTCATGATGAATCCAAAAAACACAGCACTTTACCAGCTACTAGAAAGAAAATTAACTCTATCCCAGATGAAATCTGGACAGCCTTGCACTGAACAATGAAAATAATATAAAATTTTGTGTTGTTACTCATTAATTGAGTACAGGCAGAGTTTTGCACTAAGAAAAAAACCATGGAACAGAAAAAACAACGTGAGCATGTCATACAAGATGGCATCCTAGGACGTATACACTGCCTTGCTGTTTCAAAGTTCCTGGTCATCATTAGTTTTCTGACTCCTGAATTCTTAATAATTCTTAATAATCTCTGTTACCTATCTCACAACTAATAGGTGAAGAATATCTTTGCAAATAAAGTGCTGACCTGGGACCTGGGAAGAATAGTCTCCTTTTTGGATTCTATCACACGTTTGTAGGAGTTTATAGTAGAAACCAATTCTATAAAATAAGTATAATTTTTAAAATATATAAATTTATACTTATAAATGGGCAGTTTATTTGCCTATTGTCTATCACATCTATTTAATTTTCATTTCAAAACCTTTTGGGGAGTTCTTGACTCTTATTCAGTATTTGTCAGTTGCAGCTAAGGCCTCTAGCTGCCATTTTAAGAGTAACCTTATGAACTCTGTTCAAGGCTCATGGAAACTTAAGAAAGCTTCCCCAGAGAATACGGGGGCGTTCATGATGGCTGTGGGAATTTCTCTACAAGCAAAACCCAAGCACTGCTTGGGTTTTGAGCTCTGCTCAAAAAACGCGTGAAGACAATAAATTGATCTTTTTATCCTGAGATGTAGTTAAGAGGCTCAAAGTAAATTAGATGTGCAGTCATCAGTGGACTGATTACATGTACTAAGAGGCAAAATACGCTAAGGACATTCGCAAGGGACTGCCAGGTTTGGCTGCAAGCACTTGGGAACCTGTGATAGACAGGCAAGGAACCAAGTGGGGCATGGCAGGATGTGCAAGTGGCACTAGATGCCTATATTCAGGAAGCTAGAGTTCTTCTAAGCTAGATTTGTGCTTCCGAGATAGGACTGCAAGCATTTATTATGGATCCTTCTGTGCACTGCTGATGCACTAGTGTAGAGTCTGCTGTTTCAATGTAATAGGAAGCATAGTCTTAAAAGTTTGTCCCAGAATGTAACTGTGTACTGCTGCAAAAGTTTTGCTAGTCCCAGAGACACAATAGTTATATTTGTACTGTAGACCTAAATGAAGAAAGTTTCACCTGGTTTTCTTTCCCCCAGTTTATGAATTCTGGCTGTAAGAATTAGAGCAAAAAGCAGAAAGAAAGGAGTGTGAACAAGACAATAACAGTTATGCAGAGATTAATTTAGAGTCTGACTTTAAGCAAAATTCCCCAGTAGCTTCTGCTTGTGCTCAGAAATCAGACTTCTGACAGATATACCAGAAAGTTACCTTTTTTGTAACTTGCAGCCCAGCAGTACTTAGGAGAATGTTTTGTTCCCAAAAGCAGTGGTATTAAATCACAGAGGCAGGAGGAGATGTGTTTTGATTAGGTACACGGCCTTCCTCTGACAGCTTTGAAGACTTACAGTCTTGCAGACGGCAATGTAACAAGCACAGTTGTGTTTCTCTTATGTTGCCTGATAAATTCTGTGCCCTTGGTTTTGACTGTGTGAGGTTTTCATGAACCATTATTTATTTATTTTGTCTTGGGTTTTTGTCTACTTCCTTTTACAAACTGTTCTTTATTTCTCCTCAAGTTCACTGCTTGTTTGTGCAAGGAGCATGGCCAGGAAGCCACCATTAGCTTTGCTTAAGGCAGAGATGGAGCAGGCAGTGGCTGGGGTCACAGGCACAAAGTTGTGCCATAGCACTGCCCAGGTGTGGGGCACTGTCACCACTGTCCAGAGCTGAGGTCTTGGGTCAGCCTCCTGCAGCCACAGCACTCACACTGGGCCCTGCTCTGCTTGCATGACTTCAACAGGCATTTCAGAATGGGGAATTCTGAGCCATTCCCCACTCACTCAGAATGATGGGGAATTGCCTGTTGGTGGTGGATTCTGTCTGTGGATAGTGTTCTCTGTGTTTTGTTCTGAATATAGACAGGTTTTGTTAAATTTTCTTTGAACATTTGGGTTAACACAGGAGAATGTCATCCCTGACTCTCACTTTTTCTTTGAGTGACTAATACACGTTTAAGATTCAGTTGGTAGTATTTGGTTGATTCCTGCAAATGGTACAGAGGATGCAAGTGGTGTCACCCTCTTTAAAAAAAAGTAGGAAAGCCTTTTCAAAATATTGACAGGACGACATTGCTGAAATATACCTATAACAAGGAATGCTGATAGACGCAAACATCTCCATGATCTGGAAAATAAGGAAAAAATGAAGTTCAGCTTGAGGATCCAGCAACGAGGAATCAAATTCCAAGTAAATAATGTAATTATTTTAATTGCAAAAGTATTGTTTTATTATGATTTTATTTTAAACATGAATTTAAGAGAATTTGAACCAGGAGGCCCTTTTCAGGAGGTATACAGTACAGAAAGGAGAATGATTCATAGGAAGGGAGAACCAGATAAACAGCTAGCATTAAGGTATCTGTCACATGCACTATACAAACATTCCCTTGCACAGCAGTCACAGCAGTGCTGTGAGTTGCAGGAGAAAGAAGTAGATGGTATCTTATCTTCAAATTTTAGTTTACAGCTCAGCATTGATGACAGGAATTCTCTTTGCTTAAATGGATGAGCCAATAAAAATATGTCCTCTGTTATTCACAGACTATCTATTGCAGCAGCTAGATAGTGTAATTTATTGATAAGAAGAAAAAGTCTCTGATGGGAAAAATTCCTCTGTTGTTCCTTTTGGGAGAGAGCAGCAGGAGGACATCACTGATTAAGCAAAGGTACAGTTCTGTTAACTTCAGCACAAGCTTGCTCATGCCTCTGTGTCAGAGCATTTTTGTTGTGACTTGATGGTGCTGAGACACCTCTCATCAGCTATTCTGAGGACTTCTCATTGTAATCCTTCACACACACCTCCTCCTTCTGCACACCATTCTTGCTTTATGTAAGCAGTTTTTGTAGGAGCCAAGGGGGCAGAAAGGAGGAGGTATGGCAGCAAAGAGCAGTACATTTTTCATCTTTTGGGACACAGCCTTGTCAGGAAACAGTGGGGAGGTGTAACATGCCAGGATGCCCACTGGAGCAATTACAGTTTTGGGAGAAATTATGCCTCTGTACTTCCTCAGTATGAAGTGGGGTCATAAAGGTTTCCCTTCCCCTGATCCTTGGACAGTCCAGCCTGTCTGCTGCCCACCATGCACAGATGATTTTCCACTTGCCCGCCTATCCCAAGGGCATGCTGAGGAAGCCGCCCTGAGCCTGTGAGGGCCTCTGATAGGGACAGCACAACGGGATTTTTTCCATCCACCTCCACCCAAAAGACAGGAGCAGGACGGGCTGGTATTTCTGAATACCTCATTGAATTCCTTTTTTAATTATCCTAGAAATCAAGAACCTCAGACTTGCTCCCAAGAAAACCAACGGCAAATCCTTATGATAATAAAGTGAAAAGAGCAATCCCTAAACAGGTGTCCATTTTCATTTCCGAAAGGAAAGGTGCAGACTGCCTTTGACAGTTTTTCAACTAAAATTAATACTCACTTCACCTTATGTCGGAATGATTTAAAATTCAGCAACATCCCTTTGCTCTATTGTAGTCAGACATTCAAGATGCCAGCAAAATATTTATTTTGGATAGTCTCTATATCCAATTCCTCTTTTTATCAATAGAACAATATTTACAGAGGTCAGGCTGCCAACTTTGCCAGACAGACGCCTTTGCATTCAAGAGAAAACATGATTCATCATAGGATCAGGATTTCAGCTGCAGATTAAAACTTTTCTTTGATAGACTGAAGGAGACAAGTCAATAAAGGAAAATTCTTGATAGCTGGAAAAGAATGTCTTCTTTGAGACTGCCAATATTCAGTTCTGATCACTAATATCTTTATTGATGGATGAGATTTTTTTCCTTTATCTAATTATATCCCAGAGGCAATGTTTAAAGGAAATGGAAAGATAGCTATAAAAAACTGTGTGGTATAAAGATGTCAGCTTCTTTTTGTTATCTCTTTGAGACCATGAATATCTTATAATGTATTTGTGCAGCACACAGGACAAAAGTGCTCTGACCAAACCTATGATTCTCTAGATATTACATATAATTACTATTAAGCTCAGTAAGAAAATAGCAACAATGAAAAAATGAGAGATAAACCTACAGACTTGTGGCTTCTTAGTTTTTAGTGCACCATTGTATCACATGTAGGAAAGTAGACTTACTCTAGTAGCCACAGTGTGTGACACAGTAGGAAAAATAACCTCTATGCTGGATGAAAAAAACCAGAGGGTTTATTGAACCTTGTTTTTCAGAGCTGTTACTCATGGTCTTTACTGCAGATGTCCCACAAAGTTATTTCTTGACTCTTGTTGAAAATATGCAATATATTTTTCATCAAGTACCCTTTTAATGATGATTAAATATCACAGCCCTACGTTTCAACTAATTGTAATGGCCTTGTTATTCTTGGTTTTGCCTGACTATGATTTCAAACTAATGATCATTAGTAACAATAACAGTCCTCTACCCTTTTATCATGCCTTACATCTGTGAGACTCTGGGTTAAGCATTACGTGCATTACACCAATGCTTACGCTGAGTCACAGAGGTTAATTAACTTAATAAAGATCTTAAGGCACGTCAGAGGCAGAATCAAGAATAAGCGAAGTCAACCCTGAGCTCTGATCTCTCTGGCCTTGACAATGTGACAGTTGCTACTAAAGGGTTAGACAGACAGCAAAATGCTATTGATGCCCAAGGCATCACTATTTATCTCTAAAATCTGGACTTCTTTAGGAACAGATTATTTGTGGGGGAAAGAAAGGAGGGAATCACTTTGTTGCTAAAATAAAGCTGAAAGTAGAACTAATGGAAAGAAAAGCTCCTGCTTGTCTGAATCACACTGCTTGAAGGCACTGGGTGTTGCAGAAGTTGGTACTATTTGTTAAGGAGTCTCAGAAGGTCATGTTCACAGAACCAGCCTGAAGACTGATGTACTGAAATTCAGTTCCCAAACAGTACAAAATCAAATTTCAATGTCATTTTGCTAAGCTCACTGAAGGTCCTCAATTGACAACCTGGGAATAGGGCAGCTCTTAATATGCAGGCTGCCAAAAGATCATGTTCATCTAACTTTTGCCTCAGAGAAGATTGACACTTTTGGACCCTGTCCTAGTCGGCAGTGAATCATTGCTTGCTCAAACACAAAGCTCGATGAATTTTGATGTTGTAGAAAGCAAGAAACTTGGAAACTTTAGTCTGATTACTACAGAAAAAAGGTATTTTCTGTGTCTCTCCTCTTCCCAACCACCATGCTGCTTTATTTTAATGTGAGAATGCTTTACAGATACTGCTTCAGATTCTCATGGGATGGAGACTGGAAACAGTGAATTTAAAGTGGCATTTTATGCTGATGGCATATTAATATGTATGATCTCGGAAGGACTTCAGATTTTACTACAGTTTGAATCACTACTAATTTTGGAAAATTTTCTGGCCTGAAAATGAGATATAATAAATTTCAAACCCTGCCTCTGCATATACCAGATAACACACTTGCCATCTAAGTTTTCCCATTTAAGGTGCAATGCTAAACTGTCCCAAACCTCAGCTTATGTGTTGCCCGTTTCTATTGAAAAGAGAAAACCGTGATAGCAAAATATAAAATTAATATAGAACATCTTGCTGTACCTTGATCAATTTTAAAACATAACCAAGGACTAAATCCAGCTTTTCTCACTGAGGAAAGGAGCCTCTTAGAAGTTAGTATCAAACTCTTATACTAAATTATATATTATTGATCTGAATATTTGGTGATACAAGCAGAAACTGATCATCCATATACAGCTAAAGCATGAAGGGTGGAAACAGCCTAAAATACATCTGAGTGGGCTGAACAGGACAGTATTAATAGGTATGAAGAAAATGCATGTTCAGCCTTTCTAAAAGTGCACCTGAATTTGGACCTGTTTATTTCCTGTTGATGTCACTGAAGCATCTTGCTGCTCAGCATTTCTAAAACTCAGTCTTCTTTTTCAAAAACCTTTATAGGTTAAAAAAAAATAGTGATGTGGTAATACAGCAGGTAGGAGCTGTATTAGCACTTTGACAAAGCACCCCATAACAAGACTATCAGGCTGTACATGTCAATCCTCAGTTCAGCAGTAGGTAGTCATTAGAAAGTTGCATCAGTACACCAGAATTAACATTCATGAATCCATGATGATAGGCAGTTTAGGAAAAACGTAGATTTAATTCGTCCAGATATGCTTTACCGATGTCATCTCTGGTCTTTCAGGTCTGAGTCTCAGAAAAGAGGAGTAGATACTGTTGGTCAAACTCAAAATATTTTTAAAAGGTTTTCAAGCATCAGACAGTTACTTCTCTCTTTTTTTTTCATTTCTGGGCTCGTTAAAATAAAAACTATTAAACCATGATATTGAAAATTTCTAATACAGTGCTGTTGACATTCTTAGAAACAGAAGACATGCACTTCATTTGAGAACATTTTTCCAGGAGATGTTCAGCTAAAATGCACACCCTCAAGTACTAAGATAAACATTCACAAAATCTTTTCTGTGGCTGTACTTGTACAGAATGTTTCTTAGTTTGGTCTCTTATGAAAAGATGTGGCATTGGTCTTATCTGTGTGTATGCATGCCTGTTTGGGTACCCTCTTTGATTATGTTTAATCTCCTCATTTCTTTCAACCACATCTTGCAAATGTGTAGGAGACATAAAGATCCTAGAATTTAAATAAAACCTGGCAAAGTGTTAGAGGAGAAATCCCTTCCCCTCGGTCTTCCCACCAAAGGACAAAACAACATAAACCCCACTGCTACATCAGAAAATCCAGGCACCATCCATAACTCTTGGGAGAACCACGCTCATCTGTTCTGCCAAATCTTCTGCCAATCTCTCTCAGCCTGGGGATGCCCTCCACCCACGAGAACACTGGGAGGCCACGTCTTTCCTCTGACAGCTCCCAGGCAACACAGTTAAAGGGCCACAGTGGCCCTCTCTCTGCCTGGCTTGGGCATCAATAATGGAGGCTGATCCAAGCTCCCTGCAATTCCTTTAGTGTTGTATACTGTAAAAAGTCACCATCTCTCAGAAGAGGTCAGGTTTTCCAGCCTTACTGAGGGCAGACAGGGAGGGCACACAGGACCTGTGTGAAATAACAGCAGATCTCACACAGCTACAAGGAAAAAAGTTACAAGCTGGAGCAAGTTCTTTCTACTTTTAGTGAGAGTGGTAAACAAGAAATTCTGATAGAAAGAATAATGCTTGAGATGTGCTTTCAGAATAACTAGTCAAAGTGGTCTTCCACATAAGACAAGTACAATAAATCCTATTTATAAGTTAAATGAAATACAAGCAATTGAGATGATTTAAGTCTACTTGTGGAATAAGCAATTGTATATATTTTAATTCAGACTCATTAATAAGTAATTTCTGAAAGCATAACTTTAGGAAAACAGGACTCAGAAGAAAAATAAGGCTAAACAGATCAAGAGCTGGAAAAACTACAAAATCCAAACTCATACTTTCTCCTTGCTCATAATATTTGCTTCTATATTATGCTGACATTTCTAAAGATTAGCTACTATAAATCATTACTCCATATTATTTCTACTGTCAAATGCAAACACGAAACTTCAATGTTTTAAGTGTCTCCTGGAGAAAGTAAAATATACATAGGAATCATGTTTTCTAGTGCACTAAAATAGTTAATTATATGAGAAAATCTTTCTTTTTTAGCCCTGCATTATTTGTGTTAACGTAAGCTGAATCTCAAAGGGACTGGCCTTGGGGTCAATTAAATATTTGGATTATCACAGCTTTCATATTTGAGGAACACCAACGGAGTAAAGTGCTCCTTGGCTATTTCTGTTTAACCTATTTTGTACATGGAGCCAACAGGCATGGGATTTAAGAAGGTATTATAAACGGCATAAATTACAGTATGTGTAACAAACAAATAGAAAATAGAGAAGAATCAGAAGCACATTCTTATATGCTTATCTTATGGCCCATATGAACAACAAGATATTAATTTTTCATTTCCCTTTTTGTCTTCCATATTTCTAACCTTTTTTTTTTTTTTGGTACTGTATCATGTAGAGTTTAACATTGAAACAGTGCATGGATTCCCATATTCCCATGCACTGATTTCCATTGGCTTCTTTCATTTTTGACTCATTTTCTTTTACTTACTAATAGCTTTTTCCAATCTGTGTCATTTTCAAATGCATAAAGTAATCAAAATTCTCTGCACACATTTCTTAGGCTGTTCACCTGGTTTAGACTAATACCTGCCCCATTCTGGTGGCAATGATATTTAATTTTAATTTCAAAGGCTTAAATTCAGGTATTTAAGAAAAAGTTCTGAAAATCCTACCACAAAATTCCCACATTTATTTATTTTTACAAATAAACGTTTGTTATATTTCACTCTGAACTTTCCATATATGTTTTTAAATGTTTTACTTCTCTCCCTTACCAGTTGATGTGTAAGTTAATACTACAAAAATTCACATGTAAAGGCAGTTTTCTAAAGGCTGTGCAATGTGACACTGGAAAGAGACATGCAAAAGGGCAGAAATACCCTGAACAATTTCTGAAAAGCTGTCAAAGCCTTCACTGAGACATGCTGGGTTGAAAACTGAGGTTCTGTTTCTATCCCAGTTTGTGGTACCTTATTTTTCTAATACTGGGGTGACTGTTTCTCCATCTTAGGTGTTTATGTCACTTTGCTTCGCGAAAAGGAAGCCCTAGGAACAGCCACTAGGTGTTTGCTGGTTGATCAAGTACTGCAAGGACAAGAGGACTTAACCCTTCTCAGGAGGGACTGCCATCAGCAATGAGGTGATCCCTTTCCAATCCAGTTTGGGCTTTGTCATCTCATAAGAGCCTGGCAACAGTGAATGGCTCTTCTCAGTGACAGCAACTAATGAGACTTCATAATGTAAAAAATTATGCCCTTAGATGTTTTTTTTTCCTTGACTTAATGGGTGCTAAAATAGAAAGCTTTTTGTATCTGCATACCCTTAGGGAGCATCTCTGTGTGGAAAGGAGGTGTCTGCAGCAAGGAATTGCATTGTGGACTGGCTCTGCAGGGACAAATTTAAAACCTGGACGTCTGGAGGTTGCAACAAAGGAAAGGGAAATGAGGTAGAAACGCCCAAGGCAAGGCAAAGTAGGCTCTGATGTTCCTTTACATTTATATCCACTGCCAGCACCTTCTGCTTGGGCTGCAGCCAGCAGGTGTGCAGGGCAGTGCAGGAGGGGTGGGCAGGGGTGGGCAGCCAGCACAGCCTGGATGTGGGGCTGTGGCATAGACCTGCCCGGTGTGAGGGCTTAACACACACACAGACCTGCTTTCTCTCAGCCTGCTTTTCACCTCTCCTTGCCATGTTAAATGTTATCAAGTAGCTTATGTTTAACACTGAACAAAAGAGGTGGGGGAAAAAAAGGTAGAGGGGAATAAAGAAAAAGCACAGCCTTAACCCTCAAACAAGTGTCTTGATATAGGTCAAGTGCAGTCTTCTCTACCTGGCTTCCAGTTTAGGAAATGGCTTTGCCTTGTTCATAGTCTCCTAAAGAGAAAGAGAAGAGCAGTCCCAGTTCCCTATTCTGACACATACTTCCAGTTTATGTGAGTAATTTTGACCTAGAGTCTAAAGAATTTAATTATCTACTCCTCATCCACAAAACGGGTAGGAATAATTTTTTCCTTCAAATTCATTTACTATTAAAATGTTAAAAAGGTGTATGGAAAAAACACCTTTAACTGGTTATATCTACCCTTGACTTCATAACAAGGACTTCAGTAGAAATGTAATACTGAAAAAAAAAATCCATTCAGCTGCTGGAGGTGTCCAAAGCTGATAACATAGTTAATTTCTATCAAGTGAGTTCCTAGAAGGCTAAACAGGCATGCTTAGGAGCATTTGGCTTTTGTAGCGCTGGGGAGATTGACTCTTAGATCACACACAATCTCACTGCTCCTTGAATTCCTCTCTCTGCAAGGCTCAGACCACAGGGTGTAACTGCAGAGCACACCTCCCAGGTCAGGCACATCCTGAAAGGTGCTTTTGTGTTGCAAGGTGCATATCTCAATCCTGACTGCCCTAAGGTGCCCTAGTGAGGCATCTTCGTTAGCTACAGGCATTGAATAGGGACTTTAGTTGACGCTGTGCATTCTGCAGGATAGCATTAGCAGTAAGTGAAGTGAAAAGTGAAAAGCTGTTTTAGGACTTGCTTATGGCCATTTAGTGGATGAAAGAGGCAGGTCAAAAATCTAGACCTCCCACTTACTGATTTTTAAGACTTGATCTCATTTTTCTAGTGGCCAGAACTGATTGTTGATTCTTTTGATGTCAAACATAGTTACAAAAACATAGAGATCATATAATGTCTTTGTACTGGTGAACAACATAGATTACAATTTTTTTCTGGATGTAATATTCATTGAATGTGTGCAGATTAATTGAATTTTCTTACCTTAATTGATGAATGCAAACATTTGCTCAGGGTTCAGCAAAAATTTATAGGCTTTGAGACTTGGACACTTCCTCAAACACTTTTACTGTGCTCAGTGATAAAATGTGGTACAGAAAAATTGCTTGCTGACTTAAAAATTGTAAGCCTTCTGAGGTGATTCTCTTCAATAGAAAATGAGCAATATGGTCTAACTTTATGCTCATAATCTTTTTTTTTTTTTTTTTTTGCCACATAGCTGAACAAAAATTCTTTGCAAACTTCTGATGATAAGAGATTGTAGTAGGAAATGCTCAGATCTAAGTTCTTATCTCAGAGTGAAGTTGCTGAGTCTTCCTAGCTCTAGATTAGTTACAGCATTTTACTAGTGTGACTGGAAAAAGAACCTTCCTGTAAAATCCTATGGATTAACAATAGGCAAAAATTTTTTTGAAAATTAGGAGGGAAGTGCAAAAACACATATTTTATTCCCACATATGTGAGCTGAAAGTTTACAGGATTTTCTCCTTTGACTTCAGTGGAGCCTGGAGCCTTACCTTCAGTGTTTCAGAGCAGTAATTCTTATTTTCTTCTGCAATTTCAGAGCAGTTATTCAGTTATTCTTACATTCCTTCAGTGCAGTTACCCCCACCAAAATCCTCCCTCAAAGTGTGTTTGTGTGTGTGTGTGTGTGTGTGTGTGTGTGTGTGTGTGTGTGTGTGTAGGTACCTAGGTACCTGTAACTAAGGAACCAAATGCTTGCTTACCTCAAATTACTTTTTCTGCCTTACCAAGCAGAGCAAAAATGAATGTGTTAAAAGCTGTTGAAGACATGCACTGATCCAGAGACAAGGCACTGCACATTTATTTGATCCATGGCTGGGTTCAGTCCCAGTGTGGTGCTATCAGAGCTGTCCCCAGTGTTCATGAGAACACTGCTGTTCCTGTGTTCCTCAGCCTCTCTCCATCTCCCTAAATCTGCTTTTCCCTCCTTGACCACCTTGGTGAACCCATAATGGAGTGGCTGTATGAAACCTAGAGCTGTAGGTACTGATGCCTTGGAGGAGCAAACAAAATTATAATTAGATTGTCTCTTTAAGAATATTTTAGTGTGAGGATAGTGTTTTTCATTTCCTGATTACATCAGAACTAATAGGACTAATGGTAGGAATCATCATTTGTAAGTACTTTGGTAACATTTGCATGTATTTATCCAGGTGTATCCATTTTCATGGAGGCCTGGTACGCAGACAGCTGTTCTCTTTAGATGAGTTTAGTATATTTGTCTTATTACAGGTTCCTGCACTGGAAAATTGCTTCTGCTATAAACACAGTTGCCTGTTCTTCCATCTGTGGTGACATAATGGCAAAGAAAGATAATTTCTTAGTCCAACATAACCAAAGAAAAAGGCAACTGCCTTCCAGGCATCTGTCTGGAACTGTTTTGCCAGTGCATTGACATTTCACCAATGCCCAAAGTGGGCCAGAAAGGACGGAGTTGTTTTTTTCAAGTTTGCCTACCACAGGAATCCTAAACCATTGTTTAATTAATCGCCTAATCTAAAAGAACCTGAAAGGCTCCAAGGCTCAAACTTGGCTACCCCATTCCTACAACTGCATTTATACTGGTGAATAAAATGTGCCAGGGACTCCAGAAGGACTTGCAGACTTGTCCCTAATCCTCCACATCCAAAAGAGGGCAGGCACCTCAGACTATCTCTTGGCACTTGCCCCTGCAGCGCTAATGCTGTGTCCAGCTGTGGTTTGGGAAGCTGCTCACACGTCTCAGCCACAACTGTTTCAAACATCACACTAACAGATTAAGAGAAGCAATACCAGTTTAACAGATCATGAACCAGTGTCAGGGCCTTTTCTCTGCCCAGTTTAATTTATGAATGAAGACATTACTGCCTGTGCTCGGACCTGAAGTTCCTGGGCCATGTGTAACGAGGTCAAGGAGATACATTGGGACACTGGGAGACAGAAGAGGATATAAACAAATAATGAAGCCAAATTAAGAGTTTAATTAGAGAATGGAGAGGAAGACGCTATTTTAAAATAGTTTTCTATAACATTCTGAGTGACACTGATTTGACCCCATGAGCAAAGCAATTAAAATCAATGAATAGATGATTAAAACCAGTATGAATAGCACAATTAGTTACTCAAAGTGTCTGATTTCCTTTTTCATGTGGGAGAATGCGATTTTGATCTGCAATGAAATATTCGATTATAGTGCATTCTTTTCAAGATGAGTGACTATTTGATGGTGCAGTTCATTTGCTTAATTATTTCATGGCCATGGTAATCCAACAAAAAATCTGGGTTTCTATTTAGCAAGTTAGAAAGAGTAGATTGGTGGTGCTTCTCAGTAATATTTGTGTTTGTAGATGTTCTGTGAGGCATTGCCAATCTTTTGTTAAGTAAGCAATGAGTATATGTAACATATCTGCTATCCCTGATTCTATTCTAGGGGCAGGTATGTGCAGAGTTTTTCTTCTTGCTTTGGGAAAAAAAATTAAAAAAATCTTTGCTGTATTGCCCACATAGTCATGGGAAGTCATGGAAAAGAACCATTCATTAGTGGGTCTCAAAAGCCCCCATGGCTTTCCCGGAGGAATGCTCTTGAGATTCAGAGTTTGAAGCAGAAATTGCAGAACTGGTGAGGACACACCCTGGCTCTATCTCTGAAGTTCTCAGCCCAGGAAATAACCTGTGGTCGAGCCTGGACACACCAAACCTGTCATCCTTTCCAAAAACGATGTTGTCTGATCCATACGTGAAGGAGCCCGCTGAAGAATCCCCTCAGAGACCTCCATCCCTCTGCTCTGGGAGGTTTTCCACAGAGCTGGGGGCAGCAATCTGGCCCTGTGTTTTCAATAGTGAAGTTATGTGGGGAATGTGTTAGGGGTTTTATGTGTCAGTGTATGTTGCGGGTTGTGCAGCAATGAAGGAATAGAATCGAGGCAGCTATTGATCCTAACAACACTTTTCCAGATTTTGCTGCGTTTCAGCTTTTCTTTAAACGAAAGTGTTGTTTATACACATGTTGTAGTTTAAGGGAGCTCAACAAGTAATTTTCTTATCCTGACTTATTTCCTTTATGGTGTGGCAACAAAGAGAGCACTAGTACTAGGGATTTCAGGATTCTGTGCCCTGACGGCTATCCCAAAACGAGAGGAAAAGAGAGGAGGAAGCCTTTTTGGAGAGACATGAAACAGGCGTGCTCACACGTGCGCATTATTTACCAGCACAAGTGTGCATCAGCCAGAGCCTGAGAGATTCGCTGTCCCGCAGCTTTCCAACTCCCTCCCTCCGCTACCATACCCCAGCGGCAGTGACCCGCCGGGGGCACAGCTCTCCAGCCGGGACAGTGCCCGCACGGGGAGGGCGATGGGCACGGGCCGAGCGGCGGAGCGTCCCCGCGCCTCGGTCCCTCGCCCCGCCGCGCAGTGAGGATGCTCCGGGAGGGCGGAGGTGGTGCCGGGGCTGGGCGTGGGGCGGTAGCGCGGCGGAGAGGGAGCTAATGCGAGAGGGTGGGGAGAGCCGCCGGGATCTCCGTCTAAGCGCTGCCGCCCGCCTCCCCCGGCGCAGCCCCGCTCCTCCGCCCGCCCCTCGCCGGGAGCGGCTCCAGCGGCTCCGGGGCCGGGCCGGGGTCGCGGCGCCGAAAGTTTCGCGGTGCCCGGCCGCGCCATGGGCTTCGACCCGTCGCGGTTCGCGGGGCCGGTGGCGGCGGAGCTACAGTGCGGGCTGTGCGGGCGGGTGCTGGAGGAGCCGCTGTCCACTCCGTGCGGGCACGTCTTCTGCGCCGGCTGCCTGCTGCCCTGGGCGGCGCGGCGCCGCCGCTGCCCGCTGCGCTGCCGGCCGCTGGCGGCCGCCGAGCTGCGTCCCGTCCTGCCCCTCCGCAGCCTCGTCCAGAAGCTGGAGGTCAAGTGCGACTACAGCCCGCGGGGCTGCGGCCGCACCGTGCGGCTGCGGGAGCTGCCCGCCCACCTCGCGGCGTGCCGCTACGGGCAGCCCGGCCCCGCCGAGCCGCAGCCCCGGGCCGGGCACCCCTCCGGCCTCTCGCCGGAGAGCTCGGCGGGGCAGCCGCGGGCGGGCGGCGGGCACCGCTGTCTGCGGGCGCTGCGGGGCGGCGGCGCCCCGGAGCCGGGTCACGAGCTGAAGAGGGAGGCCCTGCGCTGGAGCAGGAGGGAGAAGTCGCTGCTGGCGCAGCTGTCGGCGCTGCAGAGCGAGGTGCAGCTGACGGCGCGGCGGTACCAGGCGAAGTTCGGCCAGTACATGAGCCACATCAGCAGCATCGCCCGGGACCTGGCGGGCAGCCAGCCCGGCAAGGTGAGTGCGGCGGCAGGGATCGGCAGGGCAGCGCTCCCTGGTCTGCGCCCCTCCAGCTGTTCTGTCCTCCAACCTGCTTTTTCTGTGCCCGACTTGAGAACCAGCGGCCGAGTGATGGGGCGGGCGGTGTCCCTGGGGGCCGGCAATCACCACCACAGCAGTCCGGGACTCGGCCCGATCCCGCGGCGCATCCCCCGGGCGGTGCGAGCCGCCCCTGCCCGTGCCTCGCCTCTTTCGGGGTGGGGTACAACCGCCGGACCCTGTTGCCAGATGAAGAGTTTTATTTTTACTGATTTTTGGTTACACCCCCACTGGAGACACGCTTCTTGCCAGTCCCGGCGCCCTTCGGTAGCCGAAACCCCGTGTTGCGGTGAGCCCAGCAGTGCCTGGCAGAGGCTGCGACCGAGCGCTCGCTCGGCTGGAGAGGATGGGGAACGGGCGGGTGGGGAGATGGCTTCGCTCCCTGGGCTGGCAACTGGCAGCTGGGTTCTGATTCCTCCCATCAGGGTATCTACCTCAGGCCGCCCCGCCTCGCAGGGACCCAGCTGCTCATTCTGCTCCAGCTGGTACTGGCGGCAGCTCAGGGATGTGGAGCTGGCTTTTAACTTTTATTTGAGCAGCTGAGAAGTTGTCTTTAAAAATTTGAGTATTATTGTAGACTTGGAAACGATGGCGAAAGGACAGCAAGGCTTTGGTAGAATGGAATGACACTACCGCCGTTGATAAGCAGGGGCCGGAGCAGTGCTGCGCTCTCCCCTCAAATCTGAGGACATTGCCCAGAGACCGACACGCTTCCTTAGGCAGAACAAACCATCCGAGAATTGCGGTGAGCTGGCTTCACTTACTGTGATGGTTGGTTTTTAATTCCTGCCTGGAAGCTCACTGTGCAGGCTCAGACATTGCTGATTGCAGCCGTGGTGAGAAGTGTTTTAATGCAAAGAATTTTTCTTTCTACCAAAATCTGCGCGGGCCCTTGGGAAGCAAAATCCCGTGTGGAAAAGGTCTGAGCAGTGACACTCGCACCCGGAGAGATGTACTGTGTGCTGGGCATCTGCCTGCTGCATGGAAAATGGGACGTTGTTCACAGGACACCAGAATCTCTCAGAATACAGGTCTCATAGGTCTTCGTGGCATTGAGTAACTCTGAAAACTTGATTTTTTTTTTATTTTTTTTTCCCAAGTTTTCTCCTGTTAGCTAGTCCGTGAGGTTTAGGTTGCTGGATCTGAGAGGTGTGTTCACACACTTGCTTTATCTCTTGGCAGATGAGGTAAGGTCATGTGGAGTGGGACAGCAGCGGCTGCTAGGGGTGGGGTGTGCGAAGAACGCCGGTGGTGGCTGGAGAAGGGAGTGTGGGTGAGGAGCTGGCCGAGGTGCGGGCACAGGCGGGAGCATCGGGGCACCCGCCGCTCCCAGCGCCGCCGGGAGGGGTCGCTGTGGGCGCTGCCGCTCGGGCATCCGAGACGGACTCGGACAGGAGGTGGGGAGGAAAGCCATCAGTGCAGTAAAAATACACGTAATTAAATTCAAATGTACCGTTGGGGCATAAAACACGCCACTGACATAGTTAATAAAATGTCGGTTTCAGCGTCAAATAGGGTAACTTGCTGTGCTAAAGACTCCAATTTTAATTTATTTATTTTTTTTTTAAATTTGAATTACTTACCTGGTCCACTGAAGAAAAATATTTTTCTTTTATCATTATTAACTTTTACTCCATTTATGGTTCTTAGTGTTTGCTTTATATTTTAAGCCTTTTTTTCAGAATAAAACCATATTTTTAAAGATGCTGTTTTGGATTCCCCTTTTTTTGAGAGAGAAAAAGTTTGGGATAAAGAGCTGTTTTTCATTTTCTGTGTGTTCTCTGAAAGTTGCTTTGAAATGTGTACTGGTATGACTTTGGGGTCTGAAAATTACAATGTTGTGTATTTTAATCTGTATGTTTAATGTTTGAAATGTTAAGATGTATAGGGATTTTATGTTTATAGAGATTTCTAGACATTTGGAGCTCTGACTTTTTTCAGTGGTGCCAAGCATTCATCACACCAAAAACCTGTCCGTTTTTCTGTTCAGCTGAAGATAACTAAGAGATAGTCATGTGTTACCTGCTAACTTTTCAGTGAATCATGACTTTTCCTTTTTTTTTCCCAGTGCCAAGTCTTTTCAGCCTAGTTTTCCTTCAAGCCTTATCTTATATATTCTCCAGCTAAAAAATCTTACTTAAAATAATGTTTTCATTTAATAACTTCTTCTTGATATTGTGTGTTTTAACAATACTTCATCTCTTGCCTTTTAGGGAGGAGAACGCAAGCCATTAATGATCATGCTACACCGAGAAAATAATACTTTGGGATTCAATATTATAGGAGGACGACCCAGACAGGTAATGAGAAAAGTAACTGTAGGTGACTTTGTCCGTATCTACTTGTACTGTATACACTGTAAGAGTATACAGAGTTACAAGAGTAACTTTTGATGACAGTAGGTATGGAATCTGTTCTTCAGATGGAAAAACTATTTGTTATCAGGTATAACTGGAATCATTGTTTGGAAGATGTTATCTCATGAGAATAGTATTATATTATTCTCATTTTTGGAAGTGTTTTTACTTTAAAACTTTAGGCTGGTTTACACTCAGCACTCAGTTCCCCTGTAAGTAATACGTATTCATGCAAGTTGTTCAATGGAGATCTCTGGGACTACTTGTAAAAGTCATTGTTGCAGGATTAAGCCTTTGGAATTTTGTGAAACTCCTTGCCTTTTTTTTTTTTTTTTTTTTTCATTTACAGAAGAGAGGAAAATTTGCTTCTGTAGCTCAGATTGTTTAAGCACATGTCCTGTTCTCACATGCCTATTTTCAATTTTTCTTTATGAACCGAAATGGTTTTCATGAATGCTGCTGTATCTTAATCTCATCAGTCTAGGTTTAGAAAGTTCACTGCAAACCATAGAATATGCATAAGGATCACTAGCCTCCACTTAGAATATGCACATGAATATGCTTGCATTTTTAATTTTTTTTTTTACTTCATCTTCCCAAAAGCATTAATCAGGACTGTCATTGCATATGAAGGGTAAAGAAACCTGTTAAACTGGAAAATTAATAGTTGATTAAAAAGGGTTGGTAATAATTATGTACTGATCAGGCTCCTGTTAAGTGGGAGAATTGTAGCCTTCCAGTATTGCTGAGGAGGGGAGTAGGACCCTGTACATTAGTTTGGCAATCTTCTGCTCTAAAGCTGTATTTAGTGGTGCCAAAGAGTCTGTTCCCATTAGCCCACTGTCTGTGCTGCAGTTACTGTTCCCTGTGGGTAAAATATGAAGACCAGCAGTTATCAGATATTGGGGCTGTAAATCCAAAGGAAGAGTTTCTTAGATTTTTCTAGTGGAAGGGTGAGACAACAGGTGGCTACAAGTTAAAGTCACATGCCATGACTATATGCATATTTTGAGTACAGCAGTAACAAAATTCAGACAATCTTTAGTTCGGATTGCATTTTGATGTCTCCTATTTACATCTATAGGAGAACTGCAGGGAAAGGGGAGCATATGTTCAGTTTTCTTGGGATGGTAACTGAGCTTCTTTAAAGGACTTAGATACTGGCAGTGCATACTGCAACAGTGATATATATCACAAACTGTCAGACTTTCTGACTTAATATTTTGTAGTTTTAAGGAGTAAATGATAAATATATGATAGTCTACAGCACTGTGTGTTGAGAAAACTGCCGAATGGAGAAAAGGAAATTAATTCCTATTAACACTCATATTTGGAGACAAATTGGTGAAGTTGTGAGGCAGGGATGGGTCTCAGGTAGTTTTGAGTCTTTGAAGTTCAATTTGGAAATTCCTTTGTGTTTTGTTCTTATTTTGACAAATGTGTCTACCACAGGCATTTGAGTGGCATTTCCCAGGTATCAGTGTGAGACTCGTATCTGGAGCTGAGGATAGAACAGGAAAAAATTCTTGAGTTGACTCAAATAGTAAAACCACAAAGTTCTGCTCCAAAGTTTAAATAGTGGAACAGGGGTTGTTGTTAAAAAGACAAAAAGAGTTCATGAAGGTGCTCTGTACATTCAGGCTGTCCAGGGAAAAAGTGTCCTTGGTTGAAACATGAGCTCTTGCAGCAGAAGAGCAGAACAGTGATGTCTCTATATTAGTCATGTGTTTGGGGATGTGTTCGTCATCCCATATTATTTATGTTTTATAAGTACAATGCAGCTTTTTTGCATTGGAAAGCAGGTGACTCTTGGTGAGTTGGGTAATGTGCTTTCTGTTGGCTGTGTTTGTTTTCAGTCCATAATAGGCATCCCCAATGCTTACCTTCTGTCTGAAGGAAGGGGGAGAGGAAAGGAACAACTCATCATAGGATCATCTTTTGTTTTGTCAGAAAGGAACCTGCTTCTCATAAGTGTGTTTCTGAGAGGTGATTCATTATTCTGAGGGAGCGAGGCTGCTTTGATGGGCCCCAGTTCTGTCTGGCTGGGAGGACAATTTCCCCTGAGGACACCATGTCAAAGCCAGGCTGGAGGGAGAGGTGCTGCAGGCATAGTTGCTGCACCACCCCTGGGCTGTGTGACATAGTGCTGGAGCTCAATATGCCTTGTGCTATGTTTTCCTGTCAGGAGTGGTGGGTACCAGCACATACAGCTGATAGGGACCACAAGCCAGACTGAAATACCCTTTTTTTAAACAGGTTATACATAGCTTTTGAAAAAGCCAATGAAATTTCTGATGGAAAGAAATAGAGTTTTATGTGGGTGAAGGTATTATAATCTAGCTTTCTGTTTTCTCAGGTTAAAACCAAACAATGTTCCTCTTGTATTTTCACTAATTGTCATTATGCTTCTTTTATCAGAGTTTCATTTTTCACTGCTTAGATGGGAAGTCAGTGGAAGTCTATTCGTTCATAATTTCAAAATATTGCTAGAACTGTTACTGTGTTTCCCTGTTGCTTCTTACCTGACATGTATGAGCCTCTGTGAAAAAGGGGAAAAAAAAGAGTTTATTAAAACATAGTCTGACTGATATTGTGTTGAACAAATATTTATTGACCTTAAATCTATCTGGGTCAAGTCTCCATAGGACTGTTGCCACATTATGTAGAGTATGTTTTACATATCCCTTTACAGTTTTCTTAATAGAAAAAGTCATAAAGCATTTTCTCCATGAGTATATAGGACTTAGACTAGAAACCTGTGCACATATGAACTGTGCTGTTGATCAGGGATTCACTAGTCACAGAAGGAAAATAAGCATAATATAAACTGCAATCAAAAGCATTAATCGGTGGGAAAAATATTCCTTCAGTTATTGCTAGCTAGGCTCTTATTTGTATAAACACTTAAAACACTTGTTAGTAGGCAGTGGCTGCCTAGGGACATTAGTTCTTTATTAATAATAATTTAAAACTACTTTTAACTATCATGTGATGAAATAAAGTAATTCCAGCATGTACAACATCAGTTATATTGTTTCAGCTGTGGTAGAAAACTTGTCTGTTTTAAATTTGACCTTATGTGAGTTGTACTTAGTGTTACATAGAGATCAGCTGGAGATGGATTCTCTTTTTGTCCACAGCTTGTCTCTATGGATTTCATAGTTGAGCAAGTTCTCAATCTCCCATGTGAATAGGATTTATGAGGTTAACCAGTTCCAACCAAATCCTCTCACTATTACGTGCCAGCTAACTAATATCACTTTGTTCCTTGGACCTTTATTTTCAAATGCAGTAAGGCAGTTTGCAAGCAGCAGTACTGCAGGAGCCCCTTTCCTTCTGAGAGAAACACTTGTGCATCCATTTTTATGAGTGTCTTCCACTGTGCTTTTATGTGCTGGTCACTGGCTGCTGTGAAGTCCGAGGTTTGCTCCAAGTTATTTTAGCTGGGATCAGATTACTGTTGCACACTGTGTCTCATTTAGACTAAAATAACCGGAAGTAAATGGATAATCTTATAAAAATTGCTAGAATAGCTCATTAATTCTGTCCTTTTGATTAATAACTACTTTGTGTTAAGCAAGTTTAAAAAAAAATCCCAAAGAGCTTAATTCTTAGCTAGAAAAATGAGCTGCATATTTCAGGTGGATTTAAATTTTTCATTGCTGCTGATTTTAGTACCATCTCAATTTTTGTACTAACATGGCCCTTTTTGCAACTTCCCTATTGCCTGGTACAGAACAGTCAGGAGGAATCTGCTGAGGGAATTTATGTGTCAAAGATTTTGGAAAATGGACCTGCAGACAAAGCAGAAGGCTTGCAAATTCATGACAAGATTATTGAGGTAAGAAAGAACACACACAAATGGATTAGTCTGTCATATTATCGGATTAATAAAGGATTTGATGGTTTTCACCCTAAGTATGTTGTAATTTTCCTCTTTTGCTGTGTCTGAACATGATTCTTGTACACTGAACTGCTTGAACACTTCTTAGAATTAAAGACACAAGACGGATTTTTCCAACAAGTAATAAATTTACTGGTATTTGGATTAAGCTGATCTAGGTGAAGCAAAGGTGTCAACGCTTAAATAGCAAGCATAGAAGCATTTTGTGTTTCTTTCCATTAAGTTGAAAAAGAAGACAAATGAATGACTGAAAATTCACGGATTTGGAGAAACTGATTTTGTCCTGTGTAGGAACTGTTACTTTCATGACTGGGACAAGGCAAAGATAGCTTGGTAAGCACTGCTCTAAAACTTATTAAGCAATTAGAGGAAATACTTTCTGCTGTATGATCAGGAGATAATCTATTGTTCTCAACTGGATCACTACAGTACTTCAATGGTCATGTAATACTTTAGCATAGAATTTTCAGTTTGTATGCAGTTTTTCTCATAAAATAACTATAAATGATAAAAGAAATAAGTAAGTCAGTTGTAAGAATAGGTTGCTGTCTAGCCTACTTATGTACATGTAATTAGCCCTGTAAGAAATCCCAAAGGAGCAGTTTCCAATGGTGACTGAAATGGGCTCCTGAGGGTGCTGCCAAGACGGCATTTCCCATCACAGCTCTGGCACAACACACAGTGACAGCACGTACCACTAGCTGCTGGCTTTGTTTAGACCACATCACTCCAGCTTTGCAAGTTTAGAGGAGGCTTAGAAGCATGGTGTGAACTCGCCAGTGGGGTGGTTTTGAACACAGACCCATGAAACAAGTGGATTGGAGGACAAATGCAGAACTCTGCTGCTGGTTTCTTGTGTTACATCCCTGTTAAGGACTAAAAGCATAAGCTGAGAGTGTTTGAATGCTGGCATTGCTCTTAATGTTGGGAGCCTAGAGCAGTGTGTGAAATCAAATGAATATATTTTCTTGGAAGAATAAAGTTATGCTCTTAGCTGACAGATAGAGGCATCTCTAGGAGACACCAAGTGGGCTGAGCAGAACTGAACTTGCACAATACCTCTTATTTCCCTAAGGTGTATAAAAGCTTTCACATTCATTTTTATTTTTTTTTGAACAGCAGCCTTATACTGTAAAGATCTATTTTCTTCTGACAATACTATTTCACTTTCATACAATGTGGTTTGGGGCTTTTTTTTACAGACTGACCAGCTATGTAGTTTCGTGCATTTGCTCAACAGTTCCTGCTTTAATTTATTGTGCTTTTATAGTGCCTTGTTTTTTTAAGACAAAATTAAGTGTTTTTGGAAGAAGGAAGAATAAAGTCACAAATCAGCACTTATTAAATGTGAGGTCATATCTCAAAATGTCACCATAACTGATGCTTGATTTTTACTTGTTGAAAAAATCTGGCTTCATAAAATCATACTGAAACAGATTTCAGTTCTATGTGACATTTTTCAGTTCTATGTGACATTATAGATCCAATCTAGCATAAGTATTCATACAGCTCTGAATGGAGCACCATATTAATACACAACAGATTTGTATATAACTTTTGTATTCAGGCAAGCATTTAAAAATATTTTGGGTTAGGCCAAAATTTCTAGTATATGTTTCAGTGTTTCAAAATTTATTAGACCAAAATAAAAAGAGGAGGAGAAAAGTAATTATTCTTCCATGCTAGATACAGGAAGCAGCTGGAGTCAGAACACTGAATTTTTCATTGCCCATGTCTTCTTGCAGTGAGATGCCCTGCCAGCTCTGTTATTTATTGTGAAAGATCATTCTGAAAACTTTTGCTGTGAGGAAATAACCTGGGTGGCTTAACTATTTAAAAAATGTTGGCAGATAGATGGAATATGAGTTTTGGTGAGAAGTTTATAGGAAGTGGGACTTCTTATTGTTTGTTTTTCACTTTTTGGGTGATTTGATCTAATGGGTGATATTTTATGGGACCTTTCTTCAATAATCAAACACAAAAGGAATTGATGCTATTTGAAGAGCCTTTAATAGCTTAAGTCATTTGTTTGGCAGTGGGATACCCAGAGTGTTTCTAGCAATGTATATCTAATGGGATAACGGACAGAACTATCCCGTTAAATCAGAAAATGTGTTCTCAAGGCATATTGCTAAATAAAGAAGGTAATTTGTTTCAGTGGTTTATCACATGTTTGTGGTGAGTTGTGCACAATTCAGATGACCAACTCGTGGGAAACCTAGTGCAGCAAATGAATTTCACAGTCCTGTGGTACTGGCAGATGGAATTGAGAACCAAGGCTGGCAAAGTAGTGTTGCCTTTTATTTTATGTATATCGTTATCTATGCAGCAACATTGCCAAATAATTAAGGTATTTGGAAGAATGCCAAGGCAAGGAATCAGATTTCCTTCTTGAGGTATTTATTCTAAGTGTAAAAGTGCCACATAAATTAGTTGACTTGCTGGAAGT
The DNA here is from genome assembly GCF_052056855.1 of Sturnus vulgaris. Lineage (NCBI taxonomy): Eukaryota > Metazoa > Chordata > Aves > Passeriformes > Sturnidae > Sturnus > Sturnus vulgaris. The sequence continues at coordinate 40,865,080 of NC_142247.1, forward strand.
TTTTGAGATCAATGTACCCAGGCCATAGACCCTCTGATACTTTCATTGGAAGAAGGTTGGTGTTTATTTGGACTTTACCCTCAGGGGAGCATATTTTGTGCATGAGGACTTGAAAGCTGAAACAGGTGCCTGTGTCCTGGCAGGGTGGTGGTGCTTGAGAGTGACAGGGTGACAGCCCCAGATCCTCTGTGTCAGGGGACTGCAGCTCTTCATAGGGGACAGTCATAGGACCCTTGCTGATTGTTTTCACTGTTCTGATGAAGAACAGGTTTCAGGCACAGCATTACCCTCTTTATTAAAGGTTAATGCCTCCGTGAAAAAATTACTTGTTTTGCAGTGTAAAGCTGATCTGGGACGGTGATGTGCACAAGCAACACTTGATATATATATCAAATCCTATTACAAGTTCAGAAGTTTTTATCCAAAAATCTAGCTCCTTGAACTTGACAATGTTTTCAAGAACTACAACTGTTCACATTCTGTAAAAAGCATCCCATGAAACTAGATGGAGCATTGGTATCTGTGACTACCAACATGAAACCCTTGGATATGAGCAGTGGTATAAAGCCACCTGAGCTCTAAATTTTGGATCTCTGTCTTTTTCCTTTCCACCCTGCCTTTGTGCAAGTAGTGCACGGGGCTGTTAATTAGTCTCTGCTAGTTGAAAGAATTCTGTTTGCTTTTAGGAGAAAATTATATTATTAAAGTATGTTTAGAATGGTTCTCAGTTATATAGCTCAGCACCATTTTACATCCCCCTCACTTCATGCTAATCATTCCTACTGAGTAAAATCATTGCTCACCTCTCTTCATGCTTGATTACCTCCTCGAGGCGGCATAAAACAGCTATGATCCTTAGCAATGTTACTGATACACAGAAGTGATCCACCTGCTGCTTTTTTTATCCACACTTAAAGTTCTGAACAATTAATGCTGAAAGCAGCTCTTTCCATATGGAGGAAAACTTGTATCTCAATTTGCAGTCAGTTCAGCTTCATGTAAGTATGGCACCACATTGGCCAGATCTCCAAGCACAGTACTTAATGCCTAGTTACCAAGCTATTGAGAACTAGTTCTTTGAGTTGTTGTTTTTTGCTTTGTATGATACTAATTTTACAGAAATTGGTATGTTGTGTCCTTTGTTTTAAAGCCCAATTTTAGAATAAAAAACAACCCTGTGATTGTTTTTCTCACATCGTCTTCCATGCTGTAAGTCACAGTGCCTTGCAGAATACTCTTGAATCACTTCAGTGTTGTACAGAAAATACATGACCAGGACAGAATTTGCAAACCAGACAGGATTTCTGATGTTTTTGGTCTTTTTTTTTCCTTAAAAAGAACACTATTTCATCAATTTGAGGAAAAGGAGTAAGTGTTAATTAACATTGCCAAGGTAGGTTTGCCAAAAAATAAAACAGCAATGAAAAACTTTGTATGCAAATAAAAAGGGCTAGGTTGAAATCCAAAATACGCATATGTGGAACTGTAAGCACATCATCAGCTGAAAGGCTCAGGTGTTTTTCTGTTCCTTGCACTGCAAGGAAAAGACTTCTATTCTTTAGCTCTCAAGTGAAATAAGAATATTGGCCCTTCTTCATTTTAATCACTTGATTCTCATGAATGAAGCAGGCATGATGGAGAAGAAGGGAAAGGAAAACATTTTTAGTCTGAGATCTTTAAGTCTGAAAAATAAGACAGATGCATTTATATATCATGTCTGTATTTTGTTCATGCAGCCTGAGCTCCGTAAGTGGATGATAAATAATTCTTCATCCTGTATTCTGTGTTTCCCTTTGTTCTTTCCAATTTTCTGGAGAGTATTCACACAATAACTTTGAAGCATGTCAGCGAAGCCAATTTCAATAAAGATGAAGTCTTAAGGCTTGTCCTGGCAGAAGTAACTTACATCTGCTAAGTGCCTACACAGAAACTTTTTTAACTATTGCCAGACTGCTGACTGTGCTGTATGTCAGTCTTGTGATGTTTTATCTTCTGCATGTTTCTGTCATTACACTCACTATGTTGCTCAAGCAAAATCTTTGATACTAGTCATGTTTATTTGACTAAGAATCTCCAGTGTCAGATTATGTCTGTAGAAGTAGTGATTCTTAGAATGTCTAGCTGGGATCAGAGCCAGAAGATTTGGGATGACTTTGAAAGAAAGCTACATAAGATGTGGCCAGTAAGATCTGTGTGGTAGCTAAGAGAATTTAATATAGCTAATTTTAGTGTTGTAGCTTTCAGTGCATCTAAATATGCCTTAGCAATATTAAGTTCTCTTAAATCTGTAACAAATTCATAATATTACGTTGCAGGTAACCAGGTTTGGCACCTGCAATCATTAGATAACTCCTAATTAGTATGAAAGATCCCTGGCATAATAAATCAGTGAAACCACAGGCTTGGAAATGTCTGTAGAATCTTTTCTCCTCTCCCTCACCTGTTGAGATACAGATTTTTGGACACCTGAAATCTTTCATCTGTCTGAGTACATTTTTAAAGTCGGGTGTGACCAGGTCTGCATAATTTCAGTTGAACTGGAGCTAATGGCCCACTGACTTCTTTACCTAACAGAAAGCCTTAGAGTGCTTCTCCAAAAAGCAAGAGATCTGGGTTGAGGTTTCTGCCTGAAAAGGATTGAACTTACCTCTCCAGGTAATTGCCCTTATTACTAAGGCAGAGGCTCTCTTGTGTTAGACCAGCATGCACCCATCCTCCTCAAACACAGCTTGGTGCCAGCAGGTGTTTAGAGTCAGGATTATCCAGTGGTAATCTGGTGTGAAATAGACACTAGTTCCAGGGAGCTGTACTGAAATACTGGTCCTGCTGTTTTCCAGGTAAGTGCTTGTGACAATACACAATAATTTTCCTCTTTCTTCCACAGTCTTCTGTCTCATACGACACTTTGTTTAATGATACTTGCATTTCTAACATCATAGCACCTTGAATTTTAGAGGGGAGATAGCAAATGCTGTTAACCAGGAAATCCTCTAGCTAGGACATTTTCCTAAATGTGAAAGATGGGGTTCCCTGATTGAGTAAATACCAATGGTTAGGGTTTTTCTCCTCTGCGTTTTAACTCAAGCTGTAAGTGTTACCTGAAAGGTGGTTACTGCTGCTGGTGCTCACTATCAAAAGGCCATGAAGGCTGTGTCTCTTGTAGGTGGAGGAACTTAGTGTTCAAGGTACTATCTGTTCTAGAAGTTGACTGTGGTTATCCTAGAATGCCTGAATTTTGTAATTTCTTGCCTCAGTTCATATATCAGTAGCCTAAATTTGACTGGACTTGCTATAGGTCTTTAGAGAGGCTTGTATTCCTCTCTATTAGCTGAACTAAAATGCAAATATTGTGTTTCAAGAAACAGGTTATATTTCTTCCAAAAAGCACTTAAATTCCAGAAATTCACTCTCTGTGTTTTAAAAAGAAAAATGAGACTTCTATTTTTTTTGTAACCTACAACACCTTGGGGTTTTTTGTGGTGAAGTATATTAGTCTAAGACTTCACAGCATCATGAAAAATTCTAAAATGCCTTGTATTCTAAGAAGTAGGGTCTTTTAATCTGACATATAAACTGAGAACTTGCTGTGGATGCAGCTTTAGAGGCCCAAGCCTGTAGAAAGGTTTTCCATCTGTATTTATTTGGTCTTGTACTCACAGAGAAATCAGGCACATGTGCTAATATAATGCTGCGTTGTTTTTTGAAAATATGTATGCTCACAGTGCTTTTATCTAAAAAATGACGGAAATGCCAAACGTAGTTGGAATATGACCACCAGATGAACTCTCCAACTAGTTTATTTGCAGAATTGGTCTATTTGACAGATAAGGCAGTTACATCCTGTTCAGTCTCTTCAGATTGTGAGTCATAGGTCTTGGTCAGTAAGGTGCTCCCAGTAAGCAAAGAAAGACGATGTGGTGGTAGCTGGAATGGCACGAGGCAGATGGGGCAGAAGTAACAGTGTGAGAGTATTTCTGAAATGTGACCCAGCATGAAAGAAGTCAAGAGAGTATATGTAATGGAACTGGTGAAAATAATCTTCTACACTGTTTTTTTATGCTACTTCTACCATGCTGGGTTCTTGTTTAGGCGACTTAGGTTAGGCAAGATGAAAGAGGCTTCAGGACTTTGCATGCATATGAATGTACATAACCCCTGCTCTCCCATAAGCTATTTCTATTTTGCTCTGACTGTGGGGGATCTCTACAACAGATGGATCACTGTAGGAGCAGAAGACTGAAGTAGAATGAGCAAGAAAAAAGAAAAACGGAAACTTTACAATTAAAGAGTACAAAGCACCAACCTCAAGTTTCCACAGAAATACTTTCTAGTGCTTGCTCATAATAGGAAGTGTGGAAGAAATGGAGAGCATGTAGGAGTAGGGGTAACTGAATTGTCAGATTAGATCATCTATGCACACTGTCATGAACTCTGATAGGTGAGGGGGAACAGCACTGGAGCACAACTATGATAACTGGGTTTGCAGAGTTAGGCAGTTGCTAAATTGGCAACTCTGAAGTTGTTAGAAGTTGTTAGCTGTTAGGTAGGAAGGATTTTGGTTAACTTGTGGAAGAGCTGACTAATGTAAGAAACCTTCAAGATCCCATAAATGGTGTTGCTACCATGGCCGCAGATCCCTCAGCATCATGTGAAGTCCTGCTCACACCCATCTCCTTCAGAAAGTGTCTGATCTCACCCCTGAGGTATAATGTGTCAGAAATTTGGCAAGTTGAAGCGTAGCATCTTCCTAGATGCCCTGTTTGAGCTTGACTTTGCTGCATGTCATCTTTGTCTTGCTTCCCATGAGTATTTTTGGGGATTTTTTAAGGCTTTAAGGTAAACCTTGCAAAACAACAAGACTTAAGCATCCTTCCATCTTGCTCAGCAGCTGGAGCAATGCAGTTTTATATGTAGCTGAGGTAGTAGGTTTAGAGGAAATTTTTGTTCATGTGGGATGTTAATTAAACACTTTCAGGAATGCATTAAGCAACTTGTCTAGCATCTGTCAAATGCTGTTGCTTTCATCCCCTTCCCAGGAAGACAAGGGCATATGCAGGGGTGTGTTTTGTTTAGGAATTTTCCAAATAATTGCATACACACAAATTTACATGTCAGTGTCTATTTATGTTAGGGAAGACAAGGTCATAGTAATGTATCTTTATTGCTGGAGGTGCAAGGTTTTGTGTGAAAACCCCTTTTGGATCTTTAATCTGGGAATGATCTTGGGCAGCCCTGGAGAAAGTGCTTTCTCATCCATTGATAAGCCAAATCTCCATGACAATTGGGCTGTAGGTTGTGTACCGTTGCCTTGGTGTTGGTTGGTTACAGATATGGTGGACTTTGTGGTTGCTGTGGAGCTAGGTTCCCTAACCTGGTGAGCTCTGGAAATCTGAGAGCAGGAAAGGCATTCTCCAATGACTTTCCTTAGCCTTGACAATTACATAGAGAGCAGAAAAGTCAGAAGCTTCAGAGAGGACTTTGGAATGTATAAGGGAGATCTAACCCTTTGAGGCTCATATGATCAAGACTAGTGGGAATAATGGATGATAAGCCCAGCTATGGAAAGCTCTGATAAAGTCTGAGTCCATGCTGAGTTTGTTGCTTAGAACTGAAGGATGTGCAAGGAAGCCATGTCTCTCACAGCATATGCTGCTGGCACCCCAGAAGCTCTTGGCATTTTCTGAAAGTGAAAAGTGCCTTTCATGAAGGTTGCTCTTTATTGTGGTTGAGACAACTTCACAGTTAGAGGAGCTGCCATCTTACATGTGTTGTGCGAATGCAGTGTTTTATCTTCTTAAGTCACTGAACTGATGGTTGCAATCCCAAGGATATGTGCTCCAAGAGCTTTGATCTCTTCTTTTTCTTAATCAGCTACTTAGACTTTTAAGGAGTAGGTAATCACTGTTGTCTATAATTGGAGGTTGAATGAAAAAAGCCTTTAGTGTCTGCCAGTGCTGAAATGCTCTAAATGAAGTAATTCTTCAAGGCTTCACTTGAAAAATTAATAATCCAGTTTTTAAGAAGCTGTGAAATAGAGCAGTACGTTGAATGGAGAATGCTCCTCCTTAGAACTTTTAAATAGGAGTAGTAAGAAGCATGTATAGCGCTGTGCTTTCCAAATGCTTTGAAAATAGAAGTGATAATGTGTGGCACTGTGACGCTACCACACAGAGAGAGAGAGACTCACACCTGACTCCAAGCTGGTGAGCAGGAAAAAAGAGAGCTTTATTTTCATTACATGACTATTTATGGAAATCTAACAATGAGCATGGATTGGACAGTGATGATGAGACCTCTTGACACCACTGGTTCATCACAAGTCCATCAATGCTCGCCTCCTCCAAAGAGGAATGCAAAACAATTCTGTTTACCAAAAAGAGTGTGAAAAAGTGTAACAAGAATGTATCAACATCAGAAGGCCAGAAACACCAGGGCAACAATAATGTTAAAAAAATAATTATTTGGTCACTTCTCTCCAAAATGAAAAATTCTGCAGCATTTAAAACCATACTTTTATGGAAAAAAAACTAATTTTCAAATTGGCAAGAGCAGATGTGGTCACTCAAACCACCAACAAAGACTATACGTAGTAAAATCAAATACACTAAGCAAAGTACATTTGTTACTAATTCACAGGCATTTTGGTAAATATATGTCTTGTTTGGAATTGCAAAATGTTTTACATTTAAATTTACATTTACATTACAAATAATTTTGCAACTTTGTATGTAGACTCAACTTGGTTGAATCACAGCTGCTGCAGGAAAGGAGTGCAGAATGACTCAACACTGTTTCTTAATGAAAATTATTTTGGAAGGCATTTTCTTTATGAAATATTGTTGACTAAATAAGTCATGGCTGCTATGTTTATTTACATAGAAAGTTTATGCATGTTATTTACAGGATATGCTTTACATCTTTTTTTCTTTGAGGAAAATATTTGTCTTTCAAGTAGCAAGAGTGGGAAATACAGAAGGCATGGGAGAAATTACAGAAAAAAAATTCAGAACTGTTGACATCCTGCTGATTTCTACTTGGCTTTTAAGTATGGAAACCTTATTTGAAGATCACTGAATTGAATTGATATTGAATTATTTAGCAACTTTAAAATGGGATAAATTATGATTCTCTGTGTCTAAAAGATGTCACCTTATGTGGGAGAAATTCTGAAATGGGTTGATAGAGAATATGAGATTTTTTTCCCTTTATCTGTCTTTCCCTCCCTATTTGGAGCATCCAGCATTTGAGAGACCCAAGGCTCACAACTTGCCCATCTGTTTCCAAGTACAGTCTCTCAATCTTGCATTTGTTTCTTTAACCAGGCTGATCAAAAGGGTAAATATCTGAAGTCCTTCCAACAGCTTGTGGGAAGAAGGCATGCTATTTTAAATGGAAGGGATTTTCTGTCTTGAGTGAATTAAAACATCTGGATCCCTACACTTCTCTGTTACAGTCTGATTGATTTAGTCTAGTCTTTGGCACATGGCAAATATGAAGCCATACGGTCTTCATGCTGTCAGCAAAATTTTTGAGCACATACCCCTGCCTGCCTCCAGCTTTTTCTGGTAGCTGCTACTGTGACCTAAAAGATAAATGTTCCAGGAGCTTTCAGGCTGTTGTGCTCTTCTTGAGCAGATTCGTTGCATTTTTTTGAGGGGTACAATGTCCGGCATTTGGACCAGAAAGCTGAATCCCTCACTTCCCCTGCAGTGCTCAGAGCCCTGATCCAAATCAGATGCCTTGTGCTAGTGCCAGATGTGTAACACTTTCTACCTTACACTTCAGCTCTCTAACTTACACTTACTTACATTGCAGGTTATTTTTTTTAATTTCTCCATAAATTCTGCAAGTGCTTGGCACAACCAGTTCTTAGTATGCTCTAAGTGTGTGATTATATGGAAAACTGTCTGTTTTGAAAAGTTTTTAAACAGAAATTTACTTTCTAGTAACCAAGAGAATGGTGTTAAAGCCATAATGCTCTTGCTAGCACACTTTTTGTTTTGTTTATTTTTTCTTTGAGTGGGAGGCAGAATAAGTATGATATTTATCAAAAATATAGGGGTTCTTCTGTGCTTCCAAATACTCAAAAATACCTAATTGTTTTTAAAGAAGTCTTTTAAATTATTACTCTATTTCAAATTTTTATTTAAAAATAGAGCAGGGAGCATCTCAGTACTAGGAAGAATATTTCTATATTTTACAATATAAAAAGAAACTGGGAGAAGGAAAAATGGTTCATGTAATTATTTTTTTAAAGAACTCTTGCTACTGCTAGAATTTCTCATTAAATAAATGTAGACCACTGTTCTCAGCCTTCTTTTTGAAGTCACTTAAGTACTGTACCCTTGTACTAAGAGCGTGGTTTTTAATTTACTTTTTGTTTTCTCTCTGCTATGAGGAAATCGTAAGGAAAATCTGAAGGATCACTATTCATCACTGAGCCCGGAGGTTTTATCTTCTAATTAGCACTAGCTATGGACAAAATTTTAAAAATCAAAGAACACAATGACATTTCAGAATACCTTTCAGAGAGTGGACTGTTCAGACAGTGCTGTTAATATCTTAGCAGAGCTACTTAAGAACAAAGTTTTCATCCAATTCCTTATACTCATGTCTTATGCTGGTCAGAGCCCTGCAGTCCATTAGAGCCATTCTGCTGAGGCATTAACAAGTGTTTCAGGGAGTTTTAGTAGAAAATGAAGAACAGCATTGGGTACATTATTGACTTCTTGCCCTGCATGTGTCTCTTTTTATGTACTTTAAAACCAAAAAATAGCCACTTCTGCTTTCTTAATCAGAGTTGCTGCTTAGGGTATAAGTACCTGTCCTCTCAAAGAACTTGTCTGTCTATTTGGCTTTGAGTCATTAAAGATCTGCTCTAGCAGGAAAAGCCTGAACTCCATAATCCTGTTGCTAAGTTTTTCCTTTGATTCAGCCACTTAAAAATGAAATGAGACTTTAGAGGCTAATGTACTAGATAGAGAAATGTGTAGTAGACTACTACAAAACAGTAGTGTCCAATTATAAATTGCAGTCACCATCATTGGTGCTGCTTTTCCCAATTTTAAATTAGTTGAATTTTCCCCAAATTCATGTATTGTGCATTTTACCAATAAATTATTGGCCAAACCATGATGAATCCATGTTACTAAGCAGGAGAACAATTATAAGTGTTATTGGCCTGTGCCAAGCCCTCTGCCTGATGTTTACTTTTTTGAGTGCTGATCATGTGTTAAACAGGGTATGAAGCTCTGCAAAAAGCCCTACAAACCAATCTAAAATTAGAACCTAGAGCACACAGGACACTTAAAATGAGATTCATACTGCCTATGGATAAATATCTTAACATTTTCTAGTTCTCAAAGTATTAAAGATGAGTTAGGCATGTATTTTTTAGCAAAGATGATTAGTTCAACCTAAAATATTTCACTTAGTGATGTCTGAGTTAGGATGAGATTCAGCTGAAGCAAATGCTAGTGATACACCTTTGTGCTAGTTTCACTCAGAAAGAAGAAACTCAGAGAGAAGTTTTCTCTATGAGAACTCCCTCTGGGAGTTGATCAGACCAATTAGAGGCTGGTTTAGTTATTGACAGCCTCAACAACCAATTGGAGAAAGTTAGTTTGCTCCATGAACACACATTTTGAAGGAGGTAACCCAGAACTAAGCTCTCTTTTTTTTTTTTTTCTGGCGCCAGTGCAGGTAACACTGGCCCAGCCTGGTCCCACTGCAGGCCTGGCAGGGGCAGGGCCGGGCCCCTGTCTGGGGAGCTGCATGGCCCGGCAGGGACGAGGGGTGGCCATGGACAGTGGCCAGGGAGACCCAGAGAGGGTGATTAATATCCCAGCTGCTCCTTCTCTCCTTTTCCTTTTCCAGTACAGCCGAATTTTTAAGATCTTGGCGCAGTGCCAATATTGCAGCCTTGCTTTCCCTGTGTGAAATCTTAACTTTTTCAATGCTCAGAAAAGACTTGCAGACTTTTCAATCCTCCCTGGAATGAGAAGAGAAAATGGCTAAGTTTCTTTAGATGGAAGGAGAATGAGGAGATGCTGTGAGGATGGCTGAAAAATCCTTTTGTAAGATTGTAGGGATGAACTGATATCGCACTGAAAATTCCTATAAACCGTGGAGAAAAAGACATGGGGGGTTGGAGTGTTCCATTAGATAGATCATTTGACCAGAAGCACCTGTGTTCAGAATCTTTGCTCCGAGGAAAGAAAGGGATCTCGGTTTTCTGAAGCATGGACAGAGAGAAAAGAGATGAAGAGAACTGTTGCTTTGGAACAGTTCATTCTTAAAAGTAATACCCCATGAGTTTAACACGGTCCATAAGCACAGCTTTGGGAAAGCTGTGAGGATGGGAAGAACTTCACGACTTTGCAAGTTTTTTCCCTGGCGGATACAAATAGTGAAAGTGAAGCCACGAGAGGACTGTTTTCCCCTCCCTCCTTGTGGAGAAGTCCCAATGGCCTGAGAAAAGGAATCTTCTCTCTCCGAAGTGAACTGAATAAAGGACTATTTAAGTTGGGAACTGACTGAAGTAGTTCTTTCTATGTTTGTCTTGTTATGAAGGTTAGGAGAGGGGAGGAGAGAGTGGTCTGAAGATCTTGTTCTGAATTTGTTAGTTTTTTTCTCCCTCTTTCTTTTTGTAGTTAATAAAGTTTTTTTTATACCCTTTTAAGTTTTAGGCCTGCCTTGCTCTTTTGCTCCTGGTTCTGTCTTACAACAGAAAATTAACTATATTTAAATTGGCAAATCAAAACTTTGACAATCTTAAACTCTTTTGAATTTTCATGTGAGCCAACATATTTTTAGTCCTTTTGAGGTTAGATTGTTGGATAAAACCCTTTGTACAGAGTTCTTCAATATTTAAAGCCAGAACAAGCCTTACTGAATCTTGCATCATTTCCAGAATGAATAAAATTTAAGAAGAAATAATAGAATTTGTTTTATTCTTCATTGTGTATTATGTCTCACATGAGTCTGATATTCCATTCTTCTGGGATTATATATTTCACTAATTAAATAGAAGCTCATAATATGTAAAATGCCAACATAAATACAAGGAGAGAAATTCAGGTACAAAACTGGGCTTAGACTCCACCTCATGTGCTCTGCTACTCCGGTTTGAGGTGGCCTTCTCCAACTCAGTAGTTGTAATAACTCAACATTACACTTTTAATGAAAACAACCAAGCAAAATAGGCATACAAAAACAAGATCAAGCCTTATTCCATGTTTCAGATATTTCAGTTGTTAAATTTTGAATGTTGTGACTCAAAATCTGGCAAGAATTAGTGTGAAAAAACATGCAACTTGAAATGCTCCAGTAAACCTTCCCTATTTAGGGACTAGCTTTGAAATCACTTAACATATGGCTTCATGTCATATCCAGTCTTGTTAATCTCTGCATCTTTACGACTGGAATAAAGTAAAACCAAGTGTTGGATGGCAGTCTGTGTCCCCTAAGGGGGTGGTTGGTGTATCTCTGGTGTAGCTGACTGCTGCAGCAGAGAATGAACCCCTGCATCGGCTGAGAGCATATGCCTGATCTCAGCTTTGACTATTCTCTGTGCCTTTTCAGAAGTCAGCAAACTCTGATATTGGCAGTTTGAGGAGGAGTCTGAGTAGATGTCTGTGGGACCTTGGTGATGGGTTTTAGCAAGTGAAGATGCAGATGTGTGTTTGAAATGGTTCAGGGCACCAGCCACTGAAAGCAGAAGAGCAATGCTTCATTTTTCAGCGATCTTCAGAGAGATGGAGTTTGTTCAGAGAAATAGACCATGCAAAGATTGAGAGACTGGTGACATCCTTTTGGCAAAAGAACAATAAAAATTATTGCTCAAAGTAAGAAATTTTTATCTGCACTTCTGTTGCTTTTGGGTTTAGTATTTTGTACGGAGAGCTAAATTACAAAAGGGAAGAAAAGCAGCATCTTATCAAACTAAGACACTTGTAAAATTTGGGAAGGCTTTTGGGCAAATGGTGTTTTTATTAAAACTGGCATAGAAAGATTTATTATGTATTTTTATGTAAAATAAGTCTATCTGAGTGGGGATTTATTTTGTTTGTTTGCTTTTTGTTTTTCTGTTTTTTTTAGACGAGGAGTGAGAAGTTAAGAGATGTGGGGATTGCTTCCTGCAAAATAACATTTCCTTTTCTTAGTCATCTTCATTGATTTGAGTATCCAGAGTTTATTCTGGAGCTTCATGGTTGAGTATTTCCACTCAATTTTAACAAGCATATTTGAGCATTGAATGACCATATCAGGTTTTAAGATACACACAGTGTGAGATGCATTGGTTCTGAGGATGTCTCTGAGGGGAGGCATTAAAAACCACATTTGGAAGGAGTTGTTGCCTGTACAAGTACCTTGGAGCATTTGGAGGCTACAAAGAAAACAGGGAACACTTGGCAGCAAAAGCACAAACACTGGTGTGAACTATAATAATGAAATAACAATCTAAAAAATTAATCAGACTAAAAGAAAGTTACAAATTTGAATGCTCAGTATGAATTTCTTATACTTTTTAGTGGAAGGGCTTGTAGTATTTTATTTCATACAGGTAAGATATTAATGGGCTAGAATGTCAGACACAAGGGGATAATATAAAAGGAACAGCTAAAGTTTTATCTATTAAACAGATTTTTCCAGTCTGATTTTTTTTTCTTTACATCATTTTTCAGCTGTGCACTCTGGATATTATTTAACTTTCCCTTACAACTGTTTTTCAGCTTCAGCTATTATATGACTGTAAAACTGTGCTTTTGGGATGGGACTTAAAATTTCTTTTTGCAATTTGTGAGCTGCACCTTGCTATGTTTAGAAGGCAACTGCTATTGTTTTTCAAACTACTATTTTACATGTGAGGATTTGGAAATGTTTAAGATCCAAAAGGCACTATGAGTACCAAACTAGAATAGAAGGGACTATTTTCAGTTGGAAGGGACCTACTGCAATCATCTAGTCCAACTGCCTGACCAATTCAATACTGAACAAAAGCTAAAGCATGTTATTATTAGAGTCTCTTTCTCAAAGTCTAAAGTTGTAATTACTTTAAAGGATTTTTTTTTTAAATGCCAGTGTTTACATGAATAATGCAATACAACTTTCAGTCTGAAGCCAAAGCACTGTTAATGTATTTGCAATAAGAGAGATCATCAAGGTGAAGAAGGTGAATGATGATTGCCTTTTCCTCCCTTCTGTGCCATGCAGTTCAGAGCAATGCATAAGGAGCAGTGGGGAGCAAAAGGCTGACTTAAATGCATGTACTAATTATTTCCTCCAGCAACACTTCAAGAAGTTGTGAGGTTTTTAATCTGTTTTGTGGAATTCTGATAAATCAAAATTTCATGTCTTATTGCTCCAAACTGAGATAGTAATGCAGTGATTAGGACTTTTCTTTTTGTAGATAACCAAGAAAGGGCATGTGTTCTCCTGAGGTTACAGGTCTGAGTTCTTTGAAAAGTTTTCTGGGAGTCTGTGTGCATTTTGGTGTTGGGGACCTGCATAGAGAAGAAAACTGCAGTGAAAACATCTGCAAGTGTGTACCTTGAGGTGAATCAGATACACTTTAACATTTAGTTAAAATATTTCAATTGCTATATCCATAATGGCATGCAAATATACAACAAATGGATGTTTATATGTATATGTGTGTATGTATATGTAGTTTTCCAAAGATCACCTGCGAGCGAGGAAGTTCAGTCTTTGGCATAAATCTTTGCATTTACTTTTAAAGTTTATTTTTTAAAAAAGTTTCCAGGCGATTTGCAAATTAAGGGAAAGGGTTTTTTTGTTGTCTTGTTAATCCTTTTTTTTTCAAAAAAAGAGTAATCAGTGCTTTTTTAATCTTAAATAACATTGTTCTGTTAAACACAAATGCTCTATACTAATTGAAAGCCATGGGCAAATGCAAAGAATAGTAGATCTATGTGTTTTCTTCTTGCGTCATACTTTTACCTGAAATCTTATTGTACAAAATATTTCTTACTTGATTTTGAGAATAGAGAAAATGTTTTCAGTATTTCACTGTAAAATCCTACTGAAAATATTTCAAAAACTTTGATTCTTTCTTGAACATCTGTAATCACTTCTGTTTTTCACATAATGCTCAAACCACTGCATGTTAATGGCAGTTAGTTGAACTGAAGATATAGTGACACTTTTATGGTATTTCTCTTTATTTCCTGGAGCTTAACTCTGTTTTTCTTCTCCTCTGCTTATGCATCTGGAATCTTTTCTCATGTTCTTGGTGCAGAAGCCTTCAGCTCTGAGTCGGGACAACAGTCATCTGAAAGAAACTATTCTTGTCTGTTCTTATTTTTTATGCACTTGTTTGCTGCTGTTTGATAAGGCTGTTAGAGAAGGTATTAAAAGTCAGGGGCTGGGTAACTGAAGCCATGAGCTGCTCTCAGGAAGGTCTGTAAGAAGAGGAAGGTGGTCATGCTCCTATATGAAGAGTGGCACAGGAGATGCTAGGAGGGACTGTGCAGCAGCCACAGGAGAAGAGTAGAGCACTCTCCAGTCTTGTTATCAGCAGCTTTATGTAGTTAATTAATTAGTTTAATTCTTGTCATCTCTTTATCTTCTGTGATCTTAATTGCTTGGCAAAGACTTTGTTTTACTGTGTCAGGGTTTTTAATGCTGTCAGGGTTTTGAGGTGATAACCAGACATTCATTGACATTTTGCCTTATTCTTGTCTCCCTTGTTACATAAGTAAGGTCAAAGTATGAGTGAAAAAGGCTTCACAGCATTGCCAGGTAGAGAGGTCTTGGGTTGTTCCTGATATTTTGAGTTGCGCTGTAAGTATAGAGGCAGGTTGAAGAGCAGCTGGTGGAATCTGTGTCATGTAAACTTTTCAGAGATGATTCCTCTGAAGGAAACTCAATTGTTTGGGATCTGAGCCCAAAAAGTTGGAGCTGAAAGGCTGGATCAATGAATAATAAATAGTATTGTGGAGTAGAGCCATGGCTACTCACCATTGACTAGCTGGGTATTCTGTTAATGACTCTGTCCGTGTTTGTTTGTTGAAAGTAGTCACACAGACTCCTTGCTATACCTGAACATATTCATTAAGAAACAGAGGACATAAGCAGATCCTGTTGCAGGATCTGTCTCCTTTTTCCTCAGTGCTGTGTTAAACACTGCTGTATACTGGGTGCTCAGAGGGTACTGCTTATGCAAATATTTGCAATAGTGGGGGTGGTGATTCAATGCAACTCTTCTTGGCTGGTTGTAGAGTTTGAAATTTGAATGATTATTGTACAAATTGACTTGTGATAGAATGCTAAGTGGCTATAGTAGTATATTTCATTTTGTTTCCTCAATTTGAATGATTACATACTCTAGTATTTAAATCTAGTATTGCATAAAGCAATATTATTTAGACTGTAGTGAATAGTATCCTCAGATTATATGTGCTGTGCTGCAGCTGTGATGACCAAAAGATGATGGCTCTTTCCTCTGGCCTTGCATGCTTTCGTGTAGAGTATAGCTCACCTACTAAATCTACTCTTGCAAGTGTTGAAACTGCTTGGGAGGCAGTGCTATAACTTATGCCTTCCTGTGACTCTGCTACTGATTAATTATTGCTGAACTTTGTGTCTAATGAGAGCTTTCACTACATGTATTTTGCCATTGAAGAATTCAGGGAGTTTTCAGAAGCAAGATCTACAGGCCATGGTGCATAATGCTAATTCAACAAGATTATGACTTCTTCATAATGCAAACATGCCTTTCTGCCTCCTCTTTTCTGATTTACTTTATTCAATAATGTTAGCTGCCGGTGATGTTTAATTAGTTTAATTACTGTTGTTGATCCTGTCAGGAAGTTTCCTTGGATTGATGCAGACAATTTCTAATCCAGCTGTTTAATATTGGCTCATGGTTGATTATAAATTTGAAAGTATTGTAAGAGTCTGGGAAATCTAGATAATAGCACTTGATAATAGTTTTAGTGCTTAATCAAGCTGAGCATTCTCATTTACATATATTTCCTGAAAAGCCAGCACTGATTGAGAATGACAAAGGTTAGTTTCAGATCATAAAGGTGCTTTGAAAATTAGGAAACAATTGACTTCTCTGGGTGTGGACATCCAAAAAACTGTGAGACAAAGCTATGCTGCTGAGTCATGCAATGAATCAGATTTACCCATTGATAAGAAATGGGTTAATGAATGTGTTTTAACAAAAAGGACAAGGAGAGCAAGGTGAGAGAACTTATGCTGGTGAGTTAAGACCTCAGCTGCCTTCCCTCCTGCTCCATCAGCCTGCCATGTCAGAACCCTTAGCTGGGTTTTCAGGACCAGTACCTGCAGTGTCTAACCTACATGGTTTGCCTACAGTTAGTCCACACTTACAGGTTGGTGTGCAGCATACAAGAGTCCCACTGCTAACTTGATCTGCTGCTCCTGGCAAGGGCTGTCTGTTGCTGGGAGTATGCCATTTACCTGATCTTTAAATAGCTCTCTTTTTAGGGAGGAGGCCCTGGAGTGCTCCTCTCCAGGGCTGTGCAGTCAGCTGCTGCCTGCTGCCCTTGACCTTGCCTGCTTCTCATGAGCCAGGAGCCCTGAGACTTTCTTCTCAAGGCCCATTCTCTGCCCATCCTGGACTTGTGCTTGGGATTGCCCTGGACCTTGCACTTGTCCTTGTTGAACTTCATGAGGTTTGCAAAGACCCATCCCTCAAGCCTGTGAAGGTCCCACTGGGTGTCATCCCTTCCCTCCAGCATGTTGACCACAGCACACAGCAAACCTGCCAAGGTGCCCCCCGATGGCAGTGTCTGTGTCACCAAAGGCATGAAACAGTACTGGTCCCAGTACAGACAGTACAGACACTTGAGGGTGTGTATTCACAATATACTATATGTACACAGAATATATTATAAAACATGGGCGTATCTAAATATTTCTGGATCTGTCATGTAACATCACTGTCCAACTATGCAACATAGCCTGTTATTGCTTCTTGGTTAAATTCTGGCCTTTAAATGACAAGAGTTTTAACAGTGATTGTAGCTACTCTGACACTTCAGTCTATGCTTGTTTGTTGATATAGCTCTAATCTACTTACTCATGTATAGCTTTTGAGACCAGGCAAGTGAAATTACAGTATTAGGACATGAACAATCTCAGTGTTAAATATTTCCACAGGATTTCTTTTTTCAAAATCAGGTTGCCAAGCATCATTACAAATGATCTGGTAATGATATACTATCTTAAAAAAGATTAATTCCATTATTTTCATTTGGAAATAGGAATGTCCTGTTGCTATAATAATTCTCAGAAATTCACAGAAAAATAAAAGTATTATAATAATTAACAGAAATAATATTTCTCCTGTTTATTGAAAGACTGAAAGTGTTGTAAACGTTCTTCAATTCTCGTTTGAAATGGTTTTTTAACCTATGCATTTTTCTTTTTGGTCTGGCTATGCAAAATTTGAACTAAATGGATATTATTAAAATAATGAAGATTTCTAGAAGTTAAAAAAAAAAAACCACAAATAAACCAAACTATCTATTCAAAAAATGAATCTGCATACATTATATTTTCACAGTTGTTTCCAAGAAAGTAACTGAGCAAAACAGATCAGAAATGAGCTGCTATATTTAAGACAAGGAAACCTAGAAAATAATAATGCATAGAAAAAGTTCTTCAGATATTTTAAAGATAAGAATGAAAAATAGATCTTTTTTTTTAATGTGATTTTACAAATTTCACTTATTAGTTTTTACAAGCTTTCACCTATTGTGATTAAGCTGGACCTCTTTGTATTACCTGTTACAGAGAGAGAAAAAAATTTATTAATTTACTTGAAAAACAAGAAGATATCAGCCTCTTATGTGTAGGTGTCTTGGTTTGAAAGACAGGTATTTGCTAAGGAAAGGCAAGAGCCCCTTCCCTGAGATGGAGAGTGCAACTCCCTCCATTCCAATTATTATAGTTTTGGAATCAGGGTCTCTCAGGCAGAAGATATGGGGATAGGAATAACAGTTCTTTACTAATATAACTAACAAGGCAAACGAAACAACAACAGCTATAAAAACTGACAACAGAACAGAGCAGTGTAGCTCAGTTCCAGTCCCGTTTGGCCAAGGCCCTCTCCCTGCGCTCAGTTCCCGGTGCTGTGGGCAGGGCAGGGCCCGCGCAGCTGAAGGCGCTGGGTGATGGCGGCAGCGGCCCAGGGCTGAGAGGGATGGAGGAGCCGCTCCCCCCTCACGGTGTCGGTCGTGGTGCTCGGCAGAGTGCCCGGAGGCAGTAGGATGAAGCGGGAAGGCAGCAGAGCGATGTCTGACAGCAGGAACGTGGCTCCCGGCGCTGGGATGGCGGGGAGGGTGGTAGGCAGCAGCACCGGCCGCCTTCCTCCGACTCCAGAGCGAGCGAGAGAGCGAGAGAGCCCAGGCCCCTGTGCCACCTCTCCTTTTCCGATGTTCCCCCTCTCCCCACCCCTGCGAGAGAAAACTGTTACCTTAGCTATCTGAGCTAGGGTGTAGCCACAAATACTTAGCCTAACAATGGGAAAAATTCCTCAGAAAGAAAAGGGAAAAATTCAACCCCCAACAGTAGGTACCATTGGGAACATATTTGTTGACTTTTATAATTGCAGCTTAGTGAAATGCTTTATATTCATGTGAACCATTCAAAGGCTATTAGAGCCACTTTTGTCTTGTAAAATGAGACAAAAATCATGTCTGAATTTTTTTTTTCCTTTTTTCATTAATGTCATGAGAATAAACAATAGCCTGATTTGAAGCAATAATAATACCATGGAGCCAGACAGAGTGAATCCTTTGTTTGAGAGTAATATGAAAGGTTACTGTCCACCCTTTCCTTAATCTGCCTCTACCAGAGAGCACAGATTGTTTTCAAGCTCTCTTCTCTCTCTGAAACAGTGGCAGCCAGTCATTGTGATCTTGCCATTTACTTTTCATAATAATAATGGTCTTGCAATATATTAAAAAAAAAAAGCATAGTTTGATGAATTTGCTTTTGGGTTAACTTTAATTATCTGCACTGCTTTGATGGGTGAAAAATTTGACTGCATGCTTTTAAAATAAAGATTTTGAAAACCAAAGATAACAAGAAAAAGTGAGAGTGGCATTATCTGAATATCTTTATAATTTTTCTGATAATGAAAGAAAAGAAATCTGCTAGATTTTTACACAAAGTGGCGTCTTGTAGCTGTCTGCCCTTAGGTGTGGTTACTGCGCTAAAAAGAGAGAGAAAGGACAGCAACACACATGGACCTTTTTAGGGGAAAAAGGCCAACTTTATTTTAAAGCATGTTACTTGGAGCTAGGACAGGACAGTAGCTCATTGAGCAATTGGGAAAAACATCCCTGGGACAGTACCTCAGGATGTATCCCACGGGAAAGACACCAGGTGTTAATCTTTATTATGAATTCCACTTTGTTTTTCACCATACTATCACCCTGGGAGACTGCCTCCCTAACTGAAACTGCAGTCAGCTTGTCAGCCTGAGAATGGACCTGAGAGTCAGGAGAAATCCAGGCCTGGAAAAGAATTTCCAAGCTATAATTCCCTAGCTCTCTAAATGTGTGTGTCCACGCTTAGGAATGTGATTTAAGTTCCTAATTAACATGGAAAAAAGTTTTTTGGTGTTTTCCTGAAATACCTTTCGAAACACACATACCTTTACCAGTCACATGAAAATTTCCATTTCATGACTTACAAGGATAACCTCTTGCAGTCAGCAAGGAATCCTAAAAGCTTTGCTTCTTTTAAAGTTTCTCTCTCTCAAGTGAAAATAAATACTGTTTCACTGTGCACCAATTGAGCCTTTGGAGCAGTTAGTGATATACTTCAAACTGAATTAATTGCAATTGGAATTGATATCTCAGCATTTATCTCATATTGGAATGCATAGAGGATCTAATAACATACTAAAATATTACTTGAAAATTAATTTTCTTGCGGAAGAAAAAATAATACCCCACAAAACTAGCTCTTAGCAATTTCCAGACCATTATATTTTAATTGACAGATGTGACCATAATCAGTCTGAAAGAAAAGTATGGACTCCTGTTTATGTCAGTTGTGGTTGAACCTCTGTTTTGATGTGCAAAATTTAGTTTGTAGTAAACATCTGTATCTTGAGGAAAAGCATTTTAGCCCTGTAATATGTAATATGAAATGTTTCCCAGTAATCCTTCAGTTGAAAGAAGCAGGGGGACTGAGTTTTGGTAAGGAGAAACTGATGAGAGTTTAAATTTTGTTCTGCTGTGTATGCAGTATCAAACATTACTTGGGCTGTTACAGCTGCAATTTTCTGTGTCTAGAGTTGCAAATCAGATCCCTGATTTCTCCATGTCACTGTTGCTTTCCAATTTTTCACCTACAGCATTTCTTGAGAAAGGAAGTTCCTGTGAGCAGCCCCACCTGGCCTGAGACCATGATACTTGGTCATGAACAGACAGAAAGTGCTTTACAATTCTGTTTATAGAGTCTGCTTGTGTTGGAGATAGTGGCAGTAATTTTAGTTTGCCTTTGAGCAGTGGATTTAAAGGAACATTTTTCTGGTAGCCTAAAAAGATAAATTTTCTTCAAACTCAGTAGTAAACTAGTGCTCCTAGGGAGGAGGAAGCAGAGTCTTGGAAATTGCCTTTTATAAATAAAACCTAATAAGTCATAAATATAAGGACTAGTCACAATCAGATCCAAGTTCTCATTTTGTCAGTACAGTATTATTCTAATCCATATTTTGTCTGCATTTTAACCTGTTGTGCCAAATAATTGTTTTACCTTGCACCACATTGCTGTGTGGAGCTACTTAATCTGTTTTGTGATTAAAGACTTTGAAGTTCTATACCAAACTGTAAAAAAACTTTATCTTACAAACACCAAAGACATTGTCTAGAATATAGCCAAAATTTCATTCCAGCATTTTTCAAAACTACCATGATAAATGGTAGTAAGTATAGTATGTTTAATTTCACTTGATATAACTGAAAAAGAAATCAATAGAGTAATAGAGTAAAACACCCTTGAAGGTGGTGAACTCCACTGTGAGCCCCTTCTCAGTAGAAGCTGGGAGAGCTAACTGGGGAAGGAATGTGTTTGCTCTATTCTGACTTTCTCCCTTTCTCTGGATACTGATCATCTGGAGAAGGGACCTTGAGCTTGATGGTCCTTTGGCTTCAGTCAGCACAATTCTTATGGGAGGATTTTGTATTTGCTGGGATTTTGGTGAAGTCATACTGTCTTGGTTTGAAAGACAGGTATGGTCTAAGGAAAGGCAGGAGCCCCTTTTCTGCGATGCAGAGTGCAACCCCCCTCCCTTTTAATTATTTTAGGTCCAATTCAGACACCTTCAGGCAGGAGATATGGGGATAAGAATAACAGTTCTTTACTGGTATCTAACAAAGCAGAAAAACAACAACAGCTATAAAAATTGGAAACAGAACAGTCTAGCGCCGCTCCAGTCCCTTCTGGCCGCAGGCCGTCTCCCTGTGCTGTTACCGGTGCTGTGGGGGCAGGGCAGGTCCCGCGCAGTTGAAGAGGGCTGGGTGATGGCGGCCGCGGCCCAGGGGTGAGAGGGGATGGGGAAAGTGACTCCCCCCTCACGGTGTCGGTCGTGGTGCTCAGCAGAGTGTCCGGAGGTAGTAGGGTGAGGTGGGAGAGCAGCAGAGCGATGTCCAAAGGCAGGGAGCGTGGATCTCAGTGCTGGGATGGCAGGGGAAGATGCCAGAGCGGAGCCCAGGTTGTCTTCCCACTCCAGGAGCCAAGCGAGAGAGAGAGCCCAGCTCCAGACCCCCCTATCCCACCTTTCCTTTTCCGGTTCCCCCCCCCTCCCCCTCCAGCCACCCCCCTACGAGAGAACATTATCTGTCGTTTTAAGGTGTAGCCACAATTACTTAGCATAACAATGGGAGAAAATTCCACTGAAAGAAAAGGGCGTAATTCAACCTCCAACACATACTTATTAGCAGTCAAAGCTGCTGCCCAGGGTGTATGTGCATCAGAGCCCAACATCCTCCTGTGACAGCTGAGCTTCCTGACCCCGGTCTGCCTCGACTGTGTGATCATAGTCAAATCCAAATGTCTGTTTTCCTTTTGTAAACTTTTCATAACCCTGAAAAAATCCGTATTTTCTGTAGGCCGCATGATACCTACATGGATGTTTGTTTGTTTTTTGTTTTAAGTTAGCTAAAAAAATACGAAAACATTTTCCCTGTTGGGGTATTACTGAAAGTATTAAAATGAGTTTGTGTTTTTTCCTAATGTGTCATGTTTGATAAAGCTTCTTTTTACAGCTTGCTGATTAACATACTCTCTTCTGAGGGTTTTGTGGGTCTTGTGTTTTGGGGTTTTCTTTCTGGATAAGGTTCCTGTTTCGTGTGTGTGTGTTTTGTGTTATGTTTTAGTAGTGTCCATAGCCTATTTCAGATAAACCAGGCACAGTGACTTTCTTCTTTTGAGAAGGCTAAACTCAAATTATACTTTACATTCTGCTGAGCCAGATGTGCCAAAATTATTTAATACATAATTGCCCTTTAACTTACTCCTAAAATATTGACTGCAGATACAGATATTAAAGTAGATGTAATGGAATTTTGTCTGGTGATAACTGAGAATGATGAGCAGTGGCAAAGATCTCTTACATATAACACCTGTTGAGTTTGGAAGCTGTCTTTGAAAGAGCCCTAAGGCATCTCATTCTCTATCTGCTGACTTCAGCACACTTATTAAGGCTAATGTTTCACTGATACCATTGGCAAAAAATATAGACAAAGGAAAAAAGCCAAAGGGGCTGCTATCCTGCAGCACTAGCCGCTTTGCAGTATGCACTGGAAAAGTTTGAGAAGGCACAAGTAATGCATAACCAGCCTACTGTTGACTCATTTATGGGGAGTGATACCAAAAGAGCAATGACACTGATTAACAATGAGGCTGATATCACTTTGTGTCTTGGGCAGGAGTGTAATTTGTCATTAAATAAAAAAATCCTGGAAAACAGTTTATAACTTATGCCCTCAGATTAACTGGAAATGTTTTTCTCTGCTCCAAAGCCCCTAAGTGTTTATGATATGTTATTCTCACAGTTCATGGTTAAAAATGGTATGTATACACTTTAGTGAAATGTGAGTACCAGGATCTGAATGGATAGCAAGATGTCTGCATTACAGAGCTAAGAGCATTTGTGTCTGTACTGGGATATCTGAGCTATTATATCACTTAATGTATGAAAAGTTAGACTGATGGGAAAATGCATAACGAGTAGAAACACTGAAATATCATTAAGAAGAGACAGGCAAGTGGATGGTTTTAGGGACACGTATCCTAACTCACCAGACTTCTGTGGTAAACATTTGTTAGAGAGAATTGCCTTCTGAAGGCCTTCAGAGAGGCTCAGTAGCCAAACACATTATCAGATTTATGATGTTTCCTAAAGTTAGAAAAACATGTTTCCATCTTGTAAGTAATAATTAATAATAGTCTACAGAAGTTAAAGCATTATTTGACTTTCTTTTTCTCAAATAACAGTTAGTGATTATAGGTTTTTAAAAAGTAGAAAAGAATATTTCCTATTTGCAACTCTCACGATAATAAATAGAATTCTCCTTCTATGTCTATTGAAACTCAGGTTAAAGTTTGCTTGCTTTTCGCTTGGAAGGGACCAGTTAAAAAAAAAAAAAAGACCTCTTGAAATTCTTGATTGGTTCAGGGCTCTAGTTTGCAGTTCATGGAATCTACTGAAATCAGAGATGATTATTTAACCTATGACAGATGGAGCCAGGATGTCTGTATCATCAAAGAGAGGAAAGATGAAATGTGAGTGAGCAGATCTCAGTAAATATGAGAATAATTGGAGTGTGCATGCAGAGGGGATAAGGAAGGATACATTGCTGACACTTTTTTTTAGCCATCGGCTTTGAAGCCAGCTACTGGTCTGTGTAAGTGACCTCTACAGCTTAAGCTAAAACAGGTTAGAGGGTTAGATAAAAGCCTAGTTCTGTATAAACCTTTCAGGAACACCTACCTATCCAGAGCATTTTTTACAATGACAAGACAGTTGTGCTTCTTGCAGAGGATGAAGTACATGATCTGAATTTGTCTTTTCAATTTGACTTTGGTAGTAAGCTGGAGTTTTTAATATACTTTAAGGGTTTCCTCTGGCTTCTATTTTTAAGTACACTCATCTGGTTAGGAAAAAAAAGTCTTGATCAAATATATAATTAAATTCTGTATCTTTGAAGTGCTGAATGTTGTTCATTATTGGAAACATGAGGCAGTTAAGACAGCTATGGACTGGATTCAGGCAGTCAGGTTATAACATACTTTTAACTATTGGAGATGACGCTTAAAACTAATTACCTAGTTTATAATGCTCCTACTACAAACCTGTTCCACAGCCTTGTTTTGTTGATATGGTAGTCATAGATGGCCTACCAGTTTCCAAAGTAAGTGGTTTTATAGCCCTTATTGCCAGTATCAGCCTTTTAGCTTAAATTAGTCCTGTCTTTCTAGAGTTTGTTGCTACAAAATAATTTTAAATACTCAGAGCATTTCTTGATGTTGGTACATCAAACAAAGCAGGTTCTTCTGTTTTGCTTGCAAAATTTAGAATTGTGTCATTGTCCAGGCAAGAAAGTTGGGGTAAGATAAAGCATAATGTTGAATTAGAGCAGGAATTAGGACAAGCTGAGTGAGATGTACTGGGAACTGCCTTGTGGATAGTAAAGGCTCTTGTATCCTCTATTCAACCTCCCTCCTTTCTGGTGTTTGAAGCAGACAGAAGATTCTGTATCTTTCCGTTACATGGATGTCAGTACCTCCCTGTGAAACTTCATGATGGAGTGTTTCTGTTGCCCTCCTGATAGTGCTATGGAGATCAACAACCTCCAATTGTCCTCAGTTAGACTTAATGAAAAAGATTATGAATCTAATGAATCTCAAAATCACTGCTGTTGGTTCCTGTGAGTTACATTATACCAGATGATAGACTTTGAAGTAGGGTGGTCCTCAATTTCTTTTTAAGCTTTTATTGTACCAGTTTTATACATTATTTATACTGAGAAAAGATGAGGGAAGGAAGTTGAAAACTCAAGTGGCCAGGAGTTAAGGAATTGTCAGATTTCTAAATTCTCTGCATGAACATACAGCATAATTTGGCCTTCAGTTATAGGACTACAGCTGTGAGATTTTAGAGAAAAGGGGTTGTGGTCAAAAAAGGAGTTGAACAGATTATGCTAGATTTCAAATTGCTTTGAAAACAGAAAACTACTTAATTGAAGCTTCTTTTGTACTGGTTTGGCTTTTTTTTTTTAGCAGATGTGTGTTTGTCCCTTGGAATATCTGCTTCTAAGTTTGTGCCATATCTTGAGATGGCATAAAATACATCTTGAGAAACATTTGAAGGACAGTATTTAACTGAATTACCAAAGCTGTTTTTGATGTTTCATATCTTAACTTTCCAGTTTCTCAGTTTAGATTGTTTGCTTCCAGACATCATCTTCAGTTTGTTCTGGAATTGGTTTAATATTGCTTTGGAGAGCACAGGGGATCTGGGGAGGACTGGTCATGATTGTAGTGTAGAAGGTGTGGTGTAGACCATCAGCAGGTGCCAGAGATCCTCCTGGAGCCACAATTTAGAGTTTGCTGCTCCTTTTCCCTTGCAGCAAGCTAGCTGAGTCACTTGCCTGTGTGTACAAGAGTTATGTGAATATAGATGGTTATGTTTGTAAAGATGAATTAGGCAAATTGCCTAAAGAGATCTGGTGAAGAAAGAATTCTGGAAGCAGGTGGGAGGCTAGGCTACCTGGAACTACTTGTGAAGGAAAATGTTTTTTCCCCTCCCTATTCCAGCACATTAAAAATATGCTTGTGACCATGTGCTGTCCCTGTTCACATCCTCTGTATCTCTCACTATAAATATGGATTTAGGAAAATGGTTCCCTTCACAGGCCTCTGCTTGCCTGTTTGAGGACTAGAGGTGCTAACAGGGGCTTAGCCAATGGGCAGGTTCTCTGTCCTGCAGATGTCTTTCAGCTGCCTATTTGCACTTGTTTGACTACTGCTATTTCAATTAGCAGAAGAACATTGCCTAAAATTACGGCTTCCACTATAAGTTAAAATTACTGATTACTGTTTCAAGAGCTAGTTAATAAAAAAAGGAGCAAAAATCAACTAGAAGGCTTGGCTGAATCATACAGCTTTCACATAGATAGCTTTGCTCATAATGAGCTGAAAAGATAGTTCCCTTAAGGTATCACAGAAGGTAGAGCTTGAAGGTTTTCTTTTCCTTTTCAACTGTCAGCCTTGAGTCTTTAAAGTTAGCTTGAAAGAATGTGTTTATTTTTCTTGTAGAACTTTAAATCTCTGCTAAACAAACATATTGAACAAGGCCACTTGCATCGTAAGCTTCTTGAATTATCAGCAGAGCAGCATGAAAGAGCTCCGTTCCTGTCCTGATAACAGTGATAGATGTGAGAGACCCTAAAGAAAAGTCCATTATCTATCTTCCTCTTTTTATCAAACAAGCAGAGTGCCCCAGGTCAATTCTGGAAGTTAAAAAAAGAGCAAAAAGCAATTAAGTATTCATTACTCATGTTTGAAAAAATAATTTGCAATATTTTTGGCAAAAGAAAAATGTTTTTGAAAACCATGCTCAGAAACAGGACCAGTTGCTGTGTATCATATTTGGTAGTTTTAGGAAGGGAACTGAAGGGGAATATAAGCTTTTTTCTTGTTTTTTCTGTATGTCTGTATGAGTATAGTTATTTCCACTGAAAGCTATATTGCCATGTAATCGTCCATGAATCATCATAGATTTATAAAGATAGAATTAAATAAGTGAAGTTTGACTGCCATAAAGGCAGTGAAGGGAGGACCTGGCTGTTGAATTAATTGCCATTTGAATTGGAAGATTTATCGAAAAATATGTAATATATTTTTTTAATTCAGTGCAATTTTTAGGAGTTTCTAACCACAATAAGATTTTGCAAAAAGCCAAGTAATGCTTAAGCAAACAATATGTGCTTAGCATGACAGCAGTAGCACTACTGAACTCTTTTAATGAGTTTTCCATTAGCCACTTCTTGATTTTTTTGTGGTCATTGTAACTGTAGAATTTATTCCCAACATCTATTTTATTTTAAATAAAAATCTTTGTATACTGATGAGTAAGTAGCAGCATCGTTTTAAACTCATCAGTGATACAATTTCGCTCAGGGGATCGAAAGATCAGGGAAGTAAAAACTATATTAAAACCAATCAAATAACAGATAACTGCCAAATCTCTGAAAAAGCTAAAAGTACTTGTAAAGGAAATGTACCCTTGAAGTGATTTGCCAAGGTAATTTCTTTCTCTCTGTTAAATGGATTTTATCACAGATAGCCACCTCAAAAAAAAAAGTTTTTTTAATGAAAATGAGATATTGTATCTGACTTTCATGGATCAGGTGAGACCACAGCTTTTGAATTTAAAGAACTAGTAACTTACCTAGGGCTACAGTGGTGGAAAGCAAGCATGCAAAGACATGTTTAAGTTTAAAGGTTTTGCATGGTATTTGAACGCTGTAAACATTTCCCACCATCTGAGCTGGATACAACTTCTGACTAGCTGCAATGTCATAAAGGGAGACTAAAGATGGTCCAAATTAACTAATTCTACCAATTCTAATTTTTCAACTTGACACACAATTTTTGCATTTTGACTGGGGAGACCAGCTGCTCTGAAGTGATACCTTGCAGTTGCATGATACCAGAGGAAGGGCATGAATACATCCATATAAGTGACAGGTGTTTTTAGAACCTTTTAGCTTGCTATTATAGATAGTTCAGGCTTATCTTCAGCTGTTACTTGACAGATTTAATTCCCTGTTCTAATGACAATCTTCCTCCATCCTCTTTACTTGCACCTTCTGCAGTCCTCTTTTATAATAATCTTGAAGGTTGGGTTTCTGTTTTTAAGCAGAGGAGCTTGAATGGAGGTACCCTGAGTTATGGGTAAAAACATCGATGTTGTTTTCATCCTACAAGATGGTGTTTGAATTACTCTTTTCAGTGTTGGAAGAGATCTCTTTGAGAGCCTGATGTGGACTAGAGCTGTGGATCTGCCCTCAAAGAAGGAGGGGAGACAGTCTCCATGTCCTGCAGTGTCTGAAGGTGCTTTTCCAGACGTACAGATGGTGTTGTTTTGCAGTCCTTACTGATATGTATTTATGTGAGGGGAGAAAATAGCATTCTGGACTCATAAAGTTTCAGTAGTTTTAGCAGTTTAAAAAAAAGTCAGAATTCAGCCAAAAAAGAGGAGAATTTAGATTTATGGAACGCTGTTACTTCTCCTGAAGCTCTGCCCTTTAATAAAGATTACTCTTTCATGGATCCTGAATATTACATTCATGTATCTTTAAGTCAGTTAGTGCTGCAGCTGCATCTGAAGAACTCTTTCTGAAAGTGAAATTATTTTTTCTTTAGGTATATTATGGATCTCTGGCATTCTCATTTTCCAGAGACTTGAAAGAACAACTTTTCCTTCTGACATAAAATTTTTCCTGCCTAGAGCCTTCATTTTTTTAGGGTAGCTGAATCAGAACCCTTGTACATATAACGGACTGGTAGTTATGCTGAGTAGCAGGTGCTCAGGAAGGGAGAGGCGCATCCCTAGTGCTCGATGGTGCAGAGGGCACCTTCACAGAGCTGCCATTAATCTGGGCAGCACTTGTGAACTGCAATTACAACCAATAGACAAATCTCTTAGACACTATTGTGGCATGTACAGTGTTACCTAAATGCGCTATGAATAAATTGGGTGCAGGAGAAGCAGCTGGAGAGCACACATTTCTCATTTCAAGGGAAAGGGCATTGGTATGGGTTATTTGACACAGAAGAAACCTGCTAATGAGGCACTAAAATTTCCGTGGATTCGAGCCCCGTCTTTCTGCTAGAAAATTCATGCCTGTGGCGATAATTTGAAGGATCCTGGGATCCTCCTATGTCTTGGCTCTTCATAAATTTGCTTCATATTTGGATGCTTTCAAAGTGGTTTGCTGCTTTTGCAACTTTTTCATAACTCAGCAGCTAATTTTTCTTCATCTGTGCTTGTGTGGTAATCAGTTTCTTGATGCAGCCATAGAAAAGGCTGAGTTCATATCTTTTGCAGCTGATTGATGACCCTTTTTTTTTTCTTTAGGACTAATCCAGTTCTTTAATGAGTTGCCAGAGGATGTTTTAAGCAGTCCTTGTGCCAATTTTTAATAACACCATGTGTTCTTTACTTGCAACAGCAAGTAAGCTTATCTTAATTAGTCATGAAAAAGTTAGAAATGTCCTAGAAATTAATTCCTACTAATACTCATCCTGCCTCTCCACCTATTTGTAGCACCCTGAGTGTGCATGTTCAGCCTATTCAGCTATTGTGTAAGCTGCAAAAAGACACAGACTCTCATAATGTAGTACCATAATTATTATCAAAACCTCTCTAGGAATATGAGGGGGGTTCTGTAGGATTGTAAACATAATGTTCATTAATCAGTGCTTGATTTAGCATTGTCAATATTAGCAATAATGTTCTCTACAGCTTCTTATGCTGTTCCTGTGTTGCCCCTCTATTCCTCCATGAAGAAGATGAGAGGCCAACAAGAGATTCGGTATCATCTGCACACATCTGCATCTCTGCTCCAACATGACCAGTAATGCAACATGAATTGAAACACAGAATTTATCCCTGCTCCTATTTGTCAGTGTCGTGTAGTCACAAATCTATCAGTTTATTTTTAACTCCTGAAGTAATGAGTTGAAAATGTTTTTGGAATTATTGAAATTAACATACAATCGTATATTTTCATTCTTAGTTTATGTTGATTTTTTGAGGTTCAAAAAAATTTCTTGCTGTATTGCTGTTCAAAAAAGAAGGTTAGTGCTGAAATCTTGGGCATGAAGTGCAGCAGTCAACAGTAAAGAGTTTCTGCTATGGTTGGCTATGGTCAAAAGAACTTACGGGTCAGCTTTTAGATACCACAGTGCACAGGAATAATGGTTTGGATACAAAAAATATATTTAATAAAATTTCTAGAGAGTGTATAGGAATCCACAAAATAAGCAGTGACGTAGCACTTGTGTGTTTCTGGTGCTAACCCTGTCTGAAGTTCAGGGAGTACATTTTTTTTTCTGTTTTCTCTATTCCTGTTACAGAAATTCCTGATTTAGTTTTTTTTTTTTACTTACTCCTCTTAGAGATAGTTGCTAATGTGTAATGTGACCTGCTTATTTTTCATCCCTGCTTTGAATTTTTCCATGCCATAAAGATTTCCAGGTGAAGACAGTATCATATTGTCTCTCTACAGTCACAGAAAGTGCTTTCCAACATGGGCCAGAAGTTGGTATCCATGACTTGCTGTTACTTTTGAAAATCAAGGGATTGAACAGTCTGCTGAAGTAGGAGCATTAGCAGAGTGTCCACCAAGACTGTGACCCTCCCCTACACCCACTTCCCACTTTCATGGTTTCATTTAATACCTGTTGCTTCACTGTCTCTTCTAAAATGTCAGCACTCTAATGTTACTTTATGCAGGTTTCTGACCTCACACTGGAAAAATCTATTAATCTCCTGGTTATTATTATACCCTGCCAGCTGCTAACTCACAGCAATTTAGGATATTGCTAAATCCTGCTGCTTTACACGCCCTCTGGACTCTTGTCCTGTTGTTGACCACTTCTAAAGCTGCTGGCTTCTTTCCCACTCCTCCCTGTTTGAGTGGCCTCTCATCTGCAAACAATCTTCCTTACTATTCTACTTGCTAGTAGCTTGTTTTGACTTTTTAAGAACTGTTGCTACTTTTACATAGTAAGTTAACACTTGCAAATCTGCAGAGTACTGGTCATTCATGTTATGTCTTTGTGTTGATTTAAATTAATTTTCTGTTGTGATATCCATAAGCACCTCCAACATGATGGGGATTCCATAGCAAAGTGCACAGAGAGTGTATCTGCCCATTTGTCACCAAGGAGACTTCCTGTATTCATGCAAGATCTTCCTGGCAGTTTTTCCATGCCCACTAATTGAACAGTTAAATTTTTACCAACTATTATATGAGAGGGATGAAAGAGACGCCCCAAGATGTGGACAAGGAAAGAGAAGTTCCTGGAGCTGTGGGAATGGTTTTACTGTCTTGCCCTCTTTATGGTATGCAGTTTGACTGCATGTGCTGGTGGAAAACAGCAGATGACCCCAGCTGGGATGTCTGCTTATGGTACCCTCCTATATATGATCTTATTTTTCCTTTTCTCTTCTGTTTTTAACTTGAAGATGCCAAACTAATGCCTATTGCTTTGGGCAAGGTACAGTATTTTGTGTCATAGGGGGATGCAAGAAAGGAAAGACTGTATTGATATTCAGTATGTCATTTGTGATCACCTCTGGCACATGCCACTTGATCTGCAGCTGTTTCAGATGCCAGTGGCTGTGAGATGGGAGATATGGCAGGAGCACTTTGTCAGGATCTGCCCCTACCTCTTTCTAGGTGGTATATGTATTCGCTTGTTTATTCTTTGGACAATTACATAAATGCAGTTGTGCAAGACACGGAGCATTGGAGCCTCCTCCGCTCTTGCTTTCTGCCTCTTCTTCATAGGGTTTTTCAGACTGGTCCTTTGATCCAATACTGCTTGGATACTTTAGAAAGAAATCCTACCAGAAAATCTCTGATTTTTCTCAAGGCCTCTGTGATATTTCGTGTTATTTTGTCTTGAACTAGTCCCCTGCCTTCTGAGGATTCTGCACCCACACCCATTATTTTCCATCACGTGGAACTAACCCTACGTCCTACCTGCCTTTGTTCTCCTGCTGTCACAAACAACTTCTGAGGAAAAAATGCAAAGAATTTCTTAAACACTCTGATAATTTTATCCAGTTTTCATGTAATGAATTTCTCTCTTTTTTCTTCCTCAATTTAAAAACTTTAGCAATGATAAAGGTGATCATGCAAAGTTTTTTTACTCAACAGTGACCAGATTTTTTCCAAATCTTACTGAACGACTCAAATATTTTTTCCTCAGAACAATACAGTAATAAATCTCTTACTTCAGCACCTACCAGATGAAAATCTCATTGTACTTGAATGAAATAACAAAAGGTCCCTGTGTGATAGGTTGGTGTTTTTCTTCTGTCAGAGTCTGGAGACAGGCAAACAGGATACAGGGGTTTTCTGTTGTCTGCAATGAGCAATTAAGCTGTTGGCCTGCTCATGAGAGCAAAGGCTGTCTGACATGTTCAGTTCTTCCCCAGCAGCCTTCTAAGGAGCATTGCTGATTCAAGCTGGGCACATGGAGGGGCTGCAGCTGCAAGCTGTGGCTGGAAATCATCTGGTTGAGTTGCACATCTCCAAGCCAAAGCAACCTTTTCCCTACACCTGCAAAAGGTTGGCCTTCATGAGCCTTTTTGGCCAGACAAGGGGAGGGAGACAAACTGATCTGTTCTACAGCAGATAATCCCCTACTTCTGTGGGTCAGACAGGCACTCTCAACCTTCGTGTACTTGGAACACATAAGGGTGTGTGTTGGGCTTTGTGTAACCTGGGTCACGTCATCTGGCAAGTAAACAGCTGAGCTGAGCATTCAGACCTTTTGCAACTCAGTCCTGGGCTGTAATTGCTGTTCATCACCATGCCTTTCATTACTGGCCAAATCTGTAGCTTAAATCCTGTTGCAGTATTTCTGGCTCAATTTTAATAACTTCATGTTTCTCTATGAGTATGAATCCATGGCCTTGTAGAGACTTTGAGGCTCTTGCAACAGCCATCTTAAAGCCTAAAATTATTATCTTCAGTGCTACAAGTTTTTAATCATATATTGAGCAATGTGCCTGAGTCCTCCACATTCATGTCAACTCCTAGATGTAGTATAATGCTGCTCCCCATAGTAACTCTTAGACAATGCTTGTCTGGGCCCTAGCAAAAGCTCTTGGAAAACAGCAGGTTTGGGAACTTGTCTTTTCCATCTTGTCCTCTCTCACACGTACTAATAGCACTATAGCTTCTGCCTGGGTTTCTCTTGAAATATTAAGACCTAGGTGTTTTGTGATGTTACTTTTTTTTTTCCTCGTTGCTGAGACAATTCATAAGAGTAGATATGCAAATAAGAACTGGTCAGGAATTAAGTAAGCCTTTCTATTGCTTTATTCAATAGAAATTTTTAAAGACTAGGGGCTATTTCTGGTACAGCGAGACTCTTGTGGGTTTACCTTTTTTGAAAAGAAAATGGCATGTAATTAGAGTTTTGTTAACTGAAAATGTAACTTCAACATGATTAACTCAGAGAGTTAATCTTACTGTAATTAAAATGTACTGATATTTTTTTTTTTTATCCAAAGTAATTTTGTAATTAATAGCATTGACCTCAGGGTATGTACAGGTTAAATGAAGGAGAAAAGTACCATAATCCTTGTAAGGAAACTCAGAAGTAAGGATGCATTACAGGAAGAAACAGTAACTCTTGTGCTGGCAGAAACGCTCAGGGAAGGGGATTGTTTTATAATCCCTGGCAGAAGGAAGACTGCAGCTCATGAGGTTTTAGAGAGCTTGAACCATCTCTGGATATTTCAGCTGCATAAGGGGCTGGCATTTATCCCTTTGCTAAAAGATTTTACAGATGTGAGCTAAGCAGACTGTTGTTTTAGGCAGCCAGGAAATGACCTATAGGGAACAGGCAGATAAAGAAGAAAGATGTGACTGAGCTGCTCTTCTCTGGGACAGCTGAGGGGCTCCAGTTCTAGAAGTTAACCTTATCCTGTTAAAGTTAAGCAGATCATCCCATCTGGTGTTTGTATATGATACTGCTCAATTCTTGTTAAATCCTTTGAAAGTTGTCATAAGTGTAACTTTAAGCTGGATGAAATCTAAGAAAAGCTGGATGATGTCACAGCGTTGTGATGAAATCTCTGCAGAGACAGAGATGTGGTATATCTGCATGTATGGTAGTGTACTCGGGGTGTAGGGAAAGTTGCACTATGATACTATCAGTCCAAGACTAGACTTGACACATTAAAATATTATTCCTGAAAATATTATTTCATATGCATGTATAAATGCATACAGATATTCAGGATGGAACAGGGAAAATGCAGCATTTTTTGTAAATGGGCTAAAATAGCCTTAAGCAAGGGTAGATCCAATATTAAATTAATCACTGCCACAAAACATTCTTTTTTGTTATTTTATATTTTTAAGTACCTAAATATAACGAAAGTAGGTTGTGTTAAGGAGTGCAATGTCCACTTTTTTGATGACTAAAATGAGCTGTAACGCTTGATAAGCAAGTATTAGCTGAAGATGGAAGAAAGTCTGAATTTTAACAGAAAGGCAGATCATAAACAGAGCAGAGACCACCAAAATATGCAGGGAAATTATGTGTCTATTCAGAGTTTAAAAATTTTGGGAAACATAGCATAAGTGATCAATACAGTGTAAAACTGTCCTCTGCAAGTTGATTTGCATCTTGTCAGTGGTAAACTTGACAAGACTTACATTCATTGGGTAATGTCAGGAAGCATTTATAAACCACAGTTTAAATACAGGGCATATGTTTTCTGGGAATGTTTCAAAACATTTAAGTCATGTTAAAGTAGAAGAGGTCTTTTGCTGTAGGCTTTTTGCTATTTTGCATTCTCATCTCAGATGGTGAATTCTTTGATCACTTCATACCAGTAGAAATTATCTGCTCCAGAAGGTGGGATGAGAGGGTAGAATCTCATTATCATATTTAGAATGCACCTCAGGGATATCTTACCATCCTTCATCAATAGTTTGCTCATAAGAAAAGCTGCTGTTAGTGAGAGCCTCAAGGCCATAAACACTTCTGTCACATGGAGCCCATAAAGCAGTGTCACTTGCTTTAACTGACAGATTTGCAAAGTTTGGTGGTCTGACACGGTCTTCAGTGTGATGCTTTCATACTCTGTAATGTTGCAGCATTTAAGCTGAACTAACTGTACAATTTTTGTATCATTTTTGTTTGTCTTTTTTTTGTTAAAGGAGAGAAATGAATGATCCAAGTTAAAATTTAAAATTCCTTTAAAGTTTAAAGTATTTCCAGAAGTACAGAATACTAATTTGCTAACAGGAAAGGCTAACTGAATGATTTCCTGCTAAGTAGGTAGCAGATTTTCTGCCTTGATTCAGTAATCCAAGGTAAACAAGGTATGTGCTACTCCACCTGCATGAATTGAATGGATTTAGCAAATGTACCATCAAGAGTTGGTTATGCTCACTGTAACAGCTGTGTGGGTGTTCCCAGACTTCAGTATCTGCTTTTCTAGACAACCTCAAATGCTGCTTGCTCCTGCTGCAAGGCTTAACTTGGCTGAAGTGCATCTGTTTCATACCTGTGTGCCCCAGTTATTTTTTTGTTGCTGGGCCTTTGTTCCAGAATTTAATTTGTTTCTCTAAATAGAAGGTCCTCCCCAAAGTCAGGATCACCACACCATGGCAGAAGCTGCCAGAGCTTGGTTCATTATCAGTGCTCTTACCTACAATGTGTATTTTCATAATGATGGCAGACAATTAGTTACAGATACATCCTGTTATATAGCTTGAGGAAATCCATGCTGTGGGCTTTAACTCAGAAACCATAATGATACATTTTCACTTTAATGAGCATTTTTGAAATATGTTATGAAGACAGCAATAAATTAAAGTTTTGTTAGTTTACAATTTACTTCTATTAGCCATTAATTTTTATTAATTTATTTTGTGGACGTACTACAGGAAAAATATTGTGTTCTAAATGCATTTATGAGTAATTTAGACAGTATTGTTAGTCCAGAATTGTTAAGCAGTCTGGGTTCATCAAGATTTAAAATGTGTGATGGGGTTGTTTTGGTTGTTTTTTCATTTGTGGTTTGGGGTTTTTTTTGTTTTTATTTACACATTTTAAGATGAAACTTGCTCTTAATTCCTAATTGGAACCTATGGTAGCATTTTCTTCCAACTGTATGAAAGAAGTAACAACCCATTTGTTTCTTCTGTATCTAGTGAGATTCTATCCACATCAGGGGGCCCTGTTTGTCACCACAGTTTTGTATTGCTGAAGTCCAAAGAAAAATACAGTTAATCAAATCCTGGGCTCCTGGCTTAGAACTACTGTGTTTGATTTTCATCAATATTTATGGTTATGCCATTTCAGTGGCATAGTGTTTCTTACAGCTATTGCACATTTCCCCAATATTCAGTTACTGCAATAACACTGAAGGTCAGCAGATAAGCTTTCACTTATGTTCTCTAAATTGAGAAAACAAATAAGAGAAAGGGTTTGTCTCAC
Organism: Sturnus vulgaris; assembly: GCF_052056855.1. Lineage (NCBI taxonomy): Eukaryota > Metazoa > Chordata > Aves > Passeriformes > Sturnidae > Sturnus > Sturnus vulgaris. Next base: position 40,901,359 of record NC_142247.1, read on the forward strand.
TGGAATTAAAACATGCAAGAACACATTGAATTAATGATGTTATTATTTTATAACATTAATCATGGGATTTGTCTTTCGTTAATTTCTGTTGAGACTCTCATGGCTATGGTTTTGTAGGTACAGGCAAAGTAGTTTAAGTAGTTGGAAGTTGGTGCCCCCTTGGGCAGTAAGCCTTATGGCCCCATGGTTGGGATGCAGGAGCTGGACTTAAGTTTTCAGGCTAGATTTAAACGACAGATTCACTGTGTCTTTTCAATTCTCTCTTAAATATTGTGCAAGGTTCTTACAATTATAAAATGAAGTAAAATCCAACATGAGCATTTTTTAAATGTCTTGCTGGGCTTCAAAAATATAATACTCAAGTAACTGTACATAGAAGTGTATTGTTTTCTGATTTTCAGATTCCTCTGCAATGTTACAGAACACACATAGACATTTATTGGCTTTTTTTTTTTTTGTTGGGTTTTTTTCTGGGGGGAGAGGAGACTGTGGGGCTTTTGGTTTATTTTTCCCTTCAGAATTTACTTATAACATGACATTCCATCTATGCATAACAGCAAGTCTGAAATTCCAGAGAGATTGGAGGGTTAAGCTATGGCCCACATAAACAAACATGCTGCCTCTTCAGTTTCATAGCTATAAGTCATTTTGTCAGTTGTCTTATTTGTTATCTGAAATCACTTGCTCTTTATAGCATATGATGCCAGAAAAACGGCTGATATTCATGGCCAGAAATTGAAGCTGACAGAATTTGTAGAGAAGGAGTGACACAAGCCAGGATAAGCCATTATAACGTGCTGTATTTGTCAATACTGCATTTGAAAGAAATATTTTTTCAGCCTGGTGACATGGATGATAAATGAGTATTTGCTGCATTGTGTGCAGAATGATCTTGATGAACTGACACATCATTGGGAATTTGTATCCTTGGGGCAAGCTGCTAAGGAAAACAAAGTTGTTGAATGAAAGTGCTCTAGACAGTCAAGACAGTCAAAGCTTTTCATATGTAATTTGAAGGTATCTTAAAAGTGCTGACAAAACCAAAATGATAAAGTGACTGCAGTGTCTCAGTATTTGCATTTGAGGGGTGTGTCTAAAAAGCGTTATTTCCAAGAGTGTCTGAAGGTGGAACTAATTACTGCTGTTACACTAACTGATTTCATCATGGAAAAGCTATTCACAGCCAAGTAATTTGAAGACTTATCTCCTGCATACAGGAGATAACATATATTAAGAAGCTGCAATGAGTAATGGTACTGTTGGAATCCAGCAGCTTCTGTCTCTTTAGCAATGAGATGTAGTTGGTATAAGGTCCCTTTGGCTGACATGTAGTAGGAGGCATTTTTTCTTCACTGCACCAATGTTGTTAATTTTTTTAAAATATTTTCAGAATTATGGTAATTCTGGTGTCACCAGGAATACCATGACATGTAGAAATATCTTAATTTAATCAGCATATCTCATTGACCCATATCATTTTGGAAAAAATCCCAACATGATTTTTCAAGTTATTTCCTCAGAGTTAAACAGAACAGGCTTTCCTGAGCTACTGCCAGTGGCTTTTTTATTGAAAAGGTCTTTTGGAGGAGATTTAGGGTGTGTTTCTCAGGATAACAAGGGAGTATGTCTTCTGCATTTCTGAAGGTTAATGTGAGACAGCATGAAGTTGCTCAAGATTCAAGTTCTCATTGCATTCAGGTTCCAATTCAGGTTGTTTTTTGTGTTATGATACCTTGTTGAGAAGAGCAGTGTTTTCTCTGTTGAGAAGAATATTTTCTATAAAATGTTGTAACTAAATGAAAGCAAATGAGAAAATATTATCAGAGAGAATTTGAAAGATTTTTTTTCTGTCTTCTGATTTAGTAAAGTAGAAGAGTTTTGACTAGAGATTTTACAGCTTCTCTCCAAATCTCTAATGATTATATCTTAGAACCACAGGGTCAAAACCTGCCTGCAGCTATTTTGTTTTGGTTTGGTTTTGTTTTGAGGTTGTTTTTGCTTCTTTACAGTGCCTCCAGCAGCACTTCAGATATACAGCTCACATCAGAAAAAATCATCCCCTTGCTCGTGGCTGGTTAGACAGTCATTGTACCTGTCTTTGTCTCATGAGAATATTGAGCACCATCTTGTCTCAAAGAAGACAAACCCTAAATCTGTCATGTCAACTTTAACTTTTACCCAGGAAACATGAATAGAAAGCTGATGTTTTTGCTGTAGTAAACACTGAAGCATATGGACCTTGACTGATGTTAGCACTTTCAGGGATAATAAATGCATTAACACTTTGTCACTAACAAAACATACCTGCTGAGGCACATCTCAGCTTGTGAGCTATAGAGTGCCTTTACTGGGAGGATTAAGTACATTCTGTGTAAGGAAACTTACATTGGTGTCCACAACTTTTTCCATCAGATGTGTGTATCTGCTTTCTCTTTCTTCCTTTATATTTCATTGGGATAAAGAAGAGAAAAAGACTAAAAAATCCAGGAATCTTAAGATTATAGAAATCCCAACAACTCTTCTCTGTTAAAAAATGGACTTTGCAGGTTTCTTCCCAGTTGTGTCATGTATGCCCACTTAAACAAGATTTCAGCTAAAGGAAATCTCTGCATGCTTGTGTTATTTATTGAAATGTCTGAGAACTGTCTGAATGCAACTTCATTATGGTTTCTCATGATAGACTTTTACTTGATGGCTGTGAATTTGCATCTTCTTTGTATATTTTTATGCAACTATTGCTGAAATTCAAAGTTGTCTTTACTTTTCTGAAGAAGTTTCTGTAATAGTTTGGGAAAATGGAAGTCTTTTTCTTAATTGTTAAGTTGTTGCCTCTGATTTTCATTAGCTAAGGCTGAATTAGTGGGAAAAAATCCTTACATGCTATAAAACAAAATAAAACCTCTTGGGTGTTTATTACTGTTATATATTCCAGTTATTGGAACTGAAATTATAATTAACACTGTTGGGCTTGACAGTGCAAATTCAGAGCAAAAATATTATTTCAGCTTGCAATTCATGTATAAGCCAAATTACAGAGGGTAAAAATTTTGAAGCACAGTGAAATAGATAATTTTAGGCTAGACATCTTAGTCTAAATTTTGTGCTTTTTTGTTTGTTTGTTTTTCTATTTCAAGTGAGAGTTTTAAAGAGCAATTTAAAGAAAAACCCAACTGCAGTGGGTTTGGAGAAAGTCTTCTGAAGCAAAAAGAAAGGAGAGAACATTTCTCCTAACTAGAAATAGATACAGCAAGCAGAAATTTAATGAGACTGATACCATAGTTATATGCAATTTGTTCAATGCAAAACGAGTCTTTCAAAAAGATTGTTCACCAAGCCAGCTTCTCTGTAGGTCAGAATGTCAGCCTATACTTGCTGACACTTCCAGAATTGCAAGAGTTTATGCCGTTGGGAAGTCTTGAGGCAAAAAAAAAAAAAAAAGTTTGTATTTTTAAATATTAGAGTCTAGAAGGTGTAATAAGCTTTTAACCAAAACATTCCAATTTAAAATAGAAATGTGCCTTAAAAAGACTTCCTTCCAAGCTTCATTATTGCCAACAGCTTCCACCACTTCTCTCCACCTCACAAATATGCACAGATTTTTATTTCCTTTTAAATTACCTGGCAGCTCTTTACAGGTATATACTTCTGTTGGCTCTGTCTTTTCCTATAATTTATCTTTCATCATCTGATGATGTAGTTTGCATCTTTGCCTGACACTTGCAAGAATTGTTGCCAGAATTGTAAGATGCTCCTTTCTGTTTGAATATGTTTCGTAGTTCCTAGGAATTGCATGACTACAATATAATTTTTGATCCCTAATATTCACCTGTCTTATAAAGACTCTCCAAATTCATCAGCTGATTGAAAAGATAGTCCTTTCCCTTCTCTAGTCAGAAGACAGTGGCTGAGGTGAAACCAAACCAGATGCTTGCTCCCACCCAGAGCAAGCCTTTGTTCTGAAGCACCCTCTTATGTCATCCCCAGGTTTACACACAGGTATGCTGAAGCAATGGTTTGTTGGGATTTTTTCTTAGTAGTACCATTAGATATGGATCTAGAAATGAGGTGAAAGAGATGTAGGAATGCATTTCTAACAGGAGAAAACTAATGCAACATGAACAAAATCTCAGAGATGGTATCTTCAACCCACATGTGGTACAATTAGTAGTCTAGTTGAACATGCAAGTTATTTTGCAGAGTAATTGCTTTTTCTGATAGAGCTTGGTGAAGAGAAGTGTGAATTGCTAGTTATGCAATCAGCTTAAGTTCCAGGTTAGGGTTTTTTTCCCCCCAAGTTACAGTTTCTATCCATAAGGCATTCACCCCTGTTTTCCTCAAAATGTTGGTGTTAAGGAATTAATTACAATTTGCTCACAGATGCTAATGATGTGTCTATTGTGTTTTACTTAACCTTAGTAGTTTGTTTTGGATAAGAAAAATTATCTTCAGACTTTACTGCACATTCTCATGAATAAAATAGAAATACAATTTCTGTTATCCCAAACCAAACCAATTCCATTGTAATCCATAATGGTTTCAAAAATGCTGTCTTTAGTTTGTAAGAAGTATCATTAGAAATATAGTCTCCTTAAAAAAAAAAAAGTGCTATAACCAAAAGACAGTACAGGAAAAATACTCCCTTGATCTGTTTACTTTATTTGCCAGTACTTCTTATGTCATGGTGTTTCACCATTTCCCATGGAGTCAGACAGCTTCCTCTACTGTTTGCAGAATAAACATTTCTGCTTCCTGTTGATCTGGGAAAGGCCTAGGCAATCCCTTCCCCCCCACACCCTTTTCAGTATTTTCTTTTAAATAGTAAGAAGGCTGAGAGACAGACACCTTTCTGCAGCCTTTCTGGAGCAGGTCATGTAATCTTTCCTGCTTTGTTTTGCAAAACACAAAGTCACAACCATGAGGTTACACATCAGTTAGCATTGCAATGCTTTTTTCTCCTTTTCTTTGTACTTGTCTACCCTCTCTGGAGTTTATACCAAGTGATCCCTTTCACAGAAGGGTTTGAGTTGAAAGGAACCTTAAAGGTCACCTAGTTTTATGCCCCCTGCCATGGGTAGGGATGCCTTCGACTACACCAGGTTGCTCAAAAACCTTTTGTTTGCTCTCTTAGCATCTCTCCTTTTATGCTTTATAGTGAATAGTCTGTTTTGGGGTTTGAGACAGGGTTTCAAACATTTTGCTGAAAAAGCTGAGTGAGTTCTGTGTGTTTGAGAATTCTCTCGTCAATACAAGGTTTTCTACTCTTGGTCTCAAACATACTTTGAAGATAGCTTTGTGGAATTGGGAAGTCAGCATTTATAATCTCTTCACATAAATTGATTTTCTATGCTTGACAATATTTTCTTTCAGCCTTTGAATATTGCTGAAGAGAGATACCTCTTGCCTGGTAAAGTTTTTTTCTGCATTAATTAATTTTAAATCCTTGTTTTTCTTCACGAGTGTAGAAATTTTTGCTTCTGTTTGTTTATAGGAATGGGGTTATTTATTTTTTTCTCTGTGCTTTTCACCTTAACCTGTTTTGTATTAGTCAGCTGGCTCATTTAGTTAAACTTCATTCATCAGAAACTAATCTGTTAATTTTCATGTAAGTTACGACTTCAAGAGGACAAAGAAAGAAATAACCTCCTCTACACTTTTCTTTGAATAAATGTATTTTTGAGTGCTTGGATGTGGAAATATATATTGTACTCAGTAATTTAGTCTCTGTTTCTGCCCTAGTCAGCCAGATGCTGGGTGGTCTGGGTGTAAAAATTGTTTCTGTTTCTGTGTGCAAGTGCCAGGAGTCATTATATTCAGGAGTCTAGGTTAGACCAGGTTTCATAGGTGAAAATATCACAGCCAGTTCAGTGGACTTCTCTTCCATTTTTGTTTGTTTTAAATACAATTGCTCAAATCTCAGTCCAACCAGAACAGGACAAGAATCATTACTTGAAATTACACAGCTTTGCTAAAGAAGGTCTTTATAAGCTTTACAGAACAAATTCCGAAGTGAGTGATTAGAGCTTTAGCTAGAAATCTCTGTCCCATGGCACACTGGTTGGATGTTATCAGAAAGGCTTACTTGTTTGTTTGTCTGTAAATATATGTGTTTTCAGACTGAACTAACTTGCACCTCATTATAAGAACAAAAGAAAATGTAATTTTCTTTGATATCATTAAAATCAAATAACTCTTGCAGCAAAAGAAAAATAATTACTCAAATGTCTTTAATCCACAGTTTTTGCTATAACTTGTTTCAATTTCATGATGTAGATCTAAGCTGATCTTTTGTTCTTCTACTGTTCAGTGCTGACACTTGTGTGTATGTTGCTTTTACTTAATGAATTTAGCAATCCAGAAATGTCTCTTTTCTTGAACCCCCTTTGTCCTCTTGCTCCTGGAAAGAGGACCTTTGATTGAACCATAACATTCACAGATTTGAATCTCCACTTTCTTCATGTTTATCAAATTTGATTCCTCATACTTTAAAGATAAATGGTTTTAATTTACAGATGATAGTTCTGCTGGTTTTAAGAATAAAGCTAGGCAATGACAGGATGAAGATGACAGTTGCTGTGCTTAAATTTGTGCAGTCTTGCCCTTTGAATGCATTAAATATTGCATTAATTTGAAATTTACTTGAAATTTATCTGGGTTTTTTTTAATTGGTGATATACACAATGAATATTTAGCTTTTGAGAATGATGATAATTAAAAATTATTACTGGAGAAGCGTTGAGATGCATTAAGCTACCACCACCACCTCCACCAAAAAATCCCCTTGCCTTTTACTTTAAACTGCATATCCTGTCTAGTGTAAATCCACATGCCTGTTGTTTACTTTGGAAATTACTTTATAAATACAATTAGATCTCTTCACAAAGATCTCTTTAGTTTTTATGTAAAATGCAGTTGTTTCCATCTGGAAGAGATAAGCACTTTTTCGGGAGAAAAGAGAAGAGGGCAGAAGGGCAGGTTATGCTGATGTCCCTTGCTGAGACAGGAGGACATTGGTAGAGCTGGAAAACTTAATAAACTTAATGACTGATGTGGGGTAGGTATATGAGTTCAAAAGTTGAGTTGGAATAGATGAAATTTTCTTGAGAAATCCTTTTCTGGGTTGGCTTCTATTTTATTTTTTTATAAGCAGTTTTTTTACTCTAGGTTTCAAGTTCAGCTTGCAGCCTGAGACCATTTAAAGACCTGAACCTCCAGCAGACATTATTCATTTTGCAGCTGAATACATTAAAATGAAAAGGCTGAAAATTAAAATCTTACAAATTTGAATTCAAATATAAAAAGATAATTAAACAGGAGCAGGAACAAAAGTATTTTTCTTTTCCCATTTCTCATGCAACCTTTTTGCTTATTCAGGACTTTTAGAAGGAAATACAGGCCTCTGCAGTTGTGCAGGTAATCCATTAGAGGGCAATGTAATATTGCACTGGAAAGAAGATGAGGCAACAGAGACCAGGGATATACAACAGATAGAAGTTTGATAAGGTTGAACTTAGTCTTCTGTTTAAAATTGAGCTGGTGTAATTGTAGGATGTATGTTAGCTCAGTGGTAGAATGAGGGAAATAATTTCCTTGATATTGTTAGGACATTTTAGTAGATGCAATGGATTTGTTGTTATAATAGAAAGAACTTCCTTAGAATCTTTCTAGTTAGAGAAGTTTTAAAAGGATTTAATAAAGCAAATTGCATCAAGTTTACTTGCTGAATTTCTCAGGCAAGAATTTTGTAACCTTTTTGAGGAAAAGCTAAGAATATAAATTCTCTTTAAATAAGTAACTTCAGGTAAAAACTCTACTGAAATTGGACCCCTTAATATGTGCATATACAGATACATAATACATATACAGACATATAATACCTCTGTTCTTTCAGGTAGGTAATAAATCATAAAGCCTTCGAATTATGTTTCTAATTTTAACACTTAAACAAAATATATTAAACAAAATATAAACACATTGCTATAAATGTAGTGTCACTGACTGCACTGTAGATGGAAATGGTTTCTAAACTTGAGACATCTTGATTTCTCTGTAATCTCCTTGATTACCACTTGAAAGTGTGAGGTGTGCCAGCAAAAACACTGCTTTATATTTTCTCTATTTCTTAGCAGGTGTTAGCAGCACTGATGAAAACAGAACACTGATTTGGATTGGCTTTTGGGTTGACACAATATGGTGCCTCTTATGCTGAGATAGTCACATGAACTTTGTTTCCTATTTTCATTTTCATATTAGAGACCTATATTTTTGTTGCAGATAGGACAGTGATTAACTTAATTGAAGTGATTAACTTAATTGAAGTCCGTGGACTGGGACGATTCCTAGGTAAGTTCAAAAGTGCAGATGTGATTACCTTTAAAGGCTGTTCTGGAGAAGTTTTAGGTTGATAAACTCCCTAGGTGTGAATGTGAATATTTTAAAAGATTTGCAAGGCATCTATTACAAGGGAGCAGGCATGGACACAGACAATGGTAAACTTTTTTAAATTGCATATTAATAAATTCAATTTATGTGTTAGGCTTAAGTGCATTATTTTCCATTTGTTAATTCAGTAAAAATAATCTACCAATGCCCACAAATATAAACATTTTTTATTATTAAATACTCCTTTGCAAATATGAAACTAACTGTCAGTAGTAGTTACTATTACCCTATGTTTGTATGTATGTTTGTTTCTACAGCAAGTGGTGCTTGTTCCCTGACATTGCAGAGCTGCTTTATTTTGCTGTGAAGTACAGAAACAGAGCTAGGGCATCCATCCAAAACCCGTGCTTGAATGAGCAGTGTTTTATTAATTGTACACAGATGAGGAACTTACGTTCTCTCACATTCATTTTTTTGACTGCCTTTTTTTTTTTCCAGTGCTGCACAGAGACAACACATATAAATAGTCCCAAAGCTATTAACTTTCTCATCAGTGCTATTTTTGTCAATGGTCTCTGATTAGTGCTAATTCCATTATGAAAATGCTTGCATGTATTTCTCAGAGGGTTTATACACTCTGGAAAGAAACATGCAGCTCTAATGTTACCTTGTGAATATGGCTAAATACAACACCTAAAGGTAAAGCGTGGGGTATTTTTTCTCAATTTTATACACCCCCCCACCCCCCCCCCCCCCACACGCCCTCGGCAGGACTGATGCACAGTAGTGTTTTCTCTGATGAGAAATGTGAAAATAATGCTTTCATCTGTGAACCCTCTGTCTGACAGTGTCACACTCTTTGCTTCCTGCGGGTTTGGGAGAGGCACTGCTCCCAGAAACACAGGTAGGAGAGTAGAATGTCTGCTGCAGAGGGTGCTTTTTGTGAAGTTTTTCCTTTTAAATAGATGGAGCACAGGAAAAAAAAAAACTGTTTTGAACATTCGGTTGGCTGCTCAGAAAAGATCCATTAACAGGGCATTTTGCTTTATTCTTATTTGCCTAGAGATTTTTTACAATATATGAGTAGCTGGTTTGTATGTGATGCACAGAATTTCATCTTAACAAAATGAACAACATTAATAACCTACTACTCAGCTACTCAGCTTTTATAGTAGAAAACACTGTTGTTGAGGAAATGTCAGAGATTTCTAGTATGACTGATGAGCTGGATTTAAGTACTTGAAAGTTCAAAAACTGCTTTGTAAAATACGTCAGTGGGGTTTTTTTATGGCCCCTTTTCATTTTCATGAGTCCAGGCAATGCTGAGCTGTGAGCAGTGTTTAAAGGCTGCTGGTGACGTTGAACTCTGGAGAGCACAAGACTGATCCCACTGCTGCCTGCCCTGAGCGAGGCTCCAGCACTTCCCTCTGGAGAGAAGCGCAGGTAGAGCAAGTAACTCAGAAACTGAAGTCAGTTCTGTTTCACTGTAATTCAGTAGTCAGTGATTACCCATGAGCCTGATGATATCATGAGTGTGCCTGACCTTCTGGTTCTAAGTGGGTGGCCTCCTTGGCGTGCTACTGGGTCCACCCAGGGAATGGTTTTCTGAATAAGTGACTTTTCCAGCTGAGAAGGAGCTCGGGGTGGAGAGGAGAAATCTGTGGCAAATGACTGGCTCAGGCTCAGACTGGGTCCTTATTTTAGACAGCTATGATGGTAATTGCTGCTTACAAGCTTTGGAAAATAAAGTATCAAGTATGATATGAAAGCTGTAACATAAAGGAAACAACTGAGTTCTCCCAGGAGAACACAACCAGTGGATTATTTAAAGTAAGAGAAATGTGTAATACACGTAGCAGACTTTTTTTCCCCTGTTCATTGAGTCATTCTCTGCTTCCCCACCCCTTTTTCCTCAAAACAACTAAGGGAGGAGGGAAGTCAATTCTTGTGAAACACACACATGCTTGCTAAGTTTACCAGGCTTGATTTTCCAACCCCTCTCTCCTCCAGGGGATTATGGAGTGGGAAAATGCAAATTTGACAGTTAGGCAGTTTTCTGTAAGGAGTTACCTGTTCACACCGTCGCTTTTCTTGGAGGACTCCACAATGCCACAATTGGAAAATGCTTCTAGAAGGGTACAGTTTTTCACGTTTCTGGTTCCCTTGTCTACACAAAACAAAGTCGAGTGTGCAACAAATGGTGACATTCAATCTAAAAGGCACTACCAACCAACTGTATACACTGTCAATATAGTAGGATGTAGAAGAAACTATGCTTCTCTAAGAACACACATTTCACAGGTGTGTTTTTTTCCTTCTTCTTGATGGTTGAAAGTCATTAAAATTACTCAGGAGAATGTTCTCAGGTTAGTAATTGGTTAATGATTATACTCTTTAGGTAATCTGTTCATGTAAAAATTTACCTGCCTGGTCACATTGATAAGGTGTCTACTCTAAATTTTAAAATTATTATAACCAATTCAGGTTTGAAAAAGATCTACTGCATACTCATCACCTACAACAGTGAAGGAGGCTGGAACTACCAAATTTTGGTTCTGTACAGGTTGCCTTCTGCAAGACAGATTGCAATTGCAAGGTTTGGGATCAAACTCTCGAAGGTCTTCTGAAAATGGTACAGTTTATGCACAACATAAATTGTTAATGCTGTTCATGTGGTCTCTGCTAATGTCAAATAAGTTTCATAAGCCTTTCCATTGCAATTCTAAGACTAAAAAAAAAAAAAAAAAAAAGTGCATTTGATCTTTTAAGCATGGCTTCATTGGAGGAGTTGCTGGTTAATGGTTTCTGCTTGAAGGACCTGCAGCAGAGATTGTGCATTTGTGGCAGTTGTGGCTTGGTGACAGCCTGGTGTGTGCTCCTGAACGTTTCTTCTGGTGCATGTCCTGCAAGATGGGCATATGTGATATTCTGTGTGTCCTCTGGGAAGCCTGAGCTATGTAGTGCAGGTCTCCTCCTCCTGTGAAACCTCAGAGCATTTAGTTTTTAGTGATCTCTGTCTTTTCCAGCTGAAGGAAGAAAAATAATTACTTGAATATGTGTTAATTCTTGCTTTGAAACCTATGCATTCCAGGCTTTTCGTTCTTGTTTCTGTAGGTCTGCATTGGTCCTGCTTTCCTATATATGGGTATTGTGGGCATGGAATGAATGCAACTCACAATCATCTGGCTTATGCAAACCTTTTCTAAAAAGACATTTGTTTGGTAATTGTGTAATGTACTGCAGATGAACACTAAGCAGGGCAGAGTGGTAAATCTGTAAATATGTCTAAATATCTGTTTAGGTAACTGAATACCAAGATTCTGTAAGAGATTTTGGCCTTTTTGTTTGTTTGTTGAGTTGGGGTTTTTCTGTTTGTTTTTTTTTTGTTGTTGTTGTTGTTGTTGTTGTTGTTTTTTTCCTTGAGTAGTTTAAAAGGTTTCCAGTTGTTTCACTGTTCAGAGCTGCTACTTATTTATTTGCAGAAATCTGCTTGTGTTTAAAGTCTGATTGCTTGTTAAGATGTAATGACATAAAAACTTATCTAAAACTGACTTTTTACTGCTTGTCATGTCAGTATCATTTAGTCATTAGCCCGTCTTACAAATAATTCATTCATATTAACATTCAGCTGTATACAGCAATATGTTAATTCCCATGTAATTTTAATCAGCATATCTAAAGGAAGGCAAGATGCAGATTAAAATGAAAGATTCCAAACAAGTATTACAATCTGTTTTGACACAAGGTATTAGCTGCATTATCCAGAGTGGTGTGGCAGTACTGACTGAGCTTACCCAACTTACTTTGCCATTTGCCAATGAAATTTGGGATCACTCCATCCTCTGCATGTTGCAGAGAAAAGTGTACAATGTTTAGACAGATCAATCCAGTGGAGTGCTGAGTCTGTGAAAAAGATGGTAATATGTATCTGGTCCATTCTTAACAGTGGTAGGAAAACTGCCAAGCTTCTAGGAAGTTTACACCATGGCTTATGTTTTGGTTGTCTCAGCTGAATAAATTCATGAATTTATTAATGAATTCAGCATTTTTCTCTAATGTACCTTTGTTGTCCTCCTTGATCATGCATTTGGTATCTTACAGAGCCAAAGGGAATGTTCATGATGTATGAGTCTAAAGAAGTTAATAATTGCCATTAATGAATACCATTAAAGGTCTTTTTTTTTCCTAAAATATGTTGAATGTCATTCTCCCCTGCTTCCATGGTAACTGTACTGCTTCTTTTAAACCTTTGCTTCAGCCAGTGGTTACACTTTCAATTAACAAAATGAGAAATCTGGCAGTCCTGCAGTAACACTAATTTAATGGGTTCTTGGGTGCAGCCACCTCTCAAGAGCTGGAACATTGTAAATGCCTTCACTGTGCTTCTAAGTGTTTGGTTGCTCCTCTCAAAAATGTAAAGGTTTTTCAACCTGTGGTTTGTTTGTTTGTTTGTAGGGTTTGGTATTTATGGTATGCCTTACCTCTAACTCTTTGCTTCCTTTTTCTCATTCCAAACCAGCATCTCTTTTCCCATATTCTCCTAGTTTGATTCCAAATGCCAATTGTGATTCATCCAGTTCACAAATGCAGCATGGAACCCAGATCTGGGCTTACCTGCATTTGCTGTTGTGATTAATGAACATTCATCAGGGGTGACAAAATCGGCTGGGATGCAGGTCAGGTGAAGAAGAGGGGGATCCACTCTCTTTTTTAATTGCATTGGAAATAAATTGAGATAAAATATTCTGAGCCAATTTTTGCATCCTGAGGTATTAGATGAGTGTTTGTGATGCACTAATGTTTGTCAGTTTGTGTTGCTGAGAAGAAATAAAGGTATGCTTGAAAGGTAATTTTAGGAACCTTATCAGCTTTGTGTCTGTTTTTCCAGGCAACTGGAATGTTGGAGATGAAGTGAGTTCTGTTCAAATATTAGTGTATATAATAGTGGGACAAAACCTTGTAATATAAGCTGATTCTTTTTTTAAGAAGGACTCTGGGCTTACCTTTCCTCTCATGACTGATATTAAGCATGGATTGATGAAATACTTACAGCAACATTGTTCTGGGATTTTGCGGGCTGAAGGTCATTTTAGACTAAAGACTACATACATTATGACTTTTACAGCTGAGCTTTGTCTGTACGGCTCTTCCATACAGATAGCTAAGAATTTAAGCTCATTATTTTGCAGTAAGATTGTTTGCTTTCTGACACTGTAACCTGATTTACAATGCATGCTATTAGTAGTCTATTCCTTCTTAATGAATATAATCAGGCTGAAGACACATGAAACACAATTGACAAATCCTGTGTATTGATTTTAAGCCTGGCCTGATTGACATACTAGAAGAATAGCCAATTTGCCGATAATAGGCTATTTGTCTAGCAAAATAAATGTTAAATCTTGACAACTATTTGAAATTACATTAAGGGGTCACTGCTTTAAGTGCCTCTTAAAGAAGATCACTTACAAAAATCTATGCATCCCCTTATCACTCATATGCACATCTCCAAACATGTAAAGGAACTGTTACAAGACATGGAATGAGAGCAAGTGTAAAAGAAAGCATATGTCCATCTTGAAAATAGGAGTTATCACTGAGTTCTGGCACCATCCTCTTGGACATGCTTACTTCACTTCCACTGCCCAAAATTCACTTTCACTGTCCAAAATTTGTTTGATACAAAAAACATCTGATTAACTGCTGAATTTTGTTGTACACTTGGAGGTTCACATACATACAATATATTAGTGGTTCTTGTTTGGATTATTTCTTACTTGTCGTAAAAGGTCCTGCTTGCAGTTCAAAGAACAGGACATTCATTAATTTTAAACCAGTCACTCAGTGAAAATGTGATACTCTCATTTTTTTGTGTGGCATTTTGGTTTCAAGAATTGATGAGATCAGTTTGTCTTTAGTAGCATTGGCCACCCAGGTGCGCAAAGTTGCAATTATTTCCTGGTTTGCTTTTATACTGAAGCTGTTTGCAGGTTGCATTTCTTCATCACTTTAAGTTTCATCTGTAAAAAAACCCCTTTTTTCTCTATCATGTGTTGATCTATAGGGGCTTTATTTTTCTTTTTTCTTTTTTCTTGGTAACCTGTTATTGCCTACTGCTGGCAGCTCTTTTAAGTGCTGTTTGAAGTAACTGAAAAATGTCCAACTGCTTAGCACAACTTCAGCATATTCCCTTCGGAATACATTTAAACTGTTTACTTGCACTTAGAGTTTTGTGTATGTTTAAGCTTTGCACTTAAGCAGCCTTTCCTTTAAGCCATCAAGTGAGAGGGAAGCACACTGCTATCAGATATGTAACTTCACATGTTTAGTGTAAAACTGAACAGGGGACTGCAATGGTGATTAGTTCAGCAGCTTTCTCTGGACCACAGGCATCATTCCCAGTATCCTGGCTGGTTTCCAGCTCAAGCAGTTGTGCTCTGCTCAGCTACTTATTTCCACTGGCTCCAATATTTGAGTCCACTTTGCTTTTTATGCTGTTATTATGTTATTCCCAAGTGCAAGCTAAACTGTTTCTTTTCCTTAGTTGGCAGCCTTTCTGGGTGGATATGAGGTAATCACTATGAATAAATCTGTTCATAGTAGACTTGTTAAGTGGTTGAGGTTCCTTGGTAGTCAGGTTATTTGTAATGTATTATATGTATATGTATTATTTCCTCTTGTAGGTTAATATAGGAGTGTGCATATTTACAGGCATAGCCCATAATATTTAATGGTGCATTTCTGAATAGACTAGTATTTTAAGAAGTCTTAGAAATAACAGGACTATTTTGACTCCATGCCTTCACTGATATAGGCAGAAAGGTTTGTGATCCTTTTAGAGATTTTTGTTACATTAGAAAGAACCTATGTATATGTTCAGTCAATCAACTGAGAACTCTGGTGTCACCTTGCTCTTTAAATTACATGTTACATTCCTCATTGAATATGAATTGGACTATTGGTGCTGCAGTGGTGAAAGGTTTGTGTGTTTTGTTCAGTCTTAAACTTTTTTTGTAATTAGGAAAGTGCTAAGCCAACAATTTTTTTATAGATCACCATGTAGAGATAGTGCACTTTTCATATTGCAGTTTTTAGAAAGAGTTTTTAAAATAAAACTGCTTACGTTTGCTCTGTGTTCCTCTGCCTCACCCAGCCAACTTTTTGATTGCAATGTATTCCTGGACAAGTAGGATGCATGTGCTCTTTTCTCCCTGGGTTCTCTCCTTGCTCCTCATCCTTCGTGCCTCTCAGGGCAGTAAGGCAGGCTTGCCTACACACAGGTGGATGCATATCCCCACTGTAGCAGCCAAAACTGTGTAATACCCGTGAATATCCCAGAGCTTTGTCCACGCAGTTATTTCAGGTGGCATGTGTTTTACCTGGTCAGCTAAGTTACAGCTGTCTTCAGTGCAGCCTGGAAGCATCTGTTCTCTGCTGGATTGTACATTTGCAGCACTGAGTGAGTACCTCAGCCATCCAGGGTTCCATGCCTGTAGCTGGGCATTTAGTTGGAGTAATTTATATGTACTGTCTTCAAGGATATTTTCTAGTTTTGTTTCCAAGACTTCTTGGGGGGGAAAGGGGGGGGCTGTTTGTCCCTTCCTTCCTTTTCTGTAGTATTCTCAAAGATTTTTACTTGAAATTTGCTTGAAAAGAATTAAAATGCTCAGATTCTTGTGAAACTTCCTGAATGCAGCATCTGGGGTTTTAACTGGAACAAAATGCCCCCTAGCATCCCAAAATACCAAAATACTTGGAATAATTTTCAAAAAGTAAGGAAACAGTTGATAGTTATAAAGTCGGAGCTTATCACCAAATCGTTCTAGATTACTGGAATTTTGAAATGTTTCTTTTATTATTTAAATAATAAATTCAATTTTGCAAGAACTGATGTGTCTGTTAAAATTAACAATGCCAATATTACTATTAGATATAGTACTATTTTGTACAAAAGTATGAAAGTATTGTACAAAGTGATGCATACCCAGAGTAGATCCTGGCAAACAAATATGCCTTCGAAGTAAATACAATAGTACATATTTCACAAATAATCTGTGTGATGTGCAGAATAATTTGCACATTTTTCTTAACTTTATTGGAGGATTTTAAAAGTCCGTAATTATGCATGTAGTGATACAGGGGTTGCAGAGCTGCAGCAAGCCATCTGCTCCCAGCAGATGGCAGGATATCCCAGTTTATCCCATCCAGCCACGTACTGGGTGCAGCCCAGGCTGCCTTCTGTGCGTTTATGCTTTTGATATAGTCCCTGATTTAATGTAATATACCTCCAATTTGAGCAGGTGCCTTTAAGGCAATGGAGTATTCCTGTTTGTTGCTCCATGAAAGTTTTACGAAGAGTGACCTTACTTGGGAATATTCCGAGACATTTGTGCCAGGGTGAGGTGAGGCTTTTGGGAGCAGATGGTGCCCAGGTTCTTTCAGTGGAGGAAGGGTGCTCTGTGCAGGTGGGTGATCATAGACTTACTTGCCAGGGCCACCTTGGCTGTGCCAGGTTGCAGAAGATGGTTGTGAGGTGAAAGAGATCCTGGTTCTCCAGATGCTTCCGAGGCTTTCAAAGGCCTGAAGGTCCCACCATGTGGTAGGGCTGTGTCCATGCCCAGTGCTGGGTAGGCAGTGCTAGTTAAAGGAAATGCATATCCCCTTTAATGATTAAAACAGCTGGCTGAGCTCAAGGTGAAAATGCCTCTTCATCCAGGGAGAGAGCACATTTTTTTAGAAAGACCACTGTGTAAAAGGTAGGTATTTGTTAGATATTTTAGCCTGCTACTGGGATTTAAGGCAAACAACCCTTCATCTGCTCCAGAGCCAATTATGTTAATGATCTCACAGATGTAAAAGCCATGGTCGTGTGTCAGGCCTGGGCCTCTCACACAGAATGTGTGTGTACAGATAAAAGGGTGCCTGACATATGAGATGTGCCTGCTGCAGATTAAAGTCGTACGCTTTCTGTTGCGTTGGTGCTGTGATCACTCAGCAAATATTAGTAACATTTTAATGAATATTAGTAACATTTTAATGAAGTAGCAGAGAACTGAATTGCAATGGTATTGATAGTAGTTTTTTCAAGTTGAAATCAGTAGAGAATAGTATAAAGGGTAGGGAATAGTACGATTTAAGCCTTCCAAAAAGAGTATAGCTTATGAACTGCATGATTTTGGTGTTTATGAAAACTGGGAATTTTTGAGTTAATAGTTTAGATGATTTTGCTCATGTCTGTTCTATGCCTTATGACATTAACCAATAATTTCCGAAAACACAGGTCCCATGTCACATGTGTCACAGGTCACAGGTCTCATGGAACCCTAGTATTTTTAGGGCTATCCCTGTTACCTACATTTTGCAAAGGCACTGGCATCAATGGATGGTGCTAACATAAGGTCAAGACTCATGTAAAACAATTTAATAACAGGCAAATAATTCAACTTACATCTGTCTATCAATATAGACAATTCATCTGAATGTAACTGAATGCATTTGAGTGCAGAGTGTTTTATTTTCAGATTTTACAATATTTTTAGTGAGATGGTTTTATTATCAGGACTGATGAGCAGTAGTGGAGGGTGCACTCTGTACTATGTGCTCATGTTACCTGCAGCTGAGGGAGGAAGAAATGGAAGTTCGGCCAGAGAGAGAAGCTGAAATAACCCTTGTTTTAGCCTCACCTGCATCTCTAGTTGTGTTACTTAGTAGCATTTGAATTAGCCTCATTTGAAATTAAACTCATCTTGATCTAGGAAGTGAAATTTATTTTGTGGAGCCTCTCAGCTGGCAGAAATCTACCTTTGAAGCAAAAATTAAATACCCCTTTCTACTTTTGATGGCTTTTTTAATCCTTTGTATTGTTACATTCCTTGGCACTCCTCAGTTCTGGTGGCACTGATTTTTACATAGCCTTCTCTAAATATTAAACCACAAAAATTAATGAAGTGGAGAGGTAGCTGTGGGCGGGAGCAACCTTTGCAGCCCTTTTGTTTCTTTTCTGTTGAGGTGAACATGTCAACAGCTGTCAGCAATGATGCTTATTTCTCCTACAGCAGTGTGATGGATTGATATGTGTACCAAAATATGTTAGAAATTGAAATAAAATATGCATTTTTTTATAATTTATCAGCGTTATGATGGCACAAAAAAGCCAGTCTTATGAATAATACAGAGATCTGCAGCGGGCATTATGTACTGTAGGTAATAAATGCAACATCTCTCCTAGTCTACCAGGAGAGCTGTAAAGCAGAACGCATTAGTTCTGCTATGTGATAATAAATCACTTTAGTTTGTCAGAAGGCTCTGGCTAACTTTTACTCCTGAGGTATGAAAGAGTGCAGTGCCATACGGCTCTGGATGGTTTCTGAAGTGTTTAGGCTGGCTCTGAATCTCCTGGGTAATGTTTAGAGTGAGCGATACGGTTAGATAACAAGTGGCAGTATTTCTCAGGTATCGATGTTGTGATGGCTCCCGTTGTTTTATTGCCTAGAGTGGCTGATTTTGTCGTAATTGGAACTGTAGCTCTTCTCTGATGTTTTGTGTCTCTATTTGCAATGTGGCCTCCATGTCTCTCTGAAGAGTGTGTGAGAACGCTAAGTGACAGCCTGGTCTGCTCCTTGGGCATCTTTTGGAGGGGGCAGATGTCAATTACCCTTTTCTTTTCATTTTACCTGCCTAAGCATTGTTGTAGGCACTCACAGTAAAAAAGCTATATTTCCCTATGCTTGCATGCATATCAGCTGCTCATTTCTTCAAACAGCCCAGATGATGGCAACACAGAATAGTAGAAGCAGACCTGGGCTGATTATGCAAGATTAGAGGAAAAACTACTTGTGTAAACTTCACTAAAATATGTGAGTAATCTTGGGTTCATTCATTTCAGTTTAATTTTCAAAGCATTATGTGTTGTGGTGTTCTTAGGAAAGATAGTCTTTATAATCCATGCTTTCATAATTTGCCCAATTCATTATTTAAATTTTAAATGACGGACTCTTCCATTTTCTAGCCAAGAAATTACAACAGAAAATACAGCAAACTGTTATTAAAAAGTTTTATCAGCTGAATGAAATAGGATGTTACAATGTCTTCTACAAAAAAAGTATCTAAACTGCCTAATATTATGTGGAATGTGACTGTAATCTCTGCTATTTTGCATGCTTCCTACTTGAAGAAATATTTATTAATTACTGGCTATTATTTTTGTTGTATTTACAAAGCGTTAATGGACTTTATTATCCCAAGTGATCAGAAGACTGGTCCTGTATTTCTGTCTATGCTTACAATATTTGTGACGGGGTTGGTAAAATGTGAATTTTGAGACACCTCAAATAAAATTCCCATTGCACACCAGCAGCCCACCAGCTGCTGCAGATACTCACATCTGCCATTGGGACTCTGACCACAACCTCCTTTCCCTTTTCTTGTCAATGGAAAGAGAGAGCAAGATCTTCCATCTGCAAAGAGCAGTGTGCTCCAGCAATGGCAGTGCCACACACAAATAATCACTGCTCAATTGTCAGTGGAGACAACAGAGTTTCTGCATGGGCTGAACATCAGTTCTTTCTACTGTCTGAAGAAAGGTGGGAGGAGTGGGAAGCTCCCTGTGTTTGCATGGAGACTTTGTGACTCGTTTTGCCTTGCCCATGGTACTCCAGATGTTTCCCTAATGCAGGATACAACACTGTTCTTGGAGTACTTCTCAATGTCAGTGGCCTCTGAGTCCATAGGAATGAGTAGCTTGGTTCTGTTCTCCACGGAGAGCAGCATCTCAGTCTTTTCTGTGGGTTGGTACAATTGAACACACCATTCTGTATTTTGGCCTGTCTACTGAAATTACATTGCCTCAGCTTAAGTTTGCCCTGGCAGATTTTGTAGCTCTTGAATTACATCCATTCAGAATAATTGTTCTGTGCTTTCAGGGCTCTGAAAGGTGTAACTAGTTTGGTATTTATGGTAACTCACCTGCAAACCTTCCATCTTCAAATAATGTAGTGACTTTTTTATTCTGGAATTGTTCACAGAAAGCATTGTGTACTTTCAAGAATGACAATATCTTTACAAATATCTTCTGCAACTCAGTGTTGTAACTAATATTCTTTCTCTTGCTAAGAAGTTAAATAATAATGAGCAGTTCCATTACTGTATTTAACAAACAGCGTTAGCAGTGTGCCTTGTCTCACAGAAAAGTAAACAAAATAAGGTACCTTTTGGGGCTTTATTTTGTTTTAAATCGGTGATGTGCTGTAACTCTTACTTTGCCTTTCACTCTTTTAAGTTCTTGTAGTGTGTTCTTATTCTTGTGTTGTTCTCACCTTGGCCACAGTCACTGGCTGTTACCACAGTTCTGTATTGCAATTTTATTTGAGGAGTTGTTGAGGGTTGAATTGTTCCCTTTTCTTTCTGTGGAATTTTTCCCATTGTTAGGCTAAGTATTTGTGGCTACACCTTAGTAGTAACAGTTTTCTCTCGCAGTGGGGTGGGGGATAGGGGGAGACCAGAAAAGGAGAGGTGGCACAGGGACCTGGGCTCTCTGGCTCTCTCGCTTGGCTCGTGGAGTGGAAGGAAGACGGCCGGGGCTCCTATTTAGCATCTTCCCCGCCATCCCAGCGCCAGGAGCCACGTTCCCTGCTGTCAGACATCGCTCTGCTGCCTTCCCGCTTCATCCTACTGCCTCCGGGCACTCTGCCGAGCACCACGACCGACACCGTGAGGGGGGAGAGGCTCCTCCATCCCTCTCAGCCCTGGGCCGCTGCCGCCATCACCCAGCGCCTTCAGCTGCGCGGGCCCTGCCCTGCCCACAGCACCGGGAACTGAGCGCAGGGAGAGGGCCTTGGCCAAAGGGGACTGGAACTGAGCTACACTGCTCTGTTCTGTTGTCAGTTTTTATAGCTGTTGTTGTTTCTGCTGTTTACCTTGTTAGATATATTAGTAAAGAACTGTTATTCCTATCCCCATATCTTCTGCCTGAGTGACCCTGATTTCAAACTATAATTATTGAAAGGGAGGGTTTGCACTCTGCATCTCAGGGTAGGGGTTCTTGCCTTTCCTTAGTAAATACCTGTCTTTCAAACCAAGACAGCAGTCAAATGCTTAACCTGAAGTTCTTTTTCCTATGTGGTCAGTGTAATTTTCAGAGGAGAAATCTTACAGAATTCTGAAGATATCTTACTCTTACAGAATCAATGAAATGTTGTAGCCTGTCTTGTCTGATAGTGGAAATGAAGAATTTGCAGAACAAGCTTTGTTACTTCTTGCTGCGTGGAGCTTCCTCTGAAAAATAAAGAGAAGCTGATGTGCAGAAAAATTGAATGACATTGCAGTTTTAATGATTATGTTAACAACTGCCAATCATAATTTCCCTCTACTTGGGGAGATATCCCTTAAGCCTCTAGACTCTCTGAACAATTCTCCGTTTCATTTTGATTTATCCTCATTCCAAACAAACACTAATTTCCTTGTCAACTGGATCTGGGAATTGGTGCAAGCAAGCTGTATTTGGGCTGGTTAAAAGAACTGTGGGGACCATGTCCCTGTTTCTTCCATGTAGCAGTCTGGTGTGCACGGTCCAGTGTGCAAAGGTGCTTGTTGGCAGAGACCCTCTGTCTGATGGCAATACTGAGTTTCTGCCTACACCAGCTGGTTCCCTGCATGGTCACAGCATCACTGAGCCTGCTTTGAAGCATTCATTAACTTCCTTAGAAACTTTGGCCACAATATTTTTCTTGACAATTTCCAATTTTACTTTTTTATATTTTTTATATCACTAACACATTGTGAAGTCTTTAGGTATGGCTGTGGGCTTTTGGTGAAACAGTAATTATCTTTGAAATCAAGCTGACTTTATCATAACGCATCACAAAGTGCAAGAACTGCTTCATCCCTGCCTGAAAGAAGTTGCTTTAGAAATTACAGTAGAATCTGACATAGACTATTTGATCTCATGGCTGAATGTGCTTTCAACAAAATGTGATGTAGAGTCTGTCCTTTGATCTCATTTGTCCTCTTCAAGCACGTTTCTGGAGTGTTTAATGTGCAGAATTCATTTTGTACAGAATAATGCAGTGCTGCAGAAATGAAATCAGTAACATAAGTTTTAATGCTGAAAACTGAAGCTGCAGAGCATTATCACACATGAACAGCTTCATCACAGACAGATCTGTTTGTACAGGTGCTTTGCAAAGCTGTTATTGAGAATAAAACACGCAGAATCTTCAAATCAGAGTTTGAGGATTTGGCACTTGAATACATTTTTTTTCCTCTGGTTGTCTGTATGGCAGTTCAGCTTTTCTTTGTCAGACAAAGACATAAATTCTCTATTTACTATACATAGTCTTCACAAGTGTGAGAAGGAAGGAACAAGCACAAATAAAATCAGGGTCTTTCTGTGCATCTTGCTAAGACATCAAGTGTATTTGCTGTCACTGATAAGATTTTTTATTCTAGTAAGTACACTAATGCATTAGCTTACAGAAGCTCCCCTGAAACAGAAGGAATAACACCTCCTCAAATTTAAGAGTATAACAGTAAATCATTAAGTGAATGAAGTGCCTGTTTGAAAGTTGAGGGGAAGGGTTCAAAGCAAGGTATCCAAATACATACAAAGCTTCCATGTCCTGTTGTAAGTGGAAGAGGTAACTACAGTTTTACTCACGAAAGGTTTCTGTTCATGCTGTGTGAGTGAGGGGGGAAAACAGAGGCATCAGTCAGGAAGGGGGCTGGAGTCAAGGTACTAGATTAGATGTTTTAAGCTGAAAGAGAGCAGGTTTATGTCAAAGTGAGGAAGAAAAAGACCATGAGCAGGTACATAAAGTCAGTAAGGCTTAATGAGAAACAACAAGGAACTGAGGGAGGTGCAGAGCCACAACTCTGGCTGAGCTCCATTACACCAGGAGTCACTGTAGTCTCCAGCTCAGTGCTGAAGGCAGGTTCACACACACAGAGCTTTCTTCACAGGATCCATAGTCAACAAAACCCACTAACTCTTAGCAAAAAAAAAAAGTTACAGCAGGCAAAAATAAAATTAACAAATAGAAAGAAAATTCCCCCCATGGCCAGCAATGTAGAACAGAGACAGAGTCTCGGGATCAGCAGCTTCCTTTCTTGGGAAGGGCATGGAACAGGAGTTATAGGCTTTTGCAATAACAAGGAATAATTTTGATTTTTTCAGAGGCTAACAGCAATTTCAGAGACACAGCCTAAACTTCTTGATGCTAAAGAAGGTTTCTGCTAGCAGCTGGGTGTACCAGCTTACCAGACTTGAATTTGGATTCTCTGCTCTTTTTCCTCTGTATAGTGCTGTAGTTTAGTTGCATTCCTTCATGATGCAACACAGTCTGACATAATCCCTTGATGATGATGTCATGTCTAGATTTTTGGAAGTGGTTGTGCTTCCCATCTTTTGCACCAGGATGTGGCAGCACTCCTTATGGCATTCTATGTATTTGGGGTTCTAGGAGAAATTTCCTTTCCACGTGGCTATAACTTGGTAAATGTTTAGTATTTGAGCTCAATTTCAGAGTAATTTTATGGGAATTATTTTATCTACAGAGGCTATTGGAAATTATTTCAGAATAATTTCAGAGTGCGACAAGAATGATGAATAGAGAATCTTAACGCTACAAAGTCTGGCTCACAACTTACTTTTCTCAGTTTAGATGTAAATCTGGGCTCTGACAATGATAAATGCCCACTCCTGACTTCCTTCTATTTATTTTTCTTTGGTTGAAGTTGTTTGTTTTATGACCTACTAGTGCCCTTCCTGCCTTGGAATTTTGCTCTTAAGTCCTCCATATAAATTACCTGATATGAGTCTTTCCATGATAAAAAGTACCTGAAACTGTAAAACACACATGCAAAAATAATATGTAACAGGCCCAACAGCGGTCTTTCATAAACACTTGCTTTGCACTGGAGTAGACTTAGAGGAATAATGTATTGTGTGAGTACAAAAATATTTCCTTATCCCTAAACACTTCAAAATCTTCAGCAGGATCTTAGGAAAGATTCTGTATATAATTAAAGTCAAACTTTTAATATAGAGAGTTTCCAGCACTATATTTACAGATGCAAGACTTCATTGAGGGCTATTCCTTCAATGGAATTTGCAAATAGGTATTTAAAAGTTTATCCACTTTCATGTGAAAGTTTACTAATACTTCAACACAACTTCTTTCATCTGCAAGCCAATTTTAGTTTGTAGTGCACAAGGGATCTGTCTTAGGTGGCAATGACAGTAGAGAAAACTCAGATTCAAGATGGTTCTTGAAATTCTTGTTTGTTACAATATTTTGGGTTCAAACTCTGAATATGTAAAAAATAATTAGCTTTTTACAAGGTTACATTTGCTCTGCTCTTAGTTTACTATCTCCTTTTCTTGCTAACATTTCCAGTTTATTTGTGAAAGCAAGTGAATTAAATCACTGCACAACTGGAGTACATATATTTGGATTTCTCTTTGAAGTCAGTAGCATCATCTGATGATTTCTGGCTGATAGGTAAAAGGAGGTTGACCTGCAGGTGAAAACATTAAAGTTGGTTTTGGCTTTGGGTTTTCTTGATTCCTGTGCAGATGGAGTTTTTTGGAGAAAGATAATAATTGCAGTATCTTTATATGTTCACTGCTATAATTAATTCTTCACAAGTTGCTTCCTGTTTCCTGTAAAGAATCATTAATTGCCCCAGTTCTCTTTCAAATACATGAGTTTAAAACTTCTTCCATTTCTTGTGGTAAAGCCATTTTAAAAGTCTTCAGAATTATTTCAAGATTCATAAATGTCTCATATCATAAAAACGCTTGCCCTGTAGCTTTATGATTAATTTCTGCAGCTAGATATATTCTTCCTTTTTCCTCCTAGTTCCAGTTTCTCTGTATCCTTTTGCTCTGAGTTCTCCAAAGTGTTACACAAAGACAGTACTGCCTCTTTTCTTAAAAGCTTAAAAGTTTCTTAAAGTTTTCCTTAATGTGAGACCCTTAAAAATGGAGTAGCATTGTTTAAGTATGTTTTTTACTTTGGTAATAGAATTTTCTTAGGCTGAAAACGCTAGAGTATTATGACCTAAATTTTTGTGTAAGTATGTTTAAAAACTCTGTGCCCAAGGGATTAAATCTTTCTAGTTTACACAGTGTGGGGATTTTAAAATGAACGGCAGAAAACACTGTTACAAAAAGAACAATTTTCCATTTAAGATGAGTGACAAATAGAGACTAGACTAAATTTTAATTTCCTGTATCCATTAAAGCATATCATTTGACTTGTTTGTATTAGAGGAATGGACTGTTTATTTAAGATGTTTTTATATTTTCCTGTGAAAAAAAAAAAAGAGACTATACTATGTTGCTAACTATAGGTGTGAGAACACTGATTCTAAATCATTTGGTCCTGTCTGGTCTTGGTTCCAGTGTGGACATACACTCCTGAAAGGATTCAACTTGCTCTTACATTTAAACTTCGCTTTTTACTATTAGCCAAGCCATTCTTCTATCAGGAGCTTATTTGAGCTCCTGTGACATTTCAGTATTGCCAGGCCTGCAGGTGTTGAAGTTGTGCCCATAATGGCAGGAGTTCAAAGTTAGAGACTTAATTCTGTAACAAAAAAAATCTCTTCTAACTGTGCTCAGCATGGACAGTGAGCTGTCAATTGCTGAATATATTACCAATGCCCACATGAAAAATATGGACATTTCTTTTTAGCTTGGTCCATCACAACCAGTTTTATTTCAAATGGTTCTATTCTGCAAGGTAGCCAGAGCCTTAAGTGTCCACCTTCTCTGTTCAGAGATGGGGACATATTCTTTGTCTTGAAAGATCTTGGGAGGAGAAGTTTCACACACCCACGTTTCAGCTCCAAAGGGCTAAACCAAATAACACTAAGATGATTTCTGGGAATGTAAAGAATAAAAAGTTTATTCTTGCATGCACAGTTTAGAAGGTCATGGTCTCTGGCTTTTTTTTTTATTATTATTTTTAAACTATGGCTATTAGCAGTATTTATCTAGTTGTTCTGTTGGATTTGCAACTCAGGAATGCATAAGGTCAGCAGTTTTTATTGTTAAAGACCATTTAGGAGCTCTTATTTATTGATATCTTGCATAATTTATATTTTCTGTCTCCAGATAGGAATAGACAATGTAGGAGATAGTATAGGTTTCTAATGATGTAGCAAGTGGGGAAGATGTGCAGAACAATGGATTGATATTATATTAGCAAATGTAATGACTAGATGAGTATCTTCCTTTAATCATTGAACTGTTTGTTGTGACTCATTCTGACCTCTTTAAGAACAATTTCCTTTTCATATATGTACATTTGGATGGAATAATACCTTTCCTAGGTAATTATGCCTCATGTAGATAGTATCTTTGCCAGGCAGATGGATGAATTGTGACTTGTCTCACCAGTTTCCAAAACCAAAGCAATCAATTTCTAGTGAAGCTTTAGAATAAAAATATTTCTCTAACTGGAATAGGAAAACATTTAATTAAAATAAAAATCTGTTATACACCCTTTCTGATATGCAGTATTTCTTTACCTTGGGGAAACACCAAGAGACTTCTAGTTTTCACAGTGATCATCATGATTTCTTTGAAAATGACCCTCTAGAAAGATTTGTTTAGCTAAGTCGCATATTAAGAATATGAGGGGGTGGGAAGGGAAGTCATTAACATAAAAAATCCAGAACGTATTAGGAGTCTCTATGAGTTCATACCTAATATCAGAAGGTATTTCCAGTAGTCAAAAACTACTGACTGAGTAATGACCCTTTTTCCCCTAAGATCCAAAAGGCAATCGTATTCACAGTGAGAGATAAAATACAGGATGCTGAACATGGATTTACAGTGGTTTAACTGAACCTGTTTATTTAAACAGGTAAAAACTTGTGTGTGGGGAAAACCTTCCTAAACTGGAACATTTTACTTCATATTTGGAGTAGTTTGCCTTTCCATCTGCTCATGTTTAACTTGAAAACTTGTCCCTAGGTGCGTTGAGAAATCATTACATGATTATGTGCCTTCAGCTTATACTTGCAGTTTCACTGATGCTGATGTTAAGCAGATAAAATTAACAGTTTTATTTTTCCCTGTATGTGCTGCTGCTTGAATTGGCTAGAATGGATATTTTCAGGGTTTTGCACTATGCAAATTTCTTTGCACCAAATAGTTCACAACTAGAGGAGAGTTGCTCCTGTTTTTGTGAGAAGTAGGATCTCTTTGCAACTTACTGACTGCTTGTGATGGTTTGGCTGTGGCTAGGTGCCAGGTACCCACCAAAAGCAGCTCTATCATTCCCTTCTGCAGCTGGGTAGTGGAGAGAAAATACACTGAAAGGTTGATGAGTTGAGATAAGGAGAAGACAACACTCACTGATTACTGTCACAGAAACAGACTTGACTTGAGGAAATTAACTGAATTTATTACCAATCAAAATCAGAGCAGGATAATGAGAAGTAAAATAAATCCTAAAAGCACCTTCCCATCACCTCTTCCTCTTTCCCAGGCTCTACGTCCTCCCACTCAGTGGGGCAGAGAGAGGCAGGGAATGGGGATTACAGTCAGTAATGACATGTTTTTTCTGCTGCTGCTTCCACCTCAGGGAAAGGAAACCTTGCCCTGCTCCAGCTTTGGATCCCTCCCACAGGAGACAGTCCTCATGGACTTGTCCAGTGTGAGTTTCTTCCAAGGGCTTCAGTTCATCATGATCTGTTCCAATGTGGGTTCCTTTCCACAGAGCTGGTCCTTCAGGAATATCCTGCACCAGCGTGGGTCCCCCACAGGGTCACAAGTCCTAAGCCTGCTCCAGTATGGGCTTCTGTCTCCATGGAGCCACAGGTACTGCCAGGAGCCTGCTCCAGTGCAGGCTTTCCACAGGTCAGCCTCCTTCAGGCATCCACCTGCTGTGGTGTGGTTTCCTCCACTGACTGCAGGTGGATCTCCTGTGGATCTCCATGGGCTGCAGGGGTGCAGCTGCCTCACCATGGTCTGCACCACAGGCTGCAGGGGAATCTCAGCTCTGGCGCCTCTTCCTCTCCTTTTCCACTAACCTTGGTCTCTGAAGAGTTATTCCTCTCACTTACTCTCAGTCCTCTCTTCTCTGGTCAAAATTACTTCTATGCAATAACTTTTTTCCTTCTTAAATCTGCTGTCCCAGAGGTACTACTGCCATCACTGATCGGCTCAGCCTTGGCCAGTGGCAGGTCTGTCTTGGAGCCTCAAGCATTGGCTCTGCTGGACATAGAGGAAGCTTACAGAAGCTTCTCACATAAGCCATCTCTGTAAGCCCCTGCTCCAAAATCTGACCATACAAACCCAATACATGTATGAGGTGTACAGTGAAAGACGGTACAGTTACAATTTTTCTCTTCTTCAGTTCTTTCCTCACTTCCTTCAATTTATATTTGTGCTTACGTCAATTTCTTATTAATATTAAAACTGTTGCAGTAATAAAACTACTGCAGTGTATAAATTACTTTATATAAGCATAGTTTAAATCAAAATGTGAGCAACCTCCAAATTTTGTCCTTGTTTAGCTGAACTGTTTTAAAACCTCACAGTCAGTTAAGTCATACATCTTGGTTAAATTGGCATTGCATTACATATATAGGAATATTAATGCTTTCTTACAATTTCTTCATAAAACGTTAAAGCAATCGGGATAATAAGTGTAAAAAGAATGCAAAAGAAAAGTGCAATTATCTTCTCCTGTGAATTTTTTTCACAAAGTAAATCTGACCTTGTGGATTGACCCACATCTTTATTCTGCAAATCCTATCTGGTAACCTAGAGCAGAGGTGGCCAGTGGTAGTGGGTCTGTGAAGCAAATTGTCTCAGGATCACATCAGCCTTTTGAAGATTATCTGCTTGTTTGACATTGTTTTGTGTGTCACTTTACTTGCAGATGAAGTGTGCTCACTGAGTTTAATCTGAAATTCAGAATTCCTCCTGTCCATGGAGTTGTTTGTCACCCTTTCTATGGAATGTGGCTGTGGATTACTCTAAATTCAGATTTGTGGCTCAATGGAAAATTTGTACTTTTTAAAGGTTTGCTTTCTACGAGTTTGACTGTATATCTGCCTGTAGTGCTTATTATGTGGGATTTTCAAATACTATGAAGCCATGGTGCATTACAGAGAATGATCAAAATTACCTGTATAATTATTCCTTCATATCTTACAGTTAATGAATTAACAGCATCACACCTGTCAGTACACTTGCAGGAAACCCTTCATTTCTTAATCACAGTTTGTTTTCTATATAATTAATGTTGTTTGCCACTCTTTTACTATATTCTCTACTAAGACAGCAGACAGCTGAGTGTTGCCAGGGTCTCGACTTCTGCTCTCTCTGTACTATCACATCAAATGAAAGCTTTCAAACTCTATATTAATTAAAGCAACTGAAGCTTGAATTGAGTTCAACTCTAGCTAATACCCTGCTAAGTACTTCAGTCAATCTAGAGATTGCTTGGTAAGTCTAATTATACTCTTAGGGATATACGGGACTGAAAGGTCATCTCTTGTTGACTATAGCTATAGACAAAGTGACATAATGAATCTTTAACAGATCTAGTTTATCTTTTGGAGGTATTATCAAGTATGGGATGGTACTGGATCAGGTGAAGTCATATGCAAAGTTTAACAAAACAATAAAGTGAAGATGGCATTGCATGGTATATATAAATACTTAAGAGTATATGTGAGTATGGCAGAGGACTCAGCTGGATTTTAAGTACATGAACTTACATTCTAATTTTTAATTTACATTTTACACTTTATGAAGATAATAGTATTTGATAGGGACCATGGAATGTAACTTTGAAATACTATGAGATGTATTTAAAATGTAAATCCGAAATTTGCCTCTCTGCTTATATCATTGAAAGAGGTGATGGGACTCACATATGAAGCAGAGCTGCATAGGGTCACTTCAGTTGTTGTGCTTAACATATTAACCTGATTGGTTTTCCAGCCACCAGCCCATTAAGTTGTATGACAAAACCACTTTAAACATTGAAATAGAATGAACTGCACTTTAAGAACACAAATTATTTTTCTTTACTTTGATAAGAAAGGAAGTCAGGAATCTTTTGCTATTATTAGCTTGATTTCAGAATACAGAGTGTGTGCTTTGATGGTGAAGCATGTGGATGCAGAGATGTGCTCATAAAAAGTATGTTGAAGGCAGGACCTAGTTGAGCTGCATGTATGAACAGCATTACTCTGTGCTATAATCTCTCCAGCAAATGTCAATATTACTTCAAATCTGAAAATTACATATTTTAGTGAGATATTAATTTCACTGAATTAGTTACTAATATTACAATGCCCTGTAATAATATTGATATGACTGAAAACAGAAGCAGGAACAAAAGAAAGGGACAAAAGCAGGTTAGTTGGATGAAAACTTTCTCAATTTTACACATGGATTTAAAGCATTTTTCATGAGGAAAAAGAAAATAAACCTCAAATGTGTGTCATAAAATCTCCAGAGAATTACTCCTTAAAATCACCTTCTAAATTATGTTGCATCATATTTCACTGAAGGTAACAATCAGCTAGAGGTTTATTGATTTATTGTCCAATTTCAACTAAGTCAGAAAATAGTGGGATATTGTGGCAGCTGTCATAAATGTATGAAGTCCTTTCCCTCAGTTCCTTGTTTTTCAGTATGTATCAATGTTCCATTGTAAAACTACCCTGACAGGGAAAAGCCACCTCCCCCCTTCTCTGTAAAAGAAGAATATTCCTCTGGCAGGTGAGCGGCTCTCCACATGCGGCTAGCACAAGGTCAGTCTTCCAAGCTGTTTGTTCAGAGTATAGTTTTATCCATCATAGAACAGATAAACACCCTAACGTTCTACTCTCAACATATTTATTATCTGAATGCAAGAAGTTAACATAGATATTGTCATCTGAAAAAAACCCCACAGTGCAGCACATGAATGTTGTGCCATAAGCTTTCACATAAATTTTATGGAAGAGTTCCTTCTAGAAGCTTCAATCTGATACCCATAAAATGAAAGCCTATTTTTAAGTGTATGGTGAGTAGAGAAATGCTGCAAGCTTCATTTAATTTCCTTGCTGACTTTGTACTTATTCTCTGTTGAAGGATTTTTGTATATTTTCTTTGATTCTGCAGTCAAGTCTATTCATCACCTCTTAATACAAACCCACAACTCACTATCTTCCAGCCAGTTTTAACAAGTTACTACTGCGGTTTCTGGTATTCTCTTGTGCTTAAACAGTGACCCTCTGCAGCTAAAATGGAATACTGAATTAACATTAATTTGAAGATGCACATATAAATGGAACTTGTATTATCTTGATTGTTTTTTAATGGCTTGGGGACGGAAAGAGAAATAAATAAATCAGGATGATGATGATGATGATAATGCATACCCAATGTAAATTAAAGCCCAGTCAAAGATAAATGTAGATAAATGAGAGTTCTTATTTCTGCAAGGTATTAGGACATGAAATCCAAGAAGAAGACATCAAGATTTATTCTCTCTGTTCTACAGGATGAGACTCATGACCATTCTTTACAAATGCTAAGGGGTCTGAAAACCTCCTCTGTTGATATTTTCCCAGTTGATTAAAGGGCACTGGAAAGAGTTGTTATTATAGCTGTGGGTTTGTGGTTTGGTTTGGTTTTTTTTTCCCACTCCATTCTCACAGAACAGATTAGGATGATTGCAACTTGCTCTATCCTCAGTGAACACAGAAAACAACTAATGGTCACCTGGCTGTAACAATTTCCCTTGCTGGAAGGCTATTATTGTTTCTCTTGTTCTTCTGGTAAAATGCTATCACCCCAGACTTTTTGTCCTGTTGGCGTCTAGTCAATTGTTCCCAATATATTTATGTGCATCATCCAATCTTGATTTTTAAAAATTATTCTTAAAATTGCAAAAATTTTGTTAATCCAGTAACATCTGCAGGGTCTGTACACATACAAACTATTTTCATCTAAGCAATTCATGAGAATGGCAGGACCTGAGACAAGTCATTGCAGTTTTTCTTTATACTTTTTCTCAGCTTGATGGAGAAGAGCTGATAAATCCTTTAAATTGAGTGCAATTCAATCTTGACCATACTTCTCTCTTCTGCTTCTGGGAATGTCACGTGTCACAGCATCAACAGCTTTAGTGGTCAGGCTATATCACATCTACTGCCTGTTCCTTATCCACTACAGCAGTTGGTCTGTCAGAGAAGGAAATGAGATTGGCCTGATTGATTTCATCTTGGAAAACCCAAATTTTCTGTTCCCTATCATATTATTATCCTTAAGGTCTTTAAAAATTGATTTTTTAATAATTTGTTTTACTGTCTTTCCAGTTATTGAAAGTAGAGGACTGATTTTCACTCCTTTCTGACTGCTTTTTCTATTTTTAAGGGCAGATGCCATGCTTGATCTCTTGTCTCCAAATTCTTCATTCTCTCTAAATTCTCAATGAACTTCAATTGGTTCATTATGTACTGTACAGTGACCACCACCAGGCCTGGCTAACCTTAGAACATCTGACCTACTAACTTTATTTAACTTCCCCCCCCCCCCCCGGTAATACAAAATCTGTACATCTATATTGATTTTCTTTTTCCCTTTTGTGCCAGTAATATGCTACTTTGAAGGTGGGATGTAGGTTTGGTTTTTTTTAAATTGTATTATAGCCTATTGAAGATGTTTGACTCAGATGCACTGTGAATTGCTACTGGGATAAAACTAAAATTGACTATAAATCAAGCTTTCAAACAAGTTTAGGTTCTATTGAGGCATGGTTCCTTTTGCATGGCTTCACAAGCCAAATTGAGGCATTATAGTTTTGAAGTGTGTTTAAACCAGGCTCTATGTAAAGTCTCTGAGGCAACAGCCATCTCTGCCAGAGCACTGTAGTTGAGGTAAAAACAAAATGATCTCCAGAGATGCCTGTGTGTCTCCAGAACTACGTGTGAAGTCTAGATGAGTATGTTTAAGGTTGATAAATACATGATACAGGTTACACTGGAGGAATGAAGGTGTTCAGCACAGGTGTCTAATGACATGCTGGTACTGAGATGCAGATAGTACATCTGTGATGCCTGTTCATTTCTTTATATATTAAAAAACTTTAAAACTAGGTAAGATTTCTGTGAACCCCACTGTGATTGTATTAGTGAAGCCAGTATGGCCTGTGCCCTGTGACATTTGTTTCTTGAATACTACATATAACTTCACCAGATATCTTGCTACAGAGCACAACTTAGGTTTATGTCAATTAGCATTTTCTCAGACCATCTCATTCATGAAGTAGGGCTTGGTCCCAGGAGGCATGGTGAATGAAGCCAATATTTGGGGGATGGAACACATTTTTTGGATCTGAGCTGAGCCATTCATGCTCTTTCAATGTGGAGGAGATGTGGATCTGGGTTTCTTTTTTGTTTGTTTTAGTTGTGTTTGGGGTTTTGGGGGCTTGTGCATGTGTGGGGCTTTTTTGTGTGTGTTTGTTGGTTTGTTTTTTTTTGGTTGGGGTGGGGGTTTTTTGTAATGTGTTTCAGATATAGACCGTGAAGTTGGGTCTTAGACCTGACTGCTGTTCAAGCACTTTTGTAAATGCTGCCCTCTTGTCACATTTTACAACTAAATAAGTATCTTTTTGACATAAATTATATCCTCATGATGTAGACTGTCTGGTCTGCTTTGTGAAATGTCTTTTTAAGAAACCTGCTCTGTATTACATGCTAACAACATGGAACATGGTCACTTACTAATCATTTGTTATGTTGATATTGTTACTGTGAAGTAATATAAAGTACAAAAATACATTAAAGGTGCTTATTACTTTGCTCTTCTCCACAGAAAATCTGTTTAAAGCTTTGTGTTAAATGAGACAATAGAACGAGAGAAAAAAAAAAGTGGCATCAGCAACATCTAATGTGGCATGGAGGGCCAGTGCTCAGTGAAACCTTGTATTAACTTGCTCTTTTTAAGGGTATTTATTCAATCTTTACCAGGACTTCCAGCCTTGCAGAGAAGCATTGGGCTGGAAGGGAATGTTGCTCCATTTGAAACAGCTATCTACAGAGTGTAAGTACATTATAACTGCATTGATAGTTCCATTATCACAGCGTGAGTCTATCAGACTTGGTGAGGTTGCTAAGTAATCAGTCAATTGCAGGTCTTTCTTAAGTAGAGCTCTGGAAAATAAAAGGAATGCTGTATGGAAAAGTATTGCTCTTGGTGTTTATTTCCAGTGGTGGAACTTATTTTAGTCAAATACTGGCATATTTTATTCAAAGATGAAACTGTGAGGCAAATCCACACTTACAATACTGATGTTTTAATGTGAGGCACTGCCATACTGAATAGCACTAAGGCACAAGGTTCCTTCAAGATGCAAAAGAAAAATGGATAAGGAGAAAATAGAGATGCAAATCTGATGGGCATGAGAGAATGCTATCTATCACATTTGAAACAGGTTATCTGTAGCAATAAACTGCTAGTTTCAAAACTGATACCCTTACAGATATAATGATGGTTTGGAAAATAACCGCTGTATCAAACAGGAGTCAGATTGTCCATTACTGCAACAGCAGGATCACCTTTACAATTGCCTGTTGCAAGGTGTCATTAGAAAGATTGGTTGAATCGTTGGGCAATCTGAACACTGATGCCAACATGTGAAAAATGCTATCTAGAGCAATTTTATTTCCCCTTAAGTACTTCTGGTCTTAATATCACCAGACATTTGTGGTTTGGAAACTTGGATTTCAAACTGTCTGGTAAACCTTAATTTCATAAGTTTTTAACAGAAATTTTGAAGTATTCTTTTGTGAAGAACTTTATCATTGAATCTTAAGGCAACAGAAAAACTTGGTAGATATGTTAGTCCAACTTTTACTAATCTTAATTTAATGTCAAAAACTGCAGTGTAGACTGAAAGAGCTAGCCAAGTGTGATAAAAAATAATCAGGAGTTAAAAGAATTGAGAAAGAAAAATCTTAGAGGGATATTATTTCGAATATTTGGTATTCCGGCTAATAGAACATCTTAAAATAATGTTAGCTTTTTATTTGGTTATATGCACTCATCTGCAAGAGCCCAAGACTTCTAGCAGAGACTACTTAGGGAATAGGAGGATCCAAGAAGTGAGGATTTTTGTGGCCTTGGTCTGCTATGGTACTTAGAGCCTCCTCACTTACTGGTCTGTTCAAGCTACAGTAAAATCTATTTATATTGCATATTTACAATGGGTATTCACCAAGAGAGATTGATCATGGTAGCTTCTCTCCACAGTGGGGAGATGGAGATCATCTCCTCCAGAGGATGTGTTAGAGGAGCTGAATTTATTCTTCTCATTGACCGTTTTAGGGGGACTCAGGAGACACGTCCTCTAACAGCAGAATTGCTGAGGCAGGTTCCTTCTCATTACAGCAGTAAGTGCTTGGTGTTGTTTGAGTCTGAGTGCACAGGAAGCTGTATTTGCCATTTTAGAAATTATGGTTATTCCTAGAGTGGGTTATGGGAACATCTTGTTTGGGGATTGACCTGTTTTTCCTAAATTTCCTATGTAACATCTGAGTGCCGACATCAGGAGCAGAACTGTAACTCCGATTTTGGATTCAGAGCTGCAGTTTTGCCACTACTCGTAGTGCAGACTCAGTGCTGAACAGTCTTGGTGCATCTTGATCAAGACAGAGGTGTGTATGAACAGCTCTGCCTTTTGTTCTCTGACTACACATAACCTCCCTGTAACCCTGCTGCCGTATCCATAAGAGATAAAAGTTCCAGGAGACACAGCTGCAGCATACTGTGAAGCTGAGAGTGTGGTGTTGGTATTAGATATGTGTTTTCTTTCAGGAAGTGCCTCAAGAATCCAAGGTACTTCTGAATCCTGAACTGCTTCCCATTGCCCAAGCCCAGACTTGTGAAGAGCATGAGTGTGGGTAGTAAAGGCGCTTTTTCAAGTGGACAGCATCTGTGCTTCTGCATTTCTTAACTCTGTCTGTGGATCTTATGGCATATGCTGGAACTTGCAGAGAACACCGATTTAATAAAAACCGGTGGTGTGATTTTCCAGCTATCCCTGAATGGATATTTAGGGGCCTCATATTCTTAGACAAACTCCAAATTAATCACAGCACTAAACTAGAAGTAAAGCCCATATAAAATTTACTAGATTTTTTGCATAATTTAAAAAAAAATCAGTGTGCAGAATTCTTAGTGGGAACTTCTGTTTACACTTTTGGTCAAAGTTAATAGTGTATATCTATTTTTAATACAACTCTACAGTATTGTTTACTGCTTTAGAAAGGAAGGAAAAATATGAAATTAAAAACCACTGAAGGAATTCATAAAGACAAATGCTGCAATATGGTAGAATTTTGAAGGGAGGTGAGTATAAGGATCAAGCTTTAAATCCATTTAAGGGTAGAGGAGAAATATACGTGCCAGACAATATTGTTATTACTACTTCATAAAATTATGGCAGAAACCATGATGCATGTTTCTTGTATAAAAACACCTCACTGCCCTACAGTTCAGATCATTTGGCTGTAAAATAAGGAGTTCAAATCATTTGCCTCCTCTTTATTTTATTTGCATCTTTCCTTAGAATCAAGCTGTGCATGTGTGAAAAGAGGAGTTGAAGGGTATGGTGCCACTTTTATATTCATTAATAAATAATGATGCATTGATATTTTATGAGTAATTTCTCACAGCAAATTTTTGGTAGAGTATAGGGGAATTGCATACGCAAGTGTTTTAGTCTTAGACAACAGGTTTAATTGCTTCTACTTAAAAGAACTTAAGGATTTGTTGTTCTAAGATTTTTTTTTTTGTGGCAGATAATGTAAGTTCTAATAGTTTGCAGCCATCTGTTAAAAAAATGAACTAAATGTACTGCAACTTTCTGTTCATGTTCAGCAGCTGTCCTACACTGTTTTGATATCAAATAAGCATCAAACCTAGAAGAGATATTTTTCCTTGATATTGCTTATGGTAAAAATGGCCTCAGAATGTCAGTCCCTGACCTTGTGGACTCAAATACTTTGAATGTAAATATGTGTATTATTTCCTTGTACAGCATAATTTTGAACTCTATCTGTCCTTGTTCTCACACATTTATTTTATCACAATGAGAGATTACTGTGCTAGACAAATTATTTTTTCTACTTTGATGGCCATAACAGTGAAATAAGCAAACTGACATTTGCATTTCTCATTTCTCGCATTGTGAAGTTTTGATCCATCCTACAGGCATTTGCCCTTTGGGTTGGATAAAAGACATTTCAAGACTCAGTTGCTAAAAGTAGACTTGTAAAACTCTTGCAATCAAACTTGGAGGCTTCAATGGCCTGTCTAGAAGACTGGAAATTTCCCAATTTATTGTAGATTTTTCTAATTGTATTGAAAATGCAACTAAACACAATAACATAGAAGACATTAAAATATGCAGTTTATTGTAAAGTGGAACCCTAAAATATACAAATCCACCTTCATCCATCAAACAGTCTCAAAAAGTCTTGTGGCTGCATTGCTAGTAGTGGATGAGTGTTTTGAGGAATTTCACATGAATTAAAATCCAGGCAAATGAAAAGAATAGTAAATAAGTTGGAGAAGGTAGGCCTGGGGATTTTATTTTTTCTCTGGAACCTGTTTTGTAGGAAGTTGTGAAAACTGAGAGTTGAATGAAATTTCACACTTAATTTGTTGTTTAAGTCACTACCCAAAATATCCAAGTTGCTACTAATTATGACAATATATACTTGTGGAGGGTAGATTTAAACTATGTGCTATGTTCTTTACTCCACTTTTTAGCACTGGGATAAGATCAGATATAGTAATGACTTATCAGTGATACTCTGTTCTCCTGCAAGACCTCTTAAATCCATCTCGTTGTCTTGTAAAATGTATATAGACTTAGAAACACATTTGCCAAGGATTATCAACTATGTATGATTTAGAGTAGATCACCTACTCCCTGAGCCATTGTTTCCTGTAAACAGTTGTAAAATATAAGAAACTGTGTTTGTCATGTCATCTTATATATGTTTAGAAAAAAAAATACATAAACATGAAATTTATTGTGTTTAGACTGCATGTGTGTAAATCATCATGGGTAGAGATTTTTCATTTTAAAGGCTTAGTAATTTAACCTACAGGAATCACAGGTGGACTCTTGAATTCAGTGGGAATTCCAGTTCTTAAAAAGATTTCTTTACTGCCTCTGGAGCAAAAGAGCAACCTAGTTCTATTTTTAGATTTATCCATAGTAAGGATAGAAACACTACTCTGTATGTAATCTTCTAATGGATTGTTACCATGAGTGTGTTTAGTAAAAGACATGTAAAATCATGTAAAAAGAGATGAAAGGTATGGTCAGAAATCTTAGCTGAAAGGCATTTTAAACACTGCATGGGTTCATTTCCTTTACTGTTGCTATCTTGCAGGTACTTAGCATTTATAGACATCATACCCTTGTAATTGAACTTGCATGAATCATTTATTTACTACGCTGCACTTACGGGTAATATATGTCAAGGGAATTCATTTTTTATTATAGCTGAGGAGCCATTATGATGTCATAATATATACAAGGATAGAGATATAGCTTGGACAGAACTTCTATCTCTTACATCTGTGAAACTCAACACTGTCTACACTTCTATTTTTAAAGGAGAAATGCAAGATTTGTTGGTGTAGTATTCTTCTAACCCTTCACAACAGCTTTTTGGTCAGGATAAAGAAATAAGTTATCCTAGATATGGCAGTGATAGTATCTGCATTTAATTTGGTATGAAAAATTTTTAAAAGGGACAAAATGTGGAAATTTGCCAAGGAAGATTAACATATGCTCTTTTCCTTTAGGAGATTAAATAAGAGCAAGTATCTTTTGAGGTTCAATTCTAAGAACTAATTTAAGGAAAAATATATAAACATATGCATTATGTTTGTTAGAGTAACTGAACTGAATTGCCTGATTTCAAGTCTAATATTTTGTTTTCATTGAAGAGACAACAAAATATCTAAATTCTATACCCATTTCCATGCTGGCTGCTCGTCCAGGTCTGGAACAGCCTAGGTGAACCAGTACACAGTGCCTATTGAAGCCTCCTCCAGTGAGAGATTCTGAGTTCTTGGGGTCTTCATGTCTCAGAAAGCCCAGTGCCTGAGTGAAGGGGATGAGCAAGTTTCTTTGTGCAGAGAGAAACAGAAAGTCATTATTATTTAGTAGTCTGTATTTCAGTAAAATTTAAAGCTTACTAGGAACGAACCTCCAATTTAAAACAAAAAGTCTGTCTCTGCATTCCCTAGAAACTATGATGTTCATACCACTGTACAGGTGTCTGTGCTGTGCACTGTTACAGAAATATAATATCTAGTTCTCTGTGCATATAGTGGTAACATCTTGATGTTTTGTTTAAGTCTGTAGTTGTCTGATATCTATTTTTATAAAACTTATCATGTTTTCTACTGAAGAATAGCAAAAAATTTTAAAGCTATATATATATGTGTTTAACAGTGTTTTGAAGCAAGTCTAATAGTGAATCTGAACACTGTTTATGATGATTGTGTTACATTCCAAAAATGCATCCTCTCAGTAACAATAGTAGATTTTGAAGCAGAAACTGAGTCAGACAAACCTTTTGGGAAGTTTTGATGAAAATAACAGTTTGATAAAATTCTGTGTATCTGGAGGGGGAGTCTAATACGAAAGAAATGTCTAACTTCCTAGATTTAGAAGGCACTCTTAGGCCTTTCACATATTTATTACAGATATTACCAAAGCTTAACCCCAATAATTATGTAGAAATAAAATAAAGATTTTAGTGCTATTTTAAAAGTGAAAAATTTAAAAATTCCTTCAGGTCT
Source organism: Sturnus vulgaris (assembly GCF_052056855.1). NCBI lineage: Eukaryota > Metazoa > Chordata > Aves > Passeriformes > Sturnidae > Sturnus > Sturnus vulgaris. Next base: position 40,941,584 of record NC_142247.1, read on the forward strand.
GCTTTTCTTTTTTAAGTAATATATTAGCTAACCTACTAAGTATGCTAATAATTTATGAAAAGGGGATTAACACATCATCTGAGAAGAAGAGGTCAAGTAAGTAATTACTTTATTCCACTAACAATCAAATCAGGTCTTTAAGATACTTTATAACGATTATTTATTTCCAAGTTCAGGTTTGATGATTTTTCACTTTTATTTATGGCAGCTAACTATGCTGAAATTTACTGACAATGTGTCTAAAGGAAAAATAAAAGCAGGTTTTTTCTCCAGAGGAAGGCTAAACCTCTTCTGAAATTGAAACCAGATCAATCAGGTGGTTCATCAATAAATATATGCCATTTTCTGCAGTGCTGCATGTGACCTGCAACTTCAGAAAGCATGAGCTCACTCTGAGGTAGACAAAACATGTTTGAGTTATGTTCTCTTTTTAAAAGCAAGGATTGCTTCTAATTTATTGAAGCAAGAGATAATTAGTTCTCAGATTCAATACAGGGACACAAAGAATTAGATTCCATTTTTAGATCTCCAAATAAGGCTTAAAACCAGAAACTGAGAAAGTAAGAGGGTTTTTGTAAACAAAATCAAACATATTCAGAAGTTCATGGAAAAATGTGTCTGCAGATGGTCTCTATCATGTTAAAAATTTTCAAAGAATAAAACCATAAAAGAATATATAATTTCAATTTTTTCCACCCTCTAGGGGGAAATCAGGAGCATCATATTTCTTTTTCTTCCTTCCTTGCAGTCTTATGGGGAGCCACAGTCTTCTAGGTGATGACACTGCCAAACTGTTTCCACACAGCTGAACATCTTGATTGCAAAACATTGAAGCTCTTATGACTGCAAACTTCACATTTCTATTTCCATCTGTCTTGTCTTTTTGTGTTCATCAGTGCCATTGCATCCCAGGTTCCTGTGATGGTTTGTTTCATCAGCTTAATGGGACAGGTTGTAGTGCAGGCACTCTAAATCTCCAGACTAAAAGTAATTCTTTCCTCCTGCTGCCATCATTTTCTGTAAGGTAAAAATATACAGAGGTTGCTTCTTATTTGTCAGAACTAAGAAGCAAAATCAACTAGCAGATCTAAGCTAAGCTTGCAGTTCTAATTTCACTTTTATAAGCTTGGAAAAGCACACTTTAGACTTTTTGGAGACTTTTCTTGCACAGGCACACCTTCCTAACTAGGTTTCCCTTGCACAACACTAGCTGCATGTTTTCTGTGTCACTCATATTTCATTTTGATGGAAAAACTGGATGAGGGACAATACGGGGCTCAGGCTAGACTGGAAAATCAAGGTCAGTAATTCAGGGAAGTAATTTGCAGCATTCCTAGAAAACCTTATAACAGAAAATTGTCTTCTGTATATGGAACCAGATTGTTTGGCTAAGATCAAGGTTGGGTTTTGCCTCTTCTTTTGGCGTCCTTCTTGTTGATATGAAGTGTGGGAATAACAGTGTGCCCACAAATTTTTCTCTCAAATGTATAACTAACTGGCTGGCAAGTATGAAAAATCTGAAAAATTGTATGCAAAACATCATCATTTCAATCTAATTTGAAAGTTGTTTCAAATAATATATCTAGCCTGGATAGTTTAACGTGATTCTGAATTGAGCTTTTTGTGTAGGAACTGAAGTTTCATCAGACTTGTGCATGTTAAATGTATATAGATTCTCCTTCCTCTCCCCCATTTTTAATTAACCATCCAATTGTTTTTAGCAGTCAATTCTCTGTGTAGTTTATGGCAGTAAATTATATCGGCAGTCATTATTTTGTTGTGCAATAAGCTATTGCTAATTGGCATTTCCTCTTTAATAGACTCTGTTAAGAATTATGTTAAAATAATTGCTGCCAGAAAGCACAGTACAGAACTCTTAATTACTGGCTAACAGTTCTGTCCTTCAGATCCTTCCTCCAAGCTATGCTTTCACAGAGCATGTGCTTTTAATTTGAATTCAGCTCCATAAGACTCAGGAGAATCTATTGTCTATCAAAGCCAAAATGGTAATAATGAAGGATTTGTAACAGCAGATCAGACACCAGGTCTCTGTAGTCGGGTGCCATGCCTCTGGCAGTGGCTATTTCTTGATATTTTAAAAGAAGGTAAATCTCTTCCCAAAAGGCTAATGCATGCTACCCCTTTGTGTGACACTGCACATTTCTTTCTAAACATTGCAATTCATTGTCTCATACCCTGAAGCGTAAGATTTGATCACCCTTATTGTCTTACCTGGCATAGCTACAAATGTTATTATCAGTCATAAAATTATGCGGCTCTTTTTAAAACGTAGCTATGGTTTTTATCTCGATGACCTGATCTGACAGCCAGTTCCATTGACTATGTAGGAGAAATGTTTTTTTATATTGCTTCTGAATTTGCTGTTCTTTCATTTAAAACTCCTTTTGTTTTATGTAATAAAGAGTAAAACCTGATCAGATTTTAATATATCCTATCTAATTATGAATATCTGCATGAAATTCCCCCTAAGTATCATATAATTTTGGCTGCTATAAAATTCTGAAAATTGTTAATTGCCTTATTTCCTTCCATTTATTGATTCAGCCTTAGAAGAACCAGTCAGTTGTTTTCCTGGGGTTTTTTTGTTTGTTTGTTTGTTGTTTTTCTTTTTTTTTTGGCCTGAACAGACTAATATACATTCAAATGTACCTGGTGTATGATCTGAAGCATATATTTTTAAATTTTATATCCCTCATTTTCCCTCATGCTGTGAAGAAATTTATTAAAAAAAAAGAATACATAGTGGGTCTTCTGAAGAATCTTGCTTTTAAGTTAATGACTGTGGAATAATTATAGATTTTAAACAGCAAAAATTGAAGACATTTCAGTCTTTTCAACAGATCATTAGTCTGAGTAATCAGGATGTGATATGTTATGGGAATTATATAGATTGTTTATGGACTTTATTTTTTAATTTGCATCACTTTGTTTAAGCTAAACAGATGATTTCTTTTAGACATTTCCTAGAAAAAGTGTAGTTTCATATATCCAGAGGCAAATGGAATAATTGCATGCTATACAGTATATGCAAAAAAAACCCCCTTGCCCAGTTATCATAGAAGCATAGAATATCCAGAGGTGGAAAGTTTATTGAGTCCAACTTCTGGCCCTGTACAAGACAATCCCAAGAGTCACACTATATTCCCCAGAATATGATCCAAACTGTTCCTGAGCTCTGTCAAGCTTGGTGCTGTGACCACTTCCCTGGGGAGCCTCTTGCAGTGCCCAACCACCCTTTGACTGAAAAAAAAAAACTTTTGCTAATGTTCAATCTAAACCTCACCTGGCACAGCTTCAGGCTCAATTCCCTCAGGTCCTGTTGCCAGAGAAGAGATCAGTGCCTGCCCCTTCACTTGCTCTTGTGAGGAAGCTGTAAGGTCTCTCCTCTTCAGACTGAATAGGCCAGGTGACCTCAGTTAGTCCTCATATAGCTTCCATTCTAGACCCTTCACCTTTGGACATACTCCAATTACTTTATATCTTTCTTATACTGTGGCATCCAAAACTTCCCCCAGCACTTGAGGTGAGGCTGTCCCAGTGCAGAGCAGAGCAGGACAATCCCCTCCCTTGCCTGGCTGGTGATGCTGTGCCTGATGCACCCCAGGACAGGTTCACCCTCCTGGCTGCCAGGGCACTGCTGACTCACGTTCAACTTTGCCACAACCAGAACCCCCATGTCCCTCTTGGCAGCACTGCTTTCCAGCATCTCATTCCCCAGTCTGTACCTCCAGGTTGCCTCATCCCAGGCAGAATCTGGTACTTGTCCTTGTTGAAGTTCATATGGTTGATTATTGCCCAGTCTTCTATTTTGTTGATGTTTCTCTGCTGGTTCTCGCTGCTTTCACTTTTCTGTTTCAAAAAACTGTTTCATGGTCCTGTAGTGTACACTGAGATCTGTTTCCTCATATATTCTTTTTTCTAGCGAATTTTCATTTTACCGCTTCTAGTGTCATTGAAGGTTTCTTCTAGTATCATCTAGGTTCTTTAGCTACTTGAAGATTGTAAAACTTTCCAGAATTTCCAGTAAAAAAACCCCCAGTAAACTCCCACTACCACAGTTCCTAACTTGTTCAGTCTCATTTCCAAGTCATTAATAAATAGTGCTCATCTCAATAGCAACCTCAGGAGCATTCACTTCTACATTTTCTTCATTTTGAGGGGCAGCCACTTGCCATTACTCATTGTTTCCTATCATTTAACGGGTTTTCAAACCATTCTATGACTCTCCGTTGCCTTGCAGTTATTTATATCCCTTAAAAAAATTTAATGGAGGGAGTTTATGAAAAGCTCATTGGAAACTCAGAAAAATTAAGTGCCTTGGGTCATTTAATCTGCTGTTTCAGCCAGTGTTTCCAAACGAGCTCAGGAAGGCGATCTTTTTTTGTTGTTGCTGCTGAGGGCGGTCTGAAGAAAGCTCAGGTTATGCCGTGCGCCGCAAATCTTCACCTGGGCGCTGTCCGCGGTGCTGAACGGCCGCTGCCGGCCAGGAAACCGCGCGTCCTCTGCCGTGCGTGCGGGTCGTGCCCACGCGTGGCGTTCTGCGCTCCTGCTCAGCCATTCCTGCATCCTTCCTGCAGAGAAAGGGCAGTCCAGGCTGGCAGAAAGCTGGGTTAGCAGCAAAGTGCTACCTGAAGTTCAGCAAATGTGCCCATCAGTAGCAATGGAGTTACAGATAAGGAGAGGTTGAGATGAAAGCTGTTACCAGAGTTATGGGAGCAATCAGTTGTGGGGATCCAAATACTGAATATAGAATAATTCTGCCTTGGAATAGATCCTGGCTCTAAGAAATTATTTATATTTAAGTTATTAATTTTAAAAACATGACACTCGAGTTTAAAAAAAAGCAAAATATATTACAGATGTCTTTCTAAATGCAGGTGAATTGATTATTTGGTGATATTTTTATGTGTAAAAGGCCAGCATCATTGCTGTCTTATCTTTGAATCGGTCTTTCTGCCCAAACTGATGGCTTAACAATAGAGATCATTCTGGAGCAGGAACTTCTCTCAGAATCCAGGTCTTATCGAGGCTTTAACTGGCAAAGGCTGCTATTCATACTGTCACTCACTGATGCTACATAATAGATGGTGTCTGCCTTGCACACCATAGATAACTCACCAGATTAGGAGCTGGATTTAATTCCACACATTCAACTGACCCCAAAACCACCCAGCCTCTCCAAACAGAACAAAAAAATCCAACAACAGCAGAAGATAATTGATAATTAAGGTTGTCTGAATGTGTGACTTTCTTTTTTGCATTGATTGTCATTGGGAATGTTGGCATACCCTCTTTTGATTAGGGCTGTAAAATACTGTTTCTCCATAAAAATTACGACAATATAATCTTATCTATCATTTTCCCACAAGCAAGTACTGAACAAAACCACAATCTGTGTATGCACTCACACACAGTGATTATTTTATATCGAGAAATAATTATTCCTGATTTCATTCCCTTCATATGTGTGAAACAAGGCATAAATTAACAAAATATATGTATGTATTCATTATGAACATTGCATGGTGTATAATGGTTTATGATTTTTCATGAGTGGGCCTGTAGAAATATTCTGAAGGTGGTGTCAAGAGTCCCACATACTTTATGGTATAATGACAGGGAAAGTTGTACTGACAATAATAACTGCCATTCGATCACCATCTCACTTAAATGAGTAAAAGGCTATTCTTGTTTATACCTTTAAATAAATAATAAATCGTATTTCCTTTGATTTTTTTTTTTTATGTAAAAGGATTGAAACAAAGTAGGACATGTAATGAGAGAAAGTTCTTCCGTATGTGATTCAGAGCTTCTTCTCTGAGTCATTGGTATTGATTTAATTTTTTGTTTTCATCGGGAACGAAATTGCAGAAGAGCTCCAGGGACACCATTTTGTAAGGCCAAGGAGACAGAATCTTTGTAATACTTTTCCTTGTCCTGGGAATTGAAGTCTGGGTAAGAGGTTGCATGTAGTTCTCCATCCAGCTGGGCAGAAGAAGAGGGGCTGTTGTCATATGTAGCCTTTATTCCCTGCACCTGCCTCAATCCACCAGCTAGTAGAAGAAAAGGGAAATACACTGCAGTCTCTATTTAGTTGCAATAAATTACTTCCTTCCGCTGTCACGGTAATGGAAAGAACGCTGTGTTTGAGTCACAGTTCCTTCCTAGGACTCATCCAGGACTGATGCTATAGGCTGTTTATTGTACATCTTGAGTAAAAGAGGCTTAAGTTCTCCATTAATTCAGTTTGGAGCTAAAGGATCTACTTTTTCCAGCAATAAAAATAGTGTATATGTACATCATCTAATTAAAGCCTTAATACTTTGTGTGCATAAAAATTATCAGAAATTGTTTTTATGTGACATGCAAGTGGTAAAGGGGAATTTTGGGTACGTATTAGATAATTCTCAATTGATCTTGTCAAGTTATTGCTCCACAGCTAAATAATACAAGTAAATTTTTTCTTCTCTGTGTTCAATTTAGCCGTTGTTTAATTTAACCATTACAGTGGTGTTCTGCTTGGTTGGAATGTTGTGTGACCATTCCTATATACATAAATATATAATTTTTGTTCTGATAAATGTTTTGTAAATATATAAATTTTGTTCTGATAAACATGAGTTTAAATGAAAGTGCACTGACAATTAGTTCCAGTGTCTCTTTCCCACAGGAATATATATAAAACTCAGCCTTTCCCAGGGGTTACTCTGAAGCCTGTTTAGGGAGGATGGCTGCAGTTCATCCTTTCTTTGCTGAAAAACAAAGAGGAGTTTTCTTTGTATCCCACTTTGGGCAGCCATGGCTCCCTCTCAGCCCTTCTGTTGCTTTGTCAAATGCAAATAGAATTCTATTTTCTGTTTTAGGCTACTCTTAAGTACTATTTCCTAGAGTCATATTCCAGGATGCTTTTTCTAAAATATCACATCATAGCATTTCCGCAAAACTGTCCTGATCAGAAACACGAAGTCACACTTTGCTTCCTCCTGATGTTTTCCTGGTGTGATGGTGGCTTAGAGACAGGGTTGCGGCAGTGCAGGGCTTGTCTGACAAAGAGGGTATTATGACTCTAAACTTGTCTTGAACTCACAGCTTTTACCTTTGGAGTGTTTATTTCATAGGGTTTTTTAATTGGTTTTGGGTTGTGGTGTTTTAGGGGACTTCTTTTTGTTTGTTATTTTTTTGTTTTGGGTTTTTTTGCCTTTTTTTTGCTTGCTTGTTTGTTTGTTTGTTTGTTGCTGTTTTGTTTTTGTTTTAGTTTGGTTTGGTTTTGGTTTGGGGTGGTTATTTTTGTGTGTGTGTATGTTATTTGAGAACTATGCCTAAATGTGTATGCAGTACAAAATAGATTAAGTCTGTAGAATAGGCATTTAGGCTATATTGCAGCATATTCTTCACCTTTGAAAGCCTACAGGTTGATCTAGGTGGCATTCTAGATGTCTGTAAGGCAATCCTACACTGCTGAAGGCAGCAAAATATTTAATAGAGTAATAACATAAATGGACAGCAGTGGGAAGGTGACAAGAGTGCTTTGGTAATGACCTGCAACATTTGGGAAAGGATAAAATATCTTCATTACTTCACTGCAGCCTTCTCAGATTGAGAGGACTGAAGATCAAGTAGTCTGGATGTGTTGTGCTGGAGCATGCAATCAGTATGCAAAGTTCAGGGAGCCTTTTAGTTTTAAGTGGTACATTCATTTTTACCCTTGTAATAATGGTCTTTCTTCAACTTCTCCTTTATTATTTTTATTTTTTGGTTTCTTCTTTAGGCTCCCAAACTCTCCCTGATAAATCTGTTTATACAGAGAGTTCATTCTTTCCAGTGGTGACATTTCAGTGTGTTGCCCAGTGCACCCACTAATTGTTCCAGTTGATTTTCAACTAGATGCACTTTTTGATTGACAGTGATTTTAAATTTTTTTAATATCAAAAATTGTATTTGCTCTTCTGTTTTTTGAAAACAATGGGAAGTTGTTACTATGCAAACAGTAAATATCCTTGGTAAAGAAATGCAACTAGATGTGTTTCTCAAGTGTAACTGCATTTAATCTAAAAGTATTAAAATATGTGTTTCTTTCTCTTCCATTAATGTGATCAGCAAGTGAAAGGGAGAAAAAAATCCCTTTTCTGGATATTGAACTGTTTCCTATTATTCTTTGATTTTATACAAACTAAAGGTTATAATAATATGATTAACTATATGGTTAAAAAAATCTACTGCAGAGAAGGTATAACAATCAGGAATCTTACAATCAACTTAACTAACTATGAGGCATTATTATTCAAAATAAATACTTCTATTCTAAGATGAAAAAATATATATAGAAAGAAAGAATATACATACGCACACATGCATACATTCCAAGGGTAGTCTCCCTAGGTTCTTCCTTGCTTTAAAAATGGAAGTTGCATTAAAATAAAAATCTGATTCAGAGTATTATCTCCCCAGCTGCCTGTGCAGACCATTGGGTTGGCCTGGGAATTTTCTCATTACATGTATTGAAACAGTTAGTCAGTGATTGATGCTGTTTTAATTCACAGCACAGACGCTTTGCCTTTGTTACCAAACATTAGACAAATTAGTTCTTACAAATTCATGTCCCACCCCCACTGCATCCAAGCTCCCCACTCTGGCTGGTTAGTGTTGCTAATAACCTTCATTCAGAGCAAACCCAAGCTTTAGGAAGGAGGAGTTTGCTAGGGGAAGGGGCAGAAAACGGGTAGCAGCCACTGGGATCTAACAATACAGTCATTTGCTAGCAGAGCTCAGCTCAGTAATGACAAATGATCTTTTCATTGTCAGACCCCCCAAATTAATTTTCCCTCCCACTTCTCATGAGGCCACATTCATCACACAGATTGCGTTAAATGTACTTTTGACAGGACAGAGAAAGATGAGTAGAAAAATAATTTGATTCTAGTAGCTTCTTATCTGGGGAAGTTAACCAATGGGATGATACCTGTAAAGGTAAATATTACTGTAAATGTTCCTGAGATAAATCTGCGTTAAGATTTTTCACAACATTTGGGCAGAAGGTTAAGCACAAATGAATGAGTGAGAAAGCAGTGGACGGAATGTGGAATAACATCTTTAGTTGTTCCCACTGACCTCAGAGTTTAGCCCTGCTTTGTACAGCAGGGCACAGCAGCTGAAATAGATGTGTACAATTTATGTTTGTAATATTCCGTATAGAATAAAACTGGGGTTTTTTATTCTCTTCTTTGAAATTAATTAGTTAGAGATGGTTTTTAAGTATGCTTTTATAACTCCCCATTAAGTTTTTGCTGTACACTGTCTCCTTTTGGCCATTTAAAAAGATGTAGGAAATTATGTTGTATGGAGGAGAACCAAGAAATTTGTCAAGGTCAGCAGAAGCACTAGAGCAAAAGGAGGCAGGGGAATCCCAGCACAATCTAGTTCTCTGAAATATTCTGCTTATGGCTGGATTAAGTCACATTAATTGAGCATAAAAGCAGAGTGTTTAGTGCTTAGAGTGTGACTGGAATTGATGTAAAGATTCCTGTGCAGCAAAGTGCAGAAAGTGTGCTCACGGCAAATTTGTCTCTAGTATTTTCAGTATATGATTGGCTCTCTGTATTTTCTTAATGTTTCTTTAAAATAGCCATAATTAACTGAACTGAGAGGAGTAGTTGTCTGGTCACAGATCGTGCTCCATGCATGATACCTTACTGTCAGATGAGGTTCTATTCAAATCGAGACTCTCTTCATTTCCACCAGCACTGGCCTTTGTTAAAGACATCCAAAATGCCTTTTATTTTGCATTTGCACTTCCTCAATTCACAATGTCTAACACCTATGAGCATTCCCTGGAAATGTTCAAGACAAGGTAGGATGGAGCTTCAAGCAATTTGATCTAGTGTAAGATGTCTCTGCCCATGTCAGGGGGATTAAAAAAATGTGATCTTTGAGGTCCTTTCCAGCCTAAATCCCTGTTCTGTGATGCTTTTAATATTTTTCAGTTGGCTTCCTGATCTACTGCTGGCATCCAGCATAGTGATGCTGTTTGTTATTCTCCTTTTTGGTAGGGTATGATACTGATTGCACTTGAGCTATGCAGAATTTCAGGTGTGGTGCAAATGTGAATTAAATATACAGATGCACTTTTCTTCAGGGAAATACTGCTCCCAGCTTGCACTGCTTCACTCATCTCTCACCACTTTTGCTCCTATACCTAGATAGGAACAAAATTCTACTTGGAGCACTTTTGTGTTTTATATAACATGTTGAAGGTAACATGCTTTCATAATTCGTATACACACACACACACACATGCACACGGACACGCAAGCACATGTATATGTGATTGTTGACATAATTCATAATTCAGTTTTAACTTTACACTGGTTATTACTGACACTTATAGCCAGAGGAAGCAACATAAATTATACATGTTTCTCTTCAAAAATGGCATCTGTGTTGCAAGAGAGGTGGAAAAAAGGTGGAGTAGAAAAGTTCTCATGTGCAGGTTGTCTGTTAATCACTGGATTGCTTAACAACCAAAATCTTTGGACTCTCATAGCTTCCACTTTTTGTTCAGTTACATTTGAAAGGACTGTATTTGTTCTGAAGACCATTGAATTTAATGTGCAATTTAGAAAGTATGCATATTATTTCAGATAGAGATCAAAAAGATTTTTTGTTCACTCTATTTTCCTTCAGAGTTATAAGAGGAAAAATATATTTCATTGTCATAGAAAAACATGTATTTCAACCTTACTTCTGTATTGCATTTTTGGTTCACTGGTGACAAGTAGATAATAACACATTAGTGAATGCAAAACATATGTTTACCTTCATGCAAAGCCACAATATTAGACAATAAAGCTGGAAGTCAAGGGAATGGAAATGAAAATAGCTTCCATGGAAAATTAATAAAGGGGTGGCAAAGCAGAATTAGAGTGAGTTGCTCGCTTGCTTTAAAGGTCATTGCCCATCTTCTTGCCAGAAAAGAAGTGTACTTTGGGGTTTTTTTTGAGGTGGGAGGGAGCCTTCTGATGTCTGTCTTGCCGATCTCCTGTTTACCTTTTTATATAATTAGGCAGAGCAGATTGGCATTTAGTCTTATTCTGACAACGGTAAATTAGGCTTAACTCTTTAATTACAATGAGAAGGAAATCACCTTTCTGATATCCTTCAATTAGCTGAAACAGCTGTTAAGTTATAATTAAAATTTCACATGGATCATTTGAGGTTTTGGGATGTTTCCATTTAATATAGAAAAAACATTTACATATATGCATTTGCTTTTCCACAACCTTTTCTAATCTGTCAGTGCTATAGTAGGAATACTGATGCTATATTGAGCAATATATTTCTGGCTTTATGAATAGACAGCTGGTTCTAGGAAAATGAAAAAAGGGATATAGAAGAAGGTGAACAGAAAATATCAAAGCTCGAAGGTGCACTGGAGCTATCTCAAAAGTAAACTTTTTTTTTTTCTCATTTTCTTTCTCATTTCTCATTTCTCATGCTCTTTGAGATTCTAATATTATCTCCAAAACAGGAAGTGTGTTTTGCACATGAGCAGTAACCTCAACATATACCCATAATTCTAGATACAACCTCTTGTACCTTTTAAAGACCCAGACTTGCCGACATTTTAATTGAAATAATCTGTCAAGAAGTATTTAATATACCAAGGAGAATTATATTCTGACCTTAAACAACAAGAAGTCTTAAAATACTGTGGTTTACTCAATGGATAAAAGTTTTCTTTTTTAGCACCTCTTGCTTCTGTCTGCATTAGGTGCTCAGCTGGTGGTGAGGACCTCAGCAGCTTGCAGAAATGGATTATATCAACAATGGCAAGCACTGGTAAAATGTTGCAGCAAAATATATTGGGTGTTTGGAAGTGAGTTACCCTGAAACTAAATTGAGCTGCTCAGCCCGCTAAGATGAGCTTTCTGTATAATTTACTGCTTCTTAATTACTTAGAACAGTAAGTTCAGAGAACATCACAGGAAGGGAGATTTGCCAAGTATGAGAAAAATAGCTTTTGCCATCCTCCTTTCTTCTTCTCTGCAGTCTCAGTGCATCACTAGTAGTCTGGTTTATCATGGCCCTAAATGGACTGCAGGAGCACAGCTGCCTCACCATGGTCTTCACCGTGGGCTGCAGGGGAATCTCTGCTCCAGTGCCTGGAGCATCTCCTCCACCTCCTTCTGCACTGACCATGGTGTCTGCAGGACTGTTTCTCTCACATATTCTCACTTCCTTTTCTGGCTGAAAAATGCACAGGGCTTTCTCCTTCCTTTCTTAGCTGTTATTCCAGTGGCACTATCACAGTCACTGATGGCCTTGGCCAGTGGCATGTCTGGCATGAAGCTGTCTCTGTCAGATATGGGGGCTCTGTCAGACATGGGGGAAGCTTCTGGCAGCTTCTCACAGAAGCCACCCCTCTAGTCCCCCGCTATCAAAATTTTGCCCCACAAATCCGATTTATGGCTCTACAAGGTCTTCATTGAGTCAGCAATCACCATCTATAGGTTGTTTTTACTGTTTCAATATTGGTTTGTCTGCATGTCTTTATACATTGTTAATCTAATTTCTACTATTTTCACGAAATCATTCCAGAATTAAAGCTAGGTTCTTTTTTAGGTATGTGCATTGGGGATGAGAGGGTTTAACTAAGTGATTTTGCCTTTTTTCTCCTGGATGGAAGCAAATTTCTTTTCAAACTTCTTTTATATGGCTTTTTCTGAGCCTGATTATTAGGAATAGGGGAAGTTCAGTGGTTTGGCAGTATGTGCAGTAGCTTTCAGAATTCAATTTTGATGTGCACGTTTGCAAGGTAAAAGTACAGACAAGTCTTAAAGGATGAGATTACCAGAACATTTATTCCTCTAGTCAATCTCACCTTTTTTTCTTCTTCCTGCAGCTAATGCTGAGATTAGTTCTGTCTTAATTTTCTTTGAATAATTATTCTAGCATGGGTTGCTTTTTATTAAAACATTCTAAAATATTTTGGTGGCTTAGACCAAGTCATTTATCAAGAACTTGCACTTTACCACAGGTGAGAAAATTTCTGATGCCTTTCTTCTAGAAATTGTGCACTGTGATTTCAGTTTTTAGCAATTTTGTAATCTAGTTGTCACTCGCCTTTTAATCTTCAAATCAATGGCATTTTAACCTTCAAATTTTTGGTATGTCAGGGGGGTGGTCTTTCTGTGTCTCTGTTTTACTTATATTTGCATGATAATTTTGTTGCCCTCTTGAGAGCACTGCATTTAGCCAACAGGATTTTCTGTTGCTGTTAGATTTAGTTTTCTAAAACTGTTATTTTTGTTCTTTTAAGAATGTCTTTCTCTTCAAATACATTACCTGGATACATATTTTTCAAGGTTGTATATGTTAGATTTTCTTAAATTCTGGGATTTGTGGGAGCTCTGCAGAGGTATGTATGAAAGTTGGTATAAAAGATGAGTTGGGATAGGTGTAGCACAATTTTCAGGACTGTAGGGAAAGCCTGTTAATAGCTTTCAATGGCATTTTCACTTTATGGGAGGACAGTTTTTTCCCAGTTTAAAGTGTATCTGCCACCTTAACTGATATTATGAATTGTCACTCTATGTTTTTTACTCTTTCGTGGTTTGACTTACTTGTTTCAGAAAGATGCACAGAAAATGACAATTCATCATTTGGTGTGGCTGCTTTTATGAGGTCTTGCAATTTATTTTCAAATTTTGGTAGAGGCTACTGTGTGTTTATCTACTCAAGTAAAGGAAGACATAACTTGGATTTAAGTGGATGTGTCTTATCTTCAAAGGCAAAGTTTCTTTGGTACAGTTGTGAAGAGCTTGTACCTGATTTTTAAGTGGGTGCATTGTTTTGCAGTTTTCAGCTGTTATTATTTGGGAAGGGAAAAAAAAGCAAGAGTAAGGTCTGAGAGAACAAATATTTATTCAATGAAGCATGAAGCCTTCACATACAGCTTTTTGTTTAATTTATCAGTAAGTTTAGATAAAGGCAGACCCAGCAGGTGCAGTAAAACTTTTCCTTAGATTTTCTTTTTTTTTTCCCCTGAGAGCAATGACATTTTACATCAACTTCAAGGATTGCATTGTTCACTTTAGAGACATCTGCTTTCTAAAGGATTCCATAGAAGCTCTGAATTGATTTATGTTTTTTAATTTTAAAGTTTTGGAATTTTTGCTGTATTAAACAGTAGATTTGTATGTCACTTGGATGCTTCTCCAAAGCTTGTACCATGTAAGCTCTTACAGAAGAGGATGTTGTGTCATTCTCTCTAAATCAACTGAAGAGAACAATGTTATTACAGACATGCAGGCTGGTCTGTAAGCCAAACCTATTACCACTGACTGCTTAACAGAAAGCACCAAGGTGCTAGTTTCCCTATGGAGAGAGACTAAGCTTTGCATTCCCAGATTTAGACTTTTGATGTTGGTGCATAAAACAATACTTTAATACTTGCACATACAAGTTTTACGGTGGTGTAACACTATTATGACAAATGACATTAAGATGGACTAACACAATGGAAGGCTAAATGTGATGTATTTTGTCTTATTTAGTAAAAACATGAGCATTTAAAAACACATTTATCATTATAATCCAGGAGCATGCACTGAGACTTTGTCTTATGTCCTAAGCAGGAGATAGTTGGAAATGGTCTGCATGTGTATTGTGTGATTAAAGATTTTTAAATAGACTTTGATTACATCTTAGTAAAGATCACGACTGAGTGTAAAACTGCATATCTTCATTTTCCAGTGCCTACATTGCATTGATTAGCAATACCATTTGCAATGTGCCACACAAACTGATGCAGCTAAATTGACAGAAAGGACAAAACAACATCAGCTAGTGTCTTGCTGTATTCCACCAGACAAGCTTTTATATTTCTGATGTCCAAAGGTTTAAAATATTTTAATACAACCCTGGATCGTAATAAAATTTGAGAGCCAGACATAAGTAATTATGCCTTTTATTTACGTTAAGTTGTCAAAAATGCTAATAAAACATATTTGTGGGTTTTCCCTTTAATGAGTCTAACAATAAAACAAAATAATTGCCCAAGTTCCACTAGCTTTAAAGCCCTAAAAGAGAAGGTTCATCAGTGTCTAGATATCAAGCTTGTTTGTTGTGAATTATGGCCGCTTTCTGCAATAAAATTTGGTTTGGTGGAAGAAATGGATTTTCAAGCCTGCTTTTATTAGTCGGACTAAATATTGTGGAACTAAAACAAGGAAAGTCTTGCATACTGTCACAATTTGCATTCATATGGATCATAAACTCCTCTATACATATTTCACTCATAGACTTCAAGTAGCATTATCTCATCACAGAAGGGGGAGCAAGGAATGCACTTAAATTTAGAAATTCTACTCGTTACTGAATGTCAGATAAAGGCAAAGCCTTTAAATAGGAGTCTCCCTGATTTACTACCTTTAATGTGCACAGGAAGAGATGTGCAAGGCACATCATTAGTGTGACAGGGTGAAAAGGGCAACATGTTTCTTGTGTTACAATGGAAAGAGGATGAATCTGGCACAGCTCTGATGTCAGAACCTCCATCACCTTTCTCACAGATGATGTAGATTTTAATTGTACTCTAGGCTGATTCACATCGCACCAGCTCCTACGTGACATTGAGATAGATGAAGCCATTTGTTGGCATTATCAGAGCCAGCTGTGTGCTTGGCTGCAGCTACAGTAGGCATTATATCTCATGCATAATCCTCTCATTGAGAGAGGATCACAAGCATCTGAACCATATGGCAAATAATTTTATTATGATCAAAAAAAGGACTCTTGAAGCTAGTTAAACAGAAGAGTCCTTGAAATTCAATCAGAGGAGGTTTTTATTTTCATGTAGCATTATCATCTTAAATTAATTTTTAGCTCTGCCATCATCTGTGAAATACAGGAATGTTATTTTCCCCCAAAAGTAAAAAATTAATGTTGTGATTACAAGAAACAGCAAGCAGACTTGCATAGCTTGATTTTTTGATGTTTGAAGAGTGCCTTGCAGATGTTAATGCCTTTTTTCTCTAATTACATACTTGTATCACTCAGAAGCCCAAACAAGAAGTAGGAAGTGCCTGAAATTAAAAAAGCTGGGAAAGGGGAGAGAATTGTGCACATTAAGCTATGGGGGTGCTGTGTTGATTTCTTAATGCCTCTGTTCCTAGGAAATGTTACCATTTCCTAGGGATGAAAATATTTAGCCGTAGTAAAAGCCCCTAAGCCATTGCTCTTTAAATGAAAAAAAAAAAAAAAAAAAAAAAAAAGCTTCAGCTCCCCAAAGTTACTTTTGAGAAACTGGGAGCGGGGGAGGGAGCAGAATATGGGCATCAGAGACAACAGCAGCCAAACTTTTTAGCCTGGGAACGTCTAATAACAACTCTCAGCAGGATGAGGGTTGGATCAGGGGCCTGATCCTTTCTCCTTTTGAATATACAATGAAAACTCTTGCTGATATCTTTGGACACCCTCAGGCGTACCAATATTGTACCGAGAGGCTGCCAGAGCAGGTATTGGCTCAGTACAGGATTGGTGGCTGCTGGAGGATGCTGTGTTAAAGGGAAGGCAGTGTCTGCTCTTTCAGAGCTTCAAAGGCAGAAAGCAGTAACATGAATCACACCGCATATGAATAGACTGTGTGTGTGCTGGAAAAGATGTGTGCTATTGAAGACTTGGCCCTGGAGACAGGAGCATTTCTGTGGGCCACCTGGTAATAACATGCATGGCCTATCAGCAACTTTCATGCTGCAAACTTACGGAACATAAATAAAGGTTCACCAGAGCCAAATAGCAACAGCTGCCTTATCTGGAGGATACCTTTTTTATTTGGTACTTTATTGACAAATAATAAAGCCTTTAATTGGGCTGTGGGAGGAATATAGCCATGTAATTTACAGAACCTTTAATTTTCTAGTGCTTGCCTGAAACAGATTGTGGTTGTTATTGCAGCCTCATGAGTTAAGCAGAGGTCCTGGCTGAACTGCTGAAATACTGTGAATTGTGCATCTTTATTCTTGCATTTAGAAAGTGTCTATGTGTGCCTTGGGGGAAGAAGAGAATCAGGGGGAGGAATCTCTGTTTCTTCTTCAATAAAGTGGTGATTAAGAATTTGTGACTTCCGTTATTAAAATAAGAGTCAGCGAAAAACCCCCAGCCAGGCTCTAGCTCTGATGGCTTTCCCTGCAAACTGCCCATCACTCTCAGCAGGATGTGAAGCTCATGGAGCAGGCTAACAGGGAAGAATTGCCTTTGCTGCAGCAGCTGCTGAACTGAGACTTTCTGGATCATGAATGTATGTAAATATGTCCAACTGTTTGCCCTTCACACATCTTTGGCAAGTTTGGAGTAAAAAATAGTGCACTGCTCCATTAGTTTGCTTTCCTATTACCACAGCAGATGCTGTTAAGAGCCCTGAGATGTGTTTCTAGGTGAGCCTCCTTGTCTGAAATAAGATAAAGAAATAAAGGCTTGAGAGACCCCAGATAGCATCTTGAAATGAATACAAAGCAAGCTTTGGCAGCAGGGCATGCCCCAAAGTCCACTGCAAAGATACAGGGTTGTTGGCTCTTCAGTCTATTAAGCAAAGCAGAAAACACTTGTGGCTTCTGTATGTTTGTTCCTTTCTGAACTCTCTCTCCAGCAGAGTAACAGCTATTTTGGAGAGTTTGTACAGGTTTGATTCTTGACTGTATCTGCTGAGTGACTAAAATGGATGCCAAGCTATACTTCATAGGGATTTCACTGGCAATGAAGGTTATGCATAAATAATGGACAAAGAAGGGTGACAGGACCTGAACACTTGTGGCTTGACATATTATCTTGTGATGTATTACAGTTAGATATGCATCAGTGTCACTTCATTTATTCAACCAGTAAGGGTGCATAACTCCTAGATTTATTTGAAGCTGGATTTATTAAGAGCCTTAGTCATGTCCTCTCAAAGTTCAGAATTGATTTTTAAACATCTTTATCAGCTTTCTAAATCACTTTGCTCTTAACAAGTATATGATTTTTTTCTCATCTTTTTAAAGTACTTGGGAATTTATTAGCACATATAATGGAGGAGTTTGTTTATTTTTTAAAATCGTTTACTTTGCTCAAGGTAAGTACTTGCAAGGCGAGAAACCACTTTGTATATTAGCAGGTCAACAGATCAATTTGGCCTTTGGGAAGAAGTTGTCTGGGTTGTTTGTACAGAAAGCTGCTAGATAATAAGCCCCAGCCACCACTAAATGATATTACCTAGAATTGGAACATCTAGTGAATAGGAAATAAGATAGGCAAAGATTTTGTATGCCGTTTGCTTTTTAAATGGGAGTAATGAAAAAGTCTGTCATGGAAAGATGCAGAGTAAAATACCACAGGAGATGTGAGAGATCAGATGTGACTTCATTGCAAATGGAGCCTCTCAGACTGTCAGGTTAAAGCAAAAAAAGCGATAAAAGCGATTAGTGTTACAGTCACTTTAACTTCCTAAACTACCATCCCTTTTTTCTTCCAGATGTGTTTTTCTCCGTCAAAAGTGCAGATACATAACAATTTACAACAAATACCAGCAGTGTGCCCAGTTTTTCTGGGCTGCTGTAGGCAGGACCTTTTTTTTTTTTCTCCCTTTGAAGTCATAATTTATAAAACAAACTGTATTTTTCTGGTTTTGAGTATTTCTTAGCAAAGGGAGTGGGTGTAGGACAGCAGGTGGCCACAGAACCCAGCAGAAGCTACAATCCTCCAGATAATCAACACTGTCTCCTCCACCGCCTCCCTCCCCAGCACATGCCAACCAACAAACATGTTACTCATTTCGTAGCGACCTCCTCGTTCTTCAGATAGGAACTTAACATGGTTTGGGGATAAATTACACTCACAGCAAGGCTAATCCAAGCCAACAAGGTTTCAGAGCATTTGCTCTGTCTTGTAATAGCAGATGATAATTGATGGATGACCGGCATGCAGGACCCTGACAGGCTGGTTGGCTGCCCTTTGCACTCTGCCAGTTCAAGCCTTACAAGTGTGAAATAGCCAATTACTGGAATACCTATTGAAAGTAATAGGCCAATGAGCAAATGGCTACTGTGGGATGTGGTGGTGGTGTAGGTGGAAGAAAGCCAAGATAAAGTTCTGCTCTGAGCAGCTGCTCCCACCACAGCTTGGTAATGCTATTGGATGACCAAATGATGAGAGAAAAGTATTTTCCCATTTGAACTGCAAGTGTCCTGCCTTGTATTGACTTAAAGTTTATGATGCATGATACCGTCTTGTTACCCAGATCCTAATTTGCAGAAATAAATCCTCCTTTTAAAAGGTAGTTAAATAGGTAATAGGGATAGTCACGGCCATGGATTTTGGGAAAAAGCATTAAATACAATTTTTGCTTGGAATGAAAAGTCATATAGTGTGCAGAGTGTTAATACTTGCCAGCCATTTGCTATTGACAGAACAATTTATCTTGATAAAGGACAGTGAAAAATTCCAATCTATTCACTGGCATCACATTATCAGCAGTAATATATGACTGCATCTAAATATAAGGTTCAGATCTGATACAGCTGAGGAGTTTCTGGTAATTTTCCCGTAAATATATTGTGTACTGGACAATGAAAAAATGTCATTTTTGCCATGTAATTGGATGACCTATTTTTATGTGAGACTTAAAGTTTTACTGTGTTTAATGGAATAGACCATAATATTTCCTTTTTGGGTAACCTGTTTCTTTTTATAAGACTTTAGCAATATAATGGATATTACTAGATTGGCAGAGCAGAACTAGCAGACAAAGAAAGATAGAAGCTTAAGTATTAGTCTGGTGCAAGGAAGATTCTGTGACCACACAAACTTGTCACAGGGGGAAAAAATCCATCTGAAAATATTATAATGAAATTGTCTGCTGTCAGTCATTAGCTTAATGTGGATGTCTTCTTTTTGCCAGGATAGGAATGCTTATGGGTAAGTTTTAGGCATGTGCTTCTGAACTTTCTTAGCAAAAATATGTGACTCTTAATTTTAAATTGTATTAATAAACTGTCCTATTTATTTCAAAATATATTAGAAAGAAACGTGACAAGTAGGTTTGGAGGAAGAATTTCAAGAGCGTTTGGCAAATTCTTTTATCCTTGTTTCTGTAATTGGAAAGCAGCCATTGTGTAAAGACCAGAAGTGTAAATGAAGCCAATGCCAGTGCTCTGTATAATCCATAGGTTTTTTTCAGTTCTCAGTCACTTGTTTGGTGCTGAAAGGAGAAATGACAAATGGCATTTTGCTCTTTTCCTTTGAATCTTCTATTAACAATTACCAAGTCCATTTTAGATGGAAAGAATAAAAGATTGATTTATTTGATACTCAAGAGAGATCAGCCACAAAAATAAGATTATTGTTTAAATCAGGGCAAAGTTTACAAATAAAGAATGAGGTAAAGACAGGGGCATTTTGTTCATGATAGCTTTATTACCTTTAAAAATGTGGCATTATTTACTTTATACTTAAAACTCTGAGGGGAAAATTATTATCCATTTGTATTTTTCATATTTTGTTTTCTTCTGAGTTTTCTTCTGATTGTAAAACCCCCGTGTGTGGCGCTCTGCATGAGAAAGAGAGCCTCTCTGCTTATCTCCTGAAAGGACAGTACATATAATTCATCTTGTGAAGATTTCCACCAGAGGCATTGGCACTGTCCTGAGACTTTAAAAAAAAGTTATTAGGCACATGCTGGGCAAAGAAATAAAGTTTCTAATGACTGAAGCAGTGAAAAAGCTCGCTAAGGAATGCCAAATCTGAATAATTAATTTCCATTTTAAGCAATAAGATGTGTTCAGAACTTTCTATTAAGTTTTAATTTGTGGGCTCCTCTGCAAGGCTAAAGATTTTGTAAGCTTTTAGCAGACTAGGGACAGTTACCCCTACCATGGTTCCTGGCAGAGTGGGAAAACGTTATTATTTACTCTTTTCTCTTTTTCTTCAATCCAGCAACTTTCTTCTAATATTTTACTTTCCAACTACTTGACTGCCCTGAGAGGAGAAACTGTCTGGTGTTATACCCCAAACCATTTGTCCTTCCCCAGTTACTGTGTCTGCTGAGCATTGTTTTACTGAGCACGGCTAATATCCCCAAATTGGAGCAATCCTTCTGCCATTCCCTTGCTTGTTCCTCTGAGAAGCTATGAGGACCAGCAGAGGTATCACCCTCACCTGACTGCAGATCCAGTGGTGAATAGAGGCTCACATTGGAAAGGTTGTCTACCCAGCCATGAGAGAAGGGCTTGCTGTCCCTGGGGGCATCTTTTCCTCAGCAATTGATGACCTGGCAGGAAGAGCTTCCTGTTCTCTGGCAAACGGGTGGTTGGAGTACACTGGGGATTTAAGGCCCTCTGCTATATACCCTGCTGCTTCTCCAGTTGTTAAATCTGTAAGGCAGTTCAGTGTCATTATCAGGACAAGCAAGGAAAGGAATAAAGGCTACTCCATGTCAGCAGTCCTGTTTGGTGTTAAGAGCAGAGAGAGATGAAGATCTCAAGAATTCTTCCAGCTGCTTGGGATTTTTTCATTGGGGATCATATAATTAGTTTTTTCTTTTTTTTCTAGCTTTCTGACACAGGCAAGAAAAATGGGCTCTATATCCTTCAAATGAATATCTAGGTATGACAAAACAGAGGTAGTTCCTTTTTTCCTGGTAAGACTCTCAGTTGCCATCAAAGAAAAGACTCTTATGTCTGTTAGAGAGAGAGAGTTCTGTAAGAAGTTTTATCTGAAGAAATCGTGAGGAACAAACAAATGCTGCAGTGCTAAAGAAAAAAACTTGAAGAATTCCTTTGGAATTTTTGACTGGAGAATGATGAACACTGAAGCTATTAGACATGGATAAATGTGGGTATCTGAAGGTGTGCATTTATGTTTCTTTAAAGACTTAATCCTGCATTAGTACAGGTAGTATTGTGCTGTTTTCTTCACTTATATTTATAGAGGTTTTGTTCTTCCCTTTCTTGGGTTTTTATTTATTTAATCAAATTTTGACTTGACAGTGTGTTGGGGGTTGATTCTTTCCCTTTTCTTTCTGTGGAAT
The DNA here is from genome assembly GCF_052056855.1 of Sturnus vulgaris. Lineage (NCBI taxonomy): Eukaryota > Metazoa > Chordata > Aves > Passeriformes > Sturnidae > Sturnus > Sturnus vulgaris. Next base: position 40,963,662 of record NC_142247.1, read on the forward strand.
TTTTCCCATTGTTATGCTAAGTATGTGTGGCTACACCCTAGCTCAGACAGCTAAGGTAACAGTTTTCTCTCGCAGGGGTGGGGAGAGGGGGAACATCGGAAAAGGAGAGGTGGCACAGGGGCCTGGGCTCTCTCGCTCTCTCGCTCGCTCTGGAGTCGGAGGAAGGCGGCCGGTGCTGCTGCCTACCACCCTCCCCGCCATCCCAGCGCCGGGAGCCACGTTCCCTGCTGTCAGACATCGCTCTGCTGCCTTCCCGCTTCATCCTACTGCCTCCGGGCACTCTGCCGAGCACCACGACCGACACCGTGAGGGGGGAGAGGCTCCTCCATCCCTCTCAGCCCTGGGCCGCTGCCGCCATCACCCAGCGCCTTCAGCTGCGCGGGCCCTGCCCTGCCCACAGCACCGGGAACTGAGCGCAGGGAGAGGGCCTTGGCCAAACGGGACTGGAACTGAGCTACACTGCTCTGGTCTGTTGTCAGTTTTTACAGCTGTTGTTGTTTCTGTGGTTTGCCTTGTTAGATATATTAGTAAAGAACTGTTATTCCTATCCCCTTATCTTCTGCCTGAGAGACCCTGCTTCTAAAACTATAATAATTTGAAGAGAGAGGGTTTCACTCTCCATCTCAGGGAAGGGGCTCTTGCCTTTTCCTAGCAAATACCTGTCTTTCCCAAAGTGCCACATCTACACACCTTTTAAATAGCTCCAAGGGTGGTGAACTCAGCAGCCTGTTCCAATGCTTGACCACCTTTTTAATGAAGAATTTTTTTCCTAATATCCAGTGTAAACCTCTCCTGATGCAACTTGAGGCTGTTTCTTCTTGTCCTGTCACTTGCTACCTGGGAAAACAGACTGACCCTCAGCTTTCTACAACCTCATTTCAGGTAGAGAGTGTAGAGCCTTTTCTTGAGGCTGAACAACCCCAGCTCCCTCAGCTGCTCCTGACAGGATTTGTGAGAGTCCAGGTGTGAGTGCAAGAGACTTTACCTGGCTTGACCAGAGATCAGGCACTCCCTAGGGTACGTGGCTGCCTTTGCTCCTGAGGAGGAAACCAGCCGTACCGCCACTGCTCTGTCTGCAGCCTGACTTCGGGAGGAAGCTTTCTGATACAGAAACAAATCTAAACTGGGATGCTTACAACACTGATTTGGATTGCTCTTTCACTGATCCATCTAATAAGCTCACTAATAAAGGATGTTCATGATTTTTGGCTTTGTTGCAATATTCTATTCAAACCTACTGTAGCTGTCTGGTAGGCTGGTTTAAAGAAAATGACAAAACAAGAGACATTAAACAAAAAAAAATCTCCAATATTTTAACTTGCTTTATGGTAATTAGTGATACCATGTTGAAATAAATTATTTCTCATTTCTATTTTAGCATTGGATTTCTTGTGCTGAGATAATTTTCAGCTACTGTGTGTTGGTTGGTGGAATCAATTGAATAGAAAAAGGAGAAATCATTTGGGATGATCGGCTACTGCTCAACTTCTGCCTGCCTTAATTTTTTTTTTATGCTACCAAACACTTAGGAAGGACTCTAATCAGAGGGGGGGGAAAAGCACCTGAAAAAAACTGTTAATGCTTGTGAATTTTACAATCTTGTTTTAGATATTATGTAATTAAGTACTTGAGTACATCAGTAACAAAGTAGTGGAGATATTTGGATGGAGAGTATAATGATTTAGTTCTAGCTAAATAAGAAGCTACTTAAATGTCTTGGTTGATTCAAATATGTGTAGATTGAGGGGAAAAAATGCAAATGATATCTTGCCTTTCACCCTGGTGGCTTACAATCTTCCTTTCAGTTTATGTGGGTGAACTGATCACTCTCAAGCTACTGCACTGTAGCTGTTCCAGGGGTTTTGGTTTTGTATTTTAAGAGGACAAAGGAAGGTCATCTCCTCCATTTAAAAATCAGAAGCAAGTTTTCAGTGTTTGAAATTGAAAGCATTGGCTTATTAGAAAAGAAGTGAATGTCGTTATGATGTGAATGTTACCACTAATGGTGACAAACATAGATTTTTTGCACTCCTGTATACCAAACATGCCAAATTTGCTGCTCTCACTCTGACTTAATTTGTAACCCTCATTTTTAACATCTGTGTCAGAAGCATCTTTCACACTTTTTTGCATTTGGCTCCTTCTCTCAGCCACAATTAATTTTATCATAGCTGCTTTTACTCTTGTTTACTTTGTATTTTTCCTGTATTTTTCATTTCAGTCAGTTTCCTTGCATATTTGTGTGTTCGTTTTTTTTCCCGCTTCATGGTATTTTGAACTTTCCCCAATGTAGTTCTGCCTGCTTTGACATTTAAAGGGAGTTTCATTCTTTTTCCCAATACAAATAAAGATGTCGCTTTAAAAAAAGTGGATTAAATTCCACAGTACTAACCACATTTATTATACTTTTTTTGTTTTCTTTTCTTGTCTTTTTGCCCTCATCCAGTTTTTTTCATTACATGATGTTCAGACCAATTTCAACATATTCCAAGCCTTTTTGCTGGCACATTTTCAAATCCTGTCCTGAGGCTCCCTTAGATAAGCAAGAATGACAAAACAGTTAGGCTTTATGCTGTATATAGAATTAGAGCAGGTGTTCATCAGCTGTGCCTTGACTGACAGGCTGCTGTATCTTTGAAGAGAAAGTCTGTCTCAACCTACAAATATTTGTTAATTTTTAATTAAATTCATTGCAAACATTCACTCAATACAGGATGATACAATTTCTAATTTTTTTGTGTGCATTCAGATATGTATCACCCCTTACTTCAGTACACAGCAACTGACATCTTTTAAGAAAAAAGATGCTCATCTATGGGCTTTTACAAACAAAAGTGAAACCTGAAAGAAATTTTTCCTTTTGCATGTGATGAAATACTTTTCCAGTTAGGTAAAGCAGTGTTTTCATAAAAAGTCTATCTAAATGTGGCAATTAACTTCAGAAATATTGCACACAAAAAAAATGTTTTTAATTTTTTGAGCATCTCTAGATGAAATAAAGCTGTAGTCTGCATTCAGTAGCCCAAACCTCAAAGTGGCCTTTTGAAAAAGGTAATGCCAACAAGCATCTGACTGTGCTGTTAATGGGGTTGGTTTGACTGCCTTTGGGACTGAAGTGACCTTTTCAGAAACTTTCAAGCAAGTACATGAGTGTCTCATCTAACTCCAGCACTATGTGCATGTATGTTATACTTTACATAGTTACCTTTACTCTTCAAACTTGCTGGAAACAAGGAATCTTGCATATCTTGCCTGAGCAAGAAAGATAGTTCAAGAGCTAATATAGATATTGGAGATTTGGTTCCTTCTGCAATCAAAGGGGGAAAAGAAGCTTGAAGTAGGCGTTGGAAAAGGAGAAAAATTTATCTGTTGAGTGGTTCATCGGGACTTTTCTTTTAACAGAGCCCTTTATATGGAAGAGCCAAGCATGGCAGATCATTAAAGTACAACAGAAGGTATAGAGTAATAAAGAATTTAAAAAGATTGAAGAAATCAAATAATTCAGCAGTTTGCATATCAATTACTGAACAGGGGCAAACATGGAATAAATGAGTGACATTAAAAGCCCTCTTCATGGTCCAGAGTTAATTTGAATAACATTAATTCACAGTTGACAAATTATGTCTTTTTAGCATTGGTAATCCAGCCATTTATTAAACTATAAAAGCAATGGCAATTAAGTATTCCTGTCCAGCAGTGTTACTATGGTTAGTTACAGCAGGAATAGGTGTGAAATAATTTGCCTTACAACCTTAGCGAGAATGCAAATGTTTGCTCTCCTAGGGAGGAAGGCAGGAGAGGTGTGATGTTGCCATGTGGTCCTTGCCAGCTGCAGCATATTCTTTTTTTTATTTTACCTACAGAGTCATTTTTCAGGGAAGTGAGAAAGCTTGGAGAGGGACAGGGGAACAGGGTGGGTGCTCTGTCTTCTGATTGCTGCTGACTGGAGCATAACAAAACTGGCATTGCTGCTGACACCCCTTCATCCCTCCAGTGAAGGGTGAGGGAAGCCAGGAGCCCTCTCTGGACATCCTGTCTGGGTCTGCATTCAACCAGGACTAAAAAGAGGTCAGAAAAAAAGACTGAGTGATCTTTTCTTCCCTTCTTCATGCTCCGTCCCCAAGTATGTTTGCCTCTGACACATGGCACCCCCATCCAGTGGAGGTACAGTCTTGACCAGGAATCCCACACTGCTTTTCTCACACTAGCAAGGGTGTCACCTCTTGCCCACTGCCTCTTGCTATCATGTCACCCTGCATTTCTTGTAAATTCCATCTCCCATATATAAAAGAAGCATTGGGAACAGTCATGGAGTAAAACCTCCTGCATCCTGAGGAATGGGGAGGTGAAGGGAAGGATTTGCAGACAGATATCCCTTGTCCTTGCATAAAAATGTGAGCTTTTTAAAGGAGCTGCTGTGCCAGGATGCTGCTGGCCAAGTAGCAAACATGCATTGTCTGAGCTAAAAATACTGCTATGGGTCTTCTCAACAAAACCTTTTGGGGTGAGACCTGTGGTACTTGACATAGCCCTGGATCTGAGCCATAAGGTTCACGTTTTTTCTAACAGGTTCTCAAAGCACAGTATTGCTGTGGTGAGTAGTAAGTGTCTTCTTTGGTGTCAGCTTTCTGAAGGATTATCAGGTCAGGGCTTGGCTGAATGCATGAGTCCCATGCCTGAGCATGTCTCACATCCCTCACATGCCTTAGCCTCTCTCCTCTCTTCTGGCCACTATGACTGTGGGGAATAGGCATTTATTTTACTATCAAGGAGTGTACCAGCAGGGATGACCATCCTCCTGCTTTATTTAAGAAGACTTGTTCTCTGAGCTGCTTTTTTGACCCCAAGCATTGACTCCATAAATAGAAATAAAAATTCTGATGTCAGCCTGGGTAGTAAAGAAAGTTTTGTAGTGAAGTATGTCTTCCCCTAGGAATTACCCATGGGCTTCATGGCAGTTTAAAGTGACAGGAATGAGTATTTTAATTTCCATCTCTTTTATGCCAGCACAGAAGCCCCTGTCTCTCATTAAAATTCTGTGCTTGCCTGCTGCATATTTCTTAGACCCCCACCTGTTATGTCACCCAGACTTCTGATAGAAACTTATTTGGATAATGTCTGCAAGCAAAGAATTTTCCCCGAAAAGATTGAAGATGGAGACACTCTGTCAGGACCTGACAGGTGTAAATTTCTTAATGTATGAGAAGTATATGAAAATACAAATCATCACTGAGAGCCAGCCTGAAGCAGACTGAGAAGCTGTCATAAGCAATTTTCAGAAACTCTGAGTTATTTGATTCTCTTCCAGAAGGAACAACTCCACAGGCATAAATTTGTGAATGGTACTTGACAATTTTAACAATTCCTCTCCCAGCGCTGAGCATGTGACAGAGATGTGATAGGGACTATGTGCTCCCGTCTCTTCCCCAGCTGTGGAGGAGCTGATGATATTCATGGGATGAATTCTGCTTTCCTGAATGTGAGCCATTCTTCCTTTTGCTTCCTTCTGAAGCAAATTTTAAGGAGCTGATTAATCTGACAGTTAGGCCATGCTGGAGCTTATTACTTGCCAAAAGAGGTTTCATAGCTTCTCTTATTTACCATGTACTGATGGCAATGGTAGGAGAAAAAAATAGCAGATGCCTTGTGACAGACACCTTGGCTATTTTGTATGCTCCTTGGTTTTGTAGATTTTCACTTTGGGCATGTGGAAAGATCATTGCTAACTGGATGGGCCTATGCACTGGTGTATGGAAATGGACTTTAGGAAGCATTGTGCATGACTGGCAAATCAGTTCTAATTGAATAAATGTCAAGGTCAAAACAAACAAGTGATGAAGATGAGAAAGCCCTGGAGTGGTATCTATTTCAAATTGTATTAAAGGCTGTTCAGTAGTAAAGTGCTTCAGGGGGACTATGTGAAATTAAAGAGCAATGAAGATGCTGCACAGTTTTAAAACTGACGGATCTGTTTCCTCAACTGAAATTGAAAGCCGGTGCTTAAGAAATATCCTGGTTGAGGTGGCAAAGTTTATTTCTCTCCTGCAGGTGGACTAGAGCAGATGGAGTTGAAGGTTTCTGACAGGTAGGAGGGCATGGGGCATTCTCCTGCTCAGCACTTTGCTCTGGGATACAATGGAGTGCCACAGTGGCCTTGTGTGCCTTGCTCCAGTTGCAGTGACCTGCATACAATTAGCATGATGAACATCATATCATGGTGATTATGGACACGTATCAGGTACTAAAAACTTGATACAGCATTATATGTAAGTACAGTCCAGGATCCTAAGGGAGTCCTATGTAAGGACCTAGATTATTTTACTTTAAGTCTTTACAAAACTTGCATGTACATAGGCTACAGGAAGCATCCAAAGTTTTTTCTGGTTCTTATACATCCTCATTAATCTTGACTTATCATGGAGGATGTCTTTAAACTAGAAGTGCAGGTGAATGTAGAAATACACAGTGAAGAGCCCGACAAACTCCCTTTGTCGATGAGACATGCTTTGAATAAAGTTTCGTGTGCCATTATGTAATAAGGCAGACTGTGAGCTTTTCAGTGTCAAATGTAAATACTGACTCATTGCTGAGAGGGGACAAGAGCAAAGAGAATTTGTTTCAAGTACAATATCAATTGTCATTTTAAAGTATTGGAATGTTGTTTACTAGGTTACTATTGTATTTTAAGTAGCTAATTGTTTTGGTCTGATTTCAAAGTTACTGAGATCCTGGGAGACGTTTAAAGTTCAGGAGGAACTTGTCAGGTACTTCAGAAACTGAAAGCATGTTTCTGAACTTTTAAGAGCTTAACCATCTTGAAAGATTGTCTTCCTGGTACCCAGAGAAGTTTTGGGCTTTTTCTTACCTCTATTCTCCAGGTTTTGTTTTGGATTCTGGAGATTAGCTACTAAAAATCACAATACCAAAATAAAATTACTTAAGTATGAATAATATCAGCCAAGTAATGTCTCAGTGATGGTTGATGTTAAGAGTAAACCATGCTATGGCCTTTGGTACTTTTACAGACCAAGTAGAAGAGCTCATTTGTTGCAATGGTGGCAGTTATGTGAAAAGACTCATCTGCTTCAATTGGAATAAATCCGTCATAAATCTGGTTTCTTGAGGTAGTGAAATGACCAGTTCAATCTTGACTGAATTCTTTTTAATTTCTTTTTCTGAAGCCAGAAATCATTAATCACTTTGGTACCTGTGTCTATATGACAAAATGAGTTGAGTTTTCAGGCATCCAATAATGTGACTTTAAGGTTTTGTTTGACATTACTTTTTATCTTTACACAAAATGATGGAGATGAAATATCATCATTCAATTTCTGTATGGTTCTCAAGGACAGATGAGATGCCACAGGAGTAGAATACACCAGTAATTATGAAATAATTGAATGTTTTTAAGTGATACTGAGAAATGCAAATTCTTTCACAACCACATAGTTATCCATAATATAGGAAATAAAACAGGTGTCAGTGGTCTGTTTTAAGGTATTTTTGCTTCGTGCAATCTGTGTGCTGATGCACTGAATGCCAGCTGCCCTGGGATGTCTTCTGAACCAGCTGAGCAACTCCTTATCCATTTGTGAAGGACTAGCAGGGCTTGTTATTCTCGTGCAGCATTTGCCATTGCACATTGTAATGCTCTTAATTTGAAAAATGTACCTGATGACACATATAAACTTGATTTTAAAAATCTTCATGTGAGCATCCCTGTGTGGCATTGTAGAATGGTGATGGAGAGCTGCTCAGGAGAGTAAGGATTTGTGAGGCTGTTATCTCCCCTTTTGTAGTGATATTTGGCCTTTGTTAGTCAAAGGCTACTTGTTGAAAGTATGATATGGAGAAAAGATTGCCAGGTCTTAATAGTTTAGGCGTTATTATCATTCAAAGTAGATTTTATTTTTGAAACAAGCTGTAAGCTGTTGCACCTATCTTGTTCCAGTTTTCAGATATTTTAATGCCTAATCTGGTCACAAAGGAAAGCTCAGTTTGTTTTTCAAATGAAAATGACTGCTGATCCTACTGTATCTTTTGAAAGTATTTTCTACCACTGTAACAAGCCAGAATCAAAATGACTAATCAGTTATAAGCCAGCCCTCATTAACTTGCACTAAATTATTTTAATTTGGCAGATTAAATAGTCACTTTTCCACCCTTAATTAGAATTTGGTCTAATAGGATTGACAAGTCAATCTGGGGGGGAAATGCCCTTCTTAATTGCTTTTAAAACAGAGTAGTTTTTTTAACAGCAGATTCAATTTGCTATTTATGTTATAGGAAAATTCTGTCTCATGAGAAAATGTATTCTTTTGGTTCTTAAAGCTTGCTGGGATTGCCCGTAGCAAACAGGTTAACTAGTGTTATGTTTAAACAACTGTATTTATACAGGATTGCAGAGTACTAAGACTATAATCAGGATTTTAAAATTGAAGTGTTTGAGTGAAGAAGCCTTTCACTTTCTTCATTCACTTTTCAGAGTCATAATCAAATGCGATCACTTCAAGCAACTTTCCATGAAGCAAAAAAGGGATATTCCTTAGCACCCGTTTTCCCAACTTAGCCGTGTAATTTTTTTTCAACTTAACGGCTTCAGGAACACACTAAATCTCTCTTTTGAAAGCCGTTCTCTGTACATTTTTTTTTCTGCTAGCTTGGCCAAGCACTATCAAATTACTGTTTTCTTTCACATCCTTGAAAATCTGATTTCTAAAAACTTAGCCAAGTGGGGATAATTGGTGTGTATCCAGACAGCTCCAGTAATATTCTTTCTGCTTCCTTTGGCGCATGAATGGCCTCAAAATTTCTCATCTTGACAGAAGCAACACGCTCCCTTCTACATGAAGTCAAAGGGCAGATAGTGCAGAGTGTATAAGTATTTGGAATGGTTTTCCATCAGGATGCCCAGATGAGCAGCTTGCCACAGTTCCCTTTAACTCTAGAAAAAAATGCTGGAGCTGACCCTCTGCTTTCTGGGACACTGACTATGAGCTGCCTGCACTGACTTCAGTTAAGGATACTAGTTTGGTTGATTTGTTATGTTAAGTTTCATTTCAATGCTGTACTGTCTTATACTATTTTTGCAGCATGAATCAATAAAGCAGCAATTGTTTCCCTGGAGATCCCACAAATAAGAAATATACTTATTTTAAAGCTTCACAGTTTTTCTCTTTTCTAGTTTATTTTTTTTCTTTTACCACAGTTTGACTCTTCTATTTTGGCAAACAGCGTATAAAGGCAGTAAAAAAGCCAAAATGAATGCCCTCATCACCCCCCCCCTCCTCCAGAATACTGGTCTTTTTTTTTTAAAGGACTTGCTTCCACCTTGAATCTTTCAGATATTTTTTCATTATATGAAAATTAATATGAGATAAGGAATTCTTGATAAGAATTGAAAGATTTAAGAAAGAGTTGGCTGCCTATGATAAGGTGGAAAACTCCTGTCTTGTTCCTAGAAAAAGTTCAGTGAAATCAAAGATAGCATATTTCTCTCTGTTACTCATCACTATACATCAATCCCAAAGTAGCCAAAGCTTTTTGATTCTCATTCAGGAGAACACATGCAGTCCTCAAGTCTACGCCATCCTTGGCCTCTTTGCTGACACTCCCAACAGTGTTATTGAAAAAAGTGGTGTGTTTTAATGATGCAAACACCTGCCCAGTAGGAACTTGCCTGAAACTGTCAGCTTGTTTCAGATAGAATATTAAACAGCTGTCTGGTTGTAATAAAGTTTAGTCACTACCAACTAAGGTTGAAGTCAAATTTATGACCTTCCAGTGAGGGGCTTTGTATCCATTACCTGTGACTTGAACCATCTAGTCATTTAAATGTCTTCAGAAGGGACATGTTTAGACAATTTAGTTGAAAAGAGAAAACAGGAAAGGATTTTACAAAAAAAATCATTTTTTCATTATCGTGAAAATTATAATTTAAAATTATAATTTAATTATAATTTTAATTTATAATTACATGCATTTGGTACTGATTTTGTACTTGCATGAGAAATTTGAGAAAATCCAGATGACATCAAATATGTCTATGGGCCAGGCAGGTCCTACAAGTTACATCACAGTGATACTCAGAGGCAATGCATATTATGCAATTGGTTGCATCCTTTTCAGCTAAGTCTTCACATATTTGAATGTCTCTCTCTGTTTAAAAAGAAGAGTATATTGATGTAGTGTCTTTGTTTTGTATAGATCCTGAATCTGCAATTTTGTAGCAGCTTTCCAGTCCCTACAGAGCATTTAACTTAGATTTGACAGAAACCACAGAATGGTTTTGTAATGGATATTATCTATGCTCCTGGTCCCTGGAATGCCTTTTGGATGGGCTAATATCAGCAAAATTTTAGTGGGTAGTCAGGGAATTATATAGAAAACATGTAATTGGACTTCATGAGAAATTGTTGACTAATACCCTTCTGATGGTACCTTGGAATCATCTATGGCTGAGTAATCTCTGTAAAGTCATTTGCATCACAGCTGAGTTAGTGTCAAGGGTATACTTTGGACACAAGGCACACTTTAGAAATTAGGATCTCCATTTTTTTTTCTATCTGAAAATACATTACATATGCTCCCTGTTTTTCTCAGGGACTATCACAGAGCCCTAAAACATTTACAGCTTTGCTTATGCTAGAAGGAGGGTATGAAAGGAGAGAAAATATGACAGTGGGGGCTGATGGCAGCATGAAGCTGCAGCTTTCCATGTGCTTTCAGTGCCTTGTTTATTGCTTTGTGCAGCACAGCCTAGATGAGGCTCATCAAGAGCCAACTCTAATTGAAGCTGTCCTATAAAAGCACTGCTATGAGCAGATGTGGCTGTACCAGGAATATTTTTTAATGCACTTACAAGTATTTTAAGACCTAAATTATTTCTAGAGAGAAACAAGATAACTGGCACTGACTGAACGTTTAAGTTTCATCGCAGACACATATCTCAGTTTTTTCACTCCACAACTAGTCCTCAGTTTTTCCTGGGAATCTGGTCACTTGCCCCCATTAATACTGTGTGCTTTAAAGGTTTTTAATTGTACTTTTCAATCTTGACAGAAACCACACCTTTTGGGATAGATTTTCTTTGGAGATTGGAAGGAAAAAACCCCTCTCATTTGTTAAGGATATCGGGGAATATCTGGACGTTTTTAACTTATATTTTCACAATGGGGCCTACGACCAGCTTTCCCAGGTGTACTTTTCCAAGTTCTGCCAAAGTTACTTGATGCCTGTTGAAAATGTAAGTAGATTTCATAAAAATTTTCCTACCCACCTGTCACAACTCAAGGAATGGCAGCCAAGATGCTGCTCATTTCCACCCAGCATGGGAAGAAAGTACAGCAATTTATTGTGGACTGAGACAGTGTGGAAAAGGGTGATAACTGTGTGTGGTGAAGAGTAGTTACCAACCTGGACAGCAAAGCTCAGGCACATGAACCGTTCTGGCTGCAGCTTTGTGGTAGTTCGCTACAACCAGCCAGAGCTTTTCCTGCTGTTCTTCAGTTATTCCCTCTCCTGTCATTGTCTTTCTGGAAAACTGACCAGTGAATTAAAAGGTGGGTGATCCCGTTTAAGTGAAATAACATGTAATTGCATGTAATTTTGGATTTGTGAAATAGCTTTTTTTGGGAGTCAGAAGCTCAAGAGAAAGGCATTTTCTGAAATGATCAGAAAGTCTGAGCAAATATGACAGCATTTGGAGAAGGTGGGTAGTTGGGTTTTATTTTAAAGTGTTCAGACATTGTCCTGCTAGTAGAAAAAGGGCTTTAAAAACCCCAAACAAAAAGAGTCATGGCTGGAAGGAAAAGAAATTATGTAACATTTAACTCTATGAGGCAATGGCTGATTTGTGAGCATGATTCCTCCTAGTCTTTTAGTTGTGTGTCCTGATGCAGAACTTGTGTTGCCAGTGGATTCAGGACTGTCAGACTTAATATTTTATCTTAGGAGAATAGACATTATCTTAGGCAAAAGTGTCGTGGGCATCATGGGCAGGGTGCTCTCCTGGAGGATTAAAGGCTGGCAACAGTGCCATACCTTGGCTGGTGTTGGAGCAGCCAACTGGAGACACGGGCTGGGGAGGCATTAAGGAGATGCTGGATAAAACCAGGGAGGATGAGGTAGGAAGCAAGAAGGTCTTTTGTAGCGGATTTCTGAGCAAAGACTTCTTTGTCATAAGCACTGCCAAACAGCCTCGTTGCCACGGCAACACTGGCTGGATAACCCATTTGGGAAAATACTTGTAGGACCTAGCACTCTATCATCTGTCATTCAATAATTTCATGTTCATAATAACTAGGAAATCAATGGCCATCCTCCGAGACAGTGTGCTGAAAGGGTGAGTGCTCCGTGGCCAGTGTGCAGTCCAGGCTGCTCTCAGCTCGCTGGGAGGCTCCTGTGGACCTGCCCAGAGACCGAGGTTGGTGATCTAACTAAACTGTGCTGTTGACTCTCATAAGAGAGAGAAGAAAATGGCAGATAAAGCAGCTCAAGTAGTGTGAGGAAACAAAGGTTTAGGTAGAAAACTAGGTACTCATGTTATCACATGGCCAGGATGAGCAAATTGTAACTTAAAGGCATTTTTTTCTTATCTTTGCTTTCTAATTAAACTGCTTATCATCATAAAGGCTGTGTTACCTTTATGTTACGTACAGAATATAAAGCAATCACAGAACAGTAATTAAAATTCTTAAACATGCACCCATTGACTTTACATACAATTAGTTTGCAGCAGTGTGCCATTCATTAATAACACAAGTTTTCAGAACTGAGACCTTGGTTGGCTTTGCAGGGAAAGATGTGTTTAGTAATTATTTTGGCAGTGTTTATCTGTTTTGAAAAAATGTGCTAATATGTATCGCTGGAAAGTAATTCTGTAAATAAAAAAAAAATCTTAAATTGAAGCTTAGGGAGAGAGGGTAAGTCCTTGCTGATAGGAGTATTACAGACATGAATAAAAGGTAATTCTTATCACTCTATTAACACTATTTGAAGGATTCTCATTCTCATAATTCACAACAGGAGTTTCCTTTTCCTTTTAAAAATTCTTTTGGAGCACAAAGATAAGGTGGCTCTTTTCCAGCTGACTGTTTCAGCACGTCTGTGGTTCAATTAGCAGACAACACAGGGCAGATGCATGCAGGGCCACAGGCTGAAGCTTTGGGTAGTTTGTGCTGGGGAATGTGGTGAATAATCAGGTCAATTTTTATGGGTTTCTGCAAAAAGCACGTCTTTTGAAGGGAGATTTGTGGTTCATTTTGCAAATGTAGTACTCAGTAATTATGTGAAGTGATACCTTAGGTATTAGCATGGGAAATGAGAAGGCACACTGTCCTTGTTTTGCACCCAGAGGTTGAACTGTGAGTATTCAGGGTGGTGACTTCAAACTCTTTGTTATTTGATACTCTACTATGGTTTCTTGAGGTAAGCACTTGCTCTCAGCTTTTGAGAACTTGTTTGATTACAGCATATTGAGTTACAGGCTCAGTGTGTGTTCTCTGCAAAAACATTTTCAGTTGTTCAAGTCATCAGAAATACTTGCAAGTCCTAATTCCTGGCTCTGAGTTGTGCTAGTTAACTCTCTGAAATCATCCACTTGCTGTTTAAGTTTAGTTTGGCTTGCATTCCAGTGAAATATCAGGTTTGGAAAAAAATTCCTGGAATAGATCCGTTTGGGAGAAGAGGACTTTTTCTTTCACGTTCCCCAACATACTGGGTTCAGAGAGGAAGAAGAGGTTCAGGAGGCTGCTGTTCACTACCTATTTGTTGAGAAACTCTGAACTCAGTTTTAGCAGAGGAGGAGTCAAGATTTCACTGTGAGGGACCTGATGAAGAAGGAATCCCCAAAGGAAATAGATTTATGGAGATACAGGAATGAGGTACCACAAGAAGTTTGGCATAGAAAAAAAGAGAATGTTTATGCCCAAGTTAAAGATATTCATAAAGAGCAGAAGAGAGATGCAAGGGGAAGAATATTACATTCTTCTTTAAAAAAAAAAAGTAAAGATGAGTTAAAAAAAAAAGAAGTTAAGAAAGTTAAGGTAAGGGCTATGGAAGCAGGGACAATGATAGGAAAGAGTGACAGATATGTCTGGGTCTCTGGTGGTGGAGGTGAGCACCCTCCCCTCCCCCAGAGAGATTATTTTAGAGTACTTGCGAGGATGCACAGGAGGGATAATGCTGGGGAAGTTTTGAAGACAAGGGTAAATGGAAATAAAGTAGAGAAGAGCTGGGAAAGAGCAGGACATGATGTACAAAAGCGATGCACAACAGCAGGGACCTGTTTGGAGTCATGAATGGATGAATTGGGAGATAAATGCACAGCTGTGGCAAGGCAAGGAATTTATGTGGGGTGTAGGAAAAAGCAAATATGTAGCAGAGCATGCAAAATTAAAATCTCACCATACAGTAAAGGAAGTAAAAGAAAAAATGTGATAAAACTGCATAGGTTTGTGTTGCTGGCTGGAAGCTGATACGAATTTTACATGTGTTCATTGCAACTTATGGTAAGGGTTCTCCTCTGTTCAAGGTTGGATTTAATATCATAATGGTTTTGCTTCTTTGCAATGTATATAAAAATCTCAAAATGGTTTTGTTATCCCAAACAACTCATTAGATGCCATACTCTGGTATGTGTGCCATCACCTGTCTGGTGCTGGGCAACTCCCTCACTATGGGGTTTCTTGGTATTTTTTACACTGGTGCTAAATTTTGAAAATTATTTGTCATATTTCAGTGTTAAGCACTGTCAGATTTCTTCATTATTCACATATTATAAAATGGTGAGAGCTTTACTTGATTTTATGAGGTACTTTGATATCTCTGTATGAAAAATTCTGTGTGAGACTTGACTTTCGTGGTTATGTAAGTAGTTTACTGCCAGGTTTTTTTGGTGCAAGTTAAATTCAATTATTTTTAAATTATCTCTTTTACTTGCATAGAATTGTTTGCCCTTCTTTTAGTACCTGAATTAATAAAAATATTTTCAAACAGAAAATAGACTTTTATATAAATCTTCACCTACAGTGCAGAGAGGGTTTAAAAAAAAACAGCTGAGGATGGCAGGTTTTCAAGATCTTTACTTCTCATTCTTATTTTATCACTTTAACTAGCCATTAGGATAGCACATGTTCAGAAAATCACCTAAAAGATTAATTTTTTCAGTTGAATTGTAACCTTTTGCTAAATGCTTTTGCAATGAACTACAGTAGGCAGTAGAAAGATGACACAAGTGTCTCCAGTTCTTCCTAGACATACAGAAACGTGAGCATTTCCCATAGTGGTTTTCATCTGGTCATAGCTGGGCCTGCTGGTGATCAATATATGTATGTCATAACTTAAAAGAAAAAAGACACTCTGTAATCGCATAAATTAACAGCTAAATAAGAGTGTTTTGATCATTTGACACATCCTCTGAGGTCAATGAGAACACAGCTTTGTTTATGAGTTCTGTTAATAAAACTGGGAGAAGCTAATCTAATTTGAATTTTGGATGGATTTCTGGGAGGAGTAAGCAGTGAAGCTGTCAGCTGGCTTATTGCATAAGACTTGTACTTTTTTGCAGCAAGGGTGAGACTGTTCTGATGTAGGTTCTGAACACCTTGTGCCAGGAATGTATTCTCTCCAGTGTTTTGGTCTCTGTGCAGGAGAGCTCTTGGTGCATTGTCATGTCTTGTTAACAGAAATAGCTGTAATGGATGCTTTACTAAATTCTCACTGGGGTTTACTCCATTTTTTAAAATGTATTCCTAATTTTCTGCTTTAGGAATTCCAAACACAATGTTGGATGGGAAGTATACTGAAATCACATTGGTTTGGAGTTTTTCTCCTACAATTTTAATTTCAACCAAAAGTGGGAATGTTTCTGAAAAAATCTCAGCTCTTACATGACAACCCATTTCTGAGGAATGTATAACATCCAAAATTTTCAGTAGCTAAAATACTTGCATTTCCGTTCAGATCTGTAGCTTGAGACAGGAGTCTTGTTTTCCCTGAGCTGACAATGTTGTTGCTCACTGCATGAGTTTCCTAATTTATCTGATCATCACTATCGGGTCCCTAAAGCATTACAATAAATCCCTAACACATCTGCTGAAGGGGCAAATAACAACCTTAGGCCTTCTGGCTAGTCAGTCCAGTGACAGGGTGAGGTCACTCTTGAAGGCAGTAACTTTTGAAGGAGACCACAGTGGGACAGAGAAATATGTTGTGTCATATGCAGATAATATTTAACTACAGAGGATTTTTTTGTCTTTTGCTAGAAGTCATTGACTCAGAAAACTTTTGATTCAGGTGCTGGGGAAGGAAAGACATTGCTTGCCATAGCAACCTTAACATCCCCTTACAGTATGTGTATCAGTTGTGCTAAGGCTAATTTATCATGTAAAGTGTATGCTATGTGTGTCACATTTTACTGTCTGTTCATTTGTTTTGATAATCAAGATCTTGACAGATTTGTCCCACATGGTAGGATTTATAGTAAGGATTTTCTTATCACTGAATTAAGTTGATACATATAATCCCAGTGTCCTGCACAAGAACTGAATAGAAATGAAACATATTCAGACTAGATGCAAAGGTCTTGCAGAAAAAGCACTCACCCTTTCCCAATCAGTTATTCTCCTTGATTTTTTTTCCTTTTTTTCCCTGTGATTTATTTCACATCTTTGCAGGAGGAATCATAGAGAAGAGAATAGACATTGACTTTGACAAGGTTAAATATTTCCTCTTCTCTTAAAAGACCTTTATGTTTTAATTCTGTGAAAAACACAAGTGAGTTTTGGAAATGCACTGCTTTTACCTCCAGTGTGAATGCTCACATACATGCTGCCTGCATTTGAAGTAAATTCCTTTTCTGGAGATGCTACTTCCTCCTCTGTAGTAAATGAAAGCATCTCATTCTCCTCTCTGAAGACGAGTTGAAAATGTGGGGTCTGACTTCTTATGGGCAAATACAAATGTGAACAGATTTAGCCACAGGAGTCACCTACCTGGCCCGAGGCCCCTGGTTTTTCTTTTGAAATAAATGGTTCAGTAGTACAGAAGTTGGGTCTGGAGTAGATGAGATTATGTTTCTCCATTTTTATATTGTATCAAGGTTCTTTAGTCTGGGCAGGCAAATTGGTAGGTGTGGGGACACAGGGAAGGTATGTATTTGCCTTTGAGCATCTTTAAACTCATACAAATTAAGGTACAAGACCTGCCTTACTGAAGGAGCTGAGAAAGATTGTATAAGTAGGCTTGAACCTTTCGAGATAGAGAACTCCGAACAGTGTCTCCTAAAATATCTATCCTGCCAATATATAATTTTATTTTACAATTTTTAAGAAATAGCATTTTTTGCTTTTGGTAATGTATAAGGATGCAGAGGGCACTTACGGCAGTGTTGGACAAAGCATGGTGGACATTTCCTAGTAAGGAAAGTTTAGATAAACCAAAAAATCACAGAATTCCATCAGAGGTTAGAAAGGACCCTAAAAGATCATGCTTTTCCCAGCACTAGTATTGGAGAAAACATCAGTGGAGAATTACAAAGCAAAGATTCCTGGAGATTTTTGTTTTGTTTCTCATCATATTTCTCTGGTCTAGACTCTGCTTTATTTTTATGTATGACTGATATTGATAACCAAAATACATTATGGAGCTTGGGCATGTATTTCAAGAAGGGCATATTTTGAAATCCAAAACTCAAAACATCTGAGAGAGCATGTTTTCACTGTGTGAAAGTTTAATTGGGAAGGATTTTCATGCCAGATGAATTGCACTGGTATTGCTACTATTTCATCAATTGCTACTTAATGTTGAGGAATGGTGCTAAGCAGCTCTTCTTCAGAGCGCAGTGATGTTTTTTATCTGCTTCAGTCTTGGCAAAATGAATGAGACCATTGCTCTACAATTCTGGCTTCCCACCTGAAGGTTTAAGTGATCTTGATGTTTTTATTGTTTCATATATTTTTAATGCTAAATACAAATTGAGTGCTTCAATGTAATTTGCACCATTCTATAACTGTAAAGTGATTGAATTATTTTCCTCCACTTTATATTGTCCTTTGGCTATTTTAGGAAGCTATGTTCAAAGAGTTTTTAATGCCCCTGTCCAGAGAGCTCAGATCATCCAGGAGTCCTGGCAAGCTGCAGTAAGGCTGAAAGCACAGCACAGGCGTGGCAGCAGCTGAGCAGAAGCTGGGTGGCAGTGGTGTCCCTGTGGCCAGGCAGCCAAGGCTGGGTGGGCACCCGCCCCAGCAAACCGCTGATGTGTGACAAAGCTCCCCTCTGCAGCTGACAAGATCTTAATTTTGGCTTTTTATTCCAGGAAAAAGGAGAGGGGTTCAGACTAAGGATCTGAAATTTCTTTCAGAGATAAAGCAGGATTTGCTATGCTAATTTCTTTTCCACAGGACATCAAAATAGATGGCAAAAAGGCATTGTTAATCGGATTGCATTTGTCTCCATCCATGTACGTCTGCATGAGTTACTTTATTTTTTCTAAATTTTTCTTCCTAGCTCCGTATACCTGAGTTTAGAACTGACATTTCTGTTTCTTGATGGGTGAGTGTTGCAGGGATCTGGGGTTTGGCAGGGCACGCTGGCAAAGCTGAGCTCTAGTGTGTGCACCCTGACATGGATGGGGCGGCTGGCATGGGGCTGGGACCAGGCTTGTGCTCAGGCAGCCTGCTGGCTCAGCATCCAGCAGAAAGACCCCTGCACCTCCTGACAGCTGCCACAGTAACCAAACACCAGCAATTTTCAGGGAAACACACATCTAACAACATTAATTTTCTTCTAGAGCAGGCAGCAAGGTAACTAAAGTCAGCTTGACTGGGCTTTGCTGGGACATTTACCTAATGATCGTCTATAAAGCAGGTGCACTGGCAGTGATTTTAAACTATAGAAAGCCCAAACAGTGTACAAAGTAAACCTTTGATGCTGTGAGGATTTTAAAGAAGAGGAAGCTGCATTCTTTTAAAATCATTACAAAGCATTTGCTGACAATATAATTAATGGTGTTTTTATGGTGGTCGGTTAGTGGCTGTCAACAAACAGAGTTGACTGCAGTTCACATTGTTATTTTAAATCAAACCAACCATTCTAAACCAAACTCAGCTAGTCTGACTAGCTGACAGATATGGGAGTAGTGTGGGCAGTTCCTCCTGCAGCATTGTGTGGTATACTCCTGCATCCATCATTCTATCAAGTGTATGTTGGAAGCCAGGTTTGAGATTCAATCACATTCACCACCGAATACTGCCTTTAGGGTGACAGAGTCATGATTAGTTAAACACAAGCATCCAGATCCCCTCTAACTACTTCTTTAGAGACCTAGGTCATATCTGTTTTACAAAAATATTTTTTTACTATAGTAATGTTATCTTCTGACAGTTATATTACAACATCTTTATACTTTGGTGTAGGAGAAAAGCAGCTTTTATGGCCTGATTCAATGCAGTTCTCCTTTTTTAGCTTCGATACCATGAAAATCCATTCAAAGCTATGAAAACTTCCCTAATCCTGGTATGTTTTTCTAGGGGACAGTAGGCCATTTATATGGGGCAAGACACAATTATCTATTTTATTGTTGTATCCCTCGACAGTTTTTCCAGATTGTCACTTGTATGAGCTCTGAAAATGAACGGTGTGTGTCCATATTGGTAAATATGTCTCTGTACTGGTTGTGCCATATTCATGACAAACTTTTCTTCTCAGCATCTCCACTTTTGAAATATTCTGGTGTACCAAAATTACTCTTGCAGATTTATTGAACTAATGGCACTTATACTCAAAGGGACTTCTAGCAAGGGACTTTCTCAAGTCATGAGTAATTTTTCATTTTGTTCTTCTGTACTGGTTAGCAGTATACAACTTAAAACTTCTAATTGAGAAACCACACAGGACATGTTAATTACATTTGAGTGCTGGAGACTGCAAGGGTGGCCTCAACAGAACTTGGATGGGTGTAACAGCTCTCCATAATACATTATTTGAAAAGCTCTGTAAAGTCTTAAAAGGCTTATTGAATTGATGCCCTTGCAAGACTGGTTACTTATTTTATAAGAATGTAAAAAAGAAGAGCTTTTCTAATGACACAGGTATCAGAGGAAAGAACAGAGCCAGGAGTTCCTCACCCCTGCTCTTGTCCTCTGAACCACTCCCTGCAGCTTCAGCACTTGAATTAATTTTGTACTGTGAGTTCAGTTTCTCATGGACGCTTTTCATTGATATTTGCCGTTGTTTGATCTGGGCCTGAACTTGGCATATCTCAGTTCCAAATGATCTTTATTTCCCACACAGGTATAAAAAAACCCCTCAGATATAACCTTCAGCTGTTAGGAAAAATCCTTCTTTTTTTTTGCTTTTTTAAAATTTTGAAACTGATGTAGCTTGAAAACCTTTGAAACTGATTAGAACAATAATAAAATGTACTTTTATAGATATGTTTGAAGTTCAAAGTCATTATGTGATCATTAATGCTGTTGGACTCGATGTTGTATTAGCAACTAACATTAGCTAAGGAACTTTCAGTTAAAGAGATATTCTAGCTTTTTGTGCAAGAACTGGTAAATTTGGAGCTTTAGAATTGAAATAGTAAAGGGATCATGTTGCCAATATTATATTTCTCAAGAGGAAAATAATAAACATGGGCAAGCTACCAGCAAGGGGATGAATGGAGGGAAATCTCAGAGCTGTTCCATCTCTCATAGCTCCCAGAGTCAGTGAATTATGGGCTTCCTAGGCAGGTAGATGACTAGTGAACAGTTATCTCTTGTAAAGTTATCTAATCCCTTCTTGAACTCTTTTCTGCTTTCTGCTTCCTTTGAGGTTCAGTAATGCATTCCACTGTCAAATTTCTTTGCAAAAAAAATCCAGGCTTCATTTTGTTGTTTTAAATGTATCATCTTACTATTTTGTTGTGTGATAAGGAATGTGTTCTGTATCAGGATAATACATATAAAGATGGAAGGTGCAGGGAAAGGGAACTATTATCTGTATTTCTCATTTGTGCTTCATAGCTCTTCCATTTTCTTTAAATGATTTAGAGATAGAAAGACCAGGGCTGTTGGCTCTATGGATAAAATATGGATATTTCTGGTGTTTGTGCAGTTTCAATAGTTCCTGCTCCATTGTGAGTCTTTTCCTCAGGCAATTCGAGGAAACTATCCACAACTCCAAATCTATTTTCTTAGTAGATATAATTACTTTAGAGACCATGACTCTGAATATTTTAGCAATGTTCCCTAAGTACATTATTTAATGTTTATTGACATGGGATTTAACATCTAAATTTATCTATAATCAGAGCTTTTTCCCACAACTTTGTTCATAAAGTTTAGGTTTGACTATCCTGATTAATCCTTGTTTCCTTGTTTTAAATTGTTTTAAGCTTATTTATGAGTAATTCTACTCTGTGTACTCCACAGCATTAAAACTCTCTAGTGCAGTTAAGAAGCATCAGCCTGGTTTCACATGATCATATGGTGAGATGGTTTCCTTATAACTAACTGATGAGATAGAGAAAGTCAAGAGAAAGTCAAGGTCCTTCTAGAAGATGTCAACCAAGTCCTGACACTAACCTTTATGTATTCTGAAGGCCCTTAAGTTCAGTATCAGGCATAATTTGGTTTTCTGTAACAATTCCCTAATTATCATTGCACCATGATAAGGAAGGGTGATAAGGAAGCCACACAGACTAAAAATCACGGGAAAAAATATTCTGGGCGACACATTGAGAAAGAAAAGAGAAAAAAGTTTCTGAGCAGTCTGAAGTTTGGCTAGTACAAATGGTAAGGCAACTGTACTTTTTCCAAAGAATGCTAGCTAGCTCATTCACATTGTATTGATAGATAAATGGGTTAAAACGGAGGGGGGGGGGGAATTCTTTTTTTTCCTGTATAGAACAAAAAGAACAAATAGAACTTGTATTGTAAGCAACCGTGGCAGAAAGGATTCCTCATGTGCTTCCTTTCCATTTCCCTTTAGACAGGTATTTGCATTTGGACAAGGAATCCCATAAATCCCGTAGGATCCCACAGATCTCATGTCAATTGAATCATGGATGGGAAAAACAATCAATAGATATCAATAGACTGGACTTGTGTAATATGATGTTATGAGTGCTCCCTGCCTTCCAGGAGTCATTTGAGCCCAATGGACAGTTCCACTTATGGAGCCCATTTGATTTACAGTCAGGCATGCCTAAATAGTCTTCAGAGAAATTACAGTCCTCCTGGGAAATACAGAACATGGAAATTCCATGTCCTGCCCCTTCTTTTGCCACCTTTAATTTTGCTGTGACTTTGACCAGTGCATGAAATCTTTGTAGCTGTAGTAAAGGATATGAGATTAAACGTCTTTCCTAAATTAATGTTCTAGAGAATATTGCAGAGAACATACAGCCTTTTTACTTTGAGTAAGACTTTCATGTATCTTGTAGGGATTGCAGTAAGATTTTCTAGTTTATTATATTTGCAAAAATCCAGTTTATTGAAGCCTAAGCCCACTTCAGTGACTTTGTACTTCCATAGTTTGCACCTTCATTTAGCCTACTGGTTAATATATACATCATGTTATTTTAGAGTTCAAGCTGGCTAGCTTATATGCAAATTCTGAGTCTTTGGGTTATATTTACTGAAGGTTTTTAAGTTTTTCTCTGCAATCATAGGTCTGGAAGATTCCTTGTTTTTCTAATATGCAAGCTGACTGGTGCACAAGGTCACCTGATTCCAGCAGCTGAATGAAAAGTATTTATGAAAAACATTAAATATGCCAATGGGCTAAAAGATCTACCCAGACAGGTTAAACTTTGAGTTCAAGCCTTTGTTCAGAACAACGAGGATACACAAAAGCTTTCTTCAGCTCCATTTTTCTTATAATACTTCTATTTTACAGCTATGCAGCCCTTAGACTATAAATTGCACTGCCATCTGTTCTGTGAGCCAGATTTCTGGGAATTCCTCAAAATTTATATGGTAAATGCTGTGGGGCTGGTACATCAAGAAGACAATGTGAATTCAGGGGCTTGCAATGAAAACTTGGAATTCCACATATCCTTCACTAGGTTTCACCACTGAGTTTGGACCAACAGCTTCACTGTTCTCACTTAAAATGAATGTTGTATTTTATTATATGTCTTTTAGCTCTGTGATAAAGAAAATATAAAAGAGTGAGTGGTCTGTAATTTGCAGTGTCATTGTCTTGAATTTTTTGCAATGATAAATTTTCAAGCATGGGTGCTTATAATGAGCCATTGCTGTATCTCAATAAGGTTACTGTATAGCAAATGTAAGTCATCTCTTACATACTTAAAATTAATTAGGGGACCTAAACAAGGTCCCTAAAGTTGTTTGAAAATGTTAACAATTTTTGTTGGAACTCTCTTAAAATTAAACTCCATTCATTTGCATTATTGATTACTAGTTTGACTGAAAATTATTATTTAGTTTTTATGGTAAGATTAATTTGAAGGTAGTGATTGTAGAGAACTCCACAATCTAGAAAAGCATTGAATTATTGAAATATCTATGAATTACATATAAAAGAAGAGTAACCTGATCATGTTTTTATACCTTTTTGATCCCTTTAGCTACAAAAAGTTGGAGGGCAATAAAGACAAGGAAGAGGCAAAGAAAAATTACTTCCTTACCAATGTCAAATTCAACTTGACTAAAGCTCATCACATATTTCTTTTTAATTAATAGTTCCACCAAGTTTTGCCTTGAATGTCATTCTATGCTGCACAAAGTTCAATATTTTGACCACATGTATGATCAAAGTTGCATATTTAGATGGCGCTCAGGAACCTGGAATTATAACTTTCCTTCTCTAATAAATCAATTCCACCCTTCAGACTGTGCCCATTAGTGGTTGCAGAAGCAGAAAACAGAATCTTTTTACTCTGTATAGCAGAGGACAGGCATTTGATAAATTAATGGAGAAGCTTTATGTTGTCTCCAGAGAAGTAAACAAAAGAACCAGAGAAAGGACAAAATAAAATAGACACTATAAGGGGAAACTGCTGAAAGCTTAACTGTAGATTTCCATTACTTATTTTGTCTATTTTTTTTTGTTGTTGTTGTTTCTTGTATATAACTGGAATCCTGTAATAATATGTCCTTTTCCCCCTGATATTTTAAGAACTAATTTTAAGAAACTATCAAAAATATACCAGGGTAAATAGTGTTTCCTTTCAGGAATGTGGCTTAGCTTTCAAACTCTGTATGTGTCAGAGGAAGCAGTCGTGTCAGTGGAAGAAAACACTTTCATCGAAAGATGGCACGGTTGTCCTTGCATGACTGTTGTCTTGTTCATTGATCTGACTTTCTTAAGTTCAAAATTTACACATCTGAGAAGCTTTCTGCACCTCACAATATAGAAACCTTCAAAGATTGAGTTGATGTTTGCTACGTGGATTTAAACCTCTCGGCATGAACAGCATTTCATGTGAGTGTGAAGGGGTAGAACAGAGGCTGATTCTTTCTAACAATGACGATCTTGCCTCCATGGTTCATCTTTGAAATCCTTGGGCTTTGGAGGAAATTCATAACCAAACCTGCCTGCTTGGGTTCTTTCACCAAATGAAAATTAATCTTACTGTTCTGTTTCAGAACAGAAGCTGGTATGTGAAGAGTTTGCTCTGTTAATGGTCATTATTTGATTCTTCCTGACTCCGCACATTTATTAAAGGAGATGAACTTTAATTAAGATTTAGTCTCAACCTATTTTTAATTTACCTAGAGGTTCTAGCAAACTTTACTACTATGCAAAGTTTGCAGCAATTGTCCGGTTTTTCTTGTAGATTTCACTGCTTGGCTCTTATCCTGTCTATTAGGTAAAATTAGGGCCCAGAAAATCGGATTATTATATCCCAAGGGGCTGAACTGATAAGCAGCACATAATTGTTGATCTGCTTGCTACCTAGTGTTGCTGGTGTTTGAGGAGCTGCTAGATGCAAAGCCAATTTCTTATCAATTAGTGCTCATTAGAATAATTTCCTGTTATCGATTTTAAAAGTTCGACAAAGCACTTTTAGGAAACTGCACCCAAAAAAAAAAATAGTAGCTGTACATGATTTCTTAGTAAATGCAACTCTTTAGGGTCCAGTGTTAATCTTAACTAACTGGTTTCATTGGTTTCCAAGTAATTATGTCTGCTTTGGATCCCACCTGCTATCCTCTCCAGATTAAATATGTTTTGAAACAAGCATTTGATATAGTTATATATGAGCAAAGGTGCTGAGAAAGTAAAGATTTTTTAAAAAAGATTTAAAAAAAAGCAACTTTTGCTTTTTCTATCCTGTTTTGTTTTGGCTTGGGCTTTTTATCTTGCATATCATTGGATTACATGATGTACAATATAAGAATTAATGTCATCCTTGAATTAAGTGTGATTTCCATTTGCCTTAATATTTAACCTGTGGGTTTAGTTTAATTTTACATGCACATTTTCCTTTATACACACATTGAGAATTGTGGCACTATTAAAATCTAATTTACAAATTATAAAATTGGACATCATGACATGTGAAAATAATAGCTTTGATACCTGGGAGTCTAAGAGGGTGTATCTATTGAGTTTCTGAGAAATTTGGCCTATAATTACTATTAATCTGTTGTACATGCAAGGAAGAGACTTGAATGTGAGATTATTTAATAAGCAGTAAAATGTGTGTGTATATGTAAAAGCACCAGGTCAGGCGCACTTGCATTTCCACATATCCTATGTATGCATGATGAATTGTTATAGAATTATATGTTTTATGAGCACAGTGGAATTTTGGCTAAATTTGGCAGTGTCAGTGTTGGAGCTATCAGTATAGCTATCTGGGTTAATTTTTTCTCCTTCCTTCTTTAGTTTAAATTTTTAGCAACATCAGCCCAGGTTTCACAAGCACTCTCCTAAAATGCTTACAAATATTTTAAATGTATTCTGTAATCCCTGCTGCACAAGGTGGAGACCTAACATAAGACTTGGTTTGTGCTTTTTCCACCTCCATTAATGAATTAGTCTCACAATTACTGTAAAAATTGAGACGAGTGTGGGTGAAATGCATGCAGCTTAGTCTCTAACCTTAATAAACAGAGTTGGTATTGACTCAAGTGAATTTTGTTTAACCACAGTACATTTGCTTCTTAATTAGTGAATATTCATCTGTCATCAGCAGCAGCTATGACACCCCTCCCTGCTAACACGTTCTGTCATAAATAATCAATGAGACGCTATTAATATTCATGAGTGGGAATCTGTGTAGTCATGTGCACTGATGCAGAGACAGGGGGAGTGTTGCCATGAACTGAGTCGAAACTCTGTGTGTGTATACGTGAGTGTAAGATAGTTGGGGAAAGGGAAGAAGAGCATGCTGCTACGCACTGCCCTGCCTTGTGCTTCCAGCTAACAGTGGCGTGTCTGTGTGTCGGGGCTGGAGTGACTGATGAAAAACAGTAGACAAGTCTGGAGGGTGATTCCCCGTCAGTGCATTTGCCTTTCAGTGCTGGGGAAATTAGAGGTTTTGCTCTTGTGTTGCTTATTAGGATGGGCTGCAATCTGTGCACTTTTCAGAAGAGAGAGGAACACTACAAACTGCTCTATGAAGTTTCACAGGTGAGTGCAAAGGATATTACTAGCATCTCCAGAGTAAAAATGTGTGTGCTTTATAGACAGTAAGTAGAGATGCTTTTGTTTTGCCTTGCCTTTTTTCTTTCCTTTGCAAAATTGCTGGTGAAATTGTTTGGGGGGAGGTTGGTAATTATTAGTATTTTGGGTGCCTGTTGTTTTCTGCTCGTATGCCACTCCCCCTTCAGATGACTTCCTGTGGGATTCTTTTAACATTTTTGTGCATCTTCTGCCAAGATGTCAGTCATATAGCAGCAGTCTCATTGAACCATATCGGTGATGTTTTAAGGGAGCCCTTGGCTTGGGTAATAAGACTGATTTCACATGAATTGGACTGCTGCCTCTGAAAGCCTTAGGTCTGTGATCTCAGGTATTTTTAAGTTAAGGAACAAAGTTTTTATGGCATGTCTGTGCTGGCTGAGAAGCATGTTAAATTTTCAGATTCATTAATTAAAATTGAAATAATTCTGAAATATGTTGTCACCTTTAAACAGGTACTGAATACAACAGGGTTCCATGGGTGAGATGTGCTGCTTGTTCATTCATTGTTTGTGTATTATTTCTGTATACTACTAGACAAAGATCATAATCTCATTTAGGTATTTTGGTGTCTCTTTCAGCATCCTAACAGTGTAGTGCATAGCAGAGTAGCAGTCTGCTGCTGCTGCTGTGTTCCAGCTCTCAGAATAAGATGAGAAAAGATGAAACAAGTACTTCCCCATAATAGCCCATAATTTTTTTTGCTCAGATCCTATTGAATCAGTATTTGATTTGCAGCTTTTTGTTTGTTTTTTTTTTTTTCCTCTTGGCATTGCAGACTCACACATACTAAAGTTTAGTGCCTTTCAGCATCTGTTCTCTCCCTCTCTATAATTTGTTCTGGCTTTGACACATTGCCATTGATAGAGGCTGAACACTGGCAGTTTTGGACTGCACTGCTGCTGACAGGCAGTGCAGGGGAGAAAAAACAGCTTATAATGTTGGTGGTCTATTGGCACAGCAGCAGCTAAGTGCCCAGTGCCTACTGGTTCCCTCCAAGTTCCTCCTGACGTGATTCATTTCACAGTGGGCTAATTGCAAAGTGGATTCTCTACACATGAAGCAGCCTCCTCAGTTGTGGTGTTAATGCACATTTTCATGGTAATGTGATCAGAGCCTCATTAGCCAGTTTCCAGAATGATCCTCTGCATTAATTAAATATAAAAATGACTCTTTTTATCACCATAGAGAGGAAGAAGAAGATTAACATTGTTAATTACTACTGGGGGCCATACCTCTGCATAATTTTTTACCACAGAACCAGCAAGTGTATTCAATCCTAAATGAGTGTCCATTTGCAGGTAACATGCCCATTGCCTTGCCTGGTGAAGATGGTCTCTAGGTGGAACACTTCCCTTCAGTTCAATATTTAGTCATAATCCCATCATCGTTTTTTCTTACAGCAATACCTCAGGGAAAAGCATAGCAGCAGCACATTTCCCTCTATTCCCTTTCCCTCTCTCCAGCTCTGGATTGCCAAACTGATCTGAAAGTGTAAAATGGAGTAGAGTAGGTCAATATCTGCATTTCTGTGCCAGGGAATAAGAAATGCACGTTCTGCTGTGAAAGGAATTAGATGTTTCTTAAAGGGCTGCATGTGTGTATAGGAAAAAGACTATGTCTGGTTTAGAACAAATGAATTTTCAAAATATTCCTTGCAGTAATGTTGCATGACAATAAATGTGATTGAAATTATCAGCAAATCCAAAGGTGAGGTTTTAAGGGATTTGAGAGAAATTCTTCCCTCTATCTGTTATCTTCTCTGCTATTGAGTTGGAGTGTCTGTGGTTGTGAGCAACCAAGGTGCAAAATTAACTAATGCTTTCACTTTTTACTCTGGTGCTTGCCAGATAAAGTGTTATCCCTGGGAGGATCTCAGGGAGATTCCTTGGGGAGTTGAAATGCAGTGAGCCTGGTGCTGCATCTTGTGCTGTTAGGGAAATGTCACTGATAAGGTGCAGAAGGAGAGCAGAGAAATGACTTAGTGTTCTCGCTGCCAGATCCCGTGTTCATCCGTAAACTCATCCCTATCTTTGTTTCAGTGTGTGCAGGTCAGAGCCCAAAGGATACTGTGCATATTTTTAACCAGGTGCTGCAGTAAAGATCAGGTAGTGTCTCACACCATAACTGCTTTGGTGTACAATTCTCATTTGCTGCTGGGAGAGGGGAGCAGCAGTAGAATATGATAAATTAAATTAAGCCAAGGCAGGCATTACTACTTGATTTGCAAATCCCTTTTTAACTCTCCAGTCCTGTAATTCCTATACCACAGTCTTGGCTCTTTCATCTATGTGATTTCTGGAGAGCTTGGGACAAGTTAGCCTGTCAGGGACATGAATTGACTGAGGATGAGCTGTGGCTCACTAGCATATGTGGATCAGATAGATTCATTTATATTCATATAAAGAAGCAATCCTAGCCTCATCTGCTACCTTCCCATGCTAGGCTACCTGATACTGTGGGTGGTCTGTGCACACACACAGTTAAAAATATAGTAAACAAAGGAAAGCATGTTTGCAGTGGAAAACCATGCAAATGCTTGCGGTGGGGAAGGTTTTCTGTGACTGTTTTTAGTGAGGTCAGATTCAGCATCACAGAGATTTTTGTTGTAGAGCTGCTGGAAAATGAAGACATCATTAGAATATGTATAATTCCTCACTCTTCTCCCCATTCCTTTACTTCATACTTGTCTTTTGCTGAGGTAGCAGTTCAGAGACTATGGGGGGCATCTTCAAAAGCATCATTTGCTTGTGTGATGGATATGTTAATTTATATAACTGTGCTTTGCACGTGCAAATTAGGATCAAAATAAAAAGCCAAATAGTCATATTTTAAGAATGAAAGCTTTTGAGATACCACTATGCATTGGTGAAGGACCCTGATGCCTCTGAGCGCCTCTTCACCAGTCCTCAGCATGGCTCAAGTTTATTTCTTGGCTTCACTGTGGAAGGTATCAGGCATACTACCCCCCTCAAGTCCTCTTCTCCATATGTCTGCCAGTGCAGAAATGAAAGATGTCTCAATTTGAAATTTATGGCCCTACATGCTACTTCGTGGAGCACTTTAATATTATTTCCTGTGTGCTGTATAAGCAGGATTGAGCTAATGAGTGTGCATCCAGGAAGTCTATGTCAAGTCACTTAGAGAGGGTGAGATCTGGTGTATGCTCATGTCCATTAAGAGAAGACCTCTGCCATTCTCAGCTGATTTTCTCTTCCACTGCAGGGATTAAAGAAGCGAGTTAAAGTCATTTGCTAGCAGCATGGTGAGGACTCTTCCCGTTTAGCAGAAAGGATAAGAGAATATGGCTACGATTGAAGGGAATCAGCAGCAATCCTCAATAGCCTTGTTTGAGACTCAAGAAAATGCAGGTTTTCTTCACAATATTGTGGCTGTCATATAACCATTTCTATTTGCTTGAATTTTTGTGCTTTGTTTTCAAAATGTGCAATTAACCCAGAGAAAAAGAGGGGGAAACTGGAGAGAGAACGCTGCTTTTAGAGGTAAACCAAAGAATGGTCCGAATTTCTATTTTGAGTTACATATTAAGAAGCAGATCTAGCTCCGCTGAGCATAGAATTGAAAGCGAGAAAGGAGAAAACCCAGAAAGGAAAAGAGAAGCTATCTCAGATGGCTCACAAAGTCAGTAGTGGAGCTGGGATTAAAACTGGAAGGTTGCACATTTATGTTTTATATTTGACCTGGGATAATAGTACAGCTTGTTTGCAGCATTTTTACATCCTCTGAAGACTGATTATGCCGTTTGCTTCACATGTTGGTTTCCATAATTACCATAAAGCTAAAATTTTTACCAGTTTAGAGTTCTGATTTTATGTTCATTTTGATATCCCTTGGGCTACTTGAAGTACTGAGTTTAGTGGTACATCTCTTCAAACTCAAAGCTGCTCACAAGAGAGACATCAAGCCTGCCTGCTGAAACAGCAGAGGCACTTCTGTAAGTTTCAGGAGATGCTGCTTGTAGCTGGCATTGGCAGATGGAAGACTGGGGGCCAACCAATGTTCCTTCACACTGGGACCTGCCTTCTCTGGTCTTGATGAAGTTTGAGTTTGTTCCAAAGATTAATTGAGTAACTGGATGATGCAATGCTGATTTTCCCCTTGAACCAACCTTCAGCCACTAATATTCTCTTTTGGTTCTTATGCCATGCGAGGTATTTACATGATGACTCCTCAGTGTGGTTGTTGCCATTAGATCTCATTGTTTTTTGTGGATACCTGCCACAGCTTTTGTGGACCTTTGTTTGCTGTATATCAATGCCATCTCCAAATACCCCTCTTGAATTTCACCAGCTATGGGAAAATACTGACTTGTGTTGCATCAGCACAAACATATTTTTGGTTTCTATCAAAGCTCTCTTTTTATTAGAAATTCTGTAGCAGCACACTTTTACCTCTGGAGAATATGAAAGAAAAAAAAATCTGAATTGAATTGTCTGGAAATTAACTGAATTATCTGAGTTTGGTTAAATCAGTAGCAAAAGTAGATCTGGTTTGATCTTACTGTATGTCCTTTCTTTTTCTTTTTGCTCCTCTAAATTTTTTAAGCAAACAAGTGATAACTCCCCGATTCTTATTTTTTTCTAAGTAGCTGTCCTGAATACTCATTTATCTATGTGAAAAGTTGAAAAATAGAAGTCAACAAACTTGCAGAAGTACTGCTTCAGTTTAACTGAACAACTTTAGGGATTGGCTTTATGTAATTCCCCTCAAAAATATACTGTCTCATATTAGTAATGTATGATTAATATGTAATCAAGTAAACCTTGTCATACATTTCTAGCCATGTCCTAAAGACTTCCTTGGCATTTCTTTAAAGAATTGTGCTGAACTGAAAAGACTGAAAAATTAGTTCAAAATTTTGACTTCTTTTATCTATAAGAGATTATCTTTGTGGTTAGCAGGCGCAGTGTTCCTGGTTCTTCTGTTTCCTTGATTACTACTTCACACCAATAATTAAGCAGCATGAAACAATAGAAATTAAATTATAGAAATAATACCATTGCCATAATGTTTCTGCAGGTTCAAGAAGAGACAACAGTGTCATGACATTGCTAACAACTTGTTCCTGTAGCTGTCCCCAGAGCCCTGGGCACCCACTCCTCAGCTCTGTGCTTTGAGTCACCACATGCCAATTGCTGAAAAGAGAGGAGACATCTTTCAGGCTGCCTCTTGTCTGAATTTAGGCTCTTACCACAGAGCAATGTTTGGGTGTGAGGACTCCCTGAGGAGTCCTGGAGGATTGGGATTTGGGTCTGGGAATGTACAGGCTGCTTGAAGTAATCAGCTCTGGCTGTCTGGTTGGATAGTGGCTGCAGAAAAGGCATCCATGCATACAACTATACATGTAAGGAGGTTGTCATCTGGTTTTCTGAAAACCTAAACCTGTTAGCAGGAGCTCTTTTTGATCACTCTTTTGAACATGACACCTGAATTACATGCCAAGTACCTAAGTATTATTTTTGATCTCAAACCAACTAGTGATACCATTTTTTTCTGGTAAAGTCCAGGAAATTCTGAAGTGTTACCACTGACTTCATTGGGGCCTGGCTTTCATTTTCTGTCCTCGTTTACTGTCTGGTAAAAGGCATATAGTTCCTGTGCATGCCTCAAGAGGAAAGATAAAGAAAGTCATCCTGAGATAAGAAAGCAGACAGTGTGAGATAAGAATTCAGGGGATGGGTACAAGACAGACAGCTATAAAAAGCCATACTGAGATTATATCTGTAATCTGCAGGGATATTCTGTGATTCTATGATTTGATATGCAATGCCATGAAAATTTTAAAAATTATGTGGTTCAGGTACTGAATAGCATGATTTTCTCTCTCATTTTACTGTTTGTTCCTTGCATCCTGAATTTAACAATGGGGATTAAAGATTCTTCTAATGATCAGATTTCTATACATTTTTATGGAGCCATCTTTTTTTGAGGCTGACTTCCTGTTGTGATTTGGTGTGGATGTAATCCTTACGCCTACAGCAAAATGTATCTTTATGTGAGTTCTATACATTAGTGATGTGACCAAGCCAGTCTTGCTACCTTGAGCATTCTTTCAAAAGAAGAAGCACATTTTAGAGGTTCTGTATTTTTTTTTTTGCGCTTCATTGAAGAGGAAGTGCATTAAAATGTCAGCCTAACACTCCACCATGTATGTGGGGTTAGCTGACAGAAGATAAGTTTCAATAGTTTTCTCTCAGGATCTGAGAGTTTAATGGAGACATATATAGCAGGGCTTGGTGATAACTAGCAGTTTTCCACCCCTAGGGATTTGTTGAGGTCTTATAAAAATAATTTTTTAAAAATACTGAGAAATTCTTGCGTCTTTGGCTTTAAGACTATTTAGCCTCCAATTATGTTTAACCTGTTATTTTAAATGGCACAACCTTTTTGTAATAGTATTTGCTTTTCTGTCAACCCCTTAACTTTGAACCCACTGGCTAATTTCAATCACAAAGGGTTTTCTTATCTTTTAGTATAATGCAAAGTAGTTTGAGGATACTCTTAGGCAGATTTTTTTTTCAAGTGCATGAAGATTTCCAGGTTTGCTAACATCACCTTAAATTATCAAGACATGAAAGAATTTAAGAATTTCTGTGCTGATTACTCTTGATACACTTACTTTGTGGTTGCAGTGAAGATAGTTACTTTTCTATTTTTTGTGTAATAAACTTGTATTTTGTTTTACTTTGCTCAATAACTGTAACAAAAATGAGTCTGTTAAGAGAAGATAATAAATCAGCTACTGTTCAAAGGTTATCTATAATATTATTATAACAAACAGTGGATCAGAAAGAGAATTTAAAAAATACTTGTATGCCATTTCTAGGACTGGACCTGAAAATGGAACTGCAGTGTCTTTATATAATGCATTGCAAAATCTATTCTATAATCATTTGTATTTTAGTTTAAAATACTGATGTGGAGAGCCAGAGAACAGGGTGACTATTTGACCATTTCTGCATAATAGGATGATGAAGCCTACCATGACCCTCACTGTTGTGAATTTTTATTGTTTAACTTTGAGGAAATTAGGACATTTTACATATTCTTCTCTCAGGTGGAAAAAATAATACATTCCTTTCTTCTCCAGTATGAAGGCTGGGGAGGGGGTTATTGTTTGTTTGTTTATATGTTTAACTGGAAAAATAACAAACCCTGATAGGCAGAAAAACAGACATTAATTTTTATTTTTTTAAATTTTCATCTGATATTTTTACATTAATGAAACAATATAAGCACAGTGGAACAAGTAATCTTCCAAACTACCACATCACACATAGAATTCCTGTGCTTCAAGTATATTAATGTCAGAGTTGAACCTGAGAGGATTCAATCTGCAAAAAGTCTACAAGTATCTTTAATTTGTCTAGATAAAACTTAGTTTTGGGTTCTTCACCAGCTGGAGAATTCTTTCTTTTTTGTTTCATATCTTTCAGTATTTTGGGGGGGTGGGGGAGGGGTGGGATGAGGGTTGTTTTTGTAGTTTTTTTCCCTAGTTCCTGGAATCATGGAGCTAGGAAAAACTGACATTCTTCTGAAATTTGATATTCTTCTGCATGTCTGGGGTAGGCAGCATTGCTTGAGAGGTGATGCTGAAACCCAGGCTCGTGGTATTGGCAGCGGTGCACGGCCCAGACGAGGAGGGAATGGTTGGCTCTGGACTGTCAGGGCTTGCCCAGGGACATCAGTGCCAGCAGGAGCCAAGCACGGCTGTTTCAGCACACCTCGGCCCCAGGCAGTTTCTGGCGAGGATCTGCAGACATGCCTTCAGGGACCATCCTGCACAGCCTCCGTGCCCATGTGTGCCAAACGTGTGGAGCTCCTGGGAAAGAGCCACAAACATGTTCAGTTGCTCTGTAATGTCAGAAATGCGTCCTGCAGTGCCAGAGCTGTGTCCTGAGGACCACAGGGAGCAGGGGATTGAGTGAACTTGGCTAAATCCTTATGAGGACTGAGCAACTGAAATAATCAGAGAAAATTATTCTTTTTGGTTACCTGTAATGTAACAGAGCAATTGACTGAGCTATGTTATATGTTTGATTTTATTTGTAATGTGCCTTTTTCATATTATAGTGATGAATTTGCAGGGAAAGCTGCTCAGGGAGCACTCATTATTCAGGTCTTTCATTTCCCCATGGCTAGAATGTGAAATATTCAGATTCCTCCTGATATCTGGGGTCATAGGAACTGCCAGCTCAAAATAAATTTTAATGGAAGAAAAGGTTGATTATTAGTTAAAGTTCAGCATTTGGAATGCATTCTCAGAAGTCAAGGTTGCTAAAAGTGGGGAAGACATATTTCTTTGCAATATAGTTTTCACTTGAATTTGTCATACTATTACAGTTGGGAAAGACAGAGACATAAATTTGTAAATGAGGAATAGAGTAAGTGTGGATGGTATCTATATTGTTTCTCACTAAGGAATACAACTCCATCAAAATGCTTCATAAAAAAATTAAATATTTAATCAAACATGGGCTTACATAAAACACATAGGGAATTTCCAGAAATGCCTGGATGTTATTTATATATTATCATAATCGAATATTTAGGTTGATTAACTTTTGAAACTTATTCAATAGTTTGTGAAACAATGTGTTATTTCACGTAGTATGAAATTTGGAAGCCAAAAGTGAGTCAAGTTTTCCCTTATCTAAAATTGTTTTGCTCTTTCCAGAGTTAGGTGTACTGTTTGAGAAATCTCAGAACTTCTTTTAATGTGGTATTTCCATTTCCCATTCTGAAATATGTGACTTACTGGAGGAAACTCCTGTCTATGTGCAATTGTATTTACCAGCATACACTTGTAGAGATTTGTTCGAAAGCAGTCTCTGTTTTGTGGGAGAGGAGGGAAGAAGCAAGAACAGCTGTAGTAGCTGTGAACAGCTTCCAGTAAGGTACTTGACAGAAAAATAATACACCATCCTATCAGCAGTGCATGTTGTGATGCCAGAGAGGAATGTTGCCCTGTTTAAGAGAATTTGCCAAAAGCTGTCTTTCTGCTTTCTGGATATTGCACACCATTGGATGGGTGACTAGAGTGTATTGAGATATAGGGCCTACTTCGTGCAGAAGTGGGGCTTGGAGGTCTGGCTCTAATTCCTTCTCTTGTGGGTATATTTTAAGGGGTTCTGGTTTCTCTTTTCCTGTTCTTATATAAAGTCCGGTATTATTTAAAGCTTAAAGATTGCCTGTAGAGATCATGGCAAATGGCAAATGGCTAATGAAGAAACTGAATTAGCATTGCCTAATAATGGTGATAATGATCACAATAACCATGTGCACTTAGCACTTGTTGGTAGTTATAACACATAACACTGGACCATTAGAGTAGTGTAGGCCTGCCTGCAATTCCAGTGCTTCCTCAACATACAGAAAGTTTGATTCAGTTTGTTGAATGACTGTTTTTACCTTCACTGTACATTAAACTTCAGTTTTGATAGGAATTTTCATTACAATTTCCCCAGAACTACTTCACAGGAAACTAATGGGACATGCTGCTTTTTTATTCATGTATTTCGTTGTATTATGCACATCAGAGACTTTTTAGTGTGAATGAATTTCTAATTGTTAATTTTTTGGTATTGCTTCCTTCAGATCCAAGTAGAAATAGGATATTTTTGGTATTTTTTCATCACTAGTAGAGTCCTGTTGCTGTTAGTTCAACATAGACACCAAATCTCCTCACCCCTATAACCACAATATATTTCATATTTCAGGTGTGAATCTTACTAAACCATTTTAAACCTTCTTGATGAAGTAGTTTGAAGTTCTTAACACAGGAGGTCATTCCAATTTATCTCCAAATGACCTCCTTGTCCCCAGATTTATGTATTTCCCTGATGTAAAAATGTCATTTGGTCATGTTCAGTAGGAGAATGTCTTTGAAAGCCTGACTTGTAGGAATCTGATGAATAGTGACAGGGAAAGGATTTTACCCAGTGAGAAAATACAAAATTATATAGCACTGTAGTTTCACTTACTAAATATTGTCCAGGCTCTATTGTTGAACCCTATGCTGCCAGTGTCACTTTGTCAGGATGCTTTCTGTCTTGTGACTAGTGGCTTCAAATGTACTCATCCATCTTCTTGTCCCATTACATTTCATGTGACTGATGTTCTGCACCTATTAAAATTGATGGGAAAGAACAAAGAAGAAAAATGTGCCCTTCAACTGATTATGCCTTTGAAAGAGCAAATGAGACTCTACTACTGTTTAGAGTAAATTGAACAGTTATTTCTAGGTTTATCTATATTACTTTATTTTAATATTAGCAATAGAGCCCCTATTTTGTTTTTTCAATATTGAGAGCAGTAACTTTGCATCAATATTTTCTCCTTTAATTTTGTGACAATAAGTGAACATACAAACTCTTAGATTTTTCAACGGCCTCTGGTAATCTTGCCTGTGAGATACAGCTAGCATGCCTGAATTATCCTCTTAGGAAAGGATGGAGGCATGTTTGACTAGCCTAGGCTTTTCCTCTGAGGAAGAACCCGTTGCTTGGCCACAATTCATGCTGGGAAAGCACTTTTGTGGCATGTCACAAGGTTCTGCTTGGTTGTAAGTGCTTGCCTACCTTAAGTTCTTCAGGGCAATTAATGATAGACTAGAAATTCAAAAGACTTTGTAGTATTGGCTTTATTTCCTGGGTAGAGATGGCTTCACAAAGCACTAGTCCAATGTTTTGGTTAGACGAGGGCCATTAGCCAGCTCGATGGAGAGGACAGATGTCATATTTACTGACAACTGGAGACAAAACGCTGAGGGATTTCAGAAGGAAAAGCTCCCAAGTGATCTCCCAAGTATGTCTGACTGTTTATATATTTATGACAGCCTTCTCAGCATAGCAGCCAACAGTTCTTTCCCATTTGTGCATAGTAATGATATTGTCATTTATTTTTTTCAAATTTGAATTTTGACTATGGGCATTTGCATACCCCCAAATGCAACATAATGGGCCCCTTTAGGCTCCCTGATTGTAGAGAGCCCTGTTCCCTTACCTAGTGGTACTCAGATGCCTTAAAGTCTATTTCCATGCAAAGTTCAAATATGTTCTGGATTTGTATATTTCTGTGCAAGGAATTTGGTTTTCTTAGACTTAGTGTTGATGTTAATCCTTTGTCTTGGTAATTCAGGCTTAGTAGGTGTTCTGTCTGAAGCTCATAAAATGTGTTTGGCTTGTGGGCTGGGAAATGCTTCAGAGAGCTCTGAGCCTTGAAAGACTGTTTCTTACACCATAATCTGTAATTATTTAAGATTCCTGATAGTCTTCAAGGCCTGTTGCTTTGCCTCCAACATTTTTCTCAGTCTGGAGATGGTATACAGTAAAGTGGATAATACTTCTACATCGGGAGTGGATTCGCTTGGGTTACTATAAAAATAGTTGTTCCCATCTAGAATTCGTGAAGAGGAATTTGATTAGGATTAAAATAAGCAAATAAGACTTTAAGAATCTTCATTTAATAATTTCTCTGTGAGGCTTCTTCTCTTTTTAGTTACTTACTTGACCTCCAGCTGAGAGTAGATTCATGATTTTACAATAACCTTACGGATAATTAACTCCTGAAATGAGTAGAATCTGACCTGTAGTCAGTTCCTACTTAGTGCTCTAATCTTAACAGAACAGCTCTGGACTACTCAAGCACATTCTCACCCTTAGCATTAGAGGCACTTGAACAAGTAACCCCACAGGAATAAACTTCTCTCTTCTACTCTGTGCTAAAATGACCTATGGCAAAGGGACTGTGGAAGAATGCATCCTGTATTTTATTTAGAGCAAAAGTATGCAATAGATAGCGGATGCTTTGAAATTTGCATACCTGTAACAATAATTGTTTCCCATGCATATGTCTTCAGTGGGATATGAAAAAGGTTGAAAGTGGGAGAGAAATTTCAGCTTACCCTTCTGGACTGCAATGACTGCAGCAGCTGCTGGGACTAGGTCCCACTGAATTAATTCTGTTGCCAAGGAAAACCAGTTCTTAGCACTATACAGAAAGGTCATCATACAAATAGTAGTGCTGTTAATTTCTAGTATGACTTGAGAAAGAATAGGTCTCAGCCTTCTACCTCCCCATACCTTGGGAGATTTTAGTTGGAATGTACTCCAAGCCTGCGTTAATAGATTTTCAGAAAAGCTACTGTTCCCACATTTTTTATTTTAAAGACACTGAGAATTGCTTATCTTTTTGTTGTAGTAAGGAAAATCTGAATGCAAGTGGAGGGATGAGAAAATTGGATTTCCTTTTATTGCACAGGAACACTGAACAACACTGACAGAATATTTACTCCTGCCTCTTCCTTCTAATTTGATTCTCTGACTACCATATCAATCTGTTCATTGGTGAAAAAAAGTTAGAGTATCACAGGTGTTGCTGCTTGTGCCTTTGCAACAATTAAAAGATGTAAAAGAATTAAAGATATGAGCAATTCCATAGATTTATTTACCAGTTCATCCACAATGACACGTGTCAACTGTACAAAATATTGTGAAAATGCTCCTCAAACCATGTCAAGCAAAAGTTTTTTTATGATTCCTAGTTTTCTTCCTCTAGTGAGAGATTTGATATGTTTGGTATGGATGTGTTCACTACTGGTAACTATTGAATTCTGATTGACTAGCTTTCTTTCTACTCCCCAGCACATATATAGTCATTTGAATAATATGAGTTACACTGGCATTGCTAGCATGGACAACATTCTGGACAAAAAACTTTACTGTCTTCAGTTAAAGCACTGTGAATATTGTTCCAGGGGTAGGTTGTTTTTTCTTAGTGGGCAGTTAGGTTTTTTTACCTTGCTATTAAAGAAGAAAATGCAGCATTGCTTTGCCTCACTCTGCATGATTTTTCTTCAGCCTGTGCAGAAGGAAGACAGGATCACCCTGGCCTCTGCTGAGCAGGATGTGACACTGGTTGCAGTAGTGACAGGGGTCTCTCTTTTTTCTTGGGGGATCAGAGGATGATCCATAAGCAAGCTAGTCTCATGGTTACCTTTGTTCAATAGGTCTGTACTGGTCATCCCTTTCCAGATATGCAACTGTAGGCAGAGTGAAATTAAATTTCAGTAGAAAATTATCAAACCAGAAGAAAATAAAATTGATCCAGATTCATGACCAGTTCATGACCAGTGGCTGTAAGATATTTTTCTCTTTGTCCTTTCAGCTGTCTGTATGATTACAAAAACAATATGCAGAATTCAACCTTCCAGTAAGGACACTTCTATAAGTGTAGAGGAGGTCTGTGTTTAGATCATGAAAAAAGTTATATTCTTATAGATTGCAAGGATGTTGAATCCATTTGAAGAACAGAGTCAGAACTCCAGAGAATGGTTTCCTAACATGCTGCTGGAAGCACAAGGTACAATTTGTGTTCACTTCTTAGAAACAGGCCTGTAGTTTTAAATATGTTTAGCATTCATAAAATACCTCACACTCTAATATCTTTGTTAAGTGAATTATAGGCTGTGTAAATAAATTAGGAAGAAAATTATGTATCAGGGATAATCACCTGGCTAAAATTGCAGGGCAGCATTTTTGCTAGGACCTCTGAGCAAGTAAATTAGTGGGAAATACTTCAAATCTCCCTAGTTTATATTTCATTCACAAACAGCTTCTAGAAAATACTACTTGATACAGAATAAGATGATGCTAAAAATTCCAAAATATGTTTACAGTTGCAAGTGTAACAACTTTCAGAGCTGAGAGTGTATTCAGGAATATTGTCCATATGCCTCTATTGGCTGCAGAGTAATGCAGCTTGTGTTACTCAAGTGAACATTCAGGAGTTGGAAACTTGCCATTGTTTGAGAATTTAGACCTTACTTGCACCTGTTTACACAGTATAAACTTCTGATTGTCCTTTACAGATATTTTATCTCAAGAAGCATTTTTTTTAATTGATGATACTGTTTTTCACATTTGCAGCTAAATAGTTGCAGTAGCTAAGATAGTATGGACTTAGCAGTGTTGATTTTCCTTATTTTTGCAAACTGCTATAAAAATACTAAATTTTAGAGCTATGGTTGTTTATCAAAGAATATAAGTCATTTTACAGAACAGGAAAATTCAATTAAATATTACATTTTTGCCTTACTATATGTAAATGATTGATACTGGGAAACTGAAAAGGCAAAGTCCTTTATCACCTATATCCAGGAATGTGGAGAAAATACTCATTAAATTAACATTAGTTTAAGAAAAATGAAACTTCTGAGCCAATTACAGTTCACTGTTTAGACTGGAACAAAAAATATGACCTTTGTTATAGAATGTGTGACTTGAGTAGGCAGTTCCATATAAAATTGAGAAGCTGCAAATGTTCTGCACTTGAGTGATGGTGAACGTGTGATCTTAGTTCTGCTTCATTAGCCCCTAGTGAATGAGTGGTAAATTTTTCCTATTTATACATTTCTGTCGGGGATCATAAACATAGCCCGACTAGTGCATGTTTTGAGTGCAGCAATTCCTTTTTTTCTTTTTTTTTTTCCCAGCTTTGATGAATAGTTTATATTCCACTTGAATAAATTTTTCTTCTTTTCAGATATTCAGATAGGTATTAGCACTGGTTAATTATGCACTCAGTACCTTTTCTAATAGAACTATCTGTCATTATGGCAAGCTTTTATGTTGTCTTTGAGGTATTCAGTCTTTTCAGTAAAATACTGCTTTTGCAGTATGCATGGGAACGATCAATTTTATTTTCTGCTGATTTGATAATTTTCTACTGAAATTTAATCTTCTGTGCTATGGAGTTTGTGGTCAATTGAAAGATTTTTTCCTCTGCTAGGAAAGTATCTAATGCTTCAGGTTTTTACCTCTCATTGCAGAAAGTACACCTTTAGATTTTTGCACCATAATACTATAATATTTACATCTCCTTTTAAGGGTGAAAAATGTGCAGCTATATTGTTTTCTGTGTCATTTACTAATTCAGTAAGCCAGGGTTATAAACAACTTTTCCTTTTTCCTAGGTGTCTCTCCAGTGATGATGTTTGGTGCAAAATGTGTAGTTAAAAAAGTCACGAGAGTTGGTACAGACATGATTAATATTGTATAAATTGATAAGTAGTTTGTTTTAGCCAGTGTTTTTTATACCAATGCAAAGTATGTTGTTGGCTTTGGACAGAGTAGATTTTGTGTGCTTCTATACCTCTATATTACTGCTTTTCCTGTTTTCAGGTATTTTTGTCCAGTATTTTGAAAGACCCTTATCCAGAGTTAGGTATTTATCACAATTGAATTTCAAGCAGTTTCAGCAATTTTCTTAGTGTTCTGTGGACACTTCAGTCTTAAACCCTGTTAGATGGAGCCAACCAAACTTAATTGGAAAGTGGTATCTTTGAGATACACCCGAGCAATCTTTCCTAACGTGCTGTCCTAGTGCTATTGCACCACAACCAGTTGCAGGGACGAAGCTTGTTACATCTCCAGCTCCTGGCAGCTGACTGAAGGTGACAGAGGGCATTTGACACGGTTTTTTTCTGATAATGGTCTATATGTCATAGAGAAAGAGCCTAAAAAAGTGTCCAAGCTTTGGATGGTGTTCTACACGGTGGTGAATTTTACACGATTGGAAAAACATGAGAGGAAGAGGAAAGAAACTCTGTAAATTATAGTTAATAAAAATACATAGCATAGCTAACACAGGCATGCCTTAAAAGCTATATTTTTTATCATTATTGTAAATCAATTCTCTGCTACCTTAGAACTGCTCTCCTAATCATAAGATCATAAATGGGAACAAACTTAGTAATAACAACAGGTATTATCAAAGTCTAGGAAATGCTTTTAGAAACTGATTGCTGATTCCTTAATACTGACTATTCATAAATTCATAGAATCATTTAGGTTGGAAAAGATCTTTAAGATCATTGAATCCAACTGTAAGCTTAACACTGCCAAGTCCGTCACTAAACCATGTCTCCGAATGCCATAGCTACATTTCTTTTAAATATCTCCAGGGGTGGTGACTCCACCACTTTCCTCAGCAGCTTATTCCAGTGCCCAATAACCTTTTCTGTGAAGACATTTTTCTAATATACAATCTAAACCCCCAGGGCAAATTATCACTTGTTACATGGATGAAGAGCCCGACCCTCACCTCACTACAACCTCCTTTCAGGCGGTTGCAGAGAGCAAGAGGTCCCCTCTCAGCCTCCTTTTCTCCAGGCTAAAAATCCCCAGCTCCCTCAATCACTCCATGCAGCACTTGTGCTCCAGACCCTTCACCAGCCTCATTGCCCTTCTCTGGAAAAACTCCAGCACCTCAGTGGCTTCCTTGTAGTGAAGGGCCCAAAACTGCTCACAGGATTTGATGTGCATCGCTGAGTACAGGGGGATGGTCACTGACCTAAGTCCTGCTGGCCACACTCTTGCTGGAAAAGCCAGGATACCACTGGCCTTCTTGACAACCTGGGCACAGAAAATGCATAGGTAACTTTAAAAGAAGCTAGAATAAACCTAAGTTTAGTTACCATTGATGAAGACTCTTGCTCCATCAGTGCAAAACAAATTGAAGATTCAAGAAGGTAAGAGGGCTCATGAAAATTTGAAAGAACAGGTGACCAGAAGCATAAGGCATTCCAGTGAAAGCAATCTGTATCAGAGTATTAAATAACTCCCATTTTCTTTATCACACTGATAAATTCCTAGTATTCTGTTCCTGTTTTAGCCTTTAATTTCTACAAATCTTTGTGCACTCTTCTTTTTCAACAAGAAGATATAGAAACCTTGCACTTGGTTGATAAAGCATCTGTAAGTACACTACACA
Organism: Sturnus vulgaris; assembly: GCF_052056855.1. NCBI lineage: Eukaryota > Metazoa > Chordata > Aves > Passeriformes > Sturnidae > Sturnus > Sturnus vulgaris. Next base: position 41,007,102 of record NC_142247.1, read on the forward strand.
GGGCGTATAATAGCAATACTCTAGTCTATTTCCCTATTTACCCTAACTGTAATATCAAAGCATCCATCAGCCTAATAGAGTAATCTTTGTCTGTGACAAGGAAGTACCGGGGGAAAAAAAAAGTGTAGGAAAGTTTTGCTCAAGATAACGTACAGTGCCAAGAACATGAAATTAGTGCTTCCACCTCTTCCCCTCCATACTCCAAAATAAAGAATAACAACTCTGATGAAGATACAAACAGAAAAATAGAATTGGATGTGCTTGGGAACAACTTATTATGCCTTGTGTTATTACACCTGTTCTTTGGCTAAAGAAATTGTCTCTTACTTATGTTTTCATGGAAGGGCAGGTATATGTAAAAATAATTATGCTGGGATCAGCATCTTCTCAGGTTAACAATCAACTGCTGATTATCTGCTGATTCTTGCAAAACAGAAAATCTGTTCTTATACAAACACTAATTATGGAATATCTGCAGAATCATTCCAAACTAGTTTAATTATACACAGGTTTTTATACCCTGCTTAATTGCATTTTACCCTGAAGAAAGGTCCAGATCAGTCCTCTTACTGATCTGGATCTTTCTTCAGTGTAAAATGCAATTTTACACAGAAGCTCTTTTCACATCTTTACTTTGCTTTAGAGGTTAAACTGACTGGATTGTCCCAGATGCTTCACTGTTGTGGTAGACAATTTTTTGAGTGGCTCCCCAACCTCTATTAATTACTATATTGGGATGAGCCTCCTGTACCACATCAAACAGATTGCATCTGTTACATCCAATAAAATTGGTGTGTGGTGGTTATTGATGGGGCCTCAACCATCCCAGTTTTATTAAGATCACTTTTACACCTAGGTTATGAGTTAACAGTGCCATTATCTTTCCCCAAAATCCCTTGGCAGTTAGTACTGCCAGCAGCAGTAGAAATTATAGAGGGATTAATCTCTGGCTCCATCCCCCAAAAGCTTTTCTCTGGAGGTACAGAATGGTATGTTGAACTGTGTTAAGCAGTGAAAGATTTAATGAAAAAAAGCCCCCAGTGTCTGCCTGCATGAGAGTCCGTGTCTGTCCCTTTCCAAACCTGTCAATACCATTTTCCATCTGTGCAAGCCTGTTGGGCTGCCGCAATACACACAGGGGCTTGGGCAGTTTTGTTGCTGTAGCTGTTTTTAAAAGCCCAACCCTGCAGAAAGTTGGTCGGTGCAGTTGATTTCAGAGGAAAATGAGGAGCTGGGGTAAAAGAAGGAGGAAATTACCCATCTCTCTAGAGCCTCTTTCATTGGAAATCATTCTTTCAGCTGTGGGAGAGGGTCTGGCACAGAGATCCGAGCAGGGGGAGACAGATCCCGTGGATGAGGACAAAGAGCAACACTGGGCACAAAAGGGTGAGGGAAAGAGAGGGGACACAGTGACTTGGCAGGTGTCTGCGGTGGCACCCTGCTCTGCCTGATAAGGGTGGGTTTTACAGCGGGGGTGCTGCTGTAGACACACCTCTGTGCACAATGCAGAAGCACTGGGGTTTGGGAAAGGAATGATAAGGAGCACAATGAATAACTAACAAAGCTCATTTGATGAATGCAGTAATTTGCATTACAGTGCCAAATAGCTTTGCTCCTGGTGGCTGAGTGTCATACCCAGCTACAAATATTAACATTGTTTCAATGACATCTAAGAATGGCAGTAGACTGGATGGGGGAAAGGGTGTTAGAACTTTGAAATTGTGCAGAAGAAAAGAAATCCTGAAGAATAGCGAACTGCCCCTCCCTCGCTTTTATTTTCTTTAGGGAAGTTAATGACGAGATTGCTAAAATAGACTTCTTTGAGTTATAAAGGGTGTATACAAGTAAAGGAAAAATGCAAGACTGAACCGACATCGGTATATATCATGCCTTCCTATTTACATTTTGTGACTTCTTTCAAATGCCAAATGATAGGCATGTTAATTGATGGCTTCTCTGCATAGGTAACGCCTGTAGGTGCATCATCTACACATCAACAGACCAACCTTTGTGACATTCTTGAAGATGCAGTATAAAAAGTTAGCCCAAATCAGAGATTTTCTTGTGTCTGTTTTTTTATCTTGTTTTCACTTTCACTCACACTCATAATGTTTTCCTGTGCAATATAAATGAATACACATTGTGCTATGTTTTGTTCCTCAGGCTTCATTCCCCAGGAAAAAAAAATCATTACTTCTAATGTCAGAGAGAGATCATACAGGTAAAGCATATTTCATTCTTTTACCTACAACAAGCAAAGAATATAAAAATCCATGACCCACAGAAAAATGCAGGCTTCACCTTCCACTGAAGTTATGATCTACCCAGATCCCTGATCTATAGATTATCTATAGATTATACTTTTGCAATGGAAAAAACCACAGAACATACAAGAATTGTAGCATATTTATGAATGTCAGTTCCATTTACAATGCATGATCTTGGTCTTCAGACACAGAAGACAAGAGCACCCTAAATTAATAAGTAACCTTTGCCTTCTTTAGTGTCCTTTTCCCTTCCTAATGTTTATTTTCATGGTCGTTTTCCTTGGACATTAAGTTTCCTGAACTTATATGTATGGCACTTTTTATGTGTCTGTGGTTCATATACGTTTATATAGTCTGTATTTCCACTAGCTGATAATGGCTGATGGCAGTACAAAAAATTGTGTGGTGTCAGAAGGTGGAAGGGTGGTAAATATTAGTAAAGCACCTGTGTAACTGTTATAAGAGGTCCTTGATTTCTTATTCTTTTAGGAGTACTTTGTTTCTGAAATGTTTCTGAAAAATTACAAATGGAAGTTGACAGACAAGAGAACGACATTTGAAGAGAGCTATGAAATGTTAAGAGCCATAGACCTAAAAATTTTGGGGGTTTCATCATTCCTGGGAAAGTTGGTGATAACAGACAATTCCCAGCAGCATGTAAGACATGCTTGCACAGTATGATGAAATGGCCAAAATTTGCATTAGCAATCACCTCATCAGATTGTGGACAACCTACAGCAATGATCAATCCTTCATAGATTTCAGGAGCAATACAGCACTTTTCTGATTCCAGTTTTACTGGGTTTTTTTTTTACTTTTCTGGTTTTTATTTTGTTGGTTTTTTTTTTTTTTTTTCTTGTGTGATCTTGTTTTGTTATTGCTGCTATAAAAGTTAATTATTTTCTCCTCTTCACTTGCAGTTGCAAAATAAAGGTACAGAAGAGCAAGGGGGGGGGGTTGGGGTTTGATTTTTTGGTTGTTTTGAGCTGGATGTTTTCTGGTCATTGGGCATATAATTTATGGTTTGAATATTTAGTTAATATGTGTAAAATAATATCTGAATCCATATCAACTAAGTTTGAAAATTTGGTGGGTATTTGCTTAGCCTGCAGAAATACTTAGTAGAGGTAGTTGCTGTAGAATTTCAGTACCTGGTAAAGGAAAACAGAAGCCTATGTAAGGAAGCAGGATATGTGTCAAGCCAGTGTTTTGTAATAATGTTAGGTCATCAGATTTTTGAAAGTGCATCTTGCATATCTTTTCAGTTCAGTGAGTCTCCCAGTCACAGATAGGAGCACAGTAAGGATATAATAGCAAAGCAGCCAGAAAAATCTGAATTACCACAATCCTTTAAAAATGCTTTTTCTTTGACATAGTCCAGTCAGAAGTTTGTTGGTTAGTAGCATCTCTTTCCTTCCATTGCTGTAACTCATTCACAGGCTTTTGTAAAGCTTAAAATGCTAAGTACATAGAGGCAGTTTTTCATTGTGGAAATTTGTTCAGCAACAACTAGTTTACATTATTTTTCAAACAGAACCTCATTCTTACAGTTTTCCAAGGTCCTCTGCTACTGGAGAGTAATCAATTTTCACTTCCTTCAGTTTTCATTCTCACCTCTGTGTCCTTTTGTAGTTTAGTCTACTGCAAGTGTAAAACCAAAATTGAGACATTCTTGGTTATTAATATCTTATGAATACAGTGCACTTCCAACAGAGCTTAATCTCTCACACTGACTCCTAGTCATCTTTCAGAAGTATACAGAAAGTGAAAATGGGCCACTTGAAACATTTTAACCTGATTGGAAAAAAATCTCCTCTCCTTATCCTTGCATCTCCGTGGTTAAAATTGTGTAGACTGCTGAGCTGTATACAGAAGCACAAAGTGCTGTTCAGATGACCACCCGTCACTTTGTGCTTATTGATAGACCTCAAAGGAGAGTGCTGTGTGACTGACAGATGCAACGCAACACATGCTTCACTCTAAATTTGGCATTGTCAAAGCAGTGAAGTACTCTTAGAGCAAGCCCTTTATTGCTAAGGATTTGCAGCATGGCCTAGTGTAAAGCTTCATAATTTATGTGAAGGGGAAAATGGGAGAAAGAGGAAGAATAAATATGCAAATAACTGAGAATTATAGGGTTTAACATATGTTTTTGAAAATGCAGCTTTACAGAGTTTGATTTCAAGGTTAACTCTATTATACTTACCACACAGGTTAAAGCATATAAAGGAAGATCAAATTAGGAGCAATTTACAATTATTTACATGGAAGCTTCAAATGCAGAACAGGATAAGGGTGCAAAGGGTATGGATGCACAAATAAGGGTGCAAAAGAGTTTAGCAGCACTTAATTACTGAGTGCTTTACCCTTTACAAAGCAGTTCGATAGGGCTAACTACCAATTATAACAGTGTCTTAACCATAGATTTAGATCACAACATTCATACCATAATCAATTCATATACACACAAGTAAAATGATGTGTACACCTATTTCTCTGCATATAAAGACATCTAACAAAAATTTCCCTCAGGTTCAATGAAATACTCACATCAAATTCCCTTCGCATTTCCCAGCAGGCAAGTGTTGCACCTCAAGGAACGTGGAATTGTGTGTTGGGAGCAGTATTAGCCTAGACGGCATCATCAGTGATAGTTTGAATATCAGAAGCTGGAGGGTTCATGAGCTCTGAGAGGTGTCTCACTCAGAGGGAAGTGCTGGCCCAGCCTGCTGCGGGCCAGGAGAGCTCAAAGGGCCTCACTTAGGACCACTGTTTATAGGGTTGCAAGACGATTGGATCTGGTCATCAGTAAGTTTCCATTCTGGCCATACCCAAGTCAGTAACTACCAGGCTTTTTTCCCAAAGTGCAGTAAGATGATACCATTCCACTTGGGCTACAATTCACAATGGTGCTGCTCCACTCGGATTAGGGTTCAAGTAAATGGTTTACCAAGATTACAAGGCTAATTGGTTATGCTTTATTTCCTACCTTGATTGGGCAGCTGGTGTTTCTGATTGTTCCCACCTTTACCATGCAAGAACTCTTGATACGATCAGGCAATGTACCACAGCTGGAGGGATGCTTCACCCCTCAGATAGTTTGGTAAAGGCTTATCAGGGAGCTTCTGAGGTGAGGTCTGAGTATAATCTAAGGACAGGGGTAGGGGATGCACCACCACAATCCAAGAATACCTTTACAAGATTAACAAGGGTGGCTGGGAGTTGCTAGTAGGCATAATAATCCCCTCTCAGGTAAATCCATGAGACAGGGGTGGATTTAGGTGATCTCCAGAGGCCTATTGTTCCATGACCTTACATCATGAGTGTGTGTGTGTTGTGCTTGTATGTGTGAGGAAAGAGAAAAGGAAGAGGAAGGGTGATTTTTTTACTTCATAGGGAAGTTGTGATACATCCCTCCATTTTCTGATCCCTTTCTGCAATTGAATATATTCTAGAAGCAAAGGAAAAAATGGGCAATTTTTAATAATTTTAGTGGAAGCCATGTCTTCTTTTGGTATTTTATAAAGCAGCATGGAAGTGTGATAGGTGCAGTATAACATCAGTAGGAGGTAGGAAGAAAGGTGAAGTAGTAAGTATATGGTTTCATTTATGTGATTATTCTTACTCAACCCGAGCATCGATTCTGATATGGACATCAAGCCCCAGGCAGTGCCATGCCATGGCTCACAGGACACCCTGTCATTTCCCATCCAGCTGCATCTAGCTGGGTCAGTGAGCTACTCAGGCAGGGACCACTGCCCTGCCCTTGATGTATGGGTGCAGGGTGCTAGGCTTCCCTTTTTCCTTGCCCAGCAGCACCCACACTCCATCTAGGACAGGGAGGAAACATGTTAGCATCGGCATGACCTTGCAAAAGACAAATACCTGTGTTTCCAATCTGTAACTTCTTTAAGGGCACCTGGCCCTAGGCTTTCTGTGTTAGGATGATCATCCTGCTTACTAAACCATGAGCAGCATGTTGTTGAAGAGTCAATTTGGCAGAAAAGAAGAATCTTGGTTAATCATTTTGCAGTTGCCATAGTCCATCGTGGGGATAGAATCCATTAAAAAGGTTATATATTTAAGTAGGAATTTTTCTCTCTCCTGGTGGACCTTAGCTATGACATTCCTGTAATCCCTGTGCAGCTGTAAAATGCAAAAAATTTTTAAGTAGCAGCTGACTTAGACTTCTCTTTAAACAAATGGGTCTTCTATTTGCAAAATATTTTTTTATAGTAGTTTTGTCCCCACATGATGGGTATCTTTTATTCCTTTGCACAAGTGGGTGTGTTAATGCTGCGGTTTGAAGTGAAAACAATGGTCTAATTGCTTGTCTTATTAGCCCACTTGAAATAATTGAAGACTATAGCATTGAATTGTCATTTAGCTACGATAGCCTTGTGTGTACATGGAGCATGGCATAGCAGAGTTAATTAATTTATTAACTCCTTAACAACATATATTTAATCAGTTTTCTGGTGCTTCAGACCTTGCAATCAATAAGTGCCTTTTACTTTCTTGCCCCTAATTAGGGTATATTTGTCGAGATTGGCTAATTTGTAAGCTGCAAATAGTACATGGTAGTGAATTCTTTACATCATTAAATGAGATAGTTGTGAATTTTTGTCAGGATACCCTTGTAAGATAAAACAAAATGAATCTCACTGCTTGACATTAATCCAGTAGGTGCTGCTCTTTTTTTTTTTTCCTACCTCCAGTGAGGGAATTATTAAGACTAAAACTGGCAAGGGATAAATGTCCTGTACTATGACAGCATTCATGGGCATCACTGTAGTTTTGTTTCCCCATGCTTATAATTAAAAACCTGCTGTATTGGTGCAGTCTTCTATTCATACAGAATGCTCTGCACAGTTGTAGAGTTTCTTAGGGTTGTGCCCATGTTTGCATCAGAAACGGTGTCCACTGAGGTCTGAAAACTGGTATGGATTAGGCAAAAGCATTTGATAAAACCACACATGAACAGACGGATCTCTTACCAAGATCTAATTATACAATTTTAGTCAAATCTGAAACAGATGCCCTTCTGCTTACCTATTGTTGAAGCCATTTGGTACCATTCTAATATTACACTGACACCGGGCAGGAAGGCCCCCTTTATTCCCTGCTGGATCACATGCCTTGGGTGCTAATGTAATAACTTCACAGTCCCAGAAACCAAAGACGTGTTTGCAGGACACATATGTGCAAATCTCCCAACAAGGTGAGCTTGCTGCCATGGGGAGAAAGATGCATTTCTTTATGCCAGTGGTATACGAGAGGGGAATTGACAAGCAGGAGCACCTTAATGGCTTCAAACTACCTGTTAATGATCATGGCTCTGGTGCCTGCCTGGCAGACTCAGTCTCCAATTAAGCATCTGCCCAAGCTGGAAGCAGGTCTCTTAATTGGAAAGAAACAGATTCAAAGCAGGTTGCATCTTCTGCCAAGACAGATTTATCAGCGGGGCCATGCCTTAATCCATTGTATCTCCTTTCCCACCCCCACCTGGCTTTTCTTTCGCAGGCACAGCCCTAGAGCAGGACAGGTAGCATGGACGGATGCTCAGCACCTTGGGGAGGTTTGGTTTTCTCCTAACCTTTTGCTGACCTGGGGTCCAGTGATGGATGCTGTCCTAATTGCAGACCCTCGACAGCACGCATACATCCATTAAGATATATTGCCTAGTACACATTCAGGAGATCTGTTTGCAGCTATCTTTTACATAGAACTGATTGTTTAATTGCAGATTAAAGATTAATGCAAGTATAATGATTCCATGAGGACACTTCAGACAAAAGCATCCTGCATCAGGCAGCCTGCATCCATTTTTCAATTTGGCCATAAATTTGGCTGGGAATTAAATAGTAAGTAGCCGTGATTGCAACACTGGTCTCTGAAGGCACTCACAGGAATGAAAATAAATGAACAGGCTCTCACACAAAGCATGTTTCATTATGGTCATTAGTGGACAGATCCTCAGCAGGGACTGAAGGTAAAATTGTCTACAAGAAATGTTGGCACATGTCTGATGAAATTGAAATAGTAAGGAAGTGAGTATGAAAACGTTCAGGTCACAGAACCTACAGATGATAAACTTATTTTTCCTGAGCTGTGGGCATAAGCTGCAGGAGGTGCAGTTGTAGGAAGACCCTGGTATGCATTTCAGCATAGCTGTGTCGTCTTTTACACAGTTTCAACATATTGGGGGAAATGTTTGCAATGTTGTGAATAAATAATTGTGTACATTGTTCATGTACAAAGAGTTACTACAATTCATTACCTTGTTGATTTTGATGAATTGTTAACATTTTGCTTTCTCTTATGTTTTTCAGGTAAGGCCACGTTTTTTCCCTCTTAAAATGTCCAGCTGGCTGGTAAGGTGTTTCCTTCTCTTCATTTCTCTTCCCTTGTGTTACATGCTGTGAACAGATTAATGGACTATTTAGGTTGGAGGAGATGGCTAGTGGCCACCAGCTACAGCTCCCTCCTGCAGCAGAGCCAGTTTTGTGCAGGTTGCTCAGGGCTTTCTCCAAGGATTGAATCTGCACAGCCTCCCTGTGGAACCTGTCCCAGTGTTCCACCATCTTTGTGGCAAAGCCTTTTACCTGATGTCTGGCTTGGTTTGACTTGTGCCTGCTGAGGACTGCCTGGCTCTGTGCTCTCTGTACTGTTGGTGGCATCAGTAAAGTAGCCCTTAGTCTTCTCACCGTGCTGGAACTTGTCTTGAGAGACTGGACTGACTTTCCATCTCTGGATGTGGAACAAAGCACTGAAGTTGTGAATTATTTCAGCTCAGTTTGGTTAAAACAGATTTTGGAGGACTCCCTGATGACTTGCATAGCTTTTACAAATCTTAGCAGAAGCCACGAATTTTAAGTGATAGAGCTTCATATTCCTTTTGTGTAAATATTTAAAGTTAAAATCATTCTTCTTTTTAAAAACCAATATATTGCAAGAAAGTATTTCCTTCCTTTGCCAAGTAAATGAAGGAATCCACATGGGATTTAGTGAAATGTAACAAAAGGAATCCATATGGGGATTACTGATGTGTGTTTGACTCAGTTTGACAGCTTCATGAAATTAAAGTCAAAGTGCTGACATCTTCAGAGATATTCAGTGTTTGATATTTTGTTTGTTTTCCATTCGCTGAAGAATCAGAAACATTTGTTTGAAAATAAGATCCAATTTCTTCCAGTGTTTAGAAGGTTTTTCACCTTTTGTCGCATCCTTGAAATTGCACATAATCCCCTAAATCATTAAAGGGGCCCTAATTGTAGTCTTAAAAAAAAGAGGTGTGATTTAACATCAGTAGAAAGTTACAGAAAGAGATGATGACATAAATGGTATGCTGATATAGCAAATTCCACAGACTCGTTGTCAATGTGTTCATCCTTTTAGTTTATTTTTTGCTTGTTTTTGTTTGTTTATTTTGCTTATATACTGATATACAAATTCTTCTAGGCACAGACTGTTGGTTATGCTTTCATACAAAGAGAATACTTCAGTTTCCTGAAAAATCCTCCACATTGTTTAGCTGTTAACATGTTAACATACATTGATAATACTAATCTGTGCTTTCTTATGAACATGTCCCTCCCTGTATGTGTGAGAGGGCAAATACTTTTGGGCAGTAATGCCTGAGTGGCAGTACAAGCACTTTTGAGTTTTCTGCATTCCCTCAGAATAGGAAAAAACACTAAGTGTTAATAGCAACCTGCTATTGTCTTACTATCTATAGCATCAAGAGGAAAGCATTCTTCATGCTCCTTTAACCTATTTCAGTTTTTGAAAGGGACCTCCTTAGCAAGCCCCTGCAGGCCTGCTCAGCCAGGTGCCTTTTGCCTATCAGACAAATCCTCCCCTTTTAAGTGCCAAAAGGGCCGCTTAGCTTAAGCTGCGTCTATTTATCCATCCCGTACAGATGAGCTTGGATAGAGAAGTGGTGCTTATGACTAGAGTAAGACAAGATAAATTATTACTGCCTGGTGTTTTGTCAAAACCCTTCAAAGATTAGGCAATGAGGACTTCTATTGGCAAGAGAGGATGTCTGTTGCATTGCTGGGGAAGGCTTCTGTTGTGGCTTTACTTGTACTGGTGAAGGCTTGAAGTCTTCTTTTATTTTGATATTCTCAGCAGTGTAGGTGTGGTTTTTTCTTGGCACTGGCAGTCACAATATTGGCAGCTCCAGCTTTGAGTCGACCTCTTGCATGAGCAATTGCAGAATAAGTAGTGGAAGTCACACTTGCATAATATTTGCTTGGATTACAGCATACATATTTATTCTGAGTTTAAAAATGCTTTATAGTTTGGGATGAATTAAGTTACTTCTGCAAGGGCACAGCCTTGAAGTGTCCAGGAAGACACTAAAATTAGGGCACTTTCTGTGCCAGAGGTGTGTAAATACTGTTGTCCTACTACTGTTCTTCTGTAACTGTAGAAGCATCTGTAGCAATGTGGGTGGTGATAACATTTCTGTAGTGGAATCCACACTGGCCTTTATTTGTAGACTCAGAGGTATGTAGAATAAAGATAAAGCTATCTTCCATTAAAGAGACTGCTATTTGAGTTGAAAGAATGTGAAGCTTGCTGAGCCTGGGTTATGCTCTGGAGAAAATAAAATAAACAGTAAAAAACAATTTGTAATATTCTGTTGAGTTTCTAAGCAACCAACATCATAGTCAAATAAGAGATTTGTGATTTCTGCTAGATTTGATTAATGCTGGGTTCACAGAGCATAATCTGATATGGCTTGGGAGGAAATAAGAATGACTGGTCCTTGTGAATTTATGTCAATTTTTTTTATTTCAAGTATTTTCCAGCTCACTTCCAGTTAGCAAGGTTAGAGACTTATCTCTAGAATTGGAAATTAGAAAGCCTGCTATTTCATCTGGGGGATTAACCTTTTTTTTTTAATGTTCTACACATTCCTTTTTCTATAGACAATGGCTCTGGTAAAATTTTAGGGACCACCCAGATTTGGTGGCTTATTCAGTGAGTAAAATTCAGCTTACCCTTTAGAAGAGCAAAGTAAAGTAGCAGGCAGAGAAAACTGATACATGAAGGAGTTCCCTATGTTATGAGCAATAGAGCCTTGATCCAGCAAACTATTTAGGATTTTGAGTATTTTTTAAACTTCATATTTTCTTTTTTTTTTTTTTTAAGGCGTTAGAAGTCTTTGAACCAGAATCTAAGTGTTTTCCTTCTGAGGAAAGAAAAAGGAGCCTGTTTGATAATTAAGCTACAATGAAGTACAGAAATTCCTTGTGAAATCAGAAACACACTAATGCTGAAATATAGGTTAGCAAAGCTAATTTCTTAGGTACTGACTTACCTTACCTGACCTAATTTATTTCTTTTTGTTATTTGATTGCCTTTGCTGGATTAGGGCACTGTGATTTGTATTGCTAGATAATGTAATTGCACTTTTCAAGGATTCTTTGTTAAAACTGCTGGAAGAAAATACTTTAGAAGGAACAAAAAAGCAATTTGTCACCATATTTGCCAATTATTTATTATGAGTTTTTTCAGAGGCATAGATATTGTTGGATAAACTTATTAGAAGTGTCTATTTTGTCAGCTGAGATAATAAAGCCTGAGGAAGTGCTCTTTTTACTTGAAAAGACCACCAGCTTTTTAAATATTGAGTTTGGACTTTTAGAGGGTAGCCTTACTATAAATAGGTTAGTGCCATGCTTCTTGCAGTGCATTCAGAAAAAGGAAGAGGGAAAGAAGATTATTCACCCTAGGCATGTTTTATTTATCTACATGATTTATTATAAGGTTTTAACTATTCAGAGTTGTTAGTAATCTCTTTGTAATTGATCAATAATTCAAGTAGCATAGGGCACAGGCTCTTCCAGTAAATGTCCATGCCTTTAAAGCAGTCACCTTGTATAGATGTGAAAATACAATTCTGATAAGGGATGTTTGCATGGAAGTGCTGGTACTTCATGTACAGTGATGCTGCACTTGGCGATAACTCTGGTGATGCATATACAGGGTTAGTTGTTAGCACTGTGAGCAGGAGAGGAAGGCATCTATCTTGTTCCATAGAGAATGCAAGACTCACTGAACTACTTTCAGGAATATCAGTCTCGCTTCCATCCTTTTATTTCTTCAAGAAGCTGGTTTGAATATCCAGGGTGAGCTTTCTGTAATTGGTAAGGTATTTCTTTTGTGCTGAGCCAAGAGTGAGATTTTATAGAGAGACCCATCAATCACAGTCCAGCATTGCTTCAAGATAATTTACTTAGAATGGATTATTAAAGAAAGATTAAGGATGTGTTAAAATAGTTTATTTGATATTAATAGCACACCTGAAATATGTGTGGTCATTCCAAGGTGCTCCCATAGTCCATTTATATGAAACAAATGAGCTCTCTGTAGTGCATCCATTAAGATCGAACGTCTGGAGATACAGAGGTCACGGAGGGAGTTCCTTGGACAAGAGACGGTGTGTTAGCTTGGGAGAAGGGGATGGATTTCTGACAAAAAGGTGTGCAACAGAAACCTCTGCAGTTATTCTGGTTCTTGAAATCAGTATGTGGAAGAGAAAAATCTTATTATGAGAATACTGAGGAGAGAAATTGTAGCTTTTCAGCAGGAGACAGAACATTAGCAGTCCTGCTCAAGGTGGATTGTGCTGAGTTAGAGGGATTAAGAACAGTGTAGCTCAACAAGGTGCTTGCTTTGCTATTGATCTCAAGCAGGATAGCAGCAGCCTTCACAGTCTGCAAGAACCAAAGGAAATACTCTGTTTTCCATTGGTGGCATCAAGAATGAATAGATGAATGAGTAGCCACTGAATGGTAGGTGTACCTAGATCAGCTGTTCTAGGGCACCAAAGTCAATGTGTAATGTGTAAATGTTTAAATGGGATGGTTTTCACTATCTAGAAACTGATTTCTGTGATTTTTCTCCCAGATACATTTCTTCTTTACTGCTCTTAATCAACTCCTCTGGGCACCAAAAGGAGGACATGACTCCAGTCTGGAATCAGTGCTGCTCAGAGACTTCTGAGAGGGAACTCCCTCCTCATATACAAGTTTCCTGTGACCTCTGAGTCCACTTAATTCCCCTTATGGTGCATGTGATCTGAGAGAAAGATACAAAGGAAGCAGTTAATAGCTCCAGGAATGCCTTTGTGAAACTTCTGGCAGTTCTTAATTTATCATGTGCTACCAATTTAATTTGTGACAGGAAATACTTCTAGCTCTGATCTGGTGTTTGCAATGTGTGAGGAAGAGAAATCTGTTCTTGTGGGGTCTTTCATTCATTCTATTTTCAAGAGCTGGAACAATCTGTCTCTGTGCTTATTTAATTAATGTGATGTCAACAGCAATAATGTGTTAAATAATATAGAATGAGTTGTAAACAAAGCAGGATTTGAATCTTCCAAATCAACCAAAAGTAATTGGCCAACCTCAGGGGATATTGTAGTGCTGAACCTTCTTCTAGAGCTTTGTTTCCTTTTTTATGAAGAGTGAATTAGTTTCCATTTTGAAGCACCCTGAAATAATACCAGTTTTGTTGTCTCACTTTGAACAATAGCTCAAAAAAGAAAAGGGGAAAGAAAAGGAAAAGCAAAAACCCCTGTTACTGAGGCATAGAGCCAGATCCTGAGTTCAATATCTGTCTGAAGCAAGACTGGAAGTGGTTCTGTGTAACAGTGACAGTATTTATATTAAGCCTTTAAAACACTGACAGGTGATCTTAATTAGCAAACATCTGCATTTAGTTAGCAAAATGGAAGTGGAAGTAAGACTACCTGAATGAAAACTTCTGGTGGATTGTTAGCTAAGCTATTTTTATTTAATTATACACTTGCTGGGTTTTTTAATTGTATATGTTCCTCTCCAAGGAGGCTGATGGCCATTTGCTCACTAGATGAAATAGTAACTCATTGAGGTCAACAGCCGAGCTGTTAAGAAATGAGTGATGCTTGAATAAGATTCATCTTCCTTATTTCTACCATGTGTCTGGAGTTGGGAAAAACAGGGTGAGAAACAAACACCATGAGAGAGCAACTAAGCTCTTCCTTAGCAGAACTTAAATAGATCTGATGCACTGGCTTGAAGCTGCCCTCTTCCCCACAGACTTCAAAGGAAGCCTGCAGCCACTTAGACATACAGCTTCAGATATCTGAAAGGCAGGTGAGGTGGATGCTATCTTGTGTTTTTATGATAGTATAAGTCTGTAGTTGAATAAACCTGCCAGTCCTTCAGGCAGGAGGGACACAGCGGCCTGAGGGAACCTTCTTTGCCTCCATGTCTTTCTTATGCTTATTTATTTGACACTGCTGTTGCCTTAATAATGAGCACGGAGACCTGTGCTCGTGTTGAATTTTTCCTTTGCTTTGTGCCTGCATGGGCACATTTAGCCTCTGTTTATGCTGCCATGTTTCTGTTTTACTGCTCTGAAACAGCTATGGACGAGAAATAAAGGAGACTAATGTAAAATTAAGCAGAAAATTTCCCAATCTGGGGTTCATCCATTCTGACTGTCATTGGAGAAAAGAAATTATCTTACCTTCTAGAACTCCTGAAATCTTCAGAGAAAGAAGACACCCTTAGTTTTTATTTTTTTCGTTTTACGGTGAAAGAGTAGTCAATCTGTAAGATTAGTCCAAAAGGTACAAAGGAAATAGGAAATCCATCTGTGAGTTGGGCCTTTTTGTGGGATTTTTTTCATATTTCTACTGTATGACAGGCAGAGTGCAGAAACCCTAACACCTCAATATCTTAGGTAACACTGGAGACAACACAAAGACTATTTTTCCTTTAGAGAATTTATGTGTAATATACAGAACAGATGTATGACATGCTGTTCCTTTGTGAAAGTACTAAGAATATTAAAATACTCCCATTATCAGTGCTTAGCCCCAAGCTTCCTTTAATGATCCTACCACATCTTGTAAGAACTAGAACTAAATTGAGTATGTGACTTCAGAAAGAAGCTACACAGTGACAATTAATGGTTCTTGTCAAAGTCCTGCACAATCAGTATCCATGAATTATGACATCTAACTACTAGCCCTTTTAATCTTGACTAAAGGTTTTTCATGTTCCTTATTAAAGTATCAATCTGTGGCTCTGATGTGTCCCCTCAAAAGGAAAAATAAACAACTAATCAAGTAGACAGTGTTCTTTGTGGTTTAATTCAAAGGCTGCTGTTGTACATATATTGCATTTATATGCTAATATCAGTTCATCAGACATTTAGGCATGTATTCTTTTCATCTATATTTTGTGTCCTCATTATTATGTCAGTCTGCTGTTGAACTTTCCCCCATTCTCCATTCAGGGAAAGTGGCTAATACAGCCAGCTAGGCAGATGAAAGAGTTACAGAGATAGGAGTTGGATCCTGCTGTTCTTGTTTTACTCACCAATAGAAGTCGTGCAACTTAAAAAAAAAAATTAAATAACTCATAACAAAGATGTGAGCACCAGAAAAAGACCTTATAAGTGGTCCATAACAAGAATGAACAAGCTTTGCCTTTCTCTACAGGGTTTCTTTTTTAATGTACTGTATCTGATCCTGGTGCCTTATCTAATTTAGAGAATAACTGCAGATGTGCTTTAAACCTATGAGAGTTAAAAGCTGAAACACATTTATTCCTGGATTTGGCTCGAAGAAGAAAACCTAAAAGTTTGCTTCCCGTTGGTCTCCGTTACCCTGCCTATGTACCAGCCAGGACATAGTCACCAGGGCAGCTGGTAGCAGGAGCTGGAAGTCAAACTTTTTGTAACATGTGGTATGCCCTGCATTTTAAGTATTATGCTGCCTTGATCAAATCCCAGTCATGGCAGGTTTGAAGTTTGGGATACTTAGCCTGGTTTTTTAAGTGTGACTTATTGTAAAAGTGATGCAGCAAATCCCTTGTCTTTTCTCTTTGACTAAGAAAGGTGCTCACTGTGGCCCTGACGGACAGATAAAATTGACTTGAAACCTTTTCCCTGGTGCAAGTCTGTCATGAAGTTGTAGAAGATACTTTGGTTGTTTTCATCTCTTTCCTTTCTGTTTCTCTTCACACTAATCCTTCTCCAGCAATATGATGGTACTTCTAGCCTTGACTCACATTACTGGATCTACTGGTGATTAATTCCAGATGATTTCATGGCCTGGGCCTGCAGCTGATTATTTTTGAAACTTTTTTTTTTAAGAATGACAAAAGACTGATTATGCCAGTAATTTCGATAGTGAACTTCTGTCTTTGGCATCTAAGTATTGGACACAAGCTTCCATGAGCAAGACTTCTGAACAAAAACTGGTGCTAAAAAGCTGATGTTCTTGATCAGAAAATGTGTAAAGCATTAGATTTTCAGACATATCCTAAAAAGCTTTAAATTCCTCATAAGTTCAGGAAACTCAGTTCAGCACTGTTCATTATGTATTTGCTTCTCCAGTTTGTCTGAGTGGATACATTCCTAAGCTAAGATAGGAAATTTCTCAAAATCAGACATACACATGTGATTTACAGTCTTTGTCATATACCTGTGGAAAAAATACATTGATAAAACAGAACTGAAAAGATTAATAATTTCTTAAAAAGTAAAAGATGGAAACTCTTCTGCATAGATAAGTGAAGATTAAAGCATTTCACCCTTCAATTCCTTATCTAATTTTAGCATCCTAATTAGAGGATTAATTATCTCCGTATACTTTGTTCAAGTTTTGCTGTTATTTTTTTCTGTTCTTACTTGATGATGTGGTTTGACATTACGTTGTGCCGATGTAGTCAATATTATTTTAGAACTTGTTAAATCCAGCTTTAATTGGTATTGTGCTGTAATAGGAACAGATTCTTTTTTCCCATTGCTTTTACACAGAAACTTCACTTTTAGACTCTTAGAGGAGCAGTATCTAATTTTTGTTCCATTTTAATGATGGATCCAATCTCCATCAGTTAATAAAAAACAACTACTATGATAACTTGTTCTGCAAATGTAATAAAATCTGTTATATAACTAGATCTGGAAAACAGGAAGCTCTGCATGGGAGACAGACAAATGTCATCATACCCCAAATCATGAACTAGCTAGAGACATTTGATCATACTATATTATATCTCATAATCTACAGCTGACAAAGGTAGCCCTTCACTGTTCCTACCTTGTCTCTCTCTGGCTCCTTCTGCCTTTCTTACATCACCTCTTGCTCTACATGTGCTACCTACACTTTTGTTTGCCGTTGTATAATTAATACAGCTGCATTTAAATCACAGCAAATGCTCCGCTCCTCGTTCCATTTAAAGTTGCTGTGGCTGTTTTGGATGAGGAGAAAGGTCTTCCTGGCTAAATTCCATGTATATTCCCTATCTCTCTTGGGCTGACATTCAGTGATGCAATAAATGCTGCTCCAAGGCTCATAAATACAAGAGAGCAAATTCTGTGACTGCATTTCACATACAATTGACAGAGTTAAAATTCATCTTTCAGTTTTGTGGGAAAAAATGTTGATTAGCTAATTTCCTAACAGCAGGCTTATGCTTAATACCAAATCAGATATCATCTGTCTGCACCATCCTAAATTTATGCTGGTTCAACTTTTGTCTATTCTCCCACAATGTCATGTAATCGGCACTGTACCATAAACTTGCTATCATGCACTCTGGCAATACATCAGAAATGTGATTATAATGCAGAGTGATACAACTGTACACACATTTAGGATCAGCAAATTGTGGAACTGCTGCATGACCTTTGCTTGTACAAGATACATTATCGCATTCTATGTACTTTGCTCTGATGTCTTTAGATAATAGTAGCAATAACACCATGACTAGCACTGTGCTGTGTCACTGAAACAGAAAAATACTCTGTTATTAGATCATTTATTGAAAACAGTAGAGATGAGATCAAGTACGACTTACTTTCTTACAGTAGAAATCAGACATATTCCATATTCTGACATACTGTGTATACATGTTTTGTTTTGATTTTTTTCCTAATCTTCAGTTGCTCTGGTATCTTCTTAAAGCAGATCCTGAAGGTATGTATCAGCAAAAGGACCTATAAAGCAGCATTTTGATTAGTCTTGATCATCAATCAGATCACCATTTTTACTGTCTTGATGCACTTGTATTTTTACTGAGACTTAGGTACAGAATTTACTCAGAGCAGAATAGATGAATGATTTCTGCTGCAATAATGCCTATGAAAGCAAAAGCAATCCAATCTTTTTAATGGTTCCATTTATTAAGCACTCCTCTTTCCAGTCTCCTTCCCATGAAATAGGCAGAGAGAAACAATTGTCTAAAGGAAAAGAAGGCAAAGCTCAAGGACATACATAGTAAGTGTTACAGATATGAAGATTTCTATAATTTCAGGATGTGCTATATGAAATGTTACTGGTATGTTCACCATGTGTAGGTGAACATACCCCTCATATGTCTTTATTGCTTTTCTTAAATGCACAGTTGTTGATCAATACAGCTAATTTTGACTACTTTAAAATATCATCCTTATCTTCTCATCAGTTCTAAGGTATTACACCTTGGCATTAGTGTCTTGTTCTGGAAGATTCACTGGTGGAAATTAAGGCATCTATAGCACAAATTCCATGGTTATGATTTGACTGATTCTTCTTCAACAGCTGTATTTTCTACTAAGACATTTCTGGCCTTTACTGTTTATAGAACAAACTGCCTGAGTAAGGTTAACATATCCTTGGGGTCACATCTAAAAAGAGGGCTGGATGGAAAACACTAGGAAAGCCTGTCATCAAGATGGATACAAATACAAATTGTTGACTTATGCTTTTCTCTGCACATTCTTGGCACAGAGAACAGACATATGTATTTACGTCTTTATTCCAAAGATATCCACTATTATATAATTGGACAATGTCTTGAAACATAGTGATGATATGTTGGGCAATGGAAAGTATGCCAAATGAAGTGCAGCTAGCAACAGGGAGACCCAACAGAATGAATAAACCTGTTGATGGATACTGGGAATGGCTTGGTATTCTGAAATGGTGGTTACAAAGTAAGTATGCAGAGTTAGCTCCTTTGTAATTAGTTTGAAGAATCCTGTTCTAAAGACATTTTTGCATGGACCAGAACAAAACTTATTTGTTATAATCACTGTAGCTGATTATGACTAGGACTATTTGCTATGGAAAAAAGGCCTAACAGTAAATCTTGGATGGCAGTAAGAGCATTTATACTTAAATGTATTTCATGCTTTTACTGAAAAGTCATTTAAATGCTATACCTTTGCAATAGGTACTTCAGGCAAAGCATATCTGAGATGTAAACACTTTAGACAAAGTACTGCTGAGATGTAAAGATGATTTAAGAGATGTGTTTCAACTATTTGACTGCAGCACCAAAGTTTTTTGGTGTCCTACTAGAAGAGCATGCCATGAAAGTGAAGTCCTTGGGAAAGGCTTTCAAGAAACTTTCTGCTGCCAACTTAACAACCTTAAATCTGTGCATGCTGATAAAGACTGCATTTGCATGACTATCAGGAAGATTCTGAGCTATTAAAGGGTGAGAATATACTTATAATACACGCAGAAAGTAGAAAAGAAGACCACCAAAGAGAACTGCAGCATTAGGTTTTACTACAGGAAAAGCGCTTACAGCTAGTGTCCCTATAACATCTCTCCCAAAATCTATACAGATAAGCTGTACTGGCATGTGTTTATAGTGAGGCAAGGATCTATAAATTTGCTGCAATTCAGTTGTAATGACCAGATTTGCAATGCGTGCATATACACACAATATATATTATAAACGAAACATGCACTTTCAATTCAACAGTAATTCCCAATAAGCTGGTATTCATCATAATATGTTTGCTAGCAGATCAATACCTAATCTGTTTGCCAATTTAATTGTATCAAGAGAGTGCATCAGACCAATAATTTTCTAGTCAGGCTCTTGTGTTAACTGAAAAATATGGTAAGAAAGTATTTTGACAACTACAAATGAATGAAATATTTTAATGCAGCAAAAATGCTTTGCATTCTGACCCATCTAAGAAACCAGAGAGTCAAATCTGTTATTTATATTAGAACATTAGATATTTTAGGAGCAGAAGATGCATCATGTTATATTAATGTAGCTATTTTATTTAAATTTGCATATACCCAGTATAAAGGAGTGGAGATAATTCAGTGCAGGACCACATGCAAAACATGTTACAGCAGCACAACTGGGAATTTGTGTCATATAAATGAAAGGAAGTCTCTAGTAGAAAAGATGCTGTAGCAGCTCTTGGCTGTCACAGTGTAAGTAGACGGATGAGTGTTTTTGTGACTTGCAAAGCTGGAAGGTTTATATTGTATTAATAGGGCTGTTTTTATATGATTGCATGGATCAAATCCAGCATTTGGCCAGGCTGACTAGAAATCTGCCAGCTATTATACTGTGCTATGTAGAAACAAAGTGAAAAAGGCTGTTTTTCAGGTTCTCTGTGCAACTGGCATTTTTAAAGGATGCCCTGTAAAATTCTATGAGCAGCTGGGAGGGTGCATGGCAGTGGATTGTCAAAAGTACCTGGCCCTGTGCTCACTATGAGCAGCATTTGTCACTGCCTTTGCTGGAAGCAAACTACATGGATGGAGGTGGTTGGTCTGAGCCAGTGGGACATTTCTTGCAATCTCTCCATGGTTCACTGGAAAAGTCAGTCTCATCCAAAATTACTGTCACTTTAGATTATTTTTCCTCTTCTGGAGGAATCCAAGGCACTTTGGGTCATCTTATTCAGAAATTGCTGTTATAGCATAATATTTAAAGCTGATTTCAAAATAGTCTTACATATTTAAAAGGAAAACAACCTGCTCTCTGAAGATTGGGATTGAATGATCTCTTTTTTGCATGGATCTTCTGTACATATAAAATTTTGCAAATTATGTATTCTGTTTCACAGAATTATTACCAGAGGAAAATAGATTTTTATTACACCCAAAGGCTGCTTTGATTAAATATAAAATTATTAGCTATGCTAAGCCCATCGCAAAGCTCCTAATATTTTCAGCTGGATGGTTTTTCTAGAACTTTTAATTAAAATTGTTCTAAAAAGCCACAAGCTAGCTGCCTGTGTACTTAAACTGAAGTTAGCTCTTCAGTTTTGCTGGTTGCTGTATGCAATCTAATTAATCTGTAGTGATTAAATGTACATAAAATCATCTGAAATACAAGGTAATTTGTGCAGATATGGAACAGTGAAGAGCTTTTACTAGTCCTTGACATAATTGTTTTATCTTTGGAAAATAATTTCAAAAGGCTGCAAATGATAATTGTTTTGATGAAGCAAATGTGGAAAACAGTGTAGCAACCACATATGGTAAAAAAAACAGCAGCAGAGACTTAAGAGATGGAGGTGTTTGCTTTTCAGTGTGCAGCTTGTCTCTGTTTCTAGAGGTACAGGCTCTTGCTGGCTGTCCTCAAAAGTTTGGGAATCTCTCTGTGCTGTCTGGCAGTTTGCATCCCACTCCTGTTTTGTTGGACTGACTGTTGTGCGGCTAGGAGGTGGCTTGTGGCTATGTTTTATTTTGTGATTTATGAAAATAGGGCTGGCTTTTTCAATGGGACTGAGAAAGCAAAGAGCTCCTACAAAAATCCACAGGGTTTGTTTTTCTGTCTGCTACCAGTATTCTTGAAATCGCTCTTTCTCATTCCTGCTGAAAAATTTTCAGAAAAAATCTTTGAGGGATTTGTAGATAGTGTAGTTTGTAGATTGTGAAATATTCCTTGGAGATGACAATCTGTCTTTAGAAGTATAAAGGCCTGTGATTTTTGGCAGTTTCATGCATTTGTTTGGTCATGCACGGGCGTCACAGACCTTTTATGTCACTGTAGTGATGAGTTAAACAAATGAGGACTGGTATTGGGTCAGGAGTGCATTGTCACTGGCTGGAGCACCTGTCATTCCAGAGACAGGAAAGGCAGCCCCACAGATCATGGTGGTGAACAAGGGAGGAATTAGAGCTCACGTGTTCAAGTGCACTTTGCTCAGAGAGGTGTCTCATCTCATGTCCCTCACCAGCCATTTGTCTTTTTCTTCTGGTGGCAGCAGAGCTAGCCAGAGTACACTCCCTTATGGCCCTGTGGTTAGAGCAAAGTCCCATAAAGGGGGAGGAGGGGGAACGGCTGGGACCTCAATCAGCCTTCCTGGGTCTCAGCTACAGCACCCGCTGTCCATGGCTACCCCATCTCCCTGCTGGGCCATGCAGCTCCCCAGACAGGGGGCCCAGCCCTGCCCATGGCCACCCCTCTGTGGCACTGTGAGGCTACCACACAGAGAGAGAGAAAGAGAGAGACCTGACTCCAAGCTGGTCGAGCAGCAAAGACCTCTTTATTTACTTTACACATCTATTTATAGAATCCCAACAATGAGCACGGATTGGACTGTGATGATGAGACCTCTTGACTCCACTGGTTCCATCACCTGTCCCTCAATGCTCTCTTCCTCCAAAGAGGAATGCAAAACATCCAATGTTTACCAGAAAGAGTGTGAGAAAGTGTAACAGAAGTCTGTCAACATCAGAAGGCCAGAACACCAGGGCAACATCTCACCCTTTTACCATTTAAAAAAGAAAAAGAAAGGAAAAAAAAGAACAATGTAGAAAGGGAAAATGAACAATGACCAGTCTCTGCTCGTGGTCGTCTGAGTCCTCACTCGATGAGTCATCCACTTGATGGCTTTCAGTTTGGTCATGGCTTCCACCCTGCCTGTTGGCCGAATTCTGTTTCTGCGGTTGCAGGTCAGAGCAGACACAGCTTAAAGGTACCCAGCGTGCCCCAGTATCTGTGGACACACATGTAGACCCACACCCCGAAGCAACAAGGTCACAAGGACCTTCCCACTGTTTGGTGACCAGATTTCGCACCCAAACTTTGGCTTGAGGCAGATGCGTCTCGTCCGAAGCCTGTAACGAGAAATGGTGATTCAAAATGACAGGGTTATTTGAGTTCTGCAGCACCTAAGGTAATTGATGGTATAGAAAGCCTCTGTCAACCGACAGTGTGGGGTTTTACTCTGCCGTTCCCCGTTTTTGTTTTTCAAGAACCCGCTTCAGAGTACTGTGAGCACGTTCTACAATGGCTTGACCAGTTGGGCAATTGTTGGTTGTCACAGCAGAAGGCATGCAGTGAGCACTGACGTCGCAGGACTTTCCTCTAGTGTGAGCAGAAACCCACATCGCAGAGAATGTATCCACTGTTACATGTGCATACTTGAGCCAACCAAACTCAGCAATCTGGGCAACATTGTCCCAAGCCTCAGTTGGCAACATCTGAAATTGCTTCTGCAACGTGTGTGTGTTCTGACAGAAAAACCCATGCGATGCCTTGCCCTGCAGGAGTGTATCAGGCTGACGTGCCACCCATGCTGGGCTAGCTAACTTGTCAGCCCTTGCATCACCTTCTGCTATAAATCCTGGCAAATTGGTATGACTCCTTATATGCAGAACATAGAATGGATGAACCCTGGCCTGAATGACACACCACAAGGTTTTCAGTAAATGAAACAAGGCAGGATTACTGACCTCCTTCAAAACTGAACAACCCAACCGCTGTGTGATGTCAGCCACATAGGCTGAATCCGTGACCAAATTGAAAGGTTCCTGAGAAAATCCCTCAAATGCCATGACAGCCCTCAATTCAACCAATTGGGCTGAGCCAGTCTCATGACTTTCCAGAACCTGCCACTCAGATCCACCTGCCAAGTAACAATGGCCTTTCCTGGTCATCCCGAGCCATCCGGAAAGACAGTGGGTCCTTGTATCGGCTCCTGACTGTGTCTGAGCCACAAATGAAAATTATTTGATTTCGCCACATGCAGTAGCCTGTGGCTGGGCAGATGATAAGTGATCTGCCCTGAAAAACTGCACTTTGCAGAGAAACATTTCTTGCAAAAGCCACCTCAAGGTCCTCCCGCAATACCAGAAGTATGATTTCTACAAGATCTGCTCCCATCAACTTCAATCACCATTGCTGGCCTGTGATCAGGAGGAGAGCAAGCAATTCAAAAGATGGGAATGCCATCTTTCATAACTGATGATGCAGAAAGACCCATTCCAAAGCGTGCAAGGGATCAGACCATTTGTCAGCCCATTGGCCAATGCTACCTGTAGGTTATTCTGGAACAACAATAAAAACAGTGACATCAAAGGAAGGATCAATGCGTTAAACTTGGCAAGCAGAAATTGCTTGCTGAACTTTCTCCAGCTCTCATAGCACATCACAAATAAATATTTTCAAAGAGTGTGCTCTTAAACCTTTTCTGGAGCCACCTGCAGCCCATGTGCATTGAACAGCTGAGGCTTTATTCTGAGCAGCTCATCCTGAGTGGATGCTGCCACCAGGATATCATCCATGCAACGACAAATTTGGGCATCAGGGAACTGTCCACAAACCCAGACAAGGCAAGAGCCACAAACCACTGGCAAATGGCCGGCGAGTTTTACATGCCCAAGGGCAAAATCCTCTATCCTCTGTATCTCTGTGCAGGTCCATCAGTGTTGAAAGCTTGCACTGCAAAAGCAAATTTTGGATTATCATCAGGATGCAAAGGAATCGAAAAGAAACAGTAATCTTTCAAACAGTGATGAGAACTGACACCGTGAATGCAACCTTTGATATATCATCAGGATGCAAAGGAATAAAAAAAAAAACAATAAAAATCCGTCCCAATACACATCCCCACAGGAATAAAACATCCCTTCCCGAGAGGTAGCAAAAGTTGAAGCAACGAGAGGCCGAATTGTGGTCGTTTGTCCCTCCTGGTTTGTGACCACTGGCCCACGGACCACTGGTTCACACAGCATCGTATCACCCCCTGAGCAGGACTCAAACCCCGGTCACAGTGTTCAAAGTGAAGAAGTAGAACCACTACACCAACAGGCATGCAACATGGCATGCAGCATCTCAGGACATTCTTCAGTCAGGACCGCTGGCCAGTGAGCTGCAGGCGAGCCAGGGAACCCAAAGCTGCCGTCTCCTCACGACCAACCAGCTGATCTGCAAATACAAAACTCAAAATAAAAAACTTGAGCAAACCACGCTGCGGCCATGGGGACCAGCCCAGCCGCTGGGATGGCTCCAGCCCCTGAACATCAGGGCAACACCCCTCCTCCCTGCCGGGAATGCCAGCTCCCCAGACAGGGAGCCCGGCTCTGCCCCCTGCCAGGCCCACAGGCACTGCTGCTGGAAGAGAAAGAGAGCTCTTTTCCAGATTACCTCCTTCAAAATGTGTTTTCACGGAGTGAACTAGCTTTCTCCAATTGGTTCCTCAGGCTATCAACAACAAAACAAGCCTTCAATTGGTCCCATCAACTCCCAGAAAAAGTTCTCATAGAGAAAACCTCTCTGAGTCTGCCCTCCCCAGGTGAAACCAGCACACTGTGGTTTCCCATGTATGAGATGGGATAAAGTTGCAAGTGATTTTTTAATACTGAAAATGTCTATTACCAAAAAAAATCAGAGAGACCTACAGGGGAGGTAGGCAAAGTCAGCATGGGAGGAAATTTTCTTTTGTAGCTGAAGGTGGAGAAAAACAGTGTAAAGATAATCTCCATGTCCTCTGACTGAAGTTGAGTTTACAGTTCTGGGATATAAACCTCTTTTCTGTCTTTATTCCCTCTTTTTTCCTTCTCCCCCTGAGAACAGCAAAATTCCTTTCTATGGCTCTCTAAGAAGTTGTTACAGGGTTAGTAATACAAGATCCAACTTAGGGAAGAGCTGTTCATCATACAATAATAATACATATTGTCTCCAGAAGTAGTGCCTCACCTCTCATTAGGCTTCATATCTTTTTGTTCTTTTTGGCAATTGTTAGTTCTTTTCACAAAAATGAAAGAGCATCTTGGCTTGGAGTAATATTAGTATTCATAAGGCTCATCCTAAATAGGCCACAGGAGAAGCAGCAAGCTGCTCTTCAAGGTCCTAGCTGGATGCTGGATCATCCCTATCATATCTGTACTGTTAGTTTGTCATAGCACAGTCTGTGTCTCATGATTTTAACGTATATGAGCCTCTAGCTCTTTATGGTACATTAGCTTAATTTGTACTTGACAAAAACAAGTTCTAGTTTTGCACATTTTGTTCTATAAATATCATTCTACTTCAGGCAACAATATCAAATTGCTGGCCTCCTATCAAATATACCTCTAACTTTTTTTCACAAAACTTTTTTTTTAAATTAAGATTAATTTTGCATTCACAAGCCTTGATTTACGTGTGCATTCCAGGGGGCTAATCAGTGTATACAACTATATATATTCTAGTTTTTTTATTTATCCTGAGGACTTCTCCATTTTATTATTTTGACACAGAAGGGAATTTCTGAATGCATCAAACATCCTGTGAATGGTGGTTTAAAAATCTCTCTCATGCCATGTGACAAAGAACAGACTCCAGGCAAAAACAGGCATATGCTACATGTCATGAGTTAAAAGCAAACCAGTGTAGCAGTGTCCTGACCCAGCTGTACACTGAGACCCCAGTTTTGTGGTTAACTGTGCCTGTATCTCTGGTGCTATTGAAGCTGAGAGTCAGAAACCTGAGGGCAGATCTGGTTTTGGTGCCAGCCTGCTGCCGAAGGAATGTGCCAGAGGCGGAGCTGGATGGAGCCATGCAAAGTGCTCGCAGTGGGAGTTGTTCTTTGCAGCCATCATGTTTTCCAGGAGCTGTACCTGCAAGCCATTTACATCTGTATCTGCCAACTAATGTGCAGGCCTTAAATGGAGTCCTTCAGCTGCCAAATAGATTGGAAATGCAGATATGCTGGCACAATAACTGTCCTATTTCTCCT
Organism: Sturnus vulgaris; assembly: GCF_052056855.1. Lineage (NCBI taxonomy): Eukaryota > Metazoa > Chordata > Aves > Passeriformes > Sturnidae > Sturnus > Sturnus vulgaris. Next base: position 41,034,134 of record NC_142247.1, read on the forward strand.
GACACCATGCTGTGATTCCCCTCTTGGTACCAGTCTTAAACATTGGTGACATTTGGTGATGTATGAATGAGGGTCAGATATCAGTCATGACTTTTGCCTGGTTTTGCTTTGTGCTGTTGCTGCAGATATTACCAAATTTCAACATTTGTCCTTATTACAATTTGCTTTGTGAATGTGCTCTTTTTTGAGGTTCAGAAGGGCTTTGCAGCCATGAACTCAGCCACACAGGCCACTCAGTATTTCTGAGGTGTAGTGCAACAAGCGTGCATCATGTTTGGGGATGGCTGTCTGCGAATATGGAAAAATAATTATGTACTATATTTTTTTAAAAATCAATAGTTTATTACTGAAGTCAGAGTAGAAGTCAGCTATCTTCAGCATAACAGCAGACAGGGAAAAAGTTAAAATACAGTGAGGTATTAAAACACAGTTAAATGAGGTTAAGTTGCTGTGCCAAGATGACAGGGCTATGCCAATGATAAAGACAGAATTTGGACATTTCCAGTTCTGCCCCATCTAATTCATAGCTCTGCTTCCACCTTTTTTTTTTTTTTTTTAAACATAACTTTTAAATGAAAAAGCATTTATTGTCTGAGTGCAAGACCTGGCACAATACATACCTCCACCATAGCTGTTCTAAGCTTCAGTATTCAGTGCCATACACCTTTACAGTCTCTTTCAAACCCAGCTCATTATGCTCTTTTGTGTAAGTCTTTCTAAATTCACAGATAATTGACAAGACAGGCTCTAAGGGGCTTAGAGTGAACTATGTTAGTGAAGCTGCTTCAGGAAGTTCTAGTGCAGAGAAGCCTAATATATTATTGGAGAAAAATAAATGATTGCCCATGCACAGCAACAGCTATAATAAATGAAATATCTCAGTTGATTTCTATTTTATTTTTTTCACGAAATACCCGAAGGCAATAATCCACTTTCTGGATTAACAGCCTGTAAAATATTGCTCTAAAAAATAAAGCCATCTTTGAGCTTACTTATACCAACACAGAAATCATCAAGAGGCAGCAGAGTCTCCGCTGTGTTGTACTTGTGTAACTTGAAACCATGCTGAGTAAAAGCTTTTTTCCTGGTTTTATAAGACATTGGAAGAATAATTTCTGTCCAAGACTATAAATCAGACCTCATCCTGGGAAATAGGTTTACAACACCCTGAATATTACTATCCATTAATAGAGGTGTTCTCCCTGGATTAACAAATGCCATAATAGTAAATCTTTATAATTTTTCAGCATTTTGAATTGTTCGCTTCCTGTCTTTCACTATTTTATTTTCATATCTGATTTTTTGGTTTTGGCTTTTAGAGATGTCCAAAACCGAGGTTATATCTTCTAGTAAATTGCACAGGTTTTGAGTGGGTGGGAAAAGCACATGAAGAGTGAAGGGGTAGGAGAGGGGATTTGAGGGGAACGTGGGTAACGTGGAGGGAGAAGGCAATTGTCTGTAGGGTAAATAACCCTAACATTTTAATAAAGATGATTTTCAAAGGATCTTTCAGTGATTCAATTTTTAGGATAACCTCCAGAAGTAGTTATACTGGGAAAGCTATGAGGCAAGAGACTCTCAAGTGTTGAGAGAAGAAGTAGCCAGAACAAGTAGATTTGCTAATCTAGTTTAGCATGGAGGAATTAGTGGAATAAAATTGGTGTACCTATGCTTATAATCATTATGGGATTTGCCAGTCTTTAGGTTCAGAATACACAGTGTGAAGGTGTTAAAGTACAATTCGAAGAAAAGGATGATTACACTTAGGGAAAGCAAAGGGTAAGTGCAGGATAATGAATCACAGACCAAGTAGGGGCGGATGGTTGCAAAGCCAGGCTAACCTGATAGTCTTTTTGATTAGCAAATGCCTTATCTTGTTGAAGAGTATGTGCTAGGTCCTCTTTATCCGGACTTCAGATAAACAACAAATATCTGATCTGATACTATAAAGAAAAATACTAGCTAAATTGAAACAGAAGCACTGAGATAAGTGGGTGTAAGGAGGACCTGGAGTTGACTCTGGAGGTATATCTAACCTAACTACATGTAGTGCTATAAAGGAAAGGGAAAGGCTGAGGAGAGGTTCCTGCTGGAACCCCAGAAGAGTTTGTCTTTGCAGTGATCTTATTTAATACTTTTATTAACAACATTTTCAGAAATATCAGCAAACTTCGCCTGCCAATTCCTAATGGCATGTTTAATGTCTTTTAAAATACAGATGGCTTCAGCTGGACTGGGAGGTTTACCTGGGAATCCTGGGGGGAAAAAGGAGGGTAGGAGGGGAGAAGGCTAAATGATGAAGCAAGAAGGTGGAGGAAAAAAGAGATGTGCCATAATGAGTCATGTTTTATGGAAGTACAGTAATCAGAGTGCAATAGTGAGAAGAAAGAGGCTGAGACTAGACCTGTTATTTCTCCCATTTGTTCCACTTCTGGGAGATTTCAAAGCATAGCTGTTGTACCCATTTGACTGGGATGGTATAAGCATTTAAGGAGAGTAAACTCCATCTAACTGCATACATAATTTTTTTAACGCAGCCCTATTTGATAGGTGGCTAGATTATATTTTATTACTTTAAATTAAAGCTTCAGAAAACAGTGTGTAATTTCTTTCATTCCAAAATGTCCAGTAACCTGATGGAAAGACTGCCTTACAGAGTGAAAGGTGTGATTCCATACAGTTATGCTCAGTTTAGCTTTTCCAGTTTCTAGGCAAATAACTTATTTGGCTAGTGTGTCAATATGCAGCTACAACTGCTCCCTATCCATGTCCTCATTTTTTAAGGGAGAGGGAAAGTGTTGTGTTCTATTAGTTGATTTAACATTTTAAGAAGTCTGGCTGACTGTCCTGGCCCTGGAGTAGAAGTGTAGACCTAATGGGCAGATGTGTCTGCAAGGCTTTGATGACCGGTCTAAAAGTGTCTTTTGTGTTTGCTTCCAACCTGTTGTGTACAGTGGCTCTTGGCTTGCCCCATGGACCATATACATCTCCTGCTGACAGGCCTTGAGGGACCCTGTGCCTCCTCCTACTGTAATAATTCAAGGTGAAATGAGGATACTGATAACTTTTGGTACCCGTGCACCTTGGCTGCTGATCACGTATGGGATGGCATTGGCCTCCCTGAAATCACAGTGTCACAATCTGCTCCAAGTAATCCCTCTCTTGCTCCGGAGAGCTGTGTGACGTACAGGATGTGATGGCAGCTTGCTTCCACTGACTGCGACATCACTAGGGGGAAGATGGAGATTAACATTGCATGGCTGCATACCTGACCTCACAGTTTCTAGATTTTTACAAGTCTAGGGTTTGGAGGGATAGGACGAGGAAAAAAAAATGCATGTTCTGAATATCTGTGAGCACTGGCTACCTTCAGTGTGTTTTGGTGAGCTTAATGCACTGACAACTCAAGAGTATGATATTTCCATTTGATATTAATGAAGGCACTCAATGCCAGTATGCAAATTCTTACCCACAAAAATCTCTGACATCTCCATTAAGAGCAGATTTGTCTCCAATGTATGTAAATATTGAATTTTCACAGAATTTTCACAAATTAGAAACCTGCAGTCCCTTTTCTCAGATGTTTTCTTTGTTGTCAAACAATATCAATAATTAACTGCAAAGTAGCCACGGTGAGAAACAGAATCATGAATATTAACTTAGCAGGTTTATTTTTAAACTGTCTGCCTGAAAAGTAACCTTACAATTCCAGTATTTCCCATCTCTTATACGAATAGTAATCAAAGAATTTTCTTTATCATGGCAGATATGAAACACAGTGGACAAAGGAGTTTATGCTTGGAACAAAGAAAAGCGATAGAAGGGTTGAGACCTGCATTCAGGTGGTTCACTTTCAGATGTGGAGGCTGGCCAAATTTCCCCGGTGGCCTGGCCTTTCTGCCATGGTTCCACATCAGCAACCGAGCCCAACAAGTGTCAGGATGAATTCAAATAGCAGAATTGATTGCTGGGAATGATTTATGCCTGTCTGCCTCTCCTTGGGTGGGGAAGGTTTGTTTAAATTTTGCCCTGCCATTTTGAGCTGGCTTCAGACATTTCTCAATTTATTGGAAGTCTCTGCTTTTCAGATGCAATCCTTTTCACCAATAACTTTATGCTATGACATTTTACTTTACTAGTTTGTAAAGCCAGTTTACCATGAAAGTTTAAAGGAACATGGCTTTCTTAAAGAAAATATCTATCGGCAGTAACAAGAAAGCTACTCTCAAGTCCTACATGATGTGGGTTTTAAAATAGGAGCCCACTTGACTTTAAATTTAAGGGGAAAAATACACTTTTCTTCAACTGAGCCATTCTAAAACAACCTTTTCAACAGATAAGCCAAGAAGAAGCTTTTGAATCACAGTACATCTGAGCTGTTAGAACACACAGGACTTGGCTGAAATTTGCTCTTCACTACAATTTATTGATCCAGTTGCAAGTTTATACTGCTCCCTGCCTGCCTCCTATTTAAAGAGCAAACAAAAACTTTATAAGCTGTGATGTTGCAACATCATGTTTTTGTTTCTGTGAGAATAGACTATAATAGAATAAAGTATTTACAGTTGGAAGGGACCTGTTATCATCATCTAGTCCAACTGCCTGGCCACTTCAGCGCTGACCACAAATTTAAGTATGTTGCTAAGAGCATTGCTCAAATGCCTCCTAAATGCAGACTGGCATGGGGCATGCAAAACCTCTTTAGGAAGCCTGTTCCTGTGTCTGACCACCATCTCAGTAAGGAAACCTCCCGTGGTGCAGCTTTGCACTATTGCCGTGTGTCCTGTGACTGTGTATGAGGGAGATCAATACTGCCCTCTCCACTTCCCCTTCTCAGGAAGCTGTCGAGAACAATGAGGTTGTCCCTCATTCTCCTTTTCCCCAAACTAGACAAACACAGAGTATTAGACTACTTCCATAGAACATTTCTTCCAGCACTTTCACCTGCTTTGTTGCCCTCTTGCAACACATGCCAATACCTTCACATTCTTTTCAAATGCCAGGTCCCTGAATGGCACTGAGGTACCCCAGGTGAGCTGCACCAGCTCTGAGTGGAGCAGGATGATCACTTCCATTGACAGGCTGGTGATGCTGTGTTTGATGCACCCCAGGATGGGGTTTGCCCTCTTGGCACAATGCTGACACACTGCTGTCAGCCAGCCTGCCCAGATCCCCTTCGGCTGGGCAGCTCGTCAGCCACTCCTCTCTATACTTGTGTACCGTGAGATATTTTCTATTTTACCACAGTTTCTTGCCTCCTGCTGGAGAAAGTTGTTGAAGTTAGTGTAAACAAACATTTCAATCCTGGGGTCATGGTAAGATGACAAATAGGACATCTTAAAATCTGTGAGGTTTAATTAAGAAGTTCAGCTGAGAAGCATTTCAGTGTTGTTGATTTTGGTGAAATGTCTTCACTTGTTCAGGAACTTTGTTTTTACAAACACTGTGCTATTTTTATAACTTATTAAAAACATTTCTAGATAGTCTACTCTTAATAACTTTTTTATATGCATGTTTAGAATTTACATCTCCCTTTATTAAATAATCCTCTGTACATAATCTGTATATTGACATCAGGAATTCATGTGCACCTAACACTTCTTTTCTGATATATAATGTAAAAAATAAAGAGCCTTATTTTTTCTTTCAGTGTTATCTATCTTTTTATGTTATGAAATGTCATATAAATTGCAAAAAGAAAACCTCATTTTTAAAAGGACTTTCTTCCTGAGGCAAAACAAAGATGACATTGCCCTTGTCTTGATATCCCCCAGTGTGCCATGATTAAAGTATTTTCATTGTCTAGGCCATAAACTTTATTTTAAAGCATGTCTGTTTTAATTCATGTCCCCTTATAAGTCATTATCTATATTCTCAGCACAGATCTATAATCATTATTTTTACTACAGCAATATCTAGAAGACTCTGCTTACTTTGGGGCTCTGTAGTGCTTGATACTATACAACCAAAATGACAGTCCTTGCCTAGGCATTTTTTTTTCCAAATATGTAAGTATAGTAGATTACAAAATTCTTTTCAGTGTTTTAATTGTTTATGCTGCTTTAAAGATAACCAAAAGCCTGACAGATAATTTCATTTCATATTAGAGTAAAATTCTGTTTCTCTCAGCAGAAAGAATTACTCTGTTCCTGATAATTAAAGGTCTTTTCTGCTCTGTATGCTGAACTGCACTATCTGATGTCAGTGCGTGGCAATTGAAAACAGCGAGAACTGCCCACATGTATCCAAATGCCAGGTTTTTTCCTGAAGTGTTAACACAAGAGATTCTTCAAAATCTGTTTGCATTTCAGTGATATTTGTGGTATTGCAAGGCAAAAGTGCAATGTATTCTATGACCAGTAAATAGCACAGCCTTGGCTACCAGTAGTGCATAAGCTCACTGATGTATTTTTCAGCCATTTGAGCTTGATGTGCCTTGGAGAGATGGAAGAGCAGCTCTGATAGCCTTGCAATACACTTGGAATTGCCTGGGAAAAGAAAACTGATGAGCATTGCATGAACTTCCTCAGAAATTGCCCTTTGCTGATTTTTTGAGAGTCCATTGGAGAAATGAGTCATCTACTTCATTGTCTCCTAAAGCCTGTATGAAGGGACTTCCTGAAGACTTCATTCAGGGAAAGATTCCCTTTGCAGATGTTAAATACTAAAGCCATACAGGAGCTGCTGCTTCTAACACTGCAGAGACCAAATCTAAGAAGATAAAGGGAGTCAAAGGAGCAGGTGAAAGATATGGGAAGAAAGCCAAAGAGGCAACTGGAACAAAACACAGGAAGGAAATGGTGAAGGAAGGCAGAGATTGAGAGAGGAAGGAGAAAAACTCCAGAAGGAAGAATAGAATTGGAAACACAGGGACAGAAATAGCAGCTGTAATTGATTTTTAGCCAGAAAGGAGCTGCAGCTCTTAGTACAGAAGATGTGTACACAGCCATGGTGCTGTCTAAATAAGATAGAATTAAGCTGGTACTAATATTCACATCCTTTATATTTTTTCTGCTAAGAAGGAATGCGGCAAATAAACTTTAGAAAGAGGCAGCTTAAAATATTTCAGCGTCAGCACAGCAAGCCATCACTCAGTAATCTTAACTGAAGTAATCCTACATGAATAAATAGTCTTTAAAAGAGGATCAAAGTAGGAGAGAGAGAAACAAAAGGGAAGAAACAGTCACAATTATGTTTCATCAGATTCCTTTTCTGTGCCTCTACTCGTAATTTCTTTTGTGTTCATTGTGTGTAGCTACAATTTTACAGCTGCTTCCTCGATGTTCAATAAAAAATGTTGCTAAGCCTTCCTAAAAGCTACAGGGAACTTTCTGGTACAAAAGCATCTGATGAACTTTTGAATAGCAGGTAAGGCCCCATTACTTGCATTGTTTTATCAAATGAGTGGTTCCTCTGAATTAATTTTCTTCTTCTTTGAAAAAGAGATCTAGGAAGTTGCCATGTTCCAGAGGCAGGATGAAGTTAATGTATCTGTTGTTTTGTCAGCCCATATGACTGAGAAAACCTAAATACATGTGAGTTTCTCAAAAGTATTTTTAAAATATTTAGTCCTGTTAGTCCCATTCACTGGAATGAATTTTTGAAAATACTGTTATGCCAAATAAAAATTGCCAATATGCTTATTCTGGAGTAAAGCCATGAAAATCAATGGAGAACAACAGTGTCAAATTAGTTTCAAGGAAGCATGAGAGACGAATGGAAAATAATGAAAGAGACTCTCCAAGTTTTACTTCCAAAGAGGAACCTTTTCTGTTTCTTCAATATAAAATTAAAACAAATGCACAGTAAGAAACAAATATTAAAGCAGAGCCAGTCTATTGTGCATTCATTTAAAAAGCAAGTGGAAGTGCTTTTGGGGGTCACTCTAACCTTAGCTCTTTGTGTGTGTGGCACCCCAGCAGTACATTGGGTTGTGCTAGATGTGTGGCAGAATCCAGAACTGACCTGGGTAAAAGCCAGAGTCGAGATCAGTGCTCTGATGTTGGGTTTAATGTCTCTGCAGTTTTGCAGTGTGCAGTGCTGGCACACAGAGCTGCCTCCTGCCCAGGCCAAGCTCAGCTTACAGATCGGCTGAGGCTGTGGCTGCTCTTCTCTGCAGCATCGTAGGAGCCAGCCCAGTGTACTGGTGCTTGCTGGTGGACATCCTGGCAGAAAGGAGCTCCCTTGCTGTGGTGAGGAGCACTGTGGCACACGGGATGCAGACTCCTGGTGCCAGCAGTGCTGTCAGAAGCAAGGTGGTGAGACCCAGCCAGCTGCCTGCACTTCCACAGCCATCTGTCCTGCTCCTGCACAGCTGGAGCAGCCAGGAGTTAGTTCTCCACATTGGGAGAGATATAGGTCTTGCTGTGCTACCTTAAATTGAATTTAAAAATAAAAAAATGAAGTCTGCCTAGGGCTTAATTGCATGCCTTAAATGGGGAATTTTAATAATGGGCCAACAGCAGCAGTTTGAAGTACCTTGCTGAGGAAAAGGTCACTGTTCCCATAAGTTATCCCAGCATTTGATCAGTGGACTCTTTTCCAAAGACTTTAAGTCTCATTATTCACTGCTTATAAAGTCACTTGAGATATAATAAGTCTTTTTATAGTAATGAAAGAACTCCCACAATTAGCCAGAAGGCAGCCATCTATCTTTTTAAACTACTCGGTTCAGAGGAGACCAGGAGTTTCAGTCGTCTGTATGTGGATGAATTGTTATGACAGTGATAAGTGTAACATTCATGTGGCGATGCCAGCTATGACTGAGTTCTTGGAAGGGTGGTTTTTTGTTTTTTTTTAAAGAAGTGAAAGAGAAACTTTTCTGTAAGTGACATGTAGAGTATGATTCCCTAAAAGGAAAAAAGTGACTATACATTATTTAGAGTCCTAAAATCTGCCATTCAGCCTTTTCCATTATTCTTTGGGAACTGCAGATGATTAAAGAATGTCATTAATTTGATCTCCTAAAACTTTAATGGCAATTACCTTTTGAAGAGCCTCTGAGAAATATACATACCTTGTAAGAGAAATTTGAGAGTGAGCTTGTGCTAGAGCAGAGACACCATGAAGTTCACAGGAGACTATAGCATTCATTGCAAAGGCTTAGAGATAAAAAGTGTTTGTTCTGAGCACACACACTGGTCTTTGATTGTATTTTTCCCCATCATCAAAGGATCACTGTATATGGTAGATCTCTTGAGAGATTTATTTAATGCCCTATCCCCAAACAGAAAAAGTTTGCAATGATTAATGTAATAAATGATGTTCCAATTATATCAGGAAGTAACACAACGTATTTTATGCATGCCACAGCTAGTTTAGTCTTTATTGCCCTCAGGCAGAATCTTAATATCATCAGAAAAACTGTTTGTCAATATTAAAAGCAATTTGCATAGTAAATATACCCCAGCCTTGCAACATTACCATCTGGGTTAGCTGAGCATTCGTGCTGGTACCAGGAGGTGCTGGTGAAGGCAGACCTCATGAGTGTTCAGCTCTCCAGCTGTCACCCTGGGAGGATGACAAGTGCCAGCGTTCCCAGCCCGCGGGAAGGGGACAGGTTCAGTGAGAGGGCAGTGGGAGGTCTTTGTAGAGAGGAGTTCGGGAAAGGAAAGATGGAAGGTCCTGGAATCAGCAAGCGTGAGAGTCCTAGGGAGTAAAGAAGGGCCTGCACTGAAAGAAATGGCCTGAGAGAGAGAATAGAGGCAGCAAAGCAAGGAAAGGAGGAATGAGGCTGGGAATGCAAGCTGAAAGAGCATGCAAGAAAGATGGTGATTGCAGCTAGTCGCAGGTCTGCTGGGCAGATTAAGGGAGTTGGAAAAAGATAGCAGCTGATCACAAATACATATCTACTAGCATTTGTCCCCAGGAAGCTTGCTCTGAAATTAATGCAGTAATTCTCGAATTTATTTTGGTGATTTCATTTCACTAACAAGACAAATGCAGAGAACACAAACCAAGAGAATTGCAGATAATAATATGTTCTCTCTTTCAAAACTTAAGTGAATATTTTCTGAGCCCCTGCTGTACTTTTTGAGCTGAACTTTCTGAGCTGTCCTGATATTGTTGGACATCAGCATTAAAGGACTTGAAAGGATCTTTGTGAGATGTGCATGGCTCTAAAACACAGTGATGATTTGGAGGAAATATTCTCAGGTTACACTGACTGCCAAGCCTCATGGTATGAAGTGCAGAAATTAAATTTGCATGTTGGCTACAAATGAGTAGCTGAGTGATGATTTAAAACTTGTTGGAGTAGTGATAGTTATCCTGGAGATGTGAATTGTAGCGGCCAAGTGGTTTTTAAGAGATGTCCCAAGGTGAGGGCCCAGAACCACAAAGAGTCTTTAGAGATGTAAATGTCCCTTACAGTGTTAAGGAGATTGAAATGCTCGAAGGCATTTGTAGTGAATGATCACTATATCTCACTCAGCCAGCTAGAAGCAGGCTATATGCCAGCATCTGAAACACAATACATTTCCTATACTCAATACCATAAATGCAAGTAGGCAGTCAATACATCTGGGATTTAAAACCTCAAACCTCCACCCAAAGTTGGGGGGATCTTCAGTGATTGCTTCACTTAAAACAGATTTCTATGCTTTTTTCAAAACATGGAGCCTGATTCTGCGCACATAATTTTGCGAGATGCTTCTAGCAGTGGTTTTGTTTTATTTAGAGGTGACTGGGTAGAGAAGACAAAATCATGAAGAGAAAAGATACTGAGGTCCTCTTTGTTGGATAGCAAAAGATTTTTTTTCTGACAACTGCTGTTTAAATAATCAAAATTGCCAAGAAGTCACTGGGCTGTCTCCCTCTGAGAAGAAATTTTACAGAGTGGAAATAGGTATATCTTCATGTTTTCCTAGTTTTTGTAACATTTATTTTGTCTTGCTCAGATAAAGGCTTACCCATAGGCTTTTCAGCCACAGTAGATTTCTGCTAATTACTGGGAAATAGAAATTGTGCGCTGGTTACACAAGGAGAGGCACAGAAGGCTGGAGTACTGTGTGTTACCTGGGCCTATCCGGTATTGTTGAGCCAACTACACAAACCAGCTATCAAACAGCACAAACCTCAGCTCTACAGGTAATAGAGATGTAATTCTTGTTATAAGCCTGTGGTTCATCCTGAGGAAAGCTGCAAGAGCCTGCATGTTCAGCAGCTTGTGTAGCTTTTGGGAAGGATGACAAGATTTCACAGTTAGGGCAGCAAAGGATCAAATTGAAACAAGAGTCACTTAACTCATCTGGCCGAGGAAGGGGAAATGTCATTAACCAGCATAATAAAAGTTGTCCCTTTACTGAACTTGCATGAACCCTGACCTAGACAGTGGTATTGGATAATGGCTGAATTTGTTATCTTTCAGATTACCTTGCTGAAAAAATGCGGCTTAGTACTAAACTGTAACCTAAAATGTCAGTGTGTCAAATAGCCTTTCTGTAGATGAACTATCATGTGTGTGTTAGAAGACTCACAGTGTCCCCTCCAGCATGTGTGTCCCTGGAGCTCATATGTGCAGTGCCAACCTGTCCTGCCCAGGGAGCATCACAGATGTTGGCCTTCAGCAGTGGAAGTTTTCTAGAGTTCTGTATGCCAAAAGCTGTAAGTCTGGAAGGAAGCTGATATGTTTTTGTTCTTTTTTTTCCTGTTGCCCGCAGTTAGGAAGAGCTCAAACTCCTGTCCTAAAGAAGGACTGCTCAAACTTAAGGACAGTGTTTGTTCTTTGTGTCAGGCTGCTGTCCAAGGATGGAGCTGGGGAATGGTAGCCTGGGTGTATTTAGGGTGAGAGATTGAAGGTGGAGAGACTGCTGTGATGAGAGCAGATTTAGCACCTGTCAGGTCAGGGGCATCTTCTGCATAGGTGTTGAAATCTCCTAGGACAGTGAGCCTTGTGTGAACTCCATCATCATGTCAGACAGCATCTCTGTCATTTAGTTAGGAAAGCTGTGTGTCTAGACATCTCTGCTCTTGCAGAACACTTCAGTTATTCTTCCTATTACCTTTACTGAATAAATGAAGCGTCTCAAAGGATTTTACTTCAGCAGAGCTGATCTTAAATTTATACTTGCATATGCCAGATATTTGCTGAGGATAGGAGCTTATCTCATGAGCTGCTAATGCAACACCTTTTGTGATGATTGCATTCACATGACTATACATACATTTTCAATTTGTTCCTTTTTTCTGCTATTTTCCTTTTTCTCTTAATATGGAAAAAGTAAAGACCACAGGAAACATTTCTGGCTCTTTTGTTTTAAAAATTCTGCCCAGCATTAATGATCAAGAGCAGAAAAGTGTTACAAGACAGGCAAGGCAGTTTAAATTTTCAGTCAGAGGCACTTAAATCCTGGAAGCAGTCTTTGAAGGACTAATTTTTCTTCACCTTTTCTTTAGCACTCATAATATGAAGATAACTTAACAACCATTTGTCTACATATTTTATAGTCATTGTTTTGTTATTTAGTCCTGTCCTTACTTCTCTGCTGCCCACCTCTCCGTGTGTGGGAATAAGCCTGTGTGCACTGGTGCTGGCATTAGAAGTGGCAGTTGGCCAATGTCAGTTGATGTTTGCATGAAAGACAAAGCCCATTTCCTTGTTTATTTTCTGATGCTGATGAAGTTTTGCATGTGGCTGGGTTTAGAGCAAGAATCCAAAGGGGATGGCAAGGATCCAGGCAGTGGACAGTAGTTATCACTCTGGGGGAGATGTTGACAAGTGGCCCAGACTTTGCAGTGTGTCCAATAGCTCGGGAGAGAGCTTCCATTAAACAAAAGCTTAATCAGGGCAGGAGGATGGTTTACATGAGAAAAGACATATTCTTTACTTAACATTCACAACTTGCTTGTGGATTAATTAGCCCATCTGCTACAACAAATGTATTCCCTTGTCTTTGTGTTGACTGTTAAAAGTGAGTGATTTCTCTATCCACTTAAAATAGTACCCTGGATTCCACTGAAAGTAACCTTTCAGAGGCAGGGAATTTATTTAATCATCCACTAAGAACCTGTAAATGGCTTGCTGTAAATAAGTGCTCAGCTATCTTTGACTCCCAGGGTAACTATGTGTGAGTGTTAAGTTGGGGGTATAACGCAGAGAAAGAAAATCCTTAAAGAACCTGAATGAAGAGTGCTTCCAACCTCATCTCTAGCGCCGGCTTTAAGTTTTTTAAAAAATTCTCTCTTCTCAGCCCCAAGTGGGCAGGACAGCTGCCAGCATAGAGTAATTCAGCTATAGATTTTCTTCTGAGAAAGGAGGCATTTGTAAATTAGGTGACCTTTATGGAGATCGACAAAGTGTGTTGATCAACTTCAAGTGACAATTTAAACAAGTATTGGGTCCAATGTGCTTGTGTTTCATAAGAAACCAAATAAAGGAGAGAAGCGTTTAAAGTCATCAAATTAAATAGGCATTTAAATGAAAATAGAGGTCAGCCAAGATAAATGAATATGTGTATCTTTTTTGATTTCTCACACTCATGTGATTTTAAAATATTATTATTCTTTAGAAATAAAATTTGCATGTAAATGGCATTATTGTGAATTTATGTCTATTTCCTCAGAATAAGGGATAAGTATTGACTGATGTGAATAGACAGAGCTTCTGAGTTTCAAAAAAAAAGGATTTTGTATGCTATCCAAACGTCTTTTGGATTTGTTGATGTGGATCTGTGATAAAATGTTTTCTTGTGCCAAAATCCATGTGGTTCAGCTGGGATACAGAAAGATTATGTGTTTTATACTTGAATAGAGGAAAAAAATTGATACATTGCTATATGGTATTTATTCCCAAGCATTTACTTTTAGGAGAAACACCATATAGTTATCTGAAGCTTTAGAAGTATCAAAAGGACTGGGGAGTCAGGAAAGTAACGTTTCTGTTCTTAGGCCTTAGGAATGAGAGTCCCTCAGACAGCCTATAGGACACTCTTGTTACAAAAATCACAAAAACTGAAAAATTGTGTCTTCGATAGGATCTGAGTTAGAAACGAGAATGAAGCAGAGACTGGAACTGAAGAGTGACTAGAAGACCCAGGCTTGAAGCTTTGTCTCTAATTGCTTCTATCAGATGGATTTGAGTCTGAGCACCCTGGGAATGTGACTTGTGTTATCAGAGGGAATTTGCAGAAGGTCTCTCCTTGGGGAAATCTCTTTGGTTTTCTTATAGCTTAATTTGTTCTTTGACTGTTCTGGCTCTTTCTCTTAGATACAACTGATATTTTTCCATGTAAATTAGATTATAATTAGGCTTTAATTTTATGGATGATAGTGTAAATGATAAAATTATAACAATAAATCTTAATATTTTTGGCTTCATTTATCAGACAGACCACAAATGTGCATTGAGCTTAGATGACCAGCCTAGCTGCCTTTTGAATTACCTGGTCACGGTCTAGGCTGCAGTGGTGTGGTACTTTTGTGTGTCCCAGGCATTCTGCATAAGGAGTTTTGAGCTTTTATATGTACAGAAGTGTATTCAAAATTTGCAGGCTTCTCATCACTGCATAAAACATCAGGGCTAGCTGGAAAGACCAGGTGATCTTTACACTGATGGCTACATCGCAGTGCGGTTACCTTGCATGTCCTTGTGAATGAATCACACAAGAATCACAAGAATCACAAGGTTGGAAGAGACCTCCAATATCATCGAGTCCAACCTGTTTCCTGACACCTCAAATAAACCATGGCACCGAGTGCCACATCCAGTCTTTTTTAAAACACATTCAGGAATGGTGACTCCACCACCTCCCTGGGCAGATCATTCCAGTACTTTATCACTCTTTCCATGAAAAACTTTTTCCTAATATCTAACCTATATTTCTCCTGATGCAGCTTAAGACTGTGACCTCTTGTTTTAGCAGTTGCTGCCTGGAGAAAGAGGCCAACCCCCATCTACAACGACCCTTCAGGAAGTTGTAGAGAGTGATAAGGTGGCCTCTGAGTCTCCTTTTCTCCAGGCTAAACAACCCCAGCTCCCTCAGTCATTCCTCACAGGGTTTGTGTTCCAAGCCCCTCTCCAGCCTTGTTGCCTCCTCTGGAAGTGCTCAAGCGTCTCAATGTCCTTCCTAAACTGAGGAGCCCAGAATTGGACACAGCACTCAAGGTGTGACCTCACCAGTGCCGAGTACAGGGGAAGAATGACCTCCCTGCTCCTGCTGGCCACATTATTCCTGATACAGGCCAGGGGCCATTGGCCCTCTTGGCCACCAGGGCACACTGCTGGCTCATGTTCAGCTGGCTGTCGACCAGTACCCCCAGGTCCCTTTCTGCCTGGGCACTGTCCAGCCACACCATCCCCAGCCTATAGCACTGCAGGGGGTTATTGTGGCCAAAATGCAGGACTCGGCACTTGGACTTATTAAACTTCATCCCGCTGGACTCTGCCCATTCCTCCAAACATTCCTGGTCTCTCTGAAGATCCATCCTGCCTTCCAACAGATCAGCACACTCTCCCAGGTTAGTGTCATCTGCAAATTTACTAATGGAAGACTCAATCCCCTCATCTATGTCATCAATAAAAAGATTGAACAGAACTGGCCCCAGCACAGAGCCCTGAGGGACACCACTGGTGACTGATCCCCAGCTGGATGCAGCACCATTCACCACCATTCTCTGAGCCCAGCCATCCAGCCAGTTCCTAACCCAGCAAAGAGAGCTCCTGTCCAAGCTGTGGGCTGCCAGATTTTCCAGGAGTGTGCTGTGGGAGTGTGATGGGTTGACTTGGGAAGAAGACACTCAGAGGGAAGTTCTCTCTAAGGGAGCTTCCTCTGTGGGGGTTGGGACACCTTCAACAGCCAATGGGAGAAAGTTAGTTCGCTCTGTGAGCACACATTTTGAAGGAGGTAATCTGGAACTGAGGCTCTTTGTCTTTCCGGTGGCTGAGCAGGTGACACCAACCCGAGCTTCCCCCACCCATGCAGGGAGAGGCTCAGGAGGTCGCTTGGGCCCCGTTTGCAAACGAGGAGACCTGATGGCCAGGAGGAGGAGAGGCTCCTTGATAAGACCTTCACAGCTTCATCCTGCATGGGTCTGCTGCTCTGGTGGGGGGTGCCCAGCTCCTGTTGCTGGCTCAGAGCAGTTTCAGAAGGGCCAGGCCTGCCCAGCCCCCACACGGCCTGGGGGAGGCAGCCGGGCCCTGTCTGGGAGCAGGGGTGGCCATGAGCAGTGTGGGGCTGCAGCCCCAGAGAGGCTGATTGACACCTCAGCTGCCCCCCAGCACGGCCTGAGCCTGGCCCAACTCTTGTAGTTGTGTTAAACTTTAACTCTTTAGTGCTCAGATAAGATTTGCAAAACCTCCGGCCTTCCTTTGAATATGAAAGGGAATAAGAAGATTTCTGAAGTCAGTGAAGCAAGAGCTAAGTTTTTTAGATGGAAGGAGAATGAGGAGATGCTGTCAAGATGGCTGAAAATCCTTTTGTAAGATTGTAGGGATGAACTGATGCACTGAATATTCCTATAAACCATGGAGAAAGACATGGGGGGTTGGAGATGTTCTATTTGATGGATGATTTGACCAAAAAGCACCTGTGTTGAGAATCGAGGAAAGAAGAGGATCTCAGTTTTCTGAGGATGAAGCCTTAACAGAGAGAAAAGAGGTGAAGAGAACCTTTGCTGTGGAGTGTTTCATTCTTAAAAGTAATACCCCATGAGACAGACATGGGCCACATCTACAGGTTTGGGAAGGCTGTGGAGTTGGGAGGAGTGTCACGATTGCAGGTTCCTTGGGCAGATGCAAATCGTGAAACCACGAGAGGACTGTTTTCTTCCTTCTTATGGAAAAAGTCCCTACAGCTTCAACAAGAGGAGGCTTCTCTCTCCGGAAGTGAACTGAAAAAGACTAAGTTGGGAACTGACAGAAGTAGTTGTTGTATATTTGTTTTGTTGTTATGAAGGTTGGGAGAGGGAAGGAAGGAGTGGTCTGAAAAAAAATCTTATTCTGAATTTGTTTTTTCCCTCCTTTGTTGTGTAGCTAATAAATTTCTTTTTTTTATACTCTCTTAAGTTTTAGGCCTGCCTTGCTTTTTTACTCCTGGTTCTGTCTCACAACAGAAAAATGAGTATATTTAAATTGGCAAATCAAAACGAAGACATTATTTGGTACGTTGGCCGGGAAACAAAACCAAGACAGGGAGACAGTGTTGAAGGCCTTGCTGAAATCCAAATAGACAACATCCACAGGCTTTCCTGCATCCACCAGGCAGTGGATGGTCATAAAAGGAGATCAAGTTGGTCAAACACGACTTACCCCTCCTAAACCCATGCTGGCTGGGTGTGATACCCCGGCCATCCTGTAGATGCTGCATGATGACACTCAGTATAAATTGCTCCATTATCTTGCCAGGTACTGAGGTCAGGCTGACCAGTCTATAATTACTAGGATCCTCCTTCCCACCCTTTTTGTAATGGGTGTCATATTGGCCAGCTTCCAGTCATCTGGAACCTCACCAGTGAGCCAAGACTGTTGCTAAATGATGGAGAGTGGCTTTTCAAGCTCATCTGCCAGCTCCCTCATCATCCTGGAGTGGATCCCATCTGGTCCCATAGATTTGTGAATATCCAAGCATCTCAGAAGTTCTCTGACTGCCTCCTCTTGGACAATCCTGTTCCCTGGCACCATCAAGCAACCCAAGAGGACAGTTTTCCTGGGGACAAGCTGTCTTCCACTAAAGACTGAGGCAAAGAAGGTCTTAAACACTTCTGCCTTCTCCTTATCTGCAGTCACTAAGCTCCCTCTCTCATCCAGTAAAGAACAACGGTTGGTCTTACCCTTCCTTTTGCCATTAATATATTTGTAAAAACATTTTTATTATCCTTTACAGAAGTAGCCATTTTAAGTTCAAACTGAACTTTGACCTCCCTATTTTTTTTCTACACGCTCTAGCAGCCCCCTTAAATACTTCCTGAGAGACCTGACCCGCCTTCCAAAGATGCATCCTCCTTTTATTCCTAAGGTCCTTCAAGACCTCCTTGCCTAGCCAAGCTGGACGTTTACCTCGTCAACTTGTCTTTCGGCACACAGGGACAGTCTGTTCCTGTGCCCTCAAGACGTCTGTTTTGAAGCACTCCCACCTTTCTTGGACTCCTTTGTTTTTAAGGGCTGCTTCCCAAGGAAGTCTCTGAATAAATCTCCTAAGTAGGCCAAAGTCTGCCCTCTGGAAGTCCAATGTAAGTGCCCCTCCTGATTTCACCAAATATTGAGAACTCTACAATTTCATGATCACTCTGCCCCAAATGGCCTCCAACCACCACATCTCCCACCCGCCCATCTCTATTTGAAAACAACAGGTCTAACATAGTCCCTCCCCTGGTGGGCCCACCCACCAGCAGTGACAAAAAGTTGTCCTCCATACACTCTAAAAATTTCCTGGACTGCCTCTTTTCTGCTATATTAAGTTCCCAACAGATGTCTGGTAAGTTGAAGTCACCTATAAGAACAAGGGCTGATGATCCTGAAACAGTATCTAGCTGCTCATAGAATAAGTTGTTCACCTCTTCTCCCTGGTTGGGTGGATAACAGACTCCCAGTAGGATGTCAGCCCTGTTGGCCTTCCACTTAATTCTTACCCATAAGCATTCAACTCCATCTTCATTAGTTTCAATACCCATGGCATCAAAAGCCTCCCTAATATAAAAGGCCACCCTCCACCTCTTCTCCCTTTCCTGTCTCGTCTGAAGAGCTTGTAGCCATCCAGTGCAGTGCTCCTGCTATGTGAGTCATACCACCATGTTTCTGTGATGGCGACTACATCATAGCTTTGCTGTTGCACCATGGCCTCCAGATCCTCTTGTTTGTTACCCATGCTGCATGCATTGGTATACATGCACCTCAGCTGGGCTACTGATTTCACCCCTAGCTCAGGCTTACCACCCTTGGGCCTGCTTCCAGAGAGTACAGCTGTATCCCCCTCCCCCATCAGACCTAGTTTAAAGCCCTCTCAACAAGTCTCCCAGTTCGTGAGCTAAAACCCTTCTGCCCTTAACAGAGAGATGTATCTCATCTGGTTCCAGTAGAGCAGGTGCCGTAAAAGTTGCCCCATGATCAAATAATCTGAAATTTTGCCGATGACACCGACCCTTGAGCCACTTGTTAATGACGTGGGTTCTCCTATTTCTTTGATCATTTTTCTCTGCCACCAAGGGGACTGAGCAGAACACTACCTGTGCCGCTGTCCTATCAACCACTTGACCCAGTGTCTTAACGTCCCTTTTAATCACCTTGACACTCCTCTTTTCAATCTCATCACTGCCAGGCTAGAGTATTAATAGTGGGTAATAATCAGAGGGCTGAATCAGCCTAAGAAGTCTCTCAGTGATATTTCATACACCAGGGAGGCAGCAGACCTCCCTGTGGGATGGGTCCAGTCGATATATGGGGCTCTCTGTTCCCCTCAGAAGGGAATCACCCACTATGATTGCCCTTCTTTTCTTCTTGATGTTAGAGGTGGTAATCCTTCTTTTAGATGAGTCATAATTGGGAGGCTCACTGGGCAGATAATTTTCTTCTAAATCATCTGGCTGGCTCTCTAGATCAAGGGCCTCATACCTATTCTGTAGTGGCACCTGGCTAGGGGATGTGGGGTGGGAGGAATTTTTATTGTTACCTCCCCGAGCAGGGATGCATTTCCACTCCCCTTCATCTACCAGGTGCCCTTCTATTGCTTAAGAGTGAGAGGCATTTGAGTTCTCTGACTCTTTGTGGGCCTCCCTTGAAGATGTAAGGGCTGAACCCCACCAGTCTATTTCCCTTTTACTATCCCTGATACTCCTTAATCTTTCAACTTCCTCCCTAAGCTCAGCCACCAGTGAAAGGAGGTCATTCACCTGTTCACACCATAGGCAGGCCTCCTCCACAACACCCCCTGAAACCACTGATAAGCTCAAACACTCCAGGTAGGAATGGGTCTGTACAGACACATCCTTTTTGGAGGACTCCACTCAGTCACAGACCCTTGTACCAACCACAGATTTCGACCTAGTTAAAACCATTACTAGAAGAAAGCCCAAAATCAAGCAGCCAACAGAAACACCTCAAACAACACACAGCACACCTAACTAGCAAGAAGACCTGCAACCCTGCCTGCTTGCCCTGCCTGTGCGAACTGCTGTGCAAACTGCTGTGTCCACATCCCTGTTTGCCTGCTCCCCAGAGGCCTCTTATAATGAGTCACTCAGGAACAAAGGAAGCTCCACCTCCTCTTCCTGGGTGGCTCACAATGCCATGACATGAGCATGAAAGTGCTGATTCTTTGGAAGTTAAGTCAGAGGAAAGGTGATGCTATCTTGTACTTGTGCACATACTCTGGAAATGTATTGAGTTGATATATACATGAAATTAATGGTCGGCAGTATCCTAGCCATGTACATAAATATGACAGGACAATGGTTGCGCAAGTTGCTTCAAAATGTTACTGAAGGCTGCTGAGTTACTGAGGCTCTTTTGAGTTTGCTGACATTGTTCTTGTTTGCCTTTGTCCTTTTTGACAAGAAATTTCCAAGAATTTCTTGAATGAAGGAGTGATATGGCAAAGAAATTTTCATTTCAACCATTATTTGCAAACATTGGGAAAAAGTAATTTATGAGGTCTGTCCCGTTTCTGGGGAGGGCTTAGGCCTAATTCATTAAGTTTTATGAAGTTTTATTACTCATTGTCTAGGGAAAGAAGATAATTTGAGAAGATAAAATGACCTTGCATCAGAATCCTATTTCTAGTTTGCCAGCAGTGTAGAAGTTTCCCCAGGAATATAAATTTTAATCAGGTTTTGGTACCTTCAGATAGTCACATTTCTTACTAGAAAATCCTACCTTTCTACCCCAGCACAGGTCATCTCATTTCCACAGCAGTTCATAATAGTTAGGTCCTGTGTAGCAGTCAACAGTGGTCTCACTACTCTGGAAACAGCGGAATAGTATTTTCTGTGTAAGGATGTTGCACAGCCCTGACTGTCATTAACCAATTAGCCTTCACATTTTGTAGTGGGCTGATGCTTGCAAATCTTGTCCCAAACACCTGAATTTGTATAAATTTAGCATAATCAAATCCTGTGGTTACGTTTTTTCATACCCTAAGGTCTCATCTAGACCAGGAGGAATTTGCTGTTTTGCCTGTAGCAGAGAGAAACCTTGGCACAGTCTTTTAGTTCTGCCAAGCTATGCTGCATTTACAATGTAATTTTCTCTGGTTGATTATTTGTCTGTTCATAGCAAATTATTTATAGAGTTAGTTCTCTTTCCTTGAAAGAACTGCAGCTGACTGTGCTAGTCAAATCTTCCTGTATTTGGTCTTAATGGTTGTATAACAGCCATAGCAGATAAGTGACAAAACATTGAAAATTGGCCTTGTTTCTTTTTAGGCATCAGAGACATGTTTATTGACATCTGCATTAATAACAGTGCTGTGCCAGAAATCCTTTAAAACAGTTGCATGCCACAGAAAATGCTGAAATTCAAAATTAAAGGCACCCCTCCTATTTTAGCTGTATTTTACAAAGTTAATAAAACAAGATAAGAAAAAATAATTTTGAATTACTTTTAAAATATTGTTGTTTCTTTGCTGTGTTTGGATTCCATTGGGTGGGACAGTTATGGAAGAGTTCAAACCATTTCTAATTTCTGGCAAAGATTAAATATTTCTTATTTCTCCTCTCAGCTGTATATTGCCTCTTGTATGGATACCAAAATACACTCATCAATGTCATCAAGTGGCTTGATGTACTGCACAAATAATTCATTCCTCCATATTTTACACCCGTGTTTTTATGCTGCCTTTTCTCTCACCTTTGCTGTATTTTCCTGTTTTTCTCTAGGTCAATGGGAAGGACCTCTCCAAGGCCACTCATGAAGAAGCAGTGGAAGCTTTCCGCAATGCCAAGGAACCCATTGTAGTTCAGGTCTTACGACGAGCCCCAGCTACCAAAGCTCACAGCAGCTCTCAGGATGTTCAGCTTATGGATGCCAGCACTCAGACTGACATCACCTTTGAACATATTATGGCTCTGGCCAAGCTAAGGCCGTCCACACCACCAGTTCCTGATATCTGCCCTTTTCTACTTTCAGATAGGTATGGTTTATCTTTTTCTGCTGTTTACCTGTGGGATTGAGGCATTGCAGTGCTGATCTTCTAGCCTTCTCCTGAAAAAGTCTCAGGAACACTTCAAATAAATAATAAATGTTGTTGATAACCACTATGCCATTCAGGCTTCAGTGGCAGCTTTCCTAAACTCTGCTTGTAGATTAGGGCTACAGGAAGGAATATCAGACATGTTTACTTTGTGTTTATGTGTCCGTTTTTGCCCTAGTCAAGAAGAAAAACACTTCTGTGACCCAAAGTACCAAAAAGGCTTCTTCAGACCTAAAAAAAGCTTCTCTTGTTTTCAGGTCTTCCAAATTTTTTACAAAAAAATAATCAAGGAAACAAGTGATTTAATATAAAGGTCCCCTTATCAAAAGCAAAACAATTCCAAAAATATTGAAATCAAAAATACCATTTCATCAGTCACATGGCAAAATTTATGAATTAAATTATCTCTCTTTGGAACTGAATTGGATGCAAACACCAGCAGGTGGTGCTTATACATAAGTAGGGTACAGGTTTCTTCTTTTTTTGACTCTGCTTCATATATAATATCATGTAGTGGGTGACCCCAGGTGACCCTACAGACCCTCTGTAGCCTGCAAAACTACAGTAGTCCTAGAGCTTTTCCGCTGATCTTCTGGCATGTTGTGTGTCTCTGCAGAATTGATGCTAATGCACTCTTGACTTTGATGGAGGTACATTTTTAGAAGTTCTAGGTTAGATGGATTGGGCTTACTGCTGACTGCTGCACAGCAAGGAACGGGATACATGTATTTCTGAGTTTTTACTGGGTATTTCTAAACTGTGGGCTACTGTGATTGAAGTTCCTGTGCCCTCAGCATGGGGAAGAGTTTTCAGCCTCTGGTAAGATAGATCCACACTGGGTACTGCATGACTGGGATCCAGCCTTGGGTCTAAAGATGTTGTAAAGACTTAATTCTTTGTGTTCCAAGCCCGTTTGTTTGACTGACATTTCTAACTGTGCAGTTGCTCAAGTGCAGTTCACTATGTTCTTACCACTTTAACACAAGAGGATTATGCAAGTTATTTTATGCAAAGTCTTGAAGAGTTTGTGAGCCTGATATGGCCTGTAGATTGTTCAAGACTGTGACCAGATAATTAGTGAGTTGCCATGACACAGCATCTGAATCTCGAGTTACATGTCTTTGTGAGTGTAAAGAATCCAAAAATGTCACAGTGAAGCAATTTGGCCCAAAGCAAACCCTTTTAAGAAATCACCCTGTGTGAATCTGCCTAAAGATGAATGCAGCAAAATGAACTCAGCCGAAGCATGAGCTTTTGCAAAGAAAACAGCCTGTGCTGCTTTTTGGTACTGTTCCTTTCAGGCTGTCAGACCATTCAGAGCAGCACTCCTGAGATGAGAAAACTATGAAGTGAGGCTGGGTTGGCAGTGGGGTGGGAGAAGTGACAGGGTGGGGGGGTGAGGTGGGCTTATCACCCTTTAATTTAAAAATCCCATAATGTCTTATCTACTGTTATTGTACTGCTTTGTTCCATATAGCTGCCATTCTCTTCATCCAGTGGAGCATGAATTCTATGAAGGTAATGAGTATCTTTCCAGCCTGCCTGCTGATGCAGATAGAGCAGAGGACTTTGAGTATGAGGTAAGATCATGGGCACACTTCGCCCTCTCTTTCTGTTATTACAGATATGGCATTTACACAGCTGATAGCAGGCTCCTCTGAGAAAAAGAAGACTGGGAATGCTTTTTAAAAATCATCACAGAAGGCAGTTTTGTGTTATACTTGTGTGATGTCACAGGATTTAATGGGGTTAGGCTAAAGATGTGAAATTTGAAAGCAAAATTCTGCAGTGGGTAACTACATACAAGTCTAGGAGGCTTGTTATGCATGTTCTGACTTTGTGCAGTGGAGACTGCAACCCAAATGCTTCTCTTAGTAGATTTAGCACTTTAAAGCAGACTTTTCCACAATTACAAACAATTACTGAAAGCTTAATTGCTTTCCCCCTCCTGCCTCTAATTTTAAGAATCAATTGTCCTTGTATTTCATGCCTTAGAAATAAGTCTTCTAGATTTTCGGGTATGTGCTTGAGTGTTAGTAAGATCACGCTTCAAATTGGAAAATGAATATAGTTTTTATTGCTTGCTCTTCCATATTTGACATTGTAAGTATTGCAATTATAAGAGACTGTGCTCTGTACCACAAATCTCCCTTTGCTGCTAATGTATTGTACTGTCTGGTGACAAGGGTGGATGTGTTTCTGAGTCACTGGAAAATCATTATGTGAAGCTTCCCAAAATGATAACATGTGATTAGTGATGTTGCTCTTCATTAGATTTTCATTTCAATATCTAAATAGTCTACTTGTCAGTCAGTCATTAGCTTTTCATGTTTTCCACTGTCATCTGGTAACAAAATATTTATAGGGAGAGGCATAAGAAGCAGATGGTTCTTTTTATTATTAAACAGTGCTGAGTCTTTTCGTAAGTTCAAGTTACTGTATTTTAAATAAGAATTATTATAAATAATTAAAAATCTTTAGTACAAGATTAAAAACATCCTATCCTCCTGTTTGTTCTACCTTAAGAAATCTTTTTAAAGGTTTCATATAACTGGATGGCATTTGGAAGTTAAATGACAGGTGAAAGCTTTGGCAAATATGCAGTGAGTTCACTTTTATTGTGTCTTTAGCATCTAAGACACTCAACTGCAAGTTCAGCCCATTACTCTTCTAGCAGAGAGGGGAATCTGAAAAATCAAATAACGTCTACTTAGTGAATCTCATCAGAACAAGCAAACTTTTATTTGAACTCCTCAAAAAATCATTGCTAGGGATAAGTGAAATGATTATTTCTTCCCAGTTGGATTTTGGTGTGGTATCTCACAGCATAAGAGTCTTAGACCTTAAGTTTTATTTTACTCCCCCTGTGTAATATAATATTAAATTTCTCTGTCAAGTGTGTTTGTTCATGATACTTACTCCTGAAATGAAATAGAAACTATTTTTTTCTGGTAATAGTTAAAATAATTAATGTAAGCATCTAGAAAGATTTTTTTTTTAAATGGTAAAATATAAATAATTTTCACCATTTAATAAGAACATCAGTGACAATTTTAAAGGGTCTCCCTAGTGGAATCAAGTCCTCTTTGTGGCTATTATTTATCCCTAATAATGACTGGCATAAATGCTGTGACAACAGTAAGTGTTTGGGCAGCTTCTCAGCTGCCTGTATTCTCTGGTAGTCACAACATCATAGTCATTAATTCGCTGTCAGCTGTGATTCAGTTGCCCAAGGCATATTCACTGAGTGACTGAAATCAAGTGTTTCATGTGAAATTTAAATGGGGAAGAAACTGTCTAGACTCCTTTGAGAAGAGTGTTTTCTACTAAATATATGTTTTTAGGAGGAACAAGAACATCTCATAGCCTTTAATTAGCAGAGCTCTAAACATGAAAGACATTTCCAAAATTTAATCCCATATGGCAATATTATGGTTTAGGTTACTCACTGGTTGTATTATCTGCTATTTCAGGTCCTTGTAAGACATTATTAAGCTTTCTTGCCATACCCTGTGATCTAGAAAAACTGGGAGCATTTTCCTCAGAGTTATATATCTCCATCCCAAAAAAGAGTCTCAGAGTCAAAAGGGACTCCCCAGCTCCAGGGGGTGGAGTAGAGGCTATTCTCTAATGTTGTCATGGTGTCTACAACAGTATTACCTTAGGTGTACTCTGCTGTGGCCACTCAGTTCCTCAGCAGAGGGACTTGCCCTGATGTATTCTGGCCTCTCAATTATGCCAGTATTACTTACTGTGAAATAGATGTGGGAACTAATCCAATTTTTAAAAAATATATAATTTTAGAAGTGTTGCTGCCTGATCAAATTTCCTCTGCTGTGGCAGCAGCAACAGTGAAGGAAAAAAAAATGCTCAAATATTTGGGAAGACAAAAATTGACAAAATATGAACAAAAATTAACACTGTCTATCTGATGCCAAAAGAATTTTTGCTTTTATATATTCTTCATATATTTGTAGCTCTAAGGACTATAGTTATATAGCTCCTAGCTAACTCTAGCATTTTTCCTACCCTGATAGAGAGAAAGACAAAACAAATTCCAAAGACCCTAACCTAGTCTTACTTCTTCTGGGACCAAGGATGAGCTACTCTCCCAAGACAGTTTCCTATAAACAACTAGAAGAAGGGGGCTCCAGAAGAGGTTGAACCAAGTGGGTGAATTATCTCATCACCTGTGCTTCTAACTGGGGATTCTTAGCAATATGCTAAATTTCTAAACTTAGAAAACTGTATTCACCCTATGTGATGTGGGCATTTTTCCTCACTTTCCTCTGGGGACCTCCAATTAAAGACCAGCTTTTATATTACTTCCTCTATTAATATTGTCTCAAAAGTGTGATGTTTGCTCCTAGATTTTTAACTCATCATAGCCATCATCTAAGGGTGAAAGCAGCATGGGAAAGGGTGCAGAAGCCCTTCTCATGCCACTCCTCAGTCTGCAGGCTGGGTAGAAGAATCACAGAGTGTTCTCTATCTCACCCTGATTGATATTTCCTGTGTTTAGGAGAAAGAGGTTTATCATTAATACTGTGCTATATTTAGAAGGAGGATTTTATCAGTGGTCTTTGATTTTATCATTGTTTTTTGATTTGTAACAACTTTCTGGTTGAACTTTAGCTAATCACACACAGCAAAAAACTTGTCTGGTGTCAAGGGCACAGTTCCATTTCCAAAATGCACATTAGCTTTCCCATTGTACAAAAAGATGGAGATAAGTAGCTCACAGGTCTCCATAGCAAACACAAAATTTTTAAAATGGATTAAAAACCAAACCTGGAAATTTTAGAAAGGAATTGAAACAAGATATGAGCAGAAAAAGAACTAGAAAAACACCTCATTATTTCCAAGAAATGGCTTGTAAATGAAGAGTGCATCGGTTCTGAGACACAAACACAAAATATGCAGCCAAATTAGGAAGTTAGAAAGTAAGATGACTAGCAAATGGGGTGCTGGAAACAAAAATGTTTTCCAAGAAAGGGTATATCCTGAAAAATTCTGATCACTTTGATTCTTGCTTACAAATATATGCTAGTATTTAAGTACCTGAGTTACCACCATAAGAGACCAAAGGAGGATCATATATGACAGCCAGCACTGAGGATATGGACTTACACTTGCAGTGGTAGGATTAGACACTCATAAGATCCTTCTACTCCAGTTGTAAGCTAGAGAAGCCCAGTGGGCTGTGATCAAATTGTCACAATGCAATGAACTCAAGTATAAGCCAATTGTCTTGGAAGGATGCACTCCCAGGGAGGCTCACTAGGCTCCATACAGTACCATACTTTAAACAAATGGCTGGGAAGATGATGAAGCTGGGGGATTTTAATTTGCTAACTTGGGCATCCTTATGATTCTACTGTAAAAATTATCCTAAAAGAAATCTGAATTGCTGATAGATATTAAGATGAAGGCAGAGCCAGCATCAGTCAGTGCTGGCAGAAAGGCATCAAAAGATTTGCAATTCTTGCATAGCCAAATACTCATGGGGACTTTTAAGAAGCAGGAATGGACTGATCTGTAAGTGCTCCATTGGACTTGCAGTCAATATCACTGAAAGAGAGCCAGAGATATTCAGGACAAACCCACCCAGCCTGACCATGAGTGGCTTTCTGCGGCTGGAATTATATCAAGTGAGTTTAGATTATATGTCACACTTGTTGGTACCAATGAGGTGAAATGACTAAAAGCATCACAGTCCCCAGTAAATCTGTGTTAAACATTGCTCTAAAATTTGGCCTTGTAAGAAGAATAGAGGATTCTTGTGCTAGGGAGGAGTAAATAAGCTAATGGTGCACACTTACTTAAAAACATTTCTGAACCTACTATGCATAAGAGAGAAACTTTGTGTACTTGGTTTGGGACATTAATAGTAATACAGAAATTAAGGGGACAGAGTCATTTAAATGGTGGGACAGTTAAAAATGGGTAGAAAAAAAGATAACCAACAAAGACTGTTGTAAAGACAGAGCTGGTCAAAAGAAAGTATCACTGAAGTCTGGTCCAACATATTCAGTCTAATGAGACAAGAAAATAAGATGTTACAAGCGGGCACAACCTGGTATTGTTTAATTAACAGGTCTTTATCCAAGGGCAGAGACCTTCATACCATGTATGTACTGGAGTAGCTTTTGAGTAAAAGCAGAATGGGAGGTGATTGCTTTCTTCTTTTAAAACTTCATCTATCTCAGACAGGAAAAGATTCTCATTTCCAGCTGAATGCTTCTTCTAAACAGCAAAAGCAGACATCCTTGGAAAGGAATAGCAGTGGGTTGCATTATCTGTTGTTGTATGTATGAGGAAGACTAGACTTAAATTTGCTGTCAACATTGAGAGGTTGTTTTTTGGAGGAAGGTTGGATGTTAATCAATGTGGATGCACAAAGGAAACCAGAATAATTGCCTAAAAGACTTCCCAGCTCTGATTACTCTCATTTTTAGGCACAAGTGATTGTTTCAGCTTTCAGGAGCCTGAGAAATTATATCAACAGTCCATCATATCAGGAGGGAAACATTTCAGAGTGAAAAAGGCAGAATGACAGCCATTGTGTTAGCCCACCTGTATCTGATGACTTTAGTTCTAATGCACACCAATGCTAGTCCTGATAGATTGGGACAGTTTTAAGACCAGTACCTCTGAAAAGTTGCTTAGGATAGAGTTGACCCTTTATGAAATTATGAGATATTCTGATGCTCTTCACTTAAAACCATTGAGCAGCTTTATGTTACTTTTCTGCTCAGAAAGTTTGTGCATGTCAGTAAATGTACAGACAGCCACATTAATCATGTGTTGGTAATATCTTTTTGTGGTCATGTTTTATGGAGCCTTTTGTGTCCAGGCAATGAAAGGAAGGAGGAAAGACCAGCCACGAGAGACATGATATTTTGAGAAAAAGCCATGTGAGATTTTTCCCACTTGGAGCATGAGCTAGAAACTACACACATGCTATATGGATTCTTCCTGTGCTATAGAAAATAGGACTTCTGGAAATTAGAATATTCATATGCAAGTTGCTTTACTGCATCATCCTCATCCTCCTCCTAAGCATAGTGCTCTGATGCTTGGTTAATACTTCAGGGCAAAAATTATTACTCTTAAGATCATGTTCTGATTTGTAGACCCAAAGGACAGATTTTTCCATCAGAATAAGGAAATAAATGTGTGTGTATGCATGTTGAATGCAAATACTAATTTATGGTTTTGCACAGTCATTCATTTAAATGTTTCGTTAAGTATTTGCACTCATAAGTCTGTTAACTGTAAATTTAGATTAGTCTGTCAAGTTTACTGTAGGCCTGATCCAAACCTGCTGAAATTCCTAAGGTTTCCTATTGACCTCAGCATTTCTGGATCAGATGCTGTCAGCTGTTTTCACAAACAACTAAAAATTGGCCTTGAAGAGAGATAAGCTAGAAACCTTTTGGAATTGGCCTTGAGCAAGTCTTTGTGTAGACATCTTTTCGGTGGACACTTAAAAGTTGCATAGGGGAATTTTTTACCACGCTCTTCTTGTTTCTTCTACTGTATTTGCATACTGCAGTAGATATACTGCAACTGTAACCCACTGGTTCCCTGTTCCAGTAATACTCATCCCATTGTGATGAGGGAAGGTATTTCAGGAGCAAATTCAAATTTACCAGTTCTGTGACATTACACTTCTGAAGTGATAGATTTTTATTGGCATTTTTTCCTAAGAAATAAAGAAGGAGTAATTTCAGATTAGAAGTCTGGGTGAGGCTGTTTATCTGAATAAAGTTACTTGAACACCTGTAAGTATTTATGGGTTGAGGCTCTCATGGGCCACTGAAGAGTGGTCTCAGTGACATTCTGAACAGCCCACCATTGCTGTAATAGTCCAGGAGAGGCCTGCCTGGTGAATTCTTATTTAAGACCTTTTCAACACATAGATTACTTGACCAATTAAACAAACAGGTCTGTCTATCTTGTAAACACATATTTAGGGCCTTTTTAACACAAGGATTACTCAGCTGATGGCCTGTAACAGCTCCCTCCAGAGCTCTCATAGTCTGCAAACACCTCTGTGTGAGCATTACAGGAGCTTGCTGCAACACAACTGGAACTCCTCCTCGAACTGAACAAACAATTTTTATGGAAACATTCTGTGCACACACTGCCAGCACTGCTGATTGCTGCTGTCAGGCACTTTTGTTTTGTTACTTGATGAGTGTTTCTGCACAATGAAGCTAGCTATCAGGTTGTGCTTGATTTTTTTTACTTGTTTGTATTTCCTGCTGTGATTGGAGTCTTTATATTTTACCCTGAACTTCTTAAAATTTGAGATAAATCACAAAATGAATCTCTAGGAAATAAAAGGCAGTTTTTGAATTGAGCAACCACCAGATGTAATTTAAAAGAGAAGGCTTCAAGAAATATGGATCCTTATAGAGATGTGGGGGTTGTAGTTTAGAAGAGCTGAAATGGTGGACAAGGTTGTATCTTTCTATTGTCATCAGACCTGAGTGGTATGGTAGGAGAAATAGGAACAAACTTGCTGTGTTGTAGATTTTCAATGGAAAAAGCAGATGCTTCTCATCACATGCTTTACCTTATGGTGCTGCTGCTGTGGTGAAGGGACTGAACTGACAGCTCAAAGTGGGCTTCAATAATTTGGGACTTCATTGTAGAATCATGGAATATTTTGGATTGGAAGCAACCTTAAAGATAATCTAGTTCCAACCCTGCCATTGGCAGGGACACCTCACACTTGATCAGGTTGTTCAAAGCCTCATCCAGCATGGCCTTGAACACTGCCAGGGATGGAGCATCCTCAGTTTCTCTGGGTGCCTCACCACCCTCATAGTAAAGAACTTGTTCCTAATATCTAATTTAAATGTGCCCTCTTTTGTTTTAAAAACCCTTACTCACCCCTTGTCCTATCATGACATGCTCATGTATGAAGTCCCTCTCCACCTCTCTTGTAGCCCCTCTTAGGTGCTGGAAGGCTGCTCTAAGTTATTCCAGAAGCTTTCTCTTTTCCAGACTGAACAACCCCAACTGTCTCAGTCTGTTTTCATACGAGAGAGATTTGGTACACTATGTTTATTTTCTGACCATTGATTCAGACCTAGCAGTTATGGCTGAATCATGGTTGCCCCGTGGTATAGAAACATTTACTGACACCATTATTCTGATTTCTTGGTGGGAATTCTTAACATTATCTAGTATCTGCTGTTCAGAAGTATCATGAAGGAAGTGAACATGTGTATGCCTGTAGTTTGTGGTCTTCATTGCTTAGGAGAGTCTGGTTTGTGGGCACTTGGGGTGATTGGCCATTTTTTTCCCCCATTCCACCAGTCCTATCATAAATATAAAGACAAAAAATTGACTGTGTTTTAAAGCTCTCTTGTGAGGAATTCTCCTAGATTTGTAAATAGATTATTACAGTTGCTTTAGTTGGACCTGAGGAAGCACTAGAATGATCAGGGCTTCTAAAACCTTTCCTTGTGATTTCTTCCTTTTAACTCAAAAGACTTCTGAGTGGCAAACGCCTGGCCTGTGACCCAGCTGGCTGCAACTATTGACTAAAAATGGAAAAGGTCACAGTTGAAAGAGGAAAGGGGCACTGCAATATTTTTTGCTTTATTTCTTTGAGTAACACTGGATAGTAATTAAAAGAAGACTGAGCATGCATTTGGCATAAAACAGCATAAGATTATATATTTTCACTGGCATTTTTATTTTTAAAAAACCAGTGAATTTACCTCAGTATAATTTACCCATAGACAATAATAAACATGGAATTTCTCCCTAACTGTGGCCAATTGTACTGTGTAAATGAGTAAAGGATTGATAAAAGGAGCAGCCCTTTTCTTTCAGTTTTTAATTTGTCTTTTAAGTATTGAAGTCACTTTTCAAGTATAAATAAATTAAACAAAACCATTCTATTGAGGCTCTTCAGAGTTATGATGTCCTGTATTGCTACATGAATTCACAAGCAGGTGAACTAAGGACAGTTGTATTGAGAGATTTGCCAAGTCAATCAGTGGCAGTACTGCCAGTAAAAGCCAGAAGCCTTTAATTGTAATGCATCTCTTTTTTGGCCATTAAATCACTCTTCTTCCTTGCTAGTCATTGGGTCATTTAGATAGAAGGCAATGTCAGGGTAATTTTTGCCACAGTTGTTCACTGATTTTGGGTGTATTGATGTATACCATCACAAAATCCTGACATTCGAAGTGAATGAAGTTGCTGTCATCTCACCTCTCCTAAATAACGAATATACCAATTTAGGAATTTGAGTTGTGTCCACAACTGCAGAGGATCATGATGGAACGGGGAGAAAAAGAAACAAAAATGGCATGGACAAATTTATCAAGGTTATTACCATTTATTGGGTTTTAAAACAGGAGAAAAATATATCAAGTCAGTTATATTTGTTCTGTTTCATGATTTCATAAAACAAGCACAGGGTTACTCTTTACTTCATCTGGAAGCTAATAAGAATTCTTACTTGTTGTCAGAGCTTATGTTTTTCCAAGAAAATGAAGAAAAGTGACTTTAGTTCAGCAACACTATTGCTGGGCAACATTAAAACATATGGAATGTGCTTTTCAGTCAGTGAAGGAAGGGGAAGGTGCTGGCAATATTTTAATATTTATGGAAATCTGTGGATTATAAATCTTCTGTTTTAGAGAAATTCTTTGTTTAGACAGTTCTTACATTATTATCCCACATACTTCCATATATGCTTTACAGTCAAAATGTTTCTAAGGGTTTTATTAATGCTATTTTTCATATGCCTTCTACTTGAATGTTCATGTAATCTGTCTTGGAAACATGAAATCTAGCTATACAGACAAAAGATGGGAGGCAATAATTTATTTTACATAAAGTAGCATAAGTCATGTTAACCAATTTATTATAATGTTGCTATTTTAAAGCTTAGTATCCTAGGAAATCCTAGAGCACATGAGGCATGGGCTGAATCCCCCTAGCAAGAGGGAACCTTTTACAATAAACTGGACTTAAAACAAGGTTTCAGTATTATGCATGCTGGGCCTTCAGAGGAGATATCACAAAAAAAAAAAGCAGGAGAGGCCTTTTCTCTGGGAGTTTTCTTTTTTTATTTAATGAGGGATCTCTTCAAAGAGAATGTGATAGTCATTCCTAGGGGGCATGGTTTGGTGAGCAGGAATACAGGTGAAACTGTATTGAGCATCAAAAAGCAGAAGATGAGTTTGCTTTGTACTTCATCTCATGATTTTATCAATCTGTACAAGTATGTGTTTAGGGGTAGAGGGCATTCTGTGTGCAACAGAAGTCTGAACAGCTGAAACTCAGCATGGATATGGTGCCCACAGACCTCATTTTCGTGCCAGGAAAATCAAAATGTGTTTTGAAAGTAATTTCCTATTGCTTCATGGATTTGATTTATAGGGACATGTATGTGACTAAAATTTGCATATTTTAACTATACATATTTTAATATGTGTGTACCTCAAGGTAAACAAGAGCATGGATGGGATGGAATTTTAATAGTCCTTTCTAAGAATTTCTAAGTTCAGCTTTAAAATTAGCTTTTTCATAGTATTTTGCCTTTACTGCATCTGAAAGACATAAACTGGATTACAGGAAGGTATATTTCTCACAGATGTAATTGAAAAACTACATTTTCAACTTGATTTCTATTAATATCCCAAAACGACCTTCACACAGTTGTAGATCTAGGCTGTCTAAATACATGGAGTTGTATCTGGGTAAGAGTTTGAATCTACAGCTTTATGTTTCACTGTCCAGATAAATGCTTGCTGCAGCAGATGTTGGCACATCTGTTATGCCTCCCCATTTCAGTTGGCTGCCTGGGTGTTTAGAAAGTGCTGATGAGGCAGATAAATCTTCTGACACATTTCAGGCCCAAAACAGGCAGGCAGAAGTAACAATGATGGTTATAGAGCCAAGTACTCAGCAGTAACATTTTGAAATACAGCAAATATAAAGTATGATTTTACCGGTGGCAGGTGAAATTTATTGTATTGTATTGTTTTAATTTTTATTTCATTTATTGTACTGTGAAAGCTAATTATTCTAAGTGATTTTCAGCTAATCTGACCTGCAGCTATGATGCCCCTTTAATCTCTGAACTTTGTATATCTAAGTTATATTGTCTAGAAAAAGGTGCTTGCTATAGTTTAGAAAAAACTGTAAGCTATTAAGAGGTTCTCTATTAAACTTAAGAGAATTGGGAACCAGAAACAGCTGAGGTACATGTGGTTTTTTGAAGGAGAATAGTTATCATCCGGGGATCTGAACTTTCTGGCCTTATCAGAATTCTTACTTTCAACAGGTTTTATTCTACCCAATGAAGCATGTCAGATTTGAATGTTTGTATACCATTAGGGCCTGGAAAACTCCAGAATATCAAAGAGAACATTCATGGACAGAGAAGTATATATCTGACAGTCTCAAGTGTGGAGACTGGTTTCTAAGTACACAGAGCTTTTGCAGATCTTGGATCCCTTCCAGACCTTAATCTCCAAAGCAACGAG
Source organism: Sturnus vulgaris (assembly GCF_052056855.1). Taxonomy (NCBI): domain Eukaryota; kingdom Metazoa; phylum Chordata; class Aves; order Passeriformes; family Sturnidae; genus Sturnus; species Sturnus vulgaris. The sequence continues at coordinate 41,068,776 of NC_142247.1, forward strand.
TTGTAAACAGAAATTTAGAATTCACTGTAAAGATTTTAGCACTGATGTCATGTGCTCGTTGTCTCATTGCCTTCAGTAGACATTAGCACTAAATTTTCCAAGTGGCTTTCAGTTACCCTTATTTAAGGCAAATCCAAAAATTGCAATGAGCCAGTTGTAGAGGAGCAAAGAAATGGATGCTGATTATGCCGCTGATATAGTTATAGTTGGTTATATTTTGCAGTATACAGTCTACAACTTTTCAGGGCAACTCTTCCAGTCTTTGACTACCCCCATAGTAAGAAGCACCTCCCTAAATATCTAATTGGGATTTCTTGAGTAGCAACTGATGTCTGTTGTCTCATGTGGTTGTCACAATGCACCTCAAAGAAGAGTCTGCTTCTGATTTCTCTGGACTCTTTCATTTGATACCTGAAGGAAGTAATAATATCTCCTTATTGAGAGGGTGAATTCTCTTCAAAAGGCTAACCAAAAGCTTTTCTCCCAGCTTTCCATTTTTGGAGATGTACTTCAGCCCTGTGGTTAGTTAATGGAGTTCGAGCCAGACATGGAGTACTGTATTCCTACCTGATAACCAAGAGAAGGTCCATTATAACATTTTATGTCAGAACCATTTCCATTGGAAACAGATGGAGATGTAAATTCTGGAAAGCTCCAGAAGGAAAAAAAAAACCTTGGACTGGTTAAGTTTATGGGTTTGTTCTCCCCACCCTCAAGGATACAGTTTGGTGTGCTCACATGCACTGCACCATAGAATAGTTACTACTCCATTTTAACATAAGGTTCCGTTTCTGCCTCATCTATGCTATCCCCACTCACTTCGTTTAGTGAGAAGAAAGTGACAATGTAGGATCTAAGATTAGTGAAAAAGAAGCACTTCAATGCATATTATCAGTTTGCTAATTATACTCTAACTTCCTATCCTTGCAAATTCACATCTCTATTGAGGGAAAGGCCAATAGCAAGGACCAAAGTTGACTGCTGAAAAATACCACATATAAGCATTTCATCATGGATCTCTCTGCTCAAAAAAAAAGTATTCATGGTTTTCCCAGATATACAATATACCAGAAGGGGTGTTGGGTCTCAAGCAGGAGAAAATATATATGCATACAGAGCATGGGAAAATATAGGTATGTAGTTAAATGTCTCTAATAAATTAGCATTCATACTGCACCATGGGAAAAGAACAGAAATAAAGAGGACAAATAGGAAGATGGAAGAAACAGGAAGAAAAGCAGGACCATAGCTTGTTTGAAGGAAGACAGTGAATATTTTACTTTCCAGTAAGTGTGATCATCCAGACAATAGGGAAAAATTATTTTTTTAATAGGATTTAGAGTATTTCGGATTTAATATTTCTCATAAGGGTTTATTTTTTTGATTTATCATTTTGACAGGAATCTGGTATCATGCACACTACCTAAGCTTCAAGAGAAGGTTTGTGACTTCTTGGAGGATACACTGTCAGCTGTTGAGCCTTCAGCAGCCAGGAAGCCTGTAATTTGTGAAGGGTTTTTTTTTCTTCTTTGACTTCTGTATGACATACACTCACTCTAAAGTCCACTATGTGTCTTAAAGCTAAAATATTCTTAAAATGCAAGTCAGACAGGCCACACAAGGTCAGCCAGTCCCATAAAATTAAAAATGTTTATCTCATCCTCATATACTTAGACCCTTCCTCCCACTGCAACACTGAATTTGTTCATAGTACAGGCTTCTCATATTTGTAGTCCAGCTCCAACCAGTTGCCCCATCTGCTCCATGACTGCTGTCTGCCCCCTGCCCTCATCCGAAGGGAGTCTCAGCAGACACCAGGGTGTCTTCCTCCTCCCACTCATTGCCAACAGGCTGTTACTGATCATCACACATCAGATTGCTAAATACTCACTGGCAGGCCTACCATGCCTTAATTTTCTCCATTGTTTGATTTTTTTCACAAAGAAGTGTAATGCACAACAAAATTTTCACTCTAGAGCTTCAGGGTGAGAGTGAATTCCCACATCCATTGGAGCTTCTTTATTACCAAAGGATTCAGCAGCTACAGGGCCAAATTCTGCTCCCCTAGTTGCATGATGATATTTAATTAATTGGTGCCTATATGTCAGCATGTTAATTCTGGGGGTTTCTGCTGTTTTTTTCCCTTTTTCCTTTCTTTTTGTTTGTTTTCTAATACTGGTGTCGTTGTCTACAGCATCCATCCTAGAGCATTCTTTTTCTGAACACAAAACAGCATGTGGCTCTAAGGGTAACTATAAAGCAGGGATCAGTAGAAAAGTGATTTTGTTTTTAAGTATTTCTCATACTACATTGGGTTTGGATTATGCATTTGAAAAATGCTTGCTGATATTTCTACTTTCTGCTTTGATGTAAACAAATCTTATGTCAGTGATTCTTAAATCTAAATCAGACTTTAAAAAATGAGGATTATATGAGATTTCAGCCTATAAGGTAAAGCCCCTACCCCTTGGACTGAGCATTGTTTTTCCCCACCATGTGGAACAGAGATAACCCTCTGTTTCTTTGTGGTAAGCTACCAACCAAATCCATTCTGGCAAATCTGACACCCAATGTGATTTGTCCTTTTCGATGCTGTTTATGAGAAGTCAGGACAGTCGTCTGTCAAAATTGATAAGTGAGAAGACACTGGGGAATGCAATTTTATTTGTAACAGCACAGCTGCCAGCAGTTCCAGCTTGTTTACATCTAGGCTGGCTCTGTCTTGCTCCATAGCTTTTCTATTTCCATCCAAATAGCCCCCAAGTACATTGTGGATGTGCCGGTCTGTGTGAAATCGGGATAACAGAACATACTGGGACTGTTAGAAAGAGGAAAAAATAATGTATTTCTTTAGGTTATTTTCACAACTTGAGAATGACAGTCATTTTAGAAGTGAAACCCTAAACTCTACCAAATCTCCATAGACATTTACAGAATGGGTTCTAATACTGATCTATAATGTGCTAAAATCCTGCAGTGTTTGTAGCTTTCCATGGTGAAGATACCAGAGGAGTTAAGAGCTTTGCTTTTCTGATAGAAGCATTGTTTTTCTGGTGAAAGTGGCAAGTGTTTGTAAATTAAATCCCCTGCAAGCTTTTAAATACAAGTTTATTCATTGTGAAAAGAATGCAATAGGACCCTGCAGTGGCCTGTGAAGGGGAGGGCTGTTTAATTGCACTCTGTTTCACACTGAATACTTCTGGAACATAGCCTACAATTAGCCTGTGTTACAAAGACATTAATGAATTTCCTGGAAAATCCCCTTGACAGGGGAGCATAACTCTTGATGGTGTTAGCATAGTTCTGAGGTCTAGGATGCCTTTGTTTGCCTGCAGTATTACCTGCCTTCTCTCTGGAAGCCTCAGAATCTCAGGCGGTTTTGATCTTTTTTTATTGGCATGCTTAAGAAAGCTGCAGTGATAGGCATTTCCTCTATACAGGCTCTCCTGTGAGCTGTTTCTTTACAGTAGCTCACCCTAAACACTCTGTCACGGAGGTAAAGTGAGAAAATGGGTTTATGTTAGACTGATCTATCTAATGACAGAAGCGCTTTTCTAGAAACTGAAAATTCTTGTTTCCCTTTGCCATTTCTTTTTTGCAGTTATAAATAAATAGGTAGTCTATATGGTTTGTAATTAAAAGTTGGTAAAGTCCAGAGATAGCTGTAAATGTCATTCCTCTGATTCTGTGAATTGTCGGGTGATCTGACATTTTCATTTTCTCATTATAAGCATATACCCAGTCACTGTGTTTTCAAGAATTGTAATCATGCTCTTAAATTAACTGTTAGATGATTGCCAGGAGAGATTCTCTACCTGCCTGGCACGCACTTACACACAGATATATAAGCATTGCATGTGTCTATATAGTCATATGCATAAGTTTGCACACGTAGACACATGCACATTCAAGGAAAGAATTAAATGTTTAACATCCACCCCAACTCTGAAAGCAAAATACCTACTTTAGTATGAAATTACTTTGTTAAATATACAGCAGAGGCATCACAGACTCTCTTCATCTAAACAGAGATAGGTAGTCCATAGAAAAAAAAAACATAGTCGAAATAGATTGTTTTAATGATTTCTACCAATGCTAGGATTTGCATCTCTTTCTTCTGAGTTTCTTCAAATTACTTCCAGTCTCTGTTAAAGACATAATCTCTTAAAAAAGCCATGCTCAGTGTAGGAAGCATGATTTGTGTAATATGAAACACGATAACTGTTTGAAACACTGTTTTCAGTGTGTATCTTATTCATTGTACATACCCTGATCATTTGTACATGGCACTCACAACTCCTGCACAGCACAAATTCGAGGTGAAATAAACTATGCTTTAAAATGAAGTCTAAAGAATAGCATTTATTCTGCTGAGGATGCTTATTTTGTTACAAACCCCTCTGTTTTACACCCACTCTCATTTGCAACGCATGATTTTATGTAACATGTAATATCATTATCATCTCTTCTGAACTTGAGATGAATTTTTCTATTTAGTAGCTCCACTGTTAGCCCTCCTAGGGCTTCATTAGATTGAAGTCTTCCTGTATGAGGAGTTAAGGTTCTGTTTGTATTACTTTTATTTCATGAGCAGAATTACTTGCTAGTGATGATGAGTGTGTGGCATTACAGAGATTAAATATTATACAAAGTAGCAATGTAAATGACCAGTGATTTAGCAGCCTGGGAAAGCGAAATCCTTCAGGTCACTTGGAGGAAAATGACCAAGAAAGTGAATGCAAGTAGTGAGATGCTGCCGGGTGCTTGGCTGTTTGAAACCCTGTCTGATAATTATCCTAATGCTTGCATCACTGAGATGCAAGGTAAGTGCTTGAGACAAGAACTGCAGAGTTGGAATAACTAAACACTTGTATGAGACTGAGACTGATCTTTGCTTAGTTCCCTTAGTTTACAGAAAATAACAAGAAGCTGAAAAAATGATCTTGCTTACAAAATCTTCATATAGCAACCCTGACAGAAAGTGTGAAAAACAATCAAAATTCAGCTAGAGATATAAACTGGAGGTTGATCTCACCCATAAAGATGCAGAATCAAGATGATGCCACAGAATGCACTTCTGTGCACTTCTGTTTGATGCCTCAGAGGACTGACACTAGCTCAGACTGATGAGGATTTTTTTTCAGTGTAACTAATTTATTAAAATAAGTCAGACTTTAATGTACTTTCTCAGTTAATTCCTCATTGAGCTATTCTGTATGTACTCTGATCTCGGCCTTTTGTGCTTCATTACTCATTCTGTCAATTATACCATTAGCAAGATGAACAGTAAAAGCAGCTTCTCAGCAATTACTACAGATGAAAAAGGAAAAACAAAGATAAAAGTAACTATTCTTTTCTTAATTTGTTTTATTATTTTGGTGTTGGTTTTTCTTAAAATGCATGCTAAATACTATGCTTCTCCACTTTGGATCATCAGATATTGTGCCCCTCCTTCCATTCAATAAGCCTTGATTTCTTCTGAAAGGGCTGTGGCAGAGAATAACTTGCCTGTCACAAGACACTGCTTTACCAGTAAACAAGGACATAATAAAAAAACCTGTCAGCTAAACCTTTGTGTATTTTAGCGTTTCCAAACTCTTAGGTCATCTCACTATGAGGTAAACTGTGCGAAGAGTTTGGAACTCTGCCTGGTAGTGGACTGTAAAGGAGTAAAACATAAAGGTGTTTCATCTCATACTTGGGATTATTTCAGAATCTTCACATGACCACTTCGTAACCCACTTATTGGTGGTGTGTTGTTCTGGGTGGCTACCAAGAAAATATTTTCTGGTTTGTTTTTTCTTTTCTTGATATTACAATAATATCAACTAGTAAGAATTATAATCTGGGTTTAGTTCAAAAGGTACTAGTAATCCTTCACTGGTATAGAAAAATTGCTGAACCCACAGATGTCCATAGCCCGCATCTCTTGGAATTATTTTGCCTTAAAACACCATTACACTACTGTGGGCTTTGTAGATGGAACTTGTCAGCCATATTTCAAACATTTTAGGATTAAGATAAAGCATCACTGAACTGCATTGTTTGTTTCACAACACAAGGAGTTTTTTAGACTGGCAGCATTTTTTATTTCTGCTGATGGAGTAGGAATCCTTCTCCGGTATGCTCTGGGGATTTTCTTTTCTAAAACCTATGTGTATCCTGTTCTGTTGGCTCTTAATTTAAAACCTATTGTTGTCATACTTGTAAATAGCAAAGCTTTCCTTCTAGTTTCTGTCTTTTTTTTCTTCCCCTCCATTTAGGAGTGTTGTTTGAACTGAAGAGGGAAGAAAGCACAGTGTTTTGGTTTTACAGGCTATATTATACTGATCTTTTCCTCTAAAGATAAAGTTAAATGGGATGAGTAGGTTCTAGTTAATGCTTAGAAATTAAATAGTTGATTGTATCACAAACTGAAATTTTTTAGGATCTTCTGTTTTACCATGTCACAAAAATATAAACTTAGAACTATAAATAACAGGTTCTGTTACACTGGGGAGTAACACTAATTAAAATTAATTTTTTTATTATGTCTCTGTGGCAAGGTAATATTCTCATTGTAATGAGGAGTTTAATGTTAACTGATCACACAATGTCCATTCAAGAAAAAATACTGTTGTGCTTGGATTTGATGCTTCCCCTTCTAGTAGTAGAGTCCATTGGACTCATTACTCTGGCATACTGAATGGGTGAAGGAAGCTCAGTAGTTGTGATGGTTTTGTTAGTCTGTCTTAGTCTTTTAAGTGGGTTCAACAATTGCTGTAAAGGCAGATGGGGATTTTTTGGAAGGATAGTAGAGTATTTATAGCATTCTTACAGTGGTTTTCAAATGCTCTGCAGTCATTTATTCTTTAATATGCTGCTACTCTAGTAGTGTTTGCATTGTTTTCTGCTTATAAATAAGGAAGACAAGTCACAAAAAGTTGTATGAGATGACTGTATCAAAGGAGTTACAATTGAACAGGGAATAGGGACTTAAAAGCAGAAAACTTATGAAACTCTCCTAAAATAATCTGTCATATGAGGCAAGATATTCCTAATTTTTTAATTTTTTTTTTTCTTAGTATGATGAATTTGAGAAGGTAGGAAAATTTCAATCCTACATGATCTGCATCTCTTTTCTGTCTTTTCTGTTGTAAATTTGCATCCCAGTCTTTCAGGATGGGATAGTCCATATTCTAATTTCCATGTCTGTCTTTCAATCACATAATTTATGGAAAAACACTTTAAAGTATTATCTTTTCTGTGGAAATGCACTGAATTTTTGTTCTGCCCACACAGAGAAAAAAAAAGCAGCAAGTCAAAGATTTAGCAATTTGGCATTGATTTCTGCCACATGGCAGCAAAGTACTCTTTGTGTTGAGAGGTGGCTGCCCCCAGTGTGCCCAAAAGAGGGGAAGACTATCATCTCCTGAGCTCTTCCTCAGCTTCTGTCCCTCTCTTCCCACCATCTATCTGTCAGCACTATTCATCAATGTCCAAATATTATTTCTCATAGATTTTGAAAATGCTGCGTTTTGAAGACTGGCAGTTCAGTCCCTACGTGCACACAGACAAAAGCCAAAGAGAAAGCAACTGCATGTTTCTGTGTGTGTGTGTGTGTGTGTGTGTATGCGTGTGAGTGCACGTGTGTGCACATATCAAAAAATATTTCAGAGAAAGAAATTATGCCCTTACATCATTACTGCTGCCAAACTTACTGATTCTTCTGTTAAAGACCAGTTGTGAGGAGAAAAACTCCACAACACTATAAAGCATCTGTTGAGAAATACTATGTCAAATGTATTTGATTGTCATAGTCCAGGTTCTCTAATGTTTCAGCTGTTGCTCTTCTGTTGAAGTTGTTTCATATGTGTTTGTTACACAGACTTAGAGATCAGACTTGTGGGCTTTTTCTCTGGAAGATGATTTACTGTTTTATGCAAAGTGTTTTGAAATTTTCGAAAAATATTTTTCAACTCTGGTTTGTTTGCTTGTGGCCAGCATGTTTCCTGTAAAAAAAAAGAGATGCCATGAAGTTAGTAGTGCAGATGTGCCATGGGAAAAAGGCAGTTATCTGGAATGATTTCCAGTGCAAAGCAACAGACCTCATCCACCTTCTCCCTCTGTTGAATGAGATATTACTTGAATGTGTACTTGCATCTAGACTGGAAAACATGAAATGGTTGTTGGGCCTTTAATACTAAGATCTCAGTTGTAGGTACCTACAGCTTCTAAGCAGCCACAGCCATGTGCAGTCATCAGACTACACCCCTTAGAGTCATCGAGGAAAGGAGGTGGTCTAGATTATCAAGTACTCAGGTCTTAGACCTGTTACTGGGCAGAGAAGGGAAAGCTGTGGTGGCTCAAGTACTGTGTGCAGCCAGGGCTATTGCAGCCCAGTCAGAGGGCGTTAGTCACTGATAATTGTCATCCTCAGCTGGATCCCTGAGGTAGTTTTGGTAAATCTCTTAGACACACAGGATGAAGCCTCTAGGCTCATCCTCATTTTCCTTTGCTCTTTCTTGCCCTAAATGTTTTATTTTTTCTGCTCATTGAGCCAGTGCACTTATAGAATTCAGGTTTTTTGCAGTCTGAAACATTGGTACAGCATTGTAGTAACATTTTGAGTCAAATAATTCACAAGAAGTTCAAGATCATTCATGTCTGAAGAAATTGTGTTCAGAGCAGTCCTTGGGGTCCCTGTCCAGCCTCAGCTTGAGGATACAGGAGGTTGAGCCAGCAGGACAATGAAAGTTAATGGATTTCAGCTCGTGCACAGCTCCCTGCTTGCCTTGATTTAAAGGTCCCAGTTTCGGTCCTTTATGGTGTATTTAGGTTTCCTTATAGGCCTCCAAGGGACCACAAACTTCTTTATTCCTTAAAAGTATACCTTGTTGCTGTAATTGAAGCCATTTTGTTACTGTAATTTCTCCCTAATATTATAGTTCCAGTCAAGTGGTTTTCCCTCTGGAGATATCAATTACTATGGGTTTTGAATAGGCCTCCCTCCAGTACACATCCTTTTGCTCCCAATGCCAAAATCAGGTCACTGTAATTCCCTTTCCTAATAAAAACATGCTTCTGTGTTTCTTTTTACAAACCCAATGTGTAATGTGTACTGGTGAATAATTCTCTCTTTACCACCCTATGTAGAACTCCTGCCATATCTAAGAAAAACGAATACTACAGATTTTATGAGTTTTTTGTACATTTTCTTACTTTTCATGAAGACACTGAATGTCCAAAGTCCAGGGAGAAGCTTCTAGGGTTTGTGCAGGTAGTGAACCTGTGTAGATTTGAATTTAGGTGAGGGAGCCGGGGAGTAAGCCATTGCAGTGCACTTTGTGAAAGATGTTCAGCTGAAATGAAAATGTCACAAGGCTTGTTGGCTAACCCATGTGTGCCGTTCAGGTTTTTCTGTAAGTTGTGGCATTTTGACACCTGGGCCCCACAACTTGCTGGACTCAGTAGTGAGTCCTCACTGCTGTGCATCCTGTGCCTGTTTGTGGATTAGTCTGCATGACATTTCTGGGAATGGGGAAAAACAAGCTCTGTATCACAGAGAATTCTGTATCTGAGAACTGAAGCAAAGGTTGGTCTCTGCTTTTTTTGCATAGCCACAGAAGCAGAAGCTGTCAGGGTCCAAATGTGACCTGAAGACTCCTTTTACATACAAATGCCAACTAAAGTTTCCCACTTGCGACCAAGCTAATATCCTGTGTTATTGGGTTCATCCTGCTTTATTTCAATTATTTGTTACACAATGTTCAAACCAAGTGCAGCTTTGCTCTTTTGTGAATGGTTCCCCTACAAAACCCTAATGATGTTTAACTCAGATGGGTGTATGTAGTAGTTTTCATTCTACCATCTGCCCAAAAACTTGCACTTTTCATGAGATGCCACTTCTGGGACATCTGGCACTAAAAATATGTTTTCTGCATCATCTTACAATTTAGGAAGATGCCATGGCTGTTTAGCTCCACAGGAGATTCCTTGAAGCATCTTTTTTTTATCTAACAGCTTCTGCAATGAAGCACCACTAAACTGGCCAGGGAAGGAATTGTGCCATTAATGGAAGCCTGAATTTCTGCTTTATGGCTTGGATTGCTGTCAGAAAGGAGTGGTGCTTGTGTGATGGACTGATTGATGGTACCCAGTCTGTCTTACTTGCTATAAATCAGCTGGTGTGATGTGACTAGAAGGACTATGTAATCTACTGTAAGTCAGCTTCTATTAACCAAAAGTCAAAGACCTGCAGAATCAATGCACAGCTATATTTCTCAAAGTTTGGCTTGTCTTACCATTTCTGTGTAGCTTGAACCTGGGATTTCCTTCTTAATTAATGGAATAATTTCCCCATTAAAGATCCACCCATAACATTGTGTCTCAAGATTGAGCAGGATGAGTAGGTCATACAGCATGAGTATCTCAGCAGCTTGATGCTCCCTTGTGCTGTGCAGTTTTTTCCACCCTTGGAAAGATCCACCACAAAAGCCTGTAAATTTTCTTGTAGGAGGTGGAGCTGTGCCGCATTGGCAGCCAGGAGAAGCTGGGGCTGACTGTCTGTTACAGAACCGATGATGAGGAGGACATGGGAATCTATGTCAGTGAGGTAAGGACACGACATTGGGGAGGAGCATGGGAGAGGTTCATGGGGGGCTGCACGTGCCAGGGAATGAACATGCCAGTGCTCTTAGAGAGAAGTGCAGAAGTGCTGGCCATCAACCTAGCTCATGTCACTCTTAATTCATTTAGATTATCAGTTCAAATCATGTTGCCCAAGCAGAGTAATTATTACTAGTGGGCTTCTTTAGTGTGCTTTTAACTACAGCACTGTAGTTGGTAAAGCGTAAAGCAGTCTGAGAACGGTCTGATCATTATTGTGCTTTTTTTGTGTTTGTTACAGTTGTGGTGCTCACAGACATACCACAGATAGGTGGAGAGAGTAGCTTTAGAGATTAATATGTTGGAAAACCAAAATATAGAATTCTGAATACTGAGATGGGATGAATCCTCAGGTTTTCACTGTCTCCACTCTGAAAACGTGGCACTCAGCACAGATTGTTAGCATTTCACAACATCAGTCCACATGATTTCCAAGAACATCATCTCCCTTTGAGTCTCCAGTCATTCAAAGAGGGGTCCTTTTCTGGGTAAAACAGAACTCTTCTTAGTCCAAGGTCACTGCTCATTGTTCTGCATGAACTGTGATCCCAATTGGTCACTTTTTTGACATGCTGAACCAAATTTTGACATTAGAGAAAGGTTCTTCACTAAAAGAGTAGTTTGTTCCTGGAACAAGGCTTTCCAGGGGTGTGGTCACAGTACCAAGCCTGTCAGAATTAGAGGAGCAATCAGGGAAAGCTTTTAGTCATATGGTTTCGTTTTAGGTAGTCCTGTGAGGAGCTGGTTGTTGGGCTTAGTGGGATCCTTCTGGGTCCATTCCAACTTGAGCGATTTTGTGATTCTAAAATTCTTAGTGAAGCTCATGAATGGAGATGAGAAAAGACAGCTCTCCTATGTATCAGTGAATGGGACAAAGGCAAGATTGCACATAAAGAGGCTGGTAGCAATGTTAAATAAGCTGAAAAGCACAGCCTTGGAACAAGAATGAGGAATTAATATAAATTACCTAAGAATTTATCTTCTACCAGTAGTACAAGCTGTGCTGTTAAAGTCTGTTTGAACTTGTGAGGACAAAGAAAGTTCAGGAATCTCTTAATGCATTCCAGGATTATATCTGAAATGTTCTGTTTATCCTACATGATAAAATTTTCTCAGACCTTGGAAAGTGAATGTATTGATACTATCTTTTGTACTTGACTAAGGGCTTCAGATTGTTTTTTTCTATGACGATGCATAAGAAGAAAACAATATCTAGCAGATGTAGAGGATGTAGCCTGCAAACTAAATGCTCAGCTCAAATTTTAGGTTTGAAAAAAGAACTTATGTCATGATGAGGCAAAATAAATGATTTAAGATAGCTATCAAGTGAAAGGTGATAGATTGAATTGTCCTGCAACAAACAGTAGGTCATTGCTCAGGGATGAGGTGTAGTGTCTTTGATAAACTATCACTGGAGTCCTAAATATCTGTTTAGATTAAACTAACTTAAAATTAACTGGTTCAGACTAGGAATGATTTACAGGACCTGTGAGTGATCTATACAATATGGACCCTTTGGGTTTTCTCGATGTTTTCTTGTAAACAGATTGATTACTTAGATAATAATTTAATAATAAATGTTTCCATGGAAGAAAAAGAATCGTGTCCAAAGACAGGCCTATTTGTAAACAGGTATCAATTGCTGCAGAAGCTTCTCACTCCAGAACTTCCAGAGAAAAAGGGTGTCTGTCATTAATTTTTAATGCTCTGACAGATGAAGGTTAACGCCTGACAGTGGCATAGGAAAGTATTAATTTGAAAATCATGTGCTCCCATCCCTTTCTGTCTTGAGGCTTTATCTGAAACAAGCTCATACGATCATTTAAAGAGCTGTTCCATTTCTGTGACTCTAAAGGAAAGTTCAGATTGCCTCTGTACTGGGTAAAAATGGTACTTTTTCAACTCATGCAATTGTGCAGCTGTTTTAATTTCCCATAAAAAATCTTTTCATGTTCAGTTAGTGGTTATTTTCCTGCACAGGTTGATCCAAACAGCATTGCTGCCAGAGACGGACGGATCCGTGAAGGAGACCGCATTTTGCAAGTATGTGACAATAGACTCTTCCTTAAACTCTTTCTTCAGACAAACATGCAGTGCCATCTTCTCTGTGAACTGTTAATGAGGGAAGATAGCTCTCTTTGTTACTGTGATCGATGAGAAAATCCATGTCTGTCTGTTTTCTAGCACAATAGCTGGGAGCTGCTGTGCGTGTACTGAAAAATGAGACTGACAAACTCGTTCTGGCTCATGCACTTACGTCCCATGTCTTTTTTTTTTCCATATTTATCAGAAAATCTAATTTCCACTATGTTCATCTCAGTGTCAAATTCTAAACAGGATCCTGCAGACATAAATATAAGTGTCAGAGACGTGCTGATCATTCATCAATTGCATATATTTGGGTAAAACTCATTTATGCTAAGCATAGATAATAAGTTTTCACACAAAAAATGTGTTGTTTAGAGAAGGATGGTCTTGAGTGTACTTAAGGAGGAGGTTCATTAGGTTTTTGTTAATATTTTCTTTCCTCCCCCAAAAATACATTGCTTTTCTGAATTCTTTTCTAATCTACCACCTTGGCTTTTTGTTTCCCTTTATTTCTGTTGATCCACTTGCTTAAAGAGCTACCCCAAAGATAGGTTTGTGTGTTACAGCATAGGTGAGTGTGGGTGGCTGGCTGCTGCACAGGGCAGTGTACCTGTACAGAGAGGGGAAACAGTGAGAATGGCAGTGGGTTTCCATTTTCAACCAGCAATGGGTAGTGCATTTTTCACCCTAGTGCAAAATCATGAAACAGCCGCCAAAAATCTCTTGACTGGAAACTTTTTGCTGTATTGTAGCATCTTAATTCTGATTCCAAGTTCATTTGCCTTGTATTTCTGACTTTTTTCACTGAAGCCTCAGAAGAAACTCTTGGTGGTAACAGGTTGGTTTTCTGTAATATGTTCCATAATTGCCCTTCTATAATTTAAGCAGATGAGCTTTCAGGTTTTCACAAGATCAGTCTGTTTCTTCCTTCCAATCTTTTCATTTCTGCGGGAAATATCTTTGCTGAAACCTGTATTTCTTATCCTGGTATAGCTTAAATCAGCTTTGGGAGTCCAGCTACACAGCAGTGCCCATTAGTAGCTGGCTTACCAAAGCAGTTCATTTTCTAGAGAAGAAACAATAAATAAAATTTTAATGTCAGGGTTCATTTGGGGGCTGCTGTTTTTTTTCTCTGTGTGGCTGGGATTGTGAAAACATTCACAGGATGATGTTCTCCCCCAGAAAGCACAGATGCCCCTTTGTGAGGGCAGTGACATCCTTGGCAGACTTGGGGTGAAAGGACCATACCATGGGCTGTGTGTAGGAGAGGAAAAGTTTGGGCACTGATTTCCATGTCTCTTTTTGACATACTTACTGAAGATATAGCAGTACTTTTAACTTTCAAAAATCAGAAAAACACCCCTTTTTTATTTAACCAAGTTGAAACATCTTTCCATTCCTACTCTATGTGTGTCAAATTAAGGAAAGAGAGAGTAGGTCCATTTTCCACTCCTTTCCTTGTTTTGTAAAATTTCTGGGTGGACAGCCAACAGCAGTTCAGGCAAATATTCTCCAGTTCCTAATGAAATTCAATTCATTTCAATTTTGAGTAAAGATTCCAAGGGGTGAGAGAAAACACAGATAATTCTGCCATCCTCTTGTGGACTGGAGCATTACTTTAATGTCAGTGCTGATATATAGCTATGAATTTTATCATTAAAGTTAACACCCGGAGAGTTATGTGGGGTTTACTTTCATATCTGAAAACACATTGACCCTCTATCTCCTCTTATTGATGAGATAGCTCAGAGAAATAGAAGGTGATGGTGCCATTATGGGGGGATTACACTGAGGCTGGGAGAGATACAGATCCTTGAGCACAGGGACATTTTCTGTGGGTGGCAGGTGGCATTGGTTAAGGCTATGGAGGAATGCTATGTATGTGTATTCCTCACGAAATGACAGCAGGTTTCCTCTCGTTTTTAAGGCCATGGGGCTGGCTGAAATCCTGCTCTTTCCCCATGACAGTGCAGCTGGGATGGGGTGGCCACCTTCAGGTAATGTGGGCACAGCCCGGCTGCCTCCTCTGGGGTCCCTGGGGAGCAGTTACTCAGGTGATAGGAGCTACTGGAGCAGCCACCCAGCAATGGTTTGTGCAGGCTGGAAATCTGCTCCTGAGCCTCTCTGCTTTTCAGCTTAGGGCAGCTCTGTGTTACCTGGTGTCCCACAGACCATAGCTATCCCATCAAGCTTTGAAGAGTCTCAGACATTTCACTCACTGCTAGTTATGTGATCAGGGATTTTCTGTAATCTGAATTAAAGCTGTGTTTTTGAATTAGGGCTTTCAGGCCAAACATATATACAAAAATGCAACTTTCTCTGTGATTTTCAATTACAAGTTTCTACTACTTTGAAATGGAGCAAATAGACGATTTTTTTCCCAAAAAAATACTCAGGTATTTCTACCATCAAGTTTTGTTTTCACTCTTTTTGAAATAGACTGCATTTTGGAGGTTTTGTTGCCACAATGAGAATAATCTATTTCTTGTGCTGTGAACTGGACAAAACTGAATTCATATGGGAAATAAAATTTCTATTTTATTCTCTCATAAATGGTTTTTGGACAATGAAAATTGGGTTTGTTACTATGTAGTCATGGGTGTCGTTGTTTTAATGGGGTTACAGAATAGAGAAAGGACAAGTTTCATTGAAGAACCACTTTTATTTTGATTATCCTCTTATAAGGGGGGATACATATGTTTTGTGTGGTTACCAGCTACTAAGCTGTCCACACAAATATGAAATGATTAAATGGTGCAGCAACAAGCAGTGGCCTGAAAGTATTGCCTGGTGAGAGATAATACTGTAGCTCTCTAATTGCCTCTCTACCAGCATTCAGTGTGACTGATTTCAGCTGTAGCATTACCAGTCTTCTTCCACCAGCACTATTATCTCAGAGTGACACTTCCATTACTCTGAACGGAGAAAGATGAACGTCACCTGTCAGGGGCTGGTTAATTGTGTTGCTAGATGTATGTTACCAGGGCACAGGTTGGACATTTATGAACATAACTGCTTCCTCTGATGTCCACCATCCTTCAACGATCAATACAGCTCTTACAGTAAGCGCATAATTGAGTGAAGGCACTTACCACCGAGGGGCTGAAGATGAGCCCGTTGCGCAATTTTCATTGTCCATACATTCAGCACAAATGAGCTGATATCTGCCCTTTATTGTGTGTTGCTTTGTGGAAATAGAAACTAATGTGCCACTTTCATTTGTTTTCTAGATAAATGGCCAAGATGTCCAGAACAGGGAAGAGGCAGTGGCATTGCTCTCCAGCGAAGAATGCAGGAAAATTGTGTTGCTGGTGGCAAGGCCAGAGATGCAGGTTAGACTAAACAGATGCACTGAGCCAGAACCTGGGTTATACCATACATTCATTGTCACTGTAAGTAATGAACTGCCAAGAAATAGGAATGCCAAAGTTACTGACAAAAGGAGCAAACAGTTAATTGCAGAGCTTTGCCCTTTTTATGCAACAAAGAAAATAATATGATATTACTAGGACATGTTTTCCCCAAACTAAACAAGTTATTTTCCAGCAGAGTGAGCAGGTATATAAATAAAGCTGGCAGGACCAATATGGTATTAGTAAAATATGAAGTAGAACTTGAAAACTATGCATTACTCATTAGATGATTCTGCTTTGTTCAGGGGATAAAATTCCCATATTTAACATTTATCAGTTTTATCTTTTATATGACGTTTATAATTTATATGAATTTACACAAAGTGTTAGCTTGTCATTGGTGAGGGTTTTTTTTATGTTACATGGTTATAAACAGGCATGTAAACACTGCATACATGTATGTATCAATTATGACACTTTTGCTACAGTATCATTCAGCAAATGGGAATCTGACTGTTTTAACAGCAACCTTTTCACAAAAATGTGCCTGCATCTTGGGAGGCTTGCAAAAGCTTTTAGAAACATTTTTATGGTTTTAAAAATAAAATTATGCCAGTGCCAAGAATCTTGCTGTGCCAAGAATTTTTAATATCCTTGCAAGGGACAGATGTTAGACTGATAATCAGATAGAAGTAGAGTGGTAGAAGACTACTGCTTTTACATCCCTTTATATTCTATTTGTAGACTTCTGCAAAGCAAAAGGACGTTATGTTGTCACTGTTCTCTCAATCTGCCAACAATTCAGAGCTGGTTAAGTTGCCATTTGTCTCTCATGCTATTGTTCTGATATTTTCAGTCTCACTAGGTGCATATTCTGTATAAATTAATTAAGTGTAATTCTGTGTCACTTGGAATATCTACTTGAATATCACAGTTATAAAGGTCTCAATTTCATCATTCATATCCTTTATGTTTTTCAGGCAGCTAAGCAATTCTTATAAATTCTTATAAAACCAGTAACAAAGTACAGCAAAAAAGTGTAAATTGTAGTCCTTAATTGCTTAAATTTTGAAAGAGATTTTTCAATATTATTCCAACCATTTGTCATTAGGATTCTGTTTTTCATTAGGGAACAGAAACTCACACACTTATAAAATACAAGCCCAGAGAAAGTTCAGTCTCTATATTTGTTTGGACTGGTCAACATGAAATGAGGAGTCAATATGATAAGATTAGTATGAGATAAGGAGTTACTTACATGTACCAATGTACCTTCCCACATGAGCACTCCTTACAAATAATAAGTGTGGTTTGGTTTAGGATGGGCCTTTGGTGCTGGATTTTTTTTGCTTAGTTTATGTGTTTTAAGAACATACCTATACAAAACTGATGAAAAAGCTAGAGTAGGTCAGAGATCAGGCTGTCAACTGATTTCTGCTAGTTGTGTTGCTTTGACTTGGTAAAAACCAGCAGGATTAAGCAGGCTTTCATTCTATGGTAATGGCAGTATTGCAACCTTGAAGGATGACTGCTGAGCACATTCCCTCAATAAAAGGGAAGGAAACCCCTCTGACCAATTATCTGTGCAGTGAATAATGAAGTTTTGAAACAGAGCACCAGTGGAACACACTATACACATACCTTCTTATGTGTGAATGTGTACAGTGTATGTAGTGACCATGTATGCTAAGGCACTTATTAGTTTTCTTTTATAAGCTTTAATATAACATAAGCATTCTCATTAGTTATATACTGGGTCTGCCACAATCAAATCAGCAGATTTGCCCAAGCGAGATTCATCTTTCATCCTCCAAATTTGTTAATCTCCTCACATGAGGTGAATTAAACTGTGTCCTTTACAGTAGAGGAAGGCTTTCCTTGGGGGAAAAAAGTAAACAAGACAAGTAAACAAAACTACCAGATGTTTCACAGAATGGTTTGAAAGTCCCATGAAGAACAAACATAAAAATTATATGTCCTCAAGAAAAAAAGTCTCCTCCTAGTCCCAAACTGTAGGTGGCTGGCTTTTCCAGGGGAAATGAAAACCTTGTTATGTTCTTTATAAGAGGAAGGCATTTGTTTACATGGGCAAAACCACATCAGAGCTTGCTAAGGAAACAGTGATGTTCTGCCAGTATTCTATTAGAGGTGCTACATAGCATTAGTCACTCCTTGTGTAGCTTTGAACTACTACTACTACTACTACTACCACTACTACTACTACTACTACTACTACTACTACTGGTTTGGTGTAACTTTTCTGACTGACATCTGTGACCAGACCTGTCCTGGCTATGAGGCAATGGTAATTCTGCCCTAGGTGTTGGCCTGTGCTACATCATGTCCTGGGATGTGAGTACTTTGTTGTCTCATAATTGTCTTATGCTGAGTCCTTTCCTTTTAGCATGTTTTTGACACCATCATCCTGTGGTTCCTTCATCAATTATGAAACAATAAGTGTTTCCTTCTGCTACAATCCTGTCATTTTAGCCAAGGGTGCCACTGACCAATGCTTTTCTTTTTGATGCAGTGTGCCATCTGGCAAGGGATTGCAGGTACAAAGGATGTGTGCCATGTGCACACATGACCCTAATGAACAAAATGGGAAGAACAGCATTTTAGGCCAGGGTGCCTGTTCTATCAGTTTTGAAAGATGTGAAGGGTGTGAAATGGCTTCAAGAAGAGATATGTACTTGACAGAAAACATAGCATTCCTCCTGTCCTTTTGCAACACTGTGTTTACCAAATGCCAACGTACTATTTTACACTTGAGGAGAAAAAACCAGGCAAACAGATAAGCCTTGCTACCAGACAAACCGGGAGAACAAAAATTGCCTCCCTTCAAGTCACCTCATCTTTCTATCACTCTGTTCTGTTTATTTGTTTACCTGGAAGATCAATGGGAATATAGTGGCAGAAACGCAGCATAAGGTTTCCATTGAGGTGGTGGCAGCAGGGCTGGAATAGAGGTTGTTAGAGAGAAGAGCCCAGTTGTTTCCTGGCCCCATTAGTTACATTGCCATTCTTGCAGTGCAGGGTCTCTCAGTAGTAATGAACATGACAGCTTCAGAATTATGCACTGTGCCTTTTATACTTTTTGAAAGGAAATAACGTGTGTGCTGTACAGTCTCCTTCATTATGACAGAAAATCAGTCATACTGTTTTACGAAAGGATAAAAGACATGAATCCCATCTTTTTATCCTTTCTTTTCTTTTTTTTTGAGACGTGAGCTCCTATCGCCTGCCTTTCTGAAGAGAATCATTAGAATAAAAAGAACTAGTCAAGCATTGCCATTTGGGTTTACTCTATTTTAGCATGTGTCCTTGCTAACATAAAATAACATACTAATGTATTCTTTGCAGCTGGAGGAAGGGTGGCTGGATGATGAAAGGAATGAATTCTTAGAGGAGTTAAACTTGGAAATGTTGGAAGAGCAGCATAATGAAGCGATGCAGTACACAACCAATGAGGTGGAGCAGGTAGGACCACTACTAAACATACAATTTGAAATTTTTCTAGCTATACCTTTTTATTAATGTAGAATGAAACAGTGTGCTGTAAAACGGAGTTAAAGGCTTTGACAGAGTTCTCTCTCCAAATGCTGTGATCTCCTGCACTGTGCTGTATGTAAGGTAAAGGAGAACAATATATGCTTAGGCCCAGTATGTCAAGTTAACAAACAATTTAAGAGGGTGTGATAAGTGCAGGTTTCTCCTCTTCTCTGAACTCCAGAATAATACTGCTTTCCTTCATTAATTCTGAAGTGTTTGGGATTTATGATGTTATACTTCATGCTAGTTTTTATTAAACTGGTGCTAATAACACAAAGGTCAACTTTAGAGTTGGACTTGATGATCCTTTTGGGATGATTTCCAACTCAGAGTATTCTGTGAATCTGTGAATATCAGTGTAGCACCTAGAGGTGTGAGCTGAGCTAGGTGCCCCACTTGTAGTATGAATACAATGTATGAGCCAGCCTTGCACCAGGGCTTGCAAAACAAGATGGAAGAGGTGTTTAAATAAACAACAGGTGTTTTGTTAATGCGAGTGTATTTCTCTTATACCGACAGTGCATAGCTCAGCATTTGTTTTGTTAATGGAGACAAATAAGCTATTGTTAGCATAGTCTCAGCTTGCTACTATCCTGACGTTTGCCTGCCCATATGTTCTGTAGGCTGTGTTACTGTGGCTAACATACCATACAGTTTCATTAAGGGGTCTTCTCAGGTATTGTTGTGAAAGGTGTGAGTACCCACTCCTGGATCAGATTATCTGTCAGTATGCACACCTGTGTGGAGCCAAAGACATAAAATTCAACTTCTCCTGGCTTCTGGATTTATGCAGCTGGGGAGAAACTGGTTTTCCACCCACAGAACTTTGTGACTTACAATTTTTTCCCCTTTCTGAATTGCTCAGAGAGCCTGAGGCATTTTTCTTTGAAGTGAAGAGAGGGAGAAAGACTATGAGAGCCTTCTCTTTTCTGGAAACCAGGAAGCTTCTTTGACTTCAAATCCCTCAATGCTTGGTCCACACTGGGGGGCCTGAATATGCATTTAGTCTGTCTCCTCCTGACCTCCCCTTCAGCCTTGACACTGGGTCATTGAGAAGGTGATAGCTCATAGTAAAGCTCTTCCCTGTATATCAATGAAATAGTCACTGGGACAGAGACACTGACAGAATAATTAAGTCAATTATCTGAAATATGATAGACCAGATTACAAATATTTGATCTTATAAGCATTTAATTATTTACACAAAGTGGAATAACTCCAGGGTCGGGGGGAAGGAAGCCTTGCAACAGGATTCTTACCTGCCTTTCAGTTGTGACTCTCCTTTCCAGGCAGTGAGCAAAGCCTTAGTTTCTCAGGTTAAATGTGCTAACTGCTCCACTGCCAGCTACTTTCAGCTCATATATGGCATCTTGTTTATTGCTTTAACCAAAATTTTCTCTTGGATACCAAATATTTGCTATCAGAAAAACCACTTGCTCTTTGCAAAATAATTTCATTTGCATGGTGACATTTTCACACAAATCCCCAGTTCTGGTAGAAATTCTTGAAAAAGTCTATTTATAAACTCCTACTGGGCACTCACATTGCATGTTGGGACCTCTGAAATTGCTTTACAATTGTAGCCTTACACTGCAAAGTTCTTGTCAAGCTTTGGCTTTTTCACTGAATTTCGGTTGTGGATATTGTTAATTAGTAAACAGTGATATTCTGTGATGTGCTTTCACAGAACCCATTGAAATTGTTTATCCCCGTTTGGAAACTTTTGCCAAGTTTTGTTTTTTGTTTTGTTTTTTTTTTTCTTTTTTTTTTTACCATATTGAGATTTTATACTACTGTAAAGAACACTACACCGGAAAAAATTTTGGTCACTTGTGATCTGTCAGTATCTGATATTGCATTGCTTGAAGTAATTCTAGGACAGCCAGGCGTTTCTTTGCCCTTCTGATGAGTGATCGAATCATGCAAATGCAGCTTGGTGTGTAATGGGGCGTCAGTAATTTGTGACAGCTGCTGTCTCTCTAGACTCTATGTAGTGACTCATCAAGTCAGAAAACTGGTTCTTTACTCCTTGTTAGGCTGGGAAATCTAGCAGTTTCCTAAGGGGAATCACACCATCCATTGGAGCTATGAAACATTCTCATTGCAGCTGCCAGTGGCCAGGCTGAGTATCTTCAAGCTCCCTGATTGGCCATGGAAACCAGACTTGCTTTTTGTCAACAAAAACTTACTCCTCTGGCTTCATAATCATCTGTCATCATGAATCTTGAGAGCTGTAGGAATGAACACACTCTCTATCAGAATATCCTTCCAAATACAAGTCTGTTTTACAAGAATGCCCTTTTAACATTTAATGTGAGCTGTCACAAAAAAAATTTGGTACAGTTTGTAATAGAAGAGTCAAGTAGATAGTCATGTCTTTTCTGTATGTTTTTGACCTACTCTGTAGAATTCAATCAAGAATTGTATCTTCTCTGCACAGAATAGTCCAATAAGCCTCAAGGAAAGATGTAATTTTCTCCATTTTTATAACTCATTGTGTTCCTTTCCCTTTACAACATCATGGTTCATTGTGCAGCAGAGATAATTTTCAGAAGAATATCATACATTTGCCAAGCAGAAATTCTTATTGGGATTGTGGAATATATCAGAACCTATTAAGAAAAAGAAAGAATTGGATAAAAAATTATCCTAGTTCATTCAAAGCTGAAATACAGAGAAAATATCTGGGGAAAAATCCTTTTTTTGAGAGAAGCCTGTTTAAAAAGACCAGAATTGTTTGCAGAAGAGCATTTTCCCTTTTAGTGAACCACTGAAATCAGTTCCAAATTTCCCTCATGGTTTGAGTACCTCATGGTTAGCTTGCCACTGGAGATTGTTCTCCCTGTGACCACTCTCCCTTTCACTGTTGGGAGACTGACCAGAGAGCCTAGCTGTGTTTGTTAGAGCCTTCAGCTGAATCATACTGCCTTCAGACTTTAGTAGCAGTCTGCGTTTTGAGTCCCAATATAGATCATAAATTATAAAATAATAGAACAGTGTCTGAATTCCTGCAAGATTAGCCATTTTATAGGCAGGAATTCTTGCTAAAGCTGAAATGCAGAATCTTTTGAGGTTCATTTATTGCTTGATTGTACGCACCACTGGGTTTGCCTTCTCATTATCTGAGTTCTCACTGCAAAGATGAGGCCTAAGGAGCCCTTTGGTATTTCAAACAGAAGTAATTGTAGAAGAGATTGACAATGTATGTTTGAAAACAAACACATTGTTTGAAGTAGATAACACAAGAAAAAGCAACACATTGAAAATTGTGGATTCTCTCTTGTTTTTCAGAAGAGATGTAACATGGAATTAGGCTTGTTATCATTCAAAATAAAATGAAAATTATCTCATTCTGTAAAAGACTGCTCAGTTTACACATGTTTAGGAGCTCTGGAAAGCATGAAATATCCCGGACAAAAATGCCAAAGGCTACCTTACTTGAGTCACAATGGATTTTTTAATAAAGTAGATCTCAAAAACATGAAGCACAATAAATATCTGTATTACTTTCCATTTTCTTAATTGACTTAACTGCAAGTATCCTAGGGAAAAATTTAATGTGATATGGGTGTCAGCTTTAGTTTGGGAAAAATCTGATTGTATAGGCACTTGCTTTTTTCCTGAGGGAGCCCAGAGTCACTATCTGACATTCAGATGCCTGTACTATAAACACTAATATTTCACCAGATCAATCCCACTCATCTGGTTTTTACTTGACTCAAAATATGGGCTTTGTTTGCTTACATCTTTTGTGTATGCATGTTAATTCCAGATAGCGTAACTTAAGTAGATGGCAGTGTATTATATTCAGTCAGTATAAAGCAAGTTGAAGTTGAAGAAGCAAAGCTTAAATTATTGATAAAAGTGTTGTGGAAAACAAGAGCTACCAGTTCTGAAAGTGTTGATTGCATGGACCTCAACTGTAAAGTCTCTTCCCAACAACTATACAAGTAGACTCATTAAGTGTTTTTTTTGCAGAAGTGCTCAGATATATGCTTTGGGTTGTGTAATACCATGCAGAAGTCATCAGTGGAAGTATCATGAAGCTCTGCTTCTGTTAGCTGTATAGCTGTGCTAACAGATAAACCACCCCCTTTGGAGTTTTAGTTATATAGATGCAAATCGTGTTATATAACTCTATCAGAGTCAAATAGCATATCCTGACCCTCCTTTGTTTGGTCCTGTGAATGGGCCCTGCATTTGGAATAGGCACACAGATTCCTGACTGTTCTGCTGCACTGCCCTCCTGTCGTCTAGTGAAGCTGTTCTCCCTCCTGTTGGTAGCTCAATATTTCCCAGAGCAGGGAGAAATATGGATTGCACACTGCAGTGGCTGGGGTAAAGCTGCCCAGGTTGGAGTCACTTCTCTGCTGAAAGGTTTAGGGGCTGAGGAGGTTAAGACAAGCTGCAGCAGCTCCAAAGCAGGTGAGAGAAGGGAACAGAATAGCATATGTAGCAACACTCACCTGGAGGAGGTAAACTAGAAGGATACTAAATTAAACGTAAATCTCCTAAAGCATCTTTTCAGAAATTTTTAACTGTTTTTTCACAGACACTGAGTTCTCCTGGTGGTGTGTTTCTTTCAATATTTACTTTATTCCACTCATACACTGAATTGGGAGCAGAGGTTATTTTTGTTTTTCTGACACTAGACCATTATTTTTTCCTAACAGTTGAAGAAATGAAACCAGATGAAGGGTATATGATTATGAGGTGCACATGAAGAAAGGAGAAGGGATGACATAGGAGACATATTTTCATCCTATTTTATTGTTTGTCAAAGTAGATAAGAATGAAATTATGACAGTAGCCTCTTTAAGTTTGTTTCCTTTCACTGGGTGCACTGTACCTTTTTTCTCTCCTGATTTTTCAGTCATTATATATAATTATGCAATTATGCCTCCTAAAGGAGACATGGTGTTTAGTTGGTACTGTGGGTAGTCAGGTACTTGGTCATATAAATTGCACTCTCCATGATTCTTTGCTTATCTGGTTTGAAAAATAAAGTGTCTGTCTCTTCAGAGAGGTATTATCGCACATTCCGTGGAGTATAAATAGGTTGAGAATATAAATAGGTGAGGTACAATGAGTGGAGTGCTAACCAGCAGTCAAAAAGCTTGACATTATAGCCATGGCAAAGCATTTGGTGTTGTTCTGCACTTAATATTGAATTTTTTATGTTTTTATTTTTAAGGAACATAAACTCTAGCAATGGAAATAAATGAGTTTTCAAAAAGAGTTTCCAGGGATGAAATGGACTGAGGTCCTTCTGAGCAAAATCCTAGAATCCGAAATGAACACTTTTCCAGAAAAAGGCTACTGAACACAAGAAGTGTAGGAGCAGGCCATGGAGGGTGTAATGGAGCAAACTGTTCACTGTTTAAAAAAAGAAACAGTAGTCTTTTTGCACCCTGTTAGGTTGTACTCGTCATCGCTTCACTGGCTGCTCAGTGCTTCATTGGCTGCTTGCTTCGTTTGTTTGTGGTGATACCAGTACTGAAGCTTTCTCTCAAGTTTGAGAAGATTTCTGCTCCACCAGTTTCTGGCCATAATCCAGAATCAAAAACAGCTCACCATCTGGTGATCATTATCTTTAAGCATTGTAAAGAGATGGCTTAGCTAGAGAGGGAAATATTTCTTTCTAGACTTTAGAAGCTATGTCGCTAGTACTGTAACTCACTTTGCTCAGTATGAAAACCACAGCATGACTCTCAGAAATGTTTAAAAGCTATGAGCAGTAGGACTGCTGTTTAATGATCTGTTCTAATTTTGCTTAAATCAGATTCCAGGTGTTTAAGCAAAACAGAGCTGGAAAATATTCTCCTATAATATGATTTGCATTTGATAATCCTTTTGGTTTACTCATTTTTTTTTAGCCAAAGAAACATGAAGAGGAGGATGGCACTACAGACACTGCAACCTCATCATCTAATAATCATGAGAAGGATAGTGGGGTGGGACGGACAGATGAAAGTCTCAGAAATGATGAGAGCTCAGAGCAGGAAAATGCAACTGAGGAGCAGAACAGTGCTACCCTGCAGAGCAAGCGGGATCTGGGCCACAGCCAAGATACACTAGGCAGTGTTGAGCTCCAGTGCAACAAAAGCTTTGTGTCTGGGGAATACATTGAATCTGATTTCACAGGAAACCCAGAGGAGGAATGTGAAAGGTTTCGGCAGCTGTTGGAACTGAAGTGCAAGATTCGAAACCGTGGGGAGTATGATCTTTATTACACAAGCAGCATGATAGAATGCAACAGGAGAGAGCAAGATGGAGTGGAGCATGAGCTGCAGCTACTTAATGAGGAACTGAGGAACATTGAACTCGAATGCCAGAATATTATGCAAGCTCACCGGCTCCAGAAGGTGAGAGATCAGTATGGAGACATTTGGGCTTTACATGATGAAAGTTTCAGGAATTATAACACCAGCATAGATGTACAAAGAGGCAAATTGGATGACATCATGGAGCACCCTGAGAAGTCCGATAAGGACAGCTCCAGTGCCTACAACACTGCTGAAAGCTGCAGGAGCACTCCGCTGACTGTGGAGCGATCCCCTGATAACACTCTCCAGAGAGTGATCAGCATAACCAACAGGAAAAACCTGAGGACCACAATTGTTGCCAATCAGTCATCCTCAGGACAAAGCAACAGGGAGACAACCTCAGCCAAAACCAAACCCACTGAGCAAAACAGTGCTGCTGAGAACACAGTGCTGGCGTCAGAAAGCAGCAAATTCACAGAGCAGGAAAGGCAAGGCAGCGAGCACATTCCTTATCTATCTCCATATCACAGTTCTTCTTACAGGTATGGGAACATACCTGCTCATGCAAAACATTATCAAAGCTATATGCAACTGATCCAGCAGAAGTCTGCTGTGGAGTATGCCCAAAGCCAGCTCAGCCTGGTGAGCATGTGCAAAGACTCGCAGAAGTGTGCAGAGCCCAAGATGGAATGGAAAGTGAAAATAAGGAGTGATGGGACGAGGTACATCACAAAGAGACCAGTTCGAGACAGAATCCTGAAGGAACGTGCCTTAAAAATTAAAGAGGAGCGCAGTGGGATGACGACAGACGATGACACGATGAGTGAGATGAAGATGGGTCGCTACTGGAGCAAAGAAGAGCGGAAGCAGCATTTGGTGCGTGCTAAAGAGCAGAGGAGGCGGCGGGAGTTCATGATGAGGAGCAGGCTGGAGTGTCTTAAGGAAAGTCCACAGAGTGGCAGCGAGGGCAAAAAGGAAATCAACATTATTGAACTGAGTCACAAAAAGATGATGAAAAAGAGAAACAAGAAAATCTTGGACAACTGGATGACAATACAAGAACTGATGACACATGGTGCTAAATCCCCAGATGGCACAAGAGTGCACAATGCCTTTTTATCAGTTACTACTGTATGAACACAACTTCTAACAGAGAGTATACTACCAGTTTAGGTAGAGTACAATTGCCTCGTTCAATGTGGCATTTTTATATATTTTGTGACTGTTTATAGTTTGATCTTTTTGTAAGCAAAATGACCTGGTATTTTTCATTTGTTTTTCATATAACAGTACCTTCCTTATCTGGCAGTCTTTCTTTATCTTGCAATATATTCATATTATTCATTTGTAGAAAAAAATAGAAAAGTAAAGCAAAAAATTTCCTAACCTAGTACATATCCTGTAACTTAAGATCCGGATTTATTTCTCTAATTTTGCTTTTTCTACTTTAGTAACAATACAATACCAAACCAAAATGCTTTATACTGTATCCTTGGATTAACAAGTTTTGAAGTTTTACATCTTAGATAGAATCTTTTCATAAAACATATGCCACATCCCATCATATAGATAAGAATGACATTTTTCCAACTACATATTTTACAGTACATTTAATCTGTAAATTGTAATTGTATTTGTACAAGTAAAGTGTAGGTGGGCAATTCTCCTGTGTTATGTAGTGGCATTGGTCTTGTAGCTGGGCAGTATGTGATAATTGTGAAGATGAAAGAGAAATAAATTATTGCTTATCTTTAAGAGAAAAAAAAAGCAGCAAGCATTGTTTTATTTAGATTGAAAATTTGCCTTTAAGTATAAGCCATTTCACTGTGCATAATATTTACAGCATACAGAGATTTCAAGAACAAAGGACACAATTCCATAGGATATTTCTTATGAATTGGCTTTTAATTTTGCAGAACACATAGAATGAGTGGGTCTTTTTATCTTTTCCTTACCTGTTATTATTAATTAGTTAAATGATTCATTGATGTATTACTGTGTTTTAAGATGTTAGGTAACTGCCGTGAGTCCTCTCCCTGGCTGAGCTTGCTATTTGTTCTACACATACAAAACATGAACACAGCCTATGCCTAATTTTGAGCCAAATCTCATGCAAGAAAAACTAGCAGTGACATTTTCATAGAATGTGAGTTAAGGAAAAACAGAGAATGAAAAGCAATGAATTGAGTTAAGGATGTAAAATTATTGTTGAGAAGCATCCAAATAATTTAAAAGAGCCCCAGTGGGAGCTAGCTGGAGCCCAGGAGCAATGGCAACTTGGTGTCTGGGTGCTTGATGGGACTCCCTGACTCTCCATGCAGCAGAGGCACATCCACTGCCACTGGGGCATCTTCTGAGCTGCTGCAGGAAGCTGAAATGACTAGTCTTGGGTAGTCAATGGGGTTGAAGACCTGGCCTAATAGCTCCATTTTCATTGTCCCTGTACTTGACTCACAGAAGTTCCTAACTTGATTGTGTAGTGCTTTCCATAGCAGGATTCAGTGCTGAAGTAACTTGGCATCAGACTTTAGAAGATAAGCATAAAGTTGAATAAGAGCACATTATTTCCAAACTACCGAATTCTGGGAATCATTCATTTGTTTTTTAAACACTTTTGGCATTAGTTGACATTGGCAGTGCTCTTTGCATCTCCAGACATATAAATACTGTAAGAACACTGGTCTCCAAGTGCTTAGGAAAATTATGCCACTGACAGTTCAAGGTTTGATAATCAGAAAATTCTCTCTTCAAGGCTCAGAGTGACATCGTGCTAAATCCTCACTAAACATACAGCTGTTCAGGCTCAATGAAAACCTCCACTGTTTTATTTTAAATTAAATTTTTAAAAGTGTGGAATCCCTGACCAGAAAGGATGACAGTATCGCTTTCAAGGCGTTGATACCAGATTGTGTCTCCAGGTGAGCCTAGGAATTGTCTTTGACCAACCTAAGTCATCTGGAAGGTGCACATTCTTCTGGAGAGATCAGAGCCCAGAGGTTTGGCTGTTTCCCTTATCACATTCCAGTAATCACACTTAAACACAGATCTCCTTCCTAATCTGAGTTCAGCTGCCATCAACTCGAGTGTTACATCTTTCCCTTAGATGCAGTATTTTTTCTCACATTATTAAATCATGACTCAGACTCTCATCAAGCTAGTGTGACACTGATATTCAGAGAACAACATGAATTTTCAGAAAATGTAATATCATTATTTCATCACTGAGAAATAAAAGTAAGAAAATCCATGTCTAACTAGAGAAAAGTCCTAACTCGAGGGTAGTGGGGTGGGGAGTCCCAGTGGAGGGAAGGAGCTAAGCAATAGATAATAATTAGAGAAACAAATAAGGAATAAACAATACTTATAGTATACTAATAGGCTGTAAATGGAAATATGTCCAAATCTGGGGAGATCTGTCAAAATCTAGTAAGACAGAAGAGAAAACCAAGAGGTGATAGAGAGATACTGTTGGTAGCACATGTGATGTGATTTCTAGCTCAGCACATGCCTACCAGACCCCAGCCACCTTCTTTCTTCTTCACCTGCTGAAATATCATGTCCCTACCCCCTAATCCTCAATCTCGGCAGTTTTGAGCAGCCCACAGTTTTCTCTCCTTTTTTCTTAACGGCAGTTGTTAAGTATAATTTTCCTTTTTACCTGGGCAGTTTTGGCAAGAAGTATTCATTTTTGCCTGGTGAAATGCTTTGATGGTTCATGCTAGCATGAAAATAACCAGGCAGCCCTAGAGCAGGGTTACAAGGCCACCCAGGGTGGTGGTGTGCAGGGGCTGAATGACAGGTGAGTGTTTTACTGTACACTGCTCTCAGCTGATTTCTCTGCAGGGCAGGACTCAGCATTTCACTCTCTCATTCCAGCAGTTTTGTATCAGTGAAATCCAATGCTGACATCCCACATGTGGTTTATTTCTGCGTGTATTTTTTCAAAATGTCGTAATTTTTAGTGAGGAAAATAACATTTTAACACCAAGGCAAATTAAAAGAGAAGGAACAAAATGCTTTTTATGTCATCATAAATCTTTAAAAACTTGTCTGTTAAGAACCTTTTTCATATGAAAGAACATAAAACTGCTTTCCAACTGGAACAAGACCAGATCTTGTTCAGCGGGGTTGCTCTGAGGTAGAGAGCAAAAGTCAGTAGCTGCATGGATATGTTACCATGGCCACATCGCTGCTGGGAAAGGACTTAATGTCCCACTCATCCTTCCCCCAACACTGGTACCCAGCTGAGACCAGTGGGAGGTAATTTTTTCCTATGAAGCCAACAAAATGGCCTTGTAAAAAGACTTGTGCCACTTGACAACTATATTGCCAACTGATTTAGGAGCACTGCTCACCATAAGTAAGGTTAAAATCTGTGGTATCCCTGAATCATCCTCCCAATGTAAGTATCCTAGAAGGGAAAAAGGTATGATCATGACAATAAACTACACTTGCATCAGATTTATTTATTTTAAGAAAGAGACTGGTAACATTATTTGAATTGAACACAAGCAATCAGAGATGAAATCTAGTCTGTGCTTGATACATTGCCCTGTGAGACGGCACAAGGTCCTCACAAGAGATGATACAACAACTTCAACATTAGACTTTCTGGACTCACAGGGATTTAATTATTCATTACTATCATGATGCTTGACTTTATTAATTTTTGTTTTACTAATATTCATTTTTAACCTCCATTTCTTCGTACAAATTACAGAATAGCACCCTTATTTTTTCATTACACAGCATTGATGCTAAAATATTTCCTAGTTCAAAGCTGGAATTGCCCCAGGTTCTTAACCTTTAAACTGCTGATCACAAACATGTATGTGCTAAGTGCTCTATTAATATCCAATTTATGCACCCACTGCTTTTTCAGAGTATTAAATGTCCTTCAGGAATGAGGATAAAATGAAGGTTATGGGAGCTGGCATTTGGCTACAGCAACACAGAATAGCTGCCAGAAACCTGGTGGTGTTAGTCTCAGAGAGGCCAGTTGGCTAATACCTGGAGGAAGAGAATGAATATTGCAGAGGGATCATGAGCAGGTTTTATTGTCTTTAAATGCCTTTGCTCTGAAACATGTTTCTTTGTTTAAAGAAGAGCATTTCACATGCTTGGATGGCAATTGCTGCATTTATAAGACTGGTATATATTTTGCCCAGATTTTCTGATGTTGTTAATCTTGTTCTAATGTCAGCTACTACATGAACGATGGACCAGTTTTGGATGACACTTCTGAGACAAGGTGCAATCTGGGATTTGGGATGTAGCTGGCAAGGCAGCAAGCTCAAGTATATAGTCCCTGTTCCCTTCTCAGGAGTGAGCAGGTTCCTGTCCTTCCAGGAGAAGGGTCTACCTCTCACTGTCAGAGCCTTCAGCCATGTGCAGTTTTTCCTGCTCCTGGCGATTAAGGGTCTTGGCTTCCCTTGTCGAATTCATCTGATTCTGAGCCAGGAAAAAATGGCATTTGTGTAGAGGTTCAGAACCTCAATAGCTGCAAGGTTAAGAAGTGAAATTACTCCACTGTAAAGATTGCTTAGATGGAGCTCAAAGGAAGAAAAGATTGTCTTGTGTACCCATATAGCATCCTGGTTGTGACAGCTGTGGGTAGTGGGACTGAGCTACGTGCATATTGCTTACAACTGATATGAGCTGTAAAGAAAACTGTATGTGCTGCTTTTCACAGGCACTAGACCGTGGGGAGGGACTGAGTCCTTACTCACTAATTAGTCTGTCTCATGTCAATATTCCCTACTGATAGCTTCTTTCTTGAGTAAAATTGAAAGATGTCCCAAAACAAAGATGTCCTTCTGGCATACAAAAATCTATAATTTGACAGTGTCATCCAAGAGATTACAATGTGTTCTGGGATGCACTAGGGTACCAGGGAAGGGTCATCAGCAATGTTTCACAAAGATGCTTGCCTCCTTCTCATCCAAACTAGTTCATGGTTTATGTATGAGCTTCTGACTTTTCTTTTTTCTTATTTTAACCAACTTTCCTTTCCTTTCCTTTCCCTTCCTCTTCCCTCTTCCCTCTTTCTTTCCTCTTTCCTCTTTCCTTCCCTTCTCTCTTTCCTTCTCTTCTCTCATTTCCTCTTTCTTCTGGAAGCAAGACTTCTGAACTTGAAAAGTAATCGGTGTTGAAGGGGGGACTTCCCTAAAAGAAGCAATTTTTTTTTCTCATAGTTCAGCTTATCAATGCAAATGGAGGCCTGTGTCTGACTGTAAGTTTTCATCTGTAGTCAATTTAGGTGGTTTGGCTCATTTGGCACATTTCCAATGCCATTTGAAGTTCATTCTAGTGAAGTGCTGCAAATGTCTTTGGTGATGGCTCAGCATAGAGTGCATTTTTAAATGCTGGAGGAAAGGAAGACCTTTTAAAACATATGCTCACTTATTTGTGAGACACACGTACAAAAATGCATATTAACACAAATGCTTTTATAATGAAGAGACTTGCTACAAACAGTAAATTGTGTTAATCTGTGGATATATAACATAAAGAGATATTTCACTTGCTGTTGAATTTTAAGGACTTCCATTGCCCAAAACTCAATTTGAGAAGTAACACATTGGTTCTAATCTTTGATAGATTTTAAACAATTCAGTCCTGATTTTTTCTGCACGTAGACTGATACTAAACCAGAATGATGCTAAAGTCTGTTTTGGCCTGGAAAAAAACAGTAAACTTCAATTAGTGCAGTGTCTATGTTAGGCATTTATTGAGATCAGATGTTGGTCATCAAACCCCATAGCTTTAATACTTTGTCATCACTTAGAAGCATCTGCACTGCAATAAACATTAAACATACTGTGGTATTTGCTCTTCCAATACATTCCCAAAAGTATCTAATTTATTCCAGAGCATTAGGAGCAAATCAAAGCTGATGTCTAGCTGCAGTGACAAAAAAAACCCTTGAAAGTGCAGAGAATTTTAAGTATGAAGTGAATATAGGAAACTCTCATCTTGACAGTGGAGAAAAAGCCAAAAGATGAAAATTTAAATTACATGATGAAAGATGAAAAGGTTGAAGCCACTGTTTTGACTACTGGACCTTGCAGGAAAGATATTTGGAGAAAGACTGAAAGAAAAAGTTAAGTGGGTGAATAGCACATAAAATTTACCGCTGATGAAAATATTACTTTCTTTGCACATCAAAGGAAATACTCTTATTTTCATAAGTTATTTAACCCCATTGGCAATCTCTGCAATGTATAAAATTCTCTGATGGAACGAAAAGTATCTTCTTAATGGTGTATGCACACTATATGGAGAGCAAGTTGAACAGTATAAATATTCATATGAGCAAAGATGCTGTCAAACTCCAGACTTGACATGATATCTAAAATGAAAATATAACAAAGATATTACGATTTTCATCTCCTTTCTCCCCAAATTTGGGACCTGGCTGTGTAGTCAAGGTAAAGAAATGCACCTGGAAGATTGTGTTTTGGTTAGGTACAGGGAATTCAAATGAAAGCTCCTCAAACTCGACAGTTTAATTTACTTCTCTTAAGCTCTTTAATACCAAACTTATCAGTTCTCTCTGTTAGGCATTAACTTGTTAAATGAGTCTTAATTATACATAAGCAGATGGAGATTTGAATTAAAATTACCTTACACTTGAGTGGCTTTAGTTCATTATAACATATCTTCCTCTTAATCATTTAGGCAGTCTCATCATCTTTCATATATAAAGTTATTAAAGTATTCCAATTTCCATATTTCTTCAGATACATCCACTATTAAATGGCACATAATACACATTAGTTGGTGACTTATACCATTCAATATTTAGTGAATTATTCATGTTGGTACATTCATTTTCACACTTTTATGTCATCTGTATTATTTTATTTTAAAGGGTTTATATTTACAGAATGACTCATCTTTTGCCTCATCTCAATTTTCAGTGCATATTTGAATGCTTCACCATTTCTACTGCTGTGAAAAGGATTAATATCCACTGCAGGTTTTGCACTCCCATTGTCTGAGGAATGGAAGTGGATGCGAAGTGGTTCCCATTACCAAACAAGTGCATGCTTACTGGGACGTTTGGGAGTGAGATAAAAGAAGTCAGCATTATCATTATTTTCTTTTGTCATGTTTTTGCACTATCATAATCTCTGGATTCTGTAAAATTAAGATGCTCCCTAGAATTTGCCTGTCCTGCAAAATTAAAAGGGAGAAAATGCCTAAAGGAAAAAGAATATTGAAATCTTTTGCCTTAACTGCACATCTGATTTCTTTCTTTAGGAAGGATGTCCTTTGGAGGACATTTGTCCAACTAATTCAAGCCGGACCTCTAACTTGTATATAGCTTTAGCAAAGTAAAAAAATTCTGTCTTAAAGTATACCTTCCAAAAAAAGGATACAAAACAGGCAACTGTGTAAGAAATGCTCCTTTTTCACCTGTTCTGAAAGAATCCTAAATGCATATGCTGAGAGACTCATGTGTCTGTCTTAGACAGAGAAAAGCACCAAGTGATTTAATCAACTGCTTCTATGTACCTCGTGGGTAAAATCAAGAAAGAATTGGACAAAAAGTGTCATTTTAGTTCCAGTAAGCAATTTACAGCAATTCACAAAGCAAAGACCAGTGGGATTTTCCAAAGACAAAAGCGTCCAATACTCCCCATTAAAGGCAGCATGCTATTCGCAGTATCTCTTTAGTTAATGTATTAACCAGGTATCTTCAATGTCAAATAATGGGTCTATAATACAGAAATCACAGTGTTAGCTGGATGATGGAGAATGACAGCTCAGTCAAAACGCTGAGTTCGCACTGGCAAACACTGCAGCCGTCATTGATCAAAGGGATGGGCTGTGAGAGGCTTCCACAAAAAGAGGGTACTGACATTTACCTGAATGTTTTTAGAAGGAAAGGAGACTCACTGCATGCTGGGAGCCTCAGCAAGGCACTTTGACCATGTGGCCATTTCACTCCCCAGTTCCTCTGAAAACACTGATGTGCTATGAGATGTGGATTTATCATGGTAAATCTCATTGAATTCCAGTTGCACTTCCTTGAGAGAGAGAGCATTCTGCTACTTGCCTAGCGGGAGGTTTATTAAAAAAACCAAAGCATGTGAGGCCCTGAGGAGTTGGGGAGAGGAGATATCAGTTGGAAGGGACTTACAGTCATCATCTAGTCCGGCTGACCAACCAATCCAGGGCTGAGCAAAAGTTAAAGCATTCTATTTAGGGCATTGTTCAAAGGCTTGAGGCATGAACCACATCTCTAGGAAGCCTAGTGTCTGACCATCCTTTCAGTAAATAAATGATCCTTGATGTCCAGTCCCAACCTCCCCTGGTGCAGTGTTACACTATTCCCACATGTCCCATAACTGGATCCCAGGGAGATGAGATCACTACCTCCCTCTTCACCTCTACTCAGGAAGCTGTAGAGAGCAAGGAGGTCACACCTTTGCCTCCTTTTCTCCAGACTAGACAAACCCAAAGCCTTTATCCGTGCCTCATAGTACATTCCTTCCAGCCCTTTCACCAGCTTTGTTGCTCTCCTTTGGACACATTTGAGTAGCTTCACCTTATTCTTGAATTGTGCAGTCCAGCACACAACACTCCAGGTGAGGCCACACCAATGCTGAATACAGTGGGATAATCACCTCTTTTCACCAGCTGGTGATGCTGTGCTTGATGCATTCCAAGGAGTTTGTCTACCTGACTGCCAGAACACTCTGCTGACTTACGTCGAGCCTGTTGCCAAACAGCATGCCCCAGATCCCTTTCTGTGGGGCTGCTCACCAGCCACATCCTCTCCTTCAGCAGGATGCCACAGCACAGAGACATTCAGTTGTGAGCATGGCAGTGAAACAGAGTTGAAATACAAAACTCCTTATGAACATGACCTAAGAACTTTCAATGAAAAAATCAGCTTACCTTAGCATAGCTTAGCTTAGCTTCCATGAAACCCTCAGCGCATGAGGAGTAAGAAGGATGAGGATGAGTAGCAGATGCTGTGATGGCCTCTTTTCCTCATGGGAATGCTGAAGAATAAATATGGTGCAGTGCTCTGCAGTTGAAAGATGGAAGTAGTTATATCAGCACTTAAGGATGAAGAAGGTGATTTATTGTATCCTCTACCACATGATTGGCATGCACAGCTTAGTACCAAAGCACCAGTTTGCAGGAGGCTGTATTTGTAGAGAAGCAACAGTGCTTACACCCCCCTGCATAGACTCACATCCACAGCAGCTCCTCACCATGCCACGTTGGGACCTACTGTAACTGCAGCAGTTTTTTGCTGGAAAATGTTTAGATATAAAATGTCAAAGATAAACAGAAGGTATCACATATCCTATAAATATCACATATATAATATGTCACATATCCTATAAATATACTTATGCCCATTGGCAAAAGTACTATTCAAGGCAAAATGAGCTTCTTTAACTAAACTCCTTTAAAATGTTACAGGGAAGTGTGTTATTGTGTTAATTTATACTCATGATGGGTGAGTCACCAAGGACACAGTAATCCATGAAAGAGGAGAGAAGAAACTTCCCTCATAGCAGGAGGATATTTTCATTATCCCATTGATAGTGCAAAGAGAGATGGACAAAAGGTCTCCTCTGCTTGCCGGAGACCAATGAAATTGACTGCACAGTTTTCATCACCAGTCATACACCTACATGGGTTCATGGACCAGTGGATTGGCATTCAACAGAGCAGCAATCAGCATCCAGGCAGGGTGAGCTCAACTAGATTTGTGGCTTTGAAAAATATAGCGACTAGCCATAAAGTTTGCTTAGCCATTTCCTCCACCTCCTCTGCTTAACTCTTCATTTGTGACCTAGCCAATGTGGCAGAGGGCACCCTCAGCAAGTTTAAACTATACAAAACAGGAAAGAGTTGCTGACATGCCAGGTGCTTGTGCTGCCATCCAGAGGTACCTGGGCAGGCTAGAGAGATGGACCAGCAGGCATCTCCTGAAGGGAAATGCCAAGCTCTGAGCCTGGGAAGGACTGAGCCTATGCACCAGTGTATGGGGGAGGCCATCTGTCTAGATAACAGCTTTGCTGAAAAGCCTGATGAGCCTGAGCTGAACATGAGCCAGAAACATGCCCTGTCCATGTCAGTGGAGAGTGCCATATCCAGTCCTGCATTCCCCCCACAAGACATACACGGGAATGCTAGACTGGGTCAAGTTAAGACCCATACACATGATTAAGGGACTGGAGCACCTGTCAAAAAAGGACAGGCTGAGACAGCCTTGTCAATTCAGCCTGGGAAGACAAGTCTCGGGAGGATCTAATCAATGTGTATAAATACTTGATGAGGGAAGGAAGACAATGGAGTCAGAATGCTCTCAGTGGGGATCAGCAAAAGAATAACAGGCAGTGACAAAAAACTGAAATACAGAAAAGTCTGATTAAACAGAAAAAAAGCATTTTTTTGATGTGTATGGTCAAACACTGTCTCAGGATGTCCAGAGATATTGGAGAGTCTCCAGCCTTGGAGATATTCAAAACCTAATTAAACACACACATTCCTCATCAAACAACTCTAACTGACCCTGCTTAGAGAAAGGTGTTGGATGGGGAGCTGTCCAGATGTGCATTCCAGCCTCAGTGGTTCTGATTCTGTAGTCAATTAAATTACAAGCACAAAGCTTTTGAATGCAGGGAAGGACAATGAGAGATGATCAGTCATGTGGGCTGTATAAGTTATCAAGTGCTTTGCTTTCTGACTAAAGCTCACACAGAGCTCTTGACACATTTTCTGTATAAAATCCAGCCCATTCCCTGCAAATGATGAAATTTGGCAATATCCTAAAGGACACTGCCAGAACCATTCCAGAGGATGTGATCTCACAAACAAGCAAAGTCCATCAGTCCACATCTGCGTGAAGGTGCCCAAACCCACTGCCCTGTGTTTCTGGAAAAAAAAAAAGTATTTTCAATAGCTGGGATTTTTCTCCACTGGCAGCCTGCAAGCACTATGTGACTGCAAAGTTCTAATTGCATCATATTAGCAGTTTGACATTGCATCTTACTAATGCTTGTTTTTCCAGGATATAGTGGAAAAATATAATCATATTAACACTGTGGAAGCAAGCACAGAGGTAGTATAAATTGTTAATGCAATCTCCTTTCAAGCAGCTTGTTTGAACAGTGCACTGGTGTATGAGAAAATGCCAGCTTTTCAGTCTTCCCAAATAGTGCAGTGCTTGCAGTCTGCGGCAGAATAAACATATACATTCTGTTTAAGGTAACAGATGTTCATTTGCTGTATGTTCCCATGAGCACCCATCTTTCGCCTGCATTCTGCTACCATTTGTCTGAGACCCACCTGTGAGCAAGCACAGCAGTTTCTTAGACACAAGGTTGCCTCACTGATATGCCATGTACCAAAATAGTGGGGTTTTTAGATGCATATTCTTGCAAGTCTTTCTCTGTTTTCTCTTCCTATGAGTGGGATCATTAATTCTTCTGACTTGCATCATCAGACTGAAAATGGCAGTCTCCATGAATAAATACTGCAAAACTGTTTGAATTCTTCAAACTCTGAAGATCAGCCTTTAAACCAACTAATTAAGTTTTCTGCTTGCTGCCATTGAAGGACTCAGTCAGATATAATTAAAACTGAGCAGCAGATGACAGCAGTGGCATTTGCCGGAATCATCCAGTGGTTCAAATACCACTTCTGACAGAAATGTCAGAATGATAACACTCCCATCTTCCCCATGCATGCCAGGAGAAGCAGGAAGAACTTTTATTATAAATGCCTTACTGATAACCTTTGTGAATCCCAGAGCACCAAACACAACACACAAAATTTCATTATCCCAAGAGAGGATTCTCATTTCCAATGAAGTACATCCTGCAGCTCATTGGGCTTCCTTGCAGTGTCTGTGCCTATTGGGACACTCATTCAGAAATTTAAAGAGAAAAAAAGCCCTGATCCTGAAGTATGGGAGATTCCGGCCTTGCAGACAGCTAAGCTGGAAGAGATTCCTTAGAGTTAATGACCTGAAACCAAATCAACGTATTCTTTACCTGGAAAGGGCAAAGCCATAATATGGCTGTGTAAGCTATCCTTGAGCTGTACAGAAAGGTGAGAAGACAGAGTCCTTTCTGCCCAAAGTTTAAATAGAACTGTTATTGCTAAAGATCACAGAACAGCAGAGTAAACAGCAGAGACAGCCAAGAACAAATGCATAGGGAAAAATTACTTTTAGAAACATTTTGAGATTACATTTGCTGCAGCTTCATATGCAGGTTTTTCCTATTCTGTCTCATCAGTTTTGCCAACAGATTTATAACACACTCTTCTTGCCACTCTGTCTTGCTTGAGAGTTTGGGTATTTTCTTCTTATTTCTGTTTTGTTTAGCTTTGTTTTGAATAAATTGAAAGAAAAAAGGAGAACGTATCTGAAAGGGAATCAGTGGCACTTTGAGATGACCACAGCACCACTGCTGCTGCTTCAAAGTCCCTCGGCTCTACTCTTGCCTGTAGCAATTACATGTTGCCTACATGCTGCCAGAAAGCCACCATCACTACAGCAAGCCCAAGGAGAGGGGATGTGCTGCTTGTCAGTTTTTGGCAGTCCCCAGGGGAAGACCTTGGCAGTGGGTGGCTCAGCTTGGCCTCAAGGTGCTGAGCTCGGGCAGTGGGATGAGCAGGGAGCAGCACTGTTGCTTATGATTCATCTTGGCTGTAGAGGAGAAATAGCATCAGAGCAGAGGTGCCTATTGCAAATGCCTGAGTCGGGGTTTTTGCTTACTGTAACTGAGATGCAAAGACATGAAAAACCATTAAAATAATAATAATTAGATACTTCTATTAGACCATGGCCAAATAAGAAACCACCAGCCCTAATATACTTTTTGAAATATTGCATTTGTAGGTGTGAACCTGATCACTTACTTTTCCACTTTACTACTCTGTCTTATCATCAGGAAAATCATTTCTCCTAGGCATAGTCAGCCCTGAGGCCGTGTTTTGCCCTAACTAACCTGAGAGATTTTCCTCTTGGGGTTGAGCCAGTATTTCTATTATATTGGGTTTTTTTGTATGGTTGAGGAGAAGGAGGACACAAGTACCTCTTCTACGTGCAGGAGTACTTGTATTGCATTATTACCCTACCTCTGCAGTAGTTTAGATTGGCAGATGATGGTGTGTGACCTGACCAGGAGCAGGATTACTCTTTTTCTCTTGAACTCAGCACACCGCATCACACTGTACTGTGCGCTGAATGCAAGGGCACCATCCTCTGTCTAAGCTCTTTTCTTTTTAGTAAGAAATTAAAGAACATTTACACTTTCCTTTCTTTTGACCTTTACTAGAAAAGTAGACCTTAATCAGGATGTTTTTAGGTGAGAATGAAGTCTGGAAGGATTGTATTCTGGGATGTAAAGGTCTCAGGGATCACTCTTAGTGTTTGTGGCAGACCTGTATTGAAATTAACATATTACAACAGATTGTGTCAGACTGAATTGCAAACTTTTCTGAAGCAGGGTGAACAGAAAGGTCACATTCCTCATCAGCTCATCTATCAGGCTGCATGAAGATATCTGAAGAGGTTAAATTCTTCTTCAAGGAAATAAAATCAGAATTTCCCATTTTCAGGTGTCCCAGCCGTGCCTCTGAATTTCCATTTACTTTGAACAAGAGCTAACTTCATTACATAGGTGTACTGTTTTGGTTTCAGAAAGGATCCTTGTTTAAATTAGAACGTGCCATTAGCAAAGATCCTTTTCTAGTGACTGCAGTCAGTACAGAGCTCTTTTCTGTCTTGCTCACCTAGGCACAAGTGCATATTGTGCCCTTTGTATTTGGTCAGCTGAAGAACTTTCAGAATGATCTTCTGTCCCCAAAATTGATTTAACATGTTTTGCTATTATGCAAATAAAAAGGGAAAAATAGGTTCCTGATTTCTTTCGACAGGTTGAAGCTGGCAGCACTGGACTGCTTACTCAGGTGGCAGGGTATAATGGGAAATGTCTCCACATCAGTGTCTGTCAAGCTGCACAATAGGAGAGCAGCTGAGCACAGCAGCACCCATCCCCGTTCAGAGCTGGGATAATGGCATTGCAGCTCAAGTGGAAGGATGAGCTTGCCCAGCTTCATAAATGACAGGCAATTTTCCATTGGTGGTTTGAAAGTATTTTGATTTTATTAATCCTTTCATCAAGTAAAAAAACCAGAGTTTTTTCTTCTGTT
Source organism: Sturnus vulgaris (assembly GCF_052056855.1). Lineage (NCBI taxonomy): Eukaryota > Metazoa > Chordata > Aves > Passeriformes > Sturnidae > Sturnus > Sturnus vulgaris. Next base: position 41,109,877 of record NC_142247.1, read on the forward strand.
AAACACTGCTGCAAAATCTCATATCTCCCAATGACTTTGGGCAAGCCAGGTAAATAGATGGGCTTTGCTTCCCTTGTGCCCACCTTGACCTCCACATGTCTGGGCCAGTAAGCAGTGTCAGCCAGCTGAAAATGTCAGGCCACAGCTTTGGAGATACAGCCCGTTCTTGTGGAAAAAAAGGTTAAGGCTTAACTCATGCAGGAAATGTGCACGAGCATCTGCCATGCTTCATGGCACAGTGAACAATGCATGGTTATCACCAAAAGCCAATGAATTCTTTTCAGAAGTTATCTTCTCCCTAGAACATGTCCCATAGAATTACAGCCCAATCCTAGATAAAATACTGCATTTTAATATTTTTTCCTTTTAATTTCATCTCTATCCCTTTTTTCTTTTTTTCCCTTCTTTTTCCTTTTTCATAAAAGCATGCTGTCTTTCAATTAACATAGTAATGACCTATTGTCACCTGTTACCATGCTAATCCTGAGCTGGTGTGAAATTACTTTATAATAAACACTATGCAGTTCTGACTTTCAATTAATTTTTCCCATGCTGTGCTAAATCAGATTAACTGTACCCCACCCTTTTGACCACAGACATAATTTCTTCCTTATAATGAAATAGAGGATTAATTTATATGAAGCATATCTATACACATTTGCAAATAAATGTAAAGATAGACTTTGTACCATATTTGCACTGCTTGCAGTGTCAGGTTGAATACAGACTCTGCGATTATTAATTTTTATGTTCACCGGGGTGGCAAAGGATATTGCTGGTTTATTATTATTATTATTTTCACTAAATGTCTACAACTAAAAATAGATTAACAAATTGAGTACTAAGGGACTGGTGCCTTCCACAGGGAATTACACCTAATGCTGTACAGTATTATGATGATCACAAAAAAAGTAAACATCACAAAATGAACCAAATCACCATTAATTTACTGAATTGCCTGTCATCCTTCTTGGGTGTACATATTTACAATGTGGCCAAATATAAATGCAACTGTGTTGTCTTTTTAATAGTTATTAACATTATGAAGATGGTTGATAGCCTGAGTGAAGCCTTTCAAAACATGTATACCAGTATAAGGAAACTGTATAAGGCTAATTTTTAAAAACATCTTCATCCTCAATGCAGGAAAAGCTTTCTAAACCTTTTTCTGGTCTTGGTAACTTCCAGGATGCAGTAGACTGTTGTGCCATTTCATAATCAAAAGTAATATAAACACAGAGTTGACACTTGATTTTTCTCAGCACAATCATTTTCTCTCTCTTGCTTGATTTTGAATTCCAAAGGTGCAGAATTATTGCAGATATGAATCTTCTGCTTGGAAAAGTAAAAACAAAGATGAAAATGAGGTATTTCTACAAGCTTATGGATGCCCATACTTCCTTGTGCTTGTTGCTCATTTGATTCATTTCAGCATTGCCTAACTGGTCCAGAATCTGAAGATTTTCGTCGAAATTTAGTTCCTTGAGAGTCATATTAGCAAAAGGTCAGGCCAAACCCCAACTCAATCAGTCGCTTTTTTTTTTCCTTCACTAGCTACACTATGCTAGATGGTTCAGAGCTAGGCTGGAGCACCCTGCACCCAGCTGGACCACTCTGTACAGACTCACTGGCTCCTTGCATCCAACATCAGGAGCAGCATCAGACAGAGGTTCAGATTTACCTCTCATTCACAATTCCTCATTTCAGGACTAGCCTGTCAACCACCTTTTGCTGATTCATCAGCTAATCCCAGGGAAAAGTCAGGGGCAACCTTTGCATTAGTTAGGGTGAATGTGCTGTCCAGTGGTGTGCCTTTGAGACAGTGAATGATTGACTTTAGGCACACAAGACCAGGACTAGCTGAGATTAAATACAGTTTTCTTTTGTGTTTCCTATTGATTGTTTGAAACAGTACCACTGCTGTAGGCAAGGAAAAAGTCATTACATATTCAGTGTTTTTTGGCTTAATACTGAAATTTCAATGCACTCATTTTTTTGCTTTTCTCATACTATTTGTGAAGTCCGAGCTTACAATAATAAAGCAGAAAACCATATGCATACCTGGAAGAATAAGAAATAGCAAAATGACCTACAGGATGCGAGAGACGTGTATTCTTGCCACTGTGGTGCAGACTGTATAAATAAAGTGAATATACTGGCATTAGCATTTGGAGTAATACATTCCAGGAACAACAAAGTAAGCTAAACCTAGTTAGATCAGGTCAAACAAGCACAATCCTCACAAGGGGATTAAGGAGGTTGGAAGGGACATCAAATTATTTTTTCATTTTTCTTAGGACTTTCTATTGCACATCAGTAATGAAAGGTCTTATCTCTGTCTTTTACTATGTAGCTTTTTAACTGTATATATGATCTGACTTGGACTGATTCCAGCTTTGTTATTATTGAAAATCTGCTTTCAAATGCAAACATAAAAACACCGGCGTAATAGCCATTACTCTGTTTACAATGATAGTACTAAATGAACGAGTCATTAATAGCTTTTTTACTTTATTACTTCAAAATGTTTTACCAAATATCCATAAAACTTCACCATTACAACCACTTCCACCCAACTGCAACTACCATATCATCACATGTATGAACTGGTTACAAGCCTTAGCCACATTAATATAATCTCTCTCACACACACATTTCTTTCAACTATCTTCTTTGCTTTGAAGAAAGCAAAGAGGGGAGAGATCACATAAAATTCTCCTGCCATTATAGCCGAGAGAGGATAAATGTCTTCAGTTATGCTATTCCAGCCAGCAAAGTTCACACCAGTTTCCCAGATGTTAAAGTATTGACAGCTCCTTTCTATTGACATGCTGCAAATCAACATGTCCAAAATATAAACTGGTATATACCAGTAGTCCTGTCACCTAGCAAAGCAGGCCACCGGCTTTCTTCTCCCGTTGTATTGCCTATTTGCTTTAGTAGACATAGGACATTAATTAAAGTGTCAGGGGGAAGTAAAAGCAATAGACTGCATTTCAGTTTGAAGGGGTTGGTAAGCACTGAGGATCTCTCTTCTTATACCTGCTTACTTTCTATGTCTTTGTTCACCTGATGTGATGGAGAGTGGTGATGCTGAGCTGCCACGCTCAGCACCAGGCAGAAGCACAAGTTCTACCCTTCCATGTCCATCTGCCATAAAGTGTGGGGTGGGGGAAATATTGCTGAACACGTACATGGGACCTCTTCACCAAATAGAAGTGTCATTAAGTTACCTTCTCCAACAGAGATTTATATTTGCTGTGAGATTTATATTTGTTGTGATTCCCACACCTGCCTGACTCTGGACTTTGCTCTGCCCTTTTGGAAACTAGCTCCACACAGAGAGGTAGGGGCACATAGCAGAGGACCTGTCTTCTAGCCATGCAGCACTGAGAGAAGCAGATAATAAAGCCCAGCTGCTGTGGACAAAGGAGAAAAAGCATGGTAGGGGGAACAAATCCTAGGATGGCGTAAAAGGCATTAAAATTAAAGAGACATTAGTAATTTAGCTAGGAAAAAAGAGAAAAAAGAGAAAAAATGTATTTTCAGAGAGAATGGGGTCATGAGTTTTACTGATGATGTGTAAAGACAAGTGTCTGAGTTTCAAATGTCATGCAGTACTGCTCTGGGCCATAAGTTAATGTGAAGCATCACTACAGCTCATGAAAAATATCCAAAAGTAACATGAAAATATTCTTCAGAAGGTAGGACAGGAAGAAGCATCTTCTTGAATAGTATACACTAGCATTTTGCAAAATCCATGAAAAAGTTGAAAGATACCATTCCACAATCTTCTGGTAGGTGTTATGTTGTTGGAACAAATCAATTTTTCACTGTGAATATGCAAGTGAAGCAAAAACTGGCTGAGTACTAGATCCTTTCCCAGGCATCCAGGCATAAGCGCACTGCTCATTAATGACATACAGTGAATATAAAAAACATCCTCCCAAACCAGGAGTTGCTGTCAGATGATGTGCCTCAACAACAGGAGAAACAAGTTCGTTACAAGCTGTAGAAAATGAATGTGTTTTCTTCTACCCAGCTCAAGACCCAGCACAGATGGAATTCAAATGGCAATTTTTGTGCTCAGGACATTTGAATACAAAAGCAGCTATTCCACTGACACTGTCAATGAAGAAGAGAGAAAGGGAACAGGTATCTCAAATGAGTTCAAGAAGTAAGTCATTAACAAGAAAGTAATGATAATAGAATTGATTTCTGCAACAACAGATGGAAGCACAGGTATAACAGGATCCAAAGCTTTGCTGCTTAGAATCATTAGCAAACACTCTGTGGAAATGTGAATTAATTTTAACATTATGGGAGCAGCAGAAAAAACAAAAAAGACCCTGCCTCCATTAACTCCATTTTAGTCAGAGGTCTTTGTGTTTCAAAGGCTGCTTGATTAAGCTGCTGCAGCTTGTAATGATCTGATTTTACACACTGAGATGAAGGAGCAAAGGTATGGTTTTGCTGTGGCTTTTCTACTGTTTAAGATCAGAAGTCATTCAATCAGGAAATGAAAACTCTTTCATGATACTTCTGAAAAGAAGAGTTTACTCTTCATTTCTCATTTCTGAGTGACTTGGCTTAAAGGCAAATAAACATAAAAGTTGTCAGAAATTGGAATAATATTAGAGATTCTTTGTGCAGTGAGTAGGTTCAAACCTGACTGAAGAGCTCAGAAAGCAAATACTACAGTGTTTCATGGCTGTGTGAGAAATCTCAGAGAACTGTGAAGGCAAAAGTAAGTGGAAATGCCAAGAGGAATCGTGACTCTTTCATACGTACTGGTAGGGCAGCTCTGTCTCTGGCTGCCCTTGAGTGCCGCAGTGCAGGAGCAAAATGACTAGACAAGAAAGCAGAAACCTCATTCAATCCTACAGACCAGGGCTTGTACTTTGTAATGTCAGACCCTCATTGTTTCATGCAGAACTCAGGTGGCAGGAGGTGGCTCTGATCTGCAAGTCTACATCTCAGAAATCTAGCTCAGGTCTACAAGACAGAATCAACATTTAAGGGGAACAGGCTTTGGAAAAAATCTGTGCCAGTTTTTCCCTGTGGTGTGCTGAGCATCACCCAGTGTCCTGGCTGCCAAAAACACTCCTGCCCCATCCCTGTGTCTTCAGAGAACTGTGCCTTGGCTTTTATTCTCTGCACGTGTCAGTGTTGATATATCTGAGACAATTCCCAGGTGAGCCTGGCCTGGGAGTAAGGAGCTTCCCTACTGTGGGAGATGCACTAGAAAAACCTTCAGTGGAGCCTTCACATGGTGGGAGTGCTTCAGAGATTCTGCTACACAATGTTTTGCCAAGGTCTGTGACCTCAACTGGGGTCTCTGATAAGTTGCAATAATTAATTGCACCTCCAAAAACAAGTGAAGATTTTTCAGGACCAGTTCAGAAAGAGGATGCTCTCCTTGCCCTACAGGGACCAAAGAAGTGCAGGTAATCAACCCAAGCTGCTCAAGGCTCAAAGCTATCATGTGACATATTGGCAGGTTCTGAGCTTCTGTCCCATGAAAAGTTCAAATGCCTGGATTTAGGTTCAACAAGGGTGGGAAGTTAGGAGTTATGTGTCCCAGGTACAATGTGGGTTAGAGAGTTGACCTCTATAACTCAGTGGCATCTTCTGGGTTTTGTTGCTCCCCATGACACTGGTGCAGAACAAAAAGGCTCTGGGAGGTTAGTTTACCTGAGATGCAGCTTTGCTACAAACAAATCTTTATGACAAGATAATCTGCTGCAGATGGAGACACATCAATAAGCCCTTCTGCTCCAGCAGTATCTTCTACATTGATTTCCTGACTACTGCTTTGTTCTCCTGCACTGGAGAGCTGTCTTTCTACATAAATATCTTTCCCTGAGAAAACCTCTTGGGGAATAACTCAGTATTTTTCAACTAAGTTGAGATTACCCATTTTACATTGCTGTCTTTCTCCTGTAAAAACCTTTTCAGCTGCTCTTTTCATTTTCTTACTTCCAGGAATGGTGAATTCTTGCAACATGGATGTTCTGTATAGAAGTAATATTTGGAGCAGTTTGCAAAAGACATCTAAAATGCATTAGAATTTTAAAAATTTCAACTTTTCTTTTTCTCTGGGAATTAAGCATGCAATTAAAAAGAACATTTTCTATCTCTTTTATGTGCCATATCATACACAGTGGTCCAGGTAGAAAAGCTGTATTGGTCCATTTCTAGAACCCACAAGTAGAGAAGAAAAGTTGGATCAGTTCTTTCATGTGTGCTTTTCAAAACCAGAAAATTACTCATTTACTGTAACAAAAATCGACCTAACAAGCAAACTAACCAGTCTTAATTCAATGGAAGCATTTATATCTGTTAATGTGCCATATAATGTCCTGTGTAATGCAATTCTGCATTCGTAATTGAAGAAAATTTTATGTGTGCTATATAAAATGTCTCATTGGTTGAATTTCAAATGTCTCCCAAAGTCTAATTATACACCTACACTGGTGGGGAAGAAAACCAAGAAAAAAAAGAACATTGAAAATTTATTATAACTGTTCCTGTTAAGTTGTCTAAAGTGAAATAACCATGACCATAGACATGATCTGAAATCCCCAGAACCTGAAAGAAAAACTCCTGTTGAGTTCAGTGGGCCTTGGCTCCAATCTTGTGTTAACACTCTTGTGACCATACCTGTGTAGCATTGCAAAAACAAGTGGAAGGAGCCCAAAGTATTTTTGAATGCACAGTCCTAGAGGCAATATTAAAAATGTCATGAACAGCTTATGTCATAGATGTCTCGAACCTCATGACAAATGAACACAGCTTTTGAGCAAGCTGGGAGAAGAAACACAGACAACATATTTACAAAATGCATTAGGACTATTTTGATGAGGAACTCAAGTAACTGGGCTGTTTGTGGCTGAGAGAAAGATTATTGCATACTGCCAGTTTCAAGCAATAGGATTTTCAAAAGGCTTATGATAAATACAGTGATGCATTTTGACTATGAAAAGGATTGTATCACTTTATAGATATTTGCCTCTGGTGCAGTGAGATACTGCCAATAAAAAGTGGGTAGGAATCCTTTGTCTGTTCCTTTCAGCTGTATTACCTTACTGTTAACACCTCACAAGTCTCTATCACACTGGACATCAAAATAAGTGCTAGGATGGTGTGAGCAGCAGCAAAACAGAGTTCGGTTTACCTACATTATCAAGCATACAAACAAGTAGGCAAATCTTGTGGAGACACTTATTTCTCAAAAAGCGAGGTGCATGTGCAAGCTAAACTTAATTTCTTATAGTACATTCCCTTGCAGGATTTGTAACATGAAATCAAGAATTCCTGCTCTTGTAGGCAGTTTTACTGAAATAGAGAACCTACACAGTGAGTTCTGCTGTCTTCAAGCCCTCCTCTTCTTTCAGCCTTCAGTAGCAGAATGTTGGTCAGCTATAGGAGATGTACATCATCCTTAACTCCAAAAACAGTCATTTTAAAGCAGCTGTTTTCCTAAACAGTGTTCTCCTTTCTGAATCCCAGCTTCAATATACTGTGAAAACAAATGCATTGTGGCAGCAAAAGTGTGAAACTGTTCACAGGCTGGTTTGATACATTCCTGGATAAAAGAAGACCCCTGTGTTGGTTTGAAAGTAAAACCAGTGCGAGACTCCAAGTCAGTAATACAATTTAATAGGAGAAAAGAGAAAAAAAAAATAAAATACATGCAATAATATAAAAGAAACAACCACCAACACAGTCAGAAATACAACCTGACACCCTGTCAGTCAGGGTGTTGGTAGCAGTCCGTATAAATGGTGGCTGCAGTCCTCCTGGATGACAGATGTGGTTCTGTTGAAGCAGTGCTCCTGTAGAAGGTGCAGTTTTCCTCCGAAGATCCAGCGATGATGTGGAAAAGGTCCGACTTTCCTCTGGGATCCAGTAGAAAGGTCTGCCCTCGGGTCCCAAACCCCAGTTTTTTATCTAGGTAGGAAAGGCTTGGCCCCTGCCCCTGGTTGGGGCATCTCCCAATGGGGTGATGTAATCTTATCAGTCACACAATAGGACTTAATGGCCCATTAACAGAATATATCTTCTGGAGGAGGGATGGGTTGTGAATAGATAACGATGATCATCCCCCCATCTTATCAGATGGCACATCAGCAGAGGATATCTCCCACAGAGATAAGGATCACCACCCCTCCCACATTTTAACAGATGGTGATAGAATACACATTTTTGCATTGTACCCCAGGACATAATCCACCCCTTATTCTATTACCATCTACATCACACCCAAACCAATACCCTCTTACAGATATATAATACAAAATGAAACCTTATATACAGTTCTCACTAAAAATTAGGTCTCTTTGCGGTACACAACGGGTTTCCCCATCTTTCTGCATTACCCACCAGGTGCAACCAGGTCCTTGAGCAAAAACAATCCCACGGATTGGTTTGCCTTTGTCTGTGGTGGGATTAATCCAAACAGTCTTTCCTAAAATACCTTTCATGTGTACCACTGGGACCTTGTCCCCATCCACTGTGTGCAGGGGTTCAGAGTGGGCAGGACCGGCTCGATTGATGGACCCTCGGGTGTTAACCATCCAGGTGGCTTTGGCCAAGTTCATTTCCCAATTTCTGAAGGTTCCACCACCAAGTGCTTTCAAAGTAGTCTTAAGGAGTCCATTACACCGTTCAACTTTCCCGGCAGCTGGCGCATGGTAAGGAATATGATATATCCATTCAATGCCATGTTCTTTGGCCCACGTGTTGATAAGGCCGTTCTTGAAATGGGTTCCGTTGTCTGATTCAATTCTCTCAGGGGTACCATGCCTCCAAAGGACTTGTTTTTCTAGGCCCAAGATGGTGTTCCGGGCAGTGGCATGAGGCACAGGGTAGGTCTCTAACCATCCTGTGGTTGCTTCCACCATGGTCAGTACGTAGCGTTTGCCCTGGCGGGTTTGGGGAAGGGTGATGTAGTCAATTTGCCAGGCTTCCCCATACCTGTACTTTGACCATCGTCCACCATACCACAGAGGCTTTACCCGCTTGGCCTGTTTGATTGCGGCACAGGTCTCGCAGTCGTGGATGACCTGTGAGATACTGTCCATGGTAAGGTCCACCCCTCGGTCACGGGCCCATCGGTACGTCGCATCTCTCCCCTGATGACCAGAGGCATCATGGGCCCAACGAGCTAGGAATGATTCTCCCTTGTGCTGCCAGTCTAGATCCACCTGTGATACTTTCACCTTGGCAGCTCGGTCCACCTGCTCGTTGTTGTGATGTTCTTCATTAGCCCGGCTTTTGGGTACATGTGCATCCACGTGTCGAACCTTTATGGTCAGTTTCTCTATTCGGGCAGCAATGTCCTGCCAAATCTCAGCTGCCCATATGGGTTTCCCTCTGCGTTGCCAGCTGGCCTTTTTCCAGCGATCCAGCCAACCCCACAGAGCATTAGCTACCATCCATGAGTCAGTGTAGAGATAGAGCCTTGGCCACTTCTCTCGTTCAGCAATATCCAAAGCCAACTGGACGGCTTTTAGCTCTGCGACCTGACTCGATCCACCTTGTCCCTCGGTAGCTTGTGCAACTTGTCGTGTGGGGCTCCATACTGCAGCTTTCCATTTCCGGTTAGTGCCTACAATTCGGCAGGAACCATCAGTGAAGAGGGCATATCGTCTTTCAGTCTCTGGTAGCTCATTATATGGTGGGGCTTCCTCAGCACGTGCCACTTGCTCCTCTTCTTCTTCAGAAGACAATCCAAAAGTCTCACCTTCAGGCCAGTTTGTAATTATTTCCAGAATCCCAGGGCGATTTGGATTCCCAATACGGGCGCGCTGAGTGATGAGGGCAATCCACTTGCTCCATGTGGTGTCAGTGGCGTGATGTGTGGAAGGCACCTTTCCCTTGAACATCCAGCCCAGCACTGGCAGTCGGGGTGCCAGGAGGAGTTGTGTTTCTGTGCCAATCACCTCTGAGGCAGCTTGAACTCCTTCATAGGCGGCCAAGATCTCCTTCTCTGTAGGAGTGTAGTTGGCTTCAGATCCTTTGTAGCTTCTGCTCCAGAATCCCAGTGGTCGACCCCGAGTCTCACCAGGCACCTTCTGCCACAGGCTCCAAGACAAACCATGGTTCCCGGCTGCAGAGTAGAGCACGTTCTTCACATCTGGTCCCGTCCTGACTGGGCCAAGGGCTACTGCATGAGCAATCTCTTGCTTGATCTGGGCGAAGGCTTGCTGCTGCTCAGGGCCCCAGTGGAAATCGTTCTTCTTGCGGGTAACCAGGTAGAGAGGGCTCACAATCTGACTGTACTCAGGAATGTGCATTCTCCAAAAGCCTATGGCACCTAGGAAGGCTTGTGTTTCCTTCTTGTTGGTAGGTGGAGACATAGCAGTGATCTTATTAATTACCTCTGTTGGGATCTGACGACGTCCATCTTGCCACTTGACTCCTAGAAACTGAATTTCCTGAGCTGGTCCCTTAACTTTACTTCGCTTAATGGCAAAACCAGCTTTCAGCAGAATCTGGATAATCTTCTCTCCTTTCTCGAAGACTTCCCCTGCTGTGCTGCCCCATACAATGATGTCATCGATATACTGTAGATGTTCGGGGGCCTCACCCTTCTCCAGTGCAGCCTGGATCAGCCCATGACAGATGGTGGGACTGTGCTTCCACCCCTGGGGCAGACGATTCCAGGTGTACTGCACACCCCTCCAGGTGAAAGCAAACTGAGGCCTGCATTCTGCTGCCAGAGGAATGGAGAAAAATGCATTGGCGATATCGATAGTGGCATACCACTTTGCTGCCTTGGACTCCAGCTCGTACTGCAGTTCCAGCATGTCTGGCACAGCAGCGCTCAGTGGTGGAGTCACCTCATTCAATGCACGATAGTCTACGGTCAATCTCCATTCTCCTTCAGATTTACGCACAGGCCAGATGGGGCTGTTGAAGGGTGAGTGGGTTTTGCTGACCACCCCTTGGCTCTCCAGTTGACGGATCATTTCATGGATGGGAATCACTGAGTCTCTGTCAGTACGGTATTGCCGGCGGTGTACTGTTGTTCTGGCGATTGGTACCCGTTGCTCTTCAACTCTCAGTAGTCCCACAGCAGAGGGGTCATCTGCAAGACCAGGCAAGGTGCTCAGTTTTCTAATGCCGTCTGTCTCTACAGCAGCTATCCCGAAAGCCCAGCGATATCCTTTTGGGTCTTTGAAGTATCCATTTCTAAGATAGTCTATGCCAAGGATGCATGGGGCCTCTGGGCCAGTCACGATGGGGTGTTTCTGCCACCTGTTCCCAGTTAAACTCACTTCGGCCTCCACTACAGTCAGCTGCTGGGATCCTCCTGTTACCCCAGAAATAGAGATGGATTCTTCTCCTACATACTTTGATGGCATCAGAGTACACTGGGCGCCGGTGTCAACCAAAGCCTTATGTTTTTGTGGGTCGGATGTGCCAGGCCATCGGATCCACACAGTCCAATAGATCCGATTATCCCTCTCCTCTACCTGGCTAGAGGCAGGGCTCCTCTATTCCTGATCCTGGTACACGTTGCTCTCTCCCTGTAAATAGGTTCTTGAGGTTCCTTCAAGAGGATCAGTCATATCATCATTCTGATACTGTCTGGAGTTCTGTACACGAGAGACTGGAGCAGCATTGACTCTAGATGAACTTCTTGGGGTAGGTGTCCCTCTTTTCAGCTCACGTACCCGGGCTGCTAAGGAGGAGGTGGGTTTTCCATCCCACTTCCTCATGTCTTCTCCATGCTCCTGAAGGAAAAACCAGAGGTTACCTCGTGGAGTGTGTCCTCTCTCCCTGCCTGAGGAACGCCGGCTCCTAATGGCAGAAACTCTTGTTGGTTCTGGAGAGATCTGGTAGTTGTTTTCCTTAAGTTCTTTTTTTAGTTTCTGATGGCCCTCTTCAATCAGGCTTCGGACTTGCTCCACCAGCCGTGTTTCCACGGATGAGACATGGGTACGAAATGGGGCTGTGACAGTGTCCTCATAAATTCTTAGTTTATTGGCCAAGACGCCTACCATGTCCTCACCTTCCCTCCACTGCAGCGTTGCCAGGTAACGGGAATACATCTCTGGTCCAAGTCGTGCAAATCTCAACCACATCTGTGACGTGCACCGGACACAGTCTGGGCTCTTAGGAAATCTCTCATCTTCTGAGAAAATGATCTCCAGCACGGCCAATTCCCTCAGGCATCGGATACCTTGTTCTATTGTGCTCCATTTTCCTTGGTGCACCTGAAGATCTTCTTTACAAAGGTATCTGTCCTTCACACTTGTCAGCAGTCGCCGCCAGAGGCTGAGAGTTTCTTGGGTTCTCCCAATCCCCTGGTCAATGACCACATCCCGGGACAGAGATCCCAGTTGCCTGGCCTCACATCCATCCAGAATGGTGTCATTGGCTGCAGCGTCCCAGATGCGGAGCAGCCAGGTCAAGATGGACTCATTTGTCTGGCGGGTGAATTCCCTCCGCAGGTCACGCAGCTCACCCAGGGATAGAGAGCGAGTGATGATCTCTGGCTCTGTCACTTCTGCTGGGTGCGAAGGTCCTGCCACGTCCTCGTCAGTCACTATGCGAACTGATTTGCTCTTTGATTTCTTCTTCTGAACGGGCGCAACTGCTACTGGTCTAGGCTGTTCTGGCTCAGTGATGGTTTGTGTGGAGATGCTGATGGTGCTTCTGTCTTTTTTCTCCTCTGTGGCAGACTGCATAGACACGGACAGTGTTGCTTTGCTTTTGGCTTTTTCCTCCTCTGTGGCAGTCTGTGTAGACACGGACACTGTTGCTTTGCTTTTGGCTTTTTCCTCCTTTGTGGCAGTCTGCATAGACACGGGCACTGTTGCTTTTTGTTTGGTTCTTCTCCTCTTTGTGACATTCTGTGCAGTCGTGGACGAAGTTGATTTGTTTCTTTTTTCCTCTTCCTCAAGAATACGCATCAATACGCCATGTAGTGTTCTGTTTCTAAGCATGTTGTAGGCTGTAAAGGCTGTGCAGAGGAGACAAAGCAGAACTAACAACAATATTATGCTGTCCTTAGCATCCAGCGGGAACTCAACATTTCCAAAAACTACTGTATCAGGCTGGAAAGATTGGAAAAAATCATCCTTTACCCCTCCCCCCAAGGGCTGGGTGTGATTGTTAAAACCCCGGATGTAGCAACCTAGACTAGGACAAGCAAACAAAGTCGAGTATATATTCCGGATCATGTTCATTGCCTCAGAGGTTATCATGCAGTAGACATAATAGGCCAGTAAAGCAATTTTTATACCATATCCTGGTCTACACAGGAGCATTACAGCTGGCAGATAGTTCCCCATGTGTGGAAAAATATAGAGAGCAAGATATAAAACCCATGTAAGCATGTTGAGAATCATGGTGAAAACAAAATTGTAATACTGACTTTCCTCAGTACCCTTCGTGCCCCACGTTGGGCGCCAATTAATGTGTTGGTTTGAAAGTAAAACCAGTGCGAGACTCCAAGTCAGTAATACAATTTAATAGGAGAAAAGAGAAAAAAAAAATAAAATACATGCAATAATATAAAAGAAACAACCACCAACACAGTCAGAAATACAACCTGACACCCTGTCAGTCAGGGTGTTGGTAGCAGTCCGTATAAATGGTGGCTGCAGTCCTCCTGGATGACAGATGTGGTTCTGTTGAAGCAGTGCTCCTGTAGAAGGTGCAGTTTTCCTCCGAAGATCCAGCGATGATGTGGAAAAGGTCCGACTTTCCTCTGGGATCCAGTAGAAAGGTCTGCCCTCGGGTCCCAAACCCCAGTTTTTTATCTAGGTAGGAAAGGCTTGGCCCCTGCCCCTGGTTGGGGCATCTCCCAATGGGGTGATGTAATCTTATCAGTCACACAATAGGACTTAATGGCCCATTAACAGAATATATCTTCTGGAGGAGGGATGGGTTGTGAATAGATAACGATGATCATCCCCCCATCTTATCAGATGGCACATCAGCAGAGGATATCTCCCACAGAGATAAGGATCACCACCCCTCCCACATTTTAACAGATGGTGATAGAATACACATTTTTGCATTGTACCCCAGGACAACCCCACTATCTTCTGCTGAAGAATGATTCTTGCTTTCTGTAAAGAAGAAGCCATACCAAAGAAGGGATGAAAATTAATGTGGTTACCTCTGAGAGGGAAGCTGTAACCTTCACAGAGACTTTCCAGCTGTGTTCAAAGGCACTGTAATGACTTCAGAGAACTGCAGTGACTCATTTTAGTTGATGACTACATAACTATTCATTTACACTTAATGAGTTTATTCCATCAGGTATAGGACAAATTCTAAACAAATAATGCCACTGAATCATATACATCAATAAATTTGAGCACTAAACTGATTCTGGGTAACAAAGATAATGATAGGGAGAGCGGAAGAAAAGCTGCTTCCAATTAATGAAAATGCCCTCTGTATTTTCTAATAGCTTGAACATTAATTTGAATATGGCTTTCTTGGCAATAATTTACATACAACCACTTCATAATGGGGAAACAATTCAAATTTATGTGCTCTCAAATGGTGATGATCTGATTAACTTATTAAATTCTTGTTGATTCTACAGTCCAGATGAAGGATACCATTCTTCACGGGTTTCATACCTTTCAGCTTTAAGTTCTCACATCATCAGACTTCAGGCTTCAGCTGCAAGTGAAGGTCTTTTTTCTGGGATATCTGGTGCAGAGTGGACAGAACCAAGATCCCAGGGACTGATTTTATTTGTCTCTTTCCATTAATTCCAAAGATATATTCTCTTCCACATTGGAGGAGCACTTGATTAAATTTAGCACTAGAATTCACATAGTCCTTGGCTGCTGTGTAGTATAATTGAAATTGTGTTAAGTATTACATATACACAATTCAAGTTAAAGCTGATTCAGTCAGGGGATATCCATGCTGGATTTGAGTTCAAGAAGCTTAGCTTGAACCATGTCAAGCTTAATGTTCTTCAAAGGAAACGAGTTAGCTTTTGAAGCAAGACAAGATAAAAAATTATCCATGGGAAAAGACAAAAGAACACAGTCAAATCAGTCTGCCAAATCTAGTGTCCGGTGGCTTTAAACAATAATCAGTAATACCAATTTATCCGTAATATATTTGTCAGCTGGAGCTACCCCAGTTTTAATCACCATCCCCTTGGATTTTTGGTACGCCCTAGATAATTCCAAGGACAGTATAAAGTTGTTCAGACCCTCAGATACCTTATAGAAAAGACTACTGAGGCACCACATGCTAGCATAAATTATTGTAGATGAACATGTAACAATCTCCAGCATCCCTTTCCCAATAAAGGAGAGGCTTCCTGTGGCTATGGAGTCTGGCACATTAAAAAGTTCAACATATTTGTATTGAGTAAACATGAGCCCTAAAACAACCAGCCCTTCATTTACCACTACGCTTCCTGGCTGACCTTACCATTTATTCCCTGTCCTGTTTCGACCTTGGGCCATTCCAGCCTTGCAGGGGGTAATCAGTGTAACATTGTGCAGACAATATGGACTTGAAGCATAACTATATTTTCAGATGCAATTTAGATGTCATGACTCTCTCATGCACATCCCCCTGAAGCTGTAATTGCCTATATTCAAGAGAGAGAGAATTGTTTAAAAACATCCAAATATTTTAGCCTACTTTAGTCGAAACTCAAACTTCTTTCTCCAAAACTGCCCTGAGTCTTGTCCAGTGTATGCAAATTCTGAATAAGCCTAGTTTGTTTACTGGATGAGAACATTAATTTTTCTTATTCATTGAACGTTTATCTTGCTTTTTATCAGTACAAAATTCCAGCTTTGTCCATTTACCCCCAATATTTAAGTGTATAATCTCACTTGTTACTTCCAATCATTCTTATACTGACACTGGGAGTCCTTCCATTCACCCAAAATAACACCATCTCTTTTTGGAGACCAGGATCTGAAGGCTGGATCAGGCCTTCTTTAAAAGTCTGTGGAAACTTAGAAAGTTTAATTCTTTATCTGAGTACAGTTTAAATAAAAGGAAGTGTCAGTTTGACAGAAATTATCTGCAGAAATCCAGTAACTGACAAGAGTCAGCAGCTGTTTTCACTAGGGTTCCTCTCCTGCACAAGGCCACCCTGAAGAGATGAGGTACATGAACTAAATATATAAAGTCAGTACTCTTACACTGTGTCTTCTAGAAGTTATCCACAGCCAGTAAAGGACATTTTATTTCCAAGTGAAAGTAGCCACAAAAGGTTTAATGCTCTTTTGTTGAGCTTACATGAGCTTACTCACGTTGTCTTCCCATCTCTCCTTGTTTCAGTTCAACTTCCATGACCATTTCCCCCTTTCTGTTTGTCCACGATCAAACGGTCCACAATTTAAAATGCTGTGTTGCTGTGCCTGAGGCAAAAGACAATTTTGTCTGTCTTTATTAGAATTCTTGCCATAGCAAAAAGTGAAATTCCTGCCTGATACAGATGTTTATTCTATGTTTCAGGCAAGATAATTCTTTTAAGTGCATCACACGAAGCATAGATAGAAGCAGCACCAAATATATGAAGTAAAGCCAAGTTAGATTCCATGAGCACAGGCTAATTCTACATATAGGAAAGACCATGATCCTAGTAGCTAAATAAGTCACCACTATTAAGATTATTCCTGTCAGCTTTGGATGGAGTTAAGCATGGCTCAGCTTTTTAGTCTAGTGCTCAGTGACACTGTATTGTCAGGATGACATTCCATTTTGTCTCTGGTTTCCTGGCATGAAAGAAAGGCAGAAACCTTTCTTCATAGCTGCATGCATGGTCCTCTGTATTCCCTGCACTGCTAGGAACTCTTGCTGAAGGACAGTCCAGCAAAATTTGATCCTAGTCACTAAGGTATTTTCATTCTTTGCATATGTAGAATTTTTAAAAATCCAGCTATTTGAGATAGGAAGGCTTTCTTTGGTTAAATGAGTCTGCTTATTGGCTCAAATCTTATAATACAGGTTGCAGCCCAAAGGACATTTTTATGGCCACATTTCAGTGTTAAAAAAGATCCCATGGCCTCTTGAAAATACAGTATCTCTGACAGCATTGCTGCCACAGTCTTAACTAAAGCAGTATAAATGCATAAATAGAAGGGACAAGGTGAAGTCCTTCAGGGTATTCCCCATAAATAGTAACAGGTCTCTAACTAGGTATTTAAAGTTAATTTTTCCCTAATAGCAAACTATATAGTCAAAAGTAACAGTCATTCCAACTACGTGACAAAAGGGCAGTATTCTCTTATCAGCTGACTGGAATTATCACACAGAAAAAAAGCCCATTTTTCTTCTTTAATTCAGGTTGCAAGAATATATCTATGTTTTCCCAGAAAACTTTCTACAGAAAGACCTCCATTCACTCTTTCTTTGCCTGTGCCTGGTGAGTTTTAATTCTGGTGGCCAGCACTGGGTTCTCACTGAATACAACACAGCAGCCACAGGGCCAGCAGTGTGCCTGGGACAGAGGTCAGTGGCACATAAAGTCATATAACACTTATGCATTGCTAAATGCAGGTCACTAATTTTACCTCTCCCATTAATTTTAATGGTCTGATCACATCAGGATGAGGTGGATTGCTAAACTTTCATTATTCAGTAATGCCGAGGTATGAGGAACTGCCCCTTGCAGGATGGAGAGTGTCACTTTTACCTAGTCTAGGCATCACTGAGAGCTAAGGCTGTGTGTGCAGGCTATAAATTAACTGTTGCAGCAGCCTGAATCACTTATGTAGCACTTCAGGAGCCATATGTCAGTGTATATCAAAATAGCAATATATCAACAACTGTCTGAGGTGCAGGACATGAGATAAAAAGAAAATGGGGTAATCTAAAAAAAAAGGGATTGGGCAACTATGAGCTGCTGATGAGCAGCTTCAGAGTCATTGCTCATATGCCAGCACTTGCTAAGATCAGTTCTGGTAAGGCTGTAGGCAAGGACAGGGAGAGGGTCTGGTGGACCTGAGTACTGTGTGGAGACCTCTCAGCTCCAGCAGCTTGACCTGGCCCTTGGCTTGTCCTCGTGCCATATCATTGGGAGGTGATCAGTTCAGGGTCATTTAAAATGTGCTCATTTGACCAAATGCAGCACACACTTGGTTGAAATGAGAGGGATTTACATCAGTCTTACCATTGAGGTTGATGCTAGTTGTAATGGGAGCTATATATTTATAGACGCCCCCAGAAAGATTTGCTCTGTCATGTACTACCTGATAAACAAGAGAATGAGATTTTGATACCACATGAAACAAAAAAAAAGGGAGAAAGGAGATGAGGAATGTCATTTGATGGACACTGATAGGCATTTATTCACCATGACCTAATTCACTACTCGTTTCTGGAGCCCAGGGGGATGAATAACATATTAAGTAATATTAACGTGAAATATGGTTTCTGCTACAACAGCAATATTAGGAAAGAAACTGCCATTATATGTAAAAAACATACACAACCCTTATTTTTTTTCCTGAGTCTTTTCCTCAGCAGCAGACTATGGCAATATGGCTAGTTACATTAATTTAAATATTATTACCAACTCTAACGCCAAGGACTTTTCTAGTTACTTCACCAAACAACCCTATTCTTCTAATTCTATTTCGTTCTGTTCCTAAGTATCTTCCAACCCCTTTTTAATGTATGAATGAAGCAGGAAGGCATCCTACATTTTTATGTCTCTCAGCACTTTTAAAGATATTAACCGAAGCTCTTTATCCCCTCTCTCCATCGAAAAGCAGAAGCTTGGAAACAACTCTTTATTTTCAAAAATCTTGGAAACAGGAGTGCACGTTCACGGGTGTATTTGATGTAATATTTTATATCAACATGCTCATTTCTTTCATGAGGAAAGCAGTTAACAGGTGAAACTGGGAAACACTAGTAAGGAGAAGCAAAAAAACCCCCATGAAATATGATATAAAATTGCAGCAATAGTATTTATGTTCTTTTACATACATTTCCATGTAGTATAAATCTGGATAATGCTGAGATTATACTCCTTCCCCTCTTTAGTGGAAGAAGAAATGCAAATACTCTAGACATTACAATTCATTTCTTGCCTCTCTTGGAAACATA
This sequence comes from Sturnus vulgaris, assembly GCF_052056855.1. NCBI lineage: Eukaryota > Metazoa > Chordata > Aves > Passeriformes > Sturnidae > Sturnus > Sturnus vulgaris. Next base: position 41,128,945 of record NC_142247.1, read on the forward strand.
TGTATCACACAGAGGATTTTTTTTTATTATGTGACTGACTTGTAACTGAAAATAAAAATACCTATACTAAAACAAGGTAAAATTTGTGCATTAACAAAGGGAAAGCTCAAACTTTAACAAACAAATAAATAAATCCCAGAAATATAATGCCTGTTAAACATGGAGGCAATGTTCACTGCAGTTTTTCTAAGTGTGAGATAAAAGTACCTGAAGTGTAAAAAGGTTTCAAAACATCAGGATTTTAAAGAAAATCTTACTAAGTTTCTTAATGAATTTCTGCTTTCTTTCAAGCAGTCTTTGCTAATCTGACAAGTTAAACCTGATTATATTTTTGTGCAATTCCTACTAACAGGTGAGAGTGCCAGCTTTCTTGAGATAAAGGTTGTGTAATTTGATCTCCTCTTGCTGTAAGGTTTTAGGACAGGAGCCTGCTTGCCCCAAGGTCCCCGTATTGTCCCTAGAGAGAGAGGAGCCTCTCCAGGAGGGAAGCAGCTCCTCCACATTGACAGTGCAGTCCATGCTGGTACCCTCGCCCTTCATAGCACAGCTGGGCTACTCCTCCACAGGCAGCTGAGGAGAAAAATGGATGAATGAGTATGTCCTGGCTTTCTGTGGAGGAAAACCTGGATGCATGGTGAGGAAGAAAGCTACACCACACTCACAGAGGGTTTGTGTGAATTGCGGGCTTTACCACACACCTCGTCTGTATTGCCATGTAGATCCAGGCTGAGGATGAGGCTGTGGGGTATAGTTTGTCTAAGTCAGAGCAAGGGCACCTAACATCAGTTTTAGCTCCAGATCTAGGCTTGACCCATCTACACACCCTCACCAGCAGCTCTGTTTGCAAAGCATGTCCTTGATCATCACCGTAAAGTCCTCAGGACATGGAACTGGAAGCTCCTTGCATTGACACCCGTGCAGGAGACAGGTCCATGGCAGTTCAGACAAAAAAAAACAGTGGCATGGCATTTGTGCTCTACAAAGTGGCTTGCTGAGTAGAAAGACAAACTCAAACATCACCCCAGGCATAAAATCACTGCATATGGCTGTGATGGGGAATCCAACCCAGGCTACAAAATTGTGCTCAGTATTAGGAGATAAGAGGAAAAACAACCTAAGTGCTCAATACCCCATAAGAACGAGGAAATGAAATTATTTACCTTTGAGGGTTGAAAAATAACCATGCTAAAAACAAACCAATTTAGAAAAGCAATTTTTACAGAGACAGAAAATATTGAGAATCTTTGCAAATAATTAGGCAGTGTAATTGTACATTATCTTTACTTAATAAAGAGAAAGGTTAAGCGTCTCCAGAGCTTTAGAAGACCGTTCTGTTATTATGTCACAATTGATAGGAATTTAATTGTTCCACTTGAGAATTATTTGCCTCTTATCCTCATGATTATATCCTTTTGGCTCACAAATCAAAACTAGTTATCAGCAAAAGTTATTAATTTCTCTTAAAGAGAGAGTTTTCTTTTGAGATCTTGTGTTGACACACTAGCCTTGAATACCCCTTCTTCTGTAATTTATAGAGAATGGCTGGTTTCTGTCTCAAATTTGTCCATTTTATGTATTCTTTACCACATGCCAATGGTTTCATCCATCTCAGAGGAGCATAAAAGCTTTTCAGTTTAAAAATCAGAATTCCTTTCCTTTCTCTGAAAAAGTAACTTGGTTGAAAGAATATAAGAGGTCTCTGTTTAGCAAAACGTTGCAAATGAGATAGATGTCCCTAGATAGCTCTTAAAGTCTTGAGCTTGATGTTCCAATCGGTCGGGAATCACCTGCAATCCGCATGCCACCGTAGCCTCAGGCACTGATGTTCATCATTCCTGCTTCAATGGTTACAAGGGATCAAGACATCAGCTGTATTGGATTGAAGCATATATGTGTGTACATGTAGCATGTACATAGTATTTTTTTATTTGCACTGTCTTTTAACCTGAGAATCATTACATTCCAGACTTCAATTGCAAATGCAAGACTCCTATAATCGCCCAGAATGCAGCCACCTCTGTGCTTGCTCGAGAATAGGATTACTTTGTTTTCATGCTCTTCATTTCCTCCCACCACTATTGTGCTTCTTAGCATAATACAAGCCTAAAATGATCCTGTGCTTGCCAATTGGTGGCCCGCCACGAGAGCTGATTTAAGCAGTTAGCAAAATCCCCCATCTGGTATTTGGACTTCCAATGTATGTCCTGCACATTAGCACAGCTGAGCTTCCATCTGAGACCCTCTGTGCATTTCCACCAGGTGAGCCAAAATACTAAGCCAGGAGGTGTTTTACTAAACCTGTCTCAGCTGGAAGTTGGTCTCTGCAATATTTTTCAGTGTTATTAAATTAATTCATTCCATTCACAGATTCAGATGCTATTTTAGAACAGTTTTACTCTTTTCCCCAGGCAACCTGTTTTTTTATTACAAGCTATTTTTATATGAATCTTGTTCTGCAGATTTCTTGGAAGAAAGAAAAATGGTCTCTGAGCTTAAGGTGTGCTCAGTGCCTGCTGTTCACTGATTTATCATGTGAATTTAGCATGATGCCTTTTTTCTTTCGCTCAACTCTTACATTGCTCCCTGAAAGCTTTGTTAAAAAGACCAATACCCAGGAAACATATCACGTATGATTTTTATGGAATAGATTGTGTAGTTAAAGATTTTTTAAGTAAGCTATTTTTTTCCAAAATTATCATATTATTGGCTCTCAAGTATTTTCCCTGACTGAAGAGAGGTGGTAATAATATCCACCATGAGCGTATCTGAAATGTCTGTTTAGGTCATACCACCATATCCAGTCTCATCTCTTTTTATTTGCAGTGCAGTCTATGGCTAGATTCTTACGTTATTTGTAGGCCTAATTCCTCCCACCTTTGGACACATAAAAGTATCTTCATAGTCTAACTTAAAAACATAGGAAATAATAAGCACCTTCATTTAAGTTTGGGCTTTCATTGTCAGCACCTGTCAAAAGTTTTTAAAGCCACTGCCTGTTTTGAGACAAGTGAAGGGACAGTTGCATTGTCAGAGAGATCTCAAGTGATGATTGTGTAGAGGAAAGGAGTTTATTAAGACAATTACCAAGGGTAAACAGAGGCAGTTCAGCCCTGATGGTTATATTTGGTTTGCCTAGCAGCCAAAAGGCTGCCAGCTGTTCATGCACATGGCCAATCACATCCTGGCCAGGGGCACAGCCTCTGCCTGACCAGCAAGCAAAGCGCAATTGATAGAAGATAAAGTGGAGATCACAAAATCTGTGTGTAGGTGCAAGATATGTAGATTCAATGTTAAAGCAGATGAATGTGGTACAGCTCAGAGATGGTCATACTGGGGAATATATTGGGGTCACTGAAGCTATTGCATGGTTAATTTCTCTTAAAAATAAGAAAAGCTGTTTTACTGTGAGACTGGACACGGGTTGGGCAGAGAGATTGTGAAGTTACTCAAATCCTAATGGGCTGTGACACTGAGCAACCTCTTCTTGACTCTGCTTGGGCAAGGTGGGCCTGACTGGAGACATCCAGAAGTCCTTCCAGTTTCTGCAGTTCTGTGAATTGGTGAAGCATAAGGCCTGTGGAAATTATAGAGACAGCCTATTTCTTAATAGGCCAGAAATGTGGAACATGCTGAAGGGTGTCGTTGAAGGCCGTAAGGGACATGGAATGTGGATGGGGAAATGAGGCTGTTGTCAGGGGGTTGTTAGGGTACTGTGGGGCTGTGAGAAGGATGATAAGAGTCCCCATAAGACCATGGGCTTAGCAGTGTGGATGGAACTTGAAGCACTAAAAAGGGTACATAAGAGATGATGGAGGTGGGATTCACAAGAACCAGATGGATATATTACCAGATATGATGAGGAATGTAGAGAATCTCTAGGATATGTGTCTTGATTAGTTCCATGATCCTGAGAGGCTTCCTGTGTTTCAGCATGCAGTTCTTCCAATGTTTTCTACACCTTTATGCAGAATCTTTGCTGCTGGTTTGGATTTTTTTCCCAGTTGTTATTGGGATTTGGAGGCTTTTTCCTCCTTAATTTTTGTTTTAATATCATACATCTCAGTGAAAAAATTTCTCACATCCTTAAGTTAATTGTAGGCAAGGGGTGGAACCTGCTTACCATATGTTACTTTTTAATGAATTCTTTCTGCATGCATGCTACTCTTTGATATGAATTACTTAGTTTGGCTCTTTTATTGTGGTTACAGGGTGCTAATGCACTTCTAGTATGTCATAGGAGTCATTTCTATCAGAAGAGTTTAGCTTTGATCAAGGTTTTCCTGTTATCCTTGCTGATTGCCGCTATTTGCATATTACTTGATTCCCCAGATTTGTGATCTGTCGTTTGGTCTGGTTCCATCCTCTCTTGTCTCTCCAGGTTCCTTGTTTGCTTTCCTTTCCTGCTTTGCTCTGCTTTGGTGTAAGAGATATTTCAAAACTCGTTAATTTCAAAGGCAAAGGTTTGTTTTACACATTTGCTTTTTAAAGTTTTGACAATTTTAGCTTATTTCATTGCAAGTGAATCTTTGATACTCATCAGAGATCCTGTGGTGAATTGTTTGCTATTAAGTACCTGGTTGAAATAGGGAATAAGGTAAAATGACACTGCTTCAAAGAATCAGTGCTGAGAAAATGAGGAAAGCAGTAGCTTCAGCATCAAGGTTTTTTCATGGTCAGGTGTGCTTCTACATTCATTTTCCATACAGATGTCATGCTTCTGTCTGAATGAAAGTTTGCAGTCACCTTCTAAACTCACACAGTGAGAAGTGACTAGTTTTTATGGTGTTTGGGACAGTGAAGGTCATTTCAACTGTTTGCCTGCAGAGCCATACATTCACCACTCTGTTTTGTAATTTCCAGGATGCTCCTCATTATGTTAACTGCCTATGAACCTGCTCATTGGGTAAATGAGGTATTGATAAATGGGAACTAAAGTTATATCCAATTATGAATGATAGTGCAAGTTCCTTGTCTGTGCCTGTCATATTCCTCTAGTGTTCTCCTTATTGCTGAGTGGATTCATCCGTTTGTCTTTATTAATAATTCTCAAATTTACTTTTTCTTCTGCTGCATATTCATGCTCTGAGGCTCATTCCTCCTTCTCTTGGTTGTTTCACCTCAGATTGGCTGCCACCCCATATCAAACTCACTACCTCCAGCACTGATTTTTCAAAACTGCCCTTGAAGTCATCTCTACTTCCCTCACCTCCAGCACTGTCAATGACATGACTTTCTCTCACCTCTCTGGGACATGACTTATTAACCTCTGCCACCTATTCTTCCAGATAAGCCAAATTGTTACTGTCACATTTTTCTGTTGCCTTACCTCTGACTCTCTTCCTTGGGTTCCATGAGTATATCAAATTCAGAATCCTTGCTTTCAAGTCTCCATATGAATTTTCCAATTTTATAGTTGCCAAAAAACATTTTTCATAACCCTTTTCCTACTTCCAGTGGCATTCCTCAATGTGATTATTCATTTAAAATATATTTGAATCTTCTTAATGGCAGGGGATGGATTAAGTGTTCTACAATTTATTTGCTTTCCTTAAGCTCACCTATGGCAGTGATTATTTGGTAGGATGAAGAGTAAGGTGGAACATAAGCACAGCACCAGCTGTGACCTGCACCCTTTACCTTGTGAAAGAGTATTTCAGCTGCTGTTCCAAATCAAATAATCCAGGAAGATTGAGTACAGTGAGACAGATCCAGTCTAACTGAGAAGTTCACAGTGTTCAGACTCTGCCCTTCCAGAAAGTTGTAGGCTGGGATCCATATGTCCCAGAATATATTTCTGTATGTCCTGTGCAAGTGATAGCAAATGAGGGTCATGCCGCAGCTTCCTCTCCTCATTTTCCTCCAGCACCTTTTGCTTTCCAATACCTTTTTTTATGATCTTTATAAAACTGGTCAGGCTAGTTGTGTTCCAGTGCCTGACCACTCTCTGGGTGGAGAACCTTTTCCTATATCCAACCTAAACCTCCCCTGAATCAGCTTCAGACCATTCCCTCGGGTCCTGTCCCTGATCACCAGAGAGCAGGGATCAGTGCCTGCCTCTCCTTTTCCTCTCACAAGGAAGCTGTAACTGCAGTGAGGTCTCCCCTCAGTCTCCTCCAGGCTGAACAGACCAAGTGACCACAGCTGCTCCTCAATGGCTTTCCCTCAAGGCTCTTCACATGCACAGAAACATAAACACCCAGGCCAAGAAAACATTCAGGGATCTTTAAATAATCCTGTATTATGGATGCAAAGGTACACTTTGAAGTACAAAATGCGGGTTTTCTTGTTTATAAGTATCAAATACACACATGAAGGAAAATGTGGAGCCATAAGTCCTATTACTAGAGAGTTTCACTCTGCTTTGGTTATTTTTGCAATTTTGGAGGTTTTCCCCTGAGCCAGAAGGATATAATTTCTTAATGATACAATATTGTCTTTCTTCAAGCATGAAGTATTCTGTGTTCATTTTTGCAGCCTTAGTTCTGCTGGAATCAAGTAGAGTAAGGAATCCAGCCCCTTTCTATTTAGAAGATGCTCTCAGTGCACACAGAAAAGATTATCATTTTTGTAAGCAATGAGAAATCTTTCAAGCAATCTATGTAGGTGTTAACCTTCCTAATGTGGCAGTTTTCATATTTTTGTGAGAAACAAAGTTAGCTTTTTTATGGAGTCAGTGACTAGGCCTGAGAGTATAATCTCAGTAGAAAGCCAAAGTGAAAAAGTGATTTACACCTTTGGCTCACTTAGGTTACTAACACCTGAATAAAGCATTCTTAATTATTTCTGAAGGTCTGCCTGCAATTTTTTCACTGTTTGGATGACTCCTACATATTATCAAGTGTTTGAATTTTTTCTTTAATATGCTAAAGGTTTTATAATGGTAGTTGGTTACTATAATTGATATGTGGTCATAAAATTGAAACAAAATTATCAAAATAATTTACTAGTTTTCAAGAAATGTTTACTAGTAATATGAGCTGAGAATATCCTGTGCATAATGAATATAATTCCTTTTCAGAGGAATTTACTGAGATACATTTTGAATTTGCAAATATCAAACATGCTAACCTGAGTCCACATCTTTTTGATGAGAATGAAATGCACAGATTTCCTTGAGAAGTAGGGTCTTTAATTTCTCTTCTGGAGAACAGAGTTTTAACAAGTAGGTCCCTGGAGAAAATGAAATATCTTGGAGGAATCATGAGAAAATGGGGAAAAAAAGAAAAATGGAGGAAGAAAAGAAATAGGGGGGGGGGGGGGAAGATTAAAAGAAATTGGCGTTGGGCATAAGGAAGATTAAGGGCAGCATTCTGACTAGGGGCTTCAATTTGCAATGCAAAGTCTGTATTCCAGAGAAAACATATTAGTCTTATCCCCAGACTGAACCAGATTGAAAAATTGTGTTTTCTGGTCCTGAGTATTTCCCATAATGTAGCATTGTGCAACTGAAACTGACACAGTCTTCCTGTTCATCATCCCAGGGGTTTTTTTGTGAAAACTGCAGCATCAGCCCTTTGCAAGATAGGGTCATGAGATAGGAAAATAGTTGTTTCATTTCAACAATTTTACTACTTTTCTTTATACAATCTAATAGTATGTTATAACTATAGCCTTCTCTGCCAAGTAAGCACAAAAGATTTCCCTTTAACTACTTTCTGTATTTTTCTATACCTGGCAAGCAAGAAAAATCCATGAATTTTACTAGTTCATAATAAATACTCAACAGTGATATGAAGCAGCAGGGGAGATGCAAAAGAAATGATAATTCTATTAAATGAAAAATAGTCCTATTAAGCCAGTTCATTTATGTTCAGGAAGGAGAAGGAATATGCTTACATATGATAAAAATAAACTGATTAAATTTCTAGTATTTATAGAACTTTGCTCAAAAATAATTTCAATGTGAATAATGAATTGCCCTTAATCTTCCCATCTGAGCCAGGCTTACCTTCAAGTCTGCACTCTTACTCCATTTCTTTTGTGGGAACTCTTCCTTTCTGCAGGAGGGAGAAGGCAGGGCATCAGGGTCTGGAAAGGCATCAATACAAATTACTTACTGCCCGGTCTAATTCATGATATTTCTGGAGCTGTAGTAGGAAAGCATTTTTTAATCAGAATGCCACCTTAAGGGAGAGCCCCATGCTGCCATCACGACCCTGAAAAGTCCCAAGGGCCAAACAGCAAAAAACTGCTCTCAGGAGATTGCTTACCTGAGGAGCACAGCACAGCCGCATCACAGTTCCACTAGACACAGTGATAATATTTACATTTTATCCACATTTTAACCATAAAGAATAATGTTTCACTCCTGGCCAAGCAGAACCAGACATCAATTGTTTCAGTACCAGCATCACTCTTGGGTCATTTTTGGGAAATGAGAAGAACATAGCTCACTGCAGAGTGGTCCAATTCACAGCTCTTGCTAGTGGTGCAGTGCTTCAGCAAACCTGTAAGACCTTGGATATTCTGGATCCACAGCTCACATCATAGCTATTCACCTCTCTTTGCCACTGTTTTAGATTCTGATGGCTGGATAATACTTACCATCTCTGAAGCCAGTATAGAAATTTGTCATTTTGTATTAAGTTTTCCTCCAGAATGTCCATCTGCTGTTCCACTCATCAACACAGAGTTGTTATTCCAGCAGGAGTAAGGCTACTTACAGACACTTGGCCACACTTCAGCTCCAGTTCTGTCATTTGGCTTTGGCTGGAACACATTTCATTGCTGACTGGAAGGTGAATGCTCAGAATGGAATATCTGCTTTCCGACCTGGCACCAGCAGGCTCCCCTCTTCACCCCACCTGGTTCATGCCTGTTCAGCACTGATGCCTGTGCATACCCATGTCACCAACTTTCCTTCATCTTTTACACTGTAACAGCCTGAAAAATGCAAAACCTGGTCTTCCTGAGTCCCATTTGATATATTCAGAGTGTTTAATCCTTGTTATAACACTTTTCATAGTGTTCACATGTTGGATTGTAGATGAGACCAAGAGCAGGAAACAACAGTCATCATCACAGGTCCCAGTTAAACCCATGATCAGAGCTGCTATTTCCTCACCAATGCATACACAAAGCTGGGATGGGTTGGATGCAAATGTGCATTACCACAGGGATAATAAAAAAAGGAAAGGAACGAGCTGGACACAGGGATGGAGGAGGAGGTACAGGAGATTTTAGGGCTGCAGTTTGGTTTGGTGCAGCTTATAAGGCATTTGATACCTGCAGGGTATCACAGCTAAACCTTCCCACTGCACAATGCACCTGTGGGTGGTGGAAGAGCACTCCTACTCTCAGATTAATCTAGTCCATTGATTCAGGGAGGTCACCTTCCAGCCACTATCTTTCTAAAAATTCTTCAATGATTCAAAAGAAATCTGTGCAATGTTTGTATTGGGATTTTTTGTTTCTTTGGGGTTTTTTTGCTTTTTAATGATTGTGTCATAGTTCATAAAATAACAATATTTTTTGACTTCCAAAAAATCATACCAGTGCCTCTGGTGTAACACCTGTTCTAAACAGGGACTGTCCTCTGCAGCTGGCTACTCAAGCAAAACTTCACTGTTCTCACAGGGGAGATATTGATATGCCCAGCTAAGGCACATGGAAATTGAGTCCACTACAAATTCAGGTAGTATCTTAAACTGCTCTTTTGGCATTGGGCTAATAGGCTTTTGAGCAGTGATGTCAATGACATTTCCCTGCACTATAGCAGCTACTGTGGAACCTATGCTAGTGCCTCACTTCAGCTTCCTTACTGTCACATCACTGGTGGTCTCTTGGAGGAGCAAAAATATGAGAATTACTCACTTTTCTGTTGAATTACCCTAAGACTGCAAGAGTCTTATCTGTGATAAAACCTGAAAGTTGTCTATTCATGCACAGTTTATATTCAGGACCTATCACTGGTTATGTTTGGATGTTTACATCTCTCCTCTAATTTCACTTTTTTAATTGCTTTACCTTTTGTCATTAGTCTCTCGTGGATCATCATTTGCACATTTCCATGCTGCTCCCATGGTCTGCAAACAGCTTGCTAAATGGAGGGGTGTGGGTTCAGCACACTGCTGGGCTCTTTCAGTGCCAGCGCCTGAAGTTGCCAGAGCTGAGCTCCTGGGAGGCTGTGCAACTACCTGCCTGCTCAGGCTTCAAGTGGGCAAGAGTTGCATCAAACAGGCAGGAGATCCCCCTGGACTGTGCTTGCCAGCTGTCCAAAACCCCTTCCAGTTGGGATGTGCTGCTAACTTACAGGGCAGAGTAAGGTGTGGGAATAGACGGGGGTGACCAGTGGCAAGAGCAATTCACTCTTTCATTCAGAGATGTAGAAGACAAAATACAGAACACAGCATGCTGTCTATATCCACTTCTAGAATGTATAATTTGTCAAAATAATGTTCTTTTAATACCCAATTAGACTTTCTTACCAGCCTGAGGCACTCGTACTTCTTATAGTTAATCAAGACCCCTGTTGCCAGGGTAGGTTCTCCTGTACAGCAGCCACATTCTCCCACTTCAATCAGGTAGGGGAAAAAATAGCCTGATTTTGAGTCAGTTATTTGTACCGGATATCCCTGGTACCTTCTGTAAGAAATTTGTGAAATACTGAATATGTTATGCTATGATTTTAGAGATTATTCAAACACCCTTTGGAAAAGCTTTACAGAAAAACCTGTGTCAGTAGCTAAATAAATAATGTGCAGGGAGCAGATATAAATTTCGGCTGTAATGAGGAAGGAAAAGTTGGAAAAGAGGGTGAGGTAATGCAGTGCCACTTTAGTTCAATCTTCTACAGCCAAACAAAAGCAGTCTTTAGACCCACATTCAGTAATTTAAATCTGCCGACCTTTAATTCTCACCTAGAATCTATAAAACAATGTGAAATCATATTTTAGGTAAATATGTCACCTTGTCCCAGACAAAACTTGGTAAGCTAAAGAGAGGATGTGGCAAGGGATAGTCTGTTAAATAAAGGAATGTTATGAAGGACATTCCGTTTAATATAAATATTTCACCTCTTGATATTTACTGTGCTGATTGTGGCTGTGAAATTTCCCTTTTTGCATGGACATTTTTTGCAGTTCCCATTTTCATTTTTTCTGTGTGCTCTTATCAAAATTCACATCACACCATAGTTCAGTTCTATTGAAAAAAAAATCCCACTGTACTCTTTCTCTGGTACATTCCTGTGTGCAGTTTTGGTAGTACTTACCTCCATTGATATTGTTAAAATTTCATAGCAAGCTTTCACACTGTTCTGCTTTTGTGTAATCTTTATAGTAATAGGGCTAATTCAATAATATTCACACTGCCAAGTGAAGAAGCCCATAATGTAAAACTCAATTACCTTTTCCATTCCTTTTCTCAGTTGCTCTTCTGCTGTGCTTAGTCTTTTATCTTCTTCACTGTAAACAGGTAGCTTATTTAAATTTAATAGACACCACTGCCTTCCTCGTTTCGTTTTTTTTTCCTTTGAACCTTCTAGACAGTCTCATGAGATGTTCATTCACCTTTGTGTAATACCATAGTAATAGGAATACAGGGGAAAAAAATGTAATGATTGCATAAAAGCTACAGTAAATGCCTAATGAACACTTTGTTTATGAAGAATTTTGCTTGGATTCCTAACAGCACTTTGGTAAATTATGCAAATTAAATATTCATTACTTTGTACTTCATTAGTTCACATTTGGAAAATTTTTTCTTCTTTATAGTAGCCTGGGGTAAAGGTTTTTTTACTATGGCTTATTCTGTTATTTTTTCAGAAAATCTTTAGTTAAAATGTTAGAGGAAAGTTGTATTTATTCCACAACATCCCAGAATATCCATATATTCCAGAGACTAGGTATTTTCTCCCGCAGGAATATTATGTATATTCACAAATTTTTCAGAGTTCTTATTTCAACAACCAAAGTAACTAAATATTTAAACTGATTTTTGCAGTAAGTTTGCTTACTGATCATATTCCCCTCAGAAAGAATTACAATTCCATTAGCACGAGCAGTATGTGACAAGTGGGGAAGCACAAAGCCTGTGTTCTGCACTGTTGCCCTGCATTGCTCACAATCAGCACTGGCTCTGACCCTTCAAGCAGGTTTATTTGGTGCAGGATGCAGGTGCTGCTCACCAGCCTTGAGAAAGTGGAAGGAGTTACAAAGAAGGTGGAAGCTGGGGGTCCACTTGCCATGGCTACCCCCTGAAGGAAGGTGTCCATGGGATTGTGCCTGCCCACAAGACTCTGGCCACCACACAGAATTTATTCTTGCTGCTATATAAAATGTTGGAAGGATGTTAAATGAATGAAATCTCTTGAAAGCCTTAGTGCCTCTGATTTGCTCTCCTCACACATTCCTTCCTCTTCAGACATGGTATCTGGGGATACAGTCCATCTCTAGAAAGTCTCCTCACAAGCTGTGCAATGCTTTAAAGCAGAAACACACTTTCTGACTGTTTATGGCCAGTAAGCCATGTCAAACTTTGTTGTTCAGACTTGAAACTAGGGAGGCTGGAAGTTCCAGCTGAATTTCAGATACACTGCAGGGAGCGGATTCGTTAAAATAAAACCTTAAATGAGCTTGGGTTTAGCTTGTTGGTTTTTATTCAGTAAAGGAGAGATCCCTGATCTGGTGATTAGTAACATCACAGAGAGATACAATTTGTCCTGTAAGTCAACTGTCATACTGCTCCTTGCCAGAAGAAATATTCTTTTAATTCTCTTTCCAAGTAGTCCTAGGCAATAGGATGTGTTTGCATGGGTGATGGGGTGAGGTGAATGTGTTGGCCTATCCATATTCAATCAGTAAGGCTGCAGAATGTTGAGCTATATATTGGATGCTCAAGACTCAATGTAGGGTCAAGTGTAAAGCCAAGCCATTGGTGGTTTGGGGAGAATATGAATCCAGGGTTGCAAAGCATGCTTCATGTGATTTCACTGAGGTTACACAGGGAACCCATGGAATAACCATGAAGAATTAGTGTGTTATGACTACTTGTCTTCTCCATCAATAAAAATTTTTGTCTGTTCTGCCAAAACACTGTGTTGAAATAAAGTGTGATGCTCTTAGTTGCTGCTATAGAATGCAGTAACAACAGAGTAACCCTGTGTTTAAATGAGATTGTGACTGCTTGAGGTCCTTATCCTTTCCCAGACAGCAGGCATTGTGCACATTTTGGCAAGTCAGCTATTCTTGTTGGGCCTCTGGCAGTGCAAGTGGAAAACTGAGGAGAGAATAGGACATTACTGAAAAGAAACAGTTGCATCTGTACTAGGTTAATAAATCAGAAACAGGCAAACATTAAATCTGAACAGTGTCACACTCTCTGTGTGCCTGCATTTTACTACACACTAATTTTCTCATTTTTTGTGAGAACTGCAGCAAGCACAGATCAAGTTCTACCTCAGGGGCTGCATGAAAATCAAATCACATGTGGATCTTGTTTTATTTGCTGGGAGCAGGCATCTCCAGACTATGTTTAGAGCTTCTAGGGAATGAAGTGGAAGAGGTACAAATCAAGGTAAGATGCCTTATTACTAGTCACTTTCTTAACAGGTAGTCGTTTTAACAGCAACAAATAAGCATCACTTGAAAAGTCTAAGGCAATAGACAAGAATGAATCAGAATGCTTGGTCTTTGCATGTTTTATTAAGCATGGTCCACCTGACAGTTATTTCCAGTTTTACTGGACAGATTGCTAGGAGCCAGCCCATTAGAGCTGTGTAGTGCAAAGTTTCTTTAGCTTCTTGCAAAAGGCTTCTTCTAAAAGATATGCTGCTGCATTGTTGGCATCCTGTCACATTGTACACACGCATGCAGATCTGAAGCCTAGGCAGAGAGCTCCCTCACCAGTCAGAGGATTCAGTTCCTCCTTCCCTGTATCCTCTGCTTTAATGGATTGTAGCACTGGTTTGTTACTGGTTGCCTTTCCCTAGACTTTTCACCCTCAGAACCAATGTCTATTTTCTTATTCACCAACTAACTTGTGTGTAGCTCTCTCCAAAATATGTCCATATTAGTCCCCAGTTAAGTGTTATCAGTTTTCATTTGCACACATCTGTGTGTGCTTACTGGGGTGAAGACTCTGGCACACATTATCCTCTGATCTGGGTCCAAGTTTGCATCTCAACAGACCTATGTAGCTTGTTGTGATTCATTGATTGTGGATTAATTTCCAGGCATGCAGTGCAATATCTAAGGGATTCTGGGCACTTTGGTGGAGTCAACAAAGCTGACCTTATGGTAGTTCTCTGGAACTACAGTTTCCTACTTCAGGAAGGTATGACAAAAGCAGCATAGGCACAGGCACACATATACACAGCAGGGTTTTAAAACATGCTTTTTAACTGAGCTCTTCTTCTAGCAACTGAAGAGTGCTGCTTCTCTCTTGCTTCAGCCACCCCTTCTGCCCAAGGTCTCTCATAGAATCAGTCCTGAGGAGTCCTGGCCAAGCTCTCTTGAGAATGTTTGAGGAGGACATTCGCCTGAAGTGAGAAGATGTCTCACTTTACATCCACTGGTGCCACAGGACTCACCGACATCATGGTGTATTCAACACAGACAGATTTCTCCAACAAAGCAGTGACTAGTTATAAACTTTGTCTAAGTAAAAGTGACCAAGCACCACTTCTGGAGATGGCTTCTCTAGTGGAAGTAAGAGGATTGTATATTTTATGCAAGTAATACACAGAAATATATCTCTAAGCACAGTGAGCAAACTAACATGGTCCTAATTCATAAATGAAAACATCTGATGACACAAGCATTAACATACAAAATTAGTATCTTCTGCAAGACACACAGCTTGAAGCACAACTCAGGATGGGTAACCATCCCCTTGTGTATATTATCCAACAAGAAGACCTACGTCATAAAATATTTTTATTTTTAGTTGAGATTGCGTACACTCTATAATGCAGCTGTGACTGAGAGTTTAAGTTGTGATTGCTATTGCATTGTCTCCAAGTAAAACAAAACTGTAAAACAATCTAATATTGCACTTATATCTAATCCAAATCATGCAGAGTCACATGAATTCTGTGCTTAGTTCACAATGCTTTTAACATATTTGAAATGATGTGGCTAGGATAGATCTTGTACTTCATGACTGTTCATGGGAAGATGGGAGTAATGATATGGCACCACGAGCTGGAAGGGTTTCACTGTATTTGTTCTTAAGTGTCCTTGCATTGCTAATTATCAAATAAAATAAATAAACAAATAAACAAATAAATATAATCAGAAATGCAGAGCCATTTCAGAAACAGCATCGCATTGGTGACAGAGACATCAAATGCAGGCAATATTCAACATTAATTCATTGTCCATTTTGATTCATTGCAGTCAGGCAGGAAATGAGGTTTGAGTGACAACATTATTTAGTAAGTCATAGGCTGCTGAGAATTTGCAACATCCATGCAAAACAGTGGAGCTTTTCATTAACAAGGCTTGATAAGATACAGTGAAAATATGAGTAATTTTCATTAGCTATTTTTCAATAGAAAGCAGGGAAAATAAATTATATTAAAACCCCGCTCTGCATAATTCTGCCTTTGTGTTTGCAGAAGAAACCTTATGACAGTACCTTTTGTTAATATTTAACACCTATTGCAGAATTTGTTGTTTTATCAATTTTTTTCTGGAAATACTAATGGTTCTTTTCATTTTGCCTTCAGCAAAGCTCCCATTTGTGAGCAGTAGCTTCCCCAGTATTCTTACATCAGTGGTACCTATGAAATACCTGGCAGTTTAATTGCTGTGGACAGTCCTTTAACCGAAGGTGCATTTTCAGATGCAGACTCTCAGTTGCTTTCAGAAGAGCTGGTATGTGTGCAGTGGCTCGTGTGCCCTGCAAGGACATTCATATTGTACCTAATGCTGAATTAAAACCATCAGAAAAGAGTCAGAGATAAAAAAGGTGAGGAGAGTGCACAGGCCCCGGGCACTATAATGAATATCATTCTCGTGGAAGATGTCATTATTGCTGGCATTTGAGATTGAAAATAGGAGAATTTATAATAAACCTCTTATAATAATAGTAATAACAATGCTTTAGAATAATTTTCAAATTAACCTTATTAGTAAACTCATTTTGGTTTAGTCTTTCCCTGGTTCCCAGCAGAGGAATTCTTTTGAGAGCTAACACAAACTATGTGTTTCCTCCTCTTCTGACAGCTTTCCTTGAACTCTGCACAGAAATCAATTTACCTCCTCAATATTCATACAGGTAGCAGCTTCTACATAGAAATATTCCTTTAAACAAAAGCCAATTAAAAGTCTGGAAAACTGTTTTCAGAAAAGAAAGTGGCATGGAACTAAAGGAAAACACTACAGTTAAATATAGAAGAATCATAATTTTCCTTGGCTTTCTGAAGTAGCACACAAATATCTGTGAGTAATGCCACAGTGAACAGGACACTTCATAAAACCCAAACAACTGTCACACATAGGTTATAAGGTCATTTCTCACACATAAGATAAGCTGGAAATCCATCCCATGGATGGAATCGGAGGAAATGATATGAAGTTTGCCACAAAATAAAAAATTAGTTTCACATGTTATTTTATTTCTCAAGGGCATTTTGATAAACATTTGCATACACTCTCACAGCTTACCCACAAAAAGAGGAAAGAAATTGGTATCACAGGGATTTAAAAGATGTTCTTTAATTGCATGGTATATTATTTTTTATTATATATACAATGACATGTATATATACTATATATACAATTATATAGTGATGCAGCTCATGGTGTTATTCACTGCTTTTTCATGATTGTATTCATGATACTGTAGGTAAATTTTATTATTGCCTTGTGGAGGATAAAACTGAACATGGAGTTCATGGTCAAAGGCCATAATGACTTATCTCTTGTTTCCTAAATGAAGCATCCAAATCCAAGCCTCGCATAGTAACTGTGTAACTGGGCTTCAAGTGAAATGTTCATCTGCATCAGCCTGTGGCTGCTGTCCTCTTTGCCTTTTGAGCTCAGCAGAGGCTGTAGATGTTCGGCATCTCTGAAAACCAAAATTTCCTGATTCACCATTTAAGCAATCAAATTCAAGCCTCTTGTTTTAAATTAAGTACTTAACATTTTCTGGAGGAGTGATTGAACAACTCAGGAGCAGCAAGCCTGCTGCTTTAGCCACTGACCAAGGACATGCAGAGCAGCCTATGAGGCAAGGGTTCCTTGGTAGGAGTTTTCCCAGGGTCTGCCATGGCTTCCAGAGACCTACATCATAATGGCACTGCCCAGCTGATAGCTGCTGCCATCCAGTTGAACATATCAAGTCAAGTTTTCACCAAAAACCTTGGCTTCCTATTTGCCAAGTGTGGCCTCTATTCATGATAAAGGAAAACATAGCCTGGGGCCTGAATGTCTTGGATTCCACCATCCACCTCATGCTCATCCATGGCAACTGAGGTCATGCAGAGTGCTAGCACTAGCAATCCTCATATTTCAGTGGCTCCTCTGCAAAAGAAGTGCCCATGCATTTAGAGGCAATCTAAATTCAGATGCATTTCCAGCACTTGAGATGTGGGATATTTCTGTTCTCTGAGATGGGGAGAGGGAGCTGGAAGGGATCTCCATTCCAGTCATCTTTCCATCTTTTGCAATTGAAAGGAGACAGATCCACCAAAGGCAGTCAGTAGAGCACCTTTTGTTGATCTAAAAATAAATAAAATGAAACTTGCTTTGAGGAGGCTATCAGAACTCTAGCCAAGCATAGATCTGAGCCTGAATAGTATTTGGGTTGAAGTTTTGCAGCGCTGATTTGAATCTTCTCTGAGGTGAGAGAGGGAAACCCCCTTAATACACAGCACTTGTTTGGCAGCCAGAGCAACCAGACTGTCTCTGGTGCAGCTCTGCTGCTCTCTCTTCTTCATGTTCCACACGGAGGGTCACTGTGAGTCCTGTTGCTGTATCACCCCTCACTGTAGCGTCATCCTGACTTTGCAGTGCAGAATTCAATAAATTCTGCAAAACGTTCTGTTGGAGAAAGACTGATGGGCAAAGCAGACACCTTAAAAATGGTCACTGACTGAGGGAGGGAGGAGCTCTCAGCTCCACTGCCCGTAAGCTCTGGGGCATCCAGCTGCAAATGGAAGACAGAAGTCCACAGGAAAGCCAATTTCCTTGTAGAATGAGAAAACACAAATGTGAGATGACTTACCAAGCACTCTGTCAGTGTGTCATACGTATCTTCAGGAGTGCAAGCAAAAGAAGGAGAGGGGGACAAAAGGGGTTTAAAGTGTGAAGGGACAGAGATCCATGTCTGCAATTCCCTTGGCCCCATGCCTTGCCACAGCTACTCTGGGCTCCACACCACTGAGACCTGTAAAACCCTGGAGTGGAAATCAAAGCATGAGTAATAGGACTTTTTCAGCACTATAGCATTTCAAACACCCACATAAAATGCACATTGTGAATGATTGCCAGAATCAGTGAATAGATCTTGCCATGGTCTCCATGACCAACAGGGCAGAGAGGGAACTTCCTGTGCCCTTGGGCACTCCCATTTTGATTAAACATCTGAGAAATTTCCCAAAAGACTATTACACTCAATCAATATGACATTGCTTCAACTAATGAAATTCTTTTAACATCCAACATCCTTTGAATTGTGGATTAGAGAGGGTAGATTGGTTCAGATACTGAACTACATTTCAAATTACATAATTATCTAGTAATATCACTGTATATATTAGAACGCCTATTTTCAACGGAAAACACCAATGTTCTTGAAATTCTGTTTTAAAACCCGTAAGAACTGATTATTTTAGTATTTTGAAATATTTTGAAAGCTTAAACAAGCTTTCAGGGTTGTTAATGTCATTCAAAGTAAATTGCATATTCTTTAACATAGGAAAATAAGTGAATACACCATGTAATTACTACTGACATCTAAAACTCTTGAAGATAAGACAGGCAAAAGCATAACTTATGTGACTGTAATGCTGGAATATGTTTTATTGTTATTAAGATATTTTTCTATCATGTGAAACATATTTCATTATAAAAAACCCTTTTCTAAAGGAAATTTCATGAAGAAAAATAATTAATAAATTATCCAGTTTTGATTTTCCTTGTTTGGATTGCCATAAAACTTACCTTGGGTTTTGTTACTGTATTAACTGTTCACATTTTTAATATTTTTATTTTATCTTTCTTGTGAGGCAATTAAAATGTTGTGGCTTACTGGAATGTGGTAGATATTATACTGATAAGACACTGCCAAATATTTTCACAAAAAGTCTCATGCAAAACTCTGACATATAAAATTCTTTTTATATTGTAGCTTATCACAGTTACATCTACAAATGCATTTTAGTCCAAGTCCCCCACAACTAGTCTTACATTTGAAATTAGTAGGTTATGTCTGAGACTGAGGTACTGTTTTTCTGTGAAACTGAAATATGTCAGACTAACTGTTTTGGAATAAAATCTTAAAAGGTTTATGGGATTAGGTTTGGGATAGGTTTTTGTTTGTTTGGGAGTAAGGTGTTCTAAAAAAAAGAAAACAAGCAGAGACAAGGCAATGAAGCAGAGCTCAGTTTTTGCAGGTGCAGTAAGTATGGACATTTCCCATCCCATTTTTATTACAAAATCACAGAATGGATAAGATTGGAAGGGTCCACAATGGATTATCTGGTCCAACCTCCCTGCTCAAGCAGGGAGCACATGGCACAGGATTTTGTCCAGGCAGTTTTTGAATATCACCAACAAGGGAGCCTCTACAACCTCTCTGGGCAATCTGTTCCAGTGCACAGTAAAGAAGCTCTTCCTCACATTTAGGTGGAATTTCCTGTGCATCAGTTTCTACCTGTTGCCTAGTAAGTCTAATAAGACTGCTGCAGGCAAAAAAAAGTGAGCTTTATCATAAAATTATTATATGTGCATTTAAATTTCAATAATTTTTAGGATGAGATGAGACGAGATGATGAGATGAGATGAGATGAGATGAGATGAGATGAGATGAGATGAGATGAGATGAGATGAGATAGGAGAATATCTGGGGCTATGCCTTATCTTTCAGCTGTGTCCATTCAGAAGAACTGTAGAGAAATGGCTAGGAATTGAATGACAGATCTGACAACTCTTTTGGGGAAGCTCCCTGAAGTGATGAAGGAAAAGGAAGAAGAAAACTCTCGGATGTTCAAATCAAAGGGATTTTTCTGCTTGAAAATAAGTCAATGTGAGCATACATATTATTTTCATGAATTAAAATGGCTAAAATATTCAATGCAAGCAGGCCTGATTCGATAATGACATCATTTAATTCAAACCATTTTGACCCCTGCATCAAATGAACCACAAAGAAAAAGCAGTACCTTTTCCCGAATTACAGTTCCAGCATAACTCAATCACAATTTTTTGTACGACAGGGTCAGTTATAACTTGCCATGCACAAAAAGGTATTCTTAAAAAAAGAATGCAAGCCTGTATCAGTGAACTGTACAGATCACAACTTGGCTGCCAGCCTAGACCTAATCTATAGATATATCCAATTCTTCTCATGGGAAAGTATTTTATGTCATGTCAAATGTCGTCTGGCCTTGGTCAAGGATAAATGTACAATGCAGGAAACACTGTACTTCAAATTTAATTTCTTTCATGGAGCTAGGTAGAAGACTACTTCACCAATAAACAGCACTTCCCAGCTGTCTTGGTCCATGTAAGACAACCTCATGCACTGGATTCTTGCTGGACTTGCAGTCAGAGCAATGTCTCTCCAAGTCCTTAATGCAGTAAGCATGAACCATGAATGTTTATTTTAACAATGAATACTCTAAAAGTCTTAGGTTGAGGAAATAGAGGAATGAAGAACAAAAGAGTCATCAGAACAATAAGGTGATGAAGACATGATAAAATAGATAAAAACATGTAAATAGGAAATGGGCAAATTCTCATATTAAACTTCTTCAGCAAAGTCAATAGCAGGATGATCTGTTCATCACAGGAGCACGGCTATGAAGCCTTTGTAGAACACTCACAGCCGAAATTTAATCTCATCACTGGTTCAGCTCCACAACATGGAATTTGCTAGCATTGTGAAGAGTATCTGTTCAACAAATACATTCCCTGCTTTCCTCCATCCAAATTGCCTGTGTCCAAAGCCAAAGTCACTTCATTCTGGACTGTGAGGAATGTTTGAGAAATGTCTTCTGCAGGTTGGAGTTGATACAGCAGAAACACAAAAGCCTTACAGGTCTCAGAGCTTTTGCAGCTCTTTCTTTTAAAAAGCTGTATCACCTTAATTCTGATAATTTCCATTTCTTACATATATTCCCCTTCAAATGACTCTGATCAGTGCTTTTTCCTCCAATAGCAGAGGCAGAAACTGTGAGGACTAGGAAAAGTGGGACTTTTAGGACTAGAATACTAAATATAAACAAGAATATCTATATCTCACTATTGACTGATGCAGGAAACTGTAGGCATGAACCAACATCCTTTAATGCAGGTGGTAAAAGGCATGAAGGAAACTGCACAAGATTATGAGGGAAAAACATCCTGGTTTTCTGTGTAGCTGAGTAAACAGACTCCTGCTTAAAACAAGTTTTTCCTCATAACACTACAGTTTTCCATAATAAAAGGCATTCTTCAGCGACTTGGTTTCCCCAGATGTCATATCGAGAATTTCAGTTTGCATGTGAAATATGGCTGGTAAATACACCTGTGGGAAAAAGCATCCCTGGAGTACTAAATAGGTTATCAGGTCACTGTTATGTTTGATTCTCATTTATTCTTTCCACTTTCAAAATTTCACTTAAAAGTTTCTATCAACTGGCCAGATTTTTTTTCAGTATAATGACTTAATTTATATAATGTTTATAGTTCTAAGGCTTTTAATGAAATAATTTTAAAATATGCTTTCAGGGTCACTTTGTCTCTATTAAGCTTTTAAAATAGATTAAGTCCAGGGTCTGCTTTCTGAGTACCAAAGCAGATTCTGCCTCTGAAGCCAAAACCAGTTTAAAACATATGAAATGCAGTAGAATCAATCTGTCCAAAACCAAAAGAAACACTGTATTTATAGCAGCTGATTTATTTGTTTGATATACATTGTGTGCTCTGGTTTATCATTTTTAAGGTGTGTGAAAGGGTCACATTATATATTACAAAAATAGCAAGGCAATGATTTACAAGACTTCACATTGTGCCTATTGACCTTCTCAATAAGAAAGGTTGGTGATTGTAGCAGCACTGAAAAATTAAACCCATGGGAGTCAATTTAATGTAGTATAAACTCTAACAACCAGCAAAATAGCCATATCAGCTGTTTCATCCTTAGATTATGTTTCATTTGTAAAGTGCAGTTTTTAATAAAAAGTGCACAAGCTTTCTTTATTCTACAAAGCTTCTGTTTCCTCCTCCATGGAAGCAGCTGCTCCCTACTTTTCTTGTGGCAAAAATGGAAGTACTGTGTTATCACTGGTCCCCTCAGTGGGAGAAGAAAGAAAACAGAGAAAGAAACTGCTTAACAGCAGTGCAAATCATTTTGTCTACTTCCTTCTGAAAATTAATCTCTGAGCTCTAAAGAAAAGATGTACATCTGTTTGTCCTTTCTTGCGGACAAATACATTAGTCTGTCCACAAGGAAAACAATATGAGTCCATGTACAGCTTGAAATAATCAATACCTAGACTTAACAATTGGGTAATGCTTCATGTTAACACACTCACTGTGAAAATGAGCAGTTAAGGGCAAGAAATCTCTTTTAATTATCAGAGCTGTGTTTTGTGGACATTTCAGAAAGAAAGGTATCTGAACACATCTAAGGCATTTTCAGGTAAAGGAAAGAAAAAAACATTAAAACTGTGATGTTCCTCATGATTTATCTCATTTTTTGCAGAATTACCCTTTTGCCTTAGTAACTTGCACAAATCAAAGCTGGCAAGAAAGAGTCTTTTCTTATCTCTGGTTTATCATCCCTAGGATGTTTATCTCATCAGCTTTTTGCACAGAATCAAACAAAAATCAGTTCAGAGGCACACAGAGATTGCTGAAGACATTTGTTAACAGCCACTGTCCTCTAGAACAAAAGGAAAGCTATCAGCAAAATAATGTAGCTAATATATCAGGTATTCTGATCCTGACTTATATCCTAGGAGGGACCTTCCAGAATGAAAGTTAATGGCAGACACACAATATTAGAGATAGAGCTAGAACATTTGGGCTGTAGGAAGTGTGTATTTTTTGTTTTTTAAGAAAAGACAGCCTTTTTCATAGCTGCTATTATGATTTTGTGAAATATGGGAGCTCACTGAAGGTTCGTGCATTACACTAGAATTTATTTTACTGACTAGGGTAGCAAATGGCAAGATAGTGGAGGGCAAGAAGACTGGTGTTTTTGCAGAAGCATATGACAGACACGAATAAGGCAATCTGCATAATGCACACTGGTGGGAGTTCTTTTCCAATTTAACTTATCTGTGTGGAA
Organism: Sturnus vulgaris; assembly: GCF_052056855.1. NCBI lineage: Eukaryota > Metazoa > Chordata > Aves > Passeriformes > Sturnidae > Sturnus > Sturnus vulgaris. The sequence continues at coordinate 41,152,387 of NC_142247.1, forward strand.
AGTTCATTATGGTATTTCCTTTATAACTTATTTTTCTTACAGAGTAGCAGAATAAACAGTTGATGGTGTAGCTGTAGACACCTTTTTTACATCTTCTTGTGAAAGACTGGTAAACATTATGCCTCTAATTCTCATTCCATTTCCATATTACATATGGAAAGAAGAGATCTCTTCAGAGTATGTTTTAAGTCATAGTTTGATGTGCTGTGTACTGTAGCAATCTCCACACATACATTTTAAGTCCCACTCGATCTCTTGATAATAATACCCTGGAGAGACAAAATGGATTAATATTTCAGCACTGTGCCTATTAATGGTTAACAATTTCATTGGAACATGATATTCCTGTACTGATAGTAGATGAGCTGAAGTAGCAAGGTTGATTATATTAGCTTGTCAAAAAAAAGATATAGGCTACGTTAGTGAAGGCTTGATAATAGTTAAAATTAAGGAAGTACCAAAAATTAATAGATGTCTCTTCGTGCTTTTCCTGATTCTAAGATATTTGTTAGATCTGAGAAAAACCCAAAAAAGACAGTGAAAATATCTGTTACAACCAGTCAGTGCTAGCAGCAGGAGAGCAGGTTGTACTATTGCTGGGATATGAGGAAAGCAAATAAAGATAAGAAAATTTCAGATTACTAAGGGTGTTTTTCTAAAATACACATTTGTCCTCCAAGACTCCTGTTTTGCTTTGTTATGGAAAACCAGATGAAGCAAAACTAAGTTAAATGCTAGCAAGGTGGACAGTGGTTTCAGCACCAGTTTTGAAGAAGTGCACATGACCATCTCAAAGAAAAGATGAGTGGAAGTATATTCTCAAGTTCTTTATCACAATGTTAAATACTATTTTAAGACATGGTTATCAAAGAAGCATTTTCCCTTCCCCTTCTTTGTTGTTTACTCAGAATTTTCGAAGTGATCAATGGGTATCTGAATTTTTAGAAAGAGGAATCAAGCAGTATATCAGTAGCACTGTCCGGAGTCAAGGGGGCAATGAAAGAGATTGTATTTCTCCTTTGATTTGAAAGGGCTTTCTGAAGAGGTAGGTTTCTAACCTTCTGTACCTGAGTTCCCTAGGTTGCACACACCTGAATATAACTCCCCTATTTGAACCTATGAGAAAGGCATCCCAGGCATTCAACCTGCTTGGGTCAAAAATTAAAGGGAAAAAACAGGGTAAAAGCAACTCCAGAAGAGTTATATTGAAGGTTTTTGTATTGCTGACCATATGGCTGGTGGAGATAGAGGATTTCTAATCATTTACTGTCCTGTCACCACGGGAAGCCCATGCTGGGCCGTCTGAAGTTTCACAAATCACTGGGAACTAATAATTGTGTGGAAGGTCACGTAAGAAATGTTCAGTAATGAAGCAACTGGGACTCTTGACATTTGTGATAATAAATATTATCAATAACATCTGCTAGTGTTCAGAGAAACACCTGAACTTCACATGTCAAAACTGCTAGTGAGAAGTATTGGAAAACCTTTTAGACTGACATTTTCCTGGGAGAGGTGATCAGCTCCAGGAATTCTTGTGCCTCAGGCATAATTCAATTCTATCTCTAGCTTTCGTCTCCTTGATCACAGAAATCAGAGCTGGAGACTCCCAAGTCACTAGTCTGCTATATATTTTCAAGTCTTTCCCAGTGCTCATTTAATGAGAGAAAGTCCACTCAATAACACTTGTACCATTTCTTTCAGGAGACCATTTCACATTTTTACAGGAGGGAAATAACCCCTCCTGTAGATTCTTCAGTGGCCTCTAACAGCAGTATCTAGTAAAGTAAAGTGTTGCTGTACTGAGAGCTGGAAGCAAATTACATCTGCCTTGCAATTTCCAGGGGTGTAACTTCAGTGCACGCAATGTGGAGTGACACAGAATCTGACCCCTAGGATTTCACTTAAGAAAAGTGCTGTAGTAGTTGAATGTCTCCACTCTTTTGCTTTTTCTTTTCAATTTTTTTATAGATCCTGTCCATTTGTGAAGTCTTAAATTCTTGCAGGAGCTGTAGTCATATACCACATCAGCCATTGTGCAGAGGGAGAAGCCTCAAGCCTGTTTTGACTGATATTTCCAAGCACTGGTTTCTTAAAGGATCTTGCAAACAAATACAATAAAGTGATAAATATATAGGAAAATCAAATTACAAAATCTCTTTAGATCTACTAATAGCCATCTTCAAGCCCATAGCAGCAAACTTCCTAGGCCCAGCTAAGGCCAAGATAAAGAACTCAAAACAAAGGGGGAAAAATCTAATGTTCAACATTGTAGCTTATGAGAATGAGCTTAATAAATCTTTTATTAATAAATAAAATCTCATGTTTGTGTTCTCCAGTCTCTGCTATATTTCCTGTGTCCCTGAATCCATAAACAATTTGGGTTATGGATATGGAAATCCTATTCAAATTTTAAAATGGCTTCAGTTCTAATTTCAAAGCCTACTTCTTTCTTGTGACTTTGGACAAAAGCTGAACCAAATATCATATATAAGAAGATAGCCACAAGCAGCTGAGTCTCTATAGTTAATTTTCATAGGTTTCCACTTGTCATTGAGCTGGAATGGTTTGATGTATATGCATATGTCACCTAATCCATAGGTGGAACATAAAAGCATTAGCTTAAAACATTGCAAAGGTCGCAGTTGCCATTTTGTGTAGGTAGCATTGAGATGAGTCTCGATAAAATAAAATATTTCTTTCTGGCACAAACCATCTCCATTATTTTATCTAACACCTTTTACTTCTCACTTGTAACAGACAGGGAACATTCATGTAAATAGATAGCACAGCTTATCTGCTAGCTGGTAACTCTTTACGTCTCAGTGCTTTGGTTGCTAGCAATAGTCCTGTTACATCCATAGTTTGGAAGAAGCAGGAGGCAGGCTGCCCAGAGACTGAATGCTATGAAACCTTCCCACAAAGAGAGAATGAGCATGGAGCATTTCTTGCTCTTCTTTAGTGTGACACATCTTTCCAGCCCACTGCTCTCACATAAGGGGCTGAATCACATGCCGCGCAAGAGAGGTCAGCCAGCACCTACACAGCTTGATCACATGTAGCTTAATGCCATGAACATGAAAGTATGTCTGATTTCTTCATTTATACATCAATGAAGGTATGATAGGTGGGTAATCAGAGCCAAATAAAATCTGCTGGTTTTATAGACTGGTATTACCGGCTGAAACTTTCTCATTTTACTTCTAAACACTGAGGCAAGATAGCTTTAGTGATTGTTTCCATGCTATAATGCAAACTTTAAGATCAGTTATAAGCAGCAGTTGACAAAATACACATTCTGCATTGAATAATTGCTATAAATGCCTTGAGATTTTAAAATATTTTTTGACATGTTGCAAATAAATTGGCTGGATTTAAGTGCAATTTGATATGTCCGTTCTACTGGGGGTTCTTTGCATGTAGCCTGGCCCCAAGTGTCTTTACAAGTCTGCTCTTCAGTCAATATTAGCCACAAAAGCAACAGTACCTGTCTGTACAATATACAAACATCTGGGTCAATCTCAGGTCAAAGCTCAACTAAAGGAGGCAGCATGCAATAAATATAAATTAAGTATATTACTATGATAAATAAAAGTGAGCCACATTAACGCAAACAAGCTTTGCTGATAGCGAGTACATTTCCAAGACACAGGGTCAAGCTTGGTGCATCAGTGAGGCTGAGGAGCTGAAGGAGATGTATTGCTGCAAGTAACTTAGAGATAAAAATCCCCACATACCCTATAATAGAATCATCCTGTCAGTAGATGTTCTGTTCCTATTTTCAAAACTTAGCTGTCACTGTCAAAGAAAGTGCTATTTCTTTCCTGCTACAACTTTTTTTCCACCTGGAAAAAAAGCACCTGGAATTGGTACTTTTTGTTTGGTTTCATCATTGAGGCTTGTTCTCCTATTTCGTTCTTTCTTCTCTGCAACTTACTGCCAGACAATCGATCTTCTAGAAAATACATGAGTTTCTTTAGCTATAGTACACCAATATTTGATGTATTTATTTAGAAGACACATACTTTGGAAAAATATAGCAAGAGTCATTTCGGATGGAAGCTTGACTCTGAAGTTTGTACGTAGTTTGTATCTGGTGGTGGTCTGAGTTCTAGCAAGAACTAACTCCATGTGGTGCAACTCTGTGCAGACAGGGAGCAGCTTATTCATGACCAACCTCCCTGCTGGGTAGGTTTTCAATGAGGGTCCCTGGAGTACTGTGGAAACAGAGCCACTGCAAAATGTGAACGTATTTCGTGCAAGCACTTAGGATATTGCTGAAGGACTCAGCTCTAAGCTGAGTATCCAGAACTGCCCTCTGGGGGATTGTGGTGCAGAGAAGCAGAGTGGGCAAAACTTGGACAAGACTGGAAAACAAACAAATAAACCCAGCAACAACCACAAAAGCGGGAAAAATAAACAAGAAAGACAACTTGAAAGGTTAGGGATAAAGTCCTACAGAAATGAGTGGGAGGCACAATTTCTACCATATCTGATTTCTTTTCCCATCATTTAATAGAGGCCTGGAGGATGAGAAAAGTGTGATGAAATGGTAAACAGCAACACACAAGTCTTCTATATTTGGAGTTCAAATAACTAGTGACATAGGATGTTCTGTTAAATGATGTCCTTGAAAAACAAGCACATGGTGAATCATTTATCCACACAGGTTTGCAGAAAGACTGTTGCAGAACTCATCTCTGGCCTGATATCACTTCTATTTAATGTAGTTTCTAGCAAGCCATTTATAATATTTGTGGCTACATCTAATCCTTTTTACTATGTTCTTTTTTCAAAAGTTCTCCTAGAGAAAAGCTGTTCCACAGCTTTATGAAGCTATGAACTGGACAATAACACATGACCTAAAGCAAATGGAGGTGAATGATGCCCACATTATACTGGTTATCCAGACCTGTCAAAGAATGCCAATGCATCAAGCACTATCAACCAACTTTGCCATGTCTAAAGATTTTAGAATAAGTAGTAAAATGCAAATGAAAGTGTGTGGGAAAAGCTCCCTTCATGTTACCTGGCATAAATATCCTCAGCAAATATATATACTTGTATTGCTTTTTGAAAACAGAAGTCTCATCCTCATCTATGCATGAGTTCTTGGCTTTTCAACAACAGAAAATGAGCACTGCCTAACCCTTCTGAACAACCATTTCCTCAGAGGCTACACTTAAAAAAATTATTCAGAGCCTGTTAAGAATGTAACTGGCTTTCAGAATACTAAGTGTCTTTCTATAATTTGGACTGTTGAATAAAATACAAACACTGAGTAACAGATGCTGGACCACACACCGTGTGAAAGAAAGAAAAAATGGTTTTGTTGAGAGATTTCTCAGGAGTTTCATACCATGCAAATCCTTCTGCTTCAGCTAAATCCCTGGAGTATGTAATCCTGATATAGTTAAACTGTTCTTGGATCGTTTACTTCCCAAGAAGCTTACTTTGCTGCATGCTTGGTGTGCAATTAGTTATGAAGAAAGCCTTGTCCTTTTGCAAAGCAGAAAACAGCTTGTGGTATCTCAGTTGATACCTGATTGGCATTTCTTTTTTTAGAAGCAAAATTCATTGAAATATTACAGAAATTCTCTGAGGACATAGGAAACATAAGAAGAATTTCAGATTGCTTTTATTAGGTCAAACCGAGTGTTCATTTTTCCCTATATCTGGGATAAGCAGGGATATAACAGTAAAGGGAAGAGTCCAGTGATGCTTCCTTAGTTTCTTGAATTTCCTGAGCCTCAAGAGCAGAGACAGCTCTATGATTAATTAATGGTCTCTTTCATTAATTTTTTCAATTGCTTGGAAAATCCATTGATATTTTGATATCTGCTACATTTTGTGGCAATTTATTTTAGCCAAGAAATGAACATCTTCCGTTCTCCAATGACTGCAAACTTAGTGAAAATTCTAACTTTTCTGGATTGGATCCTTAGGCTTCTTGTGATTTTGTTTTCCTCTTCTTCAAAATTTTTGTACTGATACTCATCTGTCTCACTGGTATGAGTCATTCTACAGTTAATTTTATTATCATTTGTTAGTGAGACCTGTTGATTCAATAGCATGTGTTAATCTGAAGACATTTGGTAAGGTGTTACTTATTTCTTTATTTTCTTTTTAATTAGATCTTGTTCATGATAGCTAAAGTTGCATGAACTTTTAGTACATGTAACTGCATGCAAAACATTTCCTCATGCAGGCCAGTTTCCAAACTCTAGCTGGTGAATTCTACATATTAGAGGAGAGGAAGAATTTGTGAAAGATTATAGCTTTAAATTATTACATAGATTATATTTTGTTATTAGAAGTTAAGCTTCTGGAAATACTATGCTACCACCTATACTTTTCTGAGTTTCTGGTATCTTTGTTCAACATACTTTTGATATTAGAGATGTGTCAGAAGGTTTTACACATTATACCTCTTGTTTGAATTTTATAGATGCATGTGTCTAACGTAGTTTAGTCAAAGATCTTACTGGAATAAAAAATACAATGATGAAAAATGTTCTGGTTGATGGACTGACAAATAATAAAAGAAAATAAGGGATTACAAAAGCACACTGAGGAAGAGAAAATTATTCTTTTCTCCCCAAGAAGATGTTGATAACAACTAAAACATGAAAGGTACTTCCTGCTTCAATTTCCCGCGTGAGTATGCACAAGCTGAAGATTAGGTCAGACTGTGCTAACCACTGAGCTTCTTTGAGTTTAGCAGAAAATCCAAACCTGGTATTTTATTTGTTCAGTCCCATAACAACTTTCTCTGATCTAGGCTACAAGGGGATGGATTGGAGTCAGGGTTAAGTAATGAGAAACATCTTCTGGCCGTGAAGCTGCCTGGAGTTAGCAGTAGTATAATGCTGAAAGCAATGAAAGGTAAAATTTGACTAGTACTAGGTAGCATTGTTGGCAAAAAAAAAGAGCTTAAATGGTGAATGTGGACAGACAACATATGCACGTGTATGTGTGAGTGAATGCTCAAAGCTGAACTTCTGAACTCGAAAGCAGGAGCCTGTTACTTGCCAGCTCTAGCTAGTAAGGGCTAGGCACAGGTTTTAATAACACCAGTATTAGAAATACATGTCTTGTCTTGAACAACCCTCTTGATAAAGGGACATGAGACAGATGACAAGTTAGGGGGCTGATTATATGTTGTGCTCCTGCACACAGACTGTCTTGGCTCTGGGAAGGAAGAAGCCACACAAGAATGGGGATAAAGACCTTTTCTGGAGGAAAGATCCTGGAAGGGGCTGGAGATTCAGGAGATCAGAGAGATGGATGAAGATGAATACTAGAGGTACGCATAGACCTTGATGAGTGATTCCTGTGAGCAGTCTTACAAAGGAATTGACATGACTTTCTGCCCAACGTTCCTGGGCCAGCAGGGTTCACCCTTTGGGAAAGGGAAGTCAAGATTGTATGAGTGCAAGGCTGGGGGAGCCAGTGAGGCTGAGACAGTCAAGTAGGGAAAAAGCTTGAATCTTGCTAGTTCTTGGATAAATCCTACTATTCAGATCCACCATCAGTTGCTGCTTACTGTGTCTTGCCTGTGAAGGCCAGCTGAGCACATGTGAAGAGCCCATAGCTGGCAATTAGCAAGCAGTTTGTTAGTGCAACATACTTTCAAACTAGTTCATGTAGAATAGGCTGCCTCTTGTATTTTGTCTCTCTCTGGCTTCACTACATACAAGTGAAGAGGATCACATTTCATTACACCACCCAGTAGTTTCCTGCAGGTAGGTGTAATGAGCAGAAGCCTGGTGTACTGGGTTCCATGGCCAGGTTTTAGTAGCAGGAGTGGCAGTAGGGACCTACAGGGGTGGCTCTTGCAAGGAATTGCCAGAAGCTTTCTCTATGTCCAGCAGAGCCAGTTCCAAGACATATGTGCCACTGGGCAAGGTTGGGCCAATCAGAAATGAGGGCAATGCCTCCATGATAGCACATTTAAGAAGAAAAAAAAAGAGTTATTGCACAGTTGTAATTGCAGAGTGAGAATGTGTGAGAGTAACAACTCTGCTGACACCATGGTCAGTGACAAAGGAGGGGGAGAACGTGCTCCAGGTGCTGGAACTGAGATTCCTCTTCACCCTGGGGTGCAGACCATGGTGAAGTAGCTGTTCCCCTGCAGCCCTTGGAGATCTGTGGGGATGCAGAGATCAACCTGCAGACTGTGGAGAACCCTATGCCAAAGCAGGTGGATGCCTGAGAGGAGACTGTGAATCTCTGGGAGGCCTGGGCTGGAGCAGGCTCCTGGCAGGGACCCTGGAGAGAGGAGCCCACGCTGCAGCAGGTTTCCTGGTAGGGCTTGTGACCTTGTGGGGGACCCACACTGGAGCAGACTGTGCCTGAAGGACTGCAGCTCATGGAAGAGTGATGCACATTGCAGCAGTTTGTCAAGTGCTGTTGCCCATGGGGAAGACTCATGGTGGAGAAGTTTGTGGAGACCTGTCTCTCACAGGAGGGACTCCATGATGTACCAGGGCAAGGACTCCTCTCTGAACAGCAGGAGAAACAACATGTGATAATTTAATCATAACCCTCGTTCCTTGTCTCCCTGCAATGCTGGGGTAAGAGGTGGAGCTGGGAAGGGGGGTAGGATAAGAAAAGTTATTTTAAGGTCTTATTTTTCACTATCCTGCTCTGATTCTGTTAGTAATATATTCAATTAATAGCTCTAATTTGAGTCTGTTTTGCCCTTGATGGTATTTGGCAAGTGACCTCTCCCTGTCCTCCTCTCAGCCCATGAACTTTTTGGTATATTTTCTCTCCCCTGTGGAGAGGAGTGATAGACAGGCTTTGGTGGGTGCCTGGCATCCAGCTAGGGCCATCCCAGCTGGTCTTTCTTTTCCAGTACAGCTGGAATGAGAATACAGCAGCTGATGACATCTTCCCTTTTTCCTGGGGACCTCAACTCAGCGCAAATTAGGCTGTGGGAGATGGGGCTAAACTCCTTCCTGTTGTGTCTCGTTTAGACCTACAACTCCCTGCTCCTCAATGTCTACAGAAATCCCCCATTCTAGAGTCCTTATGAAATTCCTCCATCTCCAAAAAAAGCCAGAACCAAACCAACCAAACAAATTTAAACCCAAAAAACACCAAACCAAACAAAAATAAACCCCAAAACCCAACCAAACAAAAACAAACAAAAAACCAAACCAACCAACCCCCCCCCCCCCCCCCAAAAAAAAACTTCAAAATGTGAGCGCAAGGGAGAAAGATAAAATCCCCTGTTTTGTACCAGTCTGGGCTCCAGTTCTTGATCTGTATTGCCCATGTATTTTTCCTAGCTGGTCATAGCTTGCACTTCCCACCAATCAAGTTAGCAAAGGAGCCCCCCACAATGCAGCTATCCTGTTTTTCTGACCCCAGAATTTTTTCACCAAATATGTGATAATTTAATCCATAGAGTTTGAATATACCTTTTACATATCCCACATTGGCTTGTTGGTGTTTAAGTAGTGCCTAAGAAACTAAATGAGAAATTATAGGATTGAGTCTTCCTATCTGGAAGACAGGGTACCTACATCTCTCATCTTGATTGATGGAATGAATCTTGGAAATGGTTTAAAGAGCAGGACTCTACCCTCCCACATGAGAAGTCCTTGAAAAAGAAAAGGCTACTGCCTTTTCTTTTTTTGTTTTGTCTAACCTGGGAAGGGGAGCAGAGGGCACAGAGTGAACATTTTTACAATTCATTCATTGCTTAGGATGGAGGATGATATATTCTGAGCAGTGCTTTGGGATAGGCACATGAGAAAACCAAGGAGACTGTAAATTTTAAAACTTAGTCACAGTTATTAAGGTACCTATGTCTTTAAATCTGCCTTTTACATTTTGTTCCTAATTTCATATTTTCTGTATTACACTTCAGTTTGTTTTGGAGGTGGTCAACCCAATTGTTATGTTAGTCAATATTTTGTTAGTGGTGACATTTTTGTTAACTTCTGTGACAGTGAATGACAAAAGAGTCTGTAAAACATCTACATTCACAGATGATTATTGGTGCCAAGTTACACAGGTCTGTCTATTAGCGTGACTTTAATCTATTTAATGCATGTTTCATTGATGTGTGGTGGCAGTAATTGTGACAGTCAGTAATAAGACAAATGCCTTACAAAAGCCTGCTTAAGCAGACCAACAAAATTAATTAATCCCACACATGTAGTTGAGATTATTACAAAAATATTTACAAAAATATTTGTTGTCATAATCAACTGAAGGTTATTTTGGTTTAGTATTATTTTGTCTAGGTCTGATTGCCCAAAGACTACCTGTGCTAGAGACACCTGGATAATCTCACAACTCTTAGGATCAGTTTGCTGGAGTTTTTAAGTGTAAGTTACCCAGGCCTGCTGATTTGAAGCAATTATCCTCCATACAAGAGTTAGTTTTTTAAAATATCTTTCTCAGCTCTTAACCGAGTACTTCATCATCTTCATGTGAAAGAAGAACTTCCTCTAGTTTCATTTCAAAAATAGAACAGGGATTTATTTATTGTGCACTCCTGCATTTCCTGTCTCATGATTAATGACATAATTTCTAGTTATGGGCTTGTATTATTGCTGGGACTTCATTTGTTCCTACTATACTTTTAAAAAGCTTCCCATTATATGTTGCCCAGAGACATGATGTTATTAGCCTCTCTTATCAATTATGTTCACTTCACAAAATATATTGGTTATTATCTGTTTCTTTCTTTTCTCTTTTGTTCCATTCTATTGGATTTCCTCCATTTGTGATGGCTTCTTTCAATTCACACCTGAAAAAAAAGCATCTGGGGACAAAGCTTCTTCTCTCTTGACTGTGAACTCATAGCTGTCTTGCCATGTAACAAACCACCTTGAAGAAATCTAAATTGAGTTTTACGATGATTGTTTTTTCCTAGTTGACTCTGTTGTCTTTTGACTCCTTCAAAAATACTTGGTCTGTATAGTCCAGATTGCCCTACTCTTTGGCCACAATAAATGTAATCATCACAGTTTTGGTCTCTATACAAGCACATTCTTACAGCCCAGGGATTTATTTATATTCACATCCCACAATAAAACTGAAAATAAATTCACTTTGCAATGTCTTCTGAATTGGAATATTTTAAACTGGGGGGTTTTAGTAACTTTAGTGATCTTGTACAACTGATAGAACGAAACCCTTAGAGTCCATGTCCCTACGGTAGGAGTTTCTACTCCCTACCAGCCTTCCTTATTGAATTAAATTGAAGCTTTCTTACTTCAATTTAATGCTCTCCTGGCTGTGCCATATAGTCCTTATATAAAATAAAAATTCCTCACAGGTGTAGGATTCAAATTATTCCATTATTCGTGGACAGTGATGGCAAACCTGTCGTGTAGACAGAGGAATGAGCAATGTCATTGCAGCAGTAATGCAATGCCCTCATCCTGCTGCTGAGAGGGCAGTGGGGTGCAGAGCTGCAGAGGAGGGATCTTCATTATTCCCCATGAGCTTGTGTGCATGCAGAATGGTGATCTCTGTAAATACAAAGCACTCCTAATGAGTAAATAATGCAATTAACCTAAAAACATTTTAAAATTAGCAGGTCTTATCTATTGCAAGATCTGTGAACTCAATTATCCTTGCTTGGTCTACCTTTACCTGAGGTCACTGTGTGTAGCTTCACAAGAAAGCTTTAGTAGATTTTTTAATATGAAAATAATAGGAAGTTTCCTTTTAAACAAGTGAGGGTTTATTCGTTGCATATAAGCAGAAAATAAATGTCATTCTGGCATATTTATTTGTTTTATGCCAGACCTTTGAGCAAAAGCTATTAGTGATTTGGAACCAAATGTTCTTCTTTGTCTTTGGCCTGAAGCAGGGGAACATGATGATCTTGAAATACAAAATTACATTACTGTCATCTAAATCAGAATTTTGGTTATGTTGAGTAAATAAATTACAGCATGTAATTTAAGATTAGTATGTGGCAGTATTGGCAGTGGAATGGGTACATAGCCTATTCATTTATCCCCTATGGCCCCATTGCTTGAAAAAATATGCCACACTGATACTCAGCTGGTTCAAATGTTGGATTTAATATGGTCCTGCATTTTTAAATGTTGCCTATTGCTAGAAACAGTTTCATTTGGACGCATTCCTGTAGGAACATGAAAATGAAAACCATTCAGCCTTTGTTGTTTTAGCAGCTCTTCATGGGTCCTGGACCTTGATTACAGCAAGTGGAGAACAGGCAAAGTCTTTCATAGAATCATAGAAAACCAGCTTGGAAGGGACCTCAAGGATCGTCTGATCCAACCTTTCCTGGCAAAAAACCCACTCTAGGCAAGATGGCCCAACAGTTTGTCCAGCTGAATCTGCCACTTCCTTGGGAGGTTATTCCAATGGCTGTTTATCCTCATTGTGAAAAATGTTCCTTTTCTGCTGTTACAGTCCAGTTCTTAAAATTATTAGAGATGCCTCTACCCAAATTAGGATGCAAATGAGACCATAGCCAAAGTCAATAGTACAGATCTTATTTAATAGTAAATAATGAAAGAGAGAAAAAAAGGAAGAGAAAGAAATAGAAAAGAAGCAGGGGGAACAGAAAGATAGTGACAGAGACAGATTAAAGAAAATACTAGCACTCTGTGAACCCCACTGGCATCCTAACCCTCTCCAGCTGGTCTTTTTGGCGGTGAGGGTCCCCCAAAAAACACAGAATCCAATTAATATATGTTCAGGCCAGGTGGGAATGCCCAGGTACCTCCCCTGGAGAGGGGACTGGGGGCAAGTTTGGTAGAGTCTCTGGCAACAGTCTCTGGGTCTGTTGCATCATTTTGCACCAGATGCAGTCCTGTGGAGCAAGGCCTCGGGAATAAGTCTGGGGAGCACTTCAGGGCGTGTCCCTCACTTCAGGGTTCTGCTGCTTCTCACCTGAATAGCCAATGGATTTAGGCTTCCTGGGGTTGGGGTTTCACAGATGAGCCAGTTTGTGTAAGGGAGGATGGGTGTTAACCTGGCCTCTGTGGGCTATGGCCTACTCCAACACAAACCCAGCCAGGGATGATTTTCTGCTGGGTCTGGCTTTCTTGTGGATGCATTTGTTTTCCTCAAGCTTGTTTACTTCTCTCTAGACCTGAGGTGATTGAACAATAATGTTCCCTTTGTGTTATCTAGGCAGCTTAAAGTTCAAAGTTCCAGTCTTCAGGGAGGGTTGGGCCTCAGTGATTGTAGCTTCTTTATATAGTTTTTGCTACAATGGGCCAAAATCCTTTATAACAACATTTAAGGCATGAACCATTTCAGTCTCTGACATGCGTCCTATTGAAATATCCCCAGAAGAAACCCATTACCCCTCATCTTTTCCATGTGATTCATTGGAAAAACAGGGTCTCTATCTTTTCTATAGCCATCCTTTAAACACTGGAACATGGTGCTAAGATCTCCTTTAAGTCTTCTCCTCTTGAGACTGAACAAACCCAGTCCACTCAGCCTTTCCTCACACCAAGCTTTACAGTCCTTTTGTAGCCCTTCTCTGGATGGTATCCAGCCTGTCCACATCTTCCTGTGTAGCACAGACCAAAACTGAACACGGTATTCCTGATGTGGCCTGACAAGCACTAAGTACTGTGGGATAAAAATTTCTTTATAATGTCATAAGGGCTGATGCAGCCCAGCATGCACTTTCTCTGCCACAGCAGCCCAACTTGCTCATATGGAGCTTGTTTGTCCACCAGGGTCCCTTTTCACTCCTCAGCTGGGTAGATCCCAGCTTCTGCTGCACTCATGGATTATGCTTTCCCAGCTCCAAGGCCTTACACTTGTCCTTGGTGGACTTCATAAGGTTCCTGTTATCCCAGTCTTCCAGTGCATCCAGATCTTTCTGCAGGGTGATTTTCCCCACTCAGTTTGGTATAATTGGAAACTCAGTCAGTGTACACTCGATCCCATCACACAGACCACATATGAAAATCTTAAACAGCATCAGGCACAATATCCATCCCTGGGGAGCCAACTTGTGGTGAGTTGCCAGTTTGAAATACTTGCCACTGTCGGCTGGGTACAGCCTGGCACTGTTCCCACTGCACAGACCACTTACCTAGGGCCTCACGTATCAAAGTGTTCAGGGGGAAACTGTGGGAAACAGTATCAAAAGCCTTGGAGAAATCCAGGTAGACAATGCTCACCACTTGCTCCACATCAACCAAGCTGGTCACTTTGTCCTAGAAGGCAACCAGGTTTGTTAGGTATGATTTGCCCTTGGTGAATCCAAGCTGGCTTTTCCCAGTCACATGCTTCATCTAACTTCTAATAGCACTCTATGCCTTGAACTATCTGCTGATACAATTACTACAATATTGATGAAAGTATTCCTGTAAATTTATTCAGGCAAATCGTATGGTCAAACCGAGTTAAACCTTTCATTCCTTTTCTACCTGTAGCAAAATCTCAGATAATTATTGTCTTGAACTATGCAGTAGCCTGTAACTGTTAACCCAGCTAAATCTGTCTGACATAATGACATTATATCAAAGCAAATAAAAGAGGATACCTTGGGGTAGCCATGAGAAAAGAAGGGAGTCATCCAGGTCTCTAATGCTTATTCTCGTGGGATTTTTTTCTGCTCTGTCTTCACATTGTAACTTCAGAAACCCTTCTATCTCTATTGGTACCATTCACCTTTGTTATCTTTAGGTATTGCATTAATTGCCATGTTGTATTAACTATCACTTTAACCATGACCTTTCTCCTATATCCACGTATGGATAAAATTTAATTGTCTGCTGTTTTCTGGCTTTGATATTAATAAAAGTGATCCATTAACACATCATAATTTCAGTCCCCAAAACAGGCTTGTGGGATGCAGATAAGTAAAAGAGATACTCTCAAACACTGAAAGATGCGCGTACAATTAAATGTCTTTATATGATGGCTGTCTTCTTTTGTGTGGAATATAGCCTATTATCATTTATATGGGCATTTTATGTAGCTATACAGTTAGATGGGAGAGTAAGTATCCCCTTCTTGCCCAGACTGTCTGTGACATCCCTTGGTAAAAGTATTTTGAATACTAATTAGGTTTTCACGGTCCCTCTCTTTAGCATCTGCTAGAAGTTAGCTCCCATCCAGTAACCATCTTAAAGTTACCGTAGATCTTGCTAATTATCTGTTTCCCCATAACTCCAATGGGTAAGAACCTGTCCAATCGGTGACAAAGAGACTTAAATTATGCAGTAAGTGCCCTGGATTCTCTGACTTTCTAATGTAGCAAATTGTAAATACTGCAGCTTCAGGTGAATTTAAAAGGATGAGATTATTATTGCATTCAAGTGCAATAATGAATGTATGGAATGAATAATCCATGAAAGAAATCCCTTGCATTATTTGCCACAGTAAATTAACCTTGTTTACCATGCACCTGCATTTCTGTACTGCTTCTAAAATGTAAGGAAATGAAGAGCTGAGGTAAAAAACATTATCAAGCTCAACGACAGCAGTTATGATGGCTAGAAGACGATTTGGGATTTGGGGTATGAAGGAAGCCCTGGGAAATGACTTGAGACTCAGAATTCAGAACTTGCTGTGAATGCTTTGGCTTTAAAGACAAGCCAGTAAAAAGCTTATTTGGTTAACATCTTAAAATGGCATGAAAGAAGTGCAATTTCAGCCTGTCTGCAAATGGGGAAACAATGCTGAGCTGCTCGTACTTGTGCTAAAGGTTTGGTAGAATTTCACTATCCAGAATACAACAGTTTTACAGCCAGACCCACACGGGAACCATAAATGTTGCATGGCCTCAATTTTAGCATAGAAAGACGTGCCTCAAGGAGTTAAGAGGAAAAAGTGAAGAGAGAGTGCGTCTTGAAGGTGACACTTTTCCTTACAGTGGCACAAAGAGATGGATCAAGATGTCTCCTGGCTTCCAGGGCCAGCCAGTGCTTTTGTCTAGGGGACTGGGGTTCCCACCTCACCTGCTCTCCCAAAGTCACTGCTCCTGCCATCAGGCTGGCGGCAGCCTCAGGATGGAAGGGAGGAAGAAATGCTGTTCTCTCTGGTGTAGCAGCACTCGGTGGCCAACTCCCATCACAAAACTGTGAGGTTCTGTTTTCACTCCACATCAAATAACTTCGTAGCTGAAACCTGCAGCCCACCACCCTCGCTGTCAGATGAAGTGAAATGCCTCTTGTGCTTCAGCTCTCCTCATCAAGCAGATGGCAACAATAAATATCCAAGTCATTAAGGCAAGGGAAAAGGACAGGCACGTGTGAGGCACACAGGGCTGTGTACCCTCACTGCTAAAATATTTCTGGAGCCATGTAAGGTCTATGGCTCCAAACTACACATGACAATAGGAACAGTGGTATCCAGAGAGAGCTCTTAATCCAAGGCAATGCTGCTTGCTTTTCTGCTTGTTTTTGTGAGTCCTGTTAATTGGTGAGCTCATGAGCTCACTGGGTCAGACTGCAGGTGTGAGATGCCATCTTCTGAGGTGCTGCATGGACAGCTTGGCTTTGTGCCCATCTGCCTCATGCAGAAGAGCATGTTGCATTTTGGAGGTATGGCAGTGTCCCTGCTTGCAAAACATTCCTCTCTTTACAGAATCTTGAATATTTGTCTTTTTTGTCGTTTTGTTCTGGTCTTGATTTTATTGATTACATGCAAAATACCCCAAACATTTCTGTTCTGTTTTTTGGCCTTGAAGATGGCATATTCCTCTGCTAATGATATCTAAAATGGAGGACTATAAGTCCTCTCCAAGCGAATAAGGAAAGACAGTGCAAATGTCTGAAATAGTACCCATGGTGAGAAGATTCATTTATTTCTTTCTAGCAGTTCACAGTACTATTGGCTTATTCCTTTGTATTAAATCTTTTCCACTTTTTTTCTGATATAGAAATGTAATTTGCATCATACCTTTTTCCCAAGAGGAAGATGTTAGAAACTCCTTAGGAGCTGATTAAGATTTTTCTCACTGAGTTCACGTTTGTCATGTAATGATTTGTGAGTAGCCTGACTTGTTTGAAATACTAATGCTAGAAGTTTGACTTAATTGACTAAGCCCTGGATTTTCTATAAACTTCATGAATTCTTTCCTAATTTCTTTGATTATTGTGGCCTGCAAAGAACTGGGTCAGCAATCATCATTAAAATGTAATTTATAGTCTGTGTAGCTTCCTTCTCCAAACTTGCTATATATTGTACCTGCCAGATGGAATTTTTGTGCTAACTTCTGCAAAAGTGACAAGACTATCACAGAAAAAAAAGTATATGCTAAAACCACAAAGAATTGTGGTTAACTTTGACTCCAGCCAAAAGAATTTTATAATGGAACCATTGATTAAATATTTGTGATGCTTTCCCATTATCCATGCAATCCAAGACTCCTCTCTAAATCACTTAATTCAGGTCCTTTTAAGACTTCCTTTGCATCACTGGACAATGGCATACCTTTCATACAATTGCACCTCTTCCTATATTAACTATTAGTTAATGCCCTTGGAAACAGTTTCTCTGCTTTCCACTAACTAGTCAGGCAGGGTCCAGCCTATTAGCCAGTACATTGGTGAATATCTCAACATCAATATAGAATAAGTAGACAGAGCTATGAGAGGCAAAATCAAATTTGTCTTCGTTAGGTTTCAAGTCAGTTGAAGATAGGCTTCTATTGATTTTGAAATTTTCTGGGATGCCAGGAAACTTAACAGAGCTGCAAGTCAACCTTTTACTCTGTTTAATGCTTCCGTAAGGCTTTTCATACTGCTCTCTTTCATCATCTACCATTTCCTCACATATTCCTTCACATTTATTTCTGTTTAACTTTCCTGCTGTTTTTCAACCTAGGTCTGAACTACTTCAATATCAGCTGTTAATCTTAGTGTGTAGTCTGAGTTTTTAAAACTCCTTTATCCATTGGTTTTGCCTAGATAGGAATAAGTACTTGCAAATTAAATATACTTTGTGCTTACATTTCTGAGGTACTCCCTGTTTAACACCCATCAAAATATCCCTCTAAGTGTGGGAAATGGTGATTTCTTCAGTTTTGCTGAAGACTGAGCATGGCAATGGACCCACTACGCTCAAGGAAGGATTTTAAGCTGCTAAAATCCAAAAGTCTTCCTAAACCTAGGAAGAACTTACTGAAAACAACAAAAAACAGCAATTCTAGTAGTCTCTGTGTAAATATACCTTGGGTTAACTAAAGCATTTTTAAAATCATTTACATGGGTGTAAATTATTATTGACATATAAGCCAGATGTCTCACTGCCCAGACCCTTAGAAGCAGATATTTCAGACTATGCCTGAAACATAGCAACAGAATTACGTGTTTCAGAAAAGAGAGATGTTCCAAACCTTCTTTTCTGTCAGAAATGCAATAGGAGATCTTAGTGCATATTGACCTAATGGCCATCACATTCTCATAGGAAAAGGGAAACCTGCACAACTTTTCCTTCTGTCCAAGGGAATCCAGATCTCCTCCAAATCTCAGGATTTATTGGGCCAGAGAAAAGGATAAAGAAGGAACACACCTATATCCTAAAATTACCTGCACTTCTTCAGGAGTGAAGAGGCCAACATTTTAATCACTTCTCCTGGGACCATGACTTTTTAATAGAAAATTAAAAAGCAGTGCTTGGAATGGTGCTCGGTTGGGAAAAGTGAGGCTGAAATACCTCAGGTCTCCTTGTTTGTGGGCAGATATGGTTGGACATGATCTCTCTCTCCCTCTTTCTCTACTCTCAGCTGTCATGCTTTTTATGGAAATATGTCATACTTTTTATGTCATACTTTTGCAGGAAGAAATGAGCCATGCTTGGTGCTATTAAAAGAATGTGTGTGCCTCTGTCCTGAAGAGCTGGCTGCGGGCTCCCAGGTGAAACAGAGATGGGGATCTTGTGCCCCAGTACAGCAGCATGACAGTCAGCTCCCTTACCTTCCATGGGAAGCTTCAAGTTCAATGTCTTGGCTCTTTGGACTTGCCATTTTGTGTCACTGAAGTCCCCATGAGCTGAATGCTAGGCTTATTTAGGGTTCACTCTTCATGCCTGGGCATCCTATTTCTCTAATCAGTGCTTCCCCTCTTACTCTGCTGAACTCTGTGCTCATTTTTCATGGAATCTAAGTGGGATTATCACTTTTCACAGTTTATTCATTCCTGTTAAGTGTTATCTTTTCACTGGTATG
This sequence comes from Sturnus vulgaris, assembly GCF_052056855.1. NCBI lineage: Eukaryota > Metazoa > Chordata > Aves > Passeriformes > Sturnidae > Sturnus > Sturnus vulgaris. The sequence goes on from NC_142247.1 coordinate 41,171,531, forward strand.
GTCTGGTATACCAGGGGTATACCAGAAAAAAACCAGGGGTACTAGAGCAAAAGCCCATAGTTCTCTGCAATATGTATGAGGTATCCCACCTACAGATACTCAGACTCTCGCTCTCTCTCTTGCTCCAAAGTTCCTTTTGCAGGAATTTAACACTTGTTCGTAGAGTACCTTCTTCTTTATGTCAGTCAGGTCCGGGATTTCTTTCAACCCAGTGTTATTTCTTCTTCCTCAATTCTCCAAATTATCTATTTTTCAGGTCTTTGCTTTCAAGATCCTGAAGTCTCTTATCTCTATCGGTAACTGTATCTGAATGCCTGTTTAAGCCTGCCTCAACTTCAGTCACTCTACCTTTTATTGTAATTCCCCGAAAGAGGCTTGCATCAAAGCTTCCATTGATGTTAGCTCAGACAGTAATTCTCTGATGTCTGCCAATCTTTCTCTGTTGTACTTTGTTAGCAGCACAACGCTGGGCCTCCGGGACCTCCTGGGCTCCCAGTGCTCCCCTTTGTCCGCTTGCAAAGGCATCCTTAATACCAGAAGTGCACCTCTGTACAAGTGTGCTGCCATAAGGGATCACCAAATATTTTAGGAGGGGCTTTGGGGTAGTTTGCATTTTCTCGAAATAATTGAAAATGACATACTGATGGCTGCTTGGAATAACTGCTATAGCCTGAAAGACCTGCCTATTGCTCTGAATAGCTTCTACTATCCACTTTTTCTCTTAGATGCCTAAATTTTTCAGACATTAGCAAAGGGTGAGATTAGCCTCTCTGATCCAATTTGGGACACATCACTCATGACTGCACCTTCATGACACTTTCACATGCAGATAATACAGAACTACTTAGGAAAATGTACCACAAGTCCCAACCCCACTTACCATGTAAAAGTGGCTGCCCAGCCTCAGATCTACAGGTTCAAGCTCCTCCTTTTGCCAAAAATCAAATTCCTGTGATTAAGCATATTACTCATTGATGCCTTTCCTGCCATATGAATATGGCAAAAGGCCTAACCCTGCATTCTGCATTAATTTGAAGATGGTCAGTACCTTCACCTGTCTTCCTAGTCATGATACTAATGCAGAGAAGAAGAAATAACTTCTTTTGACTCCCCTCCCCTTTCTACACTGTGTTCTAACTACCGCAGTAAAAGTCATTTGTTATCTCCTTGAAGCAGTCATGCTCAGCCTGAAATTGTTCTGTTCTCAGCTTCTTTTACAGCCAATACCTGTCCAGATTGAAATCAAATGCTCCATCCAGTGATGAGGCCGCCTGATGTGCTCTCACTGGCCAAAGTGAAAAAGTGTACATCCAGTTATCCAGTGCTGCAGTGCTCAGGAAAACATGCTGTAAAATGAGTAAATAGGAAATTCTGAGGAGATAGGTGAATCCTAAACACTATCTTCCTCTGGACCTCGCATGTCTTTGAGTGAGCAACATAGAGCTCAGAGGGGATTAATTTCCCAAAACACTTATCTGGAAATAGATATCCACAGTGTGCAAGAGGACACCACAGGACCTGCTGTTTAAACTGTGCTGAAAAATACCAGTTGTTTATCTGCTGTAAATTTGCCCTTTTTTATACAGCACCCCTTGCACTGAAGCAGCTCTGATACCAAGGATTCAAAGCCCAGGAAGGCTCCCAGGTAGGGCAGAAAAACTTGTAGTAGGAAGAGCACCCCACACTGTGCTTGGCATGAGAGCCCAAACACACACACAGATCTCAGCTCATACAGCTTTTTGGGTGACTTAACAGCTTGGCTGGCTCACTAGAAACACAGCAAAGCAGACAACTGTCTAAGCAGTGTCTGCTGTAGCAGCCCACCTTGACTTGATGGAAACACCATGTGCTTCATCCCAGCCCTGACTACTGCTGTAAAGGCCCTTGTTTTCCCCTGAGAGTGTGTTTTTAAATACTACAATGAATCCTACAGCTGCTGTGTTCCCTGTCACAGGAACTGTAGACACAGCCTAAAGGAGAGAATTCTGCACAGGTGATATTAAAACATGGAAACCCCTTATCCCTTTCTCCGGAGATGAAGAAATCAATCAGCAATCCTCAACCTCCAAGAACAGAAATGTATGAAACTGTTTCCTTTGCTTTAATCTACAGGGCATTCTGCTCTTGCTTTTTTTGTTCAGTTTTCTCCTGGTCCAAAATCTCATAACCCTGATTTAGGTGCTAATATGCTGCAGTGAGTTCAATCCCTAGGCAACTTCATCATCTCCAGGCTCTGCAGGCTTAAACCCTTAACCTGTCATAATCCCATGATTAAGATCCATCATACATTTGAACAGTTTGAAAGCCCACATCTGCTTCCTCACCAGACACGCTCACTCTCCAGTGAAAGGCAAAATCAATTGCTCCCTACAGGAAACAGAGGGAAGCCAAGTGGGTATTTTCCATGGCCATTTACAGCATTATAGCCCAGCTCCCTGACCAGGTGTATTCTAAACTTCTACTGCTCATAGCCTTTCTGGTCTTTCTGGATGAAACAGAATAATAATCTCCTTCACATTGCTGATATTCCCAAGTGATTTAAATTACCATAAACTTCCATTGCAGTATTAAATATGTTCCTATGACTTTTAGATCAAAATGTGGCACTTTGTACTACTTGTGTAAGTCATAGGTCTTCCCAATGCATTAGTTGTGATTTGGGTTCTCCTAAAACAGCTCCATTTCTAACAGTAATCATAAGGATTGAATAACTACATAGTGTCTAGTTTAAGAAGGTGAGTCGTGAGCCCATGAAATCCCACAAGGAATGTTAAGGGTAGCACTGCCCTGTTCACAGAAAGGACTTCTTGCTTTGTGCCCTGCAGTCTCAGAGGGTATATTCATGTGTGTTAGTTACTGCCTACTTCCCATTAGAGTAGGATAAAAGAAGTTGAACTAGATGCTAAATGGCAGAAAACAGCTTAAATCAAATCAAAACAGGAAAGCCATGCTTCTGCACATCTCCACAGATGGTAGATATGCTAAAACACAGTATTTACAGCAGCCAAATAAAAATAATTGCATATGTAAAAAGCCTCTTTTTTTCCCCAGTTCACATATCAGTCCAATTTCTATCTTGCCTTCAGTGATCAGGAAGAAAAGAGCTCTTATTCTTTAGTGACATTTCCGAATATTTATAGTTCTCTGGTAGTAACCTTTTGTTTGGTAGATAGCAGAGTTTGCACACTATGCTGAGTATGTCATTAAACATTTGTCTGAAGATCTGAGTGTTAGCATCAATGACAGAGTTTCCTAGATATGTCACATTTTCTTTGACTGTCATGAAAAATTATAGCTACTGTGACTCACACTTTAATAGCAGCTATTTGTGATACTTTAACCTAATGTACAGCCCCAGAGGAGAAACAAGAGACACAATAAAGCATCTGCCACTGACTTGGTTGAATAGAGGGATTCCAAGCATTATTAGGATGCCAAATTAAAGAGAAAAGGCTCTTGTGTCAAATGTCAAAAGGGTCTTGGTCTTTGTTAACTTTGCTGTAATTTATGTGTTATCTCTGAAAGCATAAAAAGAAAAATAAAAGAAATATTCCTTTCCTCTCAGGTGCCTCTTTCTCTGTACTTATCTGCATAATTCTTGTGATAGAAAGGGTTAAATACTTTTTGAAAAACCCACACGATTAATCATTACACTTTTTAACAACTAAATACATAATGTAAATATTTATTACCTTTTAGTGTATCTTATTTTTTCAATGTAAATTTTAAAAAGTTAAAAAAACAATTGAACCATATGGTTGTTCTGGGTGCCAAATGGAAAAAAGACATTTGTGATATATTTCTCCATATCTTCTCTTAAACACATTGCTCTTTTCTGCAAGAGAAAGCCAAAGAAATTAATATTTCTGGTGTCTGTAACATGGAAACTGTTCTTTTCCTGTTTATCTGCAATCTTTCCCTTTTTCTGTCAAAACTTCTTCTGCTAACCTTACATACACCAGGAAACTTATTCATGTCATAATCAGTCCATGTGTAAATGAGAATAGAAACACTTGCCTCTATCTAAGTTAAATTCAGCCTTATTTGGAAATGTTTTAAGAACCTGAAGAAAAGATAAAATAGTCTGCAAGTGCACAGATTGGTTTCTATAAATTCAGAGATTTAACCCATATGATTAGGATGACAATGCCAAAAGCTGAGCCCCAGAGGAAACGCAAACAATTGTCACTGATAGCAGCCAATTAACAGTTTTTCCCATGATGGAGCTCTTGAAATCTATTCTAAGAGCAAAGATTAATACACCATTCTGCACCAATATCATCAGCCACCTAGAAAACTTCACCCTGGAGTAAAGGAACCCTTTAGACTTTATAACTAAGGACAAAATTCTGCAATCCTGTCTGTGGCTTCACTGTATATCATTTTATTACCACACAGGAAAAAAATATCTGTGAAATGTGATGTTGTTTTCACTTGTCCTCATGGGCATTCAGTAAATCAGGCCACCCTACAGCAGCTATGTTCACATTTCAACATAAAACCCTGGTATCACCTGGGCAGCTTTGTGAAATATGTTCTCAATAAACAGGACTGAAAAGTGAAGCTGTTATATGAATTAAAGAACAAAACATTCTTAAGGAAACCTGGATTCTCTTTTCAGACTTTATCATCCAATATATTGTATTTGTTAGGCAGATACCAGCAGATTTATAAAATTTTATCAGAATTTTGTTGATTTCACCGTTTAAGCAAGGCAAAGCTAATCATAATTTTCAGGAAACCAGAAGTCTGACTGACATCATCTTTCTAAATTTCCACAGACTGCATTTTTTATTTTCATTGACTTCACTGACCCCTCTGAAACAAGTCTCATGTTTCTATCAGATATATTAGCACGGGTACATCCATCACTATGTGCCTTAACTTTGCATTGCAATGCAGCCCTAGATCCTTCCTCACAGAAACACCAACCTGCATTTCTGACTGATGACATATAGTTGGGTGGGAGCTATCATACACTACTTTTTGTAAGAGGATTTTGAAAACAGCAAAAGTATTTTATTATAGTTTGACACCAAGGAACATGCGTGACTATTGCATTTCTCTCCTCAAAATTTAAATGAAACTGTTTACTAGAGCAGGATTGCAGTTGTCACACAGTTAAAAAATCAGAGAGAGAACTACGACTTGGAATCCCACTAGGATTATCCTTTCAAATTAAGATTGCAAAAAAATAAAGACTACAATCTCTGTGACAATTCTCTTCAAAACAGGTTTTTCAACACTGTAAAAGGATGAAGAGCAGGAATTCGACACCTAATCCTAATAGACACAAATTGAACATACATCCCAGTAAAGCAGAAGCTGTCCTTGTGTAGGACCCCATTTTTTGTCTCAGTCCCTTGAGAAGTTGTATTAGCAGTTATATGTGCAATGCAATCTCTCACTGGTTATAGCTTAGCCATGACAAAGTCTTCAGAAGACACCATCAGTGTGATCAGTGTGGTCCTGTGCTCACACAGCAGTGCATTCACCTCACTGGGATTCAGACAGTTTAGAAACAAAGACCATCTAGCTCTCATCCACAGACCAGTAGCAAAGCATCATTTCAATGTGAGTTATTACTGATTAAAAATTTCCTCTGAATTGGACATTTCCCTGTCTACAATGAAGAGAGACTTAGCACAACACTCTATAGAACATTATATAGAGCATTCTATAAATTATGTTATAGAATATTATAGAACATTTTATAAACTACGCTTTTGCCTTTATAACATTTTAACATTCAAATGTTGTGAGAAGGTATATGCGGAGCAAGGCTAAATTGTTACTGAAGGACAGAGGAAGGGGGAGAAGGAAGGAGGGAGGTTACAGAAGGAAAAGCAATCTACAAGGTGGAAGGAAACATAAACCATCCTGATTTATACTTTTTCTCCACCCCTTCTGTTGATTGCTTTTCCTTCTAGAGACACATCTTTTCTCTTCTTCTACAAGATGGGATGTGAACTGATTTACGCTGCCTTTCCAACAGATAGTTAACCTACCCTGCTATTAAAGAAAAAAAAAATTAAAAAATTAATAAAGTGTACCTTGTTCAGCTAGCTTTATTTGTCTTCACTGGATGTTTGGGGTCTTTTTATTTCATGAAAATCAGCTATGTTGGTAATGTATAAAATACCACCTAACTTGTTGCTTTAACTAGTAATACTAAGTATGCCATATTGGCTTAAGTGAACCATTCACTAGTAGATCCTTGGAAAACATCAGATGTAAATGAGTCTTGCATTATTCTGTGTATCCATTGTGCAATGGGTAAATATGTATAGTACATAGAGCTTAATTTATATCCTGTTTAACAACTCTGATGATATAAATTGCTATTCTTGCAGAAGCTGCTCAATGGGTGGAGCAGTCATTAAGAAGCAAACTGATCTCACAAAATTGCCCCATGCTTGCCCCCACATGGTGTTAGGATGAGTCTGAAGGCAGCTATATGGGAAACCCCACAAACTTACATGGAACAGTTGAGTTCTCCTCTCAAAGGAATGGAAGCCAGCCCTGGGATTCGTGGCCAGTCAGGTGGGCAGGGGAAGGTTCAGGGGAAGGTGGTCATGGCCTGGACGTAGAATGAATCAAACAGAGGTCATTTTTTCAAGTATGAGGGTCACTCTCATGTTTGGAACACTGTTTTCCTCTGTAACAGACAGTTTAAATAACACTTCATGTAAACATTTCAACAATACAAGTAATGATTGTTTGTGACTTATGTGAGAAGTCCAAACGTAAAGACAAAACATTGTCTTTCCACAGGGAAAGATTCTACATGGATCACATCTGGAAAATGATGCAAAGTAGGACAAAAAAAGCATTATTATCTTTTCAACCAAACTTTTCTGAAAAATTCTCCTGTTGCATATTAACTTTTCCATATAGCACCAACATTTGAGAAGCCCAGGTATTATGAAAGGCAAACCACAGTGAGTCAGTGTTTCCAGTAGTGGATTATCATCAGTTTTAGTTTCTCCACCAGATCCTCTGAGGTTTCAGATGTAACAGTAGATGTGAAGCATAGGGAATGAACCGGCAGTTCCTGTTTTTATGGTACTGGAAAAAGCAGTTTCCCCTTAGCACTGATGAGGCTGCCAGGTTGACGTATCTTTTAGCAGGAACCTGGAATCCTATTGCTCCAGGTAGTGGTGCAGTGGCTTTCCTGACTTAGCTGCCTGATTGCACACCACCTACACTGGACCTTGCCAATATTTGATCTGCTGAGGCCCCATGTGTTTATATCAGAGCCTTTGCCTGCTGCTGTTGGTAGAAAAAGAAAGTATCTAGACAGGTCTTATTTCAGTCACAGTAAGTATAGCAGCATTTTTTTCACATCACCTCCTATGTCCCATTGGCCTTTTAATGTGAGGTCCTCGGGGGCAGTAGTCTTTGTCACAGAGATTTAATAAAGCACCTGTTTGACGTAGCTGCACTGCCTGCTGGGGGCCTCCAGGAACACTAAAGCTTAAGAGCACATGGAAACACAGACAGCTTTTCAAAGGTTTCTCTCTACAGCCTCTGCCAAAGTGACCCATCAGGGCTTCCTCTCAACCTGACATTTTGACAGTGCTCTTCAAGTAAGAACTGAGAAGACTGGATTTTGTCAGAATTTGACTTGAAAGGACTTTCAACAGTTCCATTTCTTATTTATTCCCTTCTGGCAAGAAAAGTTTTACATGTGAGAATCTCATGAAGCAGAAAATCCAGCTTTTAAATGGCATTCCCTCTTGGTTACAGAGGATACTAGAGTGACTAAGTCTGTATCATGGCCTCAACATGATTTGTGGCTGCTCACACTCCCTGCAGGAAAATTGTGCTGTTTCTCAGGCTGTCTTTATCTAGATGACATATTTTTAAAAAGTTGCATTCTGAGTCTGCATAAAACTTCCACCATCATCTTCTAGCATAAGCAGTATATTTTTAACACAAAACGGACCCCTCAACTGGGGTCTCAGGTAAGTGATATGAGTATGAGGTAAATAATGTAATATTTCTTTTGTGTTCTACATTATAGCACAAGATATTAGATACAATACTCTGGCACAGTAGTGCTGACACCTTTGAAAATGGTTTTGTGCTGGCTCACTCACCGTATTTGTCTTCCATGGAAGAAAAATATTGTGAAGCCACTTAGGAGGAAATGAGCTCTGGAGGAAGTTAATCACTACCTGTGCAAGTGCAAGGTGTGGGATGCAAGATAGGATTCACAGGCAGCAAACAGCAGGCAAGACACAGAGAATGCATATTGCAAGTACACGGGGCTAGAAGAAGTGGTCTGGTTAATTAAATCATATCACTGAAATGGATTCAAAAGGGTTTTAGTTTAGCATTAAAATCAGCTTTAGCCTACATTCCACACGGGTTATATTGGGATAATTTTTTCTGTATCTGAAGAAGTTCAGATACAGACTATGCAGTAACACTGGCTTTGTAGAGCAGATTTACTTGTGAAAACACTCCTCAATATCTATATGCCATTCCTCTCACTTCACTCATTTGAAAATATCAGTACAGACAAAAAATTAAAGGATGAGATTCATGCAAGGCTTATTTTACAAGAGACAAAAGTGAAGTGGCCTGCTTTTCAGCTCTAGGTGTCTGCAACAAAAATCACTGGAGTTTGATACTGTCTATTTACTCCTTTGTGTTCACCCAGTAAATCACCATGCAAGCCAGTTCGACTAGCTCAGACTTAAAATGTTAGCAGTGATGCATGTCTGTGCTGATGAACGCTGATGAGCCAGATAGAAGAAATCAGACTAAAATAACATCTGTTTGATCAGCATCTGTCTCTATTCACTTTTATTATCTTCATCACATTCCACAAACAATGAAATGGATGTTGTTTACGTAGATAATACATAAGGGAAAGGAGTCCACTATATTCACAGATGGTAGTCCTTCATCTCAAATTAAAATTATCATCTTTTGGTAGCCCAAAATTTGCTTAAATGAAAGCAATAAAGCCCACAAGAGTGCAATGAACAACCTTATCATAGTATGTCTACCCTATCTTCTTTGACAATGAAAGATTATCTTTAATTTAAATATTTTTAAAATTTTAATTTCATCTGAGGTTTTACCAACTGTGTATCTACTGAACTCCTCCCTGTGCTCTTAGTAAGGTTCTCAGTTTCTCTACTTGGAATCTAAAGATAAGGCTAGCTGGAGGGATGTTCAGCAGAGCTTATCAAAACTGACTTTAAAAGAAAATTTTAATACCTGGAAAGTTACAGAGCTATTCAATGTGAAGTGTATACACTAAAATTTTCTGTTTCCTGAAATATTCCATTCAAGAAGAATGAATAACAGAAGTACACTAGAAAAGTTGTCAATAATTCCAAGAATTTTTAGAGAGAATATGGCTCACTGAAAGCACTACTGATTGTCTAAAAGCTTGAGCTTACAGCCAGATTTATGATCAAGGGAATGATCATCTTTTCAGTCTGCAGAACAGTTCTGCTCCTGTGACCTGGAAGCATTCAGGACAAGAAGATTAATCTTGTAAGGATTTATAGGATCAGCTCCTGAGAAACCATAGTCATAGAAGAACTGAAGGTATCCAAACCACACAATGCAAAGACAGGTAATTTTGTACTTAAGTGAAACCCCTGTATGAAACTGTTTCCTCGCTTCTGTTATTCAGTGTGTGAGGCATTACAGGGATAAGAAGGAATTAGGTGTTGGTCTTGAAAGTGCCTGTTTCAGAGAAGTTGCTTTGTGTGCTATTCCTAAGCAAAAGAGCTGCAAGCACAGAGAGCAATGGATGCCCAGAAACTCTAACAAAATTGAAGTCTGAGAATATTTAGTAATTATATAAAATGGTTATCACACCCTCCACACTTCCTGCCACCTAACCTTTCAGCTTACTTCATTTTCACCAGTTATAATCCTAGATCCTTTGTGATCAACATGGTGTACAAATTACAAGCTGTAAAAACCATGGCATCAACATGGGAAACAAGGTTCCTAAACAGGATATAACAAAACAGCTGGTGAAAATGGAATATCATGAAAGAAATGGTCATTCATCAGAGATCAAAAAGAGGTGATTTATAAAACATTGATTTAAAATAAATATTTTAAATTTCCATCTACCAACGTCTCCCAAAAGCATGCATTGCTTTTCAGTACTCAAATCCAACATGCAATTTCAAAGGACATAAAATTCCTAATAAGAAGCCATATACTAATAAGGGACAAATAAATTCAGATGCAAGCTAGCTGACAGGCCACAAAATGCAAAACACCAAGAAAATAAGCATCTATTTTATCTCTCTGTAATGTCTCCTTCATTTGTAATAACTGGTTTTAGTATCCTGCGACAGACAGTAAAATAGATACTTACAAAACTGACTGCAGATAGGTGAAATATCATTAATTAAGAGATAAAACCCCTTGAAATCAGACATTGCCAGCAGTTTCTGGTTATGATCCATTAATATTTTAACTAGCAAGTCATTAATAGTGGTAATAACCAATTCTAAAGAGGTTATTACTTGAATAAACTATTTTTAACAATTTTTAATATTCTGAAAAGCTTGGTCTGTTTTAACTTCAAATTTTGATCTTTTTTAATGCCTCCAGAGGAAGAGCTATTTCTATTCACACTGAAAAAGAAGCATTTCTATGAGTACATAACACAGTCTCGCATGGAATTCATTCACAAGGTGTACAGCAAAAGATCTCTCCTGCCTGCATTATTGTATCTGTGATGTTGATGTCAGTCGTGCCTTCTGTCATCTGCCTTCTTTCTTTTCTGATAACTGCAGTATAGCTTGCCTTGATCAGGGAGGCCTGAAATACTTCAGTCATAGCCTCTAATCCAACGTCTTGCATCAAACTGTGTCCCTCTTTTGATTTAGCGGGGTATGTACGATTACTCTCAGATGAGCTTCTGAGGGGCAAAGAGATATAGTTTACTCCAGGCAACATTATTTTTGCGCCTGTAAACAGAGTAAACCTAATATTTAGACTCTGTCCCTCTGTATCTATTAAAATACTGGGATTTATTTTACATGTATCTCCCCAAGAAGGTTAAATCATATAACTCTGGAGAAATAAGTTGACACAAAAATGTATATTTCATGAGAATGGTCTCAGGCCTATATCATGTTCCTACAAATATAGCTAGAGATAGGAAATACAGATGAGAAAGATAAGACATAAAGAGCCTCTTACCCCTCTGGAAAGCAGAGATCACTTTCCCTCAGGAGACAGTATTTCCCAACTTTGATCTTATCGGGCTAGCCAGGAAGGAAATTGTGTCTGTTTTATGACACTCCCAAATTCCCATCTCTGAACCTCTTTTGGAAATACAGCTTTCTAAGCAGTCAACCCTTTCCTTGACTCAACGAAGGTATCAAAAAGCTACAGACAAAATCTTGGCCTCTCTACTTCTATCATAGGCAACAGGAACAGGATCTAACACTGGCCAGAAAGCAGATCCAGGAGCAGGCAGATAACATCAATGCAAAGAATATCAGATTTTCTCATATTTTCCTATTTTCATTTTCTCACCCTCATTAAATTATCGTCTGGCTTTATAAATGGCCATTTTATCCAAGATATATACAGAACCCAAGTCTTAGTAACAGTTTTCTGTTTCTAGAGACATAACAATGCCTCCTTTCTGATTTGACAATTATTTGGCATTGTCAAGAACAATAAATCTTCTGGTGGGCAGACATTCTATTGAGGCTCCATCCCACAGTGTTTCAGCAATAGATGCCTCCTGTGTTGGGTCTGGCAGTTCCTGAGGGTAGAAATGCTGTCAAACACAACCCAGCAGCACTGTGAGAGGGACTCTGCTGAGGAGTCAGTCATATAATCTCAGTCACTTTAGCATCTCATAGGGGATGATTTCACACAAAAATGTGAGAATGCATGAGGTCTTTTCCACAAATAATGAATATACAATCAATTGGCACCATCTGCCCCTCAAAGCACTGCTTGTGTACATTATGAATGTACTATCCAAGAAAATAAAAGCATGAATGAACCAGTATATTTGATTTTTTGAGACAGAATTGACATTGAATACAGACAATCTCCCCCAGTCATGATTCTTGAGAAGCCCAGGTAATTGCAATGTCTGCCAGGAAATCCACAGCTTTATTGTGTCCAGGTTTTGATGCTTTGCTTCTTCCTAAAAGTGGATCAATAACCCAGTTCTTACAGACAGATTCAGACTGTTCCCAACGTCACCATTTGTTCCCAATTACCATAGTATGCCTCTCTCCAATTCCTTCTCTAGGTTTTTGCAAAAATAATAGTTCCACTTTCATACAGAAAAAAAATCATTCATAGAAACACATTCACAGATAACATCACAGATAATGAGAGGTTTCTAAATTAAGTGATAGAAGTCTGGTAAGTACTACACTGCAGGAGGGGAAGGGTGATTTAAGACACTGGTAATATGACAAGGAATCTCAGTTCAAGTCTGTTAGTTACAAATCTTCCAAGTCAATAGAGACTGAAGGATATTACCTTCTCCTGTTTGGACGAGTTGTTTGGTGGCTTGTGAGGAAGTGTTGACAGGCAATCAGTGGCAGACTTACACACACAGAAGTGGAAAAAATACAGAAGACTTTCTTCATTCTTCCCTCTTCTGCTATAAAATATCAAAGCTCATACCATTCTCATGCATCTAGTTTTCTGCTTTTTAAAAGGAAATACTTTATGGCTAAAAGCCTTTGCTTTCAAACCTAGAAACTTTACCGTTAAGAAGGATCCATGGTTTCTGGATGAATAAATACAAGTCTGGGCTTGACACTTGTTATAGGACAGGCCACGGTTTCATGTCGTGGTCCTGTGTATGTGTCATTGAAATGCTAATCTAAGACTGTGAAAGCCATCATCATATAAAATACAGGTGGTAGCACAGCAAACACAACAAAATACGGAATGGGGAAGCCTCAGTGCTAGAGTTCATTCCTCCATGTTATGGTGAAGCTGGGAATATGTGGGGGAAATGTATTAGGCTCCAAAAGCAATCGTACTAAACTGAAACCTGTTGCATTGGGGAGGACAGAAACCAGCAAAGTGAGGCCAGGGTAAAAGTAAGTTTGGCTTCTCTCCTTTCCCTGTGTTTTCCCTGGGTAGAAGAGGACCTTAGTTGCCATGGCTGCCAAGAGCCAGCGATGCAACTCACTAAAAATAACTCAGACTGCTCAGAAAGATACAGATCTTACAGATCGAGCAAAAATGAAGTCATTCTTTCTGTTATTTACTCACTTTCTGCCTTTTCCTCCAGAAATACTCCCAAAATGGAAGCAGGACATTAAAGCAGCAGATATTTTTGTGATGATTTATACCTGGCCTCCATCAGACACACGCTTAGATTTGCAGTCTCCCATGCACTGACCCCTGGAAACAGGACACAACTCTATGACAAATACTTGCAACCCACTCTGAGGTCTGGCCTCCAGAAGTCATTTTCAACTCTCTGTATACATAAAGTTTAGTCAGAAAAAGCATTACATGTTTGATGGGCAAAGATCAGGATTTACCTCAGGAATAAAAATGGTGATAAGTAGGGATGAATAAAAAATAATATTTGAAATGCATGTGTGATACAGAGAATCTTGTCCTGTATCAATCTGCTCAAGGCCACCTTTGCACTGCAACACAACAGCAATGCTAAACACCTACTGTCTCTGCAAGATATGTTGAGATCTGCAGGGAAAAGACCTGTCTGCTGGTGCAGCATGTCCTCATTGTGAGCTTCTCTGGGAGACTGCATAGCTGGGGCACTCAGTGCATAGTAGTGAAGTAAACAGAGCTTCCAATTTTCTTTTTAGTTCATCTTTACAATGATGTTATCTACTGGAAAGGAAGAAGGAAGGAGAATGAAGCAAGAATATTCAGCCACACCTGAGAACAGAAAAAGTTGGGGTAAATACCAGCTACAGGTACTGAGGAAAAGAAAAGAACATTTATAAATATGTCAATGGGAAAAAAAATAAAGGAGGGAAGAAAGCAAGAAAAAAAAAGATGTTTTAAAAATAACCAGGCACACAAATGTCTAGAGACTGAAATATACTGCTGAGGTTTAATCTATTTTTCACAACAGAGTAATAGGTAGGAAATCTGAAGAGCTACATAGGCATAAAATTCTGCAGGTTTTTTATACTTTCTAGCAGTCATGAATATTTGGTTGATGCAGAAGTCTGCACCGCAGTTAGAGGGTGACTGTAGGACTGAATATTTTGGGGATAGCACCTAGAAATCTATCTGTGCATAATTTGAATTTAATCTTTGAGTAAATCGCCTTTCTTAAAAGTTCATTACTATAAAAGGGAAGACTAGTTGCTAAATACTTGAGCTATGTTTACCTTTGGAAGAGCTAGCAGATAGCTTCAAGTTAAACTACTGCCTGTCCATGCTGCTATCTGCAGGCCTGAAATTAATCTGTGATTATGAACAGCCTGATCTAGTGGGTGGCATCCCCTGTGGGGACTGGATGGTATCTTCAAGGTCCCTTGCAATTATTTTATGATTTTGTGACATAGACCCATTCTATAGAGGAGATTGTGCAACGTGCAGAGGGCATGGGTGTAGGTTCCGGCTTTGCATAAAACTGGATATATTTTATTGAAGATGTAAACTAGTGACCCATTTTCTGGATCACCTGGCCTTTTTCTGGCTTCCATCTCAATTTCTTCTTTCTTCTGTGCTTTCCACAGCTTAAAATTGTGTGATTCTACAAATGGTAACTGGACCAGAAGCATCTCTCATTGCTGATAAGTACTTATATCACTATATGTTTATTACTCATTCTTTCTTTTCCTTCTATTATTGGCCTAAATATCTGGTATATATTTATTGAGATAAAAACCTATTAACCTTGCATAAATCCTTATTTGAAAGACATATCTTATGTAAAAGGAAAAAAACAAACCAGAAAGCATTTTCCCCTTCAGTCTTTTGCCATAGCTTCTATGAACTCTCTGAAGACAAAATCTGTAAAAACAGTTTATTCTGCCAGTGAATCTCCATGTATGCTTGGATTCTGTGCTGCTTAGTGAGATGACTTTTCAGTCATGCTAGCAAAACTTGTAAATGTAAGCAAAGTCACACACAAACAAGGAATTTCTACTGGCTATTCACCTCTTGCTGTGAAGCAATACCAAGATGCCTATTCTGGAAGAATGAGAGTACAGATGATATGGGATACTCTTAACGTGGTCTAATTGAATCCACACTAAAAGCTGCCTTCTCTACATATGGGGAAAATACCTCACATGCATATCAAAACCAATAAGAAATCAAAACTTGGTTAGTTGCTGCTGGTTTCAAGACAAGAGGTGCACTCCTGCATTCTAATGCAAGCATTACATGAGAGTTGGGTAGCAGACCTACGCAATTTGACTCATCACTGCATTCTGTGATATTTCCTAAATTTCTGGATATCTGAGGTACAGACAATATCACAGATATAGATTTTGGTGAACCCATTATATATGAATGACATACAGACTAGATTTATGTGGAAGTCCACAAAGGAGAGGGTACTGCCAGGCACTGTCACACAGAGAGTTTGGGGGGCAGGGGAATGGGGCATGGAGGTGAAGGGGGAAGTGCAGAGCCACAGAGACCTAAAGTAGGACCAATATTTACTTTACCACCTTTATTAACAGTCATCAAGATTGCAAAAATAACCATATTCATTAAATTTGCAGATGATGCTAAATTGGGTGACATTATACAAGTCAGGATCAAGAAATGTAATATAAAGCACCTGAGAATACCAAAATAAGATTCAGCTTGTAAAAAAGGAAGCTAATGCATGCCACAAGCGAAGAATAACTTGGGCAGGGAGAAGCCACAAATTCAAAAGAAGGCAAAAGCCTCAAGGTAACAGTGGGCAACAAATTACATAGGAGCTTTCCCAACAGGATGGGTGCAAAGGGTAGCACAACTGTGGGCTGCAAATGCAGAGGCACTGGTTCATAATCAGAGAGATTCGAGCCATCAGGTTTTTTGAGGGATACCTATTTAGCTTCAAGACAAATATACATGACAACCCCCTAACTCAGATGTATTTGTGAGGTGAAATTTCTACAGATAGCTTCTGGTGTGTAAATTGTCTCTGGCATTTGGGATACAGAATCTGAAGGCAGACAAAGTGGAGTGAGCTCAGAGATGACAACAGATTCAAGGATGGTAGAAAGTGACAAAGGACACTTCCATGACCTAACAGTGTATTACATAGCAAAGGAATGTCCTACAAATGCCTGAAAAAAAAGAGCAATTAAATCCTGCAAAAGAATCACATGTAGTCCCGTTGTCATCTTTGTTAAGATGCAAGAATAAAAAACATTAATATTTACTAGTGTAAACCAGTCATAATATCTGGAAGATCTTACTTGTGGAATGTTTTTTGAGTAGAAGTGACAAGCAAGATAACTTTGGAGAAGAAGCCCTGCATTGATAGGATTTTGACAACAGAAAAAATCCTTTTCCTTCTTTGATACCTATATTAAGTTTAGAAGATTTGTGTTGCAGCTGTGTGTTCTGACATTTATTTCTGTGAAGTAAACAGGATTCTGAAAAATAAAAACAAAAGCAATAAAAAAAGAAGTTTCTAAGGAATCAGCATAGAAGTACAGGAGCAATGTTTAGAAGAATAAAAATCCACTAAACTTAAAAAAACCTTTCAGACCTTATGTTGTTAACTAAAACTAAAGTGAAACAATCATAATAATAAAAATAAAGATGTAGAATTTCTTCAGAGCTCATTCTGGAGGAAAAACAGGAAACTGTGGGGAGGATACACAGGAGAATGTGATCAAAGATGGATTAATATCCTACATGCTCAAAGGTTGCATATGCCATCTCACAATAGATACAGAAAGAGTGAAAATGGCCACAGGGGACAAAAGGAAATTCTAAAACAGAAGGACATTTAGAATTATAAATTATGCTATATGAAAAACTGTATGACAAAATCTGGAAGACAATATATGTTCAGTTCAACAACATGGGTTACTACAGAATACTAAATACAAAAATAAACAAGAATGTTTATGAAATCCTCTGGTTTCTAACCAACCTAATCAAGTACATAACAAAGCAGTAAGATTTTTTTTCCTGGGCTTTCAATCTTACTCAGTTAAGAGTTTCAGTGAAGTTGAACAAATAGCATGAAAAAAATTGTATCCGTAAGTGAGTGTGTTCTTGATTTGTCTGACATTATTTATGCCTTGTTCAACTATTTCTGCATTCAGAAGTGAATGGAAACATATCCCATGTTATGAAAAAAATGTCCCCAGGCAAATCTCAGCTGGTAAAACTTGTAAGCATGTTGTCTCAAATAATCTTGGATAGTAGATTTGAAATTTTAATTTGAATATCCAAGCCACTAGCATATCTATGCTCAATGGAATAAGTTCATGAACTTTGCTGTTGATTCTGTGCTATGCCTCTGCTTAACTTTATGCCTGACAAGTGGTCCCTTTGCCTTCAGCTCAAAAGGGAACTCACTGGAGCTCCTGGCAGTGGGTGGAACAGAGCTGAGGAATGCTTCTCTCTCAGGTCAGAGTAGGTCCCAGTCCCACAGTGAGACCATCCTGGTCCTCCCTGTCCTCGGGCACATTTCATAGTAGGGTAGTGCCTTTCCAAGTGCAGTTCATGATCAAAAACTGACCCTGGGGGAAAACAATCAAGCTTTAATGTATTTTTTAGATAGTTAGAAGCAGTTCAGGCTTGTTAAACGATGGAAAGAATTTCTACAGAATTCATCAAATAGGAAATACACTACATGACAATATAACTGATTTCTAGAGCTTACTTCATTTTCCCTACTGCTTTCTCTACAGCATAATGCAGCAAAGAGCTGCAAGCTACTATACCTTTTGTAAGCCCTCAGTGAAATATTCACTAAGCTCAGGCAGAAAACCAATGACATTAAGGGAGCTGCAGGGGTGTCAATGGGAGCACGAGTCTAAGTCAGTGTGTTACACAGTAATTTCAGGGGGACTAATTTGGTCTGCAGGTCTTTTTTGCTGCTGATGGTAGGAAAAATGGGGGGAAGTTAAGGCTAACAGTAAAAGCTCACAGTGACTTTGCAGGAAGGGTAAATACAAAATCCATCTTTTTATTTGTAAGTTACGCCTGTTTGATGAAAAGACAATACATGTGTGGACACACACATTCAGAGAGCTAGGGAATTACAGCTTGGAAATCCTTTTCAGGCCTGGATTTCTCCTGACTCTCAGGTCCATTCCCAGGCTGACAAGCTGACTACAGCTTCAGTTAGGGAGGAGGTCTCCCAGGGTGATAATATGGTGAAAAACAGAGTGTAATTCATAATAAAGATTAACACCTGGTGTCTTTCCCGTGGGATACATCCTGAGGTACTGTTCCAAGGATGCTTTTCCCAATTGTCCAATGAACTACTGTCCTGTCCTAGCTGCACATAACACACTTTAAATACGGGTTGTCCGTACAATAAAGTTGGCCTTTTTTCCCAAGAGGTCCGTGTGTGTCGCTGTCTTTCCTCTCTCTTTGCAGCGCAGTAACCACATACACGTGGAGCTATTTTTACAAAGTCACTTTTTTTTCAGAACAGAGATTAATTTAACCATACCTCACACAAAACCCCTGCCAGAATCTCCCAGTTTTCTAAAGCCTGTAACTTTGATCTTTCCTGTTACAGTCATAAATTAGGGTCATTCATAACTAAGAGTTTTAGAGACCCCACTGCTCCTGCAGTGATCCTGCTCTAGGATGTGATTTTAAATGGTTTCTAGAGAAAAGATAACTCAGATTTATGATTCAGTAGTTTGATTCTTAAGCTGTGCCAAGGGAAATATAGGTTGGATATTAGGAAAAAGATTTTATCGAAAGAGTGATGAAGTACTGAAATTTTCTGCCTGGGGTGGTGGTGGACTCACCATCCCTGGATATGTTTAAAAAAAGACTGGATGTGGCACTCGGTGCCATGGTTTAGTTGAGGTGTTAGAGGATGGGTTGGGCTTGATGATCTTGAAGATCTCTTCTAACCTAGTGATTCTATGATTCTGTGATTAGAGGATCATCCAAAACTTTAACATAGAGGTATGCAATGTGACGCTGGGGCAGGGTGGAAAGCATGTAGAAGAAAGTACTGCTAGAGAAGGTTGCAGCAGGACAGGGAAGAAGATATATAAACAGGCTGATGTTGTTCTCCACACAGGTGGTGCATGCTCATATATATGTATATCATTAATATATAAATCCTGATTGTTCATCTAGGGGTTTATGATATAGAGACTTTAAGAGCTCAGATCCTGCAGTGCTGAAGCCCAGTGTGCTCCCACACTCAGCTGTGTGCAAACCTGAATTCAGACTTAGCATAGATCTCCTACCTATCTCTCTTGCTCTGCTCAGGAATCCCCTGGGAAGGACATTGAAGTATTTGCTTTGCCTCACATCAGCTGAGACGGTATTTGGAATTGGGCAGGAGAAAGACAGAAGGTCACTTGGCACGTAAGTGTGCCCTTGGGTATGCTATGAAGTACAGCCTGTGGATGTTCCTAGACATTTCAGAATAGTGGTTATAGAGTTAGAATCAAAGTTATTTCAGCTGGAAAGTCATGAGGTTTGAAAAATGACCTTGGGCCAGCTATACCCTGGTTCAGAAAGCTATCCCTTTAAAAAGTGGAGGGCCTGGAAACTATAACTTGGTAGACTTCCTATCTAACCCCACCTTATTTTCCATAACAAGGAATGGGGTAAAGAATCCCACAGACAAGCACAATTCAGAGCCTTCAACAACAGAAAGAGAGGTTCTCATTAGCTTCAAGAGAATCAAGTGTTTTAATACAGTCTGAGATTACTAAGAATTCTCTTTATCATTCTGATCTTATGTATAAATCTCCAATCCAAGTGTAACTAATGATGCTATGTAAATATGACCTCTATGCATTAAAATAATTCAGCGAGGGAGGGACAAGTCCTAAGGAAGAGATGTGATACTTTTTTTAAATAGTAACAATTGCTGTTTCTTTTGCTTACCCTGTTAAAATTATGAAGATTACTTTTTTATCGATTTGGAAACAGGAAAAAATTAATGTCATGCTCTGCAAGCAAAAGTGCAGAGAAGTTGTTGGAAATAATGACAAAAAAGTGTTTCTCTTTCTTGGGTGTTTTCCTGTGGCAATACTAGGACACACTGGATTGAACTAGGACGTATAAAAGTAGCTTATGAAGTAAGATAATCCATTCAAACAGGGACAGCGAGAGGGAGATGATGAGAGAGAGAAAATCCTGTTCATTCAATTTTTGAAGGTATTTCTTTTTTTTCACAGGATGACATGCCAGAATAAAGATAATCACATTCTTCTTTACGGGTAGTTTTCCACCTTAATGAAGCAAGTTCATCATGACTTGGTATGACAATTCTTCATTTTTACCCACTGTTCCACTCCTTTTTTGACTCTTTTGATTAAAAGGATTGTTCTGCAGTGGTCCACGTGATAACTGTATTAGTTAGGGTAAGTAGCTGATCTATTACTACAGGATAATACAGTTTGAAGGCAGTTTAATAGGGGCTGGCAGATTTCAATATTATTAGAGGGTCATAGAGTGTCTGACATTTCAATTTGTTACCAGACCACTCATATCACTAGGGCAATCATTAAACATAGACTCTAATAAGGTTTCTGCTTTGTAGGGTCATTTATTATTGACAAGGAGAAAAGAAATAAATACCTTCCCAGGGGCAGCCTCAGTATGCAATACAGGAAAAATCATCTGAGTCTGGAACCATATTTTCTAGATTTGCTGGCAGATCAAGCATTACATTTTCCAACTAAACTGAATGAAGGACTGCAGATAAAAACATGAATACTTAAATTCTGTCTTTACATACTGTCAGAACACTCATTGTAATCACATATATGTATTAAAAAGCTGATAATTAGGTCAACTTGGCTTATTTTACCACTGTGATGGGAGCTAATAATGCACTTGTGCTGTCTTCAGCTTTATGAGGTCTGTACGCCTGGGACAAACTTTGCATATAATAATTAATCATTGTATATCAGATACCTCCAATAGCTATTTAACAGATGAGCCATCTTCACCTTTCAACTAGGTAGGCCTGTGATTTAGCTTGGAAACAAAAGGAATACATTCTTCATAAAGGCTTATTAATATTTTCCTCCTCAGATTAATGTTTTGTTTATTTGGGTTATGCTTTAAAGTTCCTTTTTAATTTCAGATTTTCCCTGAATGACTGACCTTAAGTTCACATTCATTACTCACATATTTTAAAAATTAACTGTGTTGTACTTTAAACACAAATTGAGAAGAAGAGAAAAATAGTTTGGAAGAAGGTGAAAGATATCATTAAAACCACAACTAAAAGGATTTGGGCAGAGCTATTAAATTCTCGAAATTTTATTTGAAGAAAAATTAATTTGTGTGACTATTTTTCTAATTTTTTTGGGAATAAGTATAAATTATACAGAAAATAGGGTTGTTTGAATGTACTACAGCATTTGGTGAAGAAAGAGTAGTGTTGCAGCAGTGGATACAAGCCAGAAAGGGACTAATCCTGCAACTGCATACTGTCTTAAGTAGTCCCATTGGCCTGATCAGAATTCATTCAGAACAACAGAACTTTCAACTTAATTTTTGAATCAGATAGACTGGGCTCAAAAGAGCAGCTCAAGAGAAAATCAAGCTTAAGAAGAAATGAGCTATTTTTATTTACTGATAAAACAGATGAAATGCAGCATCAGTGGTGATAGTGAATTAGTTTATAAAATTTCTTCCAGATTTAATAAGTTGTTATTAATAACTCAGGTTAAAAAAGCTTCCCACAATTCAATAAGGTGATCCTTTCTTTTAAATTCATGACAAGAGCTTTAATTGGATCAGAAGAACAACCAGCAGAAAAATAAAGTGAAAATATAATTTAATTCAGTGTAGTGAGAAGGAATTTTTACTACCATTTGTTTATTCATTCCTGAGTACCAGCTTAGTCATCTCCAACATGACAACTTCTCTCTGGCTCATCTTTGGAAGTCCTCCAAAAAATAATCATTTAAATCTTAACAGTGTAGTACCTTGGCTCAGAGGAGCAAGTTGTTCTCAACACATTTCTCACCTCCCCAGTCAGGAAAAGTAATGTCCATTAAGTCAAGCAAGAGATGCTGAACTAAGAAACTGTTCTGCCTACAAGCTGTCACAAGATACTGCAGGAGAGGAAGAAAGGGATGACTGTAGCCAAGATGGCTTGAACATATGTAGAAGGACTCTATATTAAAGTGTAAATGAGTAAGAGAGACTTCCTGGAATGAATGGAGTAAAGAAATTTGGTTATACAGAAAAAGCTTAAAGACTTAACAACAACATCTGCTATTGTCTAACTTAAAAGCTGCTAATTCTAACAGCATTCAGACATGTTGAGGTACTTACTTAAAATGTGACAATGCTGTTAAATATATCACTGTCTTCTATAGCCAGTCTATCACAAGCGTACCTTATATTCAGCTCATATTTTTACATAACATTGTACATTCTATCAGAGACTCCTGCAATATCAGAAAATGAAGTTTTATGCTACTGTATCATAATGTAATCATATGTAAATAATGTATTTTGTATTTTGTATCATGTATCATAATGCAAATAAGGTATTGATTTGGAACCATGGTTCAAATGTTCATTTAGCCATTGTTTTCTTCAAAATAATTTACCATACGCCTAACAACTAGGCAACCATAGCTATATTTTTTTCTGGTGGAAAAAACATAGTCTTCTGGTATGCTGCTTATCATTGGTAATTTAGGATTATCAGACCTGGACAGACTAAAAAATGTATCTTACAGGAAATTTTTCTTCATATGAAATATATTGACAGAATCACTTAATCATAGAATATTTGAAGTTGGAAGGAATCTTAGGAGATCATCTAGTCTAACCTGTTTTATAGATTCCCAAAGAGAGAGTCTCTGTAACCTCTCTGGACAACCTGTTTCAAATTTTGAACCCTCTCTCAATTGTTTTTTCACAGAAGATATACTCCTGTCCCCTAATTACCTTTATGGCCTGTTCCCTTACTTTGTCCAGAAATTCCATGTCTCTCTTGCACTGAAGAGCCCAGAACTGGACCCAGCTCTCTGAGTGTGGGCCCACCAGTGCTGAATAGAGGGGAAGGATCACCTCCATTGATCTGTTAGCCACACTCCTCCTCATGCAGCCCAGAATACTCTTACCCTTCCTTGCTGCAAGACTATATTGCTGGCTTGCATTCAAACTGGTGTCCACCAGACCCCCAGGGGCTCTTTGGCCAACCTACTTTCCAGCCACTCTGTATTGGCAACTGGGTTTATTCCTCACCACATGCAAGAGTTTTCATTTCTCTTTTCTGTACTTCAGGAGATTCCTATTGTCACATTTCTCTAGCCTGTCCATGGCCCTCTGAATGTCAACACAGACATCTGGTCTATCTACCACCCCTCTGAGCTTTGTGTCACCTGCTAACATATGGAAGAGGCACTCTGCTCCATCATCCAAATCATTAATGAAGCTGTTAAACCCAATAGCCACCCCTAGGGTGGGTTTCAGGGTTAGTGACTGGCCTCCAGCTGGACATGTACAGCTGAACACAGTTCTTTGAGCACAGCAGTTCAGCCAGTTTTCAACCCAGCTCACTGTCCATTTATCCTGGTTTTCTACAAAGATATTATGGCAGACAGTGCAGAAAGCTTTACTAAAGTCAAGATAAACAGCCAAGCGAGTCACCTCGTAACAGAAATCTATCAGGTTAATCAGGCATGATTTCTCCTTCATAAATTCATGCTGATTATTCACAATCAGCTTCTAGTCCTTCATACATTTGTAAATGGTTGCTGGGATTATTTTTTTCCATCATTTTAGTACAAGAAATTCTAAAAGATAAAAGATACACACCCACTTAACAATTACCTGGAAAACGGAAAAATGTATTTACAAAAACAATGAAATGCAAAACCA
Source organism: Sturnus vulgaris (assembly GCF_052056855.1). Taxonomy (NCBI): domain Eukaryota; kingdom Metazoa; phylum Chordata; class Aves; order Passeriformes; family Sturnidae; genus Sturnus; species Sturnus vulgaris. Next base: position 41,195,516 of record NC_142247.1, read on the forward strand.
GTATTTTTAGTGGTTTTGTTGTCCTTTTAGTGGCTGAGTGCAAAGCCCAAAAAGTGATTTTGGGATGCTCCCTGACTGGACTCAGTCTGAAGGGAGCTGTTGCGGGCACAGGAGACATAAAAGTTTCTTTCTAGACAGAAGAGGTAGCTTAAGTATAGTCAAGTGAGTTCCCACTTCTCATTGTGGCACAGAAAGAAAGGATAGGTGAGACAAAGGCAGGGAGTAGGAGTCAATTTAAATTCAAAATCATCATGATTCCATTGATGTTTCTGGAGGCAGGATCAGGCCCATTGAGGTTTAATTGTCTTGTGTTCCTTTACAGAAATGCATGAAACGTGCAATGGTTTTGCAGTTAGATTATCTTGCTTTTCCCATTTAGATAGCCAAGAAATGATAATACAGAGCATTATCTGTTGAAGTGTGATTGCAGTTTCTATGAACACAGACAATCTAACAGTAGCAGCCCCCACTCACTGGAGAGAAAACAGTAATCCAAAGGCACCATGAAAGGGGTAGCTGTCAGATCTCATCAGCTTTTGCATTTTAGAAAGAAGAAATAATTCTGCAGAAAAATTAATATAAATTGATGTGCCTAATTTAATTTACACAAATCAGAGGGAGAAAGAACAAGTAGTTAACATCTTGGCATTACCTGTCATCTGCAGCGCAATTACTGTTACAAAACATAAGGACTATTGGAGACCGTAAAAGTATTTACATTAGCAGCTTCTAATTTACCAGCAAAAGCAACCTGCTTCAGAGCTGCTAGCTTCAACTGAAAATAGCACTCCTCATGCTTGTTTGAGTTGAATTTATTTGTTTAGATATTTCAGAAAGAGAAATTAGGTATTTTTATTCACATGGTTATAAAACATTTCCATAGTAGCAGCAGTTCTAAATTCCTAGAACCCAAACAATAGCCAAACTAATTAACATTAATACCACTGCAATATGGTAACTGTTAGGTTTATGCTCCATCCTACATAATCTTCTGTAAGTAACCCATCACACTCCACTTTTCTTGACCTTTCTCTTCCTGTGCCTTTGCCTCCATTATATCCCAGAACCTCTATCAATAGCAGGGATGCTGCTGCCTATATGTTTCTGCTCCATCACTGGGGAAAGGAAGGGACTGGAAGTGGATTATGTCTAGTTTCCTGGGGTTATTTCCTCCAGCCAAGATAACTCTATTTCCTTTGCAATAACATGAAGAAGAGCAACACTGCCTCCCAGATATGATCCATATGATGTAGGGGTGTAAGAAAAATGTATGAGAAAATACAGTGCTGGGACAAATGGTGATCCCATGAAGGATGAACTGAGTGTTCTAGCACAACATCCTCCAGTGTAAGAGGAGTTCTCTCACAGTAGTGTGTTTGTAAGGGGATAGAACTGCCCCATGGTAGACCAAAATGTCTTAACAGAGTCAAGATGTTTGAAGGCTTCATGATTCTTCTGGATGTCTGTTTGTGCCTCTAATTTTGCCAGAATAATCTCCTTGGGTTTTATCCATTTAAGTAAAAACATCTATAGGAGTGCTCTAATCTTCTTATAATAATCAAGAGAAAAAATATTCTATGGTGCATGCTTCACAAGAGAATGAGACTAAAACACTCTGTAAGATAAATAACATAGACATAGCAATTCAACTGTCTTTTCTTTAGTCTTTTCTTTAGTCTTTTCTGATCTAAACAGACAATCATCAGAGACATTCTCATGTAAGCCCCAGCAGACACTTCAAACAGAGAAATGGCACAAGCTGATCTAAGGGATATCCAGCCTGGGAGAGGTATCTAGATGTGTGCAGGTAATGTCTAGGACATCTGCACAGGCTCAGTGCCTGAATTCGGCAGTGTCTGGGCATTTAATGAATGCAAGTCCATTTTCTCTATTTCACTACAAAATGTATCAAAGAAAATTGAATTACAGCTGTTTTAATGTTGAATGAGAATGTCTATAATGAGGATCAATGCAGTTTAACAAACCCATTTTAACCAATACTATTATTTCATTCATAAGCACTTTTCTAGCTCTTCTCACACAGAGCTCTCAGGGATTGGTACATCATGAAAACACATTTTAGACACCATCAGTGCCTAAAGGGTGGTTAAGTACAAAACTCTTCCAGATGAGTGGTGCACATCAAGGCCTGGTGCCCCACTGTTACATGTCTACAACACATATTTCATTGGATCTGAAAAGCAGTCCTTTGGTATTTGAGAGGAATACATTTGTGTAGGAGATTACTATGTAATATAAACCTTCTATCACATTAATTGCAGTACCACAACTAGCTGTGGTTGCTGGAGCTGGGATGAAAAACAGTAACAATTACTCTTCAAGGTTTCTTCAGTTACCTTCCCTCATTCCAACCCACACAAATGCAGCTTCTTGTACAAAGTCTGCCTTGCTGTACAAAGTCTGTCACATCTGAGAGAATGTGCAATTTGTTGCTGTAGCAGTACAGTAGCTGTTGATAAGGACACGAAGCTGGCTTATGAACCATGCCTCTCATTCTCTTTCAAAGATCTACCTTATGTCTGACTTTCTGGTTATTGGCCAAAAATATGAACAGGAAGAATTAAGAAGTGTGGAGAACTTGGAAGGATCATGTATCAAGAATTAACATTATTTTAAAAAACAAACAAACAAAAACCCAAAGCATTCAAACAACCAAAACCCAAATAGACACATGCAGACACACACACACACGAACACACAGAAACATACTATAGATAGAAATCAATAGACATTTTTTATTCACAAGTGGGAGAGTCATTTTGGAGATAACAATACCAAAATAATATTGGAGTCAGTTTAATTCTTTTCTCCCTGAACAGCATTGACACTTCTTGATTCCCCACATTAGCTCAGAAATTAAGTATCTCAAAGAAATGTGATGTGACAAAAAATCTCTGTGGAGGTCAAGTGGGAGATCTGAATTCTGTTGGAGATGCATGGGAAGAAATATACTGAGTGGTGTGCACAAACCACTCTGACAGTGAAAAAGACCTTTCGATGAACTACAGCTATTCAGTACCCTAGACGACGTTCTCCTGTGCAGCCCATCCACTGGGACCCTAATGCACACATGAATTTAGCAGTCTTCTGCTGGTAAACATGTGTTTTTTCACTCATTTAATCACAAACCACCTTCCCATAACTCTTTACTTATGAGCACGTTAACTAGGGCTGATCAGAGCCGTGAGCAGGAAATGTAATTTTTCCTCCAATTGCCCTATTCATTATCCTCCTCAGCATTTACATTCTGCGCATTAGGATGCTGCATATAATGTGATCATTTACTATGTGGCTGTGACTGCCAAATACAATGAACAAAATAGAGTCTTCTCAGAGAGTTAATCTGCATACAGGAAAAACACAGCTTGTTTTAATGGGATCTAAAAGTGATCAAGTGTAGAGTAATGTTTGTATAATACACAGTCTTTGTTATGTCTTCTTTTATATATAGAATGAATTTGGTTAGTATGTACATAAGTCAAATAATTCATGGAGAAATACATTACTTCTCAGAGCAGAGTAGGTCAGGATGTAACATGTACCAAATTTCTCTGTTTTTAATAGATCCAGGGATAGGAAAAAAGAAGAGGACTTTTTTCTCTCCTATTCAGATGATTTAGATATAAAAATATTATCAAGGTCGAGGGATTAGGAAAACACAAAACTGTTGTGCTCCCCTCCCAGCCCCCAAAAGGCTGCTTCCATCCTGCCAAGGCAGAAGAGTGAAGAAAACATTTATCAAATCTTGAAGCAAGATTTCAGAGGAGCTCTGGCTTACCAAGATGCATTCTGCCATTCCTTCTCTTACTTCTCTCTTCCTCCCTCCCTGCCTCCCTCTTTGCAAAGGTTGGTGTCAAGCTGTAGAAACTTTAAAACTCAAGACTGATTGATGCAATATAATTTTCAAAAATATATTTTTTTTTCTGATGAGATCCTTTCATGTAGAAGAGACATGGGACCATGGACACAAAATTCAAGTTAGAAAAGGTATTTGCAAGAGTCTGTATATTTTCTTGAACAGCTGTATTTCTTTTCTGCAGTGTTCACCTGCACAGCTGAAATTATACAGAGGAATAAATTATTTTCATGGGGAAAAAATGGACAATTAAGCTGCTTTTTGTGTAAGGGATTTTCCTACGTAAAAGTAGATATTAAATGACCAGTGCCGTATAAATGGTATAAGACATGAGAAATGTAGTTTTCACAGCCTAGTCAGAAGCACTCAATTCTGTACACCACATACATCTGAATTATTCATCCATTACCTGGCCTTTCATCTGAGGTTTTTTATGCTTGGAAACAGTCCTTGTATAGATCTTCTACACAGTTCTTCTACATGTAGGAGAGGTTAAATCTAGTGTCTGCAGCTCATAAGCAAACAGAGCCTGCTTTGACACCAGCACTGCTCTACTCCAGTAAAACCTATGCTTCTAACTTGGATACGAATTCATGCAGAACACTTTGAAATGTGCACATTTTAATTGAAAATTGCTGGGCATTTTTTGGGAAAGAGTACTCTCAGGGACTAATGTGCTAACTTCTGACTGAACTTTTAAAATTTGTTAGGCTATCTATGGACCTATACACTACTGTAAAGCATACAATGTTGTATTACCTATATGATCCCTGATGATATTACAATTTTGAAACACTTTGTATTATCATGGGTATGAAACATGCCTTGTGGTAAAAATAACCTGCAAGTCTTACATTGTTGCAGAACACCTAGTGCAAATCAGGTCACAGGTTAGTCACTACTCAATACAAAATCACTGGTACTGCAGCAATGCAATATTTTCAGGGGAAATAACAATAAAGTATAACATTTCCATGTGTATCATCTTTCAATAAAGAGAAAAAAACAACCATGGGAAACTTGTTTCTGTGGAGATGCATAGTGGAACATTCTATAAAAATGTGCTGTGATGGGTCAGTAACCAAGGTCCTGCCTATGCAGAGTATTTTTGTTCCATACAGACCGAGATAAAGTCCAAATGTGATATTGTGCCACTAGAACAAATTTTCCCATCACTTATTTGAACACATAGATGGTCTTACTCTGACACACTCAGAAGAGAGAGCTGAGCCCTGGGTTAGGGAAACTGTAGTGAGTGCTGCAATTCTGCTATCAGGTACTGAGAAAGGTGACTGAAAAATGTCCCACCTCTCAGGCCATCAAAAGCAGGTCCTGCCTTCATCATTTATTCTCTGCATTGGCTGGCAAATCTATTTTTCTCATTTTGATAACAAGCAGGGCTAATCTCATCTAGCTGTACATAAAGATTTAGATATGTTGATAGAGATGATAGGGATATAGGCACAGACATAGATAATAGATATCTGAATACATATAGAAATAAAAATAGACAAATACACATATAGATATAGATGCAGGCATAAGCACAGCTCTCCCTTGTTTACCCTCTGCCCCCTTCCTCAGCACCCTGACACAACATCAGCAACTAGATTAGCACCTCAAGCACCCAACAGGTGGATCCAATTCTGGGAGCAATAAGGGGAAAAATAAAGCAGAAGGTGGTTCAACACCACAGGTAAGTTGGGCATAGGTCCTCTTGGGGACTTGGAGGAGCAGAAAACTGTGGATCAGAGAACCGGGAAAATACTGAAGCTACTGTTCTTTCAGTTCACTTCTCCCATGTTTTCTTTCCAAGTTTTCAGCTTCCCTTTTCTTTTTTGCTCTGTGCTGGTGTGATTTCACCTTCTGCAGTGAAAGAGCAGGCTGCAGATGTGCCTTGACAGAAGCGACACAAACTTCTTTTTTGAAATGACAAAGACAGCAAAGATCTCTGTAGCATAGGGAACAAATGCCACTCCTGTTTCTTTTAGTGTGTAAACACAAGTTTGACTGCAGCTTTTTCTGTTATCAACCTTTTGATATTTTTCCAATGACTTTATCTCTCCTTTTCCATATCTTCTGCCTCTTGGAAAAGATTTATTGGCAGGTGAAACTTGCATTATAAATATATTTGAAAAATTAAATTTTTGTTGTATCAGAGGTTAGGACTACTTAAAATATTGCATGAATTCGTGTGTGGTTAGAAATAGATAAAGAGATAACAGAACTCTTTAACATTGCATGTAAGTAGCACCTTAGCCCAATCTAATTGCTTTCCTTTATCTTGCTTACTCCAGTTGCTCTCCACACACACACACAGAACATGGAACAGATTGCAAAGTCTGCTTTTGGGGAGAAAACAGTCTAGCTAGAGGCTCCCGGACCTTGTGAGGGATTTAGGGACTTGGGCTCAGGGCCGTGCCTAACCACATAAGCAGCTCAGTCCTTTGCATCTGGTGACAGGAGCATCGCAGGAGCTCTCCAGAGTCCAACATGTGGGATCCCTTCAGGCCTGCTTGTTCACAGCTGTCCCCAGTCTCAGTCTGCCACTGCTCAGTGCCTGGGACAGCTTGCCAGTATCATTCTCCTGCCTCCCTCGGCACAGGCAGGCAGCTTGGGGCTGGTGTAACTAATTCAGTATCAGCTTTAACCACTGCCCTTCCAACAGTGGGGCCTAGGAGTTTTTCTCTTATGTGGAAGTAAAGTTCCAAATTGTCTCTTGCTGATTTCACATAAAACTGAGGAGCACACACGAGTAAAGCTTTTCTCAAATAGGGGAAGCAGTTGGCTCCAGCAGCAAGCAGCAGTACATTTAAAAGGGCAAGTGGCCAAGACCCTTCCCAAGTTCACAGGATTTGCCCTTCAAGTCCTGAACACTCATGGACAATCAGTGCTAGGAGCTCTGAAGAGACCAATTCGAGCCCTTGTCCTCCAAAACCACAGACAAAGGCTCTGAGATCACTATACACACTCAAGTTCCTTCTGCCTAACCAGGTGCTGTGTGTCCAATGAGAAATGATACATGACTGGATGCACACTCTTAGGCCACTTCATCTGCAATGTAAAATGCATGAACTTAAAATCCCCACAAAATGAAATGGTAAAGTCAAACCTCATCATTTCATAATTTTCCCACAAAAAATAAACAGTAGAAATGGATGAGTTGTCATGGAGTGTTTCAGTGGAAATGAAAGTGATCTCTGAGAAAAGACTGTTCATCAACCTGTATTTGTCCAGTTCTGTCAAAGCAGGCTTTGACAGAAAATGTTCTGTGGGTTTTTTTTTTAACCCGAAGACAAATGAAAGAGACAAATCTATGGTGCTCTGACAGTGGTGTCTGTTGGATAACTTCTAATGATTTGTTTTCTTCATGTGGCAAGAACTTAAAAGGCTTATTGTGTGATGGCAACTAAAATCTAGTGATATTCTTAAGCTGTCATTTAAAATTAGTCAATTACAGCAGAATCTTCTCCATATGACCAAATTCCAAGAAAAATATGAGATATGGAATAAGTAGTCTGAAAAAATTAGGAGGCAAGAAATCACAGCTTTAAAAAATGAAAGCAAGAAAGGTTTTAATACTTGATCATTTATTTAATTAGCTCTTAAAAATTTTGGGAACCAGGAAAAATAGCATCTGGGCTTATATTTTACCTTAACCTTTCAACAAGTAAGAGTATGTCATCCTAGAAGAAGGAAACATTTCCCGATACAATATAACTTTCATTCTTCAATATTGGAAATAATAACAAAAAAGCATTTATTTTTTTAAAGAACACAAACCAATGAAAATTCTGTGCTGAATACAAAAAGCACTATAACCAGGAAAATTTCAAAAAAGAAACTTGGCTTCATAATCAAAAATACCAAAATGATTTGAAAGATCTAATAATCTGCTATATCCCAGCAATAAATAATATATCCTGCAAACACAAACTTAGAAGGAAAAATGCCTTTAATCACAGTAATAGCTCTCCTGCTGCCCAGTATATCAAATTACCTTTTCCTTTTCAAAACAATACATCTTCCCAATCCCATTTATTTCTATAGCCTCTAGGCCAGGTTCTGATCTCAGATACACTATTCAAATCCAGAGTAACTAAACTGAAATCATTCCTTTCAACTGGGACATTTTCTCTGGGTTAAATAGAAATTATTGACCAATGGAGCAGCACAAATAGATTACACAGAGGTCAGTTTCATGTTCCAATCCACAAACTCTCTTTACTGAACACACCGCATAGCACTGGCTTAATTGAGCATTTGACTATCCAGACCAATTGCTATACTATTTTAAATGCTGTGCTTCTTTGTGTGGAATATAATTTTTTTTCCTATTTTGATTTCAACACTATTTAAATACAAGGAAGCAAGACTGCAAGGAAGAGTCCTGTGAAAAAATAAACCCTGTGCAAGCTTTCTCATCCTTCCCAGACAAATGCATCTCTGAATCATCCAATAGCTTTCAAAGCCCCACCTGATCTGAATGATCCCCAAAAGCCCATGACTACCCTTTCTACCACTGACCACACTGTTCTGGCATGGCTCCATGTTCCCAGTTGGTCTGGGAGGCATTGGTGGTCTCCTCCTGCCTGCAGAGCTGAGTGCTGTGCTAAGGTGCTGGTTCATACTTCTGCTCTCCTACAGTACTAAGAGGCAAGGTGTAGAAATTTCATTCTCTCTGGGTGAGGTATTCAGTGCTGTGATGTTCTCCTGATGTTTTTCCCAATGTCCAGACCGAACCTCATGAGCTGTGATTTGTGGCCACTGCCCTGTATTGTATCATTAACCATTTCATGAGGAAATCTTCACCATCTTTTTGAAACCAGCTTTAAGTATTTGCAGGGCAGCTGTTGGGTTGTCCCAGCACCTCACCAGACCTGACCAGCCCAGCAGAGTTCCCAGGGCAGAGCTAAGAAAAGATGCAGGTCACAGTAGCTGAAAAGATGGAGTAAGCAGCATACAGTGTTTAGAGATGGGAAGCTCTGAGGAGTAAAACTATGCAATGTTTGCTACAGCACTAGTACATTTGATATATTAAATCAGCAAGGTTATGGTGCAAAAGAAAATAACTGATGCTTAGTCTAAGAATGCACCTCTTACTGCTGCCAGGCTTCTTCCTCAGGCACCTTCAAAGGAGTTCTCTGCTCCTTGAAACCATCAGGCTTAAAAATGAAACAAAGAGGGAGGCTGGAATATGGAGAAGAGGGGGAAGGGTGTTTGTTAAATGAATTGAAGGCAGCATCCAAACTTAGTTCTGATTACAAGCGTCAAGCCCTTACTGAAATATCTCAGAAGAGTGGAAGGTTGGACAGATTTATGGGTACGCATACTCCACCGGTTTTTATTTTGCAGGTGTATATATATGAGCAAAGATTAAAAGCCAAAACAAATGTTTAAATCATTGTATATTGGTGGTATGGTGGAATAAATATAGCATAGACCTCAAGATTCTAAGTAATGCTGATTGTAAAAGATAATTTCATCTTTGCATTCACCTCACTGAGACACAGAAAAAAATGCCATAAGAATTATGAGAACAATTTTGTAAGTACTACTACCTCCTCTCAGTTCTTAAAGTGTTCATTTTCTATTTTGATGTGGATCCCATTAAAAAGAGAATGCATTATAGACTTGAAAGTGGTTTTATTTAATATAGCATACCAGCAGAAGGTGATCATATTATGTGTGAAAAGTCAGAACTTTCTGAAATGGTAATTCCACTGCCCTAAAAAAACATTAACAGTTATAAAAATACTGCCTTTTTTTATTGCAGTACCTCCCATCTGACAGGTCCCAAACTGCTATATGTACAGAAATCTTATGATTATTATTAAAATACTTGGAACAGCTGTAACAAATAAATTGCCATAGAATTTTTTTAAGGAGAATGTTGGGAAATAATTTAGAAAATTGTGCTCATGAAATGTACAGGCAGGCCACTTGTAAAGCCAAGAAGAAACTTACATCAGCAGATTTATAAAAAATAGTCCTTCAGTGACCACAAATAGTGAGGACATATTTTACATCTACTCCAATTGACATAGGTTGGATTCCTGCATATAAAAATATCCAATGTCTAAGGCATCCCTTGTATGAATTATAGACATAAATAAAATCAGCCAATATCACCCTTCTATACAGAGAATTAACCCTATAAAATCTGACTTTTTAATTTACTCTTTGCTGGTAAACAAAGATGTAATGCCCATGTGCATTTTGAGTAACTTGGTTAAAAAACACATATACCAATATGTGTGGGAAGTACCAGTACAAATTTGGCTGGATTTTGTACAGCTTCATCACACAATATAAGCACATATAAAAAGATGCTTCTGCATCTGATCAATATCTAGAGGCAACATCTGTGATTATATTTGCGACTGCACTAGGATCTCGACAAATATTCCTGAACTTTACAACAATCCAGAGAAAATGCCAAGTATCAATAACATCCAATTTATGAGTTTAGAATTTGCCATCAGGGCTTGTTTCCTGTAATCCAGCAGGCACTGTATATCCTTTACAAATAACAGTTTTATCTGACTAATCTCTGCGTGATCACTAGAAAAGGACCTGAGAGTGCTGGTCAACAGCAGCTGAACATGAGCCAGCAGAGTGCCCAGGTGGCCAAGAAAGCCAACAGCATCCTGTCCTGTACCAAACTGATGTGGCCAGCAGGACCAAGGGCACCACTGTCCCTCTGTACGGCACTGCTGAGACCACAGCTCGAGTGCTGTGTCCATTTCTGGGCCCTTCACTAAAAGGAGGGCTTTGAGGTTCTGGAGCATGTCCAGGGAAGGGCAAGAGAGCTGGTGCAAGGTCTAGAGAGTAGGAGGCGCTGGAGGTGCTGAGGTTATTTAACCTGGAGGAGGTTCAGGGGACACCACATCACCCTCTACAACTCCCTGAAAGGAGCTTGCAACAAGGTAGGGGTCAGCCTCTTCTCCCAAGTAAGTAGGACAAGAGGAAATGGCCTCAAACTGTGACAGGGAAGGTTCAAGTTAGACATCAGGAAGAAAATCTTCACTGAAAGGGTTGTCAAGCATTGGAACCAGCTGCCCAAGGAAATGGTGGAGTCACCATCCCTGCAAGTATTTAAGAACTGCCTGGACGTTGCACTTAGTGCTATGGTTTAATTGACATGGTAGTGTTTGGTCACAGGCTGGAATTGATGATCTTGGAGGTATTTTCCAACCTTAATAATTCTATCATAAATCTGTAGCTGTGTCAAAGTAGTTCTGACCTGATCATATGGCTTTCATATAACTGAAATATTTAAACCAAAGTCCTTTCTTAGAGACTATGATGCCTATATCACAAGGTCTGTGAGAATCTTTAAACCTTAGCATTCTCTCTCCATATAACTGAGGTCTAAAAAAGAGATTTGTAAAGCTCCTGGAGTTTATTTAGTCCCTCAGGAGTGTCCAGTAGAGCTATCCATTAAGAACACTCTCTTGTTTCCCATAATATCACTAATATATGTCTGTAAAACCAGTGGAGTTATATAAGCAAATGCCTGATGTGAAAGGATTGAAAAGCATGTACAAATGAGATTTCAATTTGGTTCTTCTAATCCTGTTTCAGACTGGGGAGCTTGAAACTGTGATGTGACCAAATTAGCAGTATTTTCTAGATCCGATGCATTTCTGACTTCTTGGAAAAGTACAGGCCCTTGCATCAACACAAGGGGACATCAGTGAAGCCCATGTTTATATAATTTTTTTTATTTGGATTCTTTATTATATAAAAGTGATCTCAGTCAAAGATAAATATTTTGCTTGTTTAATCAAGAGTTTCATGCAATTAGATATGGCAAGTAGAAAGTTTTCTCCTTAGGAGTAATGTCTTCAAGTGCTGATTATAGAACATAAAAGACATATTCTACCTACATTTCTTAGGATTATAAACCACTAAATTGTAAGCTTCACTTACCTTACAAATTTTGATAATAACATTAATAGAATTAGGAGCTTATCTGCCTCACCAGGAGATTGTCAAAAACAGAAACTGCAGCAACATGAGAAAAAAAAATGGAAAGACATCTGTTTTTACAGCCAAACCTGGTTGTATTTCTTATGTTTGGTGTAAGGCAGTAATTGTGGTTTTCACTTGTTCTTCAAGATTATACAAACCTTTTTAAAACAATGGAAGAAATTCTACCCATTATGGTATGTTTGTTTGAGTTTCATGCATAATTAAAGCTGGACAAAGGCAGCCTCTGATCAGACATTAACAAGCAGAATCAAAAAAGTCCAGCAGCAACCTGGCGCTGATAAACAGGAATTCTGAAGGGCTGATAAGCAGAGAGCCATTGTTATCCAGGAGAGGATTTACTAGCCTCTATTTGCTTTGTTTGCTGGCTTCGGGGCAGGATCATCTTCTGTAAAAAATATTGAGCTTTAATTGCTCTTCAGCATGCCCAGGTTCAATGAGCCTTGAAGCCAGTCAGATTTCCATCAGTTTCAGTGGGACTGAGATCACACTTGAGATGTGAGAAATACCTTACATCTTTTCTCTTTCCATCCCCGCCTTTGTGCAACATTCAAGTGAATTTGAAATGTGTTCCAAATTTATCCTTGCATTGCTTTTCCACCCGTCCTTAAAAAAGCAATAAATTTTAATTTTACCACTTCTATGCAAAACCACAATGTGGTATGCAGTAGTCCCTGAAGCTGTCAAGAAGCGTGGATAAAATGGTTACTCAGTCTGGCTACATGAAACCGAATCAGGATTTAGAAGCTCCAACAAAAATAACTCATGCTGGTTCTGTATGTTGAAGCGTGAGGAAGTTAGTGAGAAAGGTGACATTTTCCCCAGGCTGCACAGAAGCAGCAGCTATTCTGAAAGCGTTTCAGTATCTCGCACAGCTGATGTGAATCTCCTGACAGCATACAGAGCAGTTACATCAGCATTGTTAAGGATGCCATCCCGCCCCTGGACCATGTCCTTTTTCTTGTCCTATTGTTGAATGAAGAACCTGCACATTCCACATGCATATTTTTAGTATCCAGCGTGCTCCTGCAGCCTTCCCAACTGGCCTCAGCCTAAGACAGACATCACCTACTGGCACCTGGAACAGAGAGGAGAGTACAACTAGGCACATTAAGTAACAGTAAGGTTATTGCTAATGTTGGTGCTCATAAGACTCTCACAATGCTGGATGTGGAAACGGTTGTGGAAGAATCAAAGCCATGAAGGACAAATTGCCTTATAAGACATTCGCATCTAATAGTGTTGATGGACCAGTTTTTGCATCTAAACTGAGTGCAGAAATACTATACTTCAGAGGCAAAACTGAGCCCTTCCTAAGTATCTCCTGCTTGACTTAACTTCATCTCCTTTTATGATCAGGTGATCCACCTAGTGAATGAGGGAAAAGCTGTGGATGTTGTCTACCTGAACATCAGTAAAGCTTTTTACACTGTCTTCCATATCATTCCCTTGGAGAAGATGACAGCCTGTGGCTTAGGACGCTGCACCCTTTGCTGGGTAAAAAACGACCTGGATGGCAGGGCCCAGAGAGTGCTGGTGTACTAGCTGGTACATCCAGCTGGCAGCTGGGCATTGGTGGTGTTCCCCAGGGATCAGTACTGGGGCCAGTCCTGCTTAATATCTTTATCAATGATCCGGATAATGACATGCACCCTCAGCAAGTTCACAGATGACACCAAGTGGGGTGAGTGTGTTAATCTGTCAGGACAGGCTTGATTGATGAGCCAAGGCCAATTGTATAAGATTCAACAAGGCAAAGCATCAGGCACAGCACGTGTGTAGGTCACAATTCCTTGCAGTGCAACAGATTTGGGAAAGAGTGGCTGGAAAACTGCTCAGCAGAAAAGGATCTAGGTATGCTGACTAACAGCCTGCTGAGCATGAGCCAGCAGAGCACCCAGGTGACCAAGGGCAAATGGCATCCAGGACTATGAGGAGTGTCTGAGGGAACTCAGGCTGTTTTGTCTGGAGAAAAGGAAGCTCAGGAGAGACCGTATTACTCTCTGTAATAAGAGTAATATCCACCTGTCATGAATGAGTTTTTAGGTTGCTCAAAGAATCACTAGCAAAAGTATTGGCAAAAGCAGGCTTAATATAAAAGTGAAAATGTGACAAGGTTTGTTGGCAAGGTTCACTCTCCTAATTACTAGATGGTCAGAGCTACAGAGAAAAATTGGACTAAAATCTAAATTCAATCAATCTAAAACTAAAATCAGTCAAAAATTATATACATGGAGGCTGGGAATAGAAAGAATAAGGATGTGAAAAGAGTAAGAGTAAAAAGGAATAAGAGAGATCCTCCTGTTGGGCCACAAGATTCAGAGTGAACCTTGTTGCCAAATTTATCCTTGGACTTGACAGTGTTTAACAGCACTTAAACTTAACATTTAATCAATAGCCTAATTTAAATTTAACTAAAGTTTCTATAGAATTTACTATAAGCACAACAGTAACACACTTACAGGCTTAACCAACTCATCAATCTTATGTATATATGTCTGCAAGGACACAGTTGTATTACCATGTTACCTGAAGGGATGTTGTGGTAAGGTGGAGGTCAGTCTCTTCTCCCAGATAACAAGCAGTAGAACAAGAAGAAATTACCTCAAGTTGCACCAAGAGAGACTCAGTTTGGATATTAGGAAAAATTTCTGGAGTTTAAGAATGAAGAATTCGGTTAAAAATTAAGTGGAACACACTGCCTAGGGAAGTGGTGGAGTCACCATTCCTGAAAGTGTTCAAAAACTGAGTAGATGTGGCACTTTACAGTACAGTTAATGGGAATGGTGGTCAAAGGTCATGATCTTGGAGGTCTTCTCCAGCCTTAATGATTCTATTATCTCAAAGAAGTACACTATAAGTGATCAAATGAGCAAAGAGCAGGTTCTGGGGAAAGACATGAGGAGCATTTGTTTGTGCCCTGGGCACATAAATTCCCTTTGAAGTCCCTGGAGGTCTAGCCAGGAGACCCTAGGAGTCTGGAGACCAATTCAGTTTGCTCTAGACACCCAATAGGTTCAGGGATTACTTGACAGAAACCCAACCCAAGAGAGTCTCTTTAGTTCCCTTCCTTGTGCTGATGAGGACTGTCTGAGTTACCTGTCCATAATGTCTGGTGGTGCCTGAGATGGCAGGGTTGTCCCTGTTCCCCAGAAGTGTGTGTCCCCAGCAGGCACTCTGTCATAGGCGCTATTTTGAGCAAATGCCTGTGGCACTCCAGGGCGTCTCACATGGATGTCTATGATCACACGATTGAACTGACTCGTGTTTTAGAGGACTCCCAGGAAAAAACCCCAAACAGGGAAGCAGCATTTCATAAGGGCTTGTATTCAGTGCTAGTGTCAGGTACATACCAGAAAAGGACTTTGTGCAACTAACATTGTCTCTGTAGGGGCAGCAGTGGTCAGATCGCAAACCCAGCTCATTTACAAAAACTGACTTAATGAAATCCCTTGGGATATCACCTCACAATTGGATGGAGTGGGGAAAGCCTGAAAATCAGACATCTGCCAGACCTAGGAGCCCTCAAGAACGTGACCTTACCAAAGGTACTGTCTGTCGTCCAGCCAAATATCTGAAAGAAAGGAAGCAAAGACCTCTGAACGTTAGCTCCTCTGAAAGGAGTTAGGACAAGGCTTGCATGCCATAGGTTCCTTTGGAAGAGTGGGGGATTGCCAAGGCAAAGGTTGACGTTAGTTATCTTTTAAGTGATTTTATTTGTCTTTCTCTGGGGGATTTGGCTCTCTGGAAGATTAATAAAATCCTGATTGATCATTCTTGCCATCTGTGATTACCAAATTTCTCCACAGTTTTAAATCAACCTGGGTAATAAGGGCTTGGAATTTTAATAGTAAAATGAAAAAATAAAATTAATTTTTTAACTTGTTGTAAAGACACGTGGATAAATCTAAAAGAACAATGACAATTCTTAAACTACAGGAGGTAACTAATTCAGTAAATATTGTTAAGTATTAACATTTAACACAACAGGATGTAACATATAGAGATACCTAATATCTTATTGTCATCATAGGGTGTGTGAGTAGTTACAATGAAAGCCCAGTTTATGCACTAGACTCCCCTGCGTTAGATTTATCCAGAAAAAAAAGTTTTAAAATAATTTTCTACTTCTCTTTGTAGCCATTGAATGTTAATGGCTGGATGAAAATCAAAACTTAGAATTAAAACATTACAGCAAAATAATTTTCAAAGGTTTTAGTCTAGTCTGTGTTATGAAATATTTTCTCTCTTTCTTGATCATTAAAAATACTTCTTGGAGCTAATTTCACACAGCTCACGGTTCTGAAAACTTCATTCTAGTTTGTTAAAATACAAATTTCCAGTCTATGGAGTGAAGTCTTATAATCTGCCTTAGAAGCTTTTCTTCAGCTTGAGGACTCATGTGAGTAAAGAAAGAAGGATTTGACAATATTTTTTTTAAGTGACCCTACTTGCAGGAAATTTGTTTCTAATCTAGCTTTATTTCCGAGTTGACTACTATCCAATATAGATTTCTTAAGCAGCATTTGTTATCTCTGTTATTGTATGTATTTATTATATTAATGCCTAAAGACCTTGACAAGGTTTGCAATTCTATTGTAGTAGATAGTGAATAAATAGGAAAATAAAAAGACAATGTGTGCCCTGAAGGCCTTATTGTTGATAAATATTTGCTTAGTTGTTTAAAGAAATAATGTTCTGCACATTATTTCTCTATAATACACAAGCTTGTTTGAAGCTATTTATTTCAGCTGTCCACTGCAAGGGTTACCTTGCATCCTGCCTCACAGCTCACTTCTTTTTTTCCCTAACTGGATGACAAACCTTTTATGCAACAGAAAGATGAATGGTGAACAGTAAACAGTACATTTCCTAGAGGAATTTTTGGGCAAATGACCACCTGTGCTAAAAACAGTGAAACACTGAGGACTCATAAATATTCACAAAAACATTTGACAGTTCTCCAAACGTTTGCAAATTAGCAGCAGGATGCTACAAATAAAGATGACACCATACATTTCTGGAAAAAAATTAAAATCTATAGATGCAGTGTTCAATTTTGCATGCTTCCAGGTGCTTTCTGTTAACAAACCTCTCTTTTGAATGATTTTTTCATCTCACTTCTTAAAATAAATACTACCACATATGCCACTGTCAAACACTTTCTAAAAGCAGTGGTAGCACTCTTGGCTCAAGACAGAGTTTTCCAGTGACACCATACATTTCAAACAGAGTACCAAGCACAAGAAATATGGTGAGGGCAGCATCTTTATAGAGATCTCCAACAGAGATGGTCTTGAATGGAAATTCTTCTCAGGAGGGCAATAATTCCAGGAATGTTGTTGTAAACCTGCTGACATTCATTCCTATTAAGGGAAAACATGCATTAAAATTCTTTCCCCTTCTGGAAACATCTGTACACAGACACCCATTTTTTCTCAACATGTCCAGAAAACAGCAGTAGCCAACACAGACCCTTGTGTATCCAAGCAATTAAACCCACTGCAATTAGAAATAGTCCATTTAAGATAATAGCATTTCTGAGAGATGAAGAAAAGCCACAGGTGGTAAATCGTACTCTGAAAAGATTTGCTAAACACACCAGAAGACCAAAGATATGTAATTGCATACTTTCTTGATTGAACAGTGGGGATATAAGCACATCTTCTTCAAAAGAACTCAACATAAAAGGCAAAGAATAATCTGAGATGGTAGAATAATACAAACCCATCTCTGAGTAGAGTGATTCAGCCAAAGTTATAAACAGTACAAGTAAAAGAGAAAATTATTTGTGTGATTACAACAATATATTACTAATAATAACAAAGCAGAAATAGTTCAGTGAAATGAAACTTCTAAAATGTTTCTAAAGACAGAACAAAAAAGTTACATGCAGAATATTAGCCCTTCTTAAATTTACTTCCAACTCAGAAGCAGAAAGATTGCACCCTATTTATATGACATCACAAGAAGTGCATGGCTTCTTTTCTATGATATATAAGCAATTTCAGACTTCAAAGAGCTCACAGTCTAAGCATCAGATTTCTCAAATGATACCATCAGTCACGAAGTTTAGTATCGTGAGCACTCCTTTTCTGAAACTAACCTTTAATTCACCTACTGTTCCTGTTCTGTTAGTGTTCATAGAAGAAGATGACACACAGAGCCTTCTTTCCATTTCACAATATCCATGTCCATGTCCATTTCACAATGGGCACCACTCTATGCTAGAAATTAAATAATCAGTGCTGTTCCCCAATCAGAAGTGAGATTGGCACAAAAGGCTGTTAAAACATATACCAATCAAACTACAGACTAAAATATTAATTGCTTATCTAATGACCCCTTCAGTAATATTATGTTTTAAATGTACTAGAAGAGGTTTTTTCTCCCTTTATATATTACTGGGAGCTTCTTAGGATTTTGTAGCCTGAATGAAAAAAACAGAGTGAAAAAACCACTGCTCTATTTCTGATACAAAACCCTAATGAAAGTTGCTGAACAAGAGAGCCATCTCTCCTGTGCTTTACACAAAAAGGAAATGGAATTTTCCAATGCAGTAACAACCTAGAACATTCCAGTTCACACTGTGAGCTGCATCAGAGGATGCTGGAAACTTGAAAAATGAGGAGGACAAACAAATTGAGAAATCAGTAGAAATTCTTACTTGTGAAAAAAAATCAAAATTAACTGGATGTTGCAGTCAATCAGCTATTACTTGAATTTTATAGATGAATGTGACACTGAAAGTTAATTTACTGCACAGAAGGGAAGAGTTGCATCTGCAGCCTTTGACTGTTATCACACCCCATCTTCCCATGACTCTTTAGAGTTTTTTCTACTGCTATTCATTCCTTCCTTATCTGCATTTCATTTTCTTCTTTTTTCTTTTTTCTTTTTTTTTCCAAATGAAGTTTCATATAATTTTGTCTTTCAGAAAGCCCAGAAACTGGCTTTTTAAGGAAGAACCATTCATGGACATGGGAACATGTACCCCAGGGGAGCTGAAAAACAAGTCACCTGAACAAGGATTTGAATTCAGTCCACTTATAAAGAAATGCTGATATTATCTACTTCTTGAAAAGACTCTTCTGTGCAGACCAGAAAGTGGAGGAAGTAGAAAGCTTTCTGACTACTAAATGTTTCCCATTTATCGTGGTTTCTGTGATATCCTGGCAGAGATTGATTTATAAAGCCAGTGGTCCTTAGTAGTTGCTAGGAAACTGTGCTCTGCACTCCATCTGCACACGAGGGGATGTGCAGCTAGAAACTGTGGTTTCTAGTGGAGTAATTCTTCTGACTTCAACCTTGCACAGAGAAATATAATTGCATGGCTTCCCCAGAACAACACAAGCAAGTTTTACTCCTGTGTGCATACATTGTGGCTAAACCCAAGCTCAGCTAAACAGAGCACTTAACAACTTTTTCCTCCAGGTCAAATGATCCAGTGCAGATTCCAAGTACAGAATTTATTCATTACAAAAATTTTGAAAATCCAGGGATAAGCTGAGAGGGAATTCCTGGGTCATATATCCAGTCCTCAGATATTTCTGACTACCTACATAGTCACCTCCTTACATTTATCAAGCTCCATCAAAAAAAAAGACAGGATTTTGTGCACAACAAATTCCCCTGGTAAATAGTAGCCCTATTTCAACGTGTAGCATAAATTTATTTAGGGATTTTTTGGGGGACTGGTGCTGTGAACATTTTAGTTTCAGCTAAACATCTTTCTTGTCCTTTTTTTACCATATCAATGCATTTGTAGCCAGCAGTCTTATTTCCTCTAACTCTGCTTTTGTTTGACTAACCAAACCCAACAAAAGCCCCTTACTCCTTTATTGTAAGTTCTCTTTTCCTGTTGGATTGTGATGCAGCACTTTTCTGTACTTCTTTCTATGAATTTTTCTTTCCTGGATGTTGGTGAACATAAATGTGCATAGTGATTCCAAGTAACATATGACAGTGCATGGGTGCTTTCCCCTCGGTACTGCAAATACTTCTCCTGATACTGTCTACTGTATGAATTTGGTTTTGTTTGGGTTTTTTTGTTGGTTTTTTTTTGTCACACTAGTGGCTCAGAGACATCCTGTGGCTGAAAAATACAAACCCATCTTTTTTTTCTCTTCTCCTACCCATTATCAGTGGGTAGCAACAGTTCTTGTTATTTCTTCTTTAAAGAATCACCTTGGTTTTTGTTTTAGTTTATCTAATTCCACTCTATAAGTGCTGGCATCAAGTTAACCAGATTTCTACTGAATTTGCCCTGTTGATATGCTTTGTACCTTCAACAAATTTAATTATTGCACATTGGCTTCTTGATCACTAATAAAAGTAATTAAGGAACATCTTTTGGAATCTTGTTTTAGAGTGATAGCTTCTCTTTCAGCATAATCCATCACTGTCTTCCCTTTGAGGGGTTCTTTGTACTAATTCTCATGTCAAGGAATACTTAACCACTATATGAAATATTTTACTAAAGAATAGGTAGGCTACAGCTGTTCTGTTGCTATTTTTCCCTTGGGAAAAAATAAAATCAGTTATTAAAGAAGCCTAAAACTTGGTCCCCTTTAGTAAGCTGATATTGTATTTTAGGAAATTGTCTATTACTCCCCATGGCTTTTATTTTCCCTAAAATATTGCACATCAGCATAGTTGGTCTGTGGCTCTAAGATTGGCCTTTATAAAGCATGCTTTTGTAACTGGTGCTTGCTGGCCTCCATTCAGATGGGCATACTAACTTGGTGAGTTCTGAGCCAACATTTGTGGAGGTGTTTCCATTTTCTGTTATCCTGTTTCCCATAACAATTCTGCTGGCACCTTTCTGTTCCACCTGCTTGTCTCCAGAGGTAGCGAAAACTATTATTTGTTAGGGGACCACTCTACACTAGCCTTAGATAGT
The DNA here is from genome assembly GCF_052056855.1 of Sturnus vulgaris. Taxonomy (NCBI): domain Eukaryota; kingdom Metazoa; phylum Chordata; class Aves; order Passeriformes; family Sturnidae; genus Sturnus; species Sturnus vulgaris. The sequence goes on from NC_142247.1 coordinate 41,216,290, forward strand.
GTCCTTACTCTTTTTTTCCTAGCTCTTCATTTATTATGACTCTTTCTTCTGATTTCTCAAGGTCTAAATTATCCCTGCAGTCCACAGTTCACATTCCGGTCTTTCACTTTCATTCCTCCAAGTTCTGGTTTCTTTTTCTGAGCCAATCTCTTCTGACTCTGATCTCAAACATCTTTTGACAAATTTCAACAGCCTGTTTAGTAGAATTATTTTTCTACAGAGGTCTGGAGTTCTATTGCCTAAGAGCACAAATTTCAAGCCAGCACTCTACCCCAATTCAGTATCTTTGCTGTTCTGAGTGAATTGCTATGATACAGTCCTCTCCTTTATAGTCTAACACCCCACCTACCAACTTGTCTTTGTAAATATTGCTATTTCATTTAAATTGGAATTGGATCAGTACTGTCATCATCATCACCTGATAGTGCATTAATTTTTCTATTACTTTCTGTATAATAATTTTACAACTTGCCCATCACCAACTTAAAAAACCATAAACTCTTAGCAGTTCCATTAGCTTCTTCAAATAGGAGATTTTTAATCTCTACTCTGAAAAATTACTAGATTTTTCTGTGGATGTAATATCTGTTTCCAGTCTATAAATGTGGAATTTAAACTCCCCCATAATGATACAATCACCAGGTAGCTTTATCTCTCTCATGATGCTAAAGTAACCCCAAGTTCAACATTCATTGTAGAACTCATTCCCTTTCCCACTACATTTTGTCATAAACTGATCTTGTCTTATCCATACTATTAATTAGCATTTCTTTACTGCCAGCCATATTCTTAACATATAATGCTACCACATTATCTTTACAATTCTTTCTGCATTCCTTTCATAGTGTGCACTCTGTAGTACTTGCACTCCAGTTGCAATCAGTATTCTATCGTGTTTCTGTTATCCCTCTAATATCCTGTTTCATGTCATGGATCAATAAGCCTTACTCCTTCCATCTTTGTGTTCAGGTAGCTTTGTTTCATCTGTTACTGCCATCTCACTTCACCTTGCTTTTGTAGCTTCCCTACCCAGAGCATTGAAAAGAGCTCCCCCATCTGTTGTGTACCATTTTGGAGGTGTCAGCCAGGAGCAAATGCAGATCATAATCAGGGGAACAGAAAGACAAAAGTGTGTCTGTTAATTCTGGGAAAATACAAGCTGACACAGGATATCATACCTCCCTGTAAACTAAAGGAAGAGCCCTTTAGTCTAAAAGCCAATGCTGGCACAAGTACAAATGGACCCAAACTGGCTGTGAATAAATTTTTTCTGGTCATTTTAAGAAACCATCCAATTCCTAGAGCTGCGAGATTCTGAAACAGCCACTGGGAAGAATGTTTGAATGAAAACCTCTGAGCCTCCTCAAGCTGAAATCAGTCCATTTATTAACAGTGATCTAAAATCTCTGTTCAAGAGAACAGAAACTCGACTCATGTCCCACAAGGTTGGTTCCAGTCCTATGTTTCTTCCTATTATAATAATACCTCTTAATAAATCAACATTTTCTCTTAAAAAACTGATTGCTTAAACAATCTGTCAGTCAGAGCAATAATTTCTTCTTAGAAGAGGGTACGCTGTGGAGAGGAGCTTGATCAGCTCAGTCCTGCATCTCATCTCAGAAAAAGCTTTAAACATAAGGTGTTAGGATGAAAAAAAATACAAGCATCATTGACTTATATTTAGAAGTATCTGCATAACAACAAGCGCATGCCTGTTACCCCTTGAAAGTATTCTGAACAGAGATAAGCATATGTTTACACAGACTTTAGCATGCAAACTCTTCAGGGCAAGGAGTCTATCTGTACATTTATATTTTTTTAAACCAAAGTACACATCTATACAAGCAACCACAATTTTAGATTATTAGTGTTGATGGTCAGTTAGCAGTTACTTTATTAACCTCAGACATGCAAGAAGCTACTAGCAGGTACTCAGACCTTTTTCAGCAGTGAGGAATCTGAAATACTGTGCACTGGGCTTATTTCTTACACCCACAGCAGGGGTGTAAATATTCACAGTCCTTTGAGCATCATTTAAGCAACACCAATAAAGACCCTGGATATTTTGTGAGAATTAACGACTGCTGACAGTGTTAATAGCCTGAGGTGGAACTTTGGGCCATTAAACCCAACTGGCCATTAAACTTCAAGAGAGGTCCAAGGCTGAGGTCATTATGACAGTTACAAATTCTAGGGGGGAAGGTATATTTATATATGCTGATTGAACAATATTTAATCTGTACTTTTTTAGATCAAATCTACAGATGGGGTAAAGAAACTACAGATCTCTAGATGCTGATGAAAACCAACAACCCTTCTTCATGTCAATGGAAAAGACTGAAAATGTCAACATATCAGAAAATTCACAGCCAGGTTGAAAATGTGTTCAGCATTTGTAAAACATTCACAAAATCAGGAGGTACTTCTAAAATTTTCATTAAATAAACCCTTGAGAATCAATCCAGATTTCTCCCTTAGAATCACAGACCCTTGTATGTATAAGCCCAGATACAAGGCAAGAGAAGGAATGTGAGGTGCATATAGACACTAAAAGGGATGAAATTCACCCAGATCCAGCGTCTAGCTCTTCTTGAAGTCTCAGATATATCTTGATGGTACTGACTGCACAGGCCACCTGCCAGCTTCTAGACCGATATGCAGTTTGCACACCATGCATTTCTGGCCGTGCACAGCTCTGCCACACACACGAGAGACAGGATAATAACTATTGAGTGCTGATGAGGGGCAGCACTCACACCAGCTCAGGAGCTGCCCACCACACACAGGGTCGTGGGTTGGATGAGACCTGAGAGGAGCAGAGTACCCAGAGCACCCGCAGAGCTCAGGTCTCTAGCAGCCAGTTAAAAAAGGACACACAGCTAAGGACATCCAGATACTCGTTATACAAATGAAAAGTTAAAAGCAGTGAAAATGCCTTTATTTTGTAAGTATTGAAGGGTGCTACTTCATGTGTCAATAGAGCTGCCATAATGGCTAGGAGCATCTCAGAGAGCATCCCTAATACCCCACTTACTTACTCTCCAGCTCCTGATTTTGTGTCTTGCACTTTTTGCATGCCTCTATAAGACTATTCAGCTCACTAAACTGAAAGAAACCTGGAGGGCAGGGGGTATTGTCTTTTTTCTGGTCTATTTATTTGGGAATCCAGAGGAGAGCACAGCCTGCAACCAGGAAATGGGGATGGAGAGACACCAACCATTTAGATCAGCTCACCCTCAGTGATACACCATTTCACATGGCCAGAAAGAAGTATTAAGCTACAGTGATTTGAAAAGCTTATCAAACAGGGCAGAAAAGTCCCATGGAGAAATCTGTCTCCATGAAAGACAATGGCAGAATTCCCACCAGCTTCACTGGAGACAGGAGCTCCCAGATGTTCTTTGCCACGTCTTAAGCAAGATTTCCTGCTAATTCCTAGGGGAGAACAGAATAGTACTAAAAAGCTTGAGAAAGACAAATAAAAATTAAAAAAGAGCTAAGTCAACATATTACTCTCACTCATTTGGAACAACTAAAATGTAGAGACAAGTAGCATTTCAGATACACTCATGCCTGCTAAAGAGAAAAGCTGCTCACAATATATCTAATTCCTCAACTGGTTTAGCCATAGCAATATTAGAAACCAGGCATGAAGTAGACTGTTGGCAAGGAGCCAGAGCATTCCTGGATTGCACATTTGTTAGATGTGCCTGGCATTTACAACAGCAGTGCAAGAGCACCTCTGCAGTCAAGGGTCAGTAAGTATTTCTATATAAACAAAGAAGTCAAGTCTCTAATAGCTTTCTTGTTTCAGAAGTCTAAGTAAAAAATGCAAAAAAACAGCTGTGTAGAGAAAAGCTTGACAAAGAATGCTATCAAACAATTTTAGTTCAGAGATCTTCCAACCTCAATTTTTTCAGAGCCTGGGAAAAAAATAGCCTGTAATATAGTTTTTAAAGCTTTTAATTTGCTGGCAGTTCTGGAGGTAGTACACATTTTTTCATCTGTGTGTTCAGCCCATGAAGATTTGTGGCATCCTTACACTCTCTGCCCTTGGTTTCTTATACAGAAATCACAAAGCACAGCTGCACATTTAGAGCAGGAGGTTATGGCTCACGCTTTCGGGAAAGCACTGGGAAAGGTTAATGCACCTGTCAGACACATCCTGATAGACAAACTTTATTTTGGCTTCACAGGTCAGAAGGCTACCTCCCTATCAACAACATGTTAAACTGAGGTTCTGCAGTGCCCACACAGCCATGGGCAAACAGATATTTATGTCCTGGGCTGTGCTGAGTGAGCCCCCATGGCCTCAGACCCATGCCAGCACCTCAGACCCTGTGCCAGGGTGTCCCCCCAGCTGGAGCTCTGGGTGTTGGGTGGCCTCCAGCATGTGCTGTGCCAGAGCCTGTTAGGAGTGGGGCTTACAAAGCACAACTAGTTGCTCATGGTAAAAGAATGATTATTGATGTGTGCCACTTGCACCAAAGGTAACAGATAACTGAGATTATGCCTGTACCTTGATTTTAATGAGAGCAATCTGTTCTTTCCATCTAAAAACTGAACAGGGAAGAACCTAACAGTTCTATTCTTCGGCCAGACATGACTGTGGTGGTGACTTTGAAACTGCTGTGACAGCTGCCTTTTTGAAGTAAGGATTTTATCATTTATATTCCTTCTTTCTCACAAAACATTAACCCAAATTGTTACCAGGAATAGAAACAATATCATCACTGCTAATAGGCTCTTGTAGATCCAGCATCATGCCACTCAAAAAGCCACGCTTTCTGGGATATTTATGAACAGATCTAAAGTACTGGCACACCCACTGTAGATGGGAATTCTTATTTTAAAGAATGAGCCAAATACTAAAGCATTCACTTTTCCAAGGAAAGGACAAGAGCCGAAGAGTCGCTATGCAGTCTGTTCTGTCAGCAAGAATACACACTAGTTCCACCTGTGTTAAGGGGCATTGCCTTCAGAAGGGCAGGTTTTTAGAATGTGTCACATAGGTGTACTAAGCAAGAGCCATTAGCAAGCCCTTAAATTCTAGCTGAAACAGTGCAAACACCTGCTCTCCGAGGACATATCATGGCTAGAAGAGAAGGAATGGATTCAAAAGTTCCCCATCTGCCCTCAACATGAAGAAAAGCTATAGATAATGGCCTGTGGTTTGCAGTTATCTACTCCTAGTTCTGTACAATCAGGGGGATGCCACATATGCCACAAGCTGAGTGCAAGATGAAGCAATTAAAGCAGCTACTTAAAAGCAGCCTAAGTACACTTTGCTTGGAGCCATCCATTACAACAAGCAATATATCAGATACCCTTCATTATCAGGAATCTGTCCTGCAGGTACTGGAATTTCTCCCACTTGCTTTATATTGGGGCAAGAAGGTGAATTTTTCCCTATAGTCCCATACAGAGGATCTTACACCAGTTCCCACTGAGACTCATAAGCATCCACTGCAAGACCAGGATCTGAACTTTGAGTAAGATTTATGAATATGTTCAGGCACTCTAGCTAAGTGTAATGGTGAGTGACCTCATGTAGACAACTAGCTACTGCTTACAGCTATTCTCCCATTCCTATTAACTGGTATCAACTTCTGGCTACTTTTTACTTGGACAATATTTTTAATACCATGTCGCTGCATATCATATGTATAACATTGTAAGAAGCCACCAGTGTGGCAAGAGATGTTTATATTATATCTGCTTTACTCTGATTTGCCTTCATTGCCTCTGATGCAGCAATGCAGCACTCACCTTCATTTTATCTTGGAATGTCTGGACCAAAATCAGGTGACAGATCCTGAGGCTGTGACAATCTCTTTGGAGAGTCAGTTTGATTTTCTTCTCTGTGTCCTCTCTGTGGTGCAATATATTTAAAGGTTCTGAATCGAGATCAGAGGAAATACTGTTGTTCCAGGATTAAAGCTGGGAAGGTTCAAGAAATTGAGTGATCTCTAGTTTGGGGGCTTTTTCAGTAGATTCTTCAAGGAGAACAAGTTTTTGCCATGAAAATGCTACTCCTTACCCCCTGTCGTGTGTTTTGTGTCTAGGACTAAGTTGTCTCTAAGGAGATTTACATTCATGCACTAAAAAATATCAATTCTACTTAACAGCTGTAAATCTCATCATTAACTTCAAGATCCTGCCAGTCCATTTCTTATGGAACACTCCTTGGTTTCCCCTTCCTGTTTTATCTCTGTGCTGCTGGAAGTACAGGAAGGTCTCATGCAAACTCCAAGTTGTCCTATTTAGGGGGGCTTTGGATTGAAAGAAATGAAGCGCCTGTACTTTCCTCTCTACCTTGGTTTTAATAATTATTCTTTCCATGAACAGTTCATATCCTCAAATCTGGGTTACCTTGCTTCTTTGAATGTGACCCTAGTCCTTAATATCCTTCAAAAATGAAGTATGGGTGTCAGTGTGTGTCCCTGTCTAATTAAGAAAAACTTCCCTGTGAGAGCACCATTGTGGAGCTAGAGTGCACACACAAGCAACTCTTTAGTGTTGGCTCCCCACACACTCTCACCTCAGGAGCACATCCCTCAAGAATGAGCTTCAGCAATACACAGTGAAAGTTTTTCTGCTTTGGAGATGAAAGTAAAAGTTCATGTGTGGTGCCCAGGCTGTGCACTGCTGATTGTTGCTCAGCAATGAAATGTGCAGCACATGGTGATAACGCAAAGATACCAGAGCATTTTTTGAAAAGGAAAAAGGAAAGGGATAAAAAGGTCACGCTAATAATAATGAGAGAAATGGGAACATTATCAGATACAGCAGCTAGAGAGGAGGTCATACTCCCTAGCCTGTCTGTGAAATATTCTTTCCTCATTTACCTCCAACTCTGAGGGACAAAAGCAGAGGAAAATTCAAAGTGTTTTGTTCCCACTCCTGCCTTACTGTTAGCAATCCCATTCCATTTTAGCACACTGGAATAGGATTTGCTTTGTGTTTTTTTCAGTGTAGTCTTGCTCCTGGGTTAAAGTGAAAAAGGCAAAGAATCTGCCACATTACACTGAAACAATGGCTTTAGAAAGAAAAACATTTACTAGTATAGATGAAAATACAAATACTATTTTCAGGCTAGAGCAAGACATCCCATTAATAATGTTCTAGCAGGATCCCAGAGGCAGCTAAATAAAACAGAAAGGCCAGGCTGAGCTAGGCAAGCAGCTTATGATCACAGCTATACTCCAGCCCCAGTAGAAAAAAATTAAAGAAAGGGAGCTGACATCCTTCACAAAGCAGAGTACAGAAGAAATGTGACTTGTGGCCTTTTGTTAATACAGTATCAACTTTAATTGAACCTTCAGGCTTTGATTCAAGTCAATATATCTGGAGCTTCCTTGAACAATAAATCTTTATGTTAACCACAGTGGAGGTCAATCTCTGTCTAATATATGCTTTGCAATGCATTTAAAATGGAGATATAGTATGTAGATGGTGAATTATTCATACACACAAACTGTTAATGAATAAGTCAATATACAGATAAGATTCAGGGCCCTTAATATTACCAAGAGGAATTAGTTTGGCAAGAACACAGGTTCCCCAAGATAGTCTGACACCGTGACTCACCTGTGCACTCATTCTATTTGTTTTTATCTCACTTATTTTTACCTCGAGTCCATTTTTAGACTGAGAACTGGCATTCTGAGCCTTGGAACCTGGGAATGTGCCTCTCCCATGTTGCACACAGCCTGTGGGGAGGGACTGAGACCTCCCCATGGCCTGGAGGAAGCTGTGGTTTCCAGAGCTGCCCTGCCCGGGGGTCAATGTGTTCCTGGCAGTGCTTCACCTCACACAACCTCCACACACCTCTTTGTTTCTGTGGCAATGTCAGCAAACTCTGGTGGTTCTTGCATTCCTGCACCACCCCAGGCAGCTGGATGAAGGACTAGAGCTGAAGCTGCAAATTCTTTCCTCCTGCCTGCCATCTGTAGGAGGGAAGAAGGCAGACCCCAAGGACCACAGGCACTGCAGCCACCAGAAAGGAGGCTCATTTCGTATCCTGAAGTTTATCTAGGCCTACTGGACTCATAATTCAAAGATACTCCATAAATCATGGTACTGATGGGCATGACTGCTTGGCTCATCAGGTCTGAGAGTGGGAGAGAGATTACTGCCTCAACCAGGAGACAGGGCTGTGTGATGGCACAGGTGGGCACAGGTGAGTCTCCCATGAATGAGTTGCCATTTTATAATGTAGCCTGGTGTCTCAGCATAGCAAACAATTGGCCTCAAAATTAAAGTCATGTGAAAAAGCATGACTGCAATTAAACCTTTTGAAAGCAAAGAAAGCCACCTCCAATTCCTCTGTGGTACACAGTCAGTCCAGTCAATCCCTGCTCATACCTACTGTTAGAGAATATTGCACAGTAATCTTTGAGACACCCTCATGAAAAGAAAGAGCACTGAAGCCATTTTATGAAAACTGAATTAGTAATGTTTACCCTACAGTGCAGGAAAAGAAAGAAGCAAGGAAACCTAGTGAGATACAACTTTAGGCAACATGTTACCTGAGAAATCCAGTCACGGTTTGTCAGTACAGGAGACATGGGCAAGCCTGTGGCTCTTGACTGCAAGACAAGATGTGTTAGAATATATACAACGAGAATGAGGGCTCTGCTTTAAATGAGATACATCTTTTTTCATTCCTCAGTGAGTATATATCGTTTCCAATAACATTCAAGGAAGTTAGTAAGCACATCAATAAGAGAATGTGTCAGTGTTTGCCAAGTGTCATTCATATGTGAGAGAGATTTAACCATTTAGCACAGCTCCCCTGTCCCATTCAATCAATGGATTTGCTTGTTACAGCTGACAGATTCTGAACAAATGTCTTGACAGAAGGATCCCCACTGGAACTGCTGCCGAGTCAATGAGAGTGCCTTATCAAAGGAGGATAAAAAAATTAGGGATGCAAACTTCATTTCTCAGACAGCAAGAACTTGCTGTGGTGAATATCAGCTGCAAAACTCTACTTGGGCCTCTGCTAGATTTAAACAATCTATTGTAATTTTACTCAAATACAAATACATGATTTTTGTAATGTAATCTGATTTTTCTGTAATGCAATCTAACCCACTCTCTCTGTGAAAAGTGCAGAGATCAAAGAGAGGAGGTATCATAACTTTGATTTATTGGAAAAAGTATTTTTTCAAATCCTAGCACTGCTCCTTGGTATGTTGGGCCACTGAAGTGGCAGCAATGGGTGGCCAACAGCTTCCTGCAAAAGTCTCTCTGTAGTCCTTGTGTCATGGAAAGAAACTTTCAATCAGAGGAGCTTTGCTCTTCTTCCCTCTCCAATATGTTTCTGTCAAAAGCTCCCCCCACCTCCAGCTTGCAGGATTTGTCTGGATACTTGCAGGGATAATTTCTGTATTTTTTTTGGTTCATTACAGCATCTTATTTCTTTCTGTGTAAAAACCACATTATCACAGTTGTCTAGAAGAGTAAACTATGTAGAAAGAGTTGGAAAACATCAATAAAATAGAAATCTGGGTCTGCTGCCTATACTGCTCTCTTCAGCTGAATTTTAGATGCAGATTTTATATTCTGATTTGACCACTGTTCCTGAAAACCCCAAGGGACAAAAACACTGCTGTGTATCAGCAACTAGCATTCTCCGGGTGTCAGCATAGGTATTCTCTGAGAAAAGGAGGGGCAGGCACTGATTTCTTCTCTGTGGTGACCAGTGACAGGACCTGAGGGAATGGCCTGGAGTTGTGTCAGGGGAGATTTAGGTTGGATATCAGGAAAAGGTTCTTCACCCAGAGAGTATTTGGGCACATTTATGGGAATACTGAAGCATAGGTCTGCAAAAGATCACACAGATCATTGAGTCAAGTTGCCAGCAATCAAGGACAATATGGAATAACTGTTTAGTCCATAGAACAAATGTATAGGACTATAGAAAGCTTCTAGTCCTTCTAGGTCTGCTATTCCTGGAACATCTGTTTCACAAAGCCCTGCTCACAAGAGACAACAAATTATTTCTCAGCACTGTGTGTCAAACTAAAACTCTGTAATCAAACTAAAGACTAAAGGACCAGAGGTATACTAATGTACAAAAGCTAAATACAAGGGAAGATTACTGATAAAAATCCAAAGTGCCAAATGGAAGCCCCTAATAGTGCTATGGAGTAGATTGAAAACAACGAGTAGAAGAGTGTGAAAAACACAAACAAGACAAATAGCTTGATATTACAACGAAGTTGGTAAATTTTTTTTTTTTTAATGCTCTCAACCTAATGACAAATCCATGTCAAAATTCCATCTCAACAGCTTTCAGGAGTAAACTATAAATGGATTTTCCTTTGAAGTTTAGGATCACTGTAATCTTCAGGGATTTGGAAAGTCACTCCATATTTGAATTATATAGAATTAGGCACCCTACACTCTGGAAGGCTTTGAAAGATTTATACTGAAAATCCTCAGCTCCCTCTTTAATCAGTATGCCCAAGCAAATCATGTACCATCACAGCTTGACCTCTGCATCTCTCCTTGGGTTGAGTTAGGGTGTGGCAGACAAGAGTAACACTGTCTCAGACAGAGGGATGCTTCATCCACTGGATGAAGTAGGATGCTGACCCTGTACTATTAGCTCTTGATTTATTTGTGCATGCTTATCCTTATGAGAGTATGGTTATGTATATTGTGTCCAGCAGAGCAATAAGAGCAAGGGCCATCTTAAGGAGTGCAAAAGCATTTTAACTTAAGTTCAGTAGTTGGAATATAATCAAATTTGTTAGTTTTTGAAAATTGTTGGTGTGCAATGGCTTTACTGTGGCCTCCTGGTATGTGAAATGACCTGATGGTTCCCCAGCCTAGATCCTGTTGGTGAGGGTTGTGGATCCCTGGAAGTAGCTTGGCCTTTGTCAGTCTGACCTGCTCAGAGTCAGTAGAGGTCTGAAAATTACTAATGCCTCCTTCTTTGACTCACTCTGTAAAAATAGACATGCTAGCTGAGTCTTTCAGTGAAAATTAATCTTCTCCTAAAGCTAGCTTCAATATCATGTTAATGGGTTTGCAGAGCAGTGCTTCCAAATGCAAGTGATGCTGCAAACCTGTGCTAGGACAACTTGGGGTTTGGAAAGGACACTGTAAGCTCCCAAGCTCAGTTTGTTTCTCTGAGAAATGAGCAGGAGGTCAGCATTCTGGAACCCCAGACGCACATGGCAGCTGGAGCCTGCTGTGCCCTCCTCCATGTCCCTTGCACTTTATGCAGAAATTTCTACTGAACACTGCCCCCGGCAGAGCTGACAGAGATTGGGCTGTTTGCTCTCAGCTGGATACAATGACTGAAGAAAACGGAGAAGATTTTTCTAGGCATTGCAGACAGGCTCTTACTCTGCTTGTGCATTTTATTTAATTGTGTCACGCAGTCCCTCACAGCATTCCCACCTCTCCCATTGCAGTGAAGATTTAGTTTGCTGGCTGCCTGTGCCAAGCAGCCTGCTGACAGACACAGGTCAGTGGGTGAGATAACTAGCCACCCCTCGCTGAGACAGAGGCAAAGAGAAAGACCTGATGAGCTATACATATGTATCTACATGCCAGGTATATTATGCCACTCTGTATGTTTCCTGCTCTAGCCTCTGAACCTCTCTTTTCCATTTTGCTGGCACCTGTCTCTGTTGTTTCCATAGATCTTGCCTGAAGGTTTGCTGTATAAATCTTTATACAAATGAGTTGTTAAACATTATATCGTTGCTAATCGAATATTACAAAGTTTTGTTATAGATATGTTTTCCACCTCTTGACAAGAAGGCCCTTGGATTCCCGCATTTCTGAAAAAGGATGCACTATCTCCTTTTGCTTCTTTCCACATTCCTTCTGTAGTCTTATATGGCCCAATAACTACAATCTTACTTTTCATAATTTGCTCTTGTCCTGAACTTTCTTTTCTTGGATGCATGGTAACTGGAACAGCATTTCTGCCATCCTCAGAGAGCACGTACCAGTCCAGTTTCACTGGCCTCACAGGTTTAACTTTTTCCTGCTTCCAGAGCAGTAACACAAACAGTCTCCCTTTCCTACCACAATCCTCATTATTATCTATACTACATAAGTGTTCAGCCTATGATGGGATTAATTACCTCCCAAGCTGAAAAAAAGGATCCCTTAACATAAAACACCTTCATTACCAAACAGTTAGCTCAGCCAGTGATTGAGAGACCCCTAGGAATTTGTGCCCAGCTTCTGACGAGTTTGCAAAAGCTGATTAAGAAAAGCTAAACTCTACATACTGTGTGTGAGAAATGTCTACAGAGGTTCACACATCTAATCAGTCTGCACCTCTAAAGAGTTGAGAACCACTACAACAGACGAAAGGAAGACCATGATGTGCAAAAGGTGCCTGTTCACCGACCTTTTCCATATCTCCAGTGTCAAGGATTAATTTCCAATCATAGTCCGTTCAGGCTTTAAGAATGAAAATTAACTATTCCATGCCATCTCAGAGATATCCACCTAGGATTGAACTCCTTTTTAAATATGACTGCAAAGACCAAAACATATGGAAGCACAGAATCTGCAGAGCAATCCTGAAGCCACCATCCTCAGATATCACTCAAGTGTTGCAGCTCATGTTTATTTTATTTTACTCAGTTTATTGTTATAATGATTTGTTCCTATGTACCCCTATGTTTTCCCCAGTTGGTTTATCCTCAAGTTGTATCCACTCCTAAAACTACCTTGTTTGGCATTCCCTGCCCCTTGTCCATCATTGTAACCCTCCCCCTTGGTTCCAGCACCTTCCTTGTCAGTCTTACCCTGGGCCAATCCCTAGTTGTTCCACCCCTTTGGAAATCCCCTATTACTCAACACCACATTGGCCCATGTGACCTTTTCTCCTCCCCCTGCTTCCCTCACCGTTTGTAACCCTGTAAGACCCTGCCCTCCACTCCTCCCCTAAGGACCCTTTATTGGTCAATTGTTTGTACCCACCCCCTGGTCTGCCCCCCTATTTAATCCTGAGCACAGCAGTGTACAGGGCTTTTTGCCTCTGAACCCTTCAACCTCAATAAATGCCTTGGAACCTCAGAAGCCGGAAGCCTCCCTTGTCTCCTTTACCCAGCCCAAGACATAGGCCACGTTGAAGATCCACTAGCTCTTAGGGTTCTGCCTCTGGGAAATCTTACCCTGGGGCAGTTCCCCACACCTGGCACAGGACTGGTATGCACCTAAAGAGTGAGCCCAGGCTTTGGTGGCTGTGTCGGCTGGCACCCAATGTGGGGTTTCCCTCAGGGTCCAAAACCTCCAGAGCCACTACTGGACTCTACAAACGTTTTGGAGGTCATCTACCCTGCTGGGAGCAGACTGAGTTTTATTCAGTGGCGCTCCTGGGGACAAAGACAACAAACCCTGCTGCACCAAGGATTGTCTTCAGGACTGGGACCACAACCACAGCACCCAGTCTGGACAGCAGGGTGAGTATCTCCCGAGTAGGAGGGATTTTGCTGGCAGAGACCCTTGTGTGTGTGAGTATGGTGTCCTCTCCTGAGCTGCCTCTGGACCCCTTTTTTTTGCTTTCCTTAAGTTTTCTTTTACTGTTGGTTGTGGGTGGAGTAGTTGGACAGTCTTAATAATGAGTGCTAATCTGACTATCCAGCAAATGAGTATTTATATCCAAGTTATGGGAATACTTGAGGGTGGGGGGAAACTTTTTCCAAATGTATTTTTAAAAAGGGTAATTTCCTGCTTATTCCTCCATTTCCCCTGGGTGTCCCCTTCAAATGTGACCTCCATTACCTTTTGGGATGGAGTCAGGTTAAAATTAAGAAATTTAATGAATCGGGGGACACCTGTGCACAAAAGTTACTTCCTTTACTTGTTCTAATTTGGCTTGAACTGATTGAAAGAGGGGAAGTGGAGAAACTACTACCACCAAATTCTACCCCAGTTACCCCTTCCCTGTCCTCCCGAACCTCTTTCCCTACACCAGGGGAGGCATGCAGAGCAAACCATTCCACGCAGGGTATCCAGGCTTGCCTCAGTCTTCCTGGCTCTCCAGGTCTTCCTCCACCTGCCCTGGCAGTACTGGCCATACTGCCAGGGATCCTCCCCTTCATCCTTTTACCCCAGTTCAAACCCCCAAGTTTGTTAAGTTTGAGGTTCCACCCTATTCTCCTTCCCTTTTCCATTTTCCCCAAAATGGCTGCCAGAGAGCACAAAATGGCAGAGCCCTCATGGTCAGGTCCTTCTCTTGTGCTTCTCCTTCCCATAATCCCTTCTTTCTTCCACCTTCCAACTCTTTCCTTCCTTTAGATCCTCCCTTTCCTCCTCCTTCAGACCGCTCTTCCCCCGCCCTGGCTCTGCCCCCAGAACATCTTCCAAAAGTCCCTGCCCCCTCATGCTGCTGCCCTGCCTCTAGCTGCTCCTCTTCTTGCAGTTCCCACTCCTTTCCAACTTCCAATTCCCACACCCTTCTTCTGGTTGCCATGCCATCGGAACTGCATGTGACAAGCCTGGGAACAAGAACCTGGAATGGGAGGCCTTCCCCACAACCGCTCCTGTTACTTATTGTGGTCAGAGAAGTGTGCTGCCAGAATGGGACCCCTTCTCTTATCTAAACAAAAAAGAACTCTCAAAAGCTCAGAAAGAGTTTGGAAGAGAAAGTAAATACTTCAAAGGCCTGCTGAAGGCCACCCTCTCTTTGAATCTTCTGGTCCCATTTGGCATCAAAGATTTATTTACATGCCTCCTTCCCTCACCAGAGGGAATGTATTCACCAGAATACATGCTGTGAGAGGGAGCACAGAAAAAGTTGCTGCGGGCCATTCGCTCTGAGCTTTTAAGAGTTCAGATGGTGCATTTGATGCTTTTGGCAATGTTATTACAGTGGACCACCTGAGCAGTGACAGGACAGGGGCTCAAGCTAAAGACTATGCTAAGGCCTTGAATCAAGTTATCCTTGAGGAAATAAGGGGAGCTGTGGAGAAGGCTTTCAACTCCCTACCAACATGTGAGCCCCAAATCAGTTTTTCTAATCTTAAACAGCTGGCCAATGAAACATTTGGTAGTTTTTTTAAGAGATTAAAAACACAAATAGAAAAACAAGTTGAAGACCCGAGCCTGCATTGCACCTAGAATTAGCAAAAACCAACGCTAATCCACTTTGTCAAGGTATCATTCTAGGGATACCTTTCAATCTGCCACCCACCTTGATGGACATCATAGAAGCATGCACCAAGAAAGCTGCTGTTGAAAGGCCCAAGAACAGAAGACAACCGTTCATGGACAGGACTGTTGCTGCAGTGGTACATGGCGTCCCACCACCTGTAACCCAGTGACAACCACCAGCGTGTTTCCACTTGGCCAAAGGAGGCATATTATCAGATTTTGCCCAGCAGGAAATGCCTGCAGGCCAGGGCAACTGGACTGAATGGGGGGGTGAAACAACTAATAATTAAAAAAAAACTAAGAGGGCAGCATGAGCCTGCTCTGCGTGCAGATAAAAGTGAAGCAGGTTTCGCAGGGGAAGGGGAAACTGGACAGGACAACTCAACTGGATGTAACAAAACACACTGGACTGACACCCAAAAACAAACTAATAATAAAGTATGGTCTCCTTAATCTCAGTTCTTGTTAACCACCACAAAGAATCATTTTTTCAGGTCCCAGAACTGGACTATGATTGCTGTGGACCCATTGGGTAGAAGATTGATGCCTCCAAGACCCAACTGTAAGTACTTTGTCATCAGAGACACAAAGTACATACTCTGGAGATTGAGATCTCCCCGATTACTATTTTGGGTGGTTTGGAAGAACTCATTCTCTTGGCACGCTGCATCCACATACCCTTCTACACAGGGAAGGGCCAAGCCATCCCCATACCATCAGGAATCCCAGTAGAGCACTCACCAGAAGAAGATATAGGGCATAGGGGGTGCCCAATTGGCTAGAGTTTCAAAGAGCATCGTAGAAACTGAAGGGCCAGACCGGCAATTGGCTACTGTATGCCTGTTCATTGCAGATTATAAGGCTCCCTTGCAGGGGAGGGACACCTTGTTTCAATAGGGGGTATGTATTGAAATCCTGAAAACCCCTCAGGATTTTTAATAGCAGTCACTGTGGAGCGCCCTACTCAAAAACTAGATTGGACTGCTGATTTACCAGTGCAGGTAGATCATGTGGCCACCGAGTGAAGAAAAATTAAAGGCGCTCAACAAGCTCATGGAAGAGCAGTTAGCTCAGGGGAACATCAAGCCCACTTTTAGCCCTTGGAACTCCCCGATCTTTGTCATAAAAAAGCCAGGGAAGGACAAGTGGTGGCTCTTCCACAACATCAGTGAAATAAAGTCATTGTTGACATGGGGACTCTTCTAACCAGGAATGCCTTCCCCTGCGATGCTCCCCCAAAACTGGAATCTGGCCATAGTAGACATCAAAGATTGTTTTTTCAAAATTCCCCTTAACCCTGTCGATGCCCCATGGTTTGCCTTCAAGGTACCAGCTACCAACCGAGAAGCCCCAATGAGGAGATTCCACTGGAGAGTTTTTCCTCAAGGCATGAAGAACTCCCACACTATCTGCCAGTGGTATATTGCCTCATTGTTGTCCCTGCACGTGCCAAAGCAGGAGAAGCCGTCATCCTGCACACTACATGGATGATGTGCTTGCGTGTGCTCCCTATGACAATGTACTCCAGCATGTGCCTGACTAAGTGGTCAATGTTTTGACATCTGCAGCTTTCCCTTTGCAGGAAGAAAAGGTTCAAAGGATGCCTCCTTGGAAATATTTGGGCCTGGAGATCACTGTGAGGACCATTACTCCTCAAAAATTGGCCTTTAACAGTGATCCCAAGACTTTAGTAGACCTGCACTCCCTGTGTGGGACTTTAAATTGGGTCAGGCCTTGGCTAAGCATTACAACTGATGACCTAGCCCCCCTTTTCAATTTATTGAAAGGCGGAGAGGAGCTGAGTTCCTTAAGGTCCCTGACCCCAGAGGCAAAGATCACTTTAGAAAAAGTGGAGACTGCACTGGCAGAGAGACAATCCCACTGGTGCAAGCCAGATCTGCCTTTCAAATTTATGGTATTGGGGCAGTTGCCACACTTCCACGGGTTGATTTTCCAATGGGACCAGGATGAGAGGAACCCTCTTTTGATCATAGAGTGGGTGTTCCTCAGTCACCACTGGTCCAAAAATATCACCAAGCCACAGAAACTGATGGCACAGCTGGTCAGGAAAGCCAGGGCAAGGCTTTGGGAACTGGCTGGTTGCGACTTTACATGCATACACCTGCCAATCAGCCTCTCTGGGGATAAAATGTCTCCTGACAACTTGACAAAGGAACTGTTTGAGCGTTTCCTGTGGAACGATGCAACCTTTCAAATTGCTTTAGAAGCCTACAGTGGACAGGTTTCAGTCTAAACCCCTACCCATAAATTGTTTGCTTCTAAATTCCAGTTGGTACCTAAAGGAAAAAGGAGCCAAACACTGCTCAAAGCTCTGACAGTTTTCACTGATGCATCTAGAGCACACCGTGGGTCAGTAATGACCTGGAAGGATCCTCAGACTCAGCAGTGGGAGACATATGTTGAATATGTTGAGGGTTCCCCTCAAATTGCTGAGTTGGCCAGAGCAGATAGAGCTTTTGAGAAGTTTTCAGAGCCATTTAATTTGGCTACAGATTCAACATATGTTGCAGGGGTGGTGTCAAGGGCCATCCTCAAAGAGATCTGAAACAAGGCTCTTTTTTAATTGCTCTCAAAATTAATATATGCTGTCTTCCACCGGGAGCATCCTTATTTTGTGATGCATCTGAGGTCACATACTGATTTGCCTGGCCTGATCACTGAAGGGAATCAATGAGCAAATTCCCTAGGAGCAGCCACAGCCACTGAATTGGCAAGGCTTCCTGACTTTTTCCAACAAGCGAAGCTGAGCCATCAGATGTTCCATCAGAATGTGCCTGATCTGGTCAAACACTTCCATCTGAAGTGAGACCAGTCCAGAGCCATTGTGGCCACATGTCCTCATTGCCAGCGTTCAGCCATGCCATTGCTGGGCGCTGGAGTCAACCCTCGAGGGTTGAAGAGCAGTGAAGTGTGGCAAACTGACATCACACATGTCCTCGAATTCAGTCAGATGAAATATGTGCAAGTCTCCATTGATACTTTTTCTGGGGCTGTCTATGCTTCTGCCCATGCAGGGGAAAAAGGTGAGCATGCAATTAAACATCTGCTGCAAGCCTTTTCAGTGCTTGAGGTCCCTAAAGAAATCAAAACTGACAATGGCTTAGCTTATATTTCCAGTTTCAACTTATTAATTTAGGCTTTCAACTAATTCCGGCAGAACTGGGGAGTTGAGCATAATTATAGCATCCCTCACTCCTCCACTGGTCAGACTGTAGTTGAGTGAGCCCACCAATCGCTCAAGCGTCTTAGAACATCAATAGGAGAGCAGCAGAGGGCTAACACCACAAGGGAGATTGTGTAAAGCTCTCTTCACCATCAACTTTTTAAATTGCTGTTTTGATAACATGAACCCAGTGGTCAGGCACTTCTCCCCTCATGGCAATCACAGGCTCCAAGAACATACACTTGTGTTAATCTGGGATCCTGAAAGTGGACAGATTGAGAGGCCATACAAACTGGTAACATGGGGTCATGGGTATTCATGCATATCCACACCCCTGGGACTGTGGTGGATCCTACAGAAATGGGGAAAACCGTATGTCCCCAAACATCCTAGCAGGCCGCCAGACAACAAAAAGCAGGTGTCAGCAGTGAACCAAGGAGAAAGAAAGCAGCTCCTCGGTGGAGAAGGAAACCCAAATTGCCCCTTCTACCCTGATTTCCCCCTCCTTTATACGTTCGCTGATAATTTTATATAAAACTGTTCTTTTGTTCATTGCAGTTATCATCATAAGTTTAATTATGTTTTTCATTTTCAAAAAATGTTGTCTGCCGCCACCCAAGTTACCCCTTTCTCCCCCAGTGTTACTATCACTGAATCCTCTACATCTCAACTTCCCTCTCCTTTGTTTCATGACCTGTACCCCAATTCTAAATACCGTTCCAACCTTTCTTTTTGAAAAAGAAAGGGGGAGATGTTGCAGAGCATGTTTATTTTATTTTACTCAGTTTATTGTTATAGTGGCTTGTTCCTATGTACCCCTATGTTTTCCCCAGTTGGTTTATCCCCAAGTCCTATCCACCCCTAAAACTACCTTGTTTGGCATTCCTTTCCCCTTGTTCCAGCCCCTTCCCTGTCCATCATTATAACCCCACCCCTTGTTCCAGCCTCTTCCTTGTCAGTCTTACCCTGGGCCAATCCCTAGTTGTTCCACCCCTTTGGAAATCCCCTATTACTCAACACCACATTGGCCCATGTGACCTTTTCTCCTCCCCCTGCTTCCCTCACCGTTTGTAACCCTGTAAGACCCTGCCCTCCACTCCTCCCCTAAGGACCCTTTATTGGTCAATTGTTTGTACCTACCCCCCTGGTCTGCCCCCCTATTTAATCCTGAGCACAGCAGTGTTCAGGGTTTCTTGCCTCTGAGCCCGCCAAGCTCAGGAAGTTGTTTGGAACCTGAGAAGCTGAGAGCCTTCTTCGCCTCCTTTACCCAACCCTAGACATATACCACATTGAAAAGCCACTAGCTCTTAGGGTTCTGCCTCTGGGAAATCTTACCCTGGGGCAGTTCCCCACACGTGGCACAGCGCCAGTGTGCACCTAAAGAGCCGAGCCCAAGCTCCAGTGGCTGTGTCGCTCAAGCCACCAATTCAGCCAATACACATTTAACTAGCCTTTGGGCAAAGCCTACACTGAATACTACTGTTGATTCTTTACTATCTGAACATTTCTGATGGTGGCAAACTATTTCTGAAGGCAGTTATCTGCAAATAACCAACTGCTGAGTACATTAACAGAGATCAACAAGTAGCTGCTGAACTGTTCTGCTCTTCAGGCTGAAGAGAACTCTTGAAATTCTGCAGTTGCTTGCCATATGATTACTCTGGATCTTGAAAGAACGGTTCCACCTTTAACGTAAGAACAATGAGCTTTGTATAAATAAAGTTACTAATTCTTTGGGGGTTTTGTTGTTGTTGCTGTTGTTACTTTCACTGTCATAAGTCATGTGGAAATACCTTTGATATCATAAACCACAAACTGGAAATCAGATATCTAGTTTAGAAGATAAGCAGAACCTGAAATGATCCTGACAACACAGGTGAATGATGCAAAAACTTCATCATCTCCTTCATTCTCAGACCAGACTGCACACAAAGTGATTCTGGTTTTGGGGGCCTCCAGATTCTTCAAACTTTCTGGGTACCCAAAACATTTCACTGGTCCGCTGCCCCCCTGATTACGAGGAGGACTATGTGTTTCCTAACAGATGCATGGCTAGAACTGGTGATTTATGCAAGGGGCTCGGTTTTGTAGAGCACTTTGCTCAACTGAAAGTAGCTCAACTTGTTAATATTATTTGCTTAGGAGTTTACATGTTAAGCTCTTAGATACTGTGTTCTATTTTCAAGACAGATTAAACAGATCTATTCAGAGGGATTCAGAAATTAAAGTTTCAAAGTAAAATGAGAAATCATTTATTAAAGAGTAAAATATGGGCAGTAATATGAGATTTCTACATTGCATAGCTAACTAGCTGAAGGAGAGATGATCCTGTTTGTAATGGAAAAATTAAATCCTGGGCTGGAGGGAATTTTATCCATGAAGAAGGTATAAGGGGAAAAAAAGGGTACACTTCTAAAATTTGCTGAGGCATTCTTTGTAGAAGAAATCCAGAGTGGGGTGTCATATAGGAGCTGTGTAACCTTGAAGATTTAAGCAATAGAGAGAATTTAATGGAAGACAAGATAGATTATGCCTATAAAGATACTCTATTACAGAAAAAGTTTCTGTTAAAAACTGGTATCATATCACCCCTATTAGAAATAAGAAAGAAGAGATAAACTTGGATATACTAGATGAGTGCATGGTGACTGTGAAGTGCCAGTATGTTGTGGCAACAGAAAGACCCCCAGAGGAATCTGAGAATATACTAATATTTCCAGCAGGGTCAAGCTCCAGTAAGGAAAATTCACCCTGGTAGACTTACCAGTGCCAGACTTTTATTCCACAGACACTGACCCAGGATTATATGGGTATATATCTACCTGAACAAACTTCATGCAGAAATTAAAAGGCTTCTAACTTTTGGAGAGGACTGGATTTCTGCTATCACCTCTGAGTTAAAGAAGGGGAAATAATAAACACCTCAGTTATTTTTAAGATGCAATGATCAGTTCTACAGCAGGATTACTCAGAACTCTATAAGGTCAGTGTTAGGAGGGGATTAGGCTTAATACTAAATGTTCATCTGTATTCTCTACCCCTTGGTCTATACATCACCATACATATTTACAATTGCTGCCTCCTGCTGCCTTCAGTCCTATTGCACGTGGAACACTCGGCAGAAGTGATCCGGTCGTCAAATTCAAATAGTTTAGATAGTTTCATCAGCTCTCATCTTACACAGCACCTGTGTTCCACCAGAGATAGGAGGACACTGAGAAGAAGAATCATCGGAGCTACACAAGTGTTGGGGGTTGATTCTTCCCCTTTTCTTTCTGTGGAACTTTTCCCATTGTTATGCTAAGTATGTGTGGCTACACCCTAGCTCAGATAGCCAAGGTAACAGTTTTCTCTCGCAGGGGTGGGGAGAGGGGGAACATCGGAAAAGGAGAGGTGGCACAGGGGCCTGGGCTCTCTCGCTCTCTCGCTCGCTCTGGAGTCGGAGGAAGGCGGCCGGTGCTGCTGCCTACCACCCTCCCCGCCATCCCAGCGCCGGGAGCCACGTTCCTGCTGTCAGACATCGCTCTGCTGCCTTCCCGCTTCATCCTGCTGCCTCCGGGCACTCTGCCGAGCACCACGACCGACACCGTGAGGGGGGAGTGGCTCCTCCATCCCTCTCAGCCCTGGGCCGCTGCCGCCATCACCCAGCGCCTTCAGCTGCGCGGGCCCTGCCCTGCCCACAGCACCGGGAACTGAGCGCAGGGAGAGGGCCTTGGCCAAACGGGACTGGAACTGAGCTACACTGCTCTGGTCTGTTGTCAGTTTTTATAGCTGTTGTTGTTTCTGCTGTTTACCTTGTTAGACATATTAGTAAAGACCTGTTATTCCTATCCCCATATCTTTTGCCTGAACGTCTCTGATTCCAAAACTATAATAATTGGAAGGGAGGGGTTTGCTCTCTCCATCTCAGGGAAGGGGCTCTTGCCTTTTTCTTAGCCAATACCTGTCTTTCAAACCAAGACAATAAGAAATTAATATTGGTAGGACTGGCTCAGGAGCATGGGACCCATTTGATGCATATCCTCTGATATTGGCTCAGTTTGTCAGAGCATGTCAGTAACACCAAAGATGTGGGTTAGGTCCCTGTATGAGCCATTCACTTAAGAGTTGGACTTGATGATTCTTGTGGGTCCTTTCCAGCTCGCAATGTTCTGTGATTCTGTTATCTCTATTAGTGTTTAGCACAGGTCAGTGACACATCTATGAAACAAACCTCCTGATTGTACCAATTTAGAAATGTTTGACTGTGTGCAGAGCTATACAAGCATGAACTGGATTCATTTCAGATACAACTAAACCAGAGGATGCCATCTAGAAGTACAGGGATCCTCTCCCATCATAACCACTGTTGAGTCCTTGAGACCAGAAGAGCCTGGTACAAACTAATCTGCAGCAAATCTCCAAATGTGAAGAATGGGGCTGGGCTGCTGGATCCACAGCACCAACTGATTTGCTTTATAGATTTATTCCTGTTGCACCACAGTATTCTTACGTAGATAAACCTGCTTATTCTTAGAAGTTAGAAATTACCATGTCCCTCATAACACAAAATCTATGTAAAACTGATATATTTTTAGTCCTTTCTTAGCAGTTCTTTACTATGCCTACTACAAATGTCCTGCAAAGTGTTATCAAAGTACTTACTATCAAGTCTATTGAAAATTGTTCTTTTTATTTTATTTTGTGGGAAGAGTTTAGATAAGAAAGCCTGATGGATCATGCAAATAGGGATTCCATGGGAACAGCCTTTTCTCAAATGCGTTTCAAAACCCTCCTCTGGAAACCTCAATATGTGAATTTCAGATCAGTGTGCAGTCCTACCAGAGTTCATGTTCACAGATCTAATGTTTAGATCTACAAATGTTCTTATCAGACAGTGTTGTCTGATCTCTGCTGTTCCCTATTTCTGCTTCTTTCTTTCAGCCTCCTTTCGGAACTGAAAGAACAAAACAACAACAAATCTATTTTATACACTGTTGGCTTTGGAAATTCAGAGGTAATCTTCCCCGTATCAGACCGTTTCTGACTGCAAACTCTGATCTTCCAGCTGATAGGGTCTAAAATTAGGGTGAATTCCATATTGCTCAAAATGGGCAAACATATTTACCCTGGGTCATTTGTTATTTCTGCCCGATGCTGTAGAATCACCAGGAGATGACTGCACAGTATGCATTGCTGAATTATGCAGATTAACACGTGAATTTAGGCAATAAGCAAACACTACCTTGCTATTGTGAATTTAATATTACAACTGTTTTAGCACTTTTCTGTCTTTCATCTGCTTACTTTAAAAGCAGCAGTATTTGTTTGCCCTGACATTGTAATACCCTCATAATCTTAAACCATAATGCCAATAAACCACCACTGACAGTGTAATGATTCACATTACCATATCATTATAGATGTAAAAGTCAGTCCCACATACTTCCTACAACATCAGTATTGGTGAAGCAGCCATTAAGATGTCAGTGGTAGAGCAGAGAATCACCATTACAAGATTAGTCAAGATAATAAAACATTGCTAAAGGTAGCTACAGGGCCATGCTTAGCAGCTGTTTTCAAATATAAACCTCACAGCAGTTTAAAAATAAATTAGTCAAATGGTTGAATCCACATTAAGAACTGATGTTTATGTCAGCAAAAAGAAGAAAAGTCCAATTTAAGACTGTCAGAGTTTGGGGATTTCTTTAATGTCTGTTGTGAAAAGGCATATTTTAAATGAGTGAAAAATTGAGGGACAAGAATTTTGCTCACTTCAACTGTAAATATCTTGCCTTTTGTTGACAGCAATGGAAAAGCTGTGCTTAAAATGAGAATGTACCCAGGTTGCATGTAAGTTACTTTAGCTGAATCCAGTGGTGAAATATTTACACATGGGGATTTATATTCTAGAGCATACACAACATATTCAGGCCTTTTGTGGCCATTAGTATAATTCAAAGTCATATCAGATTAATCTTTTGCATTAATTCTTTTTTTAAAGCAACATAATACCAAGCAGAAAATGATAAGTAATTAATAAAGATTCTGGCAAAAATAAGTTACTTTAATTTGGAAAACATAGAGGATGGATAGTGGCAGGCTCAAATGTGAGTAAGGAAATAGAAAACACACAGCAACAGAAATATACTAAAATAAGAGCATTTACTTCAGCAGCAGCTTTCATTTATGGATATTGCCTTCATGAACGTGTTTATATTATGTTATACAAACATGATCATATTGCTACATTTCTTTATATCTTGTACATAAAAATCAGAGGTGACTCTTCTTAAGTGAATTTTAGCCATCAGAGATGGTGTGCAAAACCAGTACATTGTCATAAAATTCAGATAACACAAAAGAAAGCTTTGTTTCCTCTCTATTTTTTTAACTAGTCTTCAGGACTAGATCATGGACCTCTCATCGTTATTGTTTGGCCTGTATCGAAGCAGGAAGCACCCTAGCTTCACTTACATTTCTTAGATGGGTAAGTACTTGGCAAAGAAGTTCTTGAAATTGGCCTTTCATCTGACAGCATGCAATAAGGTCAGCATGAAGCACCATTAATACATAGTGCTCAGGGCTCCCTTTTAACAAAAGATTTTGTTGTCCAATGGGAAGTTTGACAAAGCCGAATTTTTAACTCTCTTTGAAAATTCTTCATAAACAATAGAAACTCTGTTGGAAAAATTTTTTCAAATTGTTTTTCAAACAGCCACAGTGAAACTGGAGTGACTAATTTTCAAATGCTTCATGGATTGGTCAATTTTCCAGTGAGGGTAGACAAGGCAGCAGAAGTAATTTTGACCCTGTATCTCAGATGATACAATTTTTGTGCTTCATTAAAATGTGTTGTAACTATTTTTTTAACATGATCTAAATTCTGTGCAGGAGCATATAGTCCTCTCTTTAGATGCATGGTAGTTCTGACCTTGGCTCAGGATATAAGAATGGAATATGGTGGTCTTTGATCATATCTGAACACACACTTGTGCATGTGACCATCTGTATGGTCATATATCCTGCTGAATGTATATTTAGCAAGAAAGGCAAAAAAGACATCAGGGTTAATTATTTATCTATAAGAAGCAGAAAGTTGTATTGGTCAGATATTTATATGCACGACTTTATTTTTGTTATCTTAGAAATAATACCAAAATTGCCATTAACATACAGTGCTCAAAGTAACACCCATGTAGGTTATTCTTTTTCAACTCCAAGCATCTTAACTTTTACCAGTATTGAACTGACAAGTTTCTCAGTTCAATCACTGCCACCACTGAAGGCATTGTAACATTTGCCTTCCTCCTGGTGAGGAGCTGACACTTGTTGGGTGCAAACTGCCTGGCAAAAGTGCTTTATCACTCCCCTCCTCAGCTGGACTGGGGAGAGAAAACAATGAATGGTTTGTGAGTCAGGATAAGGAAATGGAGGGATCATTCAGTTAGCATCACAGGCAAGACAGACTTGACTTTGGGAAAATAATTTAATTTATTGCCCAACGAATGATGAGTAGAATAATGAGAAATAAAACCAAATCTACAAATACCTCCCCCACGCCAATCCCTTCTTGGGGTTATCTTCACTACCTCCCTTGCTCTCCCTTCTCTCCTCAGTGGTGTAAGGGGACAGGGAATGAGGGCTAAGATCAGTTCATCACACGTTGTCTCTGCTGCTCCTTGACTCCTCACGTTCCCTGTTTCAGCATGGGGTCGCTCCCACAGGAGACAGCATTCCACACTTTTCCAACGTGAATCTTTCCTATAGGCTGCAATTCTTCACTAATTGCTCCACTGTGGGTTCCTTCTATGGAGTGCAGTTGCTCAGGAACAGGCTGCTCCAGCATAGGTCCCCCACTAGATCCCAAATCCTGCCAGAAAACCTGCTTCAGCATGGGCTCCTCTCTCCATATGGCCACAAGTCCTGCCAGGAGCCTGCTCCTGTGTGGGGTTCCCATGGGGTCACAGCCTCTGCTGTTCCCCCTCCTTCTCCACTGACCTTGGTGTCTGCACAGTTGTTTCTCTGAAATATTTTCAGTACTCTCTTTGGGCGCAATTACTCCTGTGCAGGAGCATTCTCCCCCTCCTGAATCTGTTATCCCAGTGGCACTACCACCGTGCCTGGTGGGCTCAGTCTTGGTCATCAGTGGATCCATCTGGAGCTGACTGCCATTGGTGCTCTCTGACACGAGGGAAGCTTCTGGCAGCTTCTCACAGAAGCCACCCCATAGCCCACACACACACACACACAGAGCCATCAAAACCTGGCTAAGCAAACACAACACACTCCTTCAGTCAGTGATCCCATTTAGGCACAAAGGGCTTCAGACGCTGCATTGTGAAGGGCAGTTAACCACTGAAGGTCAAACAGATTTTAATACAGGGTCCAACTCTTCCATGATATCCTTCCAAAAGATAAACTGTCTAAACACTTTTCACAAGTGTTTTGCAAAATACGTAAGACTTAACAGCATGAATTCCAGGTTTCTGCAGATATCAGGCATATAAACTGTACTTATAAATCATATTACCTGATGGATGACCTTAGCAAAGTAGCCTTTCATTTAAGAATTCATAAAATTTGAGACAATTAAAAAGTATGATGAAGGGCTTTTAGATCTTTGACAGGTGGAATATGTGTACTTTGGAAAGAGATTATCTTTTAAAATATATTACTAAATTTTATGTATGAATGGAATAAACTAGCTGGTATTGCTTAGAAAGTTCTGGCAGGACTTTTTATTTATATTTCTTTAGATGACTGAATGCTCAGGAAATATACCCACAAAGTTTTAACACTTAAATAACTGTCATCATGTCCTAAAGTAGTAGTTAAAATAATTAAGTACCTTTCAGGAGACTTTATGATGAAGTGTTGCTGGATTTTGGAGAAGGTGCTTATGAACCATGCCTACTCTGCCGCTCTGAAGCAGCACAGTGTCTTCCTGTTTGTGAAATCTGAGGATGATGAAGGTTTCTATAGGTCAGCAGTGGGCTTAGTTGATATGAGATAATTGCAATGGATGTTGGAAGAAAAATCAGTGTAGCTGAGTAAGGCTATGCAACAACAGAGAGCACCGAGTTCATCTGTACTTCTGTTCCTGGCACTCGTCCTGTAATGGCAAAGGGTCCCTTTCCCTCCCCATATGTCTTCATAGCTATTTTTTCAACTAGGCAGAATTTTGTCAGCTTTTCCACTCTTTAAACA
Source organism: Sturnus vulgaris (assembly GCF_052056855.1). Taxonomy (NCBI): domain Eukaryota; kingdom Metazoa; phylum Chordata; class Aves; order Passeriformes; family Sturnidae; genus Sturnus; species Sturnus vulgaris. Next base: position 41,243,801 of record NC_142247.1, read on the forward strand.
TTGTCAGTTAGTGCTAGCCAGACTTCACAGTTAATTGTATTCTAATCTACCCAATTAGTCCCCTATTCCCACAAAGACTTACACATGTGGTTAATTTAAAGTTTCACGCAAGTGTGAAACTCTGCTGTGCCTGAGCCTGTCTGCTTCTAATGAGTGTAAAACCAAATGCTTTTTTTTTCTCAAATCCCTCCTCAAGAGCCAAGCTTTCTCTTGGCCTTTCATCATTAATCTCAGCTCTAGTTTTATGCACTCTCTCACCCATGCCTGATTATTAAACCTAATAAAACAAAGTGAAAAACAAGTCCAAAATAAAAGCCAAGTGGAAGCAAATTACCTGATGGTCATGCTTTGTAAATAATGAGTATTTCATGAAACAAATCCCCTTTCTTTTGTTTTCTCTTGTTTCCTTTCCTCTTTCACCCCCACTGTGACCCTTCTTAGCCAATGTAATTCATTGTGTTGTCTGTTTTGTAAGCATCCTAGGGCTGGGATCTTGTAATCTCTACAGTCTGCACAGCACTATGCACCTCAGAGGAGTGTGTAAATATTAATCAACACATATTCACATTCAATGGAATCAAAAGCCCTAATTTTATGAATCAATAACACTATGTCTCACTGGGTATGAGACAGTAGTAATCCATGGCCAAGAAATTTAATCTTTTTGAAAAGTAGTTTCAAATTTCAAATAGAACTTTCATGAACAGTATGAAAAATACATGCAAACAGACAAAGATACAGACATCTAGTAAAGCACTGGTTTGCTATATGAGCAGTGTTTATTGACTTTCATCCACAGAAAAAAAAAAAAAAAAAGCTGTCAACTTCTGGTCCTCAACCTGCTCCCGGTGATATTAAACTCTGCTTGGAAAAGTTTTCCTAAATGACCTTTCCAAAAATTTGGAAACTCTTAGCCTATCATTTCTCCCCTTCTCTGCCATTCCCTTAGTAGTGTTCAAGCATTACAAATATGTTAATAAAAAAAACCCTCTAGAAATTAGAAAACAAGGTATTTATGATACTTCTGTGCAACCTCAGTTTATCCTTCCTCCTGCCTGTGTCTCATGCTGCAAGCTTCAATTGCAAGACCTTGCTCTATGATTTTTCCAACTCCTGGAAGCCGAGAGGAGGATTTTTACAAATCAATCAACTAGTGAATGCAGACAAGGTGTTGAAGCTGATGGTAAGGATCATACCTGCATTACAGGATGTCTAGCATGACCAGACTAACAAATGAATTACAGTCCTTTCAGGTAAAATGTATATTCTTTCTTGCCCTGATTCACTATTATCCTCTGCACTGCATGGACTCAGGGCCTTCTGGAAAAAACCCTGCCTCTGACTGTGTCATTGTTAGCCTAAGCTGTTAGCAAATTTTCAAGGGTTTGGTGGATTGTTTCTCTTAGTAGCAGAAGAAATCAAAGAGGGAAACAGATATTTGTCTAAGTTTCTCTAACAGGACAAAAACAAGACTTTTGTCCTATTTTGCGTGATGCACGATCAAATATATATTGCAGCCTGCTTTCCACTCTGCAATGTGTTCCCTAAATATCACTGCTAATTTTATACCAGAGTGATGTAGTGTTTTACTGGCTGACTCTAACTTGTCTTTTTTTTCCTTTGTGGAGGAGTTTCTTAAGCTAGGCATAGTGGAGTCTATCCGTTCCTATTCCTGATGCAGCCTCGTCCCTGGCACTGAGCAGGGACAAGTTTGACTGCAGCCCACAGGAGCTGGAAGTACATGACATCTCCACACCAGTTGTCTGCAGGACTTTCCAGCTGTTCCCAAAGTTACTTAGATAGGTACAAGGGAACCCAGGCAAGAAAAGCAATACATAGGAGAAAAGGAGAAATTCCCAATGCTCATGCGCTGGGGCTGGTGAAGTGTGTGCTGGGAATTTTTTGTACAGTTGTGTGCTCCTGCTCTTCTTTGTACTAAATCTGAATGAAAGAGATCTTTCATATTGACCACCAAATTAGATAAATGTGCAACAGAGCTGATATGCTGTGGTGTGTCCAGGCAGTAGATGCTAGGAGACATTTCACTAGTTACTCAAGCTTACAAAGGCAACCGTAGAGTACCTGCAAAGCAGAACTCAAAAGAAAATTAGAAGGTTTACACATTATCACCATTTTTTCTGGTTTTGAACATGTAGCACATAATTAATCTCCTTTTCTTACTTTTATCTTTGCAGTAAACAATCTGTCCTGTTCTTATTTTGTACTGCATTGTTCTCTCAAGTCTTCATTATGCACACTCAACACTCACCTGCTACAAAAATTTCTTTTGAGAATACTGGATACATGAACTAAGAAACACTGGAGTAAACACTGTTTCTAGGTGTAAAGAACACATATTTTTTCACCTGTCTCTCATAAATCCCTTCTCCTGAAATGGTGAACTGTAAAACAAAAAACGCTCTTGAAAGTGTGGTACCATATATCAGATTGTTGGCTGTATTTGGTTATTTTCTGGAAATTTTAACTGGAAAGAATTTGAGGAGGCAAAGAGATTGTTGCATTTGCTGGACTTCAGATATGTGGCAACATACGGGAATACCTACACAGTAGCTTCACCTGACTAGCCAGAAATCTGGCAGCCCCAGGGTCTACCAAGTTAATGACATGTGTGGTACACAGATGGTTCATGTACCTACAGAAAGTTTGATGTGAAGTGATAGTGTTAGAGTAACGATACATAGATTTAGACCATGAAATCCCTCAGACACGCAGCAGCCACATTTGAGATCCTCTGGTTCAATGTCTGCCAGATTTGAAGATAGAATTGAGTTCTGGGGTACAACAGTACTGTCTCCTCTATTTATTCCACAAAGGAACAAATAAATTTTTCTATTTTTTTTTATTAATGAATAAAGCTTCAGTAAGTCTTTTCTCACTCCCAGCATAATACAATTAAACATCATGTCATACTGTTACAGGTCTGCCCCAAGGGAAGTTAATTTTCTTCTTAGCCTGTATGGTGTTAAGCTTTGGATTTGTAGCTAAAAAAATGTCCAGAACTCACTAATGTTTAGACAGTTATTGAGGAGTGCTTCACAGCATCAAGGCCTTCTCTCTTTCCTGCTCTGCCCTCTCATTGCTCTGCAGTGGGTAGCCTGGGGTTGGACAAGAATTTAGGAAGGGACTTGGCTGTGACAACTGACCCAAACTGGCCAAAGGGATATTCATGCCATGTAAGGTCATGCTCAGCAATGGGTTAGAGTAAAAAAGGGGTGCAAGGGCTTTGGCTTTCAAGGCTGATGTTGCTCAGAGGCTGGCTGGACATTGTTCTGCTGGTGGGAGGTGATGAGTGGTTATTGCCTTTGTATCACTTGGTTTTGCCTGGTTTTTTTCACATATTGAATGTCTATATCTTGATCTATGAGTTTTCTTGATTTTTCTCTTCTCATTCTCTCCCCTGCCCTGCTGGGAAAGGAGAGTGGGTGAGCAGTTGTGTGGGAGCTTTGCTGCTGTCTTTGAATGCTGGGGGCATTCTCAGCAGGTAACTATGTGAGTCTGAATAGCTTCAGTGGCAGAAGATGACTGCCTCTAAGGCATGTATTTATTTACTTTTAAAGTTCCCAGGATCTTTAGGCTCCCTTGATTTTCTTTGTGATCTCAATCATGAAATAAGTTTTTATTCAAGACTGTGTCCAGGATCAATCAACATGTAGTTTACTAGGAGATTCCTACTGAAACTTTTCATTTAGTAGCACTAAACATACCATCACTTTTTGGAATGAAAATCAGCCTCTATGAAGGCAGTAGAAGTTTTGCCATTGATTTCAACAGTATAGCTTTCTGTCTTTTCATATAAAAGAAGCTCTTACTGCAGAAAGGAACTGAGATGCTGAGGCTTGGTGTGGATCCTGATTGATCTCCCAATCCTTTGTGCAATCACCCAGGTGGTGGAGCTCTGCTGCAAGTCCAGGAATGAGGATGAATTCCACTCACCTCCAAAAGAGAACAAGGATAAAGCAAATGCCTGGAGGATTTAAAGTCTTTAGGGACCAGAAGCGTTCATTCTTGTTATTTCTCTTAGCTGCTATTGTAAGGTTTCCTTCACTGTGAGACTGATGAAATTGCCACTGAATGTCACTAGCAAAACTGCAAGTGACTTGTTAGCCAGAATACAATGGAAGGTTAATGTTGTTATCATTACATTATATAGAAATGAATTTTGAAGAACTTTTTGAAAAATATGTGCTCCCTCTGGACTGTCACCTAGTCTGAAGTTCCAGCTTTCAGCAAATAACACAGAATGACAGCTTCAGAAGTGTCTTACTAGCTCCCATTTCAAGGGATGTCATTTTTGCCTTCACTGTGCCTGTTAATACGCCCTGACTTCAATAGGCTTTGCACATATCCTTGTGGTGATAAAAGCAGCCCTACCACCAATAAAACACCAAAGAGAGAGCTTAGTGACAGCATGTAGGAGAAGTTCACTGTTACTAATTAAACCCACATTTTCAGTGTTGAGGTCTTGCTGCCTCACCAAGTGCATCATAGGACTGTCTGGAGAAAGAAATTACAAAGAAAAATATTTAATTGGAATTTGCCAAAAGTTCCCCCAGCATACAATTTTTCATAGAATAACTCAAAACCAAGAAATAACTGAAGGTTTGAAGGGCATGTGTTCTTGGACAATAGTGCTAGTGCATTGCATGCTGGCAGTAACTGTGTAAGGGCAACTGTTTTTCACTTTCCCTGCCCCATGTCAGTTCAGTGTACATGAAAAAAGAGATTTTTGAAGAACGTTTTTTAAGTTACTGCTGCTCAGAGTCTCTGGAGTAGGAAATTAGCATTGCAAATAGAGATCACATTGCTGGAGATCCTTTCCATCATGTCTTCAAGCATGATGTTCCCCCTACACACTCATTGTTCATATCCTCTATTTTGCTCATTTGCCTGCCTGAGAGTCACAAATATTCAATTATACTCTTTGGACATGCAAATTCACAGATTTCTTCATTTGTCTTGCTGGACAATGAAGTTCTTTTCCTGAGCTAAGTATTCACACACCTCTTACCTTTGGGGCAATGTCTGTATCTGTGACAGAGAGATCAGGAGTCTTACCACTCAGCCTTCTAACTCTTGCATTGCGCCAAAAGGATAGTCAGCAATCTTTTTGAGAGCAGATTAAGAAGTAAGAAGCTTAAGTGAATCTTGGAACATAACCTTCAGTGCCCTGCTAGTATGCTTTGAAACGGGTCTCAGTGTATATTTTCAATTATATATTTTTTAAAATTCAATACACAGAGTGGTCTGTTTCCTTACACATAAGCAGATACCTTCTGCTGATGAGAATAGCAGAGGCATGAACAACATCTGGGTCATAGGCACTAGGAATCTTCTGGGTCCTCAGCACTCCCAGCTGTGTTGCTCACCATTCTAGCACTGCCAACAAAAACTCAGAAAGTATTTCCACTTCATTCTCTGCTTTTGCTTCAGAAGAGTAATGAACCTTTTTTCAGTCAAAGCTAAATATTTTACTGTGGATGCAAATTTTTTGCTAATGAATGAATAGCAAACATACATTTTTCATTTGATAAAGACATGCACTTAACGTTGTCATTTAAAAAATGTATATTCATATAGCCATTTAAAAATAACCAGCACCATTGTCATAATTATCTTTTCATATGTTCTGCAGTGCCAGCAATTAACTATGAATGTAAATGTAATCAAGCACACTACCACACTTTTAACAAGTAAGGCAGTTTCTGTAACTCAGTTGTGCTAGTAATGGTCTGTAGTTTGCTCTTAAGGAAGGTTAAGGGGAGTCTTTTCCCAGCTAACAAGTGTGTTGGCTCACCAGCACACCACATTGCCCCGAGTCTGTTGAAACCTGTGGAGAAGACTTGCTCAAAAAAAGTCATCCAACTCCAACTAAGGGAAAAAAATGAGTATTTGTGTGTGTCTTCTCTCACAGACTTGGGGAGTGGAGGAATGTCTGAAAGCAGTGTGCAAGAATTGACTTCTTTGAGGAGGTAAAAAGGAAGTTCCCCCACACCTCTGTGAGCACACGTGCTGTGTATGTTACTACATCACACAATGTAATTGCAACCTTTTCTGTATATATCCCCTTCCCCAATCTCTTTGGTTCAGCCTCCACCTGTCAGATGAGAGAAGCTTTTCCTAATGGTCTATATGTTTGAGAAAAAAACCCAAAACCATGTGCACAATAGGAAACAGGACATGTGATCAAAACACAACTTACTGTGAGTGAATTATTTCACTTTGGTCTTGCCCCAGCTCCCAGCCCTCCTCATGTCTCTCACAGTGCCTCTTGTTTCTCTCAGATTCTCCTTGCTTCTCCTGCTTGGAGGAGACCACAGGTCTTCTCAAAACCCCTAAGATTGCATATTAACAAAAAGATATTATAAATATAAATGGTGAATTGCATAGGTATCATAGATACCATTTCCGTAGTATGTATTGGGAAAATGAAAGGATTTTCTTTCAAAATCTATTCAGTGTTCTCACAAAATGCACTGGTGAGAGTCCTATTATCCTTCAGAAAAGGCATAAGACAACCAAGACTGGAGTACACAGGCCTGTGCCTCAAACAAAACATGCTGTAGAACGACTTGCTTCGGGTTTGAAATGAAACTCTCTGGAGTCCCTCAGGTACTCCATATTTCTGCTGTGAGAAGGGCATGTCAGCAGCCATGTAAGCACATTTTCCCTAAAAAAGGGCCAATACAACTGCCTCAGTGAAACCAGGCCACCAGACACCTGTCACTTGGTAACAGTCTTTGGAGCAGAATAGGACTGGACATGCTGCTGGATTTTAAGCAGTGGCCTGAGGGTAGGAGCACCCTTGTGTCCTAGTATTTGGTATTACTTTTCATTGATTTGACAGGGAGACCGTGCTCTGCTCTGACATACTGAAAAGCAAAGACCATGTGAGAAGTTTCACCATTGAATACCTCCCACAGGAGTCTAAGGACCCAAAGCACTTGATTAGGCATGGCCAGCCTTCAAGTTCCAGTAATGCAAATCACTGCAAGGAGGAAATTATGCAAACTGATTATGTCACTTATTATGAACACATTGATCTCTGTCTGTGAGGTCAAGATCATCATTGACTAAATTGTTCTTTTTCTATTGGTCAGCCAGGTTTGCTGATCAGAATATTCACTGCATCTCCCACAGCTCACAGGGGTCATCAACAAGGTCACTGACAGGTGCTTCTCAGCTGGAGACAGATGACAGAATTCCTCATAAATATCTTCCTCCAAACGCATGTAACAATTTTTCATGGTGGATTTTTGCTTCTGCCTGATGAAAACTTTACTGTGTCAGCACCAGCTGGACCAAAGACTTCAATTCAGATTTTACTTCTTTGGAGCAGCAAGGAGAATGCTTTTGTGCACCCCTGCACCCACTATTTTCAATCGGCTCTGGAAGCAGACACAAGAAACACAACTTCTCCACTGTCATGTCTCCCTATTGGGAAAAGGAGGAATATATCACTTAACAAAAGGTTATTCAGGCAGATTCTCAAACTGAGTCCTGTACTTTTGAGATTAAGGCACTGGCAGTAAAGAACATCTTCTCAATACTGTCATACACAAAAAAAAATGGTACAGGAATGATACCTGTGCCTTAAGAAAAGAAAAATAAAAAAGAACAAGTAGCTTACAAATACTGACTCCACAACAGTTTCTTGCATGATAAAAAAAATGCCTAAAGAAATAATGAGGGGAACAGTATCTTCTTTTCTTTAAACTTACTCCTGGTGTAGTGACAAGGCACAATATCATTAATATTATTTTTCTTTAATGGTTTTGGATCATTAGTTGTCATCATAGTAGATTGCACTAACTAGTTATGCACTTAAATGTATGTAACTGGAAGCATGATAAGTAAATTTAATTTACTGATTCCCTAATGGGCTAATCTCTATCTTCAGCTTGGTGAAATCAGTAATAGCAGGCAGGACTTAGTTAAAGGGCCATCCAAGTTAGCTCAGGATGGTTTCCTTGGATTCCAAGACATTTGAGTCAGTCTCATGCAGCAAGTCCACTGACAGATGTAAAAACACTTTACTAAAATATGAAACCTCATTTTTCAGAGATGTCTTGTTGGATACATATGTGTATGCATGCCATGCTGTATGTATACAATGATATCAGCCTTTCATTTTACTTTCTTAAAGAGGTGTGAAGATAAAAAATCGTTTCAATGGCTGAATTCATGTATGTGCATAAAATGAATTGCTCACAGTGTAATAGAAATTATGATAAGGTGTGTTTCCACATGTAATGAGGGAGAGTATAAATTTTATGATTATGCTGTCTAGCAAATAAATAACACAAATTGTACAAAGGGCCCTTGCTGACATCAGGCAATACTTCTCTGGTTTTGTAGCTTCCAGACTGCTATTGGTCTTGTGCTACTGTTGTAAAAACAGAAAACACTATAGGAGCTGCTTTATTTTTTTCACTATTCTGCCTTTTGTACCAAACAGACATTAGTACCAGAGTTTGTACAGAAACATTCAACTCTAGAGGATGAACCAAATTAATCATATTTTGTCACTTTTTTCAGTGATGTAGCTCTTAGAACTGTTCTCTGATCAGAAATACAGCATTAGAAATGCAGCAGTTCCTTAAATAAAGTTTTCTGCAGATGATCACTACTGAAGAAATGTAATCCTGCTTGATATTCAGTATATATTTTCTCATGACAGTTTTATAGTACAATTAAATTTCATACTTTCTTTTCTACTATTCTGAATATGCATTAGAGAGCCAAGCATCATAATTCTAAACCAATTGCATTGATTTGCTTGTTGAAATTCAGTTATTGCTTCTTTATGTGCATTTCACAAAAAGGCCATTGCTTGTACCACTATATTTAGAGCCAACACATGGTCACTAAAGGTCTAGGACACATCAAAATTTTATTTCTAAGCTCAAGTTATGCACTTTATGTGAAAAATGAAACAATATAACTCCAGCATGGTTTCTTCAGAGTAACAAACTGTAGAGAAACAATAGAGCTAATGGAGGGCTAGGGAGAGAGGCAGATTATGAAACACATTGTGTATTACTTGAAAATACTTATATTTAGATGGACATAATAACTTAATAAGACTCATTTGAATGCAAAAGAATGAACATTGAGTTGATATTAACTTTTAATGCTTGTCATTTTATGTTAATTTATATTTTTAAATTATAGTCTTTTTTTCTTTGTAATCAGACTGGCTAATTATACCTCAAACATGTAAATTTGACATGATGGCAAAATCAAATTTAAAAAAAATTCAACTAAGTACTCGGTTATAAAAACCTATAATTCACTCAAACTGGATTCTGGCTGAGTTCCTCCAATCACACAAATCATTATGTCTTGCAGTAGCAGAATCATTCAATTTCTCTGAGATGATTCCTTTAATTGATTTTACAAGGCAACAATGCTAATGCACTCTATTTGTGTAATCTCTTCCTGATCACTTATTTGACAATTTTTGAAGAAATCCTTCATCTAACCTTGATATTTGCAAATGAAATTTTCAGAGATTCCCTTATGCTAAAAGCATCATTAACAAAAACTTATTTTTCTAGCACCAAAATGGTCTCAAATTGGGATCATGAGCTCTGTTCTTAAATAGTACACAGTAAGTTATTTTTATCAATACTAAACATCTACTAACCTTCTAAAATCAAAATGTAAAGCTAGTACCTTACATTTTATATATCTGATTCCCTTTAAGGCAATTCTTTTTCCAACATGTATTAAACAAAGTTACTGTGTCTAAGAATGCCAAATTGGTGGGAGCTTATATGGAAAATTAGCACTTTCTTTTCCTAACTTATACTCTGCAGTTAGAGTTTATTTCATTTCTTTTAATGTGTTTCCAGAATTGAAATAATAAATTCCTTCTGTCAACTCTATTCAGATAGATTTTTAAGTACTCATGACTCAGATGTCTTTAAAAAAACTAAATATTGACCTTGAATTCCATCAAATTGGAAGATACTGCATGCAAAGCTTTATGTACAGTGTTGAGCTCATAACCTTGTTACACCAGCCCTCTCCTCATTTGAAGTTATTTGGGTTTTTCGCAAGTATTTTTGTAATAGAACTCAATCATTTAATGAAATATCTTTTTCCTTGCATACGACTGGGCAGATGAGATGATTAACATATATAGCAACTTGAAATCCTAACTCCTTCAGCAGGCCATTCTTTCTCCTCCTTCTGCCTTCCTTTACGGTCAGGGCTTTATTTGCGTTGTCTTTCACAACACAGATTGCAATGAAATCAGTAAGCTAAATTTTAACAAGGAAAGTATTCACTCCAGCAAAACTCCAGTTGATTCAAGAGGGAAATTTCTCCTAAATAGTTATTGAAAGTTGAACTGTTGCTTGTTGGGGTAAGAAAGTGTACAGTAACTGCAAGTAGCTAGGTTAGGTGAAGTGAACCTCTGCTTCACTTACCTCCATGGAAATGTCAAAGCAAAAGTCTGTCCCTGAGTTTATGAAGTATTTTCCAATGCCATCATAATTCCTCCTCACTCATCCATGCCTGTAATCCATGCAAAGTCCTGAATGCACAAAACTGTAGGTACTGCTCCCTACAATGTTGAGGAAGCAGTTGTTCTCTGTTATGCCTGCCTGTGAGGGCTTTGAGGAGCAGCAGGATGTTACATCACTACCCTTGCTAATGTGCTACAAGGTCAGTGGCCCCATGAGCTCACCAACTGCAGCCAGGGGCTCCAGGGACAGCAGCTCAGGGGTGGGTTTCCACCACTGCCCACCAGGACAGCAGCAAAGCCATGGGCAGCCTAAGAATTATTCTCTTTCCCATCAGGAGCAAAACTGTCAGTCTATGGCAGGAGCTTGGTCTGCTTTATTTTGTCTAACCTTTCTATGCGTGTAGGTGGCCAAACTCAATCACACCCACAGCTAGTTAATTACTATCTCATTTAACAGAGAGATTGTTCAAGCACCTGTATAAATGGCTCTGCTCTAGCATCTTTTATCTGCTCTCCAAATGGACCCATAAAATGCATGTAATAGCAGTAACAGAGCACCAAGGTTTACGTACTGCAAAGCAGTGAAAATAGAAGAATTTTGAAATTTGCAGACCATCCTTATGATAAGAATGTATCTTTTCAGTGGCTCAGAGCTGATTTTCTTTTGTTAAAGCATCTTCCATAATAGCTAGTGCACACTTACAATGCTAGTTACTTTTTTGCAATTATGTTATTCAGAAATAATTGGATTTCTGGATTTAATTGGGCTCTAAATTAGCCATAGCTTTCATAAAAGCTATTACAGAGATTTCTAATAGCAGCTTTTCCTGCTATTTAAGGACAGAGTATTTCAATGAGAGTGATTCAGCAGTGTAAAAAGTCTTGGCTGCTGTGAACTCTAGCACAGGTACAGATTAATTATGGCAATTTAGGCACCATCCCTTTGTAATTAAACATTTGCTCAAAACATTACCCAGAGTATATAACTGTGTCAAACAACTGGTTGTCCTTTAGAAAGCTATGATTTTGTTTGCCAACTCTTTGGAAGATTAAGGAGCTTTATGGCAGGTTGGCTCCCGATGATTGAGTTCAGAGGTGGAATAAGCCCTTGTTTGCTGTCACCAGTCTTTTCACCAGCTCACTTGGGAGGAGGCTGAATGAGGTGTCCCTCTGATGCTCCTTCCCACCCAAGGGGTCCTGTGCTCCATTTGCTGACCACTCCTGCACACCTGCTTGCATGCAAACATCCAACTGTAAGAAAAACAGAGAAGTAAAAATGCAATCAGCTATTTTGGTGAATATCCTAGAGCAAGTCCTTTGACTTAGCTGTAGATGATTGAGGCATGATGCTGAGATGATTTCGGGTTAAAACAAACAGACCTGACCCTTGTGCTTTTCCCGGGTTTCCGTCAGTGGCACTTCTACTCCAGTGCAGCAGTATCTGTGATCCTCACAGTCTTCACCATAAACTGTAGGCTAGGCTGCATTTTAGGCATCACTTTGATAAGGAATGGCTTTATCCTACCAGACAATGTAACTCCTGGACCATAATGATATCTCCCGTATTTACACCCTAGCCTGGTGGGGAGAGAGGATAAGAACAGAACAGCAATTGATTCAATGTCAACTGGTTCCTGCTTACTGCCTGGTCTCTGCATGCCATGCTTGCTGCACTAGTTGGGAGAGGCTGAGGTTTTGCTCTGTCCTTCCTCATTTAGTCCCAGGTGAAAAATGAAACTTCTGCGATGCACAACTCAAGACGATGCTAATTAATGTAATACTGGACTTGAAGATGGAGTGTGACCTACCATGTCAAAACTCTGCAAGGATTTGAGAAGGCAGTCTGATCGGGCTTTGTTTTTTAGAGAACAAGTTAGCGAGCCTCTACCTGGTATTTTTTACTTTGGAAGATGGATAATCTAAGAAAATTTAAAATGTATTGTGGTACATTTGGCTTATTCTCTAATGCACTCACTCTTCTGATGAAGCCCACTTCTTTCCCAAGGATACTGCCAAAGGAGATAAGCCCCATATTTTTAAAATTATCCCAGGAAAACCAGAACTCTCTTCCAGTGATTCACATAAGTCTGAGAAATGTTTGCCCACATAACAAAGATTGGAATTCAGCCCAGATTAAAACATGAGAATCTGCATGCCTACAAATACATATTTACATGTGAACTAGGCGGCCAAGCTTCCATTTTACCTCTGCAGTTTTTGTCAATACACTCACTTGAGAAAAGGAGGATTAAGCCCACCATACTGTAGACACTTTGGGGCTCAGCTCTGTACCTGAATGCAGGTGCTCAGAGCTACCCGAGGAGCCCTGGGGGATCCCAGCTGCCTTTTGGATGTTGATCTGGAGGGTGTGCATCTCCCCATGTCACAACTGTAACCCCATGGCCATGACTGGGGCACTTGAAGTCACACGAGAAACCTGCATTTACACAGCTGAACTGATTTCAAGAATTCAAAACATTGAAATAATTTTGGACACTCAGGGACTTCATAGGACAGCATAAGATACACCATCAACTTAATTTTTTATGTTACTATGAAGTCGAAACAATATCTGACTTGAAAGACATGACACAAATCCAAAATTAAATATGAAGATTGAAACAATTCAGTTGAACTTTTTACTCTTGATTTTTTTCCTTTTCCTTCAAAATGCTGGAGACTTTGCATTTTCTGGTGAAGAAGTCCCCTAATGACAGGGAGTTCCCTTTGCAGGTATACTTTAGGCAAATGGCAAGCAATAACAATTCAGGATTTTGCTGTAGATGCTTTTTGGCTTTGTTTAATCCATCATGGCCTGGAGGGTTCTTTGAGATCTACTTCAAGGCTGAGAAAGATTTTTGGAAATTCCTTTGCTAAAGAACATTTTTTCAACTACCTGAGAAAAATTAAGGCTCTTTTGTGTAAATAGGGAAAAATTGTATCAATGCATGTGTGAACCCTCAGTTCTTTTCTAGACAACAGGAGTTTAACAATTGATTTCAACAGAAGCAAACTTAAACCTTCAAGTTCAATATTCCAGTTTGCCATAGGTAAATAGAACTTTACTAAATTGTAAAAGTAATTTGACTCTATTCACCTAGTTAAATGATTTTAAAAATGTAATCAGAAGAGATGTCTCATTAAAAAGCTGTATTAAAGTATATGAACTTCTTTGATGCCTGTTTCACATAAGTAAAGACTTATCAATATTCATCAATAATATATTCACCTTTGGTGACTGTGAATAATGTGGTGTTTAATATTCCCTAAATTTTTTAGATAACCTTCATGAAAAGTCATTAATTATAGTATTTATCTGCTACTCGAAAAAGAACATGATATAAAATGACAACTCAATTTTCCTCTTTGACATTTCAAATACAACAAGGTCACATTAATCAATCAATATTGTGCTTATCATATACTGTGGTCAATTATATCCCAACTATCAATGACAGTTGTCTGGCTTGCAATCTGGACACATATACTGTCATGACAACTACATTCTTTTTAGCCCTTTTGTATTTTACAAGTAGTGCTTTTGCTTGAGGCACATCATAAATGTACAAAAAGGGCATCAGATACTACACAATCCCAATTTCATTTCTGTATTATAGTACGTTTCCAAAGAATAAACTTTCAGTGCACTGAAATCCAAGAAAAACATGGTAAGCTTCCCTTCTCTGAAGACAAAGTTACAATTAAATAAAACTGACTGCACTGCAAATAGAGCATTTGCATTTTCTGATTGCAAGGTAGCAATTACAGCTCACCACTTTAATGAAGTAATAAACTAGTTGAGTGTACTTCTTTTGGTTTATTGCACCATGATAACCTTTTATTTTGGAGTTGTAGCCATATAAACTATGATTATTAATGATATCTCTGTCAAAGACATTATTAATACTGTTTGCCAGGACATTATTTATATTCTGGTCTATCTGTAAAGATCAGACAGTATCTCCTAAATGAACTTTGACATAGTTTTAAATAGAACTTCTCACCTTCAGACAAATCATATAAATCTTAACCTCCTTGTTTTTATTGAAATTGTTCTGAATGAATGATACACTCATAGATCTTATGATACAGTATTTCTCCACTGAAAAATGCTGACTGGTGAATGGTCTAATTGATTATTTTAACAATACCTGGCTCAAATTTTTCTTGGAGATACTTTCTGATAAGGAACAACAGAACATATTCAACTTTTTGGAAGATAATTTTTTTTTCCAATTAACTTCTTTTCAAATATTTAAAGTAACTTAATAACCCAGCATGAAGTAAAATTATGGAGGAAATAAGTTTAAAAAATTATCCAGAATTTTTATTTTAATTAAATTAATTTTGACATACTTTCTCTGATTAGGATTTTGTTTCAAATTGAAGAGCTTCCCATAAAATAGAATAGGCAGGTTTTATGAAGCCACTGACTGATGAACCTTCTTCCCACAGAGGTTATGGCTTCTGAATAATCATCCTCCATGATTTCCTGAAAATGAGAAAATATGATTTTCATAGATACTTTTTTTCATCTTTCTTGTATAAAGTTTGCTCCAACTGGCTAATAGATGGAGAGCTGAGAAGGAAAAAGATGTATGAGTTCTCAGCCCTTCCAAGTGCATGATGAGACACATCATACATCTTCCTTTCTAAGTGCCAGCAGCAGAATATGGAAACGAGAGGAAATTTGAATATCAAAAGTCATTCTCCAGTTTACCCACTCTTAAAGCCTGTCACAACACATTCCCAGTAGTAATTACATACCCTGCTCCAATTCAGAAACAAGGGTATCACTGAGGTGGTTGAATGACCCTATCTGTTGCAAACTGTTAATTTATTCAGAATTTAAAAAAAAAAGAGAAAGGAATTTAAAAACTGTTGTACATATCTAACAGTTCAATAATAACTGTTTGCTGGTTTTATTGTTTTTACATCATATTTTGATGCTGCTATACTCACTGGGACATTTAAAGGGTAATATAGTAATAATTTATGAAATAAGATAGTCTGAAATGCAACAGTATTCCTAGTGGTGCATTTCGTTTCATATTAGCAATACAAAACCCGTAAAAAGCTGATGGTGGCAGTGGGTTCCCACTGAGACATACCCTATTACAGTGGTATCTGTGTCAGCATGTCAGCTTTTTGCTTTTTAATCACAGCTTTGACATTCAGTGACTACAGTGTTTTCCTTTCAAAAATCATATAGGTTTTCACCCAGGAGCCGAAATAATTTAGATGACATTTTTTCTCCTATATTAAAGCCAATTAATGAAAGGAGTGCAGGTACCTTCCATTCAGGAAGACAGATGTACCAATTTATTTGTGTGTGCAGGCTATAAAGAAAAAGCCCTTCCTTAACCCATAGCTTGAGCCCCAGTAGGACACCACAGCGTGGGGAGCACTCCTATGGCACTCTCAAGGTAGATTTCTTTTGCCCTCACAAACATTATGTTATGTTACCAGTGCACAAATACACATGAAAATTGTCAATTAAACCTGACCTCTAGATATTTAGTTAATGTAGTATACCCAAAACAAAGAACAGCAAGACCCAGAAATTCTGACCAATACTTACAAAGCTAAAATTAACATGTTGATGAGAGATATGCTGATATATTGCTCGGCTGAAATAATTGGACTTGGTGAAAAATGGTCTTTCAGTCCCTGGAAAAAATCATAATACTTCAATAGTTTTCTCATCAATGATAAGAGAACTTTCTCTGAGACCTCTGCCATTGCCTGAAGTGTGGTCAGACTGCCAGCCACAGCTCTTGCACCAGAGGGGGCAGAAGGCTTCCTGTACAAAGCCTTGTTTGGATTTTAGCGATGCTTTTAGAGGGAGACAGTACACGCCCACAGGAGAAAAGAGTAGGAGAGGGGCTTTGACAGATAAGCAAGATGCAGTGGCATAGGCTCTGCCTTAGTATTACTTTATTTTCCCAACAATGTCCTTAAAATTGAATCATCCTGGTTCTACAAAATCACTGAATCTATTATTCAATCTTTAGTTTCTTTTCTTTACATAAGTTCCAGATTTTTATTATACTACCATCTCCCATCAGAGAGAGCTCATCTTTGTTAAACTGGTCATGACAAAAAGGGATTCCCATTATCATCCAATAATCATCTAATAATTTTAGGATCTTTGTATCCTATTAACAGCTTTCTTATGAAATACCATTCCTTAATGACAGGGATTTGACTAATACTGTGTGAATTCTGTTAACGTAATTTGAAAGTAACAACCAAGTGTGTATTTATGGAATAAGCCATCATCTTTTTCATGCTCGCACATAATTTTAGCTTGTGATTTGATCAGATGTGGATGTTGAAAGTTAATTTTCATCAAATCAGCTGAGGAAGGAGGAATAAAGTTATCAGCCTTTTCTGATGGATTAAAACATTGAATTCAAGGGGCCACAAAGGGAATCAGATTTCCCTTTTCATTGTCCACAAAATTTCCTTTGTGGGTGACAGAGGCAATCTATCCATTTAGTACTTTTTTGAGGGCCATGGTACAGCTTGTATATGAGATATGTAACTTTTACTATATTTCAGCTGGTTTCAATGAAGGCCAAGCATTGGGGAAAATCCAGGCCCCTTCGGTCCCAGTCTTAAACTCCATGCAATGAACTCAATGCCTGATTGATTTCTGCCTCCTCCTGCACTCTGAAATGACATGTTTATTTCTCCATGTTTCATCTTTTGCCAGTCCAGACTGACTTTACCTTAATGTGAGTTGTCTAAGTCGCTGTCCTGGCCTCCCAGAGTGTGAAAATTATAAACTGGTGTAACACATCACCTGATAATTATAAGTCTACATGAAACCATGTTAAAATTGAGAAGAAATTGATCTCCTTTTAAAATTTTTGTTCCATATTTCTTGTTCCTCATATCTCTAATTCAGTAACAAACCACATTTATATTTAATAATTCACTTTCATCAATCTGAAGACACATTTCTTAGGTAACAGTTTGGGGGAAATGTTCTCCAAGCCAGAAAAACATATTTAGAAGATTTTTTTGTAATCTTGAAAAGACAAATACAGATTTTGTTCCCTTTCTCATTGATGATCTTCATACCAACCTTCCTCACAGCTTAAGAAAAAAAAAATAATTTCTTTTTAGAAAATAAAATCTCCTATGAGAAACAGACACTTTGGATCTATTTAAGAGATAAATACTCTGCTAACGAGTAGATATCAACTAACAGAAATGGAATTTTGCTTTCTCTTTTCATAGGTAGACTGACTCCAAAATTCTGAATGAAGAAAACCAGTAATAAATTTATAAAGTGGCTCTTTCTGATTGAATTACAAATGTAGAGACCTGAAATACTATATATAGAATCACAGAACTTCAGAGAAAAATTTCCTATCGATGGGCTGTTCCCAACACAGCCTCCCAGTGGCAAAATTCTGGGCAGTGGGTCAGGCACTGTCCTCTCAGTTTATGTTTTCACAGCATCTGCCATTGACTCAAGTGAATGACTGGTGTTCTCAGCATCTATACCACATAAAGAGCAATACATTTTATATCAAGTACATTATCATGGAATGAAATAGGTAATATAAAATGGTAGCAAATAGAGCAAAATTGTCCATATGAGCAAGTTACCTATTGTGCTTCTGTATTCTTCAGTAGTCTTTGTTATGGAAATCCAGGTAAAGGGATAATGTTGGCACAGTAATACTAATGGAAGTATTTACTTTAATTTCCATGAGCCTTGCATCATGGTTTTATTTTCTAATTTACAAAATCTGATAATTCACAGTACAGCCCATAGAGTTATTAATTTGAATTAGTGAAATTCTCTACCTGATTGATTTTAAACCAATTTATATAGGCTTGTCTGTTTAAGCTGCTAATGCTGTTGAAGATTACTATGGTATTACTGCAGTCTGCAATATTTCAAAGCTGATAGTGCTGTATCTCACCAAATCCTCAAAAAGGATTTGAGTTTCCATACCACTTCTAGTCATCTAAGAGCTATCACTTGTGAAACAAGCCCCTGAAAGCCTGGGCCAACTGTACCAAGTGTCAGAAAACAGAATTTACTCTGCTGAAAGAGCTAGAGCAGGAATTCAACTATTCAGCATAAAAACAGAAAACACATTTTTATTTCATCCAATTTCAGGTACCTGGATAAATATTTTGGTTAATTAAGCTGTGAAATTCTTTGCTGGATTTAGAGATTCTGATAGTTTTAGTGATTCAATGTTTAAATTCAACCTGTACTTTCCTTTGTGATTCATTTATTTTAGTGAAGAATTACCCATTTAAAACAAGTACTGTTTTTGCAAAGATGAAAAGAATACCTTAATAAATGTAAGTCACTTCTCTGCTCTAACTGCACTGGGAAGATAGATTAGTGTTGTAAATTAACCCACAAACAGACTTTGTGCTCTCTTGCTCCTTAAAACAAAACCAGTGCATGGCTAAGTAAACCATCCCTTAAAATATGTGGCTCCAATGTCTCAGCCAGTACAGAAAACACTATTAATAATCTCCAGTTTGAAAAGTTTAGCTAATGACAACAGCCTCTAGAAGAAAGGGAAACAGAGCACCATCTGCTGTACAACCCTGCAAATGTTTCAGAACAAAAGCTGCAAAAAAACAATCTTTACCTTAAGTTTTCCAAATAGTTAGGATATATGGAAGGTCACTGCCATCCAACAACGCACAACCATGAGCTTTGGATGGAGACAGTCTAAAATTAGAGAGACACAAGAAGACCCAGGGTTCACAGTAAGTTGCCAAAAGCTACAGGGAGAAAACAAAGCATGGAGTTTTGTTTCTTTGGAGGGACTAGCATGGCTGTGATTTTTAAAAGTACAGAATTTGACAGCCTACATATGTATATCTATATGCTACTATATGGACATGTCATTTGGCAGACCCGCTAGCTCAGGCTAAAACATTGTTAAGATAAACCACTCAGAAATTGTGTTAGTGTGCCTACACCTCAGGAAAAGGAAAATTAGTATGCTCAGAGGCCACATCTCTGTGCAGACACTCCTCATGGTCAGTAGCCATTTGAAGATGAGCCTTTTGAGGGACCTTTCTTTGCGAAAGTTCTTTGGGGGAATCTCAAAAAGCAGATCAGGCTTAGACATGCATTTTACAGGCTGCAGAAGATCTGAGAGTTAAGAAAAGTGATACCAGTTACTTCTGAAGCACCTAGCAAGCCTGAGGGTAACCTGCCTTCAACATGTCCAGCATGAACCATTGGTCAGCACAAGAATGATGGAAAGTGATTTCTGTCCAACAAATAGAAAAGAAACTTCAGGTTTCAGACTTCCAAATATCCAAATCAACATCAAGACCATCTCCCATAGAAGATGAGGAAAAGCTACCTCTTTTAAAGACTATAGACTTCAAAGTCACCAACTGAAAGAGCACATAAGGTGTGTAATGGATCTCTCCCAGTCTTGAAGAGAATAAGGGATTTTTCACAAACCTGACATCCCAAGATACGATCATCACCCTTTTTCAGTTGCTCAGAAGAGTCACAGAGGCTCTTCTAAATTACCCACTAAACAATAGGCAATACAAATGAGCAATAATCACACAATCAGAGAATATATTGAGTCGGAAGAGACCCACAAATATAATTAAGTCCAACTCCTAGCCCTGTACAGGACCATCCCCAAGAGTTGGACCATGCTCCTGAGAGCAAAAACTTCTTGCACTCTGCCAGGCACTTCCCTGGGGAGCCTGTTCCAGTGCCCAAACGCCCTCTGGGTGAAGAAATTTTCCTACTATCCAACCTAAACCTCTCCTGACACAGCTCCAGGCCATTCCCTCAGGTCCTGTCACTGGTCACCACAGAGCAGAGATCAGTGCCTGCCCCTCCTCTTCCCAAGTGCACCCTCAGTGAGTTTGCAGGCAACACCAAGTTGGGTGGGAGTGTTGATATGCTGGATGGAAGGAAGGCCCTGCAGAAGGATCTGGACAGGCTGGATTCATGGTGGAGTCCAACTGCATGAGATTCAGCAATGCTAAGTGTGCCAGATCCTGCTCTTGGGTCAGAACAACCCCAGGTAGTGCCACAGGCTGAGGGAAGAGTGGCTAAAAAGCTTCTCATCAGAAAAGGACCTGAGGGTGATGCTTAACAGCAGCTGAATATGGGCCAGTGTGTGCCCAGGTGGCCAAGAAGGTCAGTGGCACCTGGCTGGTATCAGAAATAGTGTGGGCAGCAGGACCAGGGCGGTGATTGTCACTCTGTACTCAGCAATGGTGAGGCCACACTTTGAATGAATTTTGGGCTTCTCATTACAAGGAGGGTTATTGAGATACTGGCACATATCCAAAGAAGGGC
Source organism: Sturnus vulgaris (assembly GCF_052056855.1). Classification (NCBI taxonomy): domain Eukaryota; kingdom Metazoa; phylum Chordata; class Aves; order Passeriformes; family Sturnidae; genus Sturnus; species Sturnus vulgaris. The sequence continues at coordinate 41,264,620 of NC_142247.1, forward strand.
AACAAAGTGATAGTTGCACAAAACCTGCACAAAAAATCCCCAAACCACCACCAACCTAACAGTGTGATACAAATAGAGAAGGGTTGCATATTTATTATAGCCTCACAAGAGGAGCAAGAATGAAGAAAAGAGCACTGTCTAAGCAGCTTTTCAGGTGGATAGATACCAATGAATGCAAACCTGGAAGCACAGTGACCAAACATCTCTGTGACTGGTGGAAAAGACTGGCAATGTTCTGTTCACTTCAGCCCTGTCATTCACTTAGCATGGTTTCAGTGAAACCTACTAGAAAAGAGGTTGATTCAACCTTTCCATACTTTTAAGAGCAGTAGTTGTTTCCCCTGAGCTCTAAATCATGTCCATGATGTGTCCATGATGTGGGCAGTGGTGGAGTGCTGTGACCTTCTGGAGAAGCATCCTGGGGAGGACATCCTCCAGGCACAGGCACATCCTCCGTGCTCGCTCCCGGGCAGAGAGTGGTTTCAGCTCCTTTAGGAGCTCTCTGCTTCGGCCGGCGCAGGAAGAAGAGACGGAAGCCGCGTGTGGTGATCCAAGGTGAAGGTTTGTTCTTCTTCCTTGAAGGGGCCCAGGGATGATCTGGCTCAGGGGTCTGAGGGAGCAGGGTTGATGTAGGAAACCAGGGCCGGGGTAGAGCATCTAACCAATCATCTGAGGGCTCAGGGGTGGTACGAGGGGGTAAGGGCCAATAGGGTACAACTGATTTACATAGAACAGGGAGGCATGCTGGGAGTGACTTTACAGTAACCACGACAATGAGGGAGTGCCTAAGGACATTCCCTCCAGGGGAGAGAGGCAGACTCTTCTGCTATGGGGCTTTCGGCCTCCACATATTTTATTGCATCAACCAGCCAGAAGAAACACAAGCCATTTCTGCCACCTTCTCTTAGAGGAAGAAAGCTGTACTTTGCCGCTGTCACTGCCCTTCTACAGGCCTGTGTAAACAAGAAATTAGAGTTCCTCTCATAACTTACTTCATATCAATCATTACCAAGTCAGACAGCTCTATTAATAACCTGCAGAGATCTACAATCCAGAGTTTGATCCACTTTACAAAACTACCTGGATAAGACTCCAGAATGAAAGGGTAGTCACGGTCTGGTCTGTAGGGAATCCTTAACTGGATGGAGCTGCCATCATCATCCTAATTTGGACAGAGCTGCTTTTGTCATTGCCATTTCATTTGGACTTTGTGGGCTGCTGCTGTGTCAAGATACTGTTTATATGATGGTTGCTTTCTTTCAGAATTGATGCCCAGCAGCTGAAATTGTATAAAGCAGTAAAAAGCTGTCTTTTGCCATGAACTGATAAATTAGGCTGATGGCAATGCATGAGGAGAGGTTGAAACAAATGAGAAACAGAGGGAGCAGACAAGTGGGTTTGCAGCCTCCCATGCTCTGAGCAAACAGGCTGAGTAACAGTGGAAACATTCCCATCAGGGTGACCCTAAGGATGGGATGGTGAGTCTGGATGTCATGGGCAGACCACACTGGGGAACACACAGGTGTAGGGTGAAGGCGTGAGGCAGATGGAGAGAACTGCAGATGCTGGCAGGGGAACACTGCAAATCCCAAGTGGAGCAGTCTGCTGTGGAAGTGGCCAGTCAGCAGCACCCATCAGTCAGGGGATCAAGGGAATACACAGTTAAATCCAGAGAGGAGATTAAAAAGAACAACAGTCAAGGGGAGACTAACAACTGGATTTTACTTTAACAGTTAAGCTGTCAGTGACTAGTGAAAACAACTAGACCAAATAAAGAACACTACCAAAAGCAGGCAGATTTCACCCTAAAAGTGAGACTCCAACATATAAAGGAAGCAGAACATTTCGGTACTCTTCTGTCTCTCCCCCTTCACTGAGCACTTTCACAGGGTTCAGTAAGTCCAAGAGAGAATACAGGAAAAGCCATTCTTCCTCCTTGGAGAAATGCAGTACTGTGATCTTTCACACAAGTCTGGGATGAAAACATCTAGATGAAAACATTTTTTTCCTTCTGCTGAAGTAACAAAATCAAAATTGTACAATTCAGTTCTATTCTACAGGTATAGAGACAAAAGAGATTTCGAAATTTCTTATTTCTCATAGCTATTGAATTGTATGTGTTTTTTAATTTTTCTGAGTTTATATCACTTCACTGGAGTGAGTGACCAGTTGAAAGTCTACAGCAACTGTTTTCAAAAAATAACCCATCTTGAAAACTTTCTTTAACAAAATGAAGGCCTTGGGCATCATAAACATGGCCATACTCTTTCTGCTTTACTCCAGACCATAGGAATGTTTTGAATTCACATACAAGAAAACCAAAACTAATGTTATGTTAAATTAATGTGTTTTCTTAGAAAACTCAATTTTGCACCAAGTAAATTCTCTCAAAAATACACATATGAAGAAGTTCAAAGTACACAGCTTGTAGTAGTGTATATCTTAATATAGACTCCTAGTGTAAGTACTCTTAATATAACAGATTTAGAAAGCAAATTAAAAAGTTGAGATAAACTTACATCTGATGCTATTAGAGTTGCACTGTTGTGCTCCCTTTCCCCTGAGATTCTGCTGAATTTAGGGCTCCTAGATGTCTGCAAGCAGTAATGGTTTCTTAAAATTAAGACCAAATGTGAAGGAAATGCAAAGCAGTTTGTGAGTTTTTCCTGTCCACGGAACCAGTTACATTACAAACTGCCAAACCATTTTGTTTTAATTGCTGTTTGAGATTTCACTGCATCCTGAAAAATAAAATTCTGTTTCTTTTTCAATTAGTACTCAAGAGATAATTAAGAACAAAACTGCATGAAAACAATGATAATACTAGATGTTTTATTGAGAAGAATGCCACTTATTTTCTTAACTTCATGCATTTCCCAAAAGAGCAGAACACCTAATTCTTTGCCTATCCCATGTTCTCTACAATTCCTAAATGGACCCCACAAATTTTCAGTCCATAGAGTGCAGGGTGAAGAAATGCAGTAACTTGATAGAAAAAATATCGATTTTAAACCCTTGATTCAAAGCCCTAGGATATCAAAAGATTAGTTACTTTTAAGACTGTACTAAAGGTGACTTTCAGCTACTTCATTATTGAAATGCAAAGCAAATAAATCCTGCTATTCAAAGCAGCAAGATACCAATGCAGAAGCTGTTAAAAAGCAAGCTGGTTCGACACCCAACAGACCAGCAATGAGACCCAAACATGTATTGATAATGACTGTTTCAGTGACAAAACATAAATGCTACATCTTCCAGAGGCAAAAAGCCCCCTCAGTCTTTTTATTGCAATCTCCAGATGAAAATGGAACAGCTGAAAATAAAACTCTGTTGCCATGTGAGATCCCACAAGTGTGCCCTCAAGCATATGATGGACCAGATAAATAGGACCATGAGGAGAAAATCAGGAGGGAATTCCTGCCTCTTCCCGAGGTTGCTAGGAGTCAGAGAGCCTCAGTACCCACAACCATGATTTTCAGGGGTTTCACACCAACCCCTAAATGCAGAGGTGGTGCTGACACCCTGCCTCACTGCAGCAGGACTGTGGCTCACACTGGGCACTGTCATCAGAGCCAGGTGGGCCGGGGGATGCTGCAGGCTCAGCCCACATGTAATGGGGAGAGGAGTGGGGCACAAGATGTTGGGTGTGCAGAGCTGCCACAGAGAGCCATGGCCATGGGGCAGGGGAAGCTCTGAATTCAGTGGAGCCAGCCCCAAAGAAAATAAAATGCCTGACAGTATCAAAGGAGAAACTATATTTAATCCACTCATAAACCACTCCCAAAATCTCCTTATAAAACTCAGGACTGGAAGTAGTGAGGAAGGGTTACTGTCACTAGACCTTGTGTGGTAGGATGACCCTGTCTGGACAGCAGGTACCCACAAAAAGCCACTCTAGCTCTCCTCTCCTCAACTGGACATGGGAGAGAAAACAGCACAAAAGACTTGTAGGTCAGGATAAGGACAGGGAGACATCATGGACTCTGTTACTGTCAGGGGCAAAAGAGACTCAACCTGGGGAAAAATTAATTCATTAACAATGAAATCAGAGTGGGGCAGTAAAAAACAAAACCAGATCTTAAAAACATCTTCCTCAAGGCTCAAGGTCACTCCTGAATTCTCCCTTTCCTCGGCCCCTGCTCAGGGGAATGAGGAATGGGGGCTGCAGTCAGTTTCTCATGTGTCTCTGCTGCTCCTTCCTTCTCAGGGTGAACTGGACACAACACTCAAGGTACAGCCTCACCAGTGCCAAGTACAGGGGGACAATCACTGCCCTGCTCCTGCTGGCTACACTACTCCTGATACAAGCCAGGATGCCACTGGTCCTTGGCCACCTGAGCACACACTGGCTCATGTTCAGATGCTGATGACCAGCAGCCCCAGGTCCTTTTCCACCAGGTCCCTTTCCAGACACTCTTCCCTCAGTCTGTAGCATTGTGTGGGGTTACTGTGACCCATGTGGAGGACTTAGCTCTGAGCCTTATTGAACTTCAATAGCATCAGACTCAGCCCATTGATCCGGCCTGTACAGATCCCTGTGCAGATCAACATTCCTTCCCAACTTGGTGTCATCTGAGAACTTACTGAGGGTGCAATCATTCCCCTTGTCCAAATCACTGAAGATACTAAACAGGACTGAGCCCTGGGGAACCCCACTGGTGCCCAGTTGCCAACTGGATGTAACTCCGTTCACCACCACTCTCCGTGCCTGGCCATCCAGACAGTTTTTAACCCAGTGAAGACTGCAACTGTCCAAACCATGAGAAGCCAGTTTCTTCAGGAGAACACCATGGGAGACAGTATCAAGCTTTACTGAAGTCCAGATAAATGACATCCACAGTCTCTCCCCCACCCACTAAGTGGATCATCTTGTCACAGAAGATGCTCAGGTTGAGCAAGCAGGACCTTCCTTTCCTTAACCCCTGTTGGCTGAGCCTGATTCCCTGGTTTTCCTGTATATATGTTGCATGACAGTACTCAAGATGCTCTGCTCCATGCCCCTCCCTGGCACTGAGGTCAGGCTGAAGGCTTGTAGTTCCCTGGAGATACCTCAGCAGTTACCTTCGGCCAAAAATTTAGTTACTTGGCCTTCTATGTCTATTCAACCCTGTATCACAGTAGGTGGGAGGTAGTGAATATGGTTTCCACAATGCTGAAAATGAATGCAGATCTCAGATGTGAGTATTTGGCAGAGATTTGTTCAAGCTGCTGTCTAGCCAATACTTGTGAGAATACACAGAGTACAAATGAAAAGACAGTAACTTGTAGAAACTTCCTAATTGGCGTTGTTGGCATAGATGGATTACTTCCCAGAAATGAAAGGCAGAAGGGTCTTCTATCAGTCTCTGAAGTTCAGTATTTTTGATTTTAATTATGCATTACCTACACAAAGGCCTTCTTTTGTGGTCAAAAGGACTTTGGGAAACAATCCAGCAGCCAGAATTAGAAATGCTGACTGAGGAGCAGACGTAAAGATAACCATAATTTACATATCAGCCAAAACTCTCAGATCAGCAATCGTCTACAGATGTAATGTGTAGATGCTGCAACAGTCAGTTGACCTGAAGCTAATTTTCTTCAGAATCACTGAATATCTCAAACTGTAAACGACCCGTAAGGATCACTGTGCTCAACCAAATGGCTAAAAGCATTGTTGATATTCCTTGAGTTCTGGCAGCTTTGGGGATGTGACCACTTCTCTGGGGAGCCTGTTTTAATGACTGACCACCCTCTCAATGAAGAACCTTTTTCTAATTCTTCATTGATCATTGTTAGATCCCCTTAGAGGTTACTAACAAGAGTAGCTAACAAGAGTAACATAGAGTGGATTTTTCAGATATATTAGCTAGGGGAAAAAAATTGCATTTGTATTTGCATCAGAAACCCTAATGCAGGATGTTATCTGCCAGGAAGCAGAGCACGTGTCATTTACTATCTACTGATTTCTCTTCAGCCACAGACCAACACTTAGCATTTAAATAATTTCAAAAAGTGTTTCAGGAAGAAAAATTCTTTCCTGGACGTATTTTCAAATGCTTGGATTCGCAAGGAATAGATCTTAAATGGATCTAGCTTTGTCTGGGATTCACCTTAGCTCACATTAGGGATCTACATTGTGGCACTTGATTCTAAGCTCACTTCCTAATCTGTATCTGCAGGGAAAAAACAACTGCTTTTAGAATAAAATTTCTTTGATTTACAATATATGTCTACCTTAGGATGAGATGAATCAAACTACAAAACTTCCTTTAAATGATGGTCTAGAACTGTTAATTCAGAGAATTTGGTGTTATGACTCAAACATATGTTTCCAGTAAAAGAGCTATAAATTTCCTGATGCATGAGTCCCTCATTAAGGCAGTGTGAGAGACTGAAATGTTAAAAGGTTAATGATTCAAACAATTGGCCACTTGCAAAAGCAGCAGGATGCTGTGCTCTGATCTGCTTCAGGGGTGTGTCCTAGCAGGTAGCATCAAGGAATATTTGAAAAGTAGTACCTGGTATAAATCCTTCTTTTCCATTACAAAGTTACGAGGTTCAATATTATTATAGCAATAAAAAAGAACTGAGTTGCACCTATATTTTACATGAATGCAACAGAAATAACTATGAGCTACTTCAGAACTGTTATCCAATATAACTGTACATGAGACCATTAGCAATAATTACATCGTTTTTTATCAATACAAGTTTGCAACTCAAAGGATTGCCATATAAAAAGTAACTTACAGGCCCGTTCAAGGACACCAGAGACAAAAGCTGGAGCACTCTGATGGAAATAAACTGAATGTACTATTAGCAGCAGAAATGTTTTCATGGAAATACATCTCCATTCCTTCAAAGTTCATCATCTGTTTATTTCCTAGTAATTTGCTAAGGTGATATAACTAGACTGTTAACTTTAAGGAGAGAATACACTGCAAGACACAATGTCTGTTCTGAAGCAAGTACTAGCCTGACCAGCAAGGTTTCTCCTTGTTGCTGACTGAAGAGAATGGGCATTATGTACATTCCCTGAAGAGTTTGATTTTCAATAATTTTAACTACAGGCACAAACTGACATGCAGAAGGTTCCCTCTGAACATCAGGAAACATTTTTTTTACTGTGAGGGTGACCAAACTCTGGCAGAGGTTGTCCATGCAGGTTGTGGAGTCCTTGGAGATAATCAGAAGCCAACTGGACACTGTCCTGGACAAACAGGTCTTTATGTAGCCCTGCCTAGGCAGTGGGGTTGAAGGTCCCTTCCAACCTCAATCCCTCTGTGATTCTAAGATGTTTTTTGTAAGTTCTAGAAATTACTCTGTATTTGGGTTCTGCTGCTTATGCTCTAAAAGGTACTCTTATTCCGTTTACCAGCTATTTCACATCCAGTAAAAATGAGTGCAACATCCATCAGTCAAGTCTGAAAAGTTACTTTTCCATTTCTATGTCCAATCTGGATATTAAAAAAAATAGAAAATGGGGGAAGGAATGTTCTTCCCTGTGTCTCTGTACTACACATGTATAGGCAATTTTGTGCACAAACCAAAGAGAAAGAGAGAGAGAGAAGATGGGGTAAGGGTATTGATTTTTGGTTTGACTCAATACTATGTCACAGCCTCTATGAACCTTGTAGCATGATCCCAAAGTGAATAAATGACTGGAGTATCTCCTTTTCTTCAGCAAGACATCACTCCAACACATGTCCAAGATACCAGCTCTAAAATGACAATATAGTATTTGTGCTTACCAATGAATTGATTTGAAAAGCAACACTTCTTCCCACCACCTCCCTTCCCAATTAAGCAGGACACAATGCTGTACTTTTGGGAATAAATTAAGAACAAAAGAAATTAGAACTGTTCATTACTAATTAATGTTGTTGATAATCTGAAGGCATTCAAGTAAGTCTTCTGAATTCAGAAATAAAATGTTTGTATCACATGAGTGTTGAAATACTTTTGTGTCCATTAGCAAACCAGAAGAAAGTTAAGCAAACATGGACCAAGTATAAACATTTCGAATTCGGCAGATCTAGACAATTTAGAGTAGGAAACCATGAAAGAATTTCAGGAAGAACACTGCTGTTAATAGGTTCAACAAATCTCAGAATTCCCACAAAACTCCACAAAACAATCTAAACAATTTTAATATTCTTTAAAATACGAGTAACTTTTAGTTAAGACTAATATGAGACTATTGTCTCATACACACAAAAAATATTACAGAAGTTGCAAAACAATTATCTGTAAAGAAATTAAAACAAAATACTACAATCAGAAGTAATCAATGTGCTTTCAAGGAAAATAAAGCTTGTCAAACAAACATGGTATTTATTCCTGAATATATTTTTTTTTGTTCCATGAAACTGAGATTATGCTATGCAGACAAAAACCAGAAACGCAAAAAACCTGCAAGATTAACTGGCCAATCTCAACAAATAATCTTTGATAGAAAATCATTATCAAAGAGCTGTTTCCAGTGAAGTTATGAAGGACAACATTATTAAAAGCTTTCACTGGTAATTTGGATGTAAATATAAAATCATGGCTGGCGAAGTTTGCAGATGACTATACCTGGTAAGATGATAAACAGTGATAACAGCAGCAATTGCACAGCTGAATCTGCATTACTGTGATGAAACAGCATTAGGCTGAGCTCATTCTAACAAAGATAAATGCCCCCACAGCAAAGAATGAAGATCTAAGCCCAGGAACAGAAAGTATGCTAACATGAGCACTCAATGTACAAATTTAGAAATTACTAGGAAAATTTTACCTATGTATTAAAATTACCAAATCCTTAACTAAACTGTATACTATACTGAAATCCTGTATATTGTATTTTATGCTGTGCCCATATTTTAAGGAGGCTTCTGGGAAACTGATGAAGGTATTAAAAAGAGCCACAAAACCTAAGAGACGTATTTGAGGAAAAGTTCGTGAACTCAATTTGTTTGACTTATCCTAAATGAAACTGAGAAGTGATTTGCTTGCTACATTTAAGTATCACCACTAGGAGAAAATGCAGCATATTAAGGACCTCTTTTCCCTAGTGGAGAGAAGCATAAAAAGAATCCATGGCTTTTTTTTTTTTTTAATTCAAATGAGACATGAGGCACACACTCATTACTGTGAGAGCAACAAACCATTGCAACAAACAGGCAAAGGGAAGCATTTTCCTTCTTCATGCACTCAAACCAGGACTGGACATTTCTCTGAAAGGCATGGGCTAGCTGGACACAAGTTATGCTTTGGTCAAATAAAATTACTGGGCTCATTACAGGGAGAAATTTGATGGCCTGCGATATATGACTGATGAGACTAGATGAGCTAACATCCTCCCCCCAAGGCCAAACTTTATTAATTGATTTATCAGTGCTTTATGCTGTTAACCACTGCTGGGGTATCTGAGCACTTTCACATTTAATCAATAGCAAAATCCTTAATGGACTTCAAGGAGCTCTGAAACATCTACTTTCAGGAGTAAAACTAATTAGGGGAGGATTTCTGAGGAGGTCAGAAGATCTATATTTATCCTTCTTGTTAAACACTGAGTATTATTGTACTTCCTTTATGCTTATTCTGAAGCAGTGAGCCAGTGATTTCAGTCAGGCACAGTACTGCTAAATGGTTCTGTTTGAGAAACTCAGTTCAGCTTCTCTCCTCTAATGCCTGCCAAGGTGCCAGTGGGTATAATGACAAAGTTCTTTATTTTCCAGTGCTGTTTAGGGTAATTGATGTTTGCTTTACTTATATACAAAAAATTGCATCCTCAGAAAGTCGTAATTTAGATGAAAATGAAGAGTGCTGGTATGCACTCTTCTAAGTCACCACATAACCTACTCCTTAAAAATTACACCTTTTCAGAGACACAATATTATTCTACGCAGAAAACAAGCACTTTCATATCTAACAGTTATAAGGTTATGGCATAGGATGTGCTGGTGCTGTTCTCAAAATGTATTTATTTTGCAAAAAGGTATTAACTGAAACTTGGACTCTAAAACTTATAAAAATACTTAAGGATTTTTTTTGTACAAATATATAAAATTTTCCAATGTATTTGACAAACATACACTAAGAAAGTGACTTCTAATTAATTTAGAGACTGCTTGAGGTCTAGCACATAAAAAATATAGCAAATTTGCTTGCTGCTTCATTTCTCTTACAACAGCAAACTGTTAATACTTTATTCTTCAAGTTAAATCAATTTTCATTAATTACATCCTATCCTTCTGGGCAAAGAATAATCAAAATAGGCAAAATAGGATTACTGCAAAAAATAAGATATTGATCTAGTTTTTAAGCAGTATCTTACCATGAGTAATTTTTGCTCAGTTTATTCATTGTTTTTATGGACCAGTGAAGAAGGTACTTCTCAAAATCCTGTGTTCCAATGGGCTATTTGCAGCTGTTAATTTTTCAGCCAGAAAAATTATACACACTGTGCACTCTGTTGCATTCAGCAATCCCTCTAAAACTTTGTTTGGGCCTTTTGAAGTCATAAATCAATTTTCTCTCCTGTACCTTCACAGAAAAAAAAAAAAAAAAGAGTACAAGATTGCTTCTTCCTTAGAGGTTGTCCAGCACCTACAGGAACAGGGCAGAAACCAAGCCCTTCTCTGACACCAGGTGCCCTGGCAGCCAGGTGCTCATGCTGCTCTCAGAAGCCCTGATGAACCTGTCTGCAAGCAGAATGGATCACATCACCTCCTTTCAACTGTAATGGCTTCAGCAGCCAAGCTTTCTTCCTGAAAGTATGCCTCAGGTAAAAAGCCTTCATCTCTACAGAAAAATAAAGATGATTGAAATTTTGTAATAGTCTATACAAAGCTGAAAGGAAACTAAATTTATTCCCCAAGTCACAGTCAAGAAACACAGAGCACTGCTTATGAACTACACTGGGCCAAGAACATGCTCAGATGCCCAGACATGGTGCTCATGCAGTAGCTCTGTGGAGGAGGCAGCATGCCTGCTCCAGGGAACCCTTCTGGCTTGAGCTAGCACAGTCACCTTATTACAGCAAACAGTTCTGAAAGCACAGACCTGGTGGCAGAAGACATACAACTGCCAGGGAGATCCAGAAGGATCAGAAAGGTAGAGTGGCACCAACCCCTGGAGAAGACAGGCAGCAAGTAGACTAGAGGGGTAGTGAAGAAAGGAAAAAAAACAGTAACAACAAGCAGAAAGGATAAGAGGCAGTAAACCCCAAATACATCAATTTTACTCACAAGACTGATGAATAATAGCAAATCAAAAGACAAACCTATATAACACATTTTGGGTAGCAAAATTGGGTTTTTTTATTTCTTGGGCTTATATCTGCAATCCAAATTCACCTTGGATTATACTATCCATGGCATAAAAATCTAAAACAAAATAATAAAGTAAAACATAGCAAAATATTTTAAAATTAAAAAAAAACACAGCAATACCAGTGACTAGTCAGAACTGCATTGAATACTTGACAGGAGTTTCATGAAATCCAATAGGCAAGCAGAGTTTCCTAGACACCAGCTGCTCAGTGAGACACAGTAGGTCAGCATTATAAGGCTAAAAATCAGCTTTAATTAAATTAGATTTCCTAGTCTTAAATAATGAGTTAAAACGGATTATATTGCTTTCATTTTCTTGGAAACTTAAAAAAACATGCCCTAAATACTCATTAATTCAACCACAAAGATCTGCAATTTATGATAACTTCTACGTCTACTTTTGTATTCCAAAGCTATTCTTATAAATATTACAGACTGATTTAATGTGAATTACTCTAGTAAAATGTGTACAGAAATGACTGGCAGAACATTAACATTCATAAGACATAGAAGAAAAAAATGGACCTGTTTTACCCAGATTATAATTCTGAAAATGAAGGCATGATATTAAATGACCCAAAGGAGGAACAGGAGGGAAAGTGACCTCCCAGAATACGAAGGTAGTAGAAAATTCTAATAAATTGCTCATCTCAGTTTAATAATTTAATACAAGCTGCATAAAATAGAAAGGCCACTTAGAAAGGCACAAAAAGCATTTTTAAGCTATCGGTATTCAATGTTAGTAATGAGAAAATTAAAGACAGCACAATCTAGCAGCACTTCTCCAAGTAGTGAGAAAGCCACACGTAAGCCTCAAGTTTGCAATCCGTGGCCTTAGACAGTTCTGAAGTGCAGAAACAATCCCTAGCAAACAAACTTCACACTCTCTTTTCTCCCCTTCCAAAATTCTGTTTGATTTCAAGTGAACATTTATTAAAGCAAATTCCCAAATTTTTGCTTTGCTCTAAGGAGGAAAACAAATCAATAAATTATCTGTGGAAAAGAGGGGAAGGGAATTTGAATGAGAATATTAGTTCAACAGGTACCTTGAAAAGCAGACATAACACTTATAGACTATAGGGTTAGATTATATGCTTAAAGGCTTCCAACACACTTTCGGAATGCAACATGCCTGTATTTTATAAATCTGGCACTCTTAAAACAGCAACAAACTGTATCAGACTTGAGAAGTCCTGCTTTTGTAGACCTGTTTTGGTAAAACAGCACAAGGAAACTGTCCTGATGTCTAATCTACGAGTACAGCCCATGACCCATGTTACTAATCTCTGGCTTTGACCCAGATTCAGAAATTGAGTTTAGTTGTTGGTTTTTAAGGGTCATGTGGAATTCAAAGAGAGAAGGCCAGGAACTAACAAGGAGATGCAAATAACTGCATCATTTCCCCTCCCCTTTTAGCATGGCCATTAAGAAGCAATTAAAACCACTACAACAATACAGCAGCAAGGGGGGCAGCTATTCCTAGTTTCAAAGAGTTTAGATAGGGTGATACTAAGGATCTACAGTGACAAGTTACAGTTCTTTTCCTTGAAATTCACAGTAAACAAGGAATCAGTCTTTTAAGAATTATCTGCCCATCCCTCCACATAAGGGGCTGACACAGGGAAAAGTCAAATCATTTGACAAACAAAGGACACTAATCCTTTCATCCACCAAATCAGAAATTAGATTCAAGAATAGAGAATTTTTTCAAAATTGTTAACTATCTCAGGAATCTGTAGTTATCTAGCTCCCGTTGTGAAAAAGTGTACATTCCTTGTTATCTATTTTATTCCTATGGATTAGCTGGAAAATAAAACAAGGAAATTAAATAAAAGATGGACACCTTAGAGCAGCCTTCCAGTACCTACAAGAGAGCTGGAGAGGGACTTTGTAAAAAGGCATTAGTGACAGGACAAGGGAATGGCTTTCAGCTGGAAGAGGGAAGGTTTAGATTAGGTATCAGGGAAAGATCTGTGAAGACGGTGAGATACTGTAACAGGTTGTCCAGAGCAGTTGTAGATGCCTCATCCCTGGAAATGTTCAAGGCCAGGCTGGATGGGCTTTGAACAACCTGGTCTAGTGGAAGGTGTCCCTGCCCAGGAGAAGGGGTTGGAACTAGATGACCTTTAAGGTCCCTTCTAACCCAAACCATTCTATGATTCTATGATCTGTAAGTGGAAATAGAATGGGTCCCTGGTTTGTGCAACTAAGGTGGCACCCAGATATAGGAGAAGCATTTAAAATCCAGATTGAACAGAACTGATGGTCATTGCTTTGATTAAAGAAACTTGCAATCATATGGATGAAGTGGGCAAGCACCAGCCATGCATCTATCATAAAAGAACAGATATTCAGGGAAGAAACTACCAGATGATGACTCAAGGAACATAATGATTTTACTAATGGCTGCAAACTTCCTCCTAGCTGAACATCATCAAATAGCAGTCTGAAGAAAAAGAAAAAATAAAACCCAACCACAGCAGGAATACAGGTCCTCCTTTAATTACAGGTTTCTGCAAAGAGACCTGTAATAATACCTCCTGCAATTTTTATAAGCATTCAAATGAAAGACGAGCTTAGTGATTATCTTTTAAAAGCAGTGCAGGGAAAAGGCAGAAGGGAGCATAAAGAAGCCCTGCAGAAATTTGCAAGCAAATATACGGGAAGATGCACATTCGTAAGTTTAAATGAGGACTCTCTCAAGAATTGACTGCAGCTGTGCATAAAGCAACCACAAAACTGAAGAGACACAACTGAACTTTAACACAATAATTTCCAATTACTCAATATTCCTTCAAGAAACTTAACATTTTAATAGGTCCATGAAGGCTTGAAAAGTCATAGGAGATCAACATATCTTACATTTCATGACAACTTTGCAAGACAAGCTCTTCTCATCTACATCCACTAAATGGCTACAAGAGAGAGATTTAGAGAACTACTTTAAAATGAGATTTTCTCCTCACTTTCTGAAGTGGAAAATTCACAATTACGTCTGTAAACATCTTCTGTTTTGAAACCTGAGTAATAGTTTTGAGTACTCTACTAAGACTACAACCCAACTGTGAGGCAACCTGTATTTCTATAGGAAATTATCCTGCATTACTTAAGATTTGGCAGTTGAATACAGAAAGCAAGTGTCAAATGTTTCTCTGAAGTGTTAAAAAGATCAACAATTTTTGTTTCCTAAGGGAACCTAGGGTGCATACACTCGTGTTTAGTTATTTTTTACTTGCTGGGTTCACTCTCTGCCTTTTTGGACAACTTCAGCAAATTACTTAGCTGTTATTTGTGCAAAACTCTGTAGGAATTTCAGCTATTCTTCTCAAATATACAGAAAAATGGAGCTGGACAAAACTGAACTTCCAAAAAAGAAGCAAAAGATATTCAAAGAGATTAAAAATAAAAGTTCCTGTGCATAGAAAAATGCTCAGACTGACAGCAACAATCCCATAAGACAGATACAAGATCTTTTGCAAGATCCATGGTGATGAGAAGTACCTTCCCACTACTTCCTACTTCTACTGTCTCTGCTACAGAAGAATCCACTTTCTGCTAACAGAAGTCATATATTCACATTCACAGTATTTTGCAACTTATTTTAACACACAAAATCACCAGAACTGTTTCAAATGCCCTCCATTCACAAAGTAGTGAAGTGGGCAGGAAAGCCACTATCTAATCACATGAGATACCATGACAGAAATTCAGAAGTGATCATTTACTAAAAAAATCTAGACAAAGAGCCTATAAATTCATTTTACTTATATATGAATATTCCACTTAATTAAGTAAAAAAAAAAATCATACTTCCAGTAAATTGATATTGTTAAACCTGTTTGATAGTTGAAAATCTTTCAATTTGAACCAGAAAAGAGACAATGAAAAATAACTTAAGCCTTCTAAGGAGCAGAAATTCTATATATGTCTATACATTTGGAGACGCCTTTATTAACCAGGCAGAAGAAACCAGAAGTCTAATGTTTCCCTACAGATAAACTGAAGTTACTGCTCAGTTTCACCCCATTTAATCTGCCACAAACACTATCACAGCCTAAATGTCACGTTAACAAGCAGCAGCAATTCATTGTTATTTCCATTCAAAAGAGCCAAATAATGCATATACAGCTAACACATTACACCTGCAGCTACACCTCATACATGTTCTGCTTTTAAACCATCCAAGCAGAGCCAGACCATATCCTTCTCCTACCATTGGACTGTAGCTACTTCCTTTTCCATGTGGTGTAGATAGGAAATATAACTTGAGAGGAGGAAAAGAGAGATAGCTGGCTTCTTGTCACGGTGCGTGGTTTTATATTGTGTTAATTGCCTTGTACTTAGTTCTAAAATGGTTCATCCCTATGTTACACCTCCAGTTTGATATATTTTGGACTCTCCCCTTCCCGCCTCTGCTCGTGTCCATCATCCTCAAACCCCTTCTATATTCCAGATTCTTCCCTGCTCGTCACCCTAGCCCCAACCCACATGGTCGCCAATCCCCCTTGGGCCCTCCTATCTTTCCAGCATGTTCTGTATCAGTCATCCCCTTCTTGGTACATGATTCGATGTTGTGTTATATTGTATATCCCCCTATTGGTTGTATGTGAACTTAGTCCTGCTGTATGTCACACCCCTAAGCTGTAGTGATAGGTTTCTGTATTGTGGCCTCCCATGGGGGAGGGCCCCTATTTAAGTTGCTGCACGTCTCTGTTCCCTGCTTTTTGTGGTTCCTCCTTCCTGACATTGGTTGGTTCCCTATCCCTCTCCAATAAACCCTATCCTGGAATTACAGAAGGACTCTCCTGCGCTCTTTACTTTCCCTTGGACCGGTATCGCCGCAGCAAGAGCCTGGAGCTCTACCTTTATCTCGGGTTCCCAGGATCCCGGGAAAAGGCCACTCTCGGCACAGGCTCGCCTCGGAGCTAGCAGGGCAGCCCAGCTTGAGTGGACAAAGGTGAACTGTGTCAGCTTCTTAGTCATCCTGTTCAGTAAAGTGTACAAAGGGAAGTGTGGAAAGCCTGAATGGTTGGACTATGTCTGGTATGGACAGAAATCTGGTACAAATTAAGAAATATGCTGACAGTTCAGTCTTCCAATCAGCATTTTGCCAGAAGTTTACAACTTGACCAAATTTAGGTCAAAACCAGCAGAAGGCAACTTCATACTCTTTTAAAATGCTTAAAATAAGAATAATTACAAATTACTGGCAAAATTACAAATAAATAGACATTTTCATAAGGCCTTATTAACTGGCAGTAGTACAAGCACCACACACAAGGATGTTTCAGTCCCATTAAGGGACAGCTTGCTTTTCATACTGTCTACAGTAAGTGACAAATTTCACCCAAATAAGATAACAACATCTTCACACAGATCTCTTTACCATGAGACCATGATCCCTTTAAAAGAGACAGAGTAATGGTACCATGACATAGAAACTAATCAAGCAGAAGACAGATTTATCTGAATGTTAATCTGAATGTGTATTTCTTTTTTCTATCAAACTTTACACTTATTATAACTATAACAAATAATTAAAAATGAGATTCCTAAAGGTCTGTCATTTGTTAGTACTCACTACATTTGTAGAAAAAGCAAATGTTTCTAAAAACTAGACAGCAATAAGGAATCCCAAGCTAGATGTAAGCTCTCGACTTCTAAGCATCTAACTTTACAAATCAGGTACTGAAGTGTTTGGGAGCATAACTGGTTTCTATCACATTGCCTGGATTCTTAGTCTTTTAAGTGTCTCCAAATTTTTCCCCTATCAGCCAGACTTGGGCTTTTGTTGCAAAGGAAGGTTGTTTTTCTAAATCTAAAACACAGGGATTAAAGAACTAAAAAGGCATTTGAAAAAGACAAATACTCTGGAGAATTACTTAATAGAAGCTACTTGCTTTTTTTAAAGTGTTCATGAATGTTACCTGGAGGTGACCTGAGGTGAGCAGCTTTCATTTATATTAAAAAAATGAATCAAAACCTATGGCATAAGGCCATATTCTGCTATTTGTAATATGCTAAGTAAACATTTCTAGACATAAGCACAAAGTAAGAATTTTTGTCCTACAATAAGCATCAATATTCATTCTTTTTGTTGTACTCCCCCACAAAATTTGAAATTTAAGTGGAAAAATTGCTGCTAAAGTCCACATTCCCCTTTTTTTCTTAAATAGCCCATCAGGTTTTAACAGTATCTTGACATGTCTATAACATACTAAAAATAAATTCAAAAGTGAAAGTTTTTGAAAGACAAACACAAAAAACAAGCTGAAAGATTTTTTTAAATACAAACACATGGTACATGTAAAAAGGAAAGCTGAAGACAAATTGATATAAAAATCAGTGTTTATGTAAAAAAATAATGCACTGCATATTGTAAAATCAGTCAGTTACAATATTCACCTTCACAGAGATTTCTACATTTTCAGGCATCAAAAGGTTACACAGCAAGGAAAAGAGACCTACATGAGAGGCAGACTGCTTCCTAGATTCCATCCCAAAAATTTATACCCTGAGCCTGCAGGGAAATTAGAAGCAGGATTCAAATTCTGCTGACAGTAGTGTGTTTTTGTACTGCTAGAGTATTTGTCCAGCTCACACGGATCTGGAAGTCAGAGCCAGTCTATCTTTGACAAGGAAATAAGTACAAAAATTACATTTCTAAAATGGGGTTGGGATGAAGGTGCAAGTCAGTGAGTGGATCCTCCATGTTCAACACACAGGAACTGTCCTGGAATCCAAAAGCTCACTTTATGAAGACTTCATCTCACTTAGACAGGTTATCTAAGTTCATATATACTTTACAAATACATTTCATACCATGCAAGTTTAAATATTTTACTGTAACACTAGAATTCAGCCCTTTTCTTCATGGTTTTCTCTGGAGAAAAAGTTATTACTCAAACAGAAGCTTTTCTTCTTTCACTAAGATAATTGGAGGAAACGTAATCTTTACCTGTTGCAAATCACTGTCACTCCATTGAGAGTAATGCATTCATGTAGCTGAGGATCTGCCCCAAAACTATTTTAAAGCCATTTCTTAAAAAAATATTATAACAGGATATATTCTCTAAAAAATCCATCTACTACACAGTCTGATGAAGCATCAGAAGTCTTACTACAGCTCTTTCCTTTCAGTTACTACATACTCTAAAACAATAATCAGGTAATAATTCCTAGTATGAAAATACAACAGCAACAGCTTTCCACCACTGGGCTTTTTTTCTACTTCCAAATTGCCCTATAAAGCTGCAAACCCATGAAATTTTAAAAAAGTATTGGAAGACAAGTAACTTCAAACTGGATTTTTACTTAAAACCCCCTCAGTTCTCCTCTACCTTTTGGTGCTAATGGCTCTACAATGTTGAAACAAATTATTTTAATATAAAGTTTCTGTATTTATGAACAGAGAAAACCAGTATCACATACTAGACATTAATTTCTCAAAAAATCATATTTATAGTGTGCAGTTTACAGCTGAGATAAACAAGATTGTCAAAACAGTACTTCAACATGTAAGAGATGAACATTATAAAGGCACATACAGATTGTCAATGATTACAACACATTTCTTTAACAAGAGGGTATTTTCTGCACTTGTAAACAACTTTGTTTACATAAAGGCTCACACCTTTAAAGTGAGGTTAGTGCTGCTGACTCAGTTATTGCTACATTCACAGTTTAAGAGAATTTTAGACAATATGTGAGGTACACTCCCAAACAGAGTCATCTTCATTTCTTCCTTGTTCATTTATCATTTGATAACTGAATTATGCAGACTACAAGTACTGACCATAGAAGCCAGTAACACCCAAATAATCAGATATGAGATAAACACTAGCACTGATTAAACTTCAAAAAACCAAAAAGTCACCTTTGCAGAAAAAAGTTCTTGTTCTTCATTACATGTATATTTTCTTCATTTTTTGTATGCTAGTAAACTTTTCTCTGGGCACATTAAGAGCCCATTCAAACTGTAATAGAATTCTTGCACCTTTTGACCAGCTATGTTAATTCAGTCTCTTCATGTAACAACCAGGAGTCAAAAATCACCTTCTCTTTGATCTTCTGGCATACAAATCTCTTACGCTTTTTGTAAGCTGTTTTATGAATACTTTGTATACTCTCCCACAGTATGTATGCGTGGTTTTCTGTAATTCCTGTTCTAGGGGCTGCAGCAGAGAATGAACCAGGTCATCTCCAAATGAATACTGTGAAAAGGTTAAGAAAATTAAAGATTAATGCAGAAGACTGTCATTAGTCAGAGGTATTGGAGTTTTAAAAAAATTATTTTCAGCATCGTATTTGCTGTCTACAGGTTTATTCAGTGTTTTCAAGAACTCACAAGTGCTTCTGAATGCAGTAATTTAAAAACACCTCTCAATTACAAAAGTATATTCTCAGGCTTTCAATAAACCTAACAAGAAAGTTGTTTTTTTTTTTTAATGTTAAGCAAATGAATATATTCAGACGGGCAAGGAGGAAATTTAAAATTACCTTACCCAATTAAAAATTTACAACTCTAAAATGATTTCTGGATTTTTTCTTTTTTGCTGTATGGCAACTTTCTCAAATGACATATAACCTTTAAGTAATACAATTCTTATCAAATTATAATGAAACAGCAGTATAAAAAGTAGTATTGAAGTTTCATTAAACTGAATGATGGTCCAAACATACTATGTTTAACATGGGCATGAAATAAAGTTGTCATTAGCTCAACACTGCAATGTTTTTTATAAACAAATGATAAGTTAAAAACAGCATTTTGAAGTAACATAATTTTGTTCGTCTTATTACCATTGAATCAGTAGTGGTTTACACACTTTCTCTGACACGTTCATGTACGAAATGGGATCATAAATAAAAGGAAGTAATTTTTTCTTCTTTTTTTGACAATGCTCAAAGGAAACAAAGAAATAATATTTTTATGGAAATACAATCACTTTCCCTGTAATGTATTCTCAGACCCCCGAAAGTACTTTTCTTCATTTTTATATCTAAATATGACAACATGTAATAAAGTAACATTAAAATATACTCTTGATTTTTTTTAGGTTATACGCACACAGTAGCCTGCTACATTAAAATGTGCATCAGTGCTAAGTTTTACAGCTCTTCGGTGAGTATGCTGATGTAGTGATTAACAGTCCATTAGATGACTTATTTGCAGAATGAAAAGAATATACTGTGCCTAGTATTTAAAGGAACAACAGCATATTAATACACTGAATTTCCGTAAAAGGTCAAAACATAGTATATATAATAATTTTTTTACAATCCAAATCTAGATACAACTAGGTATTAAAGTGTTGCAGTAAATATATACAAACTTTGGGAAGAAGGGATTTTTTTCTGCACTTTAAAATCTCCAGAAAAATGAAGCTTCTGGTGATAGCTTGTTCAGCCTGGAGAATGAGATTGTCTCTCTCTCTCTGCACTGATGTGGCCTCATCTTGAGTAAGCAGTGTGTGCAGTTTGTGTCACCACAATATAAGAAGGATATAAAACTATTAGTGTCCAAAGGAGGATTACAAAGATGGTGAGGGGCCTTGTGGGGAAGCCTCATTGCAGTCACAACTTCCTTGTGAGAGGAAGAGGAGGGGCAGGCACTGCCCCTCTTCACTCTCATGAACAGTGACAGCACCCGAGGGAATGGCCTGAAGCTGAGTCAGGGTAGGTTTATGTTGGGTATCAGGAAAAGGTTTGTCACCCAGAGGGTGGCTGGGCACTGGAACAGTCTCCCCAGGGAAGTGGCCACAGCATGAAGCCTGGCACAGTGCAAGAAGTGTTCAGGCAATGTTCTCATGCATATGGTGTGACTCTCAGGGATGGTCCTGTGAAGGCCAGATATTTGGATTTCAGTGATCCTTGTCGGCTCCTTCCTATTCAGATTATTCTAAGATGCCCAAATGCTCATGGAAACAGTTTGCCAGGTGATTTATTAAAAAAATGAGAATAAAGCCTTTTAAATAAACACTGACAACTACAGGCATTGTCTTAGAATCCTAACCTAGATATAGTCTACACTCTTTTCAAAAAATGCTCATCAAAACAGGAATATACTGGAACTCCATCCAAACAATAAAGGAGAAGAAAGTGGTAAAACACTTGACATTACTTAAAAGAGAAAAAAAATATATTTTGTTGCAGTCAAGATGAATATCAACATACCCACAAAGTACATGTACCACTATAGATAAACATACATGAAATAATAACAATGCAAAAACCACTTACATTTTTTATTGCTTCATAGACAGCCCTAAAAGTCGGTTGTTTATCATCGTGGTAAACACCTCTATTTCCATGAAGTATAAATATACCTTCTTCTTCAGCTGCCTTACAATTGCTTCCATAGATGCAGTGGTCAGGCCGGTAATTCCATTGGCAAGGAAAGACATAAAGACTTTCTGTGTGGAAAAATGAGAGCTCTGGGTTAAGTATCAAAATTGTTTCAGGAAATAAACCAATCTTCTCTTTATTTATTTAGGACAGCTTTACAAATTTCTGTACAGTTGTTTTGAAATCTAACCGTTAATTACACTCTAGCAAGCTCCAGCACTGTCTCTCAAATGCTTTCAGAGAATTAAAGACAAGTTAATAGTTCCCTGAATGCTTTCACCCAAAAGTCTGCTAATTGAATATTTTCCTGGATTTTTTTTTTCCATGGAAAAGATAACTTCATAGAGTTAGACTGAAAATCAATGTGGATTTACCTGGATTGTGAAAAAACATAATGTTCAATAGATCCTGATCACCCCATGTTATGTTCAACTTGTATTTCTTCAGTAGTGGCATTAGAATTTCTCCCCATTGTAACCGGACTGGTGTCATATCATTCTATGAAACAAAACAACACACATTCAGGAGAGTTATACCTATAAGGAAGGAAATGCCTTAAAGATTCACAGTATCTTGCACTTAAAAGGTGCAAATCTCAAATGTATAGGTAACTTTTTTCCTTTTAAACCAACAAGCCTATCTAAGGAAACTAATTATGGACATTTCCAATACGCTCTATTTCTCAGTGATCAACTTACTGAAAAATTTCCCTCTAACATCTTAAGCCAAGAATTCTAAGAATAGCAAGAGATTTTTATACAGCAGTAGGATCTAACACCAAATCTGCATTTAAGTCATGCAGCAAGTAGATGGGGAGTATTTAAATATTCACACATCATGCAATTTCTCTCTTTATCACAGAGTTATAATATACACAGGTTCTAATACTAACTGCAAAAATTTGAACCAGTTCAATATAAAATTCATTCCTAAACAGTTACAAACACATACAGATAAATACTGGCTACAAAGCAGTGTACAAAAATACAGAAATCCTTCAAAGGTTTTCAGAAGCATTTTCATCAAGTTGAACTTATTTTTTTCAGTTACTGAACTTGAATTTCCACATCAACAGGACAACTTTTCACTAGCAAAAGTCAGTAGACACAAAGATCAGCTGTTAACAACTTCCTGAATTCTTGATTTATTAGAATCACTTCAAAAGAAAATAAGTTCTTCTAAGGTTCTGAATGAGGACTAGCTACTTGGAGTAAATTGGCCTACACTGAATTCCATGTTAACAAAGGGATTCAAAACTGCAGTTTAAATGGTTACATATTCTAAAGCTAATCTCTTATCTTTATAATTTATTTAAGCTCAACTGGAACAGAAAAAGAACAAGGCTGCTCACTTTGTACCCTGTCCTTCACAGTTTTGAGAGTGTGGATGCAATAACAATAAGTCCCATAAAGAGAAAATTCCTAAACAAGTACAAGCACTGTACCTTTTCTTCTTTTTAAGCAAGTTGCAAAAAAAAAATTTAAAAAAATTATAACTCCATTATAGTTTGGTATTTGCATACAGGAATATCATGTTAAGAGACAGATTACCAGGAGCAAAATACTCAGTTTGAGATTTACAGTATCAAAGACTTCTTTCTCTGAGCTTTACACTGACAAAGTAGAAAGTGCACAAAATTGCAGTTCAGTTTTTACTCTTCCCTAAATCATTTCAGCCATCAAATATGAAGGGCTTTCAGAACTGAAGACTGAGCCAAGAAATACTACAGGATTTCAGACAAGAATTAATACAGAAAAAGATCTATACCTTATATTATGCAAGAAGCCAAACAGAATATTGCAATCCCTTCTCTCCTAAAAAATTTATGATTATGATTGCCTGCAAGTATTCGATGAGTGCAGCCATAAGAAATGCACAAGAAAATTCTTCGCTAGTAAGAATTATGATTAAATTCAATGCAAAGTAATTAAATTTAATAAAACACAGGCTTTAACACTAAGCTAAAACGTTCCAAATAAAGCAAATGAGACTGAATCACAGTCAGTAAAGATTACTCCCTCATCTGAAATTTGCAATTCACAGAATATTGACCTAAGGTTTAAGTTTAGACAAAATGCTAAGAATTAAAAACAGAATTAAATTAGCTCACTCATACCAGGCAAATAATGGTAACAGAATATACAGTAATAAATATTGTTTCAGAGCAACACATATAAATAGAAGTTGAAATTGTTAAAGTCATTATTGAATAGAAATTTCCTTTCATTCCTTCAGTTTTAATAGCAGAGAAATTCAGAGGATATCCCAAGAAGATGCAAAGCAGGTAGGAACATGCATCATATAGCCAGATGTCTAGAAGCCATACTACTTGATAAATAATGCTGTCAGATTTAAGAACTGGAAATTGTAGTATTTCCATAACCTTTGCATATATAGAAAAGAGCTACACGTTAATAAAATATCGGTGATATATAATGACACCAGTGTAGGCGCAAGAGAAACTACTTGTATAATTACTTGTTTTCCTTCTTTAAAATATTCTATTGTAACTTGCAGCGAGGTGAAATAGCCTGAGAAGGAGGATGCTGATAGAACTGCTTTTCGAAGTTACTCAAGTAAAAAAACCTCAAAGAAAAAAATGCTACAATAATTTTAAAATTTCCAGAATATAAGACTTCTCTCCAGTATTCCACAAAATGCAAAGAATGCTAGTGATTTGAGAAAAAATCCCCAAATGATAGTAGGCATTTTGTGATGACATCAAACTGATACACACAGGTTCCTAAGAACTCTCAAAACTCTAATTTACTTGAGTAGAAGAAAACGTGTAAGAACAAAATATATGCAGGAACCTCAAAGTCTTTTCTGGCATTTGGGGGGGGGGGGGGGGGGTTGTTTGTTTGTTTAGCTTGGTCATTATTCATTTTTGTACCAGGAAACTTCTGCCAGGCCAAGTCTGAAGTCAGACTTTAAAAAGCTGTCACATTTAGCTTTTATTTTTTTTCTAAATTCTAGGATGAAAATATAAAGCTGAGGGAAAATTCTCAAATCACACAGCAATATCTAAACAAACTGCAGCTGTGTGCCAAAAACAGCTGACCAGCTTAAATTTCCTTAATGCCAAGGGAGAGCCAGCTCTCTTCATTGTAATTACATGACTGTACCCTGTTCTTGCACTAACAGTGCAGTGCTAACACTTACTGCATGTTTTTGTAAGCCGATTTACTTTAATAATCCAGAAGAAAGATTTCTTTTTTCTCCTGTTAGCAAATTGAATCGAATCGCACAAAGGACTGAACACCAAAGGCTACAACCACGTAAATAAAAGCAGGGAAAAGCAGCTGGTAAGAGACAGGAAACTTCCTTTTAGAAGCAATTTGGTTTTGTGCAGGCTCACCGTATTTCTTGAAACAATAGCCCTAAGCAACCCTGAATGGTAAAAAAAAGGTTTAGCTCACAGAAGCTGTCTGAGCTTTGTTTTTATTTCTAAAGCATACCCACAAACCTTCACTTTGCACACTCTATCTGAAGTTAATTTATTTGAGGTTTGTTTGATTTTCTAAGAGCTTGTTCCCTTCCTTAACTGCCTGCAACTCAGGCTTCATGAGTAACCTTCTTAATACATGTGACAAAAGTCATTGCTCTCTATTCACGTTGCCTCATTGGTATTTTTGTTAAGCACTGTACCTGTAGCATTTGCTATAGCTCTTCTATTTAAAAAAAAATCTACATCTGTATGTATACAATTCAGAAGAAGTCACCTACTGTTAATCTCTTTCATATCCCGAACAGTCTTGAACACTTTCCATGCCCATTTTCTAACTGCTGCTTAGCAGAGACAACATGTAGGCACTAACCATCAGAAGCTTCAGTATGATTTCTAGTCTCATGTGCAGTTATGCAGTATAATGACCACACTATATTCAGTAACACATCTGTGCATGCACATGTGTCTGTATACAAGCATTCACACGAGCATAGTGCATGTATTTGTGCCATGCATACACACACACACTCACAACACACAGTACAAATAAGACAGGACCAGAAGGAACAACATCCATTAGGCACCACTGACAGCCAAGAGTTGGGATGCTTGTCTGAAATGGCCTGCCCTGACAGTCCTGAGAAGACTGAGGCTTAAATAAGTGGATAAAAGATGACTTAATCCTGGAGCAGTACATGGAACTACAGGTTATTGCTACCCAGATGAACATTGGCTAAAGTCTCTGGTTCTATTTTTTATTTATACATCTTCTGGATCCTCCTGACTCTTAAAAATCAATGTGACAACAGAAGAAAGATGCTTAAAGGCCTCAAGCAGCTCAGCTTGTAATTTGGGCCACAACAGACAAAGAATCCACAGTTTTAAATCCATAGCACTGGAGGAATATCCTGATCCAAAACTTCCACTTCAGATAAATGGCTCTACCATTATTGTATGATGCAAGAAGGTCTACAGGCATCTTTAAAAAGATACAAAATTTCCCAGAATTTATATACTCCTTGAAGAATTTGCTGAGCCTCCTAGAAGAATATAAAGAAATTCACACCTTCCCATAACACAACGAAGCATTTTCTAGTTCTGCTGTATTTCACTGGAATAGTTAATGGGACACAACATGGAAATGTTACCTATAAGGTCCAAAAGCATCTGCAATGTCACTGGCAAGGGGTATTAGGACAGTCCCTACCCCTGAATTTGGTCTGCCTCTTTTCCGAAGGTTTGAGAATAGCAGCTCCTTTTATATCAGTCACAAGCAAAAGTCATACTCTCAGGCCCACTGTGTATAGACTCAGCTTCACTAAATCCTTTTCCAAGTTTTACTTTGATGTCTGCAATTTTTCCTATTCTCTTTATAAAAAGACATTCAAGGAAGCTGAAGATGAAAACACAGTCTCTGCAAGTTTCCATGAACAGTAATTTTTGTCATAAAGCTTGTGCATCTTCGGGCACTGTGATGCTCTGCAAGCTTGTGAGATCATACTCTAGGTACTGATGGAGAACAAACTAAATGGTTCCCCTGCTCACTGCTCTCTTGGTACTGATCTCACAGAATCATATAAAAAATATTCTAGCCCTCTAGAACCAAGGCAAAGTGCAGTGTTTCATTTTGAATTTCAAAATACTCATTTATTATTTCACTTAATTAAATCTTTTAAGTACATATATACACTTAAATTGGAAGAAAACACCAGTTTTAGGTGTTAAGGAGAAAGGACTTCATGCTGTTCTCTAGAAAACTACAGTTCACTTTATCGACAATTTAGTATCCTACATAATCTGTATGCTTTTGAAAATCTGAATTCCAATTTTACCAAAAATGCATAAAGTTTCCAATTAATTGATAACCTAAGTTGTACTGAGAAGCCAAACCAGAATTCTGGTGCAGTATGAACAAAAAAACAACTTTATCTTAGTGTTTACCACTACTGAAAATAAATCACTATACAAAAATGCACTGTCAGAGCTTAAGATAGATATATATAGCTTTCAATCCCACGTTTTTCTCTTTATACTTTTCAGTATTATCATTTCTCCATATGCTATAATCAGTGGAGAAACTGCAGCCATATACTACAGCTACTCTAACTTTCTGCTTTTAACTACCACTGAGATAATTCATTCTCCATTTCTCTTAAATTCTCTGAATCTCTTTCAAGAAAAAAAGAAAAATACATAGCAAGAATGCTAGGATGAAAGCTGCTTATTACACTGGAAATGGGGGAGAATTAATGTCTACTAAAAGTTTATATTGCTCCTCTTAAGGATGTATCTTCCAGAAGTTTCTGATGCATGATTATTTTTCCCTAATCAAACTTCTCTTAAACAGAGATGTACTTTCTCCCAAGCATAATCACACAGCACTGCTTTTGTACTTGTGTTTCAAGTACATGAGAAAAAACTTCAAGTCTGAGAAGCAATGACCATTTTGACTGCTGTGTGCATTGCTTCCATACATGTAGTCGTAGCTACTTTCATGATGAACTTCTTTGTCTATAAAAACTAGGACTTCAAAGCAAATAAAAAGATACTTAGGGTGATAATCACCTGGCTACAATGGAAAAGATCAAAATTTGGAAATCTTAGTTTTCAACAACTTACTAAATGTTTTAGCACCACCTCCTGGTCATACAACTACACACAAGTTTACAATTACTGTTTTTCTGGGATACCTGTAGTTAAGAAATAACGTGGGCATATCTATTGGCAAATGTAATTTACAGAAAATTGTATCAAGTCAAAGAATCTCTCAGAACTAAGAAAAATTAAATCAATCAAGCACACTTGAAATTCAAGAAGTACAAGTCTTACAGTGAATGACACTTAAAAAATAGACAATATTTTAAACACAGTGTACTTTGAGAGCATTATTACAATTACAGAAAAAAATTTTGAAAAATACATATGAATATGAAACAGAAATAGAATTAAAAGACAGAAATCCACCGAAAATGCAACTGAGGCAATACAACACACATACCTTGAAATATTTTCTTCTGATACGTGTCATATTCATTAGCATGACTCCAGAATTAATTCCAGTTACTCCATAATAGGGATGTCTAGCAAATCGATTGTACCACCCAATACGAGGTTCTTCATGTTCTGGTGCCATTGCAGCAATTTGTGTGGAGTTAAACTTTCTCAGAAAAGACCAAATATCATCAACAGGCCTCAAAAACAAGATGTCAGTATCAACATATAGTAATGAATCCACATTTCTGAGGATTAACTGTGAGGGAAAGAAATTTAAAACCAAAATGTTAAGTTTTATTGAACTGCTCTTATTAAACACAAGAAAGTTTAACAAATTTTTGTCATATGAAAATAAATTCACTTTACACTGACAGTTTGCAGTCAATAAATTTGTCATCATTCCTTTTTCTCACATTTTAAAGAATTTTTGTAGAGGGAAGTAAGTTTTATATAGAACAGCAATGCAAAGCCACTCATTCTACATTTTATATGTCAGGGCTCCTTAGGAGTAGGTGGAGGCCAGGTATAACATTTCTCTAACAGGAGCTCCTCTCCTTCTCCTGCTCCCTTGCTTTCCCATACAACTAATCCAACAAATGTCAGGAGCCCATCTTTGGGAGACAGCTGCCACTGCTCTAATTCACAAGCCTGAAGTACGTTTTTCTGAAGTGTCTTAGAGCAGCATATACACAAAACACTGGCAACAATAGCCCATTTCTTGTTTCCTTTTGTCTAGCACTTCTCAGACCCATGCACGCAGGAGGCTTTACAACTGAATGAGGAGATGAGGTGTGATAAATCCATCTTACCTCTGAGATGACGACATGACCTATACCTCTTTCTGAGGACACTGCCATAATGCATCAAGTGAGAAAAGGACTTTTATTCCATAGGGTACTAGTGCCACAGAAGAATATTAAATTCAGAGGGTTTTTTCAGATGTCATGAAAGTAACTTTAAGGAATAGTAGTAGTTCTTCATTTAAAACCAAACAGAAATCAGACTAACAAGGACATGCTTCATAAACAGGCTTCTGGATTGTTTTATGACAAAGTAACTTACTGGCAAAAATAGTCTTTGTGAAGCACATGGTTTAAACAATTTCTTCCATTCTGCTGCACTCTCAGATGGAAATGTTATTGGATATAATGTGTAATTAACTTTTCCTTCATAGGGGAATTCATCAAGCTATGTGAAAATAAGAAATCACAAAAATTACTTCATTTCTATTACAAAAAAAAAAAAATTCAATTCACCATTCAAACTGATACCTGAACACGAGTGCAATGCCTCGTTTCCATAACAGAAATCTAAGAATTTGTCAGCTAATCAAAAGACTTGAAAAAAAATGGCACCTGCAGGCCACTATGAAGAAAACACATCATATCAGATCACAAGCAAAAGGAAGAGGAAGCAAAATAAATTAGTATTTACAAAAAGTTAAGTATATAAATTAAAACTCTTCCCCCTTAACTAGTTACCACAGAACAAATACCAATGAAAACTTTCCAAATTAAATCTTACTCCACTTTTGCCATTAGCTACTGTATATAAATTAGCATGTGTAACATACTAATGTCAGTTAATATGACATTTTAAGCAGAAAAATAGTAAAACCCTCCACAGTTATAGCCTCATCAGCTTTTAAAACTGCTACTCCAGTCATAATGTAATTGTTTCAGTTTCATTAACAGAAATTTACTAAAATTAGATATAACCGCATCTACTGTATCCAAAAACTGGTGTTTCATTTTCTCTAAATAATATAAAACTAAATCATGCTGTAAGCACAGAGACAAAAAAAAGACAGATCTCTAATTTCTTCTTGCAAAGCGAACTCTAAACAAGCTCACACAAAGTAACTGGTTTACATTCAGAACATCTGGCTTGTATTTAACAGATTCAAAATAATAAATCAGAAAGTTTTGGTCTGTCTCTAGGAGAAACTCTAGTATCAGCAGCTGGCATTCTTCCACAGGAAAAAATTTCAAAGATCCCCAACCAACTCTGTGAATGGCTTATTGCCTTATTTTTATACTCTGGTGTTTCTGCCACTCTATCAAACCAATAGAAGAATTGCTCTATATAGTGCTACAAAATTGTGCTACAATTTGATTGAATACATTTTTGAATACTTACTATGTCTTTGAAACTCTCATGCAATTGGTCCTCAGCAAAAATATGAAAATGGAGAGGTTTGATGCTGAAAATAATGGCTGATCTCAACATTGTAACAGTCTCCTCCAGTCTTTCACCACAGGCCACCACTGCTAGATGCATTTTCTCAGAAGGATGTGTTTTCATATAATCATATCTGATACAAAAATATTTTTTCATTTGACATTATTTCTAGCACAGGCTTAAAGAAAAACTCTACTATTTACTGCAGCAAGTAATTAACAAAATACCCTTCATCATAGTTCAACTGGCAAAGTATAACTCAAGAGAACATGCAAACTACAGCATTATACCTCATAGGTTTGCTTACATTTAACCTGAACCATTCTCATAATCACTCTCACCATCCCAACCTACAAGGGAAAAAAGGTCTAGAAAATCTATACACAAACATTTATTCTTTACAATCTTACTATTCATTATTACTAGCAAGGAAATTCATCAAAGTAGCTATGCTAAAAGAAAGACTACATGAAGTTACATCAAAATTTCAAAGGCTGACAGCACATTAAGTCTATACATGAGTTTTTCTCCTTTCCCTGGACTAAATACAGACATAGGAAAAAATGACAAATACAGCAGAGTTGAACTCAACAAGTGAGATAAGCCCTACACTTTCAAGAAGTTCTGTTAAGAACATTTTTGACTGATACAGCTTTTGTCCATTTTCTGCTCCAGTAAGTCCTTTTTTGTTAAGCACACCCTTCAGTGCTTCTCCCAAGCACTGACAAAACACAGAAACCTTTCTCCTGTCCTTATGTCTTGCAGGAGTACAATGCGGGCTGGATGAGAGGGTAAACTAATAGCTCAGACAGCCCTGTGGGATGCCCTGGTGCTCCCAGTGGTCTGGGAAATCCCTCAGGTACACTGATCACTGTCCATGGAGGAGGCTAAATCATTTCAAGGAGTGGGACTGGGAAATCCTTTATTCCTGAAGACATCCGTGCAACAGTTATGGTGAGATGTGCCTGGAATGTATTATACAGGGCACATTTTAAAGTTATTTCACTACTTTAATATAACAGACTAAAATTGTCATCAGGTAAATACCATTAGCTTCATGGCAAACACAGTGGGTATACCAAAAATCTCATAGATTTCATAGATTTAGTCAGGAAAGCTTTCAAAGCTTTTAAACACACATCAACTCAAAGCCCATCTGCAAAACAATATCATGCATTTGAGCTGTATGCACAGACTATGGCAGGAGGCTGCTAATAGAACCAAAAGTATCTGAACGTTTAAATTACAAGTTGAATGCCAAATTATACAGGCAAAACTAATTCTGAAGTTGGAAAAGACTTTACCAAACTAATAACAGTAGAAAAATGCTTGACAAATCACCCATTCTTAGAAACTTGTTGAAGAGAGACTCTTTAAAACAGAAATTACTAGGTGTGATCTTAGCACATAATCTCCACTCAATTTATGCAACCATGTAAATACATACAAGTTTTCCTTTAAATTTGCAATAGATAATATGCAAATATGCCTCTTTTCTTTAAGGCACAGAAGAGCTATTATTTTTCACTTCCACAAGACAAATTATAAGCAAAGTTATCACCATAAAACTGCTGAATTTTAATGCCATAAATCATTGATTCATTTAAAAAACATTCTGAGTTTTGAAAGAATGTAATGCCCTGGAACTAAAAAAAAAAAAACAAAACTCTGTTTTTTGTTTGTTTGTTTGTTTTTTGGTTTTTGGTTTTTTTTTAGTCTTAAATCGAGGGATTTAAGATTAATAAAATTTTAATTAGATTATGCAGCCAGTCGTAAGGTCTGGGGCATTATTAAAAATCACATAGATGAAAGACCTCATGGGTCAGATTTAGATCCAAAAAAGGGCACTAAAAGAAGATGCTAACCTAAACTCTGTCCAAAGTCTCATTCAAGCTAATAGAGATCTAGTAAGCAGGTTACGGAGTACAGAGAGTAATTAACCTTATTTCAAAGTAAACATCTAAGGCTTGAATCGATTTTTAACATAGGTATAGCGCCATTTATTAAGTTCTAGAATATCCCACTTGATCTCTAGATGCTAAAGACTTAGTATTTCAAAGATCATTTTGTGTCTACTAGTCTTAAAAAGATGTCTAGGATATCCAAGTGCTTTCTGATTAACACCAATCATGTACATCTCAGCAGCTAAATGGCAGGTCACCTGGATCATCCTCTGTGCCCTTTCAATTTTAGTGACTGTTTAAGACCTACCTGACATAGACACCAATATGCAGACATCTATATTCAAATGATTTAATCTGCAGATTGAAACCTTTTATAAATCTTGAAGTAAAATCTGAAAATTAGTTCAGGTTAACACATACACTCACAAAAAAAAAAAAAAAAAAGATCTAGAAATATAATCAAGACATGCCCATTCAAATCTTTATACATAAAGCTAATTTAAACATTATACCATGTAGTAAATACTAATGTAAAAAACACAATGCAAGCTGAATATGAGGGTAGTTGAAACCCAGAAACAAGTAAACTTTCACAGTGTGAACAAGCTGCAAGCAGCAGATTAGCCTCATCACTAATCCACTGAAAAGGGAATTACAATAATTAAGCCCTGAAGTCATGAGAGCCTACAGCGATGTTACAAGGTCATGTGATAAATAAGGGCAAAACCTACACAAACTGCACAGCTGAAAACCAAGCTCCTGAACTACGTGTAACACACAGCTTTCCATGAATAAAGTATGACAAAAACTATGCTGAAGAAACTCTAAAATGCACAGGATTCAAAGACTGTTATTTTATTATTTTTTATTTATTTTTATTATTTCTATATCTAGTATATCTATATTTCTATATCTAGTGATCTCTGTGAATAAAAGAACATTTCAAGCCACACAACAAAAAACTGACTGATCATGCTTATAATGCTGTTCTTACAGTCACTTTGCTCATACAACCACTTCTGTAAGTTTTAGACTTATTAAGTTCATTTTTTTAAAATCTGTGCTTAAAAATTATTTCTTTAAATGAAAAAAAAAAAAAAAAATTAGAAAAAGCTAACAAAAACTGAATTTCATCTCGTACCAAATAGGAAACAGCTGGACTCAGATCCATAAATTTCACAAGATAAAGCTTTATACCCTGAAGCAGATGGAGCAAGAAGCGGTTGGAAAGAACAGGCCACCATTCCCTCTGTGGACTCTCCAGTACAAAGGGAATGAGACATACTAGATGTATTAAGGCAGAAGTTAGGAGACTGCAGGATTGTGGTCCTTACTCTAGATCCATAAAAAGACATCCTTTAGTGACTGGAAGCTGCACTTGACTTCCCTGCATAGAGACCACTGGGAACCACAGCCTCCTTTTTAGCAACCAGGCCTCAGGCTGTTCCTCTCCCTTCCATATACACCTCTGTCCCTGCCAGAGAAAAGTCCTATCCCCATCTTCATCCAGGAACACAATTTAAAAATAACCCTCAGCTGCCAGCGTCTTCCATCTCTTTTTCCTCTTCCTGATGCAAGAGACAGCATGAAGTGTAAATTGTTCAGAGAGCTTATCAGCTTGAGCTCTGCAGTCTCACCTTCAATGGGAACGTGTTCCAGAGCCAATTACGTTTTTCATTACTTGTTGCACTAACTTTGTTAATTTATGTCTACATGACTTTAGTTTTTCCATTAATTTCTTCTCAAATCTTCTGCCTTCAACTGCTCTCTTCTTTTCCCACCTCTCCCCATCTTTCTCCACTGCAGTTAGGCATGCAGCTGCCTCACCAGATGCCAGGGAAAGGAAAACCACGTTCCTTTAGATAACTGGTCCAGCATCTGTTAAGACTAAGTGAAACAGGATCTTTTGGCAGTACATTTTTTTAGTTCAGTTGCTGAGTTGACAATGTGCAAAATAAAGTTTATTCTACAAGAATAGTAACTTGTCTGAACCTGAGCAGGTTTGGTATCAGGTATCACAGCTCTGGTACGAACCTTTAGTGAAACTCAAATACAGGTCCTGAAAGGGTTGAGATGCTTTCAAAAGCGAGGAGATACATTCAAAAAACTTGTTAAGAGGCAGAAAAAACACAGAAGTAGATTTTTATATGCACATTTCTAATTATTAATAGCTTCGTCTTTTGGTGTGGGAGAACCTAGTGGAAAAGCTGGGAAAAAAGCAACAATAGAGTGAAATACAAACTGTATTTTAGTAGGGATGTTGGACAGACTAACAAAGAAAACTTGACAGACCTAATTTCTAAAAAAAAAAAAAAAAAAATCTCCAATAATGTGGGAGTCCTACCTCCTGCAGAGAAAGAAAAACCTCTGGTAATTAAAATGGAAGAGAAAGAAGGCACCTGTAACCCAGCAAAAGATACTGAGCAGGATGCCATGACAGGATTTGAGTCTTAGGAAGAAATAAGAGAATTTCATTTTTGTGAGGATACTAATTACATGTGAAGGGTAGGGACAGTAAAAATAAAACACATGAGACAGACTTTCACACATACTCCCATGAGTCTGGGAAGCACATTTAAAACAATTCACTTTTGACAATGTGAGTAAAAAACATGTATTGTAAAACATGCTACTCAGCAGCAGCAAAAAGCCAGGTACAAGCCTTGCCTGAAGTATTTCTGTGCCAAGTATAGACCTTCATTCTATATTGATTAATTCTGCTGTTAATAACCTCTGAGAGAAAAACATAGGTGGATATCCTCAGTGAATCTGCTACAAGAAGGTTTTCCAGAGCCTGTCTGTCAAGACACTGCTTTACATTTAAAGATGTTTACCATGACATTGTATATTAAATTAGCATTTCTAGGTCAATTACAATTTTGAAGCTGCAATTTGATAGTAAACTACAGAGGTATGTTTTGACAAGTTACACTTTTCTAGAACCTTCATGTCATCCCAGCTGCACTTCCTGGGAAAAAAACAACAACACAAATTTTATTTGCACTAAAATACCCACCAGCTCCACAAAAAGCTTAGCTATGTCCTTTAGACTTGACACAAGGAACTGCAGTAGAGGTCACCTTTATTTGTATAAAGTTCTCCTATTCTCACATAACACATGGAAAGCAGGTGAGAGGGTACCAAAAACTCAGGAACATACTGTATATAGTTCCATCTAATTTGGTATAATAGAAGTGATATTCATCATTAGCATAGAAAATGTTACATATATTCACTAAACTATGCAGGGAAAGTATTTTCATATAATCAAATTGTATTATTTCAAAGCTGGAACGACAATATACCTCAGAAAATCAAACAGTAGATACGTAAGTGCACTACAGATGGCTTACTTATTGCATCCTTTTTTGCTTTTAATGCCCTGTTCGATCTAAATCAATCAACCACTAAGAAGCCTAACCCAGCAGCCTTTAGTCACCAGAAAAAACAAAGCAAATAGGCAGAGAAAGAAGACAGCAAAGCTACACTGATTAAAATGCAGCTGTTAAATCACTCACTCCCACACTTATTACAAGTAGGATCAAGGTAACTGTAGACATTATCTGGATTTGAAACTGAAGAAAACTCTAGTTTTTACTTAGCTTAATGTTCTGTTGCATCACTGCATGAAAAACATGTCATAATCAAGAGCTTATTTTGTAAAAGTACACTAATGATACCACTGTATATGACATCCAAACATAATTTACTCAATGCCAACTCAATTAGTATATTAGGTTTGAAGTTAAAATACATGAATAATTTTAAATTGACTATAAAAATAGAAGCCACATTCTCTAATGAGCCAGACAGTTTAGAGAAATTACTTTTTTAAGGATTGTCAGAATTCATCTCAATATAACTATACCACATGAAGTTCAATATACCCAAAAACTTAGTGAAACTTTCTACTTTAGCAGGCAACACCAGTTAAAACCAATTTAGCTGCAACATCCAACAACTGAAATCAGCTTAGTCAGATAGCCAGATAGTAATGACCCCTAAGAATCTCTTCTTAGTCAGTCCCAGAAGGAAATAAGCAGTCATACCAGCTAGACAACACTGAGCACCTTGAAAGGTTTACTAGAAAAGCATCATCTATACCATGCAAAATCTGAGCTTCATGTTATCTTCATCAGCATTTTTAAAGTTTTGATAAAATCTACACTGTATGTAAAAGCAATCTCATGCTTCCTCTGCAAGGTGAAAGCTAACAAATACTCTGTGCCAGAAGCACAACACATGACATTCTCAATGAAGTTGATAATCAGAATAGTGGTGAAAAAATGTGGGTGCAGAATATCTACAAAATCCTTCCCACATACAGCAAAAGCCATTGATCTTACACTGATTAACTTGAAGATCCTTATTATTCATTATTAGAACCAGGACCTGTTCAGAGTTTATCAATTTCAAATGATCTTCAACTATTTCACGATTCATACTGAAGTCTATATACACACCCTCTCTCTTACAAATTTTCCAGATTCCTCTATATGTCTCCAACACTTCTAACACACATACTTGAATCTTAAAAATCCATACAACATTAGTTTTCAGTTAATATACTTAGAGCTACTTAGAGGAAACAACGTAGAAAGCTGCATTTCAAAAGTGTCTATGCCAGGTTCTCTCAGGAATGAATAAATCCCTGTGGTTCTGATATCCAGGAGAAAAAAGCTAAGTGGAATTACAAGTTAGAAACAAAGAGATAAAAGGGTAAGTTTTTCCAACAAAAATACTTAAAAATCCAAAAGCTCACAATGTTTTAAAAACTTCAGTGGAAAATGCAAAGGAAACATT
The DNA here is from genome assembly GCF_052056855.1 of Sturnus vulgaris. Lineage (NCBI taxonomy): Eukaryota > Metazoa > Chordata > Aves > Passeriformes > Sturnidae > Sturnus > Sturnus vulgaris. The sequence goes on from NC_142247.1 coordinate 41,301,594, forward strand.
CTAACTCTGAGATCAATTTTATGACTGCACTATTAGCAAAGATATTCCCGCTGTATGATCTGCTCTTCTAAACAAACTCATTTGGTTAGTTTATCGAAACAGCAAGAATACAACATCAGAATTTCCATTCACAAGGTCATTTACAACCTGGTTAAACAGTACTGTCTGTTTTCATGGATTAAATCAGGTCAAATAGATTTGTATTAGTGCATTTCAATAACCAGACTCTTTACACGTCTATGAAAAACAAATTCATTGGGATTCCTACTATTTTGCTGGCATATTTTTAAGCAGTGGAGTTAGCTATCCTCAGTTTTCAATCAGATAACTCCTAGGTTTTCCTTATATCCCTCTCCCTATCCTAGTCTCTTCATAGTTCAGCTTTATTCTGTACCTCAGTGCAACAATGACACCTATGACAAAAACAAAGGTACAGTCAATCCAGAATGAAATTACTTGGCCTAAGTAGAACAATCATTCCTTCCCATTTCAGAAGATACCCAATTTAGAATCACAATGCTGCCTCTTTATGGAAAAAGCTTTCAAGATACCATCTTCATGAAGAATCCTGAAGTGGCCCTACAGATACTATCTCAGAAAACAAGAATGATAGATTTCACTTGCTGTGGTTAATAAACATGCATACAATCAAATTCATTCCTTCTTCCTCCAAAAATCCTACTGCAAACCTAAGAACAACTAGTAACTATTGTACTTGAAGCAGCCTTCTGTTTCTCAGTACAGCCAGTACAATGGACACACTTTGTTTGAGAGTTAAACACAGTTATAACTCATACCCAAAGCTGAAACCAAACTGCAATTATCTTCTTTGTTATTGCAGCCCATACAGGGAAATGAGGCTTAGGACACAGGCTCAGATGTTGGGCCATGCAGTTGCTGCTGCTATCCAAAGAGAGAGGACTTTCTCCTTCTCCCTGCCCACTTCTCTTACACAAACTCACTGCACCTCTCCAACTCCAACTGAACTTATTAAACAGAATTAGAATAGAAGCATGGTGGCCCACTCTACGTTAGAGCATCTCACTGAGGAATTCAACAAGCACTGAAGTCAGCACAAAACATGGGGATTAATTTAATGGTAATAAATTGATAAAGCAATCCATCTTAATGTAAAATATATAATCACCACACACCCTTTACTCTTTTAACAGCTTTTTTTCTTTCAATTTCAGAATGTATGAACATGAAATTCTGCAAACATTAGGCGTTCACCATGAACCATGTTTCATCATGAAAGTGGACTCATCCAGTAAAGTCATAATCAATGCATACTTCAACAGAACTGTCTTCACAGCCACATCTGGAATTCTTAATAGATTATTACAAGTTACAGCTTAAGGCATGTGCAAATAAACTGCATGGGATTTGTCCATTTTGATTCCAAGGTTCCACTTGCCTCAAGCCTGACAGAATATCCAGACAGGAAGTTTTCTGCTATTTTCGTGCATTACTTGTATTCATGGACTTCTTCATGCTTAGTGGTGTCAGAAGACAGCAAGACCCTCTTCTGTCTCAGCACTGCAAGTGTTAGACTGGCCCAGATGTCCAAGGATTAAATGAAGCGTACAATCACATCCTGTCTCTCCGCCTAGCATAAGCTAAAAGCCCCTACACCCTCAATCACAACAGCATTTAGTTTATCCCACTGTGCTAAATTTCATAAAGCTAAACTCCCAAAAGCTAACCTATAAGGAAAAAAAAGTTGTTTATGTCTATTCAAATAGCTAAATCTGCCTAACAAAGTCAGGTGAATCCCTATGGATTGACATAGTATGGATTGCTACTAATGGCAACAAGAAAAACTCAGCAGCTCCAAATTGCAGATGAAGTTCACCAACAGAATAAAAATCAATCTAAGTAACCTCTTTACGGAATTTCTTGACAACTGATGAGCTTAAAAAGCACTGACAACACACAAGCAGAGAAGAATAAGGGATCGAAAGCATTTCCCACAATCACAATTAAAAAAAAAATACTAAGTGTTGTGAAGCTAAACATCTTTTCCCCTTATACTAACAGGAAAAGATAACCACATCAAAGTGTGATCAGCAAAATTTCAAATATAAGAAAAAATCACCTTACAACTTTAGTTATATACTGAAAAGAACTATGCAGGTTAGACAACAACCTGACAAGTGGCTTACTTCTTTCCAAGCCACCTATGTAATGTGACAACCTAAACCATCTGAGCCACCATATCAAAACATTTAAACTTATTGTTAAAGATGCAGCATTAAGGAGAGAGCCTATTCTTAAACATACTAAATGTTAAAGAACATTCAAAACTGTCTCTTCAGTGCTTATGGATGAAGTAAATTCTTAAATTCTATAAAACATGTAACTTGAATAAAAAAATCTATATATAATTACTAAGTATATCATTTTAGTGCAAGTTATATCATGAGTATTAGCGTGCAGCAAATTCTATTTTAGGAAAATAATTTATCATTGACTGTTCAGACGGGCTTTTAACAGATGTTAGCAAGTTTCTATTTAAAAAAGCAATATAATTAAAAAATCTACTCTTGGTAGTAACACTTGACTCTACAATTTCAGAACATAATGAAACAAGAAAAAACCCAGCTAAAGGCAACCACAAAATAAACAGGTGAAATGCATGTGAAGTAAACAAGATATTTTGTTTTGCCACCTTGCTGAAGAGCCAAAAAACATCAGCTACATCTGTCTGCAATCAAACAATAAAGTACTATTTAACAACATCCTACCTAAAAGCAGCTTCCCAAAAGCAGTTCATTCCACAAACATCAGAGGGCAGCATCCAATAGGAATTCCAGAAAGATACAGACAAATTCTTACACCTAACAGAATAAGACAAAAATAACCTATATAAATGTTACTGATTTTATGGCAAAGTTAAATGGATAGTCTGCTAGCTCAAGCATAACTTGAACAGGTTGTTGGCAGAAAACTGGCTGTGTAATGCAACTTGAATACAAAGGAGAAGGTATTAGATGTCAATCAGAATTTTTTAACAGTAGAATTGTCGCATCCTTTCGCCTTTCCTCTTCATATATTTTCAGAATGAGAAAAACAGAGAGGCTGAAATTTTTGAGGATCCTTCTATATTCTAGTCTTAAATTAAGGCCATAGGTAAGGATTGAATGGCAACACTTATTGCTAGAAAGAACGCCACCTTTTCAATACCTTTGTCCACTGAAAGTGGAGGAGCAACTGTAACTTTTCATTTTCGAGGTTACATAATCCATTTAACAAAATCTCTATTCATCCGTTACTCTAGTCAGAGCAAACGTGCAAATCTGATTTTAAAAAAAGCCAGGACTTAGCAGCACCAAGGAATTCCATTGTTTCATCACAAATGGTTAATGCGATACAGAAATAATCACAACACACGTTTTCTTTCTTCACACTAATAGCAAGACTAATAATTTATTGACTTGTGCTACACTAACAGCTAAAAAAAAGAGCAGGGTTTATTAGTTCACCATTACATTTTATGCAACAGCAATATAGGAAATATTTTATAATAGAAACAAAACTATATATTTAAAAGGTTCTGGTGAAAAAGTCAACATCAAGAATTACGATCTGAAATGTGTAAGCACAATATTGTAAAGCAAGAGACCTCTGCTCCTTGCCCTGGTGATACAAAGCCAGTAGTGTTTATTCTCCTTTGAAAGTTAGTATCTGTGAATGAAAGACATGTGCAAGAAGAAAACTGACACAAAAGCTGCTGATGAAAAGGTATTTAAGAACTATAGCTCAGAACTCCACTGAAAGTTGGCTTCGCAACTTTGAAATTAATCAGTATCATCCTGGTCATGTAATCTGAAACCTGTAAAGGCCAATGTTTTGCAAACACCAGACAATAATAGCTTAACATAGCATCAAAGATTGTCAAGCTGTGTAATTTCTGCTTTCTGTAACACTTGAGAAAAACGACCTGATAAACACAGCGTTTCACAAAGCCTCATTTAAGTGCTGTGGGGGATGGTGCAGTTCTTTGGTAGATCACAGGAAATCCTTGTATTCTGTAGATAAATGTGTTTGCAAGAATTTTCAAGTAATTTTATTTCATCACTTAAGAATGCTCTCCACAAATGAATACCCAGGTACAAAAAATAAAAATATAGACTGCAACTCTGTTTCATGGATAGCTGCACTTGTCTTTACCAAAGTATAAAACCATGAGTTCTCTCTGCCAGATTCTTTCTTACATTACTCTTTATGGCTTTTGAATTTTTATAAAAACTTCAGGGCACATAAGGTCTTGCACTTATCTGAAGAACAATTCTTATGATCTCTACTATTAGCTTTTTGAAGTAAATGTTTCTCATTACTTTTAGGATAAATTAATAGACAATGTCTCCAAAAGAGTTTTCTGGTTTGGAAGATTATTATGCTATTATTACAGGGGATTCCTTTTCCACTTGTCAACAAGAATTTTCTTAGCTCTCTTGAGAATTACCCTACCCAAACTACCAAGGCAAGAGGCAAATCTGAAGTAGTGGCTAAGTCATTTCTTTGACATGTTAGGCATTTCCAACATTCCATTTAGCACAAGATTATCAGCCTTGGGTTTGATTCATAAACTGCATGTTTAAAACAGGATACGTAGGTATGCAATTTACCTAATGTTAGCGCAAGACATTCTCCTGTCAACAGCAATTTCTCTAAATTGACCACGTTACCATATGCCCCCAAGTTTTTATTATATAAAGGATTAAGAGACTGGAATAAATGGACATTTTCATCTTGTCATTCACAATAAGGTCATTTAAAATGCCACTCATTTTTTTACTTGAAATAAAATTTGAGGAAAGCTTGGACTACAAACACTTACTTTACACAGCCAGGGAGATGCATTGTAGCTGTTTGCAAACAGGCACAATCACTGTTACCTCAGAGAGGTTACTAGTCAGACAGGAATAGTCACCTTCAGTACTACAGAGGGATATTTTGCTCACATCTATTATTGTTATGTGATTAAAGGCCAGTCCCCACAAATAGAAAGTGGAAAATAATGTCAGGTGAAACAAACCAACACACATAGAGTACCCTAACACAGCTCTGATTCAGACGGGCAGAGAGCCCATGAACCAGGCAGATGATCCATCCACCAGCCTAGATAACAGGAGAGACTCTCCAGGCCAGTTTACCGATTGCCTGATGGGGTTACTGCCTGAAAGGGCGTAGGACTCATTGCAGCATCCAAGGTGGACTGGGGAGAATGCAAAAACAGAGAGAAGAGGGTCCAGTCACATATGAATACTTCTGTTTCCTGGGTGACAGGAGTGGCTCCATTCCATCTGCACATACAGAGGTCAAAGTGCCTGCAAATGAGAAGATGGCCACAGACCCCAGGGGCCCACGAGCCAGGGGCTGGAGAGACATGTGTGCACACAGCGTGCGGGTGTGTGCATGCTAGTGCATGGAACCACCAGCAACCAGACCAGCCTGTAAGCAGAGCAAGAGGCTCAAGAGCCAGGAGTCAGACAGGGCGCAGGACTGGGCCTGACTCTGCAGAGAACAGTGAGTCTGAGCTACTGAAAAACCTCTCTCTTACACAGCCACAAGAGATTAAGGTCTGAGGGATGACAACTGGAAACACCAGAAAGTCTGAGCTGGCCACCTGGGCTTTGAGGAGTGGCTAATGTTTAAGGCTATAGGTAAGGACCAGCTATCCAAAAGACTCCCTTAGATAAGGCAATCCTGCGGCCAGCTGCCACAAGGCTAAGGCCAGTAACTGAAAAGATCCAGCACATTCACCTGTACATGTGTCTGCACATCCAAGAAGGCGTGAGTATCAGAAAATTAATTGGGGCTGCAAGCCTCAAGGATTCATACACTCATGTCAGCAACAGTGAAGGCCAGAGGACCAGGAGCCCATTCCTAGATGGACCAAGCGTCTAAGGCTAGCTACTGGAGGAATCCACCCTACATACATTGATGTATTTTTCGCTAAAATCTTTTACCCTGAACAGTCAGAGAAAGGAATAGCATCAGGATGCTTGTCTGTGGTTGTGCAAGCACGGTTTCCTGTGTGCTGACCTCTGTGGCCAGCTATGTGTGCATGCACAAAGAGCCTCTGGTCCCATTGGAACAAATGCTGTGCTTTGCTACGGTCTGGACCCAGGAACATGGAAATGCAGCAGCCTTGCCTCCATCACACTATGGGCTGGACAATTCCTAATACCTTCCACCGTCAAAAATATAAAAAAGAAGAAATACGAAGTTTCAAAAATCACTGGTGTCACAAAAAAGCATTCTCAGTGATCTATTTGCCAATTCAAAGCATATTTCTCTTAAGCAACTAGCCATTTCTTAACCACCTTTATCAGTTAATCTAGCTTCAACATCCCTGGGTAGTAGAAATTTTAGTATTGCAGACATAGAAAAGGTCTATTCCTCAGTCATGAAGACTGAGGCCCTGTGCTCAGGCAAGTCAAGTTTTAACCATAAGAAATGCCTCAACAATCAGTGGTAACCTCCTTTTTTAATGGACATCATGGTTGTCAGAAATACTTTTCAATCCATGTGGCATCTTTTGTACTGTAACTCCACAGCAAGCTTAGAAGAATGTCCAAATGGTGAGGGGTGCAGCCCTGATGACTACGTTCCTGTCATAATTCCTTTCATTAACAATTTACGTTTTATCAACTGCATGAACCAACCAATGGACAGACCCATGTTTCTCCTACAGCATAGCCCACAGGTGCAGCAGAACAGGAAGGATGAATTTCCTTTCTGCTCATAATCACACAGGAGTAAAAAAATGGGATGATAAGATGCTTAATTCCCAAATGCACTAAGAATTTCTAATTCTCCTCAAAAGCTCTTTCTGAACATTTGCAGCAATACCACAAATTTGTTATGACATGTTTTGTCATAGAGGCAAAGGCTTTATTGGATAGGAGATAGTCAACGCAATGCTAGATGTCTGATACCTAAACTTTTTAACTGGAAAAATCTTGATAACGTTTCACTCATTCACAACATTCCTAAGCAAAATAATATTTGCTGGTCAAATGCTTGTCAAATTCAGCAGTTTTTAAATGAAGTTTCAACTTCAAATCATTCAGTGTTTCATCCTGTTAAGTTTACCTCCTATTTTGAAGTTCTTCAACAGTTTCTGGACCAATTTCTTAAAATAAGAATAGCTGAGAGGCAAACTGGTGAAACTGCTGGTTAAGCTCTGATACTGATGAAAACAGTTGTGTACAGGCCAAGGAAAGAACCTGTCACAACCACCCTCCTCTCCTAAGCTTGTGGATATACTTTCTACCCTTTCCCATGCACTATACTCCACTTAACTCTCCCTCTGCCATAGCAGTTAGAGACTGGTACAATCAAACATCAGTGCTGCACATAGCAGAACGGTATGGCTGGCAGCACAAAAATGCTAAACTACAGTGTAAGGGAAACATGTTCTATTTTAGCAGGGTCAAATTCACTGACCTCACTAAATTCACAGAACTAACAAAAGGCTGATTCCTTCTGTATATCTCAAAATTTCTATTAGAATAGCACTTTTTTGGACCTCTATAGAAATATGAACATTATCTGCCTACTGAAGTGGCAATTTTGACAAAATATTGCCTTCAAGGGAGTCAACAGCTCCCAGTTTTGTATCATCTGCAAACTTTCTAAGTATCCCTTCCAGTCCTGCATCCAAGGCACTTAGGAAGACATTTAGCTATTAAATTCTTAAAGTGTTCTTCAGCTGCTTATATCAAGTCTCAAGATAGATACAAGCCTTTAGTCTCCAGTCCTCTTGTTCCTCAGACCAAAGTAGCATTTGAAACAAACAACTTCTTACCACACTGATTACCCAGTAAATTCCCGTGAATTTTGATGTTTGTTGGAGCATCCTGCCTCAGCCTGTAGCTCTAGTTTCAATATGGTACTTCTTTTTAAATTATTTCTTCTTAAACCTGTCATCATCATTGCTAAATTATTTCAGGTGTAGTATTCTAAAACCTTATTCAAGGCTTGCATGTTTCCAAAAATTAACAGAAAATCCAATATCTCCCTCCCCTATACCAGAGCATGATCAAGCTCTTTCTTCTCTTGTGGCATATACCAAACCATTCAGGCAAAGAAAATACTTCTTGGCTAAAGAAAACAGAAAAACACTGCTGAGTGCACGAATGCCTTCAGATGATAGTTAGATTTGCTTTACCGAACTGTATTTTACAGCTATCAGGGAACACAGGTGAAGCAACCCATTTATGAAAGTTACTATTAACACATACAAAATGTTAAACTTCAGGATTAGAAGGTGATCTAAATGCAATTTACTCTGTAAGGTTATGCACCCTTCAGGATATTCTCTGATCACAAGACAGTCAGAAGTGGGCATAAAACAGACAGGTGGCCATAGCACTGTGTGAATGCACATAGTGAAGAAGTAGCTGATGTATAAAAACTGAAAAACACCAGTACATTCAGCAAGATGTGTATGTCACTTAGAAAAGCGAATGTAATGCAGTTTAACATTCAAGAAAAATTTACAAATGTATCTAAAGGAACATTCAGTGGGACATTTCTTAACAGCCACAGGACAGAGCTTTTCCTTAAACAAAAGCCTTTTCTAAGAGTCTGACACACAAGTAAGTGTTACATATGCATTTTTTGCACAAACAGCATGTTTCAATAACTTACAACAGGGGATGTTTATCCTTGGCGTTCAGCTTGACATCAGTTTATAGGCAAAGAATTCCCACACAGGTGACAACAGACATTGGTTTTGCAAGGAGATATGCCCCTACAAAACTGTATGCAGTGGAATTATTTGTGCCGCTTGAGACCTTTAGAAAAGAACTTTCTCAGTTAGTAAAACTTTTCTATTTAACAACACGGGGCAGATTCATCTCTCATCTGATATCACTGCAGCAAGAAGCTTCTTGCACCTTGCTGAGGTTCTTCTCCACTCATATTTTAAAACTACACTTTTAGTACAAATACTGAAACAGTATAGCTTTTAAAATAAACTTGGTTCTTCTTTTGCTTACTAGCAGTATGATGCAGCTTAAAGTCATTTCAGTGTTTAATAGTACAAATCATTTATTTACATCATTCTTCTACCCAACAAAAGTTTGCTTCATTTAAACTGCATGTTTTCTTTAGGAAAGCAAACATCATACATATGGTCTTTTTAATCATATTTTTATTCAGAACTAGTAGATTTCAACCACTCACAATGAGTTTTTCATGTTTTTATTTAGAACCAGTAGATTTCAGTCACTCACAAGGAGTTTTTAATCACGAAATATAAGTTCATGTTATAATCTGTATTAACTTGAACAAAAGCAAAAACACGGGGGAAAAAAATTCTTTTTAACTAGTTACACCAGTCGAAAGCTGGGTTTCACATTTCAGCTGACTCCACCCCTAGTAACTAAGAATGCTGTTTCACGGTATTTTAGGATTATTAAGTCAGAGCTTGTCATCCTGCCATCCTCCGTAACTCCTTTACAACAGCATCGACACTTTCATAATTACATGATGAAGCAACACAGAGCGCTGAGTTGGCCAAAAACGAGGTAGTTTTCAGGCAGGTCACCAGAGCAGATCAACTCACTCCTGCGTTCAGAGGAGCACAAGCAGTGCAGGGACTGGGGGGCGCCAGAGCTTGTACAGCACCGGGAAGCCAAACCAATAAACTCACTTTGCTTTAAATTGCTGTAGAATCTGAGCAGAGGTAGAGCTAGACTGGCCCAGAAGGGTCTGATCCTAAGTTTTCCTCCATTTTCAATAACAGATTTCTCACCACTCCTCTTTCCTGGATTTAGAACTCCAGCAGCCACAGGTGAACAGGAATATGAAACTATAATCTAAAGAAAAACTAGTAATTTCCATTCCATAACCTCATCACCACTTGGCCACATTAAAATTTCTGCTGACAGAGGGCAACAGAACTATGCAGAGTGTGAGACGCTCGGATACGCACCCCTGTAATTACAGAACTGAACTCACAGGTTTCTGTGAGAAGAGTGGCTGTATTAAGGCATCCCATAATAAAGTTTTGCTTCACCGAAGTTATATTTGATAGCCATAAAGTTACTAAGTTTCAGACCTGAAGGAGCACCGTGAAACTTTCTCCTTTTGGAAAAAGGAAACGCAACCCTCGTCGCTTCGCTCGCCCTATCCCTCCAAGCAGCGGCCAGGGACGGGCTCGGCGCCGCGGGGCCGCGCACACGAGGCCACTGAAAGTTTTCCTTGTTCATTTAAGGCTTCCCCAGCCGCCGGTGCCCGCCCCGCGGGACGCCGGGAGGGAGCGCACCGAGCCCCCAGCGCCCGCTGCCCCCGAAAGCGCCTGCAAGGCCCCGGCGACGCCCGGCCGGCACCGCGCAGCCGGGGGCGCCCGCGGCCCCCGCGCCCCGCTCCGCCCGCGGCCGGCACGGAGACCGGCACGCTCCCGCGCCTCCCGGCCCTCCCCTCAGGAATGCGGCGGGATCCGCCTCCCGCGCCCGGGCCCGGCTCCGGCCCCGCGCCGCGTACCTGCCGGTCCCCGCCTCGCCTTGGCCCGCGCTCCCTGCCTGCCGCCGGGCGCCGGGCGTGGCGGGGTCTCGGGCCTGCCTCTCGCGGCCGCCGCCGCCAGGCTCCTGCTCCTGCTCCAGCTGGCTGAGGCTGTAGAGCAGCGAGCAGACGGCGCAGCCCAGGCACAGCAGCGCCACCCGCGCGAACCGCCGCATCCTCCCGCCCGGCGCGGCACAGCCGGGCGGGCCCGCGGCTCCGGCGGCAGCGGGAGCTCGACGGGAGCGGCGGCGGCGCGATCCCCAGCGCGGTCCCGGCGTGCGAGGGGCGGGCAGGGGCGGGGCCGGGGCCCGGCCCGGGCGGGCCGCAGGGCGGGGCCGCAGTGCCGCCCACTGTTTATTTGCCCCAAAACCGAAAAGAGCCGCACCCCCCTTTTCCCGCTGCATCCGTCCTTGCAGCGCGGCCCTGTGCTCAGCCTGGTCTTGTCCCCATTCAGGCCTCCCGAACATCGGTCCCTGGGAGAAGTCGAGCGACGAAATGGCCAAAGTAGAGACAGTGGCAGTCCCGATCTGTTTCGCACTGGTGCGGCCTCACCTTGAATCCCGTGTGCAGTTTGGAGAACCTCAGAATAAGAAGAATATAAAGCTGTTAGAGGGTGCGTGCTTTCATTAAGGGCAAAAGCGAAGCTAAAGCTCCCTCAAAATGACACTCTTTCTTCGCTCTCAATGCTTATGTTGCACTAACTTTTCCTGTGTGAAATCTTCACAGCTGCGTCTGCACAAGGATACGTATAAATATCTAAAGGGAGGTTGCCAAGAGGACACTCAAGAGGACACCACTCTTCTTGGTGGTGCCAAGCAATAAGACAAGAGGCAACAGGAGAAACTGGTACACAGGAAGTCCACCTGAATATGAGGAAGACCCTTTTTTACTATGCAGGTGACTGAGTACTGCAGCAGATTGTCCAGAGAAGTTGTGGAGTCTTCCTCACTGGAGATATTCCAGAACCATACGGACACAATCCTGTGCAATGGAGGACCCTGCCTGAGCAGGGAGGCTGGACCAGATGACCCACTGTGCTCCCTTTCAACCTTTACCCAATTTGTGATATTTCCACTCATTCCTTAGGCAGCTGAAGTTACACAGATGTCCTTTTTCCTTGCACAGACAGTCTGAACATGCAAATCACTTTGGCCTCCAGCCCCCTTCCCTCCCCTGGCCTTGGCACAGATCTGAGGAGCAGATGGGTGCTCCTGGGCCAGGGAGATGCTGGACTAGAGAAGCTTGGAGAACTGAGCCTGAAGGATTTGTTTGCAGTCACTAGCAATGATAGGACTTGAGTCACCAAGTCATGCTTCTGGACAACAAAATGTAGGGCTGGGAAGTGGCAGAAGAAATAACAGCTGTACATCTTGCTAGACAGGGAGAATACTGGTTGGGTTTTAGCTGAATCCAACACAGTAGTGCATCTTCTCTCTCTCTCTAGGCCAGACCACTGAACAAAGGCCTAACAGTTTAACTAAACTATACTATTGCCAAGGTAAGTATTTTAAAGTCATCATTCAGTGCTCCTCCCTCAGCTTCTGACACTAGTTTAAAAAAAAATACAAGTTTGGAATAATTCTGCATACTTTTTTGTCCTTACAGTGCATTTGGCTCACTTTTTTCCTATGGACTAGAAACATCCTTTTTTAATATAAGTGATAATATCCCCATTCAGGACCCTGCATTTTAAGAAAAATGCCAAAATTATTTCCAATAAACCATAAAATATAGTTCAGTTATAGCTTTTGTGGCCTAAGGATGTATGTTATGTGTGAATGCCCGTAAAACCTGAGCCATAGGTTACTGCTGTTCTTGGTTCTTGCTGTTACCCCTGTGCTTGAAAGAAGGGGAAAGGAGGATGTCATCTGGCGACCATAATAGTTGGAAGAGAAATAATGCCAAAATTGTTCATAACCTCTTTCTCAAAATAAAAAAGAAATGAGGAGAAAAGGTGGCCCTCAGAAAATATGGGAGACTCAACTCTGTTTGCAGTGGGGACACTGGGATGATTATTAAGAGATATCAGCAGGGAAACTGAGGCTGAGAAAAAAAACAGAACTTAGACTCCAGTAGAAGTAAGGAGCTAGAGAGGATGAAGTGAAATTAGGGCCAAAAATGGCAGGGTGGTGATGGGAGAGTCGTAGATGAAATGGCAAAGGATTTGCAGGAAGAACTCTGGAAAGACATTACTGGCTTGCACTGCAGGAAGAACTAGCTCTGAAAAGCTCCACTCAGGGTCTCAGCTGGGCTTTCTGCCCCTTCTGTGTTCCTCAGTGCTTTCTGTCACAGCCTGCCATTCAGCTTCCCTGGTTTTGTGTTTATGCTCAAAATCAGGTTCACTGCTATCATTGCTTATCTACCTGCTAACCTGTGTTATGAATTCTTGCCCTCTCCCACTTCACAGCCCCTTATACATACTGTCAAGTCCATACGGCAGGGCATGAGTAACAGAGACACGAGAGTCACAGTATACAGATACAATTAACTGACAGGAAGCTTAAAAGCAGAGAGCACTTATTCCCTGCTGAGGTGTGACACCTGTCTTTTACATGGAAGAGTGTTCCAGACAGGGAAAATGAGGTCTGAAGGGTGTTATAGTGGCACCAAGAATGAATGTGGCACATGGGTAGTAATAAAGGTCTCATACTTCAGAAGAAGAAATTACATTCTTAGAGGAGAAAAGAATAAATAAGGAATGCTAAAGAGAGGTGACATAGGGAGAAATTTTTTTTTATTATTATCAACCATGTAATTACCCAAATATTAATTTAAGGACTTCTCTTCATTCAGTGCTGTTCAATAATATGTGAATAATTAATGAATGAGAACATATCTGCAGTGCTCTAAAAATATAACTAAGGCAAGGTCAGAGAGAAAGCATCTTTGTTAAGCTCTCTGCTGCTATTGGGGAGAAAAACACGGCTAAACTTATACACACACACACACACAAAGCTTTTTTTCACACTGCAAAAATCTGTCCATTTAATCTATCAGTTAGTCTGATAAAAGATAAAATGCTTCTTACTATGAACTTGGCCTTGTGAGTAAGGAAGATAAGCAAAAGTAACTGAAATGCTATAGCTTAATTGTATCACTGAGAAAAAAATTATCAGATGGTATATAATTACCCAATTCAGTTTATAAATTCTTTAAAGATTAATAATTATGTATCTTTATTACTCATCATTAATAGTTCATGAACAATATGTAAAATTTTATGCTACAAGGTCTGCTAGTCTTTAATTAACTTAAAATATGAGGACTTACAATCAGATGCAAGATTCTCTCCTTTTATTAATGATTCTAAATCTTTATATCCTTTTCTTGACTAGAATTTAGTTACTTAGCCATGGTAACTTTTGTATCTTTAGTATTCAATTCTATTTACTACGTCCAGAAAATAGCTCAAATCCAGAAAAAAGCTATCTTAATGAACTATAGGTGTTAAATAAGTTGTTAAGACAATCAATTTTTTTGAAAAAAACAGCATCTGATACTTCTGCAAGTATGTCCATAAGAGTAATCACTGTGAGCTAGAAAAGGAAACCAACATTCTAACAACTCATTAGGTCGAGATAAATCAGATCAACTTAAATTAAAAAAAAGAAGTCCTAATCAGATGCATTTGTATCATTCCCCCTGGTTTTGTTCTTTCACAAAATAAAACCATTAATTAAGCTGGTAAAGCAGTAAGATTTTGTGCTGATAGATTTGTGTCAATACTGCCCTGTATGCAGGCCAGTTAAGGGTTTTTCAAAGGCCAAGACAGTTTGTTTGATGCTCACGTGCCCTTTCATACAAGCTGCAGTGTCAGCACTTGGCTATGATAGATTGCAAGGTTGGGTAAGCAGGAAGAAACTGCTTTGCTGCCATGTGTTGTACATATGGTATCATCAGACTTCTTGAGGCAATGACCCTTTTTTCTTGCTGCCAGATATCACTTTTTCCCCTGCCTATTACCTTATATGAAAAATACTTAGTCAGGAACAACTGCCTTCCACTCTCATTGCATCTACCCCTTCAAATATCCTAATGTATAAAAATATTAACAAAAATTCTCAAAATCACCTTTTACTGATTAACAAAATATTACCTTCCCCCAGCCCTTTCCTATTTAGCTCTCATTGTTTAGCATTGTAGTGTGTTTAAGCAGGAATATAATGTGTTTAAGCTCCTAATTCAAGCAGGAGCTTAAAATATTTTGCAATCATTGTTGATAATCACAATAACACCCAAGGACAACAGAAACAGGAAAAACATCTAGGACAATAGTGCACAAAATTAAGTAAGCTGCCTTGTAAACTGTTTAGGAAGTGGTGTGATACTTTGCAAATTTCCTAGTTTCTTCTAATATGAATAAATTATTTCTTCATCAATGTTAATCTTCAAAATTTATTTAATACCTCCTCTGTGAATAATTGTAAGTTATTAAACATTAGTCAAAATATTTGTATCATTCCTCTTAAGAAAGTTCCAATTTCATGCTCTAAATCAATATGCATCTATATATGTAGACTTGCACAGTATTTAGTAGTTTACTACATTAAAAAGGCAGAATGAATACTTTCTAGGAGCACAAAGAAAATTTTCTTTTTATCTGTTTTTCAATATTTGTGTGTCAAGTGCTTTTTTTTCTGTAAAGATTACTACATTTGGAGCTCCCAAACATCAGTCCAGAAGGGATTCTCAATGTTGGGCTTTTGTTTCTTTGCATCATCTAAAATTTTCCAAAGACTGTACTTGGCATGGGTATTATAAAGAGGAGATGGGTGACAGCCAACATGGTTTTACTAAGGGCAAATTATGCCTGACAAATTTGGTGACCTTCTGCAGTGGGCTTAGAATGCTGATGGATGAGGGAAGTGCACAGATGTCATATACCTGCACTTGTGCAAAACATTTGTAACTGTCCCATGCAATATCCTTGTCTTTAAACCAGTGGCTGATGAGAAGCTCAACATGACCCAGCAATGTGTGCTGGCAGCCCAGAAAGCCAAATGTGTCCCGAGCTGCATGAAAGCAGCATGGCCAGCAGGGCAAGGGAGGGGATTCTGCCTCTCTATTCCACTCTCATTAGATCCCTCCTGTAGTACTGCGTGCAGCTCTGGGGTCCTTACATGGACCTGCTGAGAGTCCAAAGGAGGGCCATGAAGATGACCAGAGGGCTGGACCACCTCTCCTGTGAAGACAGGCTGAGAGAGAGCTGGGCTTGTTCAGCCTGGAGAAGAGAAGGGTCTGGGGAGACTTAACTGCTGCCTCCCAGTACATAAAGGGGCCAAAAAGAGAGCTGGAGAGGGACTTCTTATAAGGGCATGTAATTGGTAAGACAAGGGGGAATGGCCTTAATCTGAAAGAAGGTAGGTTTAGGTTAGATACAAGAAAAAAAAAACCTCATTATGAAGATGTAGCTCACCAGAACAAGCTGCCCAGAGAAGCTGTGGATGCCCCATCACTAGAAGTTTTCAAAGCCAGGCTGGATGGGCTTTAAGCAACCTGGTCTAGTGGAAGGTGTCCCTGCCCATGGCAGGGGGGTTGGAACTAGATGACCTTTAAGGTCCCTTCCAACCCAAACCGTTCTGTGATTCTATGATTTGTGTTTAAAGTACTTTTGCAAAGAGTCAAAGCAAACTTACTTACTTCCACAAATCCGTACCGTATACAAAAAATATGGAAATAAGGCAAGCAGGGCTCGTTTTTACTTGTTTATTTACACATAATAATACTTAAGTTTAAAAGTCCTTATTGTGTTCTTCCATTGTCTGCTACAGCATCAGGTATTTTGAGTCCTGATACTTGCATCAGGGTTTTAAATTTCTACAATATATTTTTTTATCTCTAACAGAAAAAAATATTTACTAGCAGTAACCATGCGCAACAGTAACTTTGCATTATGCCTTGAAAGTTCAATTTTTAAGATGAAATGTACCAAAGAAGTTATATAAGGTATTTTTTACCTTTTCCATTTCACAGTAACAGTGCAGTTTCCATACAGGGAACTTATACTACTTGTCCTAAGTATGTTATCCTATTCACTTTTTTGAAGAGCCTTAAAATGAATGCATTAACCAGGGAAATATTCAGATGATTAACAAAAAAGCTCTGCTTTTATTTTAGGGTTTTGGGTTTTTTTTCATATTTGATGTAAAAATTTTATGCATTTTATTATTTCCAATCAAAAAAGGCTGCATGTCTTAGAAAGCAAAACTACATCTAGCAAACAGCTAAAATGGAAAAAAAATTAGATGACAACTGCCAGCTGCCCTTATAAGTGGTAACAGAGCTATAGGAGAGTTGTCAGGTCCCTAAAAGCCATTCAGCAGTGCAAGCCAGATGATACACTGGAGCCAGTAGCTCCTATTTCGAAATGAAAAAGACAACAGATGGTTGTTCAGTAAGGAGGTGTTTTGGAAAGTCAGTCAAACCAGGTAAAGTGTTGACTGACTTTGCCAATTTATTTACCTTTTTATTTTGTTCATCTATATCCTGGTTTTACTCCCCCTTCAAGTAGAATTTTACATGTAAACTGATGTAGAGACAATATCAGAGAGAGAAATAAAATCCTACTGTTTTCTTTCCACATTTTTAAGGGTTGCTCAATTTTCATAAATACAAACTCAAAACCATGACTGGTTCAAAAGCAGTCAAATGTGGTAATTTAAAGCATTCAGTACTTGAATTATCAGGGAGAAGACGTAAGACATTTTTACTGACTGCTTTTAACACTGGAATAGAACAGCCACATCACAGACAAGAGCCTAAGGTACCCAGCACCCTCCCTTGGTGGCAGCCTTGGTAACTACTGTGAGCAGTCAGCCTGCCCTGCACTACCCTGTGCAGCCCTGGAGTGTGCAGACATTACACTGCCTTATCTGTGATGTCAATTGCATTGTTTTCAGACCATTCTGCTGCACGAGTGGCAGCAGAGCCAGCCAGTAGTCGGGATATTGTGTAGTGCTTAAGTCTGAGCCTGAAACACCCAAAATGATTTGAAGTTCTGCTAACTCAGGATTGTACTTAAGCATAACTCAGCCTTCCTTTGCCCATCTTTAATCTGTAACTTACAAGTTTAGTTTTTACTCTTTGCTTTTTTTTTTTTTTTTTAGGACAAGAAAGGGTAAAATAAAATTGGACACTGTCCTAAACTATCTCCAGGCACCAAGCCCATATCAGCAGGGGAATGCTGCGATCTCCTATGGCTGCCAAAACATTTGTGTGGAATTTAAGAAATTTGTTTTGATCTTCAGACACATAATTGTGTAGCAGTCTTGCTGAACAGTCAATAGCGGAAAGAAATGAATAAAAGGGTGATAGAAAGGCTTAACAAGGCTCTCCTCCTTTGAATCCCTTCTGTTCTTGCAAAATAGATGAGTAAGTAAGACTAAATTAGACCCTGTTAATTAGTGACAATAGCCTTATTCCGGTATCTGATGCCAATTTAGTCAGTATTTCTGCTAGTACCAAATTTGGTCGTTATGTCAGCAGTTTCCCAACACTTGCTGCCTGCACTTGGGGATTTATGCCCAACAATGGCAGGGTGGCATTTAAAGCATTCTGTATCCAAGGAGGTGTCAGCCTCACATGCTGCCTCCTTGGAGCAGGGATGAGGTCCCATACTCATGGCTGACACTTCAGTTACCTGCTACACAAATGGGAAACTCTGAAGGTCTTTGCAAGAGAATCAGCTTCTTTCAAGAATGCCTTGTAGGACCTTTGCCTCATGCTGCAAAGCAACACAAATGACAAATAATTCAGAGAACTGAACACGGGAACTGTAGAATTGAAGACAAATTGAGAGAACCCACACAGACCACTGTCTTATAAATTGCTTCAGTAGCAAAGTACAGATTTTATATACAATGAGATGAAGCTGTACACAAAGCCCCCTTCTCAAGTTTCTTACCTCATTTGTTACTTTAATTTGCAAGCATGGATACTTTCATAGTTTCTTGCTTCCAGGAATATCTCAACTTCAATCATAACCAAAAGCAGTAATGAATCATCTCTGCCAATAAATTAGCAGAGGCTTCTTTGCATTTTGAGATCAAATTCCCAAAGTCTGCTGTTTATCCCTGAATTGCCCACTTGTATTTCTTGCACTTTCTCCTAGACAGTAGAAATAATACATTCAGAAAGGGATTCTGAACAATTTAATAATTTTATTTACCATTTTATCATAACACACCCTAAGCATCACCAATGCCAGTCAAGATTGTAGTCCACTTACATTAGTTTTCACCAAAAATACTTTTTTGTCAGATTGTTCACAGGCAAGAAGTATTAATTTATTCCTGGGAAAGGCATTTCAACATGTGTCACTATTCTAGGCATCAAAAACATCTATTTATGCTCCTCTGAAATCAACAACATGTCATCAATGTGAAATAACTATAGGGATGTAAATTTTTAAACTATTTCATTATCATTAATCGTGTAACATCATTTAAAAAATAGTCTTTGCACTGTGATTCCTTCTGTTTCTTTCTTTCCAGACACCTCCCCTCAGCTTTCATGTCAAGCTTTCAGAATTTTAAATTGTTTAATATAGTCTTTGAACTGAGGTCAGGAAGAGGTGAGTTGGAGGCAGTATCTCAATGGGTTACTATATGCTTGTCTAAATGCAATGTATGGTCATCTTTAAAGGAGTGCTAAGCTGGAATTGAAGACAGTTTGCCAGACAGAAAATTCGTAACATCTCATGATGCAAGTTGTTCTTTCTGACTGCTACACAGAGACCATTTAAGTAGATCAGTACACTGTTTTTCTTAGAGTACCTTTAGATTTTTTAAATTAATTTGTGTATATTAAAAAATTACAACCACACAAGTTCTTTCATTCACAGAGATGTTTATTTTTGTCTTCAATGTTTGTAGGGAATACGATTTCACTACAAAAGTGTCTCAGAGAAACTCCATTCAAAGTCTAGGCTTAAGAATGAAGGGAAAATATACTTTCAGCTGTACCAGTCCTGAGCAAAGTTTTAAAAAAAAAATTAAATAAAAAAATCCACTAGAGATAGGAAGCAGCACCAATTATACCAGAGGGCCTCTTACTGACATCTGCTCATGCTTTCTTTTCTGCTTGAGAATTGGTAAAAACTTAGGTAGGAAAAATTACTTTATTAGAATGTGGACATAAGATTCACAGTCCCAATCTCTCACCAAATACTACCCTTTTTTAAATAGTTAGAGTCCAGGGCCTCAGTTTTACTTTCCATTAAGTAGTCAGGACTGCTAACAGCAAGACTGTTGCCCCCATGGTGTAACATTTTCTCTTACTCAAAATGGTAAATAAATATTTATTTAATATACTTCTTTTAATAAATATTTATTTCCTATCAATATCAAGTTCCTGAAAAGTTACATTGTTCTTAGAAGTATACTACCTGTAGCAGTTATAAAACTTCTGATAACATCAGGTCTCAAAACAATTCAAGTGGCTTACAATCTGTCTCTTGTTGTTCCAGTGAAAGGATTTCAAGCCATTGGTAACACTCGGTACTCAATAGTTGGTTTATCCAGGACATTCAGATTCAATCTGACAAAGTAAATACTTCTAAGAGTCAGAACAGAAAAGGCACTTACTCATTTCGGGGAAGACACCTGGCAAGTAAGATTTTTATTTTCAAAATAACAAGCCCTTTTTCTAATAATAAAACCCTTAAAAAACTAGTTGGATAAACATAATCCCTATGAACAAAACCAACTTAGGTACCCCTTTCCAAGAAAGGTAATACTATCCTTGACTGAGAAACTGAGAAATGTGAAAGCATCCAAAAATACTCACAAGTTTTATTCACTTCCATGATATTCTAGTAGACCATCACAATTGGCTAGAAGAAAAAGTCTCCTCCAAAGAATGGATGTTTTACAAATTGAAAGCCTCAAAAATTTCTGGACTGTTTTTTATTAGGTACTTGTATCAGCAATAAAATGTAAGATTCTAATATGTATAATCAGGAACATCACCTTGGTTACAATCAACAACCTGTGACTTCAACTAGAGTAGTAAATCTCTT
Source organism: Sturnus vulgaris (assembly GCF_052056855.1). NCBI lineage: Eukaryota > Metazoa > Chordata > Aves > Passeriformes > Sturnidae > Sturnus > Sturnus vulgaris. The sequence goes on from NC_142247.1 coordinate 41,322,133, forward strand.
ATCAAACTTCCTTGCAATTGAATCATTGCCTCAGTGATGCTCTATGTAAGGCACTTAGAAAACTTGAAGAGCATCTGACAGTACTGTTGGTAGTTTTGATTTGTTTTTGAGGATGCTCTAACAACACTTCAAGATTAGCAGGTTAAGGTGTGGAATAATCACTGAAAACAGCCATATGAATTACTGGCCACAAAACTCTTCAGAAGCCACATCCATTCTAGTCTAGGTATTTATCACCCTTGCAACATAAAGCTATCCTTTTCTTAGCAGTCCAGGAATTAGACCCTTTAAAATTGTGTAGTAGCTAATTGTATGAGAGGAATTAATTTTGTTCCTAACTCTTTCATTAAAACTTCCGCCCTTTCAATAAATAACTTGTATGCAAGAGTGAAATATTAATGGTATTTACTATTTAATTCACAAAACCCTACATCATTAGGCCAAATGTCACTCAACCAACAGCCATCAAGAATTAGAAAGCACGACACACCTCTAAGAAGCGTGTGTTGCCTACTTCCAATACACAGAGAAGGGAACATCAAACAGACAAAAAAGACAAGCCATTATATGGCTCTCCTAGGGACTATTCTGAAAATACATTTTCTTTGTTCTTCCTTCCCCCCTCCTTATTACTCTTTTTATTGGACTGAGGGTTTTTGAAGGTGTTTGACATTTTAGAAACAGAAGCTTTCCACTTGGAATTTCTGTAGGAAAGCAGAGAAAGCATTCAGTATCTGTGCATGCTCCTCAGATCTCCTTCTCCAGTGGGGACTAAAAGCATTTTCTTGGCAACATGTGCCTCCATCAGCTGGAGAGAATTTTGCTTATTTTGCCACATTTGGAAGCCTCCCAGCATAGAATAATACCATCTACAGAAATTTGCAGATAATTGGCATCCCAGAATCCCAGGTATTTCAGACAGAGTGCTTGAATGGTACAGGATCAGTATAACTAAGTTTGCTCAGCAAGAATCTGTTCAGGTAGTCCATTATATAGAAACAAAGACAACAGTGATAAAATTATTAATGACCTCTAAGCTCCCACATACGATTATTCTGAATGACCATGTTGATCTTAAAGAATCCAAAATATAGTTGAAGAACTGGGAACAGCAATAAAATTCTCCACTTAAAAAAGCAGGCATAATAAATTACTTCAAACTCACTGCATCCACTTATATTACAGATCAACTTAAGAGAAACAAAAGAAAAGGGAGAAGAAGGAATCAGGAATCAGAATGTGTTTCCTTCAGAGGTGAGAGTAATGATAATACATGTTACATGAAGATATTTCCCTTGCCTAGATTAATTCATAGCTGAAGGCTGTTACAGAGAAAGATGATCAGTCAGAAGCCAGATTTTCCTGCTCAGAGATCTGTGCCATCAGGAACTGGGCTTCACATTGAAGCATTTTTATTTATTCTGTGCAAAGAGTCAGCTTGAAATAGATCATTTACGGATGGCAGTTATATATTAGATGAATCTAAATGGCAAATTAGATCTCTGTGTTCCCAAAGTGGGTATTCAGAAAGTAGAATTGGCCTGACCCCTCACTTGTCTTAACAGATGCAAAGTGATTGAACAACTCCATCCTTCTTTAGTGACAAATACCTTGGACTATCTTTGAACCAAACAGAATTTGAAGTTTGTAGAATCCAGTGATTTTGGGAAGAGGGTAAAGAGCCACATTTCATTTGCCTAGGTTACATTTATTTCCTTTTTCTGCATCCTTTTTATTCTTCATACAGAAGAGGAAAATTACATGCACTTGGTTTGCAGGTTATCAAAAAATACATTAAGTCTCTTTTCCTCAGCTATCTTCTCAATAACTCTACTGTAAATTAGACCTCCATTGGTCTACAGCTACATGTCTTAAAAGCTTGAGGAAGCACGCTCACTTTGCTTTGACCAAGACTAGTATTTACACACAGATGTGCTGGTTTTGGCTGGGATAGTTAATTTTCTTCATAGTAACTGGCATGGGGCTGTGTTTTAGATTTGTGCTGGAAACAGTGTTGATAACACAGAGATAGTTCAACTGTTGCTGAGCAGAGGTTACACAGAGTCAAGGCCTTTTCTGCTTCTCCTACTGTCCCACCAGTGAGGCAGCAGGAGGTGCACAAGGAATTGTGAGGGGATACCTGACCCCAAGTGACCAAAGGGTTTGTGCTCAGCATACAGAGCTGGGGGAAGGAGAAGGATGAGGGAGATGTTTGGAGGGATGGTGTCTGCTCCACTCACTGTTACCTGTGATGGAGCTCTGCTTTCCTGGAGATTGCTGAACACCTGCCTGTCCATGGGAAGTGTGAATGAACTTTGCTTGTATGTGCAGCTTTTGCTTTACCTGTTAAATTGTCTTTATCCCAACCTGTAAGTTTTCTAACTCTTACTCTTCGAATTCTCTCCCCCACTGCACGGAGGGAAAATGCACAAAGGGCTGTATGGTTCTTACTTGCCAGCTGGGGTTCAACCATGACAGAAAACAGTGTAATCAAAGACTACACTTTTCCAGGTGGCCTAGATCCTGAAAACACAGTCCTGCTCAAACAGTCCTCCATCTGTCAAGATATGCCATACTTTCTACAAAACAATTACCATTTTGGAACTACTTTTTAGAATCTTGTTACTGAACAATATTTTTTCTGGTGGTAATTTTCTTTTTAAACATATGGGACAAGGAGCGATTAGATAAGGTTACAATTTTGTCTTTTACAAAACCCCAAATGGGACACCAATCTCTTGTAATTATTCTTAGTAATAATCATCAAGAGCTATGGAATATGCTTTTGCCCTTCATCTTCTTAAAAGTACACCTAAACGTCCTGTGCTCATTAAACTGTCTGCTCTTGAAATCTGTCATCAGCAGACAGAGCAAGTTCATTCTGATTACTTTTATCTGTCTCTCATAATAAAAGGGGCAAGATTAGGATTGAATACATCAGAGTGATTCAATGGTGGTTTGTTTTTATTAATTTTTACCAACACTGTTAAATAGAGGCTATAATCAGCTCCTGCATTACCAAGACTCTAGAATCTGAAACTAATTTGTTTTTTCACTGCATTTTCTTTCACTGTTTGAATCTAATGGTACAGCTTAGGCAGGGGGACACACCTGGACTCCTGGGCCTTGTTCACAGACATATCACTATCTTTTGGCATAACGTCTTAGCAAAGTCACGTAAACATCACTTGCTGTTGGATAATAGTATTTTCCAGCAAGCATGCAGTTTTCCACTGCTGTTGTACCATTTATTCCATTCTAGATAGGAAGTTACAAAATTTCTATAGACCACTGGTAATTAACTTATGAAGTACTTTTCCAAGTTTAATTAGAGGTAAAATCCTATTAATTCTTGTTAAAACATGGGTTCTTTAGATGCCAAGCTAAGCTCAATATCTGTTGTCTTACACAAATCTTCTAAGTCTCTTTTAACAATTTCTCCTCCTTTTAAAACTTTGACAGCACAAAAGAAAGCTATCTGAGTTTCTACAGTTTGATTGTACAGTTTTTGCTAGTTTGAAGTTACAACCTTTTAAATTGAGACTGCTCTAACATAAGCTGGGGCATAATTTCACGTTAGGAAAACCTCTGAAAGCTCAAACTGTGTTTCCAGCACAGCCAAATCTTAACATTGAGATAGAAGTACGCATTTTCAAAATGCCATATTTGACTGACTGTTCCACTAGTCAAAACCAGCATTAACTTTTTATCTTATCTGTCTTATTCCTGAGTAAGCACAGGCTAAATTTACTACAAGTATAGCACTTGCTGTTGCCTTTGGAGAAATTAAATGTAAATGCCTTTCTATTTCCCTATGGTTTCTGATTTTGAATGAAGTATACCCAGACCCGCTAATAGGGAGAAGAGCCAAATAAAGGCATGTCACAGAAAAAAAAACACCAAACAGATACAATTAAAGAACCCTGGATAAGAAGTACACAATACACAGTTGCATACCAAATCAATTCTGTTAATAAAGTAAAATCAATCAGCAAAACATAGGAAACTGTCAGGTTTTTGAGACAGAAGAGGAAAAAAGTAAAGAATTTAAGATGCAAGATGTTAGGTTTAGAAGACCTACCTAAACAGTACCATGAACCAATAGAACAAATTCTAGCAAGTACTGTCTCGCATGGCTACTTGAAAATGTGCTATTTATAACATTTAAAAAATGTAAAGTGCACAAATTATAAAATCAAACCTTTTTTGAGATTTTACAATCTATGCCCCAAAACATAAAATATCTAGATAAACACATAATAGGTTAAAACTTCAGTCATAGTCTTAATTATTGACTCTTAATATCAAGAACCCTAAATTTTTAAATGCAATTTATTTATTACTACCTTCTTTGTTGGAATCACGATTTTATATGGTATAATTCAGCCTGCTACTGAGTAGAAGAATTTTTGTTTACCTCCAATATGTAGATTTAAATTTATGAAAAAAAGAGATCAGTCAACTGTATATCTGTTATTTTTCTTATACCACCTATAATTAATAGCAAAATTAGGAAGCTAAGAAACTGAATTACTGTACACTTTATCAATGAACTATTTATACTTAATTTTCTCCCATTTTTCCCCCCTTTTCCTTTCTGAAACCAGACAATCAATCAGCACATAAAGGAACTCATTTACATGGAACACTATCACACTTGTCTTTGTGGGGCCACCATTTCATGAACATCCCAGGATGTATGGCTGTTAAAGACTGGTGCATATATAGATTTAACAAATAACAGTTCTTATGCAGAGAGCAATCACAGAGAAAAATACCTAATCAGAACACATTACAACATTAAATTTTCACTTTTTATAAATGGAGTAAAGATGCTTTTAAATATATTTACAGTTAGAAAAAAGTACTTAGGATTACTACAAGTCAAAATTATTTAGAAATTATGGAAGTGAAGTTCATTTAAATTATATTATGAACAGAGTAAAATGCAGTATTTTGCTTAGAATTTGTCTACTCTGCTGTCAGTATTGTCATATACCTGTAATCACCAACAGGCAAAAACTTAACTTTGCTTAATGCTAAAACAAGCATCATTGCAATGAAACTCTGGCAACCTAACAGTTCAGTTAAAACCACCACAGCTTTTAAATCCTAGCTGACTTCTGTAGCACCTGTAGTAGAAATTGCTCTTCAATGTCTTGTTCCATAAAGAACAGAGAGACTTTTTGCATTCTTTTTGGTAACCATACTTGTATCATATTTTGAGATTCTTCTCTAGAGACAGTTGAATCATAGTAAAATCCACTCCATCCTTCCTTTCAAACCAAATGGCTACTTAATTCTGAAGATAGTATTTTTGTTGGCAGTGCTAGGTGGTTTATTCACATACACTTAAATAAAAATACATTTCCCATTTACTGACTTACTGGTAATAGATTATTACTTCTTTGCAAGGAATTCTGAAATGTGTTAGCATTCATTACACTTCAAATTAGAAACACATTTCATAAAACTTCTTGCAATGAGATTTACTACCCTTTAACTGCTTAAACAGTTTCAGCTCTTTTGTAATCCATTACATCAGTATATTCTGCAAGTAATCCCATCTAAAAATAAAATATTAAAAACATAAAGTTGAGAAGCATGTATTTTTCTTTTAAAAACTAGTGTATGTTATTCTGAACACTAGCCCGGCCCCAAAAACATGTAAGAACCTTAAAAAGCATTGTTTTACAGATACTAAATTTGGCCAGGTAACAGCAATGAACAGACATCCTACTTAGTAAGATAAAGCAGAATACATAATAAACAAGTCAGTAGTTATCCATCTGAAATAGTCTATAATTAACATTTGATGTCTAAAAAGTTTAAACAGCAACACCAAGGAATGAGGTATGTATGTTCTCAGATATCACATCAGACTCCCATTTTATGCAACTAACTGTATTTCACAACTAGCATCTTACAAAATAGAACAGTACCATTGTGCCTGTAGAAGTACTGCATTAAAAACAGAAAAATACATTACTACAAGAAACCACCAAACATCACAATTGTCAGGGGCTACAAAAATCCATTGTTTTAAGCTGTTCAGAAGACATATCATATGTGGGAAATAATTTGGGGCTGGATTCACTACCAAGAAGGTCCATCCAACTTTCACATAGGCTTAAAAATATACCTACTTTGAATGAAAAAGAAAAGGCTCATGGGAGTGTAAGTGCCCTACACCACTAAAAGGAGCTAAATGGACTTCTGTACTGAACCAGAATACATAATTTAAAATCTACACATTAATTGTATGTATGTATCAAAACACTTATTGGTTGTAAACAAAAATGCAAAATCTGTATTCACAAAAATATTTTATTGGTAATTTTACATAATACCAGATGGTATTGTAAATAGTTTTGCTCTTTATCACTATATTGCTAAGTGCGTAAATGTTGACAGCTTATGCCATAAAGTAGGATACTGAGTCTTTTTCAAATGATTTATGACATAATATATTCTAATAGGCCAATTCAATATAAAAGAAATTGATTCAAGAACAAAAAAAAAATTATTTCCTTATTCTTGTGCAACATCTGATATTCCTGTACTGAAATGATAAGCGACTATGTGACACTAGAAAAATCTGGGGCAAGGAAACAGCAGAAGTGAGAACTGCGGTTCTGTTCTTTTTAAAGCTTTTCCAAACTTTCATATTTCCAAATAGTTTTTGCCAAATGCATCACCATCTGAGGTTCAGTATTTGTTACACAACACAAAATACCAGTGTACAGCGACAATGCAGTACTTTACCTGAATTGCAAGGTTAACTAATCAATGATTAGAATGTGTTTTCTATTTTGCTTGTAAACATTACAATAAGTGTTTTAAGTGTCAAAAAATATTGGTAAAACCATCAACATAATTCAGTAACAGTAATCTAGTAAAATGTGTCAAACATTGGCAAAATTCCATACAAATGTTTTCTTTAATAACATTTTTCCTATTTAACCACACCAAGTACCAGCAGGTGTTTTTAAGAAGATAATTATTATGAAAATTCTGTTGCAGCAATAATTGATTAAGTTGATCTTTGACTTGCATACATATAACTATGTTTCACAATTCTCAAATAATACATATTTAGGCAGCTTGAACTATGTTATAAAAATTTAAATTCAGTACATGCCAATAGTAGAGGCTCCAAGAGTTGTGTTAGAATTCACTAAACTAAAAGTGAAAATGGGCATACCAATAACACTGCATAATGAACATTCAAACCACATTTTCATGGCACCCTTACACATGTAGATTAAAAAGTTGGTCTGAAGATGCTTCATAAGCATTTGTAGATAGCATTTAAATTCCTATAGATTCATAGAATAAGCTGAGTTGGAAGGGACCCAAAAGGATCATTGAGGTCAAATTCTGGCCCTGCACAAGACAGCCCCAAGAGTCACACCATGTGCCTGACAGCATTGTCCAAATACTTGAACTCTGTCAGGCTGGTGCTGTGACCACTTCCCTGGGGAGCCTGTTCCAGTGCCCAGCCACCCTCTGGGTGAGAAACCTTTTGTGGTATCTAACCTAAACCTCCCCTGACTCAGCTTCATGCTGTTATTGTTTCTACCACTGCACTTTTTTCTTTTTTTTGAATTGCATTATGTTCCAGTCAACATATCAATTATGCATGACTAATCTGTCATGAAAATGTGGTAACAGGTGACAGAACTTATGTATTTGCATGTTTTGAAGAGACTGAAGAAACTGGAAGAAATAAACTTTAATGAGATTCCCCGTTCAGTGATGATGCTTCTCCTCTGGGTGAAGATGACCTGGACATTCCCCTCTCTGTGTTGTCAGAGCTAGAACCACTCTGACTATGTTGATCTGCAGAAGCAGCACTGGAAGCAGGTGGTGACTTAGTTTTCTCCTTAAAGTCTGTAATAATGACTGTCAGATCTCCAACTGTAACTTCCAAATGTTGAGCACTACTTCGATCCACATTTTTCAACCTTGGCCTAAATAAAGCAAATAATCATATTAAAAGCACACACACCATCTTATTATCTTGTCTCCCTCTTACTTTTCAGGAGCTCTGGAGAACAAATGCATATATAAGACTTCTTTTTGCAACACGTAATATGTAGGAAAACAATGTACCAGAAGTATTAATGGGGGAGTGTTTCCTAGTATGTTTTACATTGAAATAGTTGAATATAACACATTACCATCGCCTAAAACTATTTAGAAGTTGATATTTTGAATAATGTCACTGTGCAGCAATGTCTATGTGCTGCATATGTGAAGGTTATCACTTTTAAAACCCACAACTTTCTTTATTTTGACTACACAAAGTTATGAATTTGATCCAGGGAAACATCCATCTCTGCAGCAGCCTGAAGCAACAATTCTAAATAGAAAATTATACTCAGTAATGAAGATGTTGGTGTCTGTCTTTTGAATTCAACAGCATAGACAGTGTTAACTTGCAGCAGGTGTTACCTCATTTCAAAACCTCACTAGGACCACTAGTAAACTATTTGAATTGGACTTTGTGTTCACAGTAGAACTCTGGTATTCCTGGCATGGGCTCATTCTGTCAACACTGTATGTAACATTCATCTCTGCATAATTTAAAGCATAATTTAAAGATGAATGAAGTCTCTTCATTCAATCTTTCAATTGTTTGATTTTTCCCAACAAAAAGAACTAAAGAGTATTTTGACTTATATTTTGCAATCATATTTTTGCTACTGACATGCATAAAGTACTTTCAATTTAGTCCTTTCCCACAATCACCATGAAAAACTGGTACCAGAAAGCTGAATTCATACAAGCAGTTATGAACAGCACAGTTTGTGCATTTAACTGACTCCACAGCTAGCACTGGCTCAAGCTGCAATAAAATAAGGACATCACGTTTGCAGATGTGATAACAGCAAAGCTCTAACCTTTACCCTATCATCAACTTTGAAGCAGAATTGTTCCAATTCACTTCAGCTGAAACAACTCGTGCCTTTTCTCCGCTAGGACTGAGATGGGCTTTGACATCATGCTCCCCTGAGGCTGAAGCAGCATGACTGAAGCATCTCAGAAAAAACTAAAAATCTGCTGATCTGCATCATGGGAATAGAGAGAAAAACTTCAGAATTATCACCTCGTGCAAGTGTTGTGTACCTGAAGCTTATTAATTATATTGAGTGTGCATGAAGATTTTTAGAATTGTTTCCAGCAGTAATATACACATTTTAAAGCAAAAAGTAAAGGAGATCAATTTCTCAAAGAATACTGAAGAAATCTGCCTAAAGTAATCAGGCATCAGGTACTATGATACCTAGTGAAATAATTCTTGGAAAAAATTAACTGTTTGAAGCATTAAAAAAAAATTCTTAATGCAATTCTGGTATTTTGGTCCAAGATTTTATTTTAGTTACTTTTCAAATTTCCTTACTCTTTCCCTATCTCACATTTTGCATTTTTACTGTATTATTGTAATTTACCCATTAATATTTCAATTTGTAATTTTTAATTGGCTTAACTAAAGCTCACTATGCTAACATCAAATGTTTCATAACTGAAGTACTTCAGCTGCATAAGGTAAGCTTGTAAATTTGAGTATTTAAAAAAGAAAAAAAAGGAAAGGAAACAACACTTCAATGTCCTTAATCCTAACCATGACTTTCCTAATGACTGCATGACTGCTCTCTACTGACTCTCAGTCCCTCCACTGCTCTGATCCTAATGATCCTATTTCAGGACAACAGAAGCATCTGCTACTTCTCTGTATAACTAATCCCAAAGGACATTTCTTGGCTGAGCTATTTTGGAGTGCTTCCAAAAAAAGAAAAAAATAAATCAATACTTCCTCCTATATTTGCTTAGACTACATGTCTTATACACTTCTCAGTTTTTTTTGACACAGCATTCTTGCCACAGTAACTTTACGCTTAGATTACAAAGAATTAGGGGTTAAACCTGCTGCTTTTGTTTTGCAGTTTGCACCCTCCTTCCTTACAGCAAGATCAAGGCTCTTACAACTGCTTGTCTGTACTGCAATATTTCATGTTTTCAGTTTAAGAGTCCTTCAGCATCCCAGATGTGGCAGAGATACTTCTATCACTAAGTAATACATATACCTTATCTTGTCACATTAATTTATATGGGCCCTAGTTCAGCCCTTCAAAGCTGAAGCATTTTACAAGGCTATCAATAATTAAGTTATTTTCCCTACTCATCTGCAGTCTGGTACTGGTTCTCTCTTGTTCCACTACTATTTTGCATGAAAACTAATCACTCCCATCCCCTCTTTTTTCCAAGAGATTGATATCATCAATTTGCCTATCAACAGTTTTGTATGCTATGAAAAATACTTCAATAAACCCTTAAAAGAATATCCTAAATAACTCTTAAATGAAAAATCTTTCTTTTTTTCTTTCTTTCTCTATTCAGCTGATCTCCATCTTCTGGCCACAACTACACACTGCAGGTCTTCTTCATATTTTATAGACAGCCTAAACCAATAAAAATGCCCACCAATATATAACCTGTTTGCCACAGCACTTATAAAGCAGTAAAATCAAAGAACATTTTCTTATTTTTGTTTGCAAATTACATTTTACCAATACTGCAAAAGTTTCTAAATTTTTTACCTGGTTTTCTTATGACTGTTCTTTTTGCTTGTTGCTTCCTTTTCACTTTTTTCCTTTTCTACTTTGTCTTTTTTCTCTTTCTTTGATTGTGTAGGGGGCACAAATTGCTGAGGAACCTGTTGTGCAACCAGCTGAGAGACAGGTCGAGGTTTCCTGTGTGCACATATATATAGACATGTATAATGCTTAGACTTTGCAAGTTTCAAACTATCTACACTTGAATTAACATTAACCATCGTTGTAAGAAGACATATTGTTCAAACGTATCTTGCTGTGAATACTTCATTAAGATAGCATATAAAATTTAAACCCATTACAGCCTTTTGTTTCACTTACTTGCCTTATCAACAAATGAGATTCCTTTTTTTGTTTTACAGGATTTAGAGACCATATTTGCAATGTGCCCTCTTCTTGCATCTGTCATATCCAGACAGAGCTCAGAGTGAGCTCCAAAAGACAATTCTTACAGAAGTTACTTTACCATCCACTCTCAGCCCCTTCAAATGCTGAAATGGTCTGGTTTGATTCTATTCCAATACAGAAGTAGACAATCCATATCACAAAAACAAAAAAGCTGACCTTTGAGGTATCAGAGCTAAAGCCATTGTTGGCCTTACAGAATAAAACTTAAGTGTTTTCAGCTCAATCAAATTTATTGGAGGCAATAATAAATCCAGTTGTGTATCATTTTTATCATATTGTACACTGCTAATTAATATTAGTAGGATATAGCTGTCAGAATACATATACTTTGGAAGCTGGCAAGAGAAACATAAGACCACATTCCATCAGTATACACAGTGCAGGTTTAATTTCCAAGTTTAATCCAAACTAAAAACCAGTGTGAGAAGAGCAATGGCAGGCAAAACAATGTCAACAGTTGATTATTTTTATATTTTCCAAAATATTATTTTGAAATAGATTAAATTTTTATTCTGTTTTGTACTGGAATACAATGAACCTAGTTTGAAATGAAACATTATATTCATTCCATTGCAAGTTTATTTACTTGTTCTACAGTTTTGTAACTAGGAAATTTCAAGTCATAGTATATAGAAAAGTTTCTGTTATTAAGACTTTGAAGATATAAATTTCTTCTCCAAAAGAATGCTTACCATGCCAAGCTCTGGGTTATAGTTAGTTGGATTGTGATGTTAGGTTTTTTTAAAATAGAAAAAGCACAAATTATATGCACTGTGATACTCTGAAAATACAAAACCATTATTAAAGCAACAGAAGCTATCAGCTCACACACATACTTATTTATCCCAACCCACAGGATCACACTACTGGCTCTTCTTGCTTGGGTGAAGAGTTGAGAAAAATAACAAATGCAGGAAATCAAGGCAGCTCCCATTAACAAGTTATATTTTCAGTAATGACTGCAATAGTTCAAGTTACAGAGTGAAAGCCAAATTACAAGAATTCATAAAGTGTGGGAAAGACAATTAATATAAATCAGCTGAGATTTCATGAGTCTTCACAGTAAGTTCTTAATGAATTAAAATAAATTAAAAGAAAGACTATGAATAAATGATCAACACGATAGAACTTAGGGATAAAAACTAGACTACCGCTTACCTGTGCATGAACTGAGCCTACACTGACTCACGGAGGGACAAAGAGCAGGAACAAATCCCTTTAGTGAAAACTACCCAGCTTATAGAACTAGGACCTTGCAAAGCACACACTGTATTGAGCCCACTGTGAACAACTCAAATGGACTCAATGGACTACAAAGGTGTAGGTTAACAGAGTACAAAAAAACATTTTTAAGCAAACTTGTTTCAGAATTTTGCCACAGTAAGAACCACCAAGGTGTAATTGATGCACGACCTTATAATTTCAGGTGGAAAACAGTTGTGATATATGAAGAAAACTGATGATCTGTCTTGAAGATTGCTCCAGGAGACAGGGATACAGTTTTTCATAACAGTCAAGTGACAATCCCATCATTGCTACACAGTGACCTGAATGATCGGACATGTTACTTATGAACTAAGACACTAGTGAACTTGACACACAATGAATTGTTTCCCAGGAGTGTGGACAACACCATGATTATGGAAACTTGTTAAAAAGGGGTAGAGAGCGGAAAAAAACAAATCTTAGCCAAGTAAGTTTTCAATTTTTAACAGTTTCAGTTCCTGAGGGCAAACTAAATAATTTCTATTAAAGTACAGCTGGGAAATTAAACTTCGTTCTAAGTCCTAGGCTTAGAACTTTTTTCCTAATAACATAAAACAAATGAGACTGAAAAAATAATCCTTTTAACGAGGAACAGAAGTCAGTAAAGACAAAAAAAAAAAAAAAAAAAAACCCACAGAAATCATATTTTGGAAGATGCACTAAAAATTAATCAAGAGGTTATATGTGGCTTTGCTATGACAAGATATTCCTTCCATTAAACGGTCATCTTTTTTGTTGTCAATTTTTTCTATAACTATCAGTTATATCTCTGTTCTAAATTTTATTATCTGCTTTCTCATGTCCCGATTTATTAAATGAGGCATTCAAGGTTGCTATATTAAAAACATTGAAAAAAATGTAATTCATCTCTCAACACTAGGAATGCCTTCCAAGTGCTCAATTTTTATCCCTAGGTACTCAAAAGGAACTAATGAACTGCAACCAAGCACTTCACAAGCCATGCAGGTGTCAGGAGATAACTCTACTACACTCATGAAGCTTGAACCTGATAGAATTGTTCCTGCTTAGTAGTAGCTGAATCATGTCATTCAAGCATGAATAAATTCACAGAGAAAAGGCTATTTCAGAGAAGATAAGAGAAACTATCCCTGTAACAGGGAATTGATTTTGACAATTTGCCAAAATGCAACATTTTAAATTATTCATTTTCAAAACCAGTTAAAGACTCCTTGTAATACGCTACTACAGATTAAGTAGATATGATGTTAACACCCCTTTTTGTTTATATTTATGGTAATTTGCTCTTTAAGAATATTCAAGAGTACCTGAGCTAACTGGTGTTTAGAAAGTAGCTCTATAATCTTCTGCATTAGGATTACAAGCATTTTTGCCTCTATCACTGGACCACTATTGGACCACCACAACTGAATAATCCAGAACTACAAGCAGAAATGTTCATAAAAACAATACCTATTATTTAACCAGCCCCTAAAAACTTTGTGCTTTTTACCTAGTAATTCCACTTTAGTCATTTGAAGAAGAACACTGAGAAAGGTATACACTATTACAGAAGAAAAGAGCTAGCAATTCTTTCCAGAGGTGAACTTTATGGTTTAAGCACTGTAGACATACCAAAAAACTGATTTACTGATCTTCCATGAGATCTCTAAACATCATATCTCTGAATATTACACCTTTCCTTCTCTACTACCTAGTTTTCCTTTTCAGACAGCGTTATCTTTCTTCGAAGTTGACTTCAGCCGTACATCTACCTTCATTTCTATTCCAAACTCATCCATTAGTTTTATTAATTATCTAATTCCAATGTTGTTTTCAAGGTCCTACTTGATAGGCACTTCATAGGCTCCTTTAAAAAATTAGGAAAACTAACATTTTTGGTCTTTAAATAGCCAACAGTCATTAAGACAAACATAAAAAGATAAATTTTCCGTCTTCCCTAAAATTGCCATAAATGCTCAAAAACAAGGAAGTCATCATTTTAACTCTAGTCTTCTTGCTGCAGGGTGTGACTACATTTTATCTTATCAGGTTTGACCTAGCTGCTGGTTTAGAAAGCATATTTATAGAGACTGCAGCAACTTGTCTTTGCTTTAGCACCTGTGTGCAGAAACTCATTCAGTACTGACATACTCGAAGAAAATATTTAATACTGCAAACGGTGGACTGGCTTTCATTGTCGACATTCTTTAAAAAAAAAAAAATCTTTACAGCACAGCAATTTACATGTGTAGAGATGAAAAATATTCAAGACCACATAATATCTGGAACTGTTTCCCTGAGTCATTTCCATGACCCAGAGCTCAACACAATACCTTCCTGCCCATAAATAATTTTGGATGTCTCACAGCAGTACATTCTTCCTTGATTTCCCTCACCTAGTATTCACCAATAACCTATGTTAATAGTATTTTGATCAATTTGATACAATGAATAACTTGGTCTCATTACAGCAAAGCAGATCCATTTTGAGAACCAAAATAAAAAATATCTATACAATATCGATGACCAACACATAAACCAGAGATACTGTAAACTCTCAGTTACCCGAGTTGTCCATCAAACAAGCAGACAATCAAACTGGCTTAATGCTGAAGCATCTTGGTGTTTAGCTGAATTTACTTTATATAGAGCACAATTACATTTGCACAGTGCTGCTTCTGCAGCCATCACAATCACAAGTCTGTAAAGCATTTAATGTCTTCTGCACCACCCAGAGGATAAGCTCCATTCCAATAGGCCTGAACTACTTATCTGTCAATCAGCTTTAGGGTTCATCTGCTACAGTCTGGAAACAAGGAGCATGATGGGGCCAACTGTGACAGTTTTTCCATGAACCAACCCCAAATCTACTACATCTCAAGAGAGTCCTGCATTAGCATGAGGCATTCCTGCATGTAAAGTTGGGAGCAGATTTGTCCATTTGGTGCCACATACCCTGAATGGCCAGAGCCACACAAGTGTGCCAAGCAGCACACAGTGCCACCAGGTGAGACTGCTGAAAGCACAGTGAAGAGACATCAACAGTCCAACAGAGCAGACAACACATTAACTTCGATTAAGTGGAAGCCATCCAGGACTTGAAGTGGTCCACATAGAACCAGTACCCATATCCGCCCAAATATGCACAGATCTCAGAACAAAACTTATACTTTTCTATACAGAAATCTAGATGCTATAATTAAATCTCAGTGCTTTTTCCAACCTGTTGAGGGAAGTGTATTGTCATTTATAATGTGCAGTTTAGAGGCTTCAGACATCCTGAAGAACGGGCAACTTACTCATTCCTGAAGCTCTGTGCCTTTGAGTATCTCCTGTTTTGTGTATTTTACTACTACAGAAATATTAAAATTAGTTTCCCAATTGAAACAAAATGGGTCTAGATTAAGGAAATGCTGTCACACCTCAGCATTCAACCAAGCTGAAAGATGTTCTTCAACAGATCCAGAGTATCAGTCAAGCAGAGCTTCCATTTTAATATGACCCTTTCCTTCTCTTTCCTCTTCTCAAGTCCAACCACCTCCTGGCTTCAATTCAGGCCAATGGCTCTTGTCAGAGCCTTATCCTGTCTCAAGTGGCAAATTATTTGTTTTCTAAAGCTAAGGACACACACAGTTTATCTAAAAATTTTAGAATACTGCATTAGGCCTGATACTTAAGTCTGCTGCTGGGCTCTGGTCAACTTACTAGCCAAACTTTTCCTCCAATGAATAGAGAAAAATCTAGTCCAGTTTTACTTAGCTATCAAAAAGCTGATACAATTTTAATCACAAATTCCTCTTACTTCCTGGTTTCCTATTAAACTCATCTTGTCCCATCTTAAAAATCAGGAAGATATTGTCTGTGAAAACCTGTTCCTACAGAAGGATGCTATGTCCTAGCTGCCCAAGATAGTATTGATTGATTCGGGGTTCATGGACTTAAGTTTCTCTTCTAAATACTAATCAGTTACCTTTTGAATGACAGCAGGATTCAATGAGAGAGGTAATATTGTGGAATCAAAGAATCGTTTAGATTGGAAAAGACCTCTATGATCAGGACGACAATATCAAACAGAAGAGGCAAGTACTATATACCTGGAATTGTCTATTTATCAGAACAGTTCAAGACTGACCAGCAATATCTTATCTCCTACCATGTTTTCCTTCTCAGAAAAAAAAAAAAAAGCTCTCAAGAAAAACAAAGCCTGTGGTATTTCTACATAATTTTTCACCTTTTAAATGTAAAATCTCCACATGGTATCACATACGTTTCAAAATTTCAACTTTGCAAATTAATTTCATCCTATTCTCCACTTCTTAGGAAAAAAACACCATCACCAAATCAAATCTGGCTTCAGAGACTTAAAGAGTTTTTATTCAAAGGCACCCCTAATCCTTAAGCAGTACCATTTATCTACACTTTTCTTCCCTGCAGGGAGACATTGACTTTTTGTTCAAGACAGCAGATTTATTCCTTAGGAAAGAGAAGTTAGAAATATCTGGAACAGAAATCTGACTGATTCATCTTACCCTTGATCATAGGATTCTTTCCTCAAAACTGAAAAATATTTATATTTAAAGTATCTTCCCTTTCAGATGATTCAGGAAGACAGAATAAATGCTTCCAAGCTAATTCAAGTTCCCACATCTTCCACTCAACTTCTTGCTGCTTTTAGGCCCTCACTTCACAGGGCTTAGGCAATGAGTTCAGCATGTTTCTGAACATCAGCTTCTTTCTGTCCCACCAGCATGGTATGACAGGGCTCATTCTTTGGAAACCTGTAGTCTAGACAATTAGCACCCTGAATTTTACTCTCCAGGGTTTTACAGGAATCAGTAAAATTGCTATAGTCAAAAAATCTCACAAGTAGTAAATAATCTATTTATATGCCATCTTTGGTCAAACTCACAAAGCTGACTGCTACAGAATAGAATCAGTACAAAAAAGAAACGCTTTTGCCTTTACAGTTTGCACATACGACTTTTTTATGGTGTCTCCTTGGGAAAGTCTTGGAGATCATTCCAAAACCTGCATTGTAAACACAAGATATACTAAATGCATTATGAATTAAACCTAGAACCTCGTCACAGTTCTGACTAACATAGTAGAAACTCTAAAATCAAAATCAGGCATTCTCAAATATCTTTGTGCAAAGCATAAAAGAACAAGGTCAACCAACCTGTAGGAAAAAATATCTAGAACTACTCCCTGGGCTTCAGAGAAAGTCAGTCAGCTCCTCCAACTAACCAGCCAAGTTTTTCTGAATCCCACCTTCCATTTCATTTACTGCTTATGAAGGACACTTGCTTAAAAATCAACCTTCTGTAAACAGAAGAGATGATTGTAGCCCTCTCTCATTCATGCCCTGCAGACTTTTCTATCTCCTTTCCATTCGTTCCTGTGTTTCTAACTGAGCTGACTCAGATAATATTTTTTTCAAATGGAATTCCAGCATCATTCATGTACTAGTATTCCTCCTCCACCAGCTTTTGCTATTCCCTCATCTAGCAATGACTTCAAAAATGCCTTGTAAACATTCCAAACTCTGATAAAAATCCTGATTTGCTGATGCTTGTTTCATACATCTCTTTTTAAAGTCTAAACAGAACACAGTTAAGGGCATTAAAATCTCGTTGAGAATGAAGTTGAATCATTCCAATTCTACTGTTCTTTCATTACTACACTGGGCCATCTTGCAATACAAATGTACAGGCTTTAAATATCTTATAATTTATTTGAAGATCCTTTTCCACTCACATCTATCATAAATATTAATGTCTCAAGAAGCTAATAGAAAGCTGATATGCACAGTAATACTCTAATCTTCATTTTTCCAGTCATTACTGGAATCTCAAGAAAAGCTTATCTTCACATACTTTCTACTTCATCATCATATTCCAGTTAGTCTCTACTCCAATCTCCTCTACCACATGTCCTCATTTCTCTAAGGTCCACATTCTTAAATATCTCTTAACATAGTAACTAGAGAAGTTAATTCAAAAATAAAAGGTTGGTACTAATCTTGAAAGCAAGCAGATATATACAGACAGACAATAGAAAGAGCGGCATGATTTTACAGTAAACAGCTTTTTAAACAAAGCAAAGGATGTGAAGAGGTGGTTTTAAGCAGAAGTTTTTCTAAGGAATGAATACTCCTGTAACATATCTTAGAACACTTTCACATAGATATGAATGTTTTGAGCAATTCTTACAGCATTTACAGCATTATGTAAAGATCTAACTCTTTAATAGAGCTTAGACAGCTTTTCACTCAGCAGATAACAGAACAGGTTGCAACCAGCAGCTCTGGAATGTGACTTTCCATGATGATCAATGATGTAGATTTAGATGGCAGAACACCTAAATGGTTCCAGAATGAAAGAAAGGTATTGCAAATTCTGTTTCTGCAACAAGTAACACATTACCTTGAAGTAAACCTTGCTAAAAAGTCAATAAACTTTCCTCCCACCCATTACCTAGGTTTTTTCTGAGGATTACCCCCCCTTTCCCACCTACATATACTGATAAGTTACTGTATCAAGAAAAGAATTAACACTCCTGATTCTTCAGGCATGTTTTCACTCTTTTTCAGAAGTCTTTCTGCAAAACAGGTAACACTGACACTAGTGATTTTTGTATCTATGCCCCTTCCAGAGTCTCTTTTCCCTCCCAATGTAACTGGTCTTAAGAACAAAAAAATCTAAGCAATTTCACCTAAACATTCACCTAAAAATTAAGCATATACACAGCTACCTGACTCCTCCTTGCATTGAGCTAACCTCTACCTCTGAAGAGCTTCACTTCAAAGAGACGGCTCTTCTTTTCAAGACTAGGAATTCACAAAAAACGTTGGAAGGCTGAGGCCTACATTTCTATAGACGTTGAAATGGTATTCTGAGTAACAAGGCAAAACTTTAACTGTTACATTTTAGGCCGTTCATTCCAGTTTTATGCTTGAATCTGTACCATTAAGGTGTAAGTATAGGCAATCTGACTGCACAGGAGCCAAGCAAAATTTCTCCACCTTTTTACTGATCTTTCTTTGGGCTTCAAGACAATGAAATTTTCAAGTGTTAGTTTGAAAGTAAACAATTAAAAGCATGCAATATTTTTTAAGCTTCAATAAGTAGAGGGACTGTTTTTGTCAAATGTAAAACACTAATTCCCAAATAATTAGAGAATTGTCAAGCATTTGTCCACACAAAATGAACAGCTTTTTAATATATCCTTCCCTATATTTGCAGACTAGTAGCTACAATGTTTTCAGACTTTATTTTCTTCTATCAGGCAATTTTTCAACTAAACATTTTCTTCTAGATTTGATATATAAACAAACTTTGCTTTTTAAAATTACATTTAACTTTTTATTAACTGTCATATCTACTCCACAATCTCTTTCTGCAGCACCTTGTACAAGAGCTTTTAGGTTCTGCCAAACAATATTCCATAACAAAAGAAGCTGTTTTTTCAACTTCACTATAAATTAAGCGCAAATCTTTGTTCCAATACTATTGTTGGCTTTTGAGATCAAGTTCCAGTAACCCACAACTTACCTCCTAAAAAAAAAAACCAAACCAACCAAACAAACAAAATAAACAAACCCCAAAAACCACATCAGTGACTATTAAGCACATCAGTGATATTATTTAAAGCAAACAGGAAAACATCAGGGACACTGCATACTAAGTAGCATTACAAATGCTGTGGCCAGTTAGCTCTTACAAACTGTGCTCTACACAGAAGCAAGCAGGTCACGTAATCATGCCACTCCTGATTTTCAACAGTTTAAGTCCTATGAACACGAAAAAGTATTTCCTACTGCCAGTTCTTGTAATATAAGTACAAGTTGCTAGCAATTAAATTAAATCACTACCAGGAGAAGCAGTCTTTGGGTTCTGACACAGATCAGCTCACTCTCCCTCAGTCATCAGTACTCTATTAAGCTATTCATAGAATAAAAACTATCAGATTAAACTATGTTTAGCTTGCCATGTCACATGAATATGCCATCACTAATCACCACACAAAGCCATCCTGTGAGAAACTAGTCTTTATTGCTATGTTGAAGCAGTTCATGATTAAATGCATCTTCAACACTTTGCTATCCAAAATTATTTTTTCTCATTACCATTACTTCTGTCATATCCTAGAGTGTTAAAAGGCCATTTCACTGCCTCCACAAATAACGCCACTGAATAATTATGACAGTGCAAACAATGGAGCTAGTGGTCTGTATGAGAAAACGTGATATAGATCCATCTGCATATAGCAGAGTAGCAATGTAATTTCTACACATCCTATGTATATTTGAATTCTAACTTTCAGACAGCTCTGACTTGTGCTTTCACATTCCTAACTATTTTACATCATGAATCATTTACTTGGAATTCATCCATTCAGTGCACTTCTAGCAATTCCGTCTTTCAATAAAAGCTGATTCAATTAGAGTAGACTCACATGACCCATATGGTTTTATCAGTCCTTGTAAAAATGTGCAGAAAACTACCCCTTGAGGCAGTGTCCCTATTTTATCATTCCCTTAAAGGGAATGCCCTATTTTCCAGATGACATTTAAAAGATGAGGCCAGCAAGTCTCCTGAAGACAACTGGTACAGTGCACAACAGCCTGCTATAAGAAATATCTGTTTCAGGACCTTTAGAAAGACAAAGTTCATCTTCATGGATAGTTTTCAAAGCAGCCATCAAACGTTACTTCTCCAACAACCTGTTAAAAGTCTCCAACCTCTTGCATATTGTTGTTAGAATTCTTTCCCATTTGCCACAGGCTGTGGTATACCAATGCTCAGTGTGATAGCTATATTGAAAATACCCTGCTCAAGAAACATATTGGTATCAATTAATTTATGTTTCCTAGATGATGATGAGCTACATATGAGCAAGGGTCAGGAATCTCAATTTTCTCTAACAACATCCTCTGAGGAGGCAGTATTTGGGAGTCTACAGAAATAGGAGTGGTTACAGTCTCCTAGACCCCTAGACCCTTGGGATTCATGGGGAAGTGACCTCTTCCAAATGCCAATCCCACAAAGGATTGGATCCTTCACGTTACTCCTCTAGCCCTTTCCTGCAGAAACTATGAAACCCTCTTGCACCTATGCAAAAAACCATGCAAAATATGAGGATCACACTGATGCAGCAGCACAGTCATTGTTGCACTGAATAGGGCCAATACTTGGTACAGCTAGTTTTGTGATCAAACTGGAAGGAGCTTGCTTCTGACCTATCTTATTTGTTCTGCACTGCAGGTGTCATCTTGTCAAAAGCTGGCATCAAGCTAGAAACTTCTTCCATTCAGAGCCAGACCCATAAAGATGTCCACCTTAAGTAGAGGAAAAGGTTCCACACTTTCCCTAAAAAATTCAGGTCTCCATAATGTTCTTCATTAAAAGATGCCACAGAATGAGTCCTCACATTCTCTTTTATCCTTCCTATTCAATTACAGAATTTCTAGTGCATGAACCTAATCACAGATTTCAACAACAGCAGTAACAAACAACCTTCCTTTCACAGCATGTGCCAAACCAACTCAAACCCCTGCTCACTCACTTTTTTTTTTTTCTACTAGGCACTGTCATATGAGCTGTATAGTACAGAGAAAGTATATTTAAGCATTTTGGAAAAGTTTAAAGATAGGTTCCAAATCTTGAGTAAGTTGGAATGGGAAAACTTTCAATTACTTGTTTCCTCCCCACCCCTCAACTCCTAAGAAAACAAGAAAAAACTTGTAGCAGATGTCAAGGTCATATCTTCTAGTCTTCAATCTGACTTTTGATGGAAAGTTTGCCAGCCAAAAGCCTTCCAACAACATTCTGCAGCTGAACTCTCCAAGTTGAAGCCGGTTCTACATCAGCGAACCACATACCAGTGGAATGCACTTCAGAGAACAGACAATCCTCAGGATCTCTCTCTCCTACTTAAATCAGGATAAGCTACTGTGTGATTTGAACACTTAGTATTTTGTTCTAACTAGCCTACTTCAAAAGTATCTTGTAGCTGACTGTATGAGCCAAAAAGACATCATTTGATACTCCAAGGAAATGTTCTGTAAAGCATACTGTCCTAACCTGACTTTCAAGATGAAAAGTACAAATATTTCTATCAAGTTTTAAACAGGAACAGGCATAGTGGGCTGTTATAGCAATCAAGGAAAAATTAGGTAATAAGTTAGGGGCAGAAAACGTAAATTCTCATCACTTTACAAGTGGTACAAGAGCTTTCTTTTTACCAGCTAATCTTCTCTTTTAACATACTTCAATTTCTTTTAGGTGTTTATTCAAATCCTGGTAGCTTTTAGTCTAGGACAGACAATTTTCCCTAGAAAACATAGAATAAGAATACCACTGGTGTAACTAAAAACAAAGATGACATTTCTATGAAAAAAAACCCCAAAAAACGAAAGAAAAACCAGCAAGCAAAGCTACATATATCAAAACACACACTACTTATGCCCCAAAGGTAAGTACTTAATCAGGGAAAAAAAGCAAATACTGGACGGATAAAGTCTTCTTTGCTTCAGTACCCACACAAAAATTTAATTCCATATAATCAAATTAAACAAGAGAGTGTGAGTTCAAGTTAGAATAAGAAATAGACCGCTGAATGTTATTTATGGCAGTGAACAGCTTCTAATAAAATTCACCCTCAGCAAAAAATATTTAGAGAACTACTGGAAAGGCGAAAAAAGTCATCAGGTACTGCAGAACAAAAAAAAAGAAAAAAATTATAAGATGGGCAAATAATCTCTATCTAACTCAAATCTCAGAAGGTTACTACAATGAAATTATTAAAGAACTGGGAGCATTAAAGGATAAAGCAAATCAGCTTGACAGTCTAGTTTCTTTCTTTCACAGACTAGTAGCCCTGCTGACTAGGAGAAAAGAAACACAGTCTTGACTTGCAACTCAGTCAAAAATATATTCTCCTGCTTAAGCTAAACTATGATGAGGACAAAATTGTGCAGAATAAAGTTCAAAAGTTGGGTTTTCTTGTTTAATAGTTCCCAACAACCACCACTAGGTATATTTACATTTATCTATGGGGTAGAATTTATAGTGAGGTTCTACAGGCATGCTATTTAATATTTTTAATTATACTTTGGGCAAAAGTATAAGGAATAGAACAAGAATCAAGCTGAGAGATGGTGAATACTATCTGACAAGACAATCCTGCATGAAGGTGACTCAAAATGAAAATTTTGAATTCCAAAAAAGACAGCACAAAGCACAGCAGGCTCCACAACTACATGAAAGAAAGACCTACTTAAGTAGTAACAAGATACAAAAGGATACCAGATTGTAGTGGATCAAGCAGATTACGATTTTTTATGAGCTTCTTAGAGTAACAAATTAAAATAACTGTCAGGTTCAAAACTACAAAGATTTAATGTGAGATTTAACCTTAAAAAAAACCCCAACAACACTCTCACTATTTCTTTTTAAAATACAGACTTGATTTTCATTTGTTTGGCTGCCTATTGCATTCTCTGTTGCCCATACAATCTACACCCATGAGGAGCATCTAACAGAGCCACCCAATCAATAAAAATTCATTCATTGTTATATAACAATATTGAAATTGATGTGTGCAGATTCGTAAGTTTCACTGCATTTTTCACGGAAAACAATTCCTAAATAAAATCCTAAATAATTTCAAAGGTTATTTTCTAAAAGAGTTTTTAAAAGTAAGACTGGAAGTCCAGAATGACTGGATTACTCAATGGCTACCTACAGAGCAAAAGAGAACTATTTATTCTTGCTCCTCTTCATAGTT
Organism: Sturnus vulgaris; assembly: GCF_052056855.1. Classification (NCBI taxonomy): domain Eukaryota; kingdom Metazoa; phylum Chordata; class Aves; order Passeriformes; family Sturnidae; genus Sturnus; species Sturnus vulgaris. Next base: position 41,346,177 of record NC_142247.1, read on the forward strand.
TAATATTAACACTAAACCATAAAACTTGTAATATATAATCCATATTTCACCAAGCTCTACATGACTTTTCCACTCACTTCATTCCTGCAAATATTTCCTTCTCTAAACTACCACAAGTAACAAACAGCTCTTGAGTCTGTTGAGCTTGATTCAGTCATGTATTTGTAAAATCAGCATGACAGGCAGTTCTTCCTCTTTTTCTCCTTCCCAACCTTCCCCCTGACACGCACACGCATGTGCACACACAGAGGCTGGAAGGCAGAAGAGTCCTTAACAAGCTGTTGTGAAACAGACACGTTAAACCAGATATACAACAGAAGTACCAACTCTCCTCAGCAGTACTGCATTTCAACAGAAATACAAATACCAGATTTGATTAAATGTAACTGATTTGTGCTTATAAACATCCAGATGGTACATGACTAAACACATTGCACATGTTTTCTGAAGAAAAATGACCTTGATATCCAAGCTAAAAAATTAAACATTTTATTTATGAGTCTTAAAGCACAAAACAAACTCATGGGAGTTCCAAGTAGAGACCTGTATCTTATATTTAGGAGATCATCAGATATGATTATAAAATACATTAGATGCCCAAACTCTCAGGCACAGTCAAGGAACACAGACCAAATACCAAGGAAGTGTACAAAGATTCTATCCCAGTTCCTTATATCTCACACTCTTAGGTGTCTGGTGGGATTTCAATTTGGCTTTTCATACCTTAGCCTGTGAGAAAAGGAACAATTCAGTGATGAAGATCAATAGATCATAGTCATCACAGAAGCCATGCCCCCATTTGGCTGGCTATATATTATCTGTACTTCAGCAGTAAAGGACATTAAGAGGTGTAGATCTCAAATCCACAAAAGTTCATCCTGACTAAACATGACTTTCTCATTCTGGCTACAGATTTCAGGGGCTATTTTATAAATGATATTGCATACAAGATCTCACTCAACATGTATATCAAAGACTAATCCCTTAAAAAAAAAATCCTAAGTCCAAGTTAAAAAAAAAAAAACAGACACCCACAAAACTTCACAAAGTCATCTGTAGCTGTTTCATCTCCTTATTCTCCTTTACCCCCAGTCAAATAAAAAAAAAATTTACAAAGACTCAGATTTACTGGCAAGATATTAAATTCTTACTGAATTCAAAGCAAGTAATGAAAGTAGTTCTAAAAAATAAAATAAAAGCATAACAATCATAAAATATATGTCTGTATAACAAATCTTGCCCTATTACTAGCTGAGAGAATACTATTAGTGAAAATATCCTTTGGAGTTCGGCCCTTTTTCCTAATGTAAAAATCAAAGACAGTTATCAAGTCTGAAAAGGGGGAATTGCTCGCATGTCCCTGCATCCTTTTTTTCCCTTTATTTACATAGTAGAATATAATTCCAAGCACTTCAAATTTTTAAAAGCCAGTATTTGCTGTTCCTCCTCTAGGTTTTACTACACCGCCCTGGATGCTCATCATTCACACAGAAAGGAGAAGCGGTTTGTTAAAGCATGGAAAAAAGAACAGGATCTGCAACTAGAGATCAGACCACATGCATAAAAACTACATGAAGGAAAGCAAAGTGAAAGGTAATTTTAAATCTGGATGCTATTGCTAACTGAATAACAAGAGCATTAATAACACTTCTGAGGAAGTTGATGCAGAGAGGTGATAACAGGGCAGTAATGCAGCCTCCTAGAAGGCAGCAGAGAGTAGGAGACATGCACTCCTCTAGAGGGAATGCCAATCCTCTCATGTACTTCTTCCCAGCAACACAAACTCTTAATCTTCAGCTTCACAACACATCTAAATCACAGTGACTAATGGTGTTAGCTGGTAAGGAAAGCAAAATCCAAACATCTATTGAAGGACAGACAAACTGGGAGCAAATACTCGCAGCAATAAGGTCTGTCCAAAGATCCAGCCCAATTCTTGAAGGTCAACCAGTATTGGTACACTCCTGATTCAGATAGTGCCATGAAGAACAGAAGGAAAGAAGGAAATGGTAGCTTTCCAATGGAGGCAACTTTCTTTTGACAAAGCAGTAACTGTGAGAATCAAACCAAATTCAGCAACGCCATTATAACTTCTCCAGGAGTCATATAATTCCCTTCCGTGTTTTCAGCATACCATCATTGCCTCTGTTGCTTTTACACAGTTCCAGTCTGGGCTTTTTCAGTGTTCTAGCAAAGACCTTCCTGTACAACATAAGTGACAGAGGGGGAATTAAGATTTTTCAAGTGATTTAGTCTCAGGAAAACTTAAACAATTTCATGGAGCAAGGAAATCAGACCACTTATTTAGCCTAAGGACTTTTCCTCTTGCCAAACTACAACGACTTTTGCAAACAACAAACCTCAAAAAGGTCATACTATTTCTTTATAATGGAAACTATTAGGCAACCTAAATATAGAGGTTGCTACCAGTTCCCTCTATAACCCAGTACACTAGGGTTCTATTCAGTATTACTTACTTGTGCTTCTAATGAACTTCAGCAGGAGATTTGCTCAAGAAATGAGTAATTGTTACAGTCCTATGTTCTTATATTTTTATAATATCTTTCATCTAGAAAGATTTCAAAATGTCTAAAAGGTCACATGTAGAAAATTACTATACTCAGTGCAGTCTCCTATCAAGAGGAACAGAGCAATTTCTCAGTACTCAAGCAACAAAACAGAACAATTTAGGTTAGAAAGTAAATACTAAAGCCATGTGTACATGGAGAGTTTAGACGCTCAATGACATTACCAAACTAACATCTGCCAATAGTTGCAGAGTAAAAGGTACAGGGATCTCCATCTGGCAGGTAGGATCTTAGTTTTACATCTGACTTGTGGCACATCTAACTGGCACCATGCTGGAGCACTGCTTTAGTACTAAACCAAAGAGCACCACCTTGGGAATCAGTTACACCACTTCCTGCAGCATCCAGGATTTCCCTTGGGACATCCCCCTTCAAGGACAGCCTAGTTTAACCATTCAATGCAATGCTGCCATAGACAAAAAGTTAATTTAATTCCATGATCTAATCTGCTTTGAAAATTCAGTCTAGAAATAAAATATAATAAAAAATTGTAAAAATAATTTGCACCAATCTTAACAATTCTATCAGTTACTAAAGAACATAATCCACTTCTAGCCTCTGGCATAAAAGGTTACTCTTTCAGAGTGAAGAAATTATTCAACAGTGAGAATACCCACAAACTCTACCCGTACCTGAAAACATTTCTGTAAAGGTAAATGTGCATAACCAGTATTTTAAAAAATATATATATTAATCAACTTTGCACCTCATTTCCAGTGGCCTTCAAACCCACTTAGCTTCAATACAATTATCTGTTTTTCCAGCTGCAAATCTGGTCACCTTTAATGAAGTTTAACATGCAGCGTGCAGAATCATGTATGACACATTTCAACGCAAAGAAAGAGATTTCTCTGAATTTTAAAAAAAGTAGTGTTTTACAAGATCTTATAGACAAAGTTCTAATCAGAAAAAAAATACAGTTAAAGCTTCTAAGTAAGAACCATTGCACAGCAACAACCATGCTGATGCATCAACTTAATCTAACATCAAGCTTCAAAATGGAAGACTAAATTAAATAAATAATGCATTCTCAGCGTCATCAAAACATGGTAATATTGTTATCCTGCCCCATGTTGATGAAAACCATTTTGTTCTATAGGCAACACTAACAAATGTTTTAACAAGGTAAAAATTTGGTCACTTGGACTCCAGGTCCTTGGGAGGAAAAAAAAAAAAAAAAAAAACCAACAAAAAGCCAACCCAAAAAAACAACCACCCAGCTGGCCTTTTGTGTTTCTTTGGCACCCTAATGATTCTCTTCATGGACACAAAGGTCTACTTACTAGCTCAAATCATATATCAGAACTGGAGACAAAAGCTGCCTGGCCTAAAACCTCAACTTTTATCTACCTCATGCTATGTGTAAAACCTGGATTTTGCTATCATATGAAGAAGCAATCCATCTAAACCTTTCAGGAAAAAGAGTCCCATAAACCTGCTCAGGGACACATTGTTACAGAGCTAAAATAGAGAAATAAAAAATCAACCTATCAACTACAGTTCACATACCAGGTCACTGTCAGGGAGAAAGTGGAAACCAAAGCAAGAAAAATGACATTTTGTTGCAAAATTATTTAAAAGATGAAATATTCAAATAGGGAAACTAGAAGACAATGAAAGCATTTTGTTTCTCAGGAGCTCCATTTTTTGTTTGTTTGTTAAGTTTCAATGCTTTTATCCAGCTGAGTTTCCAATACAACAAAACATAATTCTAAACTGACTTTTCTGATCAAACTGACTGGATGTTAAAGACGCTTTTTTCATGATTTTTTAATAGACTTTGCATTAATTCAGCGGTCTTATTTTGCTGAACATTACCAATCTGTACACATCTCTCTGTGATATAAACATAATGCCATTGTTGTAACTGGAAACCATAATATATGTGACAGATGCAATTCCCTCTTGTCACATTTACCTTATTGATTTCCTTTGTTAAAAAACAAAACAAAAAAAAACCAAAAAAACACTCCAACAAAAACAAACAAAAACCCACATTCAACTCATATTCACAACTGAAGTTATGAGAAGGCCTTCCAATACTCATTCTGTTTTTCAGAAGTCCGGGAAACCAACTCCAGAAATAAAGAAAAATCATTTTTGCCAAGTAATTGGACCTAACCGTGCAATTACAAACATGTAACATTTATTGCAAGTCATACTCAGCATTGCTTTGACCAGTATCTACAATGTAATTGCGGCTTTTGATAGGATTGCAACTTGATTGCCATTTAAAGTTCTCTTACTATGGGATTAACCCATAGGTATGGCAACGCCAAGAAAGGATTCTTGAGCAACGTTCTCTTCCGTTAGCATGCGTGGCTACAAGTGCACTCAAGTTCGTCTGTAAAAAGCCTCCTTTCCCCAGGCACACGCGTTTAGGCCACCGGCAGACACAGGAACCAGTTACTCCACCGCGAGCTTTGTGACTGGTGTACAGAGAAAAGGTCCTCCTGGGAAGTCACAGTTACACAGGGAGGCAATTCCATAAAGTGCAATTCAGCTAACAATTCCTCCCTAAACACTGAAGGGTTATAATCCACCCCCCATAGCCCTTGGAAGCCTGCACGGTGATGCTCTGTGATGAAAAGCGAATTTAAAAAATACTAGTAAGACCAATAATAATCAAACAAAGGAGTTACGTATGAGGCAAAGTTAAATTCATAGAAAAAATAATTTAAAATTAAAAAAATTGAAAGTGTGAGCGTCTTAGCAGGCACATCATAGGCGACAGCTCTTCTTCGTGAGAGGGGCACAATCTCTCCAGGGTTAGGCTGTGCAGGCAATTATGCCCTTCCTGGTATTTATTCTTTCTGTTTCTACGCACGCTGGCGCACCGCTGGGTCAGGTTCACCGAGGAGCCCTGGCCCGGGGGAGGCTGTGTGTTTCCGCCCCCACCCTGCTAAACGAGACCCGATTCCTGTCACGGCCGCCCTCCCTCACACCCTGGGGATGCACTGCGGCTCCCCCGGCCCCAGTTCCTGTCACGGCCGCACAGCCGCTCCCCCGCCGCCCCCGCTCCCCCTCCGCCGGCGACCCACCGTGTGGAGGTGCCCTTCCTCACGTCGCACATCAAGCACTTGAAGGCCTCGGCGCTGTTGCGGAAGGTGCAGACGCTGCAGTCCCAGTACCCCTCGTCCGAGGAGGGTTTCGGCTGCCGCTTCGGCCTGCGGAGACACACGCGCGCCAGGGGCAGCACCGGCCGCGACGCCCCCGCCGCCCTCGGGGCGCCCCCGCCGCCATCGCCGCCGGCCCCGCGCTCCCGGAGGGCCCGGGGAAACGAGAAAGCGCCGCCGCTGCCCCTACCTGGTCGGGCTCTTCTTGTCTCCCATGCCGGCTCCAGACGCGTCCCGGCCCGGCCCCGGCGCGGCCCTTTGTGCGTTTGTCAATAAGGAGGAGCGTGGGGGGTCTCTGGGCTCTAGCTGGGACCCGGGGAGGAGGAGCCGCCGCCGCAACCTCCAGCTGTCGGGGAAACTCCCGCTGCCACCGCCGCCGCCGCTGCCGCCGCTGCCACCGCCTCCCCGCTCACGTGTCCCCCCGCCGCCAACCAGCGGCGCCCGCAGGCCGCGGCGCCCGGCGGGCCGCGCACGGCGGCACCTTCGCTTCGCCGGCGGCTCGGGCGCTGCGAGCGGCGGCGGGGCCGGGGCAACGCGGGGGCTGCTGGGGGCGGCGGGCGGAGCGGGGGCGGTACCGGCGCCGGGGGACGGCCCCGGCAGGGATGCGGGAGGCGGTGCTGGGCTGAACGGGCAGAGCGGCAGTACGAGTGACGGCGGGCGGCCTGCGCGGCTCTCGCCTAAAGCCGCCCCTCTTATCGCCCAGGGTTGCTCGCACTAGCCTCTAGTTTGTCTTGTGCTTCTTCCCACAGAAACTGCTTGAGGCCGTGGTTTACAGTAAGAAACAAACGGGAATAAAGTGAATACGAACTTCTGCTTAGAAGTCTTGGTCTAAAGCATCCCGTTGGCCTGAGGCCAAGGGAGAACACCGTGGGTCCCAATACAAAACCAGGAGAGAGTGATGTTACCTTGTACCCGTGTGCAGAGTGCTACTTTTGCACTTAAAAGCTTGTTAAGTACAGCGTGGTTCTCATGCATCATAGCAGCCTCAGACAGGACACGGGTATTTATCGCCTCTATTATCAGAGTGCAGCAGAGCCCAGTCACAGACTAGGATGCCATTTTGCAGGATGCTGTGCAAACAGAACAAAGAGCACATGTCCTAAGTACATAACAAAGACTGCAGTTAGATACAGGTAGAGAGCAGAATGCAAGCAGACAATGAAATTATACCGGTCAGCATCTCAGCGGCCAAAGCTATTACTGATGCATTGCCAAGAAATTATGGGATTTCGAGAACAAAATACGCCCAAGGGGAGTTCTACTGAAGTGTATGAAAACATAGATGTGTTTAAAAATTAAGCAAGTGGACAACAGAGAAACTTTCTGATTCTGAAGGCAAAGTTGTCAAGACAAATTTCAGCTAGAAATACTGGGATAGAAAGGGAAAATGTAGGTAAAGTACTTGGCACATTAGGGAAGCAATTAAAAACCCCTTAATTGGAATGTAACATTTATGCAAAAGAACAGTTTTCTCTGACTCTATAGGAATGCTGTGTCAGCAATTGGAAACCTGTATAGGATTTACTTGTGGTTGGCCATTTATCCTGAATTCCTTCTGCATTCACATCCAGTTTCCAGCATTGCTATTTTCCTCACCTCATGGTTCTCTTTCTGTATTTGCCTGACCTTTCCCTTTCTTTCTCTATTGCAATTCCTTTTTTCCTTATCTCTTTATGCTTCTCAGGCAGTCTTCTGCAAATTATGAATAAAATGTACGGATTGCACATCTGAGGGTGACACATGCCACACACAGACAGCTGGCCTGTGTTCATTTGCATTTAGTTAGACATCTACATGAACTAGGAGCCCAGACCCAGCTCTCAGCAGGAGAAAAAAGCTCATGTTGAAGGTGGTTGATCTGATGCTAAGACAGGAATACATTTTTCTCTCTTATGGGGGCTATTTCTTCCCATTGACTATAAAGAGTGCTTTGCACCAGTAGTCCAGAAGTGGATGTTCAAAATTACAGAATTATGTGAGGTGTCTCACTTGTGCTTGAACCTGACATTATGTAGCAATCTCTTGATGGGAAGCAGTGGGGAAACCTGTCTCCTTGTGCCCTTTTCCACAGCACACTCTTTCTACTGTATAAATAAACATTATTTCCCCACTTTTGGAAAGTAATTATTTTGAAACAACTGCTTTCTCTTGACCTTTCCTCTGTCACAGCCTACTTTCTCCATACCAATTGTGGGAAACAGAACTTCCACTGATGGTTACAAAACACCGAGATATGTTGTAATCCCTCAGGAACCATTCTTGGAGAGGACCATTTCTAATCAGGAGGAGGAAACAGAACTGCCAGCCATAAATGTTACCCCTAACAGAAGAGTAATCTTTCTGGCTGTTGCGTTCCAGACCTTCCGCTTCAAGGTCATCATGTCATCACCCAAATGACCATGCCTAAAATTCATCATGTTTTCCCAGCAGCATTGGGCATGTTTCCCCTGAGCTCCAACTAACCCTTATTTTGAGAGCTGAAATGTGATTTGAATGGTACATACAGGTGTGTGGGTCATGATGCAACTCACAGTGGTCATGGGTTTGTGCAAGTGTGGCTCTTATTCTTGAATAATGCTGAAAGTGAAATAAAGACTATTTTCCTTGCATCCTTCTTCTGTCCTTAAATAGGAACACAAGAGGAGACCACTGAAAGCATCAAGCCATCCCACATTATCTCTGCAATTGAAACAGTGATGAAAGGCATTATTTAGCAGCAATGCTGGAAAGCACAAATAAGAAGTGTGTGTAATAGATACTGAAGAGATTCAGGGGGACTTTGATAAATGGAAAAAGTCGAGAATTCCATAGTCAGATATTTTGTCACCCAGTGGTATTCATGTGAACCCAGAAAACTCATCTGTCTTTGCTAAATATTTGCATGGCACACGACCTAGGAAGTTTGAATGACAAAATTGATGGCATCAGTCTTTTAAAAAATGTTAAAAAAAATTAGCAGTCTTTTAAAAACGTTTCTGGGAAAGAAAAGGGAGGAATGAACCATCATTTGGAATATGCTTAGATTTTGACTTTGTCTAGTACAGGTGTTCCAGAGCAATTATTTGCCCCCTGTTTTAATTCAGCTGAGCTAAAGTAAACACATATTTAAGACAGAAGGAATGGGCAATATAATTGTATCTTTTTACATCAGGTATCACTCTCTAGCTAGTGTTTGGTCTCTTATTATCTTAAAATTTACCTTTTTAGTAGCATTGTACAAGGGAAATGCTCATAGTATGATTATGATGTTGAAAATCTTATATGCTGACAGCTCTTTGGAAGTTATATATTTCAATATGTGGTATAAAATGTTCAGGCATTCATGACTTCTCAGCTAAAAGTTTATTCATAATAAAGAGATAAAGATGTGAAAGAGGATAGTAGCAATCTTTAAGAACCTATTGTGTGAAAATTCTTACTGCAGAGAAAATTACAGTTGTTCCCAAAAAAAGGTGTTCACATACAAGGTTATTAGAATAAGCCAGTGCTATGTAAATCCATACAAAGGCTTGCCATTTAGTCAATACTTGAACCATCGCTGTGCACATCAAACCTATGCCAGTTGCTGCATTATCAGCATCTTGAGCAATTAAGTAATCACTTTGTCACTGCTTGAGCTTAAAAAACTCTCCATAAAGATGATTATCGTTATGTTGTAGATAAACCACATTTTAACCCCTTTTCATAAAAAGGAGTACTACATTAGTATAAAATTGTACTAGAACAAATGCATGCTATTCCAGCATGGTGTTATATCTGTTTTGCTTGGATTGCACTGACATAATAAAATTAATACAATTAAATCAATTAATGGGAATTTTACTGGCAAGGGTTTTTTTAGCCATGTTAGGTATAATAACGCCTGAATCCTGGCTGGGTTTCTATGTCATACTGGTAGAGGGGGGAAATTAAAAATCAGAGACAGTGAAAAGGGAAAGCTGCTTGCAGACCCTATAATGAAGACAATAAGATTGGTGACAGCGAGCACTGCCCCTCCAGCATTTGTTTGTTCAGCCTCGGGAGCAGCCCAAGCTATCAAAAGAAGTAACAGTGGCTCCTGACAGCTCATGCTCCTCTTACTAGTCTGTGGAGGCAATTCTGCTTTAGAAAGGGCCAGAACGGAGAGGGACCACACCTAGAATACTTCATAACATCAGAGAGCCTAAAAGCTGTTTTAAAAGACTTGTCACTTCCTTGCATGTACAAGCCTGACCTAAACATATTGTGTATCTTTTAGGGAGCTGTAGCACTTACAAGAGTCGATTCATCCTTCAGGTTTCACACAGTTAGAGTGGCCCTGACATCAGCAGGGATATGCTGTCGTGATCTTTGAGTAACATGGTGGTAATTAAGTCCAGGAGTCTTTCTAGTGTCATAATTTGACTGTATGTTCATGCAAATTTGGCTCCAAATTCATAAGACAGAGGATTTTACACAGAATTCTTGCAGATTACAGCACAGCAGCAGTAGCTTTGTGTGTAAGATCAATAAAAATCTGATCATAGTGGTTATTTTTTATATTTGTCCTCTGTGAAATGGAATTAAATTACCTCTTATTTTCAGGTACTTGGTAATTATTAGGTAATTATTTCAGTAACTGCTTACTTGTCATTCACTGTCCTGGTTTGGCCTCAGCCCTTACCCTTTCAGCTTTTGTAGTGAATTTTAAAGTTGTTCAGCTATATAGTTCCTTTAAATCCTCTGCTTCATCAAAGAAAACGCTTAAAGTAGAAGTTTCCCTACTTTTTCCCTTTAGCCTCTCCCTGAGGTAATCTAAGATGTGAAGGATCACTGGTAGGAATGAAAGAATATTCTCAAAATTCACTAAATATTTCTGATCCTTTTGCTAGGATTTGGTGGCACACACTTCAGTCTTCTTTTAGGCTGAAGAAAAATTATTTTGGATAGTTCAGATTGCTAATAAATAATACTGATACTTAATTCTATCATACCTCATACAGAAGAGGTTTGCAAAAAACTGCCTGTGAATGTTTAATTGAACGTATGCTAGGTGATAGCTTCAGACCCTGAAAAGGAGTTCTCACCTTTTGTCTGGACTTGAGGAACCAGCGGAAGTTTTCAAATGGTGAAAGAATGGCTCCTCCAGGGCAAATCTTACAAAGTGGTAAAGCCGGATTTTACTTTGAACTATCTATAAAGGAAGTAGAGAGAGACAAGGCTCACTAGCATCTGTGAATTTGGATCTCCATTGTTAAAGAAACTCTGTGTGAAGCTGCCCTTATCAACTATTTGAATTTGGGGCTGAATCTTTCCCTATCTGCTCCCATCAAGGTGAATTGAGATAGTGTCCCATACATCCTATGCCAAGGGGAAATTTATTTGGGCAAAGCCAATTTCCTGAGGAGGAATAGGTATATATTGCTGAGGCTCCTTTAAGCAGAAAAAAAATCTCAGCTGCCACTTCTTGCTGACATCAGCATAAGATCTAGCTGGTTACAGGGGTGAACAAATAGATACTTCAATTAGCAAGCCAAGCTCCCTTGGGACTACAGGAGGGAGAAAAATCCCACTCTCAATGCTATCTGTTCATGTCTGCTCCTTGATTTCATCATGTGCCTTGATCCTTCGTAATTTCTGCTATTTGTCATCTTCCTGGTTGTGTTTTTTCTCCTCCTCTTTATGTATTCGTTCAGTCTCCTTCCTGTTTTCTTTTCTTCCTTGTTTTTATGTCTGAGATTTGCCTTTATAACTGGTCTTCTGTATTAGTAATTCTGCCTGCTCCATCCTTCAAGTTCCTTTTCTGTCACTCTTCTCTTGCCTGATTTTCAGTTTCACTGATGCTCTCCCTTTTAGAAGTTGTTTTAAAGTGTTAAAATTTGACAGGAGGTTGAGTTTCCTATTTTTGTGTCACGCAGGTGGCAGGCTTCCCACGGAATTAGTGCCAAAGGAAGAACAGCAGCCCAAAGGAGATTTCACAGTTTACAGCAATATTTAAAGCATTCTGAATCTGATTAGGGAATATGGCTGAAAGTCACATAGCTTCTTGGTCTTACATAGCATTTTTAAAGGCTGTCAGAGAAAGAAATGAAATACTGAAACTAAAGCCTCTAAGTCAGTTCTATGCTCAGTTCAGTGCTCCAACATAATTTCAAGACAGCACACAAACACCTACTGCAATGGCTGGATTCACAAGTGCCATAAGCTGCCTTTGGATCAAAAGTGCTGTTCAATTTTTCTCACTGTAAATCTCTTTTATGAATTCCTTCAGATTTACTCTGAGATCACAATTTGACTTACAGGCATTATCTTTGACTAATGATGGGAAAAGGGTGAATGTGTCTGCAATGTGGGATCAGTAGGGAAAAAAGACACTGCAGATGTACTGATTTTTCAGATGTAATAGAAGTAATGAATGAACAAAACAACTTTCTGTCAGAAAAAAACCACACAAAGATGATTAGTCTTTGAGAATACCTTTCCTATGTGTAGTAAAAAGCATATTTCACTGCTTGTAATTATACATACATGCATACAAACACAGAGACATGGGTACTTAAACATTCAAAAGAATTGCAAATTCTTCTTGAAAGATATTCCATATCAGCTCACTACATTTTCATTATGAAATATTCTGAGGCAAGAGATCTCCATGAGAAACCTCATGAGTCCCTTTTCCCCTAATTTCCACATTACTCTAGGTAAGGAAGATAATGATGAATGTCATAGAAGTGCAACATGCAGGAGTGCTGGTAAGCGATCTCACTTTTCTTTTTTGGCTTGGAATTATTTTCTTGGTCTCAGTTTGCCAAAGCTTAACCCCTCTGTGACATAGTCTTCATCAGTATCTTCTGCCTCCAGCTCCAGCGTTACTTTTCCATTTCTTTGTTGGTTTTCCCTCCTATATTTAATTAAATTGAATACAAAATATAGAATAAAAAAAACAAAAAAGAAGAAAAAAATGAACAGGGATCAGATCCAGCCAGTAGAACATGTCTGTGTGGATACAGAATCAAGGCCAGGTGGGGAAGCCTCTTCCCTGAGGAAAAGACAATTTCCTTGCCACTGTGCTAAGGTTATTGCAATGCCAACATCCCTAAATAACCATGCACTGCATCTTACCACCCTTTTGTCTCTCTTCCCATCCTTTTGCTTGGACTTGTACTGTTGCCATGTGCAGGGCTGGACTGTATAGACTCAATATTACATAAAAGTGTTTTACACAGAGCTTCTTTTTCAAAATAAAGTTGAAATATTAATTTCAAAATTAGTATATAAATGAGAGAAAGACAGAAATATGAGGTTCTTAAATTAATGTGGAGTGTATCCTCAGGCTTTTCCTGTTGGTTTAGAGCACTATTTAAAGTGAGCCTACTGCACTGACAGGTGGTCTAGGGCTGGAAGAAGCAGAAATCTCCCAGAGGAACCTGTCAGTTGCCATGGATCAGTGTTGGTTCCTCCTGTTAGGTAATTGCTCAAGTAGAAGATTCTCTAAATTGTTCAGAATTCAAGAAAAACACATCAAAATAAAAGCCTATTGAATCTTGCAGTGCTTCTCTTTTTAAGATAGCTCAAACCTTTAAAAATGCAATGGAAAAATATACTGCAATTATCAAGATGATCATCATAGATCACCATCACTGGAAGTTGAACACTGAGATGAGATGACTTCTTCACAATGCAGCTGCTCCACGGGGTTTGACTAGGGCTGCCAAACCAGCAAGTGACTGTGAGGCTGCATGGCTAATGCTGCAAAGGCACATCACTGATGCAAAAGCTCAGCTCCCAAGTTAACTGCTGCCCTCTGGTTATTTCAAACAAACAAACAAACAAACAAACAACCACCCCAAAACCCCAAACAAACAAACAGAAACCCCACATAATTACACGAAAGGGAGTTTGAAAAGTGACACATTTTGTTACAAGTTGAATATGAGTCAGCAGTGTGCACTGGCAGCCAGGAGAGCCAACCATGTTCTGGGATGCAGCATCACCAGCCAGGACAAAGGAGGGGATTGTCCTGCTCTGTTCTGCACTGCCGGGGGCCTCACCTTGGGTTCTGGGGGCAGTTTTGGGTGCTACAATGTAAGGAAAATATAAAGCTCTTGGAGAGTGTCCAAAGGAGGGCAACAAAGATGGCAAAGGGCCTTGAGGGGAAACCATTTGAGGAACAGCTGTGGTCACTTGGTCTGTTCAGCCTGTAGGAGACTGAGGGGAGACCTCACTGCAGTTACAGCTTCCTTGTGAGGGGAAGAGGAGCAGCAGACACTGATCTCTTCACTCTTGTGACCATGGCCTGAAGCTGAGTCAGGGTAGGTTTAGGCTGCATATAAGGAAAAGGTTTCTCACCCACAGGGTGGTTGGGCACTGGAACAGGCTCCCCAGAGAAGTGGTCACAGCACAGCCTGGCAGAGCACAAGAAGCGTTTAGGCAACATTCTCAGACATCTGGTGTGATCCTTGAGGTGTCCTGTGCAGGGCCAGGAGTTGGACTCGATCATCCTGATGGCTCCCTTACAAATCCTCATATTCTATGATTCTATGATTAATTCTGCATCAGTTATCATCATCTGTAGTTGTTACACACACTTGACTAACCCTCAGAATGCTCTCTTACAGTCCTACAAAGAAATCTTCAAAGAAACCCTGAGATCAAGGCAGTGTAAGCCACAAGCCTTAAGTCAGCTTTGACTGACAGTTTCTGATTTATGTTTTCAAACATACCAAGCAGATCTCTGTCTCAGTTTGTTCATTACCACTTGCAAAATAAATAAGGACATTCATTGCCTTAATGAATCTCTTCCAGAATAAAGTCTTTATATATAACCTATTAAATTATATATTTCAGAGAAAAACTGATCTTTCCTGAAGACTGGATTTATGGAAAGACTATCTAGAATCTTTTATTTTTAATTGATTGCAAATTCTGCAGCATTCCAGACAACTCTAATGTCCAAATTTGTTCTCATCAAATCTATATAGCTACTACCATTTTCATATAAACCTTGATAAATATTGCTAAGAATGAAGTGTTGAATGTCCTTTTTATCATACCAGTAGAATATATAGTAAAGGCATTTCCCTTATCCTTAAGGAAGTATACTTAAGCAGATAAAGTAATTAATAATGCGAGATACTAGCTCATACATCAACAACAGCATGTTTGTTAGCTGCACATGTAAGAAGACTTTAAACAAATTCAGGTATTTTAGATGTACTGGAATTGTTTGAAAGAAAAAAAATCCTATAATTGGATTTATTCATTGGAAAAAAGCTATTGCACAGTTAAGAAGAGAGACATGTATCTGAAACTCTTTAGCCATGTCTCTCATTAATGTGCAGTATAATGCAGTAGATAATGTGCTTGGGTTAACCATCACAACTTTATACGAGCCATTCAAAGTGTAGGTAACTCAGGGTAAGACTCTGTCCCTGTGTAACTAGAAGATAACTAACTGTATAGCAGACATAGGAAAGAAGCAGTTCCACAAGAAAGTGTCAGGAAAAAATTGATTGATTTTGTCTTCATTTGGTAACTTCAGGAGGTCAAATACAAGAGAAGTCATGTTTATATACAAAATACATGTCATATACAAAAATTGTGTATATTCTAAGAGCTGTTTGTTCTGTCTTTTTAGAGTCTTTCTGGGACACTAGCCAGAACAGCACTGCAACAGCACCTGACAGATAAAATTAAAGCATGAATCATAATCTCTCTGGTCTGCCAAACTGAGCTTTATTCAATTTGTAGCTTTAAGATGGATTACAGTTTGATGGCATGTCCTGAAGCTAACTGTCCCTTAATTTCAAATGGTGTTGTGAGAAGGTTGTGTATTGGCACTAGGGTACAAACGTGGGCTTGTGTGATGAGAACTGGGTGAAGGGAGTTCAAATTGTAATGGTTTCTGTTGTGTAAATTTATATGAAATACCAGCTGGATATTTGCCAGGATGAGATATCACTCTGACAGAGCACAGCACTTAAGTATATTGAGTGAGCTCTTTGAACTAGTTCTAAAAGAATAAAGGTCACTGTAACAGTCAAGGTAGAGAAAATGTGGAATGCTTCAAAAACAAGCATTCAAAATAGCATTGATAATAAATTATTTAAATGGAATTTAGAATATAGAATTCTTGATGTTTGGAGCCTTTTTCTTAGGTATGAGGAAGAAGGACAGCAGACTAGACATAGAAGAAAGTCCATTATAAGGCAGAAGGGTAATTAATGCATTTTTCATTAATAATGTTAGCATTTTCATTAATGCTAACATTATAGATAAGCCAATCTTCCAAAACAAATCTATATAATTTATCATCTTTGAAGCTATAGAATTGGTTGGGTTCCACAGTAAGTATCATCTTTAGGATTTGTATTTTAGACATTGTAGCAATCAAAGGGTCATACAACTTCAAAGAGTAATAAGACATAGGCTGAAGTTCAATTTAGCATGCTGATAACAGACAAAGCACTGGAATTTTTAAGTTGGCTTGACTGGGACAAGGGATGCACATACAGGAGTCTTCACTCATCAGATGACCTTGATATGCATGACTGAATATAGGCTTAGTTAAAATAAACAGTTTGTAATTGCCAACTAAATGCCTGCTTTATTTAGACCAATAAAAAAGACAAATGCAATCTAAAAGGTTTTTAGATTTGTATATCTTAACAATTTTTGTAATCCATTGATCAAAGGATAGTATAGAAACAAAGCAGACTATTCAGTTTAGAATTCAAAGCATTCTTACATTTGAGATCTCACGATAATAAAATATCTGTCAGACTTCAGTGCAGGAATATGCATTTACTTGTTATCTCATTGGGAGTGTTCATTAAGGACCTGACATCCAGTTCACTGGTTGCAAATATGATCAAATCTGGGAAAAAGTAGAATCTGATTTTGACAAGAGTAGCTGTAGGATCGTGCTGGGCTTTGCACCACTAATTAGTGGTTTGTCTCAGTCTCGTCTGTTTCTGTTCAGAGCCAGGATTATTAGAAAGGCAATTGAGACGGTTTCTCGTGTACAGACTTGGATGTTGATTATATCTGATCAAAAATTACAGAAAGTACATCAGTACCTCTAGCTGCTTGCTAGAAGTAGGAAAAATGGCTCCAGCTGAGATTGCTACAAGGCCTTTTAAAGCTAAACACACCAATAAAAGTTTTACACCTATATTATTTGTACTTTTGATCCAATAATAGATTCCCACCATCCTTAGAGTGACATTTTGACTGACCAACCAAAGGTTACTACCTAAGTTCTGTGAAGAAGTAAGAGAAGAAGATGAACAAGAAGAAAAGACACCACCCAAAATTCTCCATCTTGTCTCATAACTACCACTATACTGTAAAACCTTCAAATTTAAAACCCATCACCCAGTGAAAATACACTCATCTAACCCACTACACATTTGTGATTTCTAACTCATTTTTTACATTTACAAATCTTCTCCAAGGTTCCAGGTCCAGAGTAGTGTTTTCAAGGGAGTCTGTGTCAGGAAGCACAGAAAGCTCAAAAACTTCAGATTCTTGAGATCCAACAAGTAGCTAGTGGCTGCAGCTGGTGTCTTTTCCAGGATTATGTTCAGTTAAATTAGTGATACAGATTCTTAATATTGACTCCAATTTAACATTGATTGTTGTCTGAGAATTTCTTTAAAAAAGTTTTTACATGTGAATATTTTACCAGAAAGCCTGTGAGGAAACCCAATAAGCCACAATAAAGGTACCATAATACCTCACAGAAACTGAAGATATACATGCGGAGTCTTGGCTGGGCTGAAAAACACCTGAAGTTTTGAGCCAGATTCATAAGTGGGCAGTGGTTGCTTTGTGCTTCTACGTACCAAGGCAAAGGGAGATACAAATTAGGCCAGGATTACTGATCAGCTGCTTTGCATTACTGAGTGAACTAACACCAGTGAAAGAGACTGATCATCAATTGACCAGCAGGCAGGCACAGACATGCTTACAAGAGTGACATTGGGGACCAGGTGGTAATTATGTGTATTGTCAGGGAAAGCTATTAACAGATGAGGCCAGTGTCCCCAGTTGCTTTTGCCCAGCTGAGCTGATCATGCAAATCAGTGAGTGAGGAAGCATGACACTTGACTGCTATCTCCAGGTACAGGTGTATAGATACATCTATATAGATATACATATATATACACCTATATATACAAGGTATAGATCTGCACCTGCTTATTGCTTAGAGCCACTTCTAAAGCAGCCATTAATACCATACTATCAATGTATGAAGCCATATGAAGCCTACAAGTGACATTTCAGGAGATTTAACACTGAAGAAAGTTTGAATGCTCCTATGTTTTTATATTATTGAACAAAATAATGAACAAAAAAGTTGCATCCTCTGCATGTTCCAGAAAGGATGTGGCAACTTAGACAAAGCTCCACGAAAACATGCAGCCAGGTCTTAGGCTGCAGATGTTGTCTATCTAAACTTTTAGTAAAGCCTCTGACACCATTTCTCATGGCATTCTCTTGAGGAAATTGGCTTCCCATGGTGTGGATAGGTGCTGGGTAAAAAACTGGATGGCCAGGCCCAGAGAGTGGTGGTGAATGGAGTTACATCCAGCTGGCAGCTGGGCACCAGTGGGGTTCCCCAGGGCTCAGTACTGGGGTCAGTCCTGTTTAATATCTTCAGTGATGATCTGGACGAGGGGATCAAGTACATTTTTAATCGGTTTGCAGATAACATGAAGCTGAGGGGGAGTGTTGATCTGCTGGAGGGTAAGAGGGCCCTGCCATGGGATCAGGACAGGCTGGATCAACAGGCCAAAGCCTTAAGGATAAGACTCAACAAGGAAAAGTGCTTGGCCCTTTACTTGGGTCACAACAACCTCACACAGTGCTACAAGCTGAGGGAAGAGTGGGTAGAAATCTGCTCATAGGAAAAGGACCTGGGGCTGCTGGTTGATGGCAGCTGAATATGAGCCAGCATGTGCTCAGGTGGCCAAGAAGGCCAATGGCACCTGACCTGTATCAGCAATAGTGTGGCCAGCAGGAGCAGGGCAGTGATTGTCCCTCTGTACTGGGCACTGGTGAAGCCACACCTCGAGTGCTGTGTCCAGTTCTGGGCTCCTCACTACAAGAAGGAGATTGAGGGGCTGGATCTTGCCCATGGAGCTGGTGAAGAGTCTGGAACTCAACTCAAATGAGGAGCAGCTGAGGGAGGTAGGGGTGTTTATCCTAGAGAAAAGGAGGCTCAGGGGAAACCTTGTTACTCTACAGCTGCCTGAAAAGGAGGCTGTGGTGATGTGGGGGGCTCAGCCTCTCTTCCCCTCTAACAGGCAATAGAACAAGAGGAAATGGCCTCGAGTTGCAACAGGGAAGGTTTAGAATAGCTATTTGGAGAAATTCCTTCACAAAAATGGTTGTCAAGCATTGGAACAGGTTGGCCAGGAAGGTAAATCACCTGGAAATTTTCAAAAACCCATGTGGATACAGCTCTTGAAGACGTGGGTTGGTAGTGAATTTGTTGTGGTGCTATGTGATGGTTGAACTTAATGATCTTGGAGGTTTTTTCCAGCCTTAATGGTTGTATGATTATAGCAGAGATGTGGGATAAAAGAATAGCAAATGACAAATTTCTGAAGTGACTGATCTAGGTTTTTATGCTTTCTATTTTAAGTTAAAAATTAGTTAAAACATTTTGTCAGTACATTACCAGACAAAGTGCTGTACTTGAAGGATAGGTGATGCAGCCTATGACATATCCTTGGTGATGCATCCTACAATCCGTACAAAAGGATCTTGAACTTTGATATGTACAAAGCAAAGAAGTTTTGAATCATTCTCTCAGATCTCTATATGAAGACACATACTAGAATCACACCAGTACTCTATGTTCCTTACAGTACATTGAAAGTCTGGAACTGGAGGAAAAAATAATTCACCTGTGGAGATGATTTTACAGATTTTATATAAGCTTTCTCTGATGTTCAAAAGTTGTAAGAAAGGGTTGTCATAGTAGGCATAGTTAGGATGATCTCTAACAGCATGCTGCCATTTCAGTAGGAAGTCCTCAGTAAAGAGCTTGGAAGAATTATTTCTGGCCAGTTGAATCACAGTGTCTTAGATGTGCTGATGAATGGTGTTGCTATACAAAACCTCTGAGTTCAGAAGCAACCTTAAAATGTCTGTTTCCAGTGTTATCAAAGATGGGAAGTATTGTAAAGCTAACGTTACCCATATAAAGATGAATGGCAGGAACATCAGTGATCATATGACCATGTCACAGCTGTACCTAGACAGTGGGAAATCCAGGGAATTAAAAGCAAGAGACAAAAAGTTCCATAAGATGGTCTGGGTGAAACTTTACTTTTACTGTGTGGTATGTTTCATTTTTAATTAGCAAGGAAGAAGGTTCAGAAAGCCCCAGAGCCTACAGCTCCAGGGACATTGGGCCTGGAAAAAGCATGCCAAGGAGAATACAGCATTACAGAAATATTCCTTCTTCCTCAAGGAATCATTCTTACCTAGGCCACCCGTGGAACCTGTAGTTTTCATACTAAACTCCAAGGTTTAACCTAAATAATTAGGGTTGGGGTTCAGCAGACATACAGCTCCACAGACACTGGAGCTTGAAAAGGGATCCCATGGTGAGCAGGACACTGCACTTACACTGCTCCTGCCACATTTTCTAATCTGGGCCACTCATAGTATCTGGTACATTGGCCTCAACCCCAAAGTGCCATTAGGGTCAAGGGGTAGGGTTAGGGTTCAGAGAACCAAAAGAAAGGTCCCAGGGACTCTAGGTCTGAAAAAGGTGAGGCAAGGAGAACATGCATTGCACCACCATTGCTCTCTCCACATCTTTCTGGTCTGGGCTAGCCATGGCACCTGGGACCTCAGTCTCAACCAAAAGCCATAATTAGGGTTAGGATAAGGGTTCAGAGAACCACAAAGCCTACCACAATAAGGACACTGTGGCTGAAAAGGCATGCCAAGGAGAGCACAGGACAGCACAAACATTGACACTTCTTACATGTTTCTTAACTCAGTCATCCATGGTATATGAGGTCTCAGCCTATACCCAGAAACACTGTTAGGGTCAAGGGGTAGAGTTCGGTTTTAGAGAATGTTTATAGCTCTATGGACACTGGGGCTGTAAAAGGCATAGCAAGGGGAGCACAGCAATGCACCAGCATGGGTCTCTCCACATCTTTATTATGACAACCACCCATGGTGCTGGGACCTCAGTTTTAACCCCAAGTCTCCCTTAGGTTTAGAGTTACGGGTTCATGTCCTCTCCAGGGACAGAGGGAGTGGAAAAGGCATTCTAAGGAGAGCCCATCACTGTGCCAACATTGCTTACTTCACGTTTGTAATCTCGGCCTCCTACAGTACTGCAGACCTCTGTTTCAGACCTCCTACACATTTCGGGATGACATGAGTCTTCCATAATCCAAGATATTTTATGTACAAAGAATATCAGTTTAGTTTTTTATTTTCTTGGAAAAACTACAAGCTTCTGAGTTCCTTTAGTAGATACTTAAAAAAAAACCCAAAAGAACAAAAAAAAAACCCCAAAAACATGAATATTATACAGAGGGTATAGCAGCTATATCCTTTTTCCTCTTGCACATGAAATATTTTATACAGAGTCATTCTTCATGTTTGAAATTAAATAGAGGTCAAAGAATGCTGTCCTAGCAACATGTAAATTCCCAGAATCGTGGCAACATTCTCCTTTACTCCTGCCTGGTTTGACACTCAGCTAGGAGCTGATCACTGGACCTTAGTCTGCTATATTCCTTCAGTGAGCCAGCTGAGAACCCTTCCTTTGTTAGTTGACTGGGTCAAATTTACTGCCTGAATTGATTCACAGACTGTATTTCAAGGTAGCATTATGTGTTTACACTGAAATAAACAGTGGGCACGAGTTCACTCTTCTTTAAACTTACTTTGAGGTTGCTTACATGTGTTCCCAACTCAACCCTGGAGTTCTCTGAGTTCTTGTCTGCCTGCCACTGTAAATCTTCAGTGACTCTGCTTAAATCCAAGCGTTCACTCTGGATTTTGAAGAGATTTAAATGGATGCAGACTTGTCAGTTTTATCTTCTTTGGGTTTCCTTTTCTACCTGAAATAAAGTAAGCAGATGGAATCTCAAGTCTTCTGAGAATAACTGCAGGGAATTTGTTTTCCGTGGGTGTGCAAAAACAAGCTAGAAGATAATTTGGAATTTATTGCTGCTGAGTCTGGAGTAATTGGGCCACTTCTGAGAAGCTGAAGGAGGCTAGGGGAAAGCACATATTAACATGAAAACTTTGTTAAAAAAAAGAGCCACATCAAACTGGTCAGTTTCCACAAAAATTGCTGATGTGGAAATAATAGACAAATTGTTATTTTTCTGGATTATGTTAAATGATGTATAGATTAAGTTGTATCAAAATCCCCTAAATTTACAGCCTCTCTCTTTAGAAACATGTGTCAATGGATATGAATATATACATTAAGAGAGACTTGTTTATTGACAGCCAAAGTATTCTGACATAATTATAGCACTTCAGAGTCTTCCATAATGGATAGTGTTAAATTTGGAGTCTATCTGTGTTAGAAATCACTCACTGTATTAATAGATGCCAGCTGTGAGATAAGCCTCTGACAGCTTCTTAAAAATACTGTTATTCACTCACACTGACTTCATGTGTAGCTAATCACTGCATTTGTTGCTGAAAGCTAAAAAGAAAACCACCACTTAACTTTACTATTGTAAATATTTAACTGATGAAGTATAAAATATTCTCTGGCTTGGTTTTATTCTCTGTCAAATGAAATAATATTTTTAAATAATCATTCTTTCCTGTTAGATTTGTTTGATGAAGAAGTTATGATAGTGTGTCTTACTGGCTCTGCAGCTTCACAGGAAATTTCTCATAGAATATTTTTAGGTGCAAAACTACGTGAAGAAAAATTTTAGTGCAAGTACTTCTGAAGAGCAAATGGTAACTAATCATGCCGTTTCACAATCCCTTTTTGCAAGCTAATTGTAGGCTGTTGCCCAAGTGGTCTGTTCCTGTCTCCCTCAAGCATTGGTTGCCTTAGGGACAGGGAAGGGCATGGGGGAGCTGGATCACCTTGCCAGGCTGACTGTAACCCCTCTGCTGGGTTTGCTGCAGAGTTCATTTTCTCTGCTTTGATCTGTGAGCTAGTCCAGCTCAGCCCACAGCTGTTTGATTGGAAACAGCAGGAGCTTGCAACCAGAGGCAAGGAGGAGAGAACTGGCCTGTTCTTCCTAGGCTGCAGCAGCTCAAGCTTCATTGCACACAAGTCAGCAGCATAAATATAGGTAACCTCAGCAAAAGTATAGCATTGGAGGTTGCACTGAAAAATCAGTCAAAAAACCCAAATTGTTCTACCAAAAAAAAGAGAAAGGATGAATCTGACCTATGTTCAAAAGACAGAAAAGTCTCCAAGCAGGCAACTTACTGGGAAGTGAAAAGCTCTTTGTAGTTTATCACTTATTTAATAGCAGAGACATAAGTGGTATTTTACAGAGACATGACTTGATTCCTGGCACTCACAACTGAAGCTCTCAGCCTGTGCATTGCAAGACAGAGGCACAGAGACCAACTTACATCATGGGGTTGCAGTCCGAAAGGATCAGATGCTGTATTAAATAATTGAACATGATGATGGGAGAGCTGACCCAGACAGTGAGTAGATGCAACTACATTAACTTACAAGAAAGAAACTGTACTATCTTATAGTTTGCTAATGCTAGAAGCTAAGGCCCTGCTTTTGCAGGGCATTTTTTTGGCTAGGTGGCCCCACCTTTCCCCATTCTTTTTGCCTCTGTCACTGTCTGATCCAGGGGTGAGCCAGGTCAACACTTGAGGTAGTTTTCTAGCAGCTCAGCCAGCAGATCCCAAGAATTGTGGGACCATGTGAGTAGTCAGAAGAACCAGAGAGACTAGCAGAGTGGAAACCAACCCTCTGTGAACAGCTAGGCATCCTATTGTCTCAGTTGTAATGGGAATCCTGCCCAAAGTCCCCCAAAGCACTAATTATGTGCATTCAATTGATAGCATTAGTGACAACTATAACCAGCTACAGGTAGTTATTTTTTACTTAAAAAAAAAAATCACAAGATAATTCAAGTTAGAAGGCTCTCAAGAGGTCTCTGGCTCAATCTCCTGATCAAAGCAGAGAATTCAGACTAGTTTGCTTAGGTTTTTGTTCTTTTTTGCCCTCAAAAATCGTTCTCTTTATTTGAGAAGATGCACCATTTATGTAAAGTTTGTTGTGTTTTCCAGGGAAAGGCTTTTCCTCTGTCACAAGAACATCTAATACAGCTTTAGGAGAGAACAAAATGTCCACTGTCCTTCTGTTTAGGCTGCTCAGGTGTTGGCAGAAGAGCACTCTGGAAACGCCTCTTTGCAAACAGCACACTGGCACACTTTTATCCTCCTCTCTCAGGAGGAATCAGTTCAAGGGTAGTGTTTCTCAGGGTCTGATGAGAGAATTATGAACCCCCTGGGAAGCTTTACTTTCCTCTAATCATTTCAACCTGAATGAAGCTGGTGAATGAAGCCTCCTGCTAACCCTGTCTAACCTGGAACAATTTCATTCCAACCTTCGAGGTGGACAGCAGGCTCAACCAGTGGGTACCGGGAAGCAAGAATATTCCCTGGGGAAGGGGTGGGTGACTATGAACTACAGGGAGAATAACTCCTCACCCCAGCACAGCTGGATCTGGAAAAGGACACCTGTCCATAATATGGGACGCACATACATGGTTGTATCTTCTTTAATTTTTTTTTTGTTTTGTTTTAAAAGAAGCAAGAAACCTACTTAGAAAGTCTGTTACATAGGTAGCAAAGGCAGCCACCCAAAAATCATGAGATGCCAGGTGACTACACGACCTTGACTCAGTCCCCTGTGCAAAGTGCATTATGCAGTATCAGCATGTGTTGTTCCTCCGTGGGATCTCCATCTGCTTCAGTGCTGCATACAGATGAAAAAAGACTAACAAGGGGATCTTAAACTTGCTACTTTCTAACATTCAAAACCTTCACCTTGGCCCTATGTCTGTAATGCAGAGGATAACATGCAGTACTTGCATGATGTGTAGACACATGTACACTTTGGAGAAAGCTCTTACCTGAAAGAAAAATAAAAATGTCTTTGAAGAAGACAGAAGAAAATTATTACTGATTAAATTTGACTTAATCTCTTTCTATAATTCATGTTAACTCTAGATTTACAAGGTCATCTTAAACAATTTTCAGTTTATCATAGCAAATATAAAACAAACATAATCAAGTTTGGATGTGACAGTCACATGGGGAGAAAATCTAGCAGCTGCCTTCAAATAACCATTATTGTCCCAAAGGCAAAGAGGTAAGAGAATGGCCTAAGGCCACTAAGAGCCAGACCCTCTGCACTTCAGAAGGTGCAACATTGAGAAAGCTGAGAGGAGAGCTCATATACAGTGGCATCTTTTGATACTAATTCTGCCCTTTTCAACTCCTCCCTCTTAACTCCTTCAGGTTTTTGTTGTTTTTGTTTTCTTTGTTTGCTTTTTAAATTTTCCTTTGTTTTTTTTCCCCTTCTTCCAATGTCTCAAGTAAATTCCAGAAGGCACTATGTGCATAATATCAGCTGCATTAAAATTTTTAATTGTTTAGGACTCGGAGCTGTTTTCAGATAAAATTTCTTATCCTCCTGTGATTCTTGTGAAAGGCCAATAAATCTGTAGAATGGACTCAAAGGTCGGAAATCTCTGCCACATACTGAGTTCAGCAACACTCTTGTCTAACCTTCTGTCTCTTTACTGTTTTGTGTTGCCTTTGTGTATGAAATACAGAAACTTGATATATTGGCTTTTATTTCATCTCCTAATTCCTATTAAGAAGATGAGGGAATTATAACTATTTGGTAGCAACAGACATTGGACAAAGAAGTACAGTGGGAAGGTGAACAGGATGTTTTCCATTGATTTTGTGTGATCGAGATTCACACTACTGTTTTAAAAAAATACATAATTAATTTCTAAATGCCCCTACAATTAAAGGGCCAAAAGGTGCTTGCATTTAATTAGAAAAACATACACAAAAGAGAAACACTGTAAAATATGAAGGACCTTCTGACATAAATAAGATGTCTTTAAAAATACTATTTTAATTCAGATCAGGTGTTTGTCAATTAAGAGCATTAACTAGGGACACAGTCATTCTAACTGGCATGCATATGCATTCATCCATAGACATAGCCTGGAGGGGCGGTGATCAATTATTCAGCATGGCATTTTATGCTGCCTCCACCTTTCATAGCACATCATCCACCAGATTGTGATCAGTAGCAAATATCTGAACAGAAGCAAATGAGAAAACAATATTTTTTGGTTGAACCTGAGTGAGATTTTAATTTCTTCAGTAAAAACTCTCATCAGTCACTAGATAATGGAAGGTACATGAGCCTGGTTCCTTTTGTTCTTCAAAAAGAGCTGAGCTGGAGGTTTCCCATTCTCCAAATTTCCCATATGATTTAGCATTCAAACCTTTCAGAATTCTGCTTCTTCCATCACATTTACTGTCACCTTCTCCTCCCCCAAATCTTTACTGCTGGTCCAGCAGCATATTGATAGAGAGTGGCATATTGATAGAGAACAACTCTCCCTGTGTGCTTTTCCAGTTTTGAAGCTGCCTAAGAATGCAGTCAAAAATGCTGCTCCAGCTAAAGCTGATGGAAGCAATGAGGTCACCCACACACACCCACCAGTTTATTTCCATCCTCCCCACCTACCTCAGATCTCTTGGGCAACCCCAAAGCTAACTACCCCACTAAAAACATGTTAATTTTCTGTTGGATCAGGGAAGCTGATTCACTCTGAAGTTTCAGCATCCCTTGATGTGAGGCAAGGAAAAGAACAGGGACACACATGATAGTGAGGACATGAAGACAGAAAGGCTGCCATCTTTGGTGGCAGCCCACATTTGTACAAGAATATGAGCAGCATGAACCACTCCTAGAGAAGAATGTGTTGACCACGATTTCTCTACTGAAAGAAAATATATTTTTGTAAGGTAACATAAGCTACTTCCTACTCTTTTGGAGTTCTTTAGTTTACTTTGCATTTCTCAGCTGGAGACACGGTCTATGCACTTGAGAAACGAAATATATGTGAGGATTCCTTCAAATTAAATGTGAATTTGTTTTGCTGGGATTAAAAAAAATTTTCTTAAACTATCATGAACACATTCCTGAATGAAAGTATGGAGAGCTATTTTTGTACTTATTTTCTCACTAAGTTATTTATACTTCATACCCTTGCCTTTTAGCACGAGGTAGGCTTTACAACATTTTTATGGTAGCAAACAGCTTTTTTCCCCCCTTATGACAGGAAAAACATACCAGAGATCATTATAAAACAATCAAGATCATTAATCCTACTCTTCTCCTGTGGGACCTGCCTTGCATTTCTGTTGCTCCAGGGCATTCATCACTCAGAAGTGCATATTCAGCAATTCCCCCGTTTATTTCTTGTTGTCTTGGGTAATATCAGGTATGGAGTAGAACACCTGGGTGAAATTGCAGTATGTTTTAATTTTTCTCATTCTCTGCGAGGAAGTTAGGGATAAAAGCAAAATTGCTTGGGAGGCAGCATGTTAGCTGGTCTTTTTGTGGGTAATTGTTGTTATCTGCATCGTTGGGTGCATTTGCCTATCATCTGGAAAAGGCCTGGCAGATTCAAAACTGAGTTCAGCATTTGGGAAAGAACATGTGGTCTACGGTGAAATTAAAATGAATGGAGCTCTCTAAGGAGCTCAGTAGCTCTGTAAGAGGTAAACTGTGTAGTTCTTACTTTTGAGTTTATGATCATGTCTAAACCCAAATAAGTAAATCTATTAGGTAACTAAACTATGTTCTGGGTCAAATTAAACACATAACTAAAAGAAGTAATTAACGAGAAAACATCTTGGCCACGAAGGTGCCTCAATATGCGTAGTTTGTACTTCAAAACAGTTACCTAATTTCTGGTAAAGTCAAATATAAGTGATCATTGAAAACTGGAAAAAACGGGCAGCTAGGCTGCTCTCATGAGACCCGTCAACAAGCACGTCACCCTTTTTGCGAGCACTTCACCTTCTGGAGGGACTGTACAGCCTACCAGGGTGGTGCAGTATGTAGCTGCAACATTCTGTGAGGAGCAAGGCATGCAAAAGCCTGGCCCTGAGCCTGGCCCAGCGCCCTTGCAGGACCAGGCAAAGTCGCAGCTCTGCTCTCTACACCGCTCCCGCATTGTCCTCCCGGTACCTTCAACCACAGGCCTCAGAGCACTGCCAAAGAGGGCTATTAAAGAAATAAAAGCTGGCGGTGAACAGCCTGCTTTTGAGCAGGAAACTGTGTGTCATCGAGCTTCTCGCTTGTGTCAGGAAGAGAGGAGCGAAGGAGAGGTGATAATGACAGGCGCTGCCTCCAGGCAGGGAGGTGGAGACGGCACTGAAGGGGGTGGAGAGCTCACATTGAGGCAAAGGGAGGAAAGGGATACCCTACAGTAAAATGATCACTGAGCAAATAAAGTACAAGCAAAAGAGGAATTTACTAGACGTGAAACAAAGCACTGGCACTTTCAAATGAGGAAATGAGAAAAAGCATAAACGCATTATCTTCAGAATTTCTAAAATTTAGAAATTAGTGCACTTCGGGAGAAAATACAACAGGGATGCTTCACTCTTGTCTGTCTCTTTCTCTAGTTTAGCCAGCAGTGTGCCCATGTTCCCATGCAACGTGACTATAATTATAAGCTGTAATCTATCAAAGCAGGACCTCGAAATTTTAATCTTATTTCTCTTCAAACAGAGATTCAACTAAAAGATTCAACTCTTCTCATTTTAGCACATTGTTATTTAGCACCATGATTCTGGACATAATGAGTGTCTCGTTTGCCAGTGAGTAGGGCTCGATAGTCATCACACAATTAGATAAGAAATGTAATGAACATGTTCAACACTTCACCCAGGTTTACTGTCTCTTGGTATCTGATGGAAACTGCTTGCAGTTTCCTCTTCTTTAAATTATGATCCCACACATGACTCTCTTTCCAACTAAAGAAAAGTTTTGAAATGTAAGAACGTACTTAAAGAGCCCCTTTTTTCAGTTTTGTCACTTATTTGTGCTCAAGAGTATGTTTCTCATTTTTTCTTTCTCCCACATACTGATAAACTTCATGCCGACAGACTGAAGGAGCTGAACACAAACAAGCCCTGAAAGTATGGATTTCAGCTTTGGTATTTACTACACTGGCAACAGATGTCTTCCCCAACCATTCCACCAGAGCACCAGTGGCCTGCTGTAAAGGAGTATAAACCCAGGCAAAGATAAGGTTGTCCTCAATCTGAAAACACTGAAGTGTTTTATAAATATGGTATTTATAGTGATGGCAGGATATTGATACTTAGTGGAGCATCACAGCTAGAGGCATAATGGAACTTTTTGGGGTTGTGGGAAATACAGTCTATTGGCCCCAAGCTTCAAAGCCTTGAAAGACAGAGGACAGTTATGACCTTTGAAGATCTTGTAACTTGCCTCCAAGGAAAAGAGTCTTGTTTTGTTAGACAGGAGTTTGAAAAAAACCAAAAACAAACCCACAAACAAAACACTCCCTCTAAACAACCAGCCCCTCTCCACAAACCAAAGCAACCCACCCCACTCAGCTTTAAAGGCTCACTTTCTTAAAGTGTTCATGAGCCAAATATCAGTTCTACCATTTTCTGGGAAAGAGAATCTCTTGAACACTTAGATTACACAGGAAAAAAAGGTTCAGGTATGTAAAACCAGATTTAGGGGTTTCAGTCTCATTTTTATCTGGAAAGCCTTTATTAAAATATTCTGTCTAGCTATCAATCGTCTTGTTACTGTCCCCATAGGACAAAGACACAAGCATGGAAGAAGTACGGGCTGAGCAGAAGGTACTCATAGAGGTCATCTGAGGTAATGGATTAGCTCAGGAACAATCAGGAAAGGAAGAGCTATTCTTGCTATTCTTGTGCCCATTCAATATTCAGCAGTATCAGATGAAAAGCCAAGACAGCTGGTGTCCTATGATGCTCATTATTCACAAGTTTTCACAAGCATATTTTCTATTCCACCATCCAAGGTTTTAAAGAGATGATAAAACAGTATCTCATTCATGACAGATCTCTGCAAACCCCCTCTCAGTACATCTCATCACTTTGTCTGTCAAGTGGTAAAAGCAATTTTCCCCCAAAATTTTCACTTGAGTTGCAGTAGTAGCATTTATATTGTTACTATGTCACAATAACACAAATATTAATGAAGTCAAGATAAACGACATCTACCACCTCTCTTTTATGTGTGAGAGCTACAGCCTTGTACAGAAAGACATTAGATTGATTAGAGTCTATATTAATTTTGTTTTACATCTCACATCTTTGCTTGATAATTTTGTTCCCAGATTTTTTTTAAACCTTGAGCCTGAAATTCCTCAGCTCCCGCTTTTTAAAACCAAATCTGAGTGTATACTTGTAAATGGAAATTCTCAAAGACAGCTCCTAAAATTGCCAAGGTTCTCTATGTACTTTGCAAGGCCCAACCTCTTTAACAACATCTAACCAACTGAAGCATCCCCTACCCCTTTCTTTCCCCGCTGTAGCTTTCACTCTGATGGGTTGTTACTAGCATTGCAGTTGGCTTTGATAGTGAGGACCCATTCTGGCAAGGATGAAACACTTCAGCCTTTCCAACTGCTGCACTGAAGACTCCTCCCTGTTGAAGGGTGGATCAATTTGCTCCCTGGCTTGACCTTATGAACATACTTCTTGCTTTTTAATCTTTATACAACACACATAATTTTTTCTTGTTTGACTGGCTGATCTTTTGATTTTGCCTCTATTCTTGTTCTAATTACACTTTGCAAACTGGTCAAGGTTCCGCCCCTCTTTTTTTAACCATCGTTGAAGATTTCATAAGTTGGGCTCTTACCTCACTCCTAATTTTATTCCACTTTGAAATAATAATAATGGCAATAGTACCTTTACCACTGTTTCTTAAAAGAACTGCCTGTTTTGCTCTTGACCACTTCTCATGAGCTCCAACTTCTCATTTCTCACTGCTTCAGTTCTGATGTGACTATTTGAAAATTAATGATATCAATTACAGTTTTACTAAGTGAAACATGAGCTACTGTTTCTGGATGAGACAAGTAGGCTGCTAAACCACTACTAGTGAATGACCAGTTATCTGGTATTTTTCCTCAGCAAGGCGGCTTCTTAACAAAATACTCATGCTATGTAAATGATAAGAGTCTACTAAGGCTCCTCCTAGTCTCTCAGTTCCCTCCTGTAACTGAAATTTAAGTTGAAATGCAGTTTCCCTAAACCACTATTCAGCAGTAGTAGTGCTAGTAAAAAATATGGACATTTGGGAAACAGCCTTACTATAGACCTATAGAAATATAAACCAAAATATGAAATAACCATCTGCTTATTCTTACTAAAACGGACATTGAGCTTATTTTTGTTTCTATGTGAATTGCAGTACAATAGATGAAATGCATAAGCTTAAGACAGTATTTTTGAAGGCATGTACAAATAGTACAGAGATTCCTCACCACACTGCTATCTATTTTAGAAATGAAGATATGATTCTAAAGTATTTTCTGCCAAGCATCAGCAGATTTCCACAATGAACTCTGAAACCCTTAAAAAGGAGGAGGGAAAAAAAGAAAGAAAAAAAAAACAGTGGAACATCTAATAAGCCTTTTAAGATAGCAACATAAAAAATACTGCCTATCATAATACTGTTGCACAAAATAAAAAATATTTTAAAACCAATTATGAATGAACAACGCACTTATCATTTAGACTGCAGGCATGTATGAAACTCATACTTGAGTATTCTCCAAAGGAATATATCCACACATTTGAAATATAGTTTCTTGGCCTCTCATCAGCTAAAGCCCAAGTATGATATATCTGTCAACAAACATGACAGAAAACATTAACCTGTGTGATTCATTGCTGATTTTGCTACAATTCATTTAATAATGACCATGTATGTTTTAATAATCTCAATGAATTCAATTTAACTCATTCATACTATGTGAAGGAACTACACCAAATAAACTGCAGGAAGAGAGAGAAACAGAGATGTCAGGAAAATTCCCAGTCAGCAGATTTTGGAATTAAATTCTTGTGCCTTATTCATTATTAATACAAGTAACTTTAGAACAAAACATAAGATCACCTTTTTTATTAGTTGTTCACTTCAGCTTGCTAGGGTTGTTTCCATTTTTAAACATTTTGTATTTTTCTGATTAATTAAAAAATAGGTGAGCTAAGTAAGACAGAAGATAACAGAACCACTCACATTACCAGCAGCTTACTGAAGGAAAAAATGAACAAGTAAAGTCACCTTCAGTTGGAAACCTAGGCCTTTATTTAAACACTGAATTTAATCGATGACAATAAAAATGGACAGAATAACTAAATGAAGGGCATAGCTAGAAAGCAATTTTTTTAAAAAAAAGCATCTTGCTAGTAAAGTATAGTTACAATGAGACATCCTGAAGCTCATCTGCAGACTGGCTATCACACATAAAAAAAACATAGAACAGAAATCTATACATCTGAGAGTCAGAAATCTAAGGAGGAAATGTTCATTACTAGTATGTTATGAAAAAATAAAAAACACCCTCAACATAAATCATATCAATGGTGAAGATAGACAGAAGACTTTGTCATCCCAACAGCTGGAAAAGCTGGAGAAAGCTCTGAATAGTACAACCGCATGGGGGAAGGAGGGACAGGACATCAGTGAAGTGAGTTTAAGAGCCACTGGCTTTCAGATATATCATTAGATCTTCTAAAGCACTCTTCAACAATAACTGGTGACACAAAGAATAGACTGAGAAGTCATTTGTGACCTTATTTTTCAAAAAAATGCCGAGTTGCATCCATGTTTACCACATTGCTGTGAAGTCTAGCACCTGAGAAAAATCAGATAACTGAGTTCAGAGTTGAATGTGAAAAACAAACCTTCATGCAATACGCAAAAATCACTCATTTCCCACAAAGGCCTTCTTTAAGTAGAGGAGAATTAATGCTACAGGCATGTGTGTTGGTGTGTGTGTTTATTTTTGTCAACCTATTTTGCTCCTTTTTGTCCCTTATTCTGATGCTGAACTCTGCTATACCAAAATTCTCAGTCTCACCTGCCATTTTTCTTACTTATTTTCTTCACACATCTGAAGCTGTCCTTCCTTTCCTACCCAGAATAGATTATCTTAATTTCCACAAATCCACTGTGCTGCCTACATTCAAGTCTCTTATGTCAGAATCTACCTATGTAGAAAGTTCACAAAAAATAGTTCTTCTAACAGACAGGAAAAGCCAGTTAAAGCATGAAGACAACATGAAGATGTAGTGAACCTCATTTGCATTATTATAATCCATGTTATACTTCTATACTGAAATGAAGTCTGGGCAGTTGGACATATTACATCTATGTACTCCAGACAACCACATAAATTTAATCCACATGAACTCTGATCTAAAGTACAGTGTAGAAGAGAATCTGTGGAAGGAAAATTGAAAATGTTTAGCATAACTAACATACACTTATTCTGGATGGATATTTGAGTTACTCATCCTTTGCCCTGCCTGTCTTCTTCCCTTCTCCACCAGCTCTGAGTACCTGAAAGCACTGAAATTGCATCCAGACAATGCTGTTATAATAATTGCACCTTTAATGAAGGGGCAAGGAGTAAAGGGTCTCTGTGCAATGGTCCTACCACATTCAGATCAGGAGAGCCAAGAACCTTCCTGTCAACCAGTTTGCCATTTCAAAAGTGTGCAATACAGTACAAAATCCACCATCCTAGCACAAATAACAGCGAAAAAGGTGAAAAATTTTCAAGAGCTACTTTATCCTCAACTCAAGTACTTAATCATGGGCTTGACCTAAATTTTGCAGTGAATGAAGAGAATTCTGGACATTCTCCAGCAGCTTCAGCTAAATTAGATATGAACATGAATAAGGCCCTGGGGCCCTGCATTCTCTGGGATGCCACAGGCTTGGGACTCGCAGAGAATCCACCCTTGCTACAGAACTGTGTTCCAGATTTTAATTAACCAAGTTTCCTCAGTTAAGCTTTTCCTGTGAAATCCTCCCACAGTAACAAAACTCTTTAAAAATGTTATGCTGCAGCAGATGAAAATAAACCTAGCTGACGGATTTTGAAAAACTTTCTTGGAAAGACCATAATTTCAAGGACTACAATCATTCATTCCAGATACACGGTTCATGAACTCAAAAGCAGTGCATCCAAGAACTGCATGTTCTCGTCTTTTCTAGCTGCCATATGCTGCTCAGACGTTTCATTTTAAATGCACCCTCATGGCTCCAGGCTTCGTGGGCAGATGGATCTTTGCCACCTAATCAAATTCACATATCAAATACATCTCAAGTGAGGTCTTTTGTAGAACTGTATCTTCCTTTAATTTCTCTTCCTTTCTTGAGCATTTGAACATCAGTATAAACTTGTACTACGAAAAAGTTCATAATTTTCAGATATAAGACACTCATTCTTCAATTAAGCAAACATGGTACAAGCAGTTCTCTTCCACTCTAAAAATACAGTTCAGTGCCTTGGAACTTCCCAGTATACCCACAGAGTCCTTAATATGCCTTTTGGTTTTACTTGGCATCTCTCCTTCCATAGCCACATCTCTTCTTTGAACAGGACACATCTACATCCTCTGCCTCCACATGAACAGTTAAAATAATGTATCTTCACTCCTGCAACCAAGTGACAGTTTTTGCTGTACTGCACTGATCTTGATGCAGTATCTAAATTCGGATGCCTTCTAGTTCTCTTTAACTGATTATTGATAAAACTGAATTTTCATGGATCAGCTCACCTTGATGTAGGCTCATAGCTGTTGCCTTTCATGAACTTGAAACCCCAGAGTTACTTTTGATTCTCTGGAGCATCCTATTCATCAGAGAGGAAACTTCTCATCTTAGTAACTGTGTTATTTCTTCAAGCCACTGTGACCTACATTCCCTAACCGGGTTGGTTAAATGTTTCACGAACTTTTATCACATTCTACTGCCACAATTTCTGCAACTCTTTACTTGCTGCATTACCTGTCACATCCATTAAATGCATGCATAAGCACACATCTTGTCTGTCTGAATACACAGCAGGGTCAGGGTTAGCCTGAGAGTGATGGAATGTTGTTTCTCAAACCTGTACAGTCCTTCAACTTCAAAAACATTGCTTTCTTTACATGGACAATCTCCTCTGCTTACTCCTTTCAGGATATGTTTTACAGATACTAGCATAGATACAAGAAGTAAGGTCATCTACATGAAAAGTGATTAAATCCTCCACTTTAGACCTTTTTCTGTAATGGAGCAGTGCAGTAATTTTTTAATATCATCTTCAACAGCTACAGAAA
Source organism: Sturnus vulgaris (assembly GCF_052056855.1). Taxonomy (NCBI): domain Eukaryota; kingdom Metazoa; phylum Chordata; class Aves; order Passeriformes; family Sturnidae; genus Sturnus; species Sturnus vulgaris. The sequence goes on from NC_142247.1 coordinate 41,381,290, forward strand.
AAAACCCTCAACCTGTTAAGATCTGTAAGATAAACAAAGCTGCTGAAGATGAGCATTTTAAGGACATCTAAAAATAGTTTTGCAATCTATACTAAAAAGATGCAATCTAATACCAGTTATTTTAAGATAGTACATTTGAAAGAATATTATTTGAAATATTTTTATAGGAGAGCAATAGCAGAAGAGTGATGGAATATATCATCATATTGATACTGCAGATGCAAAACAGAATAGAAACATTCACAGTGGCACTTATTAAATTGCTTAGAAAAGCTAGATGTAAACCATGATATTTTAAGATGGCATTATTTTTTTATCTCAGAAGACTACAGCTATCCCAGCTAACACAGTGATCCAGAAGCCAAAGATAAAGTGTTTACAATGTCTTCCAGAGATCATCTATTTATCTACATCTAGCTCTTTATATTTACAGTCCTTTCTATTGCTCTGCTGAGATAGGAACCTGAATGTGCCAAAAACATAGTGGGAGCCTGCTAAACACGGACTAAAATTACTCTTGTAATAGCTGCAATGGTTTTAACAAGTGCTGCACAGGCACAGTATAAGTAATACCATTCATAAACAATTAAGCTAATCATCCTTATCCCACTTCCATACCCCTTCTTCCCCAAAGACAGATAAAAGGCACCTCCTAGTGATTTTGCAGACACTACTCTGTTAGCCGCTTCAATAAACGAGGGTCCTATGACCCAGAACACATTTTGACTATTTTCAAGCTGTTTCAAAAATACCAAAGACAGAATCTAGTAAGTGGATATTTGCAGAAAAATGGAAAATTTTTGACATTATTTAAAAAAACCCAAAACAACAACCCTCCCACTTAGTGTTATTTTCATTATAATCAGAGCCATATTATTTATACTCTAAAATCAGAATTCAGCTTGCAAGCCTAAGGTAGGGTCTCAAAAGTATTAAAAATAACCCCAAACCCAACATACAACTTGAACATGAACTTCTCAGAAGAAAACTCTGTAGTTTTTACAACAATAACAGGAAGTTGTTCTACAAGGCATTTTCTATTCTTCTCTCCTTTGATAACTAGGCTACACAGTCTCATCTGTCTGGCCCAGAGCCACCAACACCATTTCCTACTTCCACAATCGGTGCTTTATGATACCAAACTGAAAAGCAACACCGTGTTCTTGAGCTTTGCACACTAATTGCACCCTCTTGGCCTATTCTAAATTAGGGGCCTTGTTAACACTCTCCCTTGCTCTTCAGCACTGATGGGATTCAGGTGGAAATCTGAAGCCATGCTGATTAGAGTAGGTGAGGGTAGGTATGAACAGGAGCAAATCCCTCTGTGCTGGAAGTCATAAAGAGACTTTACTGACAAATTTTGGCCTTTTTTTTTTTTTTTTTTTTTTTTTTTTTTTTTTGTTGTTGTTGTTCTTCTCCAGAATGAGACAGCTGCATTGGGGGTGCTGTGGAAAACAACTTGGTATTCAAGCACGCAGAACAGGTACTTATGTTATCTAATGTAATGGTTATCTAATGCTGGTGTTCTGAATTTCTCACCTAGAAATGCTTTATCTTGCCAAGAAAGAAGTGAAACTTAAAATAATTCAGGAAGCCAAGTGCAAAAATTCTATTTCTGAAAGTCCCTTTAGACTGTGTTTTAGGCATTAGGTGCATTCCTCTAAAGCAAAAGCTACTCACACTGCTGATCAACAGAAGTTCAGAATTAAGAAAATTGTCTAAGGAAGATGATTTAAGATAAAAAATTCTAAATGTCAATTCTGCACAGAAGCAGGTTCATTTTCGTGTTTCTTTTCCAATGTCACCTACCTCAAGTGACTTCATGCTCAGAACAAAAGAGCATGGAAGAACAACACTGAGTAAGTTGCAGTAGTCTGGACTGTTCTACTGCTTTGTGCTGACAAAAAGCAAATCCTATGGGGAACGCAGTGAGGCAGAAAGAGCAGACTAGAAAGATACATCAATATGCTTCAACTACTGCAACTCTGGAAAGAGTACTGTATTAGGTCAGAACAATCGTCAGTTTTGTTTTTTATTTGAGGATATTTCTGAGTAGAGACTTAAACATTTTAAAATATAATGTTCCACACGTAAATCTAATCCTTTTGATGCCACAACCCTGAAAAAAGTCTCATGACAGTGAGTTCCACTACTACATTACATGGTGTAATGAAATAAAAATTTGAAGCTTGCTGTCTAATCACTTCATTGAAATCTTACAAGCTATCGAATATTTCCAAACCAAAGTCATAGACAAAGTCAAACTGGTCCTCTGTCACAATCTAGTTTTCTATCTTTTTTTTAAATCAGCATTGAATATAGTGTATGAGAAGAAGATAAACTCTGATTTTACGTAGTGGCATAATATTTTTGTTTTGCGGTTTTTTTTTTGGACACATACATGATGTAAAGTGATTTGCATTTATTAACAGCAAGTTATGCCTGGCAGTCTAGCTCTCAGCTATTCAGTATTAAGAGATCTTCTTGAAATTCAGTGAAGAAAGCTTCAGATTTAATATACCGTACTTTCAGCAAGAAGTCAAAGTCAGTCTTAAAAACATCCCTTGGATTACTGAGTCCAAGATTTTCCTATATCTAGAGCACAATATTCCTTCCTATTCTGCTGACTTAAGAAGCTTGCACAGAAAAACCTTGTATTACTTCATTTTTGTTTCTGAATTCTTGTGTTTAAGGAGCAATGGAAGGCACCAGAATGACGTTCTGAATGTCACTACTTTATATTAGCTTAGAGGGTGGGTGTGCATATATCTTTGCTTTGCACTCAGTTACATATTTGAATGTAAATTGGTATTAATTAAGAATACTGTCCTGGGGTACAATGCAAAAATGTGTATTCTATCACCATCTGTTAAAATGTGGTGATCCTTATCTCTGTGGGACATATCCTCTGCTGATGTGCCATCTGATAAGATCAGGGGGATGATCATCGTTATCTTTTCACAACCCATCCTTCCTCCAGAAGATATCTTCTGTTAATGGGCCATTAAGTCCTATTGTGTGACTGATAAGATTACATCATCCCATTGGGAGATGCCCCAGCCAGGGGCAGGAGCCAAGCCTTTCCTACCTAGATAAAAAACTGGGCTTTGGGACGCGAAGGCAGCCCTTTCCATGGGATCCCAGAGGAAAAGTTGGACCTTTTCCACATCACGCTCGATCTTCAGAGGAAAACTGCACCTTCTACAGGAGCACTGCTTCACCTGAACCACATCTGTCATCCAGGAGGACTGCAGCCACCATTTAATGGGACTGCTACCAACACCCTGACTGACAGGGTGTCAGGTTGTATTCCGTCAGTGGTTTTTCTGTTGTATAATTGCAAGTATTATATTTTATCCTCTTTTTTCCTATTAAATTGTATTACTGACTTGGAGTTGCTTACTGGTTTTGCTTTCAAACCAGTACAAACACATAATGGTATATTTGGATTTGCATTTTCTATATTTGGAAGAAAATCAGGTCCTGATGAGCACACAGGAAGAACTCAAAATAGAAAGAGGCGAGTTGGTCTCTTCTTCCAAATGCGAAATTGTGAGTGTATTTTATATTGTGCTTCCTAAAAGTGAAGAGTTTAGACTACACACCAATATAAAACGGGTACCAGAACCACCACCAAGTGTCTATGGTTTTGGGAATGATCACAGCTACAGGAGAACATGCCTAGAACCCTAGAGATATCTATGGACAGAAAAGTCTGAAAAGCTTTATGTGCAAAATATGTGGCAACACACTTTGCTAACAGACCATGACAGTTCCAAGTACATATGAAAGCTGTTTTTTTAGGCATGTAGGAAATCAGACCTTTGGATTTTGGCAACAGGTTCAGATGGCTGTGATGCAGGTTAGATCTACGTGTATTTAAAATCCTGTGGATAACCCTAATTACTGGTAGGCACTCAAACTGCAGTCAGGAGATACAGTGTGGATGTGACAATAATTTATTATAGTACTTCATGAAGAATAAAAGGATAATGTTTAAAGCTGAAATTCAACTCTGTGCAGAGGAACTAATGCAAATTTCATATTCTACTTAGGTACTACTAAAGCACTGCTTCCAAACAGACCAATACATAAAGTGTAAGTGGTGTTAACAGTAATCCTAGGAGGAAATCCTCTTAGGAAAAAAGCATTGGGAAATTTTCTCATGAAACGCTTCACTGCTAGGACTTGGGTCTAGATAGTAAGTGCAAGACACTTGGCAGGATTTAAGTGTATAATTACTTCACTTTCTTAAAAAGTTGCCTTGAAAGGTAAGGTTTTGAGACACAGATATAAAAATATGGAAGAGTCAGGGGACAGAATAAAAAACCCCATGATTTTCAACACCAAAACAAACTTGTATTAGAGATCACTTTGTAGCACTTTACAAACTGTACACTATATATATATATCTTATATATGCATTTAGAACAGTACTATTTCAGTCGCTAAGTTCTTCCTCATCACTGAAATAAGCACTTTTCTTAATCCGTGGACGTTTTGAATCATCTGAAATTGAAGATTCCCCTGCAGTCTGTGTCCATCTTTGTTGTTCTTCCTCAATTTTGGCTTGCTATAATGAAGAAAAGAGAAGTATTAGCTGAGATTAAGAAAAATTAAGGTGCACTACAAATAATAATGCTAACTATTAATATGCATTGAATTATTAAATAAGTTAAAGAATTAAAAGGGTTTATTTCCAGGTAAACTGTGTGCTCAAAGCACTAGGAAACATTTCAATCAAGTAGTTCTCACATGTAAGCTGTCTTCTACAACACAGCAGCTGCCTGGACCATCCTGTATTCTCAAAAAGAGGAATTTTGCCCATGGCAAACTTCTAAAAATATAGAGATCTAAAGCAAAAAATCTAAGCAGATCTCTTTAGCTGAGATCTAAAGTAAAAAATGCCTCATGTTTTAAACTGATGTTATTTAATCAGCTTTGTTCCACTAATAAGTCTTCTAGCCATTGTCATTTGCAGTTGTTCATTCACATAATGAGTGCCTTTGGGGATTATTACGGAAGGTTATTCAATTAATAGTTTAAGTAGAAGCTTCCTATTTTTTACCGGTTAAAATCTTTAGATGGTGATAGAAATGAGAATGTTTCCTGGCTTTATAGGTTTTATTTGCAATTGTGGAGCTTTTTGGGAAAGGGAGGAACATTGTGAATATTTGAATCACTTTTTTGGACTACATCATGTAAAAGTTCTGCATTCATTACAGTCATATTCAGAACAAAGTTATTAACTCTTGAGGTTTTTTTCGGGGGGAAGGCACATAGGCAACAATGACCAAGGAGCCAAGAAATCTGAGTATCAGGTCAGGTTTATTTTGTTTTGTGAAGCAAAAGGGTGTAGAGATAAAGAAGTAATGAAGACAGTAATACAGATGTTAGAAAATCTAGCTAGATTAAAAAATATGCATTCAACATGTTTTGGGAGATGAGGTCTATTAGAGCATTCAATGGTCTGTATTAGCCAAAGGAAGTGTCCCAGTTATAAATGTTCAAGGACATTCCAGTGAGGACAGAGGATGTGTCTAGTCACTTATACATGACTGTTTTTCTGTCTTCTCAGTTAACAAAATAAAGAGGGATTTGTGGGCAAAAACCTAGCAGGCCTTCACAGCAGAGATGATACAAGCAAATAGTAAAGGAGCTTGAAGGGAAAAAAAGGCTGCAAACACAGCAGTAGTGAAATAGCAAGAAACCCAAACATAATTCCACTGAACATGTCTGCAATGTAAAGTACCAACTATAGTTACTAACTACTGCTACCAAACCAGAGCCCACTAAGTGCCATAGAGCAGACAGACCTATGCAAGTATATCAGAGCTTCTGAAAAGGAGCTAAAGAAGGGAGTTGAATTTAAAAAATAATAATAAATATGCCATGCTTCAATTTTGTACCTGAAACGCTATGGCTTGGCTGAGGCTATCTAGAGCAGGGTCTTCTCCTTCCTCTTCACTTTCTTCTTCCTCCTCACTTTATTGTGCAGAGAGAGATAGAAAAAAATATAGCTCTTTAATTTAAGCATTTAGTATGAAAAAGCTTTCTAAAAAAAAGAAGTAACTCAATATACATACATTTCTTCTGGCTCCACTATTTTCTTTCTCTTCTTCTTTTCTTTTTTTTTTGGTGGCTCCCGCTCCCCTAGCATATTTTTAGGACAAGCATAACTTAAGTGTCCTGCTTCCTTGGAGAAAAAGAAAAAGAAATACTGCTTAACAGATGCCACTACAAACAACTGTATGTTAAAATGTACCATGAATTAAGTTTGTGGGGGAAAACACATGGAAGCAATTAGTAAGATAAATGGAATGCTGAATTAGCACACAGAAGACAAACTCTTCTCTAAGCTTGCCATAGAAATGAAGAGATTGGTGGTGATATGCATGCTTAACTGCAAACTGAGAACAAGCTACAAGTACAGTAGTTTTTTTGTTTATTGCAATAACTGAATACACTACACATAGTTTATATTCAAGACAAGATAGAAACCTCAGAATTAATTTAAGACACAGGAGGGAGGCAACATTTTTGCTGTAAGAAGTGTTATAAATATAAATCAAGTTTGTATTAGACATTAAATACTATCCAAATATCATTGTCCTACTATTACTATGTTCAGAAAAAGTCAGGCATTAATTATAACTTAAAACTCACTTCTATATAAAACAGTTGTTTCCTATATTTATTTTACTGCCAACTAAATAATGAACTTTTAAAGATACAGCAAAAGCAGATATTTTGAAGCAAAGAGTAGGAGGTTGTCATTGCAATAGTTTTCATGTGCGTTACTTATCTTTCTTGGGTTTTTTCTTTGTTACTTTCATTACCATCTACTATCACTACTACTATTTAGTATTATTTTAATAATTAAGTTTTTCTTATCTCAACCCATGACTTTTGTCCATTTCTCTACATTTTTGGTTTTACTCACCCCACATTCGTAACACTTAGACTTATCAAAGTAGTTACGCCTGCGAATGAATTCTGCTGCTCTTCCATTATCAATGGCAATACTTGCTTTTATTACTCTTCCAAACAACTACAGAAAATTGGAAAGAGAAGGTAAATGTTTTGGGACTGAAAGCCCAGTCCTCCTGCCATAAAAACTTTCCACAACTTACCTGTTTGTTATTAAGTGCCCGAGAACAGTTTTGTGCAGATTCTTTATCCAAAAACAAGATAAAGGCAACTCCTTTGCTCTTTCTGGTGTCTTTGTCTTTCATAATGGTAACTCTGGAAATATATAATCATGTTATTGATTTTAGTAAACCACACTGAAATTGCTTCAGAGATATTTTTTCCTCAAAGATCTCAACGGGATCGTACCTTTGTTATACAGCAAAAGGATAAAGTATATTTAACAATAAAAATACTCATCAAACAGAAAGTTTAAGGAGCAGCTAACCTGGCCACATACTTAGAGGTAGAGTGGAAGTGATTTTAAAAAGCATGTGGGGTCTTTCTGGGACCAGTATCACTTTTAATTCCCCTGGGTGACTTGAAGAACAGAGAACATAATCTTTAGATTTACAAGCAACCTAACTGGAAGGAACTATGCACACTGGAGGTGAAAGGAAAATTGATGAGTAATCTTACCATTGCTATTATTGATGAAAAGCACAGTGTGAACTGCCTCCAAACTGAGAAATCTGTGTTTGTGTAGGACTAATCAGCTAAACAGGTTCACAATTGGAAACACAAACTATATGCAGTACTGTTCTACAAATATCTCCAACTGAAATCCAAAGATCATGGATGCATGTGTTATTTCACATACAAAGTTAAATCTTCAGTCTAACATTGAAATCAACAGCTTCAATAGCACATTGAGAAGCTAGAAAAAAATCTACAAAGAAGAAGCTACAAAAATCTAGAAACAGTAAAACAAGACCTGAAGATAAAAATTTACAAGACAAGGCCGGGTTGTGTATATATGGCCAGAACCCACACAGCCTCAATTCTTTCAGTCTTAGTATCAGTTGTATTTAGTCCTGAAAAAGACCTAACAAAACAACAACAGTGAGAACCAGAATGTCAGGCTGCATGTACATAAAAATCAAAAAACATGTAAAAAGGCAGGGAATACTCCTCCCTATGTCCACCACAGGCAGAACAAGGTTCAGCCATAGGGCAAGGCAAAATTCTAAGAAGTAATCAAAAAACCCAAACCTCACTTCATTACAGAAGGCCTACCATACAACCTATATAAGTAATACATAACCTACATGGTAAAAAGTTTATAAAATAAAACCACAGTAAAGATAGCTCAAATTTCCCCAAATACATGCACAAAAAGGTTGAGCTTAACCGATTTACTACCAAAGCCTCTTGGATACGACATGCCCAAATGCATTAAGTTCAAGTGTCAATAAAACTGACTTTAAAACAATTCTATTAATTTTTCTGCCAAGCTACTCTGAAGAATTCCAATAGAAGCCTGGTATGACTGTCAGGCTTCTAATCAAGATATTCTAATCAAGATATTGAACATATCAGTTAATAATAGAAAGAATTTAGTGTGACAAATCTTTTAAAAGCCAGGAACTTCTTGGAGCCATAGAAAGTCTGATTTCTTACTGAACTAACTCAGCTGAAGCCATGATAGGATATATTTGCTTTTCCTGCTATTTGTCACCTGAAACACACTTCTGAGACTTCAAAAACTTTGAAACTCTCTATCTCACAAATTATTGCAACAGCTACTAGAAATTAGAGAAGATACTTGCTGGCAAAAAAATTTAAACCATTCAGTTCCTTTCCGTGGCATTTCTTTCTATCATTTGAACACAAAGGCAGATATTCACATATATTGTTCATGAATACCCTACATACTGAAAGCCATTCATGCAGCCCTACATCTAGCTTTAAGTAAAATACTAGGTAGTCACAATAGTAAGCCCCTCCAGAATCACAGAGAACAGTACAGTGCAGTTGTGGGAACTGTGCTATCTAGCTCATGTAAGAAGAAGCTTCCACTTTCACACTCACCCACTGTGCCCCAGTGTTCAATGAAAGGGGAATAATACTAGAAATACACTGTTTCAACTATATCAGATAAAGGACTGATGGTATGTAATAACATTCTACTTGCTCTTAAGAAACGATTAGCAAAACCTGTCCCCAACACAAATATGCTTGTATTATGTATAAAACTGCAAGAACTTCCAGCTGTTAAATTAAATTTATACTTTATTAAAAATGAACAGAACTTCAATACAGTTCCATAACATACTTTAATTACAGAAAGCTCAAGACTTTCAAATGAAGGAAAGACGTAAAATATTTAAAATGAGAGGTACAAAAATAGAAGGCCATATCAGGTCACTTACTTGACAACTTTCCCATACTTTGAAAATATCTGAAACATAAAACAAAAAGATTTAACAACAGACCAGTGCATTTCACTAATAATAAATTTATCATGACAAACATATATCAGTATTGATTTCACAGTCAAAATTGTTGTCAACAAATTTAATCTAAACCATGCAACTCTTAAAACTTACCCTGTAGAGATCATTGTTGGTCAAAGCAAAAGGTAAATTGGACACATACACTGTGCTTTTGCTTGGTGCCAACCCACCACTCATTTTTCTGATGAGAGGAAAAAGAGAGAAGAGTTAAACTGTAGTGAACAAAGAAATCAATTAAAAAAACAGTTTCAAGACTTTCAATTTTATTTCAAACCTAGCCCAGACAGCCATGATAAAGTTGCAGGAGAGCATAGCTTTCATTTCCCTTGCATCATTTTACATGAAAATTAGTGTTTGCCTTCAGGGACTACAGAAGACATACATTCCTTCCTCCTCTCCTGGATCCAAACATATTTTTGTTCTATGCGAGTTGATTTGTAGTCAAGAAAAAACGGTTTTTTAGTGTACTTACAATAATCCTCTGCTGATCTGTGCAATTGGAAAGGTTGGGGGCCAAAAGAAACAAGAGATGTCCATTTATTAAACGTTATGGCCAACGTGTCAAACCACTGACCTTTGTACCAGTACCAGCATGATCTGATTCTTTATACAAGAACCAGTTCAGCTGCATTCAATATACAATAAAATACAATTGGTTAAGAGGAAAAAAAATGTTTCCCTAAAGCACAGTCTTAATTATAGTGGGGAGGGAGATAAATACATTTTAAAGTCAATTTAGTACGATGCTAAAGGGGCATGGTCTCATTTCCTCTCTTAATTACTGCTCAAGTTTCTGCACTCTTCTAGAACTGCATGTGTCCAGAGCTGACCATAAAGCAGCATCTCTGTAGAAGCACTCCCCTTCCCCCTTCGATTAGGCAGATTTTTCCTGGTAGGAATCAGGAAAATGTCCAATCTTTCCATTCTAGTTTCCAATCTTTTCTATGCTCTTGAAATTGAGTATGTCTGGAAACAATAAGTTAAAATACTGTTATAACCACATACACATCATCTAATACTAGGTGAAGAGTATCTGAATTAACTTGAGAATGATGAGCCAATGTTCTTCTTCACATTTGGACATTTCCCAAAAATTTTTTAGTGGTGTAAAGTCTGTGCAAAACACTCTCTTTGATCCATTCTGTAGCCAAGGTTCAGACCAAAAGCTGTGTGAGTAAAATTTAAGATCAGAACATACTCCTTATGAAAGGCCACACCAAATAGTAAAGCAAACCCATTCCCTACAGTCCAATTTCTACCTCCTTGCCCATTTTCCTACAGCCTTATTACTGCTTCCTGGCACCTCCAGCTAATTCCCAACTGAGGATCAAGCCACTTCTTCAGCATGACCAATTCATTTTAAAAATGCAGACAAAAGCTGATGGAAGGATAAAAAACCTAAGTATTAAAATCAGCATCTGCTATGTTACAGTTTCTTAGGGGACTTCTTGGGTAGTCTGAACAGATTGCTTGGCCGAGTGCCAACAAAGTAACTAATATCACACTCTAATCCGGCTGATACTTTCTGGCATTTCATGATTCAGTTATCTGAAGGCCTGATATTCCCAGTAGACACTGATATCCAAGTGCTTTGCTTTTCTTTCCTGACATGCCTACTGTATCACAATTCATTTGAGTGGAAGCTTCCAGTTGATTGAATTTTGAGGTTTTCCATGTTCAGAGAATGTTTTCTGGCATGAGCAAAAATGGCAACACAAAGGTTAAGCAAATGAAAAAAGAATAAATTTGCAATAAAGGCCACACATTGCATCTGGTGTTAGGCAGATTGGGTTCATTATCCCAAATTCCTTTCTGCTTGGCATTAGTATCCTTGACAAGCCTAACCAGACTGACTTGGCAACATGCCATGTGACTAGATGGCCTGAAGTGCGGTTATCCAGATGTACAGTGGATAGAAGGACGCAGGAAGAGCAATCTCAACACTGCACTATGGTATATTGCCAATGCTAATATATTGCAGCAGTGGATGGGAAAACACAGGAGGTGAACCTTAAGTGTCCGAATACAACAAATTCACTCTGTCTGAAAGGTAAGAGAAGCCGGAGCACCTCGTAACAGCAGACAAAGCAGCCTCCATTCTAATGGGCAGGCACTGGGGAGGACAGCATGACCAGAGAGCAGTCAGCCTGCATATGCCACAATGCCATAGTGCAAACCTCCACAGAGAAGGTGAGACATCAGGCAGAGATTAATACTGGCCTAACAGCTCAGTTGTTAGGAAATTATTAACTAAAGCAGCCTATAGAATCACCACTTTCAGCTGCACACTGCTTTTTCTGGAAGAAGCTGAAAGAGTTGCACCCTGAGAGCACTGGCTGCCAGACAGCTGAGGCTTAAAGTTGTTTCGACTCCCTGGACAAATTTAAGCAGTTTTGCTGCTCCAACTGCCCAAATATTCTTAGCAATTTGTATTGTTTAGGACTGTTGTGCAAGTGCTTCTTATTTTTAATGTCTGACTAACTATACAGAAACAACTTTAATACAAGAAGGAGTAACTGTATGGTTATCACCATTTATTATAACGATGTTTTTTAGTTGGAGGAGTAAAAAACGCCAGTTCCAACTTTAAGCTAACTCTCCAGACAAGATATGTCATTAGGATGCTCATCGTTGCAAGGTTCAGAGTCCTGCTACTTCAGGACTTTTCTAACTTCACAGAACCGTCCAATATAAGTTTAACATTTTCATCATATTCTTTCTTCATGATTACCAGTCTCTCAGCTCAGCTGACAAGAAAAAAAAATCCCTTTCCCTCACAAAAATCTCCAGATGAACCAAACAACATCATCTAAACTTTCTTCTTGCTGCAGCGGACTTACCTGAAAGTCAGGTACAGCCTGGCTTCAAGGCTCTATTCTGCTACAGCTTTTCAACAAATCAAAACATTTCTATTTTATCCTGGATGCTTTTCTGGGGCTTTCTTGATTTGCAAGGTATTACCTTCATTACTTAATTTTAAAGCATTGGCTGAAAGCCTTTACAATACCTCCACAGAACTGAACACAATTCCCATTAATGTATGGTCTCTCTGTAGTATTAATGCCTTCTTCATTTATCACTTTCACATATTAACTTTGACAATAGAGTTATGTCTCATTACAATGACTTCTTGAATTCAAGCTTTTTTGTCTTTTCTAACAACTCTAACTAAAATAAGCCATTTTTTGACAAGAGCCATTTGCCAGCGATGATTAAATCTCCTGAAAAACAGATCAGGTACACAAATATGTTTTGCTTCAATCTAATATTCTTAATGCAGCATCTGTCATTAGCATTGGGGATATCACAAAAAGACAATGATTAATTTCAGTAACTGGCTTTTCTACTCTATCCCAGAACATGAGGACACCACCTAAACACTTCAGATGCCTCTGAATCATCAAGTGGAGCCTAAATTTACTGATACTTTCATGACTTAACTTTGCTATTTCAACTTAAAAGCACAAACTCATATGTTTGTTTAGAAGTGCAGGGCAGCAAGGTCAGATTTACTTAACCAGCTGGAGTATGTACAAATGATTGGTGAGCAAGTTTCTCAAGACACTCCCATTCAGCCAATTAGAGTTTTTCTATCTTGATCCTTAAAACACAGTATTTTCTTCCTAATTTAATAATGTCAACAGATTTTAGACCCATATCAACAACCATTAGTTGTGGCAGGAGCATGGCTCAGGCTTACAGTCAAGTGTCAGTGGTAACGGATGAAACCAAATTCATGTTCTCCTTGTTCCCTGACAAGGGTATCAACCACTCGCTACAATTCTGCCCCACCCAAGGGGCATGGAACAAGCTGTAAGAGAACAATCTGTTTTATCTTATACTCACCTAAATAGTACCAAGCAAATATTAAACAGGATCAAAGAGCAACATAAAAAGGACCTGTAGTTTTAATCAAACTACTTTTACATACTGACCTAACTACAAAAGCTTAGGGACAGTAAGACTGGGCAGCCAGATCATCAGATGGGACTATTTATCAAATATATTTAATTTATATCTGTTCCTTTTCCAGATTACATATAGGTGTCCCATTGACCTCGGTCAAAACCAGTAGAATTTTGCCCCAGACAGATATAGCGACATGGTTCCATTTTCATCCCCAGTACTCAGCATTTACTGACACTTTATTGTGAACGAAGATAATACAGCAGTAAGTGCTTTACTCGACAACAAATGTACAATACGTACAGAAGTAAGATGTAGGAACGGGGCTGCAGGCAGCCTCAGCCTTGATGAGTTACAGCTGTGTCCTTGAACAAGACAAGTAAACAATTTTGAGGGAGAAGCAGTGTGGAATGCGGATGCGTGTTGACATTTACAATAAGAATCAAAGAAATTTATGACCAATTACAAAAAGGTAGAAAGCTTGTGCACATTAGTTATTAGGCAATTACAATACGAAAAGGAGTTATGTGTGTGTGTGTGTGACACAGAGAAAAAATATAAAAGGTTGTACTGTCGGATAATAAGCTGCTGATGCTTGCCACCACTTCAACTCTTTTGCCCATTGTCAGTAAGGAGAGCTCTGGAGGCCAGGGCCTGGACTTCTTTCGCCTCCACTTGGAGAAACTCAGGGCCCTCAGAAGTTCATCATTTCTATGCTACCATTTCCTCCACTCTACAAAAGGAAAGCCCATAAAAGCTTTTTCAACAGTATCTTTTTAAAGGGGTTCTCAGCACAGCCAAGATGAGATAAGAGCTGTTTGACTTAATCGCATCTGGTTTCACCCAGAACATCACCCAGGAGGGGCAGATCTGGGTAACTCACTTCGTGATCACGAGACACCTTATCTATTTCGGAGCTCAGTGCGAGCAAAGCGACATTAGAGCAACAGAACCACAGACTGCTCAGGAACTTCCACACGCTGCATCAACACTTTTGGCCATAACGTCACCCTGCGGCTCTTCTACCACAACGCGGCCTCGACCAGCCGCTTATTTCGTCCCTTCCTATGCCGTAAAGGCCCGAAGCGAGAGAGCTGTGACCGAGCGCTCGCGACACGCGTGGTGCCCCCGCCCCGGCGTACCCGTCACGGCGGGGCTCAGCCCACGCGGGAGCCCATCGTGCGACGCGGCCCGGAGAAGCGCAGCTGCAGTCCCGGGAGGACGGGACAGCTCGGCACAGCCCGGGACTCACGGCTCTCTCCGCCCTGGCCCGTCGCGCTTCCGCCGACGCGCAGCTCCCGGCGCAGCTGCGGCCAATGGGCGGCCGTTCCGCCAAGGAGGGCGGGAGTTTCCGCCGACGACTCGGGCGCGCCGGAAGCGGCGGCGGAGTGCGGAGCGGCCGCGGAGCTGCTGTGCCGCGGAAGTGGGTGAGCGGTGGTGCCGGGCGCGGGGCCTAGCCGAGCCGAGCCGGGGTGGCTGCCTTCCTCCGCGGGACCAGAGGGGCTGGAGCCGGAGCCGGAGCCGGAGCCGGAGCCGGAGCTGGAGCCGATCTTCTAGCCCGCAGCTGCGGGGGGCCGCGCTCGGCTCCTTGTGGGGCGCCCCGGGGCCGCCTTCCTTCACCCTCTGTGCGCACGTGCTCGGGGGTCGCGGAGCGTCCGTGCTGGGCAGCGGCACCGTCGAGGGTCGGCTTGGGGAGCGCGTCCCGCCCCGCGCCGGGGGCAGCCCGAGGTGCGGCGGGGGCTCTGTGGAGCGGGACTGCCCGCGAGTTGGGGTGAATTTCAGTGGCGGGACGGGAGCGGTGGGAAGGACGGCATCTCTGGGCAGGCGGCTGCTGGGTTAGCACCCGAGATGGCTTGTAAGCCTTATCATTTAATCCTTTTTAAAACCCACATGGGACAGAAGACTTCGATTCTCGGTTTAATTTGTGTATTTGTTTTGAAGGGAAGGATCATGCTACTTGTACATACATCTGAAAGTAGTTTTAAACAATAATTCGTAATGAATGTTTGGAGGCTATATAAATCCCATTGTAAATACTTTAATTGACGTGTGTGGTATGTTGGTGCAGGATCAGTATCCTTGTTGTTTCTAGAGGGATAAATAAGAGAGGAGTGTGTCATTTAGCTGATTTCCTAATAAGTACTAGAATAAGTTTTTCAGAATAAATGTGTGACTAGTTTAACCATACGGTATGCTATAATAGTTTAAGTCCCTACTAGTATTTAAGCATCTCGAATCTACTCTTTATGGTTCTTTATTCTCACTCCTACTCTTGAAGTAGGGTCTTTCCCTTCTATTAGAGTTTTCAAGGATAGTCTATAAATTATTTATCTGGGATATCTGTGACTTCAAGGGAACAAAGACAGTCAGAAATAAACAAAAATGTGTGGAAACCTACACAGCCAGTGAGGACAGTTTGACAGAGTGATTTTCCCTAAGTGAAGTGCTATGGGTTGGTTGGGACTTTCAAGAGTAATTTTTGAGAGCATTATGGTTATGGCAGCAGTATGGAAAGCTGCCTTATTTTGTTGCCAGAGTGCTTGTGCTGCAGGATGGAAAGCCAGGGGAGCTTTGGTGATCCATGCAATTGTTTGCAGTGACATTGCTGATGGAGCAGCTGCATCAGAGCCTGGTAGAATATGCTTTTCATGGCACTGGCACTGATGATGGACAGGTGGTCAGGCAAAAATGAGTGCTGATGTATCAGTGATTCTATTAATATAACCCCGAATGTATTGCTTCCCTTTCTCTTGTCCCAGTGGCATATTAGAATGATGTAGTAAGGAAGTGGAACTAGTGGGATTGTAAATCCTCATTGGAATGCTGCTGCTGTTATTGGTTATAGTCAGTTTACACATGCTATTTTAAGTCAAAATTACTGTGAATGGGTTGAAAAAGATTGGAAAAAAGCCTCCTTGATATCTAGGTGAATATCTCTAGATTTGTTGCAGTCATAATTGCTTACGAAACTCCTACAGCTTAATATTTGCTATTAGGCAGAGAAAGATGGTCTTTAAATGTCTGTTTTTTCTTAGTGCTTCTCTCATGTTTTTTTTTTTCCTGATATGATGGATTTTTCCCTCTGGTCTTCTGTTTTTTCATTTTACCAGTAGGACTGTGTCTATTCAGTGTGTTCTACCTATCCCAAATATGAGGGGAAGATGAGAAAGTTACTTTCTCCCCCAAATCCATTTTTATCTGTCTTGCCTTCTGTCTAGGTAAGAGATACTGGGATATCTTTGAAGATTATCAGTACAGAGTCTAATTGTTGGAAAACAAAACAATGTTTTCTGTCTGTCTTTATATCCTCACAGTAGAAATCATTGCAAGTTTTATAGTGATATGGCTAATAAGTTACATCTTTCCTACACCTTGTGCAAAAGCATTTGAGGTTTTTTTGAGAGCTTTCCAAAGTAGAGACAGAAGTGGCTCACATCTGTCAGTCTCTGCTGCTTATCAAAGTAACATTGTAAAACCAGATATATCCCAGTGGTGTGGGAGACGCTTCAGCTGCCTGTCTCTGTATTTGCAGCACAGCATTTTTTATGCTTTGTTCACATATAGCAAGATGGAGCTATCTGGATTAGGAAGCTGTATGTGTTGAAAGCAAAAATGTAACTTCTACAGAAGGATGATAGCACATGCTAGAAAATTACAAATCCTGGAGAAGTAGGTACTTCTAGCCTTTATGAAAATTGATGTCTCAAGTAAGTGTAAGCAGACAAGAATTGTGTACAAAATGTTTCAAAGTACTGGAGTGTTTTAGAAAACGCATCAGACGTTTTTAACATAGCATATTATTTAGAAAGCAAACAAAAATAAAAAAATAACGCTTGATTGTTAGATAAAGAAAGCCTAGTGGTGCAAAAAATCTTAAAAGACCTGTGTAGTCAGCCTGATGAAAAAACCCATATTAGCATAGAGCACAGCATAGTGCTAATTGGAGTAAAGCAATTCGTGGTGGCTGGCTACAACAGAGCAGCTTGTGTTGTGTTAATAGAGTGACCTCTACACTTACAGAATGTGTTTGTTTGAGAGAAGATTTTGCTTTAGGTAAGATAGTCACCTCTGAGCAAAAATAGGAAGAGATTGTTTAAATTAATATAGCAAGTGATTATATATCACAATATTAAATATCAACTACTTTTGTTGTATGTGCTGATAGAAAATAGTTAATCAGGATGAATTGTAATATTAGGTGTGAAACAAAACCAGATTTTTTCTCATTCTTTGTTCTATGACAACTTTGTACCGACTGAGAGAACAGATGAATCTAAATGCATCATCATAAACTTGAGATTTTAGTTCTTGAGTCATTGTTAATGGAATCTTCTGATATTGATCCTAAGAGTTTAGACTGTCCATGATTGTTATTAAAGCTGTGTAAGGTCACATCACTTAAGAAATAGGTTTTTTTCTTTTTCTATAGAAACAGATAAAAGGTGCTCAAGATGCTGGGAATTACATTTTCTTCCCTTCAAACATTTTTTTGCTTTTGGTATTTTCAAATACATATTTATTTTGTCTGATTGGTCTCAGCTAAAATTTGTTTGTTTTCTGTATAAAATTGGTCTTCTACTTGTTTACCTTACCAGCGTTTTAACCAATGTACTTGATGGTTGATTCTGCCTGATTAACTTTCTTCTTTTAATTCCTCTAAATTCAAATGAGATTTTTCTTCCACATGCATAGTTACTTGTTGTCTAGTGTATATTTTTTTGTCAGTCTGTTGACTTTTGTGATAGTGCATCCCTACTTTTTTCTAGCTTGTGTTTTTGTTTTTAATTCTTACTCATTTCAGTGAGGTCCAATAGTGATTAAAAAAGGGAGTATTTTTGTCAGCCTTGCTGCCTGGTAGTATAATGGGATGTGTATGTGAATGTTGGTGCCTACTGCCAGTGATGTGTGTTGGGATGTTGGAGGTGGTTTGACTGACAAAGCAGAATGAGGTATAAGTTTGCACTCAGCTTCAGTAGCACTTGTCTGAGATGTGTTGCTTTCTGAACATTGTGTTCAGTTAACAGTTTCAATAACTTCTGCAGGCAAAAGGACAGTGTCACTACTGCATTTGTCAAAATAGAAAAAAAAGCAGCCCACTTGAAAACCTCATCTGAATTCAACTTCTGGTATTTTGCTATTTGTCTAAAAGACTGAGGGTTGCCATCAAGTATCCAGCTCTCTGTTCATGTGAGAGGTGGGTGGGCTGTGGATGAGCAGAGGAGGGAGTGGGTGCTGTGGGCAGTTCAGGTACTTCCCAGCTGTGGGCAAGTATAGACAGAAGGAATGGTCCACCCTGGGGCAAGGGCTGGGCATGAAGGACCAGCAGTGAAGTGTTTTAAGGCAGAGCATGTGATGCCTTTTCAGCATAATGATTTTGTCTTGTCTAGCTAATTCTGTCCCTGCTGGTACATAAAAATACAGAAATGTTCAAGTACTGTTCTGGGCACAAAGAAAAGAGGACAGTAGGGACAGCATAAGAACAGATAGAGCATCCTCCTGGTAATGTGGTAAGGAAGGCATGGGATTGGCCTAAGAGCTCTTCATGCACATGCGCTGGTGTGCATTTTTAAGGCTCTAGAAAAAGTCAGTGAAGTACAAAATAAAGAAAAGCTGAGGCAGTTACTGTGAAGGTGCCAGGAAGGTGCTTCTGATGATGCACTTGACCATCCAATGCAGCAATTTGAGCAGTGGTTTCAGAATTAGTAACTCTTACATTGAGCTTACTGGAAAGGGTGAGGCCAGAGGTGTTGGAACTCTGGAAACTGAGAATTTTAGACTTTCTGTGCTGACAGGCACTGACTCCCAAAAAACCACTGCTTTTGACCTGAGGCCATGGAGAAGGCTTCCAAAATTGAATAGTGGAACTGAGATTATGGGTGTGTAGTTTGAATAAAAGTGTGTAATGTCACATGGTGGAAAACTTAGAATTTAAGGTTTTAGAATATAGCAATATATAGAAAGCAAGATGGAGGTTTTAGGGCAGAGGTTTTGTCCTTCTTCTTCTTGGGTCTGGATGATCTTGTTTAATTGGATGGAAAAATCTGCATTGCGGGCCACGGGTGGTTGGTTATTGGGTTAAAAATAAAAATAATTTAGGTGTCCGTTCTTAATTGGACAGCTTGGCCTTAAAAGGCCTTGTAGAGAGAGAGATATGACTCCATTTTTAGCTTGTTAGCTTGAAGTGCTGTAGAACTCACGGTTTGTGAGAATGCTGTATAGATAGGAATTAATAAACATCTGAGTCCAAACAAGAAATACTGTCTCGAGCTTTTAATTGCAACTGGCAGGAAAAGAAGATAAAATGCGATAAGTGGATCCTTTTTGCTTTTGTCCTTACCAAAGCTAGGATCAGCTGGTTGATTTAGTCAGCTTTTGATTTATAACCTGTAGCTACATCAGACTAGTTCTCTGTCTTGATTGGAGAACAAATTTAAGGTCAAGTCTGTTATAAAATGGGACTATATTTTATGAAGGTAATCTGATTCATCTATGAACATAGATGCATCTTGTAGTTGAAGAAAGAGCTTCTTTATCAGGATTCACTCTCTTTTACCAAATGAAAAGCCTTTGTTAAATCAAGCTTTTCATTAACCTCTCATCACATGCAACTGGATCTTATTTTTCTTTACAAAGACGGATCACAGGATACAGGTGCTTAAAACATTTAGATTGTACCTGACTGGTTTACTTAACAGGAAAAAATGTACTTATGGTGAATATATTTGTATTTTTTGCTAACCTCAGTTTCTTTTTTTGTAGGTAAGTAAATGGATCTTCAGAAACAGATTTGCTAAAACTGACAGAAAAGTATGTGTTTGTTGTATTTTGCAAAAGTGTATATCAGAACTAGTGCTACCTCTGTTTACAGTTAATAAACCCTTTTGTTATATTGATTCTTATCATCTGTGTTAATCAATAATTTTATATAGCCTCCTAAGTCTAGTTCCAGTAAAATGTTTTTACTTTGTGCAAGTAGGTAAAGTGACATATTTCTCCTTCTGAATGTGACCTGCTGCTACTTTTCTGCATTGACTGTTTGTAACAGCTAGAGCTACTGTTGTGAAGGGAAGATTTGAAAAATACAATTCTAGTAGTTGCATATCTACTTTCAGTACTATATAGTAAATAATTGCCCCTTTATAATCAAGAGAAAGGTTTGAACTCCTCAAGTTTGTGTTGTCTAGCACAGCATGACTAGAATCTATTTCTCTAGAATCTCTTTCTCTTAAACTACTCAGGAGAGAAGCCTATGTAACTAGTTACCAAGTTACTACCATTGGTAAGCTTCCAAAGAGACAAGTTGAAAAAGCTTATTTCCACCTGTCTTTAATGACTAACAGCTTTGAAAGTCACTTTCCTCTGGAAAGAGATATTTTTTTGTTCTGCTGGCTCCCAATTTAAAACAAGAAGTATATGCATGGGAAGAATGTATTGTATCCATATAATCAAAATGTGGGACTTTATACTAAGAAATGTGCTGCATTTTGATCTCTTTCCAGATGGTTGAGTTGACGAAATAATTCAAAGTTATTATATTTTATTAAAAAGTAGAAATTATTTAATAAATAGATGTTGAAATACTTTTTTAAAAGTTTCAGTATTTTTAGCAGAACAGTATTAAAACTACTGTAAGGTATTTGTATGTACATCTAGTATTTGCAATGCGTATATGTTTCAAGAGCTATTATCTCTAAGTCATGTAATTTTACTGGTTTTACTGAACTAATTTCCAGTTCTATGTTTTTGACCATAATATGAGTTATTTTTGTTCCAAGTACATTACATACTTTCCATAACTAGAAAGACCTATTTTAAAGGGCTAATAATAAAAAGTGTATGTATGGGGCTTGCACATAATACATTATATTGGAAGAAATCCTGGAACCTTTATTTTTTTGCTCACTGTCCTTTTGTCTATTCATAATGAGTCTGGTTTTCACTAATTGTATTTTTATTGTCTTTAGTGGCATATCGGAGAGATGAAATGTGGTCTGAAGGGCGATATGACTATGGAAGAGTTCCAAGAGAACGTCTCCCTCCAAGGATGCATGGTGATGTAAGTAAGCATTGTGTCTGTAGCATTATCACATTATACTATACCTTTATACAATGATTTGTACCATAGGGGCTGGATTTATGGACCTGTGTAAGTTCCTAGTATGCCCCAAGTTCTTTTTTTCTCCCTGTTCTTTGAAGTCAGCAATCTGGCACATGCATCTGCACAGAAATAATAGGCTGCCTACAGAATTAAGTCTTGGTTTCTTTTTCTCAATGTTCAAATCTATTGGAAGTGTTTTAGAACATTTGTATTTTGGTAAACTAGTTTTTTTGGTGTAATTAGATGCAGAATTTTTAATGAATTCTGGGTAACAAAAGCCCATATTATGTTATAATTTTCCATAGTCTTTTTACATTAATATTTCTTTTAAGTAACTTGAGGTGGTAAAGGAACTTCTTTCATGGTTGTTCTTGTCACCAACATAGTTTTTTTTTAATGATGGTTAAAATATAGGAGAAGATGTTTTTAGCAAGTGTTGAAAGTACATCTTTGCTAGAGTTGTGCTTTGAAGTCCTGTAAGGGGAAACAATTTACAAAAAGGGTATCAACAGAAATCTGCTTTTTAGATACAGAGTCTTGTGTGCTATGTATGTACATATGTTGTTCTTGTAAAAGCAAGTGCAGAAGCTGTGCTTGCTGTGCTAGAGAATAACTTCAGAATTCTTTAAGGAATTCTCTCTTCCACAGAGTTGGGTAATTTTTTTCCTCCCTTGTCTGAAGTCTCTAACAAAGAAATAAAACAGGTTGTAGCTTTGTCTTTGGAGGTATTTCACCGTAAATAGAATTTTAAGAATAGTTCTTGATATTTCTATTTACATCCTGCGTAATGTGCTTTTGGCAAAATAAAATTTGAGGTACCAGTGCCTCTTGTCTTGTTCCCTTTTACTTATTGGAAATGTTAAAATAAGAGCAGAGCTGATTTAATCTGTCTTCTGGGTTCCCCCTGTTACTTTTTCAGCTTGTCTCTTTGGAAACTTACCAATGGTAATAAGTTGGTAACTAGTTACCTAGGCTTCTCTATTGAGTAGTTTATTAGTGTTTGGCTGCTTTGTGACATTTTAAATTCTCTTTACAGGCAACAGTAACATTTCTGCATTTTCAGCAAGCTGGAAATCAGATTGATATTCACAGGATGTTTAGCTACCTCCTTCTCTAAAATAACCTAGGACAAGAGGAAAGGCAGAATGTATTTTCACAGATTTTTTTTTCATTCATTTGACTAACACGTTGCCAATTTAATTTAACCGTTGCATCACTGATATTTCTAAATTCCTGTAGTCTTTGAGGCTCTCCACGGAACAATATGTATCAGGCATTATGAAAATTTACAGTCTAAAAGATGTGATGCACTCATTTTGATGCAAAAATTAACTAGGTAGTTCAATGCTAGCTTTGTATTACGTGTGTTTGGAACTGGAGTTGAAGGGAGTAGCAGAGTACAATCATCACAATTAATATTATCCATCTTTACCAAAACAACATCCCCAGTAGCTGGGCAAACCAAGATATGGTGTCTCTCTGCCATACTGAAAGATGGATATGGAGTTCCTTCTCATACAGCTCTGCAGAGTCAAGATAGTTAGAAGGTACTTTCTCTCCTTGTAAGCCTGTGCCATTGTATTTGTGTCCACATATAGAAGTCTGACTTAATTTTGGTTAGACAAGTGAAATGAAATTAATTTGTTCAATCTGTTAATATGCTTAGTGTTTGCTGATAGATTAGTAGGTTGGAAATGAGATGTCCAATGATACAGAATGAAGTACCTTTTTTTGAAGAGAGCAAGAGAAACGTCCTCATCTAAACTGGGTGCTAATTGTGTATCAAGTATAGATTGTAGTAGAAACACAGATACTGGTAAAGAACATAAAATTACAAGCACTTGACACTAGGATACTCATCGAGCTTTCATGTAACTGTTCTTCTGTGTGTCATTATAGTTATATGGTGGGGTCTTCTGGGTGAGGTTAAAGCATGGACCAGTTTTATTTAAGTTGCGCAGCACATCTTTCTAAGACATCAAACTAAAAAAAAAATAATGATTACTTGTGGAGGACGTTCGATGAGGTAAGGGTAGATCAAGTGTTGTGACTGTGTATGTAGTCTCCACTTTCCACCAGTATGACTGTAGGCTGGCTTTGGATTGCCCTCTAGTCTGTTTGTTGGATGGTCTCTGAAATCAAAACGAACTTTTTTTTTGCATGATAGTATTTAGCAGCTTGTGAATGCAATATTAAAATTATCAATGCATTAGATTGCGACTTTTTACTCTTAAAAAAATAACTTGAGTGCCTTCCCCCCACCAAATTGCATATGCTAATTCAAGTCTGCTTATTTGTAGCTTTTGTTTAAGGCCCATGAAAAAAATGTTTTGCTAAAGGAAGAAGATTTAAAATACTAAATCTTGCATTCATGTTTTCATTTGCTTTTTATTTGCAGTTAACTTATATAAAACTTAGTTCTAGTAAAATTTAATTTGCATCTTTTGCAGTGGTGCAATTTGTACTTAATAAACAAAGAATTTCTTTAGTTGACAGATGCTGTAAGACATATTATTTGAAGGAAATAAATTAATTTTGTGTTCTAGCAAAAAGCTGCCTGAAATTTGCACTAAAACCAAGACTGTAAAATTCTGTCACTTGAATCTTTAGATCACCTACTGCATTATATTCAGTGTGTGCTTATCTATTCACATTATGAAGCAAGGTCTATCTCAAGTGTGGAGGATATTATGGATGTAAGGAAAATTGTTAGCATTTTCAAATGGACTTTTTTTAATAGGCATTACAGGTGTGACTTTCTTTGTTGCATTCTAAAGTTAATGTAAAAGAGAAATACACGTAGCTAACCGATGCTCATGAAGTAGCTAATGCTACTGCTTATAAACTTTCAAAAGACAAACCATGTTTGAAATTTTCCCTCAATAATTAAACTTGTAATGCCTAAGGATTGAATGAGCAGAGTCCAATTAGATTTACTAAGTTATTCCACTGTCAGACTGGTATGATTTTTAATGTTTGATGTTTCCCTATGCAATTTCTTCTTCTAAGTCCCACATTTAGAAATTACTTGGTTCTACTCTTGTTAATTCATTACAGATTTTCAGCTGTTAAAAGCAATATGATTTTGTTTGTTTTTTGGCTTAGGGTGATTACCATAGAATAGTAAACATTGTGCCCAAGAAGCCACCACTGCTGGAGAGACCTGGGGACGGGAGTTACAGTCGCTATGACGATTATGGTCACGCTGAGTACAGAGACTATGACGAGGGTCGTAGTTTTGCCCATGACCGCAGAAGTGGCCCCCCACACCGAGGTGTACGTAAGGTGATTCTTCTCACGTGTTTATGATGTTTATTTTCCTGCTAAGGCTTGAATACGAGGTAATTAAAATACTGGAAAGGACATTATTGTTGCCTCCTGCAACCCAGCTGTTTGAAGTTCTGTAATTTCAAGGTGTTGATGGTAATTTATATTTCAAAGAGGAAATTCTTCTTTTAGTCAGGGTATATATATATGTATATGCTTTGGAAACTTCTGTAGTTTTTGTATTTTGTATGGCATTGCAAAGTTGCTCTCATCAATACTGACAGAGGAAGAAAATAAAAAGTAAAGTGATACAGTGAATAAATTGAGAAGATACTTGCTATGGGGGTTAATATTTTTAAGCTCATTAAATGCATTGGTTTTGCAGTAATTAAGTACCGTTTGGCAGCTAACTGTACTTGACATCTGGTGCTGTGATACATGTCATGCAGTCGTTTTGCGTGTGTGTTTTGCAGGATGAATCAGGATACAGATGGGCAAGGGATGATCATCCTACAAGACCTGAATACAGGTATTTTTTTTCCTAGTAGTCCAATGCATAGACTGCGAATATTTAGGGCATTTTACTTGGTTGGTAGAGCAGACCAGTGAAATAACAGGGAAAGAACATCTGTTGAAGTAAAAGACAATAGTAGAAAAATGGATTTTAGCTGTATTATTTGAAATAGAAATTAAAGAAATTATATGACATGAAAGTCTCTATTTTAGTATTTGTTTGGTAAAGATGGGAGGAATAATGGTAACATCTTTAGGATGGTAACCTGGAAGTGTAAGTAATTGAATGCATCTCTGATCAGTCACACTTGTCACATGACTTCAGAGATTTGTTTGGTCTATTATTTGATTCTGCAACTGTGGTACATTGGGGCTACAATATAATAATGCCTGTGCGATTTTAAAGGCTGGTGGGCTAGATAATGGGATTATGAAGTTCACTACAGCCTTCTGAGCTCCCTGTTTTCTCAGTTGGACTGATGAGTATATATTTCCATCGTGTGTTGTATTAATTTCTATGAACCCTTCTCAGACTGTACCTCAGATTCCCATTTATGAAATCTTAAGGACGAGTAGTAAATCATAGGGCTGTAATATACATCTGCCTGCAATGATGTTTGACATGGATTATTTGAGTTAGCAAATAAAGTGCACAGGATAGTGTTGCACTCAAAATTTATGGACAAGAATGAAAGTCACCTTATTTAGGCAAGAATTGATTGTTAGTATAGGTGAAATATTAGCAGTCTGATCTAAGAATGTCATCTGATGGCTATGCTTTTATATGCCACATCCTGCATTTCCACTTCTCAAAATGTCTGTTATACCAGGCCTGTATTTGTAGATACTGCATCATTGTTGTCTTGGTTTTAATTTGAATTTCCCGGCCAACACACTAAATAATGTTATAGTTTTGACTTTCCAATTTAAATATACTCATTTTTCTCTTCTGAGACAGAACCAGGAGCAAAAGAGCAAGGCAGACTTAAAACTTAAAGGGTATAAAAAACTTTATTAACTACACAAAGAAAGAGAAGTAAATTCAGAATAAGATCTTCAGACCACTCTTTCCTCCTCTCTCCTAACCTTCATAACAAGACAAACATACAAAAAACTACTTCAGTCAGTTCCCAACGTAAATAGTCCTTTTTTCAGTTTACTTTGGAGAGAGAAATTTCCTCTTGTCAGG
The DNA here is from genome assembly GCF_052056855.1 of Sturnus vulgaris. Taxonomy (NCBI): domain Eukaryota; kingdom Metazoa; phylum Chordata; class Aves; order Passeriformes; family Sturnidae; genus Sturnus; species Sturnus vulgaris. Next base: position 41,407,688 of record NC_142247.1, read on the forward strand.
CCATAGGGACTTCTCCACAAGGAGGGGAAAAAAACCCAGTTCTCTCGTGGCTTCACTTTTCATGATTCACATCTGCCTGGGAAAAGAACTTGCAAATCATGAGGCTCCTCCCTTTTTCACAGCTTTCCCAAAGCTGTGCTTATGGGCCATGTTAAACTTATGGGGTATTTATTTTTAAGAATGAACTGTTGCAAACCAAAAGTTCTCTTCATCTCTCTCTCTGTTCATGCTTTATCTCCAGAAAAAGAGATCCCCTTTTCTCCTCGGGGCGAAGGATTCTCAACACAGATGTTTTGATTAACAGTCTATCAAATGGAACATCTCCAACCCCCATGTCTTTTTCCATGGTTTATAGTAATATTCAGTGAAACATCAGTTCATCCTTACAATCCTACAACTTCTCTCTGAGTCTCTTCTCCTCAGGTGAAACCAGCACTATGGTGTTGGTTGTAATACCATAGAATAACTCCTTGTTACTATATATTTACAGCTATGGTTATTCCATACAAAGGTCAACAGAAGTAAACCAAGTTAGCTATAGATACCTGGCCAGTTGGAAAAATTACTGTTAAACCAGCAGCATTTAAAAAAAAAAAAAAAGACTGCAAGCAGGTCAGAAAAAGCTCAGACAGGGCAAGCCTGACAGGCTTGCTCAAGGCCTTAGTCTTAGGATGTTGTAAATTCAATATGAAGCTGTTAGTAGCAATATCCATACAGGGCCACACAGTTACAGTCGATATCTCTTCCATTGGATGGGATGATTTAGACGTAACATGGATGGGTTATTCTAGAACCTTACCATAAAGGAAATCCTTCATAAATCATAAGGGTCTGTGTAATAGACTTCTTTCAGAACTGCATTCTTGGGGTTAGAAGCAATAATAAAGGGTTTTGAAAAGAAGTGCTTAATAAAAATTTTGGTAAAAGTTTTTCCAACTTTTCCTCTCAATTTGGAAGAATCAGTGTTGTTTAAAGCTGAGTTAAAAAAACAAAAAGGCTGAGAAAACTGAGTTAGTGTCAGGAAGCTTATTGTACACAGAACAAGAGTGGCACCCAGTGGTCAAAAATATTGTCTTAAATGCATCCTGATTTCTTCCTTTCAAAATGTAAGGTTAAAATGTCAGCTCATTTTGTGGAAGATTTTATAAGTGTGTTGCATGGTATATGATAGTCCCATCTGAATATTTATTATATACTTCAGACTATGTAACTGTTAGACAACTGCAATAATGCTGTGGAAGAACTTCATAAGGATCTGTGGTTCAAGTATATTTGAGATTGAATGAAATCCTACTGATTCATTATAGAAATGTAGTAAGCAATCTTGAAAGTAAATTCTTATGATGAGATTGCTAAACATTTGTAGTGTTCCATGTTTGTAATAAACTTAATTACGATTTTTTTGCATATTGCCCACTATTGAGCAATGTAGTGGATCTCAAGGAGGAAATCAAAGTACATTTCATGGTATATATTGTCTCCTGTGGTGAAATGCTAATTACTTTCTATTTCAAAGACATTTTCTCCACAAAATATGATATTAAAAAGATTTTTTTATGCAAAAATGCCTTCTTTTTTGATATGCTTTAAATTATTTAGGTAAGTTCTTTGGAGTACACATAATTTTATTTTTTTTCTTTGAGGAAATAAGAGGTTTAAAATTATTTTAACCAGAAGGATTTTTTTTTTTTTAAAATTTCATGGAACATGGCTAAAGCATAGTGAGAAGCTAGACAATCAGGAGACTTGTATGGTTGATGGGTTTTCATAGTTAGTACAGTGACTATAAATTCATAAAAATAATAGCTGGTTTATTGACAGAAATAATGACTTTCTTGACTATTTTTGAAATTGCAATTAGCAGCTAAAAATGTGCTGTAAGAAGTTGTTATCAATATAATGTTAGCATTTCCTTTTGAGTGTTCATCATTCACATTTTCCTGTTGTGGTTTTTAAAAACATACCTGTCAAAAAGTACTTTCTGATCTCTTACTCTTTGCATTTTTCTTGCTCCTATCTTGATTTGGAGTGCTGAAAAACATTACTTGCGATTCTCCCAAAGTAAAATGCTGCTTATCTGCAATATCATGTGTCCTTAAGTGAGTCCTGTGTGCAGTTTTGGGTACTACAATATGAGAAAAATATTAATCTGTTAGAAAGTGTCCAAAGGAGGGCAACAAAGATGGTGAAAGGCCTTGAGGAGAAGCATTATGTGGAGCAGCTGAGGTAGCTCGGTCTGTTCAGCCTGGAGAAATGGACACCTCGTTGTTGTCTCCAACTTCCTCATGAGAGGAAGAGGAGGGGCAGGCACTGTTCTCTGCTCTGTGGTGACAGTGACAGGACCCAAGAGAATGGCCTGAAGTTGTGTCAGGAGAGGTTTAGGTTGGAAATTAGGAGAAGTTTCTTCACCTAGAGGGTGGTTGGGCACTGGAATAGGCTCCCCAGAGAAGTGGTCACAGCACAGCCTGGCAGAGTTCAAAAACTGTTTGGACAATTCTCAGGCACCATGGTGTAACTCTTGGGGCTGTCCTGTGCAGGGCCAGGCGTTGGGCTTCAGTGATCCCTGTGGGTCTCTTCAAACTCCTCACGTTCTATCATTAGTTAATTCTCTTCAGCTTTGCTGTTGAAGAAACCACCAGTTAGGGATTTTTTGTATTTTTTCCTTTTGTTTCTTCGATGATATTTTGTTGGGGTTTTTTTAAGCTTCTTGCCTTTTTCTTAAAAATAGAACATGCTTGCTTACTTAGCATTTGTAGAGCTGCAGCTTCAGCTGTGATGTGTCTAATGACCAGCAGCAGTTCTCCATGAGTCACAAGAGGATTTCAGAGCTTCTAGCACTTGGCTCACTGTCTTTTTTTTTTGTTCTTGCCTTCCTCCTTATAGGGTTATGCTCCAGTTTCCAAGCAGCTGTCATTTACATGGTAGACATTATCATGTCTGGCACTGAGTGGAGCATTACTATTCCTTCTACATGCTTTTTGAGAGTTTTTAGCCCTGTTTTATACTATGTGTAGTGAACAGCTGTCATCCTGACCATGACTTTTTTTATGGTGAAGATACATATTTTATATGTAAAAATAAAGTAATTCAGAGGATGTGCAGGGCATAGATTTCAAAATGAGTTACCAGGTCTTTATCTCCTAAGGAATTCTGAACTCTAGGAAGTGATGTGAATTTTGTTTTAGCTTGATTTGAAGTGCATTTTGGTTCAAGTGTAATTGGCACATATAAAGAATTGTACATCATAAGTTGGAGGAAGTTTTCTGCACACATTAATGTCTTGGTTGCTGATGCTATGAGAATTGTGAGACTTAGCAGTTCAAAGGAGTAGAGATCAATAAAGATGTGACTTTGGATATTTATCTTGTACTGATGTTGATCATTTCTGGAGCCGTGTTAGTGCTTGTCTTCAGCAATATATTAGGCTCATTTATGCAAAGCACTCATGCAGGTCAGACTTTTAAAAAAGTTTCAGGGAACTATGCTTATATATGTTGAAGGATTCTAGTTTTGCAGTACTTCTCTATGGGCCTCATAGCAATGGGTTTTGCATCCAAGTTCATTTTTATAAGGTCAGATGAACTTTTCAGTGTGAAATGCTTTGGAAGATTGTTAGCTGCTGTTCACTTTAGTCATGCCAAATTTTAATCCTTTTGAGTGCACAGAGCATTACTTCATTCTTTTTCTTTTTTTTTTAACCAACCAAACTGAGTTCACAAGATGTGAAATAGACGAAACTTGGCAAGTTAAGATGGGTAAGACTCATCTTCAAAGAGAAATTACAAAATGACGCACTTGTAAATCCCAGCTACACATGCATTAAATTTGATCCTTAGAATTATCTGAGGCCCAGATTTTTGTAAAATAAGGATTGCCATATTTTTTTAAGTAGACTCCTGAGAAGCAGCTTACATAGGACATTTTTAATATCCCCTCTTCAGTTGTATAGATGAATAATTTTTCCTTTGTTAATGGAGGAAACTTGTTGCTACTATGTATGTTGTTTTCTTTATTGTGTGTTGGGTTTTTCTTCCATGTTCTAAGTGAAATTAGGGAGTAGTCTTAGTAGTCCAGTCTTTAATACTAATGCCTTTGTTCATCAAAAACAGATCTGCTTATTTCCTGGAGTGCTTAGGAAATACTTTGTAATAATTGGAAATGGTGAATTAATTTTGGTGCTACAAATGAGAGAAAACCGTCTGGCAAAATATAGAAACTTAATTGTAAACAGACTTATGAACAATTGAGATTCATCAGTCAGTTCTATGTTTTGTTTTGGAAGTATTTTAAATCAATGGCTTATTGTCTTTCCTCTGAAAAATTTATATGGTTTTCTAAACACTAAACTTGCAATTACCGCTTTAGAGTGGTAAGGCATAATATATCTTGATTTTTCTAGATGCATGCACCTTCACAGTGAGAATGCATTTACTGAAGGCCATGGAGTGAATAGGTAGCAAAATGGGGGATAGAAGCCCAGCAATGTTGGCTTTTTGATCTCTGCTTGAACTACCCTTCTATTTAGTGATTAACCCTTTGTAAGTGCACAAAGTGATAACATGATGTTGTAGAGTTGTGGCCTGAAGATTGTACATTGAAAAGAAAATTCTTCTTTGGTAAGAATGGTTATTTTAAATGAAAACCTTTGATGAGAGAGTCTCCAGATGGAAGTTGCGACTCTTTTCTCATTGAGAGTCCAAATGTGTCATAGGCCAAGGCAATTATCTTTACACTGTCACTGTGCAGTCACCTTTGAATTATGGTGGACAGTTGTTTTTTGGGGTTTTTTCCTCCTCCCCGTATGTATTCTTTAATAAATGGAATAACAAATTATTTAAATTGTATAATATTTTAAAGCAGTGTATTCTTTTGTGGGAGGCCTTTAGGCTTTGGATCTAAACTTTTTTGTGATGTAAACTGATCTGTGTTTTGCTTACAGAAGATGAACTTAGCCAAAGGGATCTATGAGATGGTGCTATAAATGTACATAAGTTTGCTGTTCTGTTGCGGTATTTGATGTCTCTTAAGGGACACCATACAAGAACCTCATTATTTATTAAAAAACATGTGTGGAAGGAAATAAATATGTCAGTCACCCGAAGAAAATGGTCTTGCTTTCAACATAGATAAGCAGAGTTGTAATCGTACTGATTAGCACATGCTTTTTTCTTTTAATGAATAAATAGAATCTCTGCCAGAACATTGAACCTCTCAGGTATTCACATGGCTGAGTAGAGTAGCTTGTTTATTCATACACAAAATTACAGTTTCCTTATAATAGATCATTGTGGTAGATTCGTTATACCTGTCTACAACTCCAGGCAAGGACTTGTCTGTTGAAATCTTTTGCTCAGAAAATCCATTGTGTTAAGCTGCTAGCTAAATTAGTTTATCTTGGCTTATGATAATTTGGAGGGTGGAGGGGGAAAATTAAAACCTTTTGGAAGAAGATAATAGGTAATATACAACTTAAAAGTTGATTCTGGTTTACACTAAATATTTAATGACTTCATATTCAGTTCATGCTTTATGCAGCAGTCTTAGTGATTCACTTGTTGCTACGTTTTCTTTAAGAACTTTTTTGTGCTCCGCTGGATGTAGCTCTTTTATGCTTGTGACAACCAATTTGTTTGCAAACTGAGATTTATGTTTCATAATTTGATTGGCACTACTCAGTAAAAGTTAAATATATCTGATTGTATGCTAGTATTTTATGTTCTGTAGGTCTATAAGTTTTTATTTAGAGTGGATTTTAAGAACTTGAATCTCCTTATGCAAATACCACATAGCATTTTAAAAATGCCCTGTACTGAAGACTTAGTATAATTAAGGACTGTTCAGAAATGTCCACTGTTGCAAGTCAACTGAAAGTAAAAGAGTTTCAATTTGGACAAGTTTGGTTTTATTGCAGTGATGAATATTTCTTCTAATTTAACTTGGAACCCACTGACTGTGTATGTGAACACTGCCTGTTTTCTTAATAGGAATTTTGTCAAACTGAATTTCTTCTGCATATGGGCCCTGTGTGCATATATCTAGAATTATTCTGGAAGCCTCATTCAAAGCAAGACTGCTGTCGTTCCACTTCTGAAATGCTTGTCACTTGAGAATGGTAGCAAAAGGAGAGATTAGTAGACAGGGTTTCAACTGTAGAATTCTTTTGCCCCCATCCTATAATGAAAAAAATATGGGGAGGAGGAAGAAATTGCCCTTATTTTCAACTGGGATGTTTTTACATGTTTTACCTAATTGTGTGGCTAAATTGGAAGGTGAATGTTGCTTTTAGTGGCAGCTAGTTTTAGTTGCTGAGAGATGAATATTTTAAATATTTTTCTTTGCTTAACAATTGACCGTGATGTTTATTGAAGGCTGTCTGATTTTCTTTGCAAAATTTATCTATCCGATGCTAAAAAACAGATTTGCTTTCAGAAATTGCTTACTCGTAATTTTGTTCCTTTTAGAGGGTCTTGCAGAATTCTAATTGATTATGCTGTTTCCATCTCGGGATGAGAGAAAGGAGTTTAAACTATCAAATTAGCAGGACTTGCTTCTACCTGATTTTTTTTTTTTCTCCTGAGCTTGTAAAGAAAAAGTCTCATACAGTAGAGCTGGCCTGCTATATGAAATGTGGAACAGTTCTAAATCTTAGGTTGAACTTCTCTAAAAGCCCTACGAGAAAATTGGGTCAGCTTGTTTTGGAAAGCATAATTATAATAGGTATTTCAGTCTGATTCTGTGTGTATGGTATTTGTTATACTTTGGTTCTTTTAAATGTATCAGTTACATTTAAATACAGCTTCTCTGCTGTGACTCTCAGGCATTGGGAAAAGATAAAGACAGTTATTTATAAACTTTGCAAAGAACATTTTTATATTCTTAAAAATTGTTGTTGAATAAGGAATGGCCAGGTAGTAAATTGAGTTGTACGTATTTATTTGACAAAATTGAAACAAACACACCAAATTTGGTAAAAAAAACAAACCGTGGAAGTCCTCATCATGTCAATTCTCAACTGCAGTCATGTTAATTTGACTTGCTTTTGATCTAAAGCTGTGTTACATTTAAGGATTTGTGGCTTTTTGTGGCTGTTTCCCACTGTAGTTTTTGTAAGGTTTTAAATTGTTGTAAAAATTTGATGTCATCATTATCTTTTTTAACAGGGGCTATTGTGTGAGAACTGTTTACTACAGGTGTTGATGTGTTATGATACACCTATAAGGAAATTTCAGTAGTCTGTGCAAACACGGTTAAAATTTGTAATAGCATGGATTCATTGTTTAAAACTAGGTCGCATCTTGGGAAAATTATGATTTCCTTCTAATAAATGTTGTTTACATATTGCTAATAAACTGTAAGGAGCTCCTCTGTTTGCAATCTATGATAGAGTAACGTGCCTAAAGATAAGATTATGTACCTTTACATTGTAAGATCTCTGTTAACATATCTCTTAAAGGAAGTCTTTGAAAAGTGAGATTGCTTGGTCCACTCTTAAAGCAAGCACTATAGAACATATCAAACCAGCAGGTTAATGCTGGGTTGGGAAATAATGAGGCAAACTCCTGTGGGTAGTGCTTGGTTATTCAAAAAAGTTTCCTAACTACTTTGTTGAAAAACAGCTAGCTACTGAAAGACAGTGGGAGAGGGAAAGAGAAGGGTGTCTCCCTTCGCATCCAGACAACTTCTGTTAGGATGGCATCTAACTAAATCATCTCAATGAAAGCCAATGCATTGGACTGATGAATGTAGGCATGGCTTTTTGAGGTGTACTATCACAGAAGACTTCGACATAATTTTCCTTAGGAAGGTAAATTCTTCTTCATCATCTAGGTTAGGTTCCAAGGAGTTGTTTAATTTGAATATACTAAACATTTTAGATTCAATTTCCATTGAGAGATGGTGGGAATATTAGGATACAGGACAGGAGAGGAAAAGGTTTAGTGTTACTGGTAGTTTAGGCATCCTTTTGTTAAGCATTTTGCTTCAAAAAGAAAATTTTTGGTGTGCCATTTCCATCTACTCTTGTGTTTAGAGTGTTATGATCTACATCTGAGGAAAAGTTCACCAATAAAGCCATTCCATGATCTCATGCTATTAGTGTTATTTTTAAAAGATGATACTATTTTTGCGTGGTAATAAAGTATTCTCAATTAGTCTTGACATTAGTTCATGATATATATTTGCATAACCTTAAAGGTTCTTTCCTTTTACAGAGCTATGAAGTTCTGTAGAACTTGTTTATGAGCTGACAATAAATGCTTTTGTCTGAGTGAAACTGAATATTGATGTCATTACAGACAACAGGGTTGGGTCAGCCAGCTGTGGGAATGTCTTTCCCTTCTGAAGTCTGACTTTTAACAGTTGCATATGTGTTAAATTAAGTAATATCTTATCTAGCCTAGTATGCCTAATTATTTTTGAAAATTATGCTTGAGAGCTTCATTATGAAATTTGGAAATAAAATGGAAAAAATGTTTTAATGTGTTGACGTAAAGAATAACAGAATGATTTGAGTTGGAAGATACCTTCAAAGGTCACCTAGCCAACTCCCTGCACTAAGCAGGGACATCTTCAAGTAGACCAGGTTGCTGAGAGCCCCATCCAGCCTGACCCTGAATGTTTTTCCAGGGATAGGTTTAATAACCTATCTCTCCTATCTCCCCTATCTCTCTGGGCAGCCTGTTCCGGTGTTTCAGCATCCTTGTCATAAACATTTTCTGGTGGAGCCTTTTCTTCTCCAGCCTGAACACCACTAACTTCTAGCAACCCTTCCTCTTAGGTATGTTCCATCCCACTTGATAATTTTTGTTGCTCTCCTTTGTACCTGGTCCAACTGTTCATCCCTGTCTTTCCAGGACTTTGGAGCTGGGTGCAGTGTACCAGGTGGGATCTCGTCAGAGTAGAGTAGATGGGCAAACTAATTCATGTTTGATGAGTTACTAGACTCAGTATGCATTCTACAATATTTATCTGGTTAGATGCAGCTTTTGAAGCATTTTATACAAGGATTATCTAAGTAAGGTGAAAGATTGTGTTAACAGAGGAGACTGAAGTATAAAGCAATGAATTGCCTTCTTTAAAACCTCTTTTCAGCTACTGTTAATTTATTAATACTTACTAAAACTTGTGTGTGTTAAACAGCATTCTGCTTTAAAATTTATCATTGAATTTATATTTATTACTCACAGCCAGTCAGTGTTGCTAGATATGTATGCCTGTTACTTTTAGGGAAAAAAAAAGAGTATTACTTCTTTGAGCCTTATTGATTCTAACTTCAACTGCTCTAGAATTGTGTCAAGGAACCTATTTATCATAATTAATTAAAAGTCATGAATGCAGTAAAGAGACTGATTTTTCCTGCAGTAGAAGTATATTTCCACAGCAGTTTTAACTATCTAAGCAGGTACCCCTGCGGTCCTTCCCCTCTCCCTAGTTCTGTTTCAGGTGTTTGTACATCTCATGTAGTTGGTTCTGTGTGCTAACCCACCACAATGAATTAAATATTTATCTGCCAGTTTTGTTGTCTGAGAGAAAATATCAATGCCAGCTAAGGCACAGAATCGAAATATGGATCCAAGGAAGGTTGCAGAGTTCAGGATTGCAGCAGCACCAGTTTCAATCAGTATAAGCTGTCACGGAGCTCCAAAGTTAACTGTTATTAAATCACTGAAATAACTGAGGGCGTACAAGAGTTGCAAAACGATTTTTAATAAGGAATTTACCCAAGCAGCATAGCTTGCCTATGGGTTAAATATGTTCAAACAAATTATATTTATAATATATAGGAAGTGGCCTACAAAAAGATGCAAGAGATATTCATTTTTATTATAGAGACTGGAAATTGTCATGAAAGTGAAGGGAAAAAGCAAACTGGAAATAAAAAAGATAAAGCTACATGGCTGAATAATTATAAGAGGAAATGTCTAAACTTTCTGGTTTTGAACAAACAATATACCTGACAGGAAGGAATGAGATCACATAGAAAAAAATTCCATTATGTGCAATGTTTTTTTTTTCTTCATATATGTATAATGTCTTTTATTTTGAGAAATCCAGCAGCAGAGGTAGTAGTGTGCTAACTTTACTGGAATTTGCTATGCAGAAGTCCATACCACTATTACAATGCTTTAAGACATATAAGCAAGTAAAACCTATTTGACCTAATTGCTTCAAGTCTCACTTTAATTTAAGAATGAAAACATAGAGATTTGTGAAGCATTTTTCTCTGCATGGGAAAAATTGAGTGTTTTTCTGATTTATAGATCTCATTAAGGGATTTGGAAATAGGAAAAAAAAGTAACTATAGTAAGGGTATTCTCTGTAAATATTACTGACATAAGGCATTACTGCTAACAAACCTGTTCCACAACTTGCTCTTTCCTTTGCAGCTTTTTATTGATAGTGTTAGAAAGTCAACCCCAAGAGTTGATCAAATCAGCATATCCTAGCACTGCTTGTTGCATTCTTCGGTCAATGAACTAATGGCGTTCTGCAGCACACTGATGAAAAGCTTAAGTGCTCTTCCAGCAGCTATTTCATGGTTTCTGGGTTCTTCTATGGAAGGATTTTAAAGACAGCTTTTGGGGAAAAGAGTAGTAGCTTGCTGAACATAAAACTCACTTATGTCCCTAAAATAAAGTGCAAAAGTATTTCTTTCTGGGGCTTACTGTGTATATAAGACAAGTACTTGTCTACATTAAATTGTTTGGCATGTACTAAGTGTGAAGTAAAAGACAAAATAAATTCAAAGCCCTCAAAGAAAAGACACTTTTAGTGTGCTTTGGTACCTCAGGGAAATGTTTTACAACGCTTTCCTGTTGCTGGTCTCTGCCTGAAGCAGGACAGCAGTAAAAGTGCAAGCACTTACTTAGGAATCTCTGTCCATTAGAACTTTGTCTAGAGGCTAAAATGGTGATCAGTTTCTCTGGTGTGTTGGGGCATTAGGAAAAAAAAAAAAGTATGTAAAGTACCATATTGTGTTTCCCGGCTTTTTTCCGATTGCGAAGGTTGTATTGAGATAGAAGATTTCAGTTGTTTCCATTTTGAATTAAGTCTGTTTAGCACTTGATTTAGCTGCTACTGTGTAGAGTCATAAAATGGGAGAGGTTTATTCCCTGAGCTAGTTGTCTGAACTGTTTTACTCTTCTGGGGTGATAGGCTGCTCAGAGTGCAGATGTAAATACTGTAGCTGTTTATAGAAGCTAATTTGGTCCATCACTTTAAGCACATACTCCCTCTGGAACTTAAGACCTGTGTATTGTTTTCTATTTCAGAGAAATTGGAGGGCCTTACTAAGCCCTTGTATTTAAAAAGAAGAAAAACCAAGGTCACATGCGTTTGAACACAGCTATTTTGTCTAATTTGATCTTAATTTGTCTAAATAATATATTTTGTCTTTACTCTGCAACGAATTTTTTAAAGCGGCTTGCTCTTAATTCTTTGGTACTTAAATCTGTGTTTTTGTGGACTCTTTGTTACTTTGTTTCTCTGTCCTTACCTGTGATTGACCATAATTTCTCCATGTCAGATAATAAAGAGTTTTGGTTTAAATATACTTCTATTATGTAGGCTTATCTTGCAGCAAGTCTAATGGTGCATTATCAATGACAGTGAAAAGGAGAAGGGTACTAAGGAGAAAGAACAATGTAGTGGGATTTCCAGTGCCATCAAAGTGCATAGCTTTACTATTCAATTAAAGGTCATAGAAGCATTTCTGTCTAATGTTGCTATAATCAGATTGTCTTGTTTTTTATTTTCTTACCTTTTGTGACATCCTGAGGTGGTGGTAGGGAGAGAGGAGTTGAGTAGCTTTCTGTCCTGGGGTACAATGCAAAAATGTGTATTCTATCACCATCTGTTAAAATGTGGGAGGGGTGGTGATCCTTATCTCTGTGGGACATATCCTCTGCTGATGTGCCATCTGATAAGATCAGGGGGATGATCATCGTTGTCTTTTCACAACCCATCCTTCCTCCAGAAGATATCTTCTGTTAATGGGCCATTAAGTCCTATTGTGTGACTGATAAGATTACATCATCCCATTGGGAGATGCCCCAGCCAGGGGCAGGAGCCAAGCCTTTCCTACCTAGATAAAAAACTGGGGTTTGGGACCCGAAGGCAGCCCCTTCCATGGGATCCCAGAGGAAAGTTGGACCTTTTCCACATCATTGCTGGACCTTCAGAGGAAAGTGCACCTTCTACAGGAGCACTGCTTCACCTGAATCACATCTGTCATCCAGGAGGACTGCAGCCACCATTTAATGGGACTGCTACCAACACCCTGACTGACAGGATGTCAGGTTGTATTTCTGACTGTGTTGGTGGTTGTTTCTTTTATATTATTGCATGTATTTTATTTTTTCTCTTTTCTCCTATTAAATTGTATTACTGACTTGGAGTCTCGCACTGGTTTTACTTTCAAACCAACACACTTTCATACTGTGTGAGGTGGACAAATGGCATCAGTGTGGAGATTCAGTGTTTACTTATGATAACTTCAGAAGTACTGCATGCAGCATAAAAATCATGAAACATTTATACATTTTCAGATTTTTTTGTACATTTGATATTTTTGGGTATCCTTTTATCCTTGAAACAGAGTTTCATAATGCTATTTCCTCTTTCCTTCATCGAAAAAGCTGTTAATGAGATTGTGCTGGCTGGTCCTAATTATGTTAATTTCATTTAGAGCAAAATGCAGATGTCACAAGTGCTCTAGTTACTTGCTTAGTCATAAAATGTTGAATAGCAGTTGTCAATAAGAAATCATGTCATCATTTCAGGTGTTCAAATGAAAGCCGTTGGAACCAGATGCAATTTCTTCTATCTATGACGGTGTAATTCACTGTATTATTTTAGCTTAGGATAACCCTGCATAATGATCTTTGGGTAATAACAAGAGATTATAACAAATCTCCAAAGCAGGACCTGAGTAAGTTGTTGATTTGTTGCACAACTGTGTATTGTGTAATTTGTAAAGAAATATAATGAGTTTTGAGAGAGGGGTGGCTGGAATCTTGCACCACCTATGTTTACTTTGAAGATGTTAAAAGTGGAAGTGTTCTTGCCTCTTTTTTTAGAGGCTAGGGATGTTGTGTATTTTATTAAATATTTTCTACATCATCTGGTTCATATTGGTAGTTCTTGCAATGTCCTAAAAAGGCAGGTGAAAGGAATTTTAGTTTAACTTTTCCTCCCTCCCTTGCGTCTGTGTTATGAGACAAAAAAAGTATATTCAGCTAAGGATTCAATTCAGATCTTGACTGTTTTATCTCTTTGCACTGAAGTCTGGTGTTGCAGAAGCTATTTATAGCTCCTTCAATTTATTTATAAAAGTGTGAGTTCTTTCTAGGCAACGTTAGTAATTAAGCACAAGCCTGTAAATGGAGTGTTTAATCCCTTTGGCAATAGCAGTAATCTTTCTCAGGTGGAAGGGATCATGCAAACATCACTGGCTTTTTTATCTAGGTTATAGACAGCACTCACCTGTGAATTACTGGAAGACCCTCCTGTTTCTGTTCCACAGCAATATGCTTGTTTTCTTGCCAGAGTTCAGCTCAGTGTCAAAAATGAGAGTTATGTTCACTGTGGCTGGACCATAATGTAGATTAATGTTCTAGTTGCAAAGTTGAATGTAATGGGATGTAGAAGTCCCAGAGAGTTGTGATCATGAAGTATTGTAGGCTGTTGCCCAGTAGCACAAATTCAATGAGGGTGATCCAAGAGTCCTCTTACATTAAAGCTTTTTCCTTTATTGCATGTGATGTGCTATTTGTACCCAAGTATCTGTCTATTACTGGGCATTTCACATCCAGGGAGTTACCTTTAAGTACTCTTAAGAGATAAACCTGACTCACTGTTTTGTGTTAATCTTTGTTTCACAGAGCTTAAGCTATACCATTGTGTTGTTTCTGATCCGTAGCCAACTGAAAATTTCCCCAGTGTTGTATTCCCTAGGTTTTCTGTTATGCAGAAAGTCATACCTTCATCTGTTCTCTAGTTGTGTTTTATCCTTGAGGAAACTGGAACTGATGGTGAACTGAAGTAACTGTCAGGCTGGAGCTCTTCCCCCAGCTGCCCTTGGTGAATGGTATATCACAGTGTGGCTGTTTCTGTAACATTTCAGAAGCTCCTCCAAGACTGTCAGCTTTAGTGAGAACTTAACGGTCAGGTTTCATCGAGGTTAACAGTGATACTGCTTCCTGTTGCAACACTACTGAGAGAACAAATTGTGCTTTTAGGATTAAGATATGAATTATGAACACAAAATCCAAAGATTTGATGGATGCTGTATAAAAGGGATTAATTCTCTGTTTATTGTTAAGGGCAGTAGCTCTATTTTAAAGTTTATTTTGCATCTCTACTAAATATTGTCCCTGCTCAATAAACCTTTTGAGTATGTGTTGGAATCTGAAGCATATGCTTAACTGCTTTGCTGAATTGGGGCCTTCATTACCAAATTGCAGGTGTATGTTAGCTTAAGTCTTTAAGGAAAAAAATAACCGTAAAACAATACTTTCTTTGTTCTGTTCAGCGTGTTACATTAATGGAAAACATCAGAAGTGCTGTTCTGTTGCTGTGCTGTCCCAAACAGATTTAATATAGTTAATGGCTTGAATGTTCTGTATGAGATATGGTCCAGTTAAGAATTAACACGGAGTGATGAAATAAAAATTCAAAAACTGAAAGTGAGATTCTATTTTAGGGTGCATAATATTATTGCACAATGTGGCTTTCAAATGTTTTCCTGTTTAAAAGTGCATTTCAATTATATTTTTAAAAATTCTTAGGTAGATATTAGAGCATTTATTATATTTGTGCAATAGCTGCGGCTCTGTAAACATTACTGTAATAAACTGCTCTGTATATGAGGGTTTAATAACGTGGTCATAAAAGTTTTACACACAAAAGCGGTGTACTGGTCTGCCAGACAGTTTATGCTTTAAAAATAAATAACAGTATTTAAAGAGAGCGATTAAGATAGAAATGGAAGAGAAAGTGGGCTGTGCCTAACTGATTCCTGATAAATATTTGATCAATATGTTCTTTAATAAATAAGTAACCCTCTACTTAGCTAGAAAAAGTAGTTCAGTGCTGAGTTAATCTAATATTCTTCAAGCACACTTCATGCCTGTTGCTCCATGAAAGTCACGCATATAATGAAGATGTGCCTGCCATGTTAAAAGTAAACGTGTGCTGTGTAAACACATCAGTATCACAGGGTTTTTGTTCTGTGGTGCTACCTGTGAAGCTTCTGTAGCCCAAGACACCTTTGCACATGGAAATCCTTTGTTATCTGTTACAAATACGGGCCTGTGCCATGCTGTGGGAATTGCACATCTTCTTCTCCACTAACATAAAATTAGTGATAGGTACATTGTGCTAAATGGGACCACTCTCATGATAAATGAGATTTTTGTGAGACATTCCCCTATTTAAAATACTGGACTCTGATGCGAAATAGGAAAGGACATACATTCTGATTTACTAGAAATGTTGTGAAATCTTGGAGATTTCTATGAAGAAGCTGAGAAGTACTTGCTACTCTTACCAGTGCATCTTATGACCAAAGCAAAAGTGACAAGTCAAGATTCAGTTGCCTCATATGTCCTTTAACTATGAGATTCTTTAGGACAAGTGCGAAATGATCCTAGGGGATTTTTTCCACCTTTGCACTTATATGTACATTATGTGATTTACAAATAACCAACACATTGGTGCTGTGGTCTGGAGTAACAATATTTAAATTTAGTATCAAATTTAGTATTGGTGCTTGTTAAATTATGGTTTTAAATCAGTTGGGTTTGTGACATTTTACATTAAAGTTCAAAATAAATATTGTGTCTTGTGAGAAACATATTTAGGAGATATAAGTAGTCATATTTTCATTCAAGAGTTGACCTTGAGTGGATTCATAGGCGAGAGAATAGGTATTCTGCAGTTCTGTCTTTGCTGGATATAAGCTGAAATCTCTCAGTGATATTTCATGTAGCAAAGTGTGTGAAATCAGAGGAATATAGTCTCTTGAAAATAAGAGAAAAACATAGCTGAAAAATGCCAAATAGTGTAAGCAATATTTGCATATGCATTTTTAGCTATTGTAAATTACAGCTTAATTTCCAGAGTAAGTGTACTGAATTGGAAATAAATTGTGAGAGCTCTAATTTTGTCAATGTCTTTTTCTTACATTTTAGCTGTATTATCAAGAAATAGAAAGGAATTAGCTTCTAGCAATGAAGTACCTCAAAGGAAATCTGAAAAAATTATGTTTTTTAAAAGCTTTTTTTACTTGTTTTTCATTCCTTGCCTAGTACTCTTAAAAACAGTGAGGATTTTGGATGTGTTCTGCAGATGACAGTTAACCTCTTTGTGTTTGCCAAGCATGAACTGTTGCCGTTGTATATGTGCTGTTCCATAAACGTTGGAAGGATAACCAAGTGACTTGTATTTTTCTTTTGTCTTCCAAGGGATGTCAGAGATGGCTTCAGAAGAAAAAGCTTCTATTCTTCTCATTATGTGAGAGATCGATCCCCTCACAAGAGGGACTCTCCTTTCTTCAGGGAATCGCCAGGGAGCCGAAGGGATTCTCCGCACAGCAGATCTGGCTCTAGTGTCAGCAGCAGGAGCTACTCTCCTGAAAGAAGCAAAGCCTATCCTTTCCACCAGCATAGCAGAAGTATGTCATCTTTACATAAAAGAAATGTTTCTTCTCAGCAAGGTAATGCTGGATTAATGATGTGAACTGGTTAGTGAGGTGAAACTGCAGCTCACTGTATCAGCCTTTTTTCCTTACATGCTCTTTTTGAAATGGGAAAAGCTGACATTTTGTACTGTCTATGTGCTGTCTGCTCTGGTTGTTTCATTGTACTCTCTGTTCCCTTATGTATTCCATGTGGGAGATGGTAGGTGTTATTTTGGTATCCGGTCTAGACTGACTGTAGGAGTTTCAGCTGCACAGCTGAAACTAGTATTTTATATTCTTTTTAACATCAGCTCCTGTTACTTCTTTTTCTGCTTCATTGGATTCCCTGACAAGAAAGTTTGCTTCATCTACAGCAGATGAAGACATTTCTTCCTGCAAACAGAATAAAACAAGGATTTAAAAAATGGAGAAATGAAAGTACCTACTTCTACTTGTTGCATTTTCTCCAAATTTTACTAGGCTTTGGAAACTTCCTGTTTTTTAGCGAATCATCTGTTTTAAAAATATTTGAGGTTTCATATTTAAATTATTTTGGTGGAAAAAAAAGAAATTGCTTTTTTAGTATACTACAATCTTAGCCACTCTATTTGTGCAACTTATGTAAATTGATCCAATTTGATTTCCTTTTCCACAAATGCTTTCTAGTGAGCTATGCAAACCTATGCATTTTGGCAGCTTTTAAAAAAATGAATTAGATTTTTTTTTTTTTTTACTCACTAAGAAGGCATGTTGTGTTTCCAGAGTGACACTTCTTGTCAAAAAAGATCTTTGTAGTTTAGTTAATATTGTTTAAATATTGAGGAATAATTTCAGTCCTTGCAGAGTAGAGTTGGTCTTTCTATTTGGGCATTACAGTGTTTTTAACATTTTATAGCAATACTTAGTGAACATAAATTCTTCTATGTGTAGGAGAGGAAGAAAAGATAATTAATTATCTAGAAGCTTGTAATTACTAGGGGCAGGAAAACAATGTGAGAAACCATACAAAATTTTGGAATGTTTCACTTTTTTTTTTAAATTTTGACTTTAATCATATATGTATATACTATATATAGAATGACTCTGACAGTAGTGGAGATGGTGATGTAGAACCAGATACGTTCACAAGCCAGAAAAGATGCTGATCAAGAGAGAAGCTTACATCTAGTCTACGGGTGTTGATATTTTCTCTCATTTGCCTGGTGAAATACCTTTCCCAATCACCTTTAGATAAGTTTTAAGAGACAAGCTGAGTTGTACACTGGACTATTTCTTTATTCCTTTCCCTGGAAAGGAGGACTACTAAAATGTCCCTCTAGATGACTGAATTGAAATACCTATTTGCAAGATATAAATGGTTTAAATAATAGTTTTAGAATAATTTTTGAATGTGTTTTGCCTTAGGTAAGCTCGTGTATTGCATCAAGGAGGATGCGATATTGCAAAAGAAGCATCACGTGAGACATCTCATATGCCAGCATTTAAATGGATTTACAACATGCAAAGTAGATACTATTTCACGTGGAATTTGTCATCTTTCTGAAATACTATAATGCTATTTAAAATCATGCTATCTGAATTGGTTTGGCCACATGACTTCCACTGAAGAAGGAGTATCTCCTGCTCTACATTAGGATAAATACAGAATTTAAACAAAGAAAAGTGCAGGGACATGAAGAAGCTTGGTAAAGGGAGGGAAAGGGCTAATGGGAAGGGCAAGCATTTATGTGTGATGGGAGAGCACGGAGAGAAGCAGAATGGCATTCCTTCATGGGCCAAGGCAGTAAGGGGTCAGGAGAATGGTATGCTGAGGAAATGCAAGAAAGCAAATACTGGTACTTGGAGAGTGTCATGTTTAATTACATGTTGGGCTTTGGGGCTCAAAATAGCCACACGCATTCTGAACAAAATGGCCTAATAATGTCTTCTAATTAAATGGTGTATTTTCACTTTGCTTAACTGCCATTTGTATCAATTAATTTCATCTCTTCAGGTGCAAGCATATAATCCGTTCAACTGAGATAATCTTTAAAGAATCCAGTCTGACAAAGGAGGCATGTGGGAGGCAGAGTTAGAGTAATCCACGAATTTAAAAGGAGGTGGCTCATCTACCGGTTTGAAAAGCAGATATCACAGGAACGAAACTTGTGTTACTTAGTGGTGACAAGGGAGATGTTCTGTGCTTTGTTGCTCATTAAATTAAATCCATATTTAAAGCCATAATGAACAATCAAATTTATAGTTCTACAAAAATGATTTCTATACCAATTTTCATAACTCTTTGATAGATTTTTAAATTAATCCCTTTAATTTTATTTATAAAAATTTAATGGAAGCCAAGGTAAGTTTACATTACCTTGGCTTCTTTGTGATCAGTCAGCTGTTTCCCAGTGAGTGTGAATAGTCTGGTTAATTTAGGCCTACCAACAACATTTGGTTTTTGCACTTACCTTTTCCAGACCTCTTAAATGTAATCTGTGGACCACACCTTGAAAACTAGTAGTTTACACTGCAACCAGTTCTGTTGCTGTGGGCTGCCTGTAACTGGTCTGTGGCAAAACTGTGCACAGATTGTGATTAACACTGTGAGTTTTATTTGACATTTGCTAATATTAACTTCTGTAAGAAAGACAGTGATCTTACAAGAAGCATCTACTCTGTGGCTGATACAATACAGGACTGTTTCCTGTGGCAGGTCTTTTCAACATACTGAGCCTGCTAAACTAGTTCATGCACTACCTGGTTACCTTGAGTGTTTGACTGGTGTCTGATATTTCAACTTTTTGTATTATTGCAGGAATATTAAAAAGTGAAATCACATATCGTGTCTTGAGCACTGCTAGGGACAGTGGCTCCACCACCTCCCTGAACAACTGTTCCAAAGCTTAACCACTCCTTCAGTGAAAAGATTCTTCCTGATGTTCAGCCTGAGCCTTCCCTAGCACAGCTCGAGGCCATTTCCTCTTGTCAGTAGTTGCCTGGGAGAAGACTC
Source organism: Sturnus vulgaris (assembly GCF_052056855.1). NCBI lineage: Eukaryota > Metazoa > Chordata > Aves > Passeriformes > Sturnidae > Sturnus > Sturnus vulgaris. Next base: position 41,427,358 of record NC_142247.1, read on the forward strand.
CCAACTCCCATCTTGCTACAGCCTCCTGTCAAGTAGTTGTTGAGGGTGATATGGTTCATGTCTGACATGACAAAATTTCACTGCAATTTTTCTAAGCCAGTAAGCATATTTGCAATATATATCTTTAATTTCTCAGTCATTATTTTTTTTCTTAATTGTAGGTAAAGAGAGGACAGTTCAGTCACTGAAAACGTCAAGAGATGCATCACCTTCAGGGTCCACAGCAGTACCTTCATCAAAGGTGAATTTTCTTTTTGAGTACTTCACACCATAGTTTTAGATGGCTCATTGTTCTATTTTTTTCCTCAGTTGGAAGGAGATACTGCATACACCTGTAAAAGTGCATATTCTTTACAATACTACTTCCTATTCCTTACAATAGGAATAGGACTTGGTCTTAGAGCTGTGTCGTTGTGAGTATGTTGGTATTACCACTCATTTTGACACAGACACACCTGCCATGTTATTCAATGGGGAAAAAAATAGGCTTTGGTTGTGCTTTGTCATTCTAAGTACTTATCTCTTACACATCTTTTTTAGAGCTGCTGTGCCAGCTGATTGCCATTCTCCTTAAGTGGGGAGGCAAGTGATGTAAATAGGGAAAATATGATAAAAGCTATATGCACAAGTTATACTGATTTGGATCATAAAATATACTTTATGATTAGTTCACTTACTTTGTTTATAGACTTAGCACACCACAGCTTAATATCAAATGCTTACTTAATACACACCTTTGAGAACAAGGAGGCATTGCAAAATCTCTTGCATTTTTGTTAATATGTAGTGTGAGCTTGAACTGTGTATTCTGTAAGTATTGTGGTTTCTTCTTCAGTCAGGTCTGATCTATGCTGTATTGGTTTCTTGCCATCAGTTTACAAGTATCTGCTGGCAGTGGCTATCCACTTGATATAGGCTATGCAAAATGAAACTTTGTTTGATGGAAATCATTTCTCCAGACAGTGTGCATATTTATTGAATATGCATCAACTGCAGAAATGGAAATATTTCCATGACTGTTTATTGATTTTTCTCTTGAGTCTCCAAATCTGCTTATAATGTAACTGCCCTGTGTCAGTGGAGCCTTTTGGAATCAGCCTCTTGACTGGAAGTGCTCTGAGCAGTTAAGTTACTCAAGTGCTTCACTGACTCAGAAGTAGCGACAGAAGTAGTCTTGGCAAAACATGAATATCTCCAGAACCAGAATCTTACAATTTATCAAGGCTTGAGAAATTAGTTATATTCTATATAATAGTGATTAAAGGAGATTATTTTCAACACTCTAAGTTATAATTTAACTTTGAAATTATTACAAAGGTGTATGTTTCCATAACAATAACTCTTTTCACTGTAATATCTATTTGTAAAATAAAAAGGTATTTTTATCTATAATTATTTTTTGCATATTCTTACGTGTGAATTAATGCATGTTGATGTTACCTGATCTTAGCCACCTGTTTGACTATGGCATGAAATCTTCTGTTTTTCTTTATTAGTTGTATGGACTGTAAGCCTTGGAGGCTGTTTCCAGCGTAGAGCAAAAGGCAGATGTGTGAGACGAGGACAGCTGCTGAGCAAAGTGACAGGCTTTTGCTTTTCTGTGTTATTGATGAGATAAAAAAATAATAAAAAAAAGAGACTTCTGGTTTTTTGGGGGGGAGGAAGGCAATTTAGTTTTATGAGATCTATTAGGTTGGTTGTTTCTTGCAAGTTTGCATCCTAAATAGCTGCTGCTATTTTCAGCTGGAAAATATATTCCTGTTCTGTCTCTTCAGCTGAAGTGTACCTGTGCAAATACCATTCCTTTATTCCATAAAATTAACTCGGGATTTAATAAGTATTTATCAATATTCAACATATCAATATTTAATCTATAGAATTAAATTTAGTGAGATTAAATTTAACAGATTTTTTTTTCTGTATTCCAGTAGATATTAGTTAATTTCTTTTATGGTTTGTAGAAATATAGCAGGTCATGTGAGATGGTCTATGAATTATATTACTCCTTTCTTTTAAGAGCCCTCTTAATATCCCTGCATAATGAACTTTGTCACCTCCTGACTTCACTGGTCGTGATTCTTTAATTTGCAGTTATAATAAACAGGGATTCCTATTGTAACATCGTGTTGCACTTCTCGTCTGGATTCAGACAAATGTCGTGTCCTTATGACACAGAATCCTAGAAGTGTTCTGTGAATTACATGTATATGCCATGCTACAGTACTTAGCTATTTGGATAATACTTTGCTTGAGGTGTGCATAAAAGATGTGAAGACAAAGGAGTTTTGATACTGGCCATTTATGTAACTTAGAATGAACTCATGATAAGAGGCAGAGTGTTGGTTTCTTTCGTTTGGGATTTCGTTTGCTTTTTTTTACCTGTTTGCAGAGATGGAACAGGCATTGGGTAGAAATTGTTTCAGAAATTGTAGAATTGTTAGAAATTGTTAGAAACGGTAGAATTTTTGTATCTCTTTTTCAGATACCCATCTTAGTATTGCAGTTTTTAATGCTAGAGTGATAGAGATTCTCTGGATGCTTCTATACATACAGTTGATTTAAGTTAAATATCTGCATAGTGGTAACAAGACTTATAAACTAGCTGTTCTTAAACTGATATTTGTCGTTGTCTGTTTGCTTCTGTGACAGTAAAGGCCAAATAATATTCTTAGAGAGAAATCAATTTTTACATGTTATTTATGTGAGAATTTCTACTTGAAGAAGTAGATTTAAAAGAACATAGAACCATGACTGATTCTATTATAAATGATTAGTATTCCCCCAAATAAAAAATAATGAAATTCAATGGAACCAACTGTGATCACTTAGTGTGTATAAACCTTTTTTTTTTGTCCCTAATTAGCTCAGGTTTTATATCCTGCCTGGTATTTAACAGTTTATTTGAAATTTTTTGCGATCTTTTATGTCTGAAAATCACACTGAATTATTAGTTCACTCCACTCTTGTATCTGACTTCTTTCAATGCCCAACAGGTCTCAAAATTGTTTTCTGTTATCTCTGACCTGTGAATTTAATAAACCTTATTCAGAAAGTATAGTGATTCTGTAGTTGTCCACTGACCTTCATTGATTTATCTTTTTTTCTTCTCTTGTTTCTTTATTATCTGCTCTCTGCCCACCCCCTTTTCTTTTTAAAGAAATTGGACATCATATAAAATAATTTCAACTTTTGAATTTTCTATTTTAAAATACTTTAAGTATTGGAATAACTGTTTATTTTAATTTTGAAGATTTTTGCCATGTGTAAGTGTATTTCATGTTAAACCTTGACTATAATGTTTTTGTACAGGCCTTGGAGAAGAGCAGCAGACTATCAGAAAAGGAACTTGCAGAAGCTGCAAGCAAGTGGGCAGCTGAAAAGTCAGAGAAAGCCGAGGAAAGCAATTTACCTGAAATAACAGAATATGATGTAAGATAGGATTATTAATCCACTAATTTCAAAGTCTTACAGCAATAGGCTCTTGCTTTTCTGTACTCTTCATAAAGGCACATTTTGTAACTTAATCCTGAATTTTTCTGCCTTTGCTATTAAATATTTGTTGAAAGGGAATGAGAGGGAGACTAAAACCTTGCAATTTATTTTGAAAAAATACACAAAGCCACAGTCCATTTTGTTAGTATGATTTGAATTGATGTTGAGCTACGACTGACACAATAAAGTTTCAGCTCTCCCAAGCATTCTCCAATGAGTTCTTGTAGTAATGTAGGTCTGTATGCCTACTGAGCTCCTTAAATTAGGAGGGAGCTTGGGAGGCAAAACATGAGTGTACATGTAAAACATAAGACTTGAGGAGAGAAACTCTGATTTGTTGTGTTCTGTTTCAAGCTGTGTCAGCCTACCATGTCATGCATTCTTTTTCAGAAAGCAGTCCTCCATTAAATTAAAAATAAAGCTTACCTTGTTACTGCAGTGGGTATATTTTTTATTTTCCCCAGAATCCTTATTTCATTATTAATCAATGTTAATTATTTGCCAATTTATCCCCTTTTGTTTTCACCCCTCCTTGTCTTATACTCCTGGGTGTATTGAAGTGTGATTCTAGCTCTTCTCAGTCATTTGTTATACTGCTTTTGGATAGGATGTCTTTTTTGGGTTCTGTAATGTTAGTGGAAAATGTATTCTTCATTTAAAACAACCCAAATATTATGTAATTTAAAATAATTTGTTTTAATTCTGTGATAATTTTCTCCTTAACTTTCACTTTGTTTCAGCTTCAGAGGCATTCTTAAAAAAAGCAAAATAGTATCTGCTTCACAAAGTCATGTTTTAACCTTTCCAATTAATAGGTTTGACTTGTAAAGAAAAATTTGTTTGTAAATAATTTTAGGGAAAATTAAGGTGTCTTGGGAAGTATCACATTTCCACGTGTAGAATGTAAGGGCTAGGTTAGAAAAATAAACTCACTGAATCCATACGAATGTGAACTTTCAAGTCCTGTCCATTGATGTAATGAGTGAATGCATTAGCAGCTCCTCAGTAGTGGTCAGGTAGATACAGTTAGATACAAAAACTATTAGATACAGTTAGATAAATAAACTGGAAAAAGCAATTAAAAATGGAAAGCAATTTAAGAAAAAAATAAAGGGAGGAAGTGTTAGAGTGAAGAAACAGCAATAACTGATCCAAGGATGAATACCATATGACGGAGAATAAACATATGGACATTTCTGAGAGGCTCAGCAGAGAAATATCACTGTGGTTCTTGATGAGGGAAAGATAATCCAAGGGAGGAAAGAACAGAGTGCACCATATAGAGAAGAGTTGTTTAAAGCGTCCTCCACAGCTCAAAGAAAGTTGCAGTGGCAAAAAGATGAAATATATAGAATCCAAGTGAAACAATTGTAGTTGATTATGGTATGTAGATGATTTATTGAGTAAGAAAGTGGACTGTATAAATGCTAATGAAGGAGGTGAGGCATTTCGTTCTGAGTCTTAGAAGAAAGGACTTCAAACCTTGATTAGTATCACATTAGTGATATTAGTGTCACATATGAATTGCAGGAATTCTTAACTTTTTCCTGTTTATCTGACATAGTGCTTAATAGTTGAACTTTGTGTTGCACAGAGCTTTTTAATAGCCTTCACTCACTCTCAGGCATTTCATTCTTTACTGGGATAGCAAGATATGGGATTCAATCGTAATGGTTTGTGTTGCTGTTAAGGTTTGACAGTATGTTCACAGGACCACTAAAGCTTTTTTACCTCCTTTTTCTGTCTAAAGCTCTTCTCTTTCATGTTAGTTAAGTCTTAAGATTCTTCACCTCTGTTTTTGAATAAGAGGAACTAGTTTTCATCTTCTTCAATTTTCAAATCCTATTAAAAAAAAAAATTAGAAATTCTTCCATAATAGTCTGTGTAAATAATGCCATAAAACAGAATTACTACATATTTCTATATTAAATCCTTGGACCTGGCATCTGTTTTCTTTGGAGCAGGAATACTGTCTCAATTTCAATTTTGCAGGGAAGTTTACTAGTTTGATTTTTCATGTTACTAGAAATCCTCAAATCACACATTGATTTAGTTGTATGATAGATATTGCAATTCCTTTATTAACAGACCTGTGGCCCTGAATCCTTCAAGAGTTCTTCCTGACAGCATTTTTATTTTGTTACTTTTATCTTTCCCAGAAGACTAATCACATTTTCATGGTGGATTTTTCTTGCTTAATGGTGTTGTAAATACCACCGTGTACCACAATAATATAATACTGTATATAATAATGTAATACCATGTACACAAATTTCTTCTCATTAGATGGTCAGGTAGAGGTTATCTGACATCGTTGCCTTTACACAGTTAAAGCTGTGCTACAGGGGATTTTATCGTGTCATATTTTCTACGTTTTTAAAATTTCTACATTTTTAAAATCTGTATTTCTGCATATGTTAGAATTGTAGCAATAATACTTCACTAATAGTCTTGAGGAGCAAACTCATATCTCTTATGACTGTGTTTGGGGTTTTGGGGTTTTTTCCGCACACTGTGTTTTTTATTTTTCTCTGAAAACTGAATTTATTGGTTTTTTGTTTTTTTTTTTTAAGGCTGGATCTTCAGCTCCATTATACATTGAGCAAACAGAGGAAACAGAAGCAAATCTAACAGATAGTACAGAATTATATGAGGACAGCCAGCTTCTTAGTCGTTCAAAAGCAATTGCAGCTAAGACAAAGGAGATTGAACAGGTGAGTCTTCTTGGCCTTTTGTCACTAATACAGTAATGGTTTGCTCTGCTAAAATTACCTTGATTAATTTTTGCTCTTTGGAGTGCCATATGAATGTAATTTGCTTTTTCAAGATGATGTGGTAACCTCTCCAGCTGTTTAACTCTGAAGAACCATGGCATTTATCTGCACATGGGAATCAACGTTAGTTTTCTGCAACTTACATGCAACAGCTGCTGTTTTGCAAGCTAAGACCATGACTGCCTCTTAATTCTACTTGCCTGTGAGGCCACTTCTTGATCTGCAACACTGTTCCTTTTCATTGACACTTGAAAACCAGCTTTCTACTCAATTGTTTTTCTTCTGTTAATATAGACTTTACATAATCATGTTCCTGGTGAGCACAACTTTCCATACATGCGGGGTCTGACTGGGATGGAGTGTGCTGTAACTGTGAGAGCCATGATGCAGTTGGTTTATCCCCGTGTGTCTGATTGCAGGGTCACAAATGGCCTAAAAGACTAAATGCATAAACTTAGGACCTTTTAAAAATGACGAACTGAAAAAAATACACAGCTTAGGAACAGATTTTTAAAGAATAGCTGTTTTGCTGAGTTAGCCTCAAGTTGGTTAAATTTCCCTAGGCCCTAAGGACAGGGTTATAGTGAAAATGGGTGAAAATTTGATCATAAAATCCAAATACTGTTTTCCACATGATCTAATGCTACTATGTTTGGTAGAGTTTGCACTTAATTGTAGGGAAATCTAGGTTATGGTCTATAAAATTCGAATACTTTTTAGCTCAAAAAAGCCTGAGGAATAACTTAGATTTGGATTTCGCACAACCAGTTTCTCCTGTTGTTGATTTTAATATTGAAGCTGTCAGCTTCTGCAGAAGATAATAAGATTCTAGAGTGATGCCAGAAGTATTTTACTGAACAAGATGATTATTTTCTTATGAACCAGATACTATGAATTTGTTAAGAATTAAGACAAGTTATTTATTTAATCACTGGAAAATTATCTACATATTTTTCACGTAAATATTTAAAATTAACTTCTGGGTTTGCAATTAAATTTTCTGGATTTTTAAAAAATTGTTGTGATAGACCTGATGATTTTCATAATCATCATGAATATCATAATGTCATCATAATAAAATACTGTGAATCTTCCTACTATATATGGAATCAGTCTGTAGAATTTTGTACACTATTCTGTTTACTTTGAGTTCTCAGCATCTAAAAGTAAATTTAGCTTAACATTTAAATCTGTAAAGTGAACTGTAAGCTACTAAAATTATAAGAAAGCTTTTTCATTATTTCTGATTATTTGTCTTGAAGACTCAAGTACTAGTAGAAAAATTATTTGGTTCTGTGGATTTCTTTTCAGTTAAATTTAATTCAAGTGTTTAATGTAGTATTTCTGGAATGTAATTTTATGGAAGGATTACTAAAATAACGTGCTTATTACAAGGAATGCTGCAAGAATGGTGAAGCTGTAATCTTTCTGCAAAGCAAGATTTTCAAGAGGTTGTTTTTCAGTATACACTGGACAGCTATTAAGGTATTTAAAGAAAGTAAGAAATGAAGTCAGACAGGGCATGTGCCATTGAGTATGTGTTAAAGAACTGGAGAGGGCCCAGCTAATGTTTGAGGAAGTGAGGCTTGACCCATTGAACCTCTTCTACTTCTGTCTCCTAAACTTTTCTTTCTCTTGGAGCACTAGATCTGATAATGTTTGCTTTTTGGTTCATGTTTATTCTCAACCTGATTGCCAAGTATTTCTTGGCTGTTCCAAACTTCTGAAAAAGCATTCTTTGCTTTGCCCTCTCCATATCCATTTATCTCCAAATCACTAACCTGGAAAAGGAGGAAAAATTTCCAAATATGTACTTTTACTTCATAGGATGGTACTATTTCAGGAAAACTCAGAGGCAAAAAACTGCTGACAGAACATGCATGATGTCGCAATGAGCAAATCCATTGCTGTGCAGCACAAAAACAGGCAGTCTGATGCCCTGGGCAGGAGGGAGGTGGCAGCTTGTGATATAGTCTGCTTTTTCTCATAAGAAAAACAAGCAGAAATATCCCTTGAGCAATTGAATGAAATATTCATACAGGTGTTCTGTTTTAAATTAGTCCATCTTAGTATCTTGTGTATCGCTGGTATCACTCTTTTGTAAAGTTGCCTCTGCTTTTTGTCTAAGCTGCAATAACACAGTTGCCAATTTCAGAATTTTAAATGAAGCATGATTATAAGTGATCACCCTGGCTTATCAAGAAAATAGTTGTCTGTTATTTATTTGATGGGGGACTTGCGAACATTCATGTAAAATCATGTTGTTTGAAAAAAACTAAATTCCCTGTGTGCTGATGATGACGGCAAAATGTGTCAAACGAAGGGCTAGTTGCTGTTTGCTATATAGTGACTATCTATTAGGAGTCTGCAGTTGCTTTGCAGATATTAACTGAAGCTGACACAAAAAGTGGAAACTGGAAGTACTGCTCACGGATAAAGGTTTGGAAAAATCCAGACACTGTTTAAACCGAGCAAAGAATTATCTGTGTCACTCCCAAACTAGAAAAACTTTGAAGTATGTATTTCATTTGAAGTGTGCCAATATTACTTGGAAAGGAAAGATATGGTTGCAGATGTACAGTTGCTTGAAAACATTTCTGAACTGGGACTGCAGATCCTGTACATTTTTGGTCTCATCTTTGACACAACACACATAGTGACATTATTGTGGAAGCACCTAGGGTTGCACAGGACTTACCTGAGCCAATCTCCTCGAGACAGGGCCTAGATCAGGTCATTCTCTGTCAGATTGAGCCCTGCGTTCTGGCGGTGAAGGAGGCTCTGCTGTTTCCCTGGGCAGCCTCTTCCAGTGACTTGAGCTCAGCTGCCCTTGCATTCCAGAGCCTGGTTTCTTCCTCGGAAAGAAACCAAGGACCCGGTTTATGCTCACTTCTCTTGACAGCTTTCTGTCTGCATTCTCGAACTGCAGAATCCCAGCTCCTTGGTGTGCTTCCCTGCTTTTGGGACCTGCTCCACTAGGAGTGGGCTCTGCAGCTCTCAGGGAAGGGTTGGTTTCCTAGAATTCTCTGGCTCTGACACTTCATGTTTGGAAGAATAGGGTTTTTTCTGGCACTTTTGTATGGCAGGTACTGTGAAAACTTTTCCCTTCAATCCAGGTGCATAGTCTTTTCAATCTTTGTGTTTCTGCATGGAGTGGAAATTCTGTCTCTCATATTTTAATATATCCCATGATGTATTTTTTAATGTTCTGTCTATAATAAAAAGACTTGGAGAGGTTGTTTTTTTTTAAATACTGAGATAATTAGCTTTCTGAGTTGGGAATGTTTTTCGATTGTTTCTTTGGGTTTTTTTTTTTAAGTTAGGTGTTTCCTTAGATCTTTGAACATGCATTTCCCTCATTTCTTTGCTTTTACAATTTTGAAATAAGGTGTTAAATGTCTGAGCATTTGTCTGAGCATGGTGAGGTAGATCCCCATTAAACACATGCTTAAAAGTTTGGTCTGGTTACTTGAAAACAGCATAGTAGTGAATTTTGCATCTGCATATCAGGATCAATGAATGTCTATAGTTTGCTAATGTAACCATTTAATGGACTTTTAAAATATCTTTGCATTTAATAGCATGCATTATGCATTAAGGTAATATTTTGGAGTTGTTTAGCTTCTGGTTTTATGTAGTTAAGGATCAATTTATGCTTTTTTGCATATAATGTGCTGAAGTCTGGGGTTTTTTTCGGAAGTGATGACAAATATGTCCCTGGTGTTAAATTCATAATTGGAGCTATTCAGCATCAGTGTTACACGAAACGCTATCTCTTTGTTCTTCCTTCATGAGCACGGGTAGCAGGGATTCTTGAAATGTCTTATCTTGTCTAGACATCAAGTCTGTAACACTGTGTTAATTAGTCCATTATTATGTGTCCACTTTTCTTAGTGTTGCATATTCGAGTTGGAGTGATATGTATTACCTCTGAAAATCTGTCCTTTTCTGAAGACAGATTTTAACAAATGACAGTTTTACCAAGTACCCTCCTTGATTCTGGCAAAAAAAATCAAACCTGTGAGTTTCTGTCTCAATTTGGCTAGTACCGCAGAGTTCTGGCATCTAAGGAATTAAGTAAGTACAGGAATTAATACATTCATGAATGCTTTTTTATTCTTAATGGAATCACTAGCTGACTGTATGCTTTCAGTTCACCAGTATTTTAAAATGTTCAGCAGAACAATATTCTTCAATGTTTAAGCATTTAGTTTGCTTCTTTAGTTGACATTCTAAATTAATACTGCTTGTTAAGAGTCCTCAGTAGAATTAATGAACTGTTACCCTAATCGGACAGCCTTCTTGCTGGAAGGTGCTGAAAATCAGAGATCATTCTAAAGCTTGTGTTTGAAACTTCATAGCTATGATACATAGAAAGAAGGAAAAATGGGGGTGTGGCTACATCCAGACTGTCCAAATTCTGTTTCCAGATCTGCTGTCTAACTCCTTTTCTTTTTTAGGTAAATTACTGACATCTCTGACCCAGAAGTTACAATTAAGAAACAAAAACAGGTTTTAGCAGTTACAGGGTGTGTGTGTGTAGTTTGAGAAGAACCGTTTCTTGTTCCCCTTCTTTATCATAGCTCTTGCTCTGGTGAGATCTATATAGCAATAACTGAATTGTCTTTGTGTATACTTAACAATTGTTAATGGGACTCTGGAGATGATGCTCTGAGAGAAGACTGACCTCTCACAAAGTCATACTTTTCATTGAAAGGACTTTGTTAAAAAAATTTGGTTTTAATATCAACAAAACGTGAAGAAAACTATACAGGCATTTCTGTCATAATAGAATAGTTACATTTTGTGTAGTGTATGGGAGTTTACTGTATGCCTTCCTCCCTGCCCCCAACCTCTCCTGTGTCCTTTGCTAGTTTTGTTTTGCTTCAAGCAAAACTCTTTTGCAGTTCTTCAACAGTATAAAACTGAAAGAGGATGTAAACACGAAGTAGCTTCTGCATCTTGGCTAGGGATAAGCTCATGGTAAATGCACTGGAAAAGTTCTGTAAGGCTTGGATGTGACAGATTAGATGTCTTAAGTTCTAACAGTTTTAGTAAAATAAGTAAATTAATAAATTGGAGTAGTGGGAAACCAGGAAGGAATGAAGGAGGATGTCAGAGCTGGCCTTGGATGCACCTTTTCTTCTGAAAAGCTCACTTCAGCTGAGCCAGGGAAACTGGTTACCATTTCCTTAGATTAGCTTGTTGGTCTGCTTGTGCTGTTACTCATTTCAGGCAAAATTATCTAGGTTAGAAAAATCCCCTAATTAAAATATAAGTTAAGAAGTAGGTGAGTTAAATTAAGAAGCTGAAGAAACTGGAACAGAAGCTAAAAACACATTAAAGGATTATTTCTGGTTGTGGATGAGGTCAGACATGCTTTGTTTCTGACGGGAGTTGACCAGACAAGAGTAACAGGCCAGATAAGAGTAAAAGATGGGGAGGCTGTAGAGTCTCACTCCTTCCTAGCTTTGCTGTTGTCCTTCAAACCTTCTGTACTTAATACACAATGACAAGGCTTTAATAATGGACTCATCATCATCAGTCTAATTTGGTTGGTAGCATAGTATGTATCATGCCTTCTCTGAGCTTATGTTTATTTTACTTGATTACAACTTATATTTAAGTGTGTTAATTTATTTTTTCCTAATCAGGAAAACATTTGTCAGGTTTTGTTATTTTGCCTTAAGCTTCTCAGAAAAAAAGATGATAACTCTTTTACTTAATTATATCATCTACCTATGTGGTTTCTTAGTTTCCTTGTATAAGTATCCCTCTCCTTATGTATAAACGTCAAGTGATTTATTTCTTTCTGCATGTTCTTAGACACCTTTTCTTTCATATTAATTCTGATCTGCTAATTTTTCTGCTATCTTTTAGAATTTATTCTACATTTCCTTTTTACCGTTACAAAATCAAATCAGTCACATTGTAATGCTTATTTGATCTCTAGATTTCACGCTTGCTGTAAGGTGTTTTGTTGTTGTTGTTTGGGTTTTTTGTGTTTTTTTTTTTTTCTTTTTTTTGGGTTTTGGTTTTTTTTTTGTGCTGGGGTCTTTCGATTTTACAAATATGACCTATTTGTTAGAAATTAGTTTTTTCATGTTTGTGAAACTACAAGATGGAGAATATAAAAGCTTTTGGTGAGTTTCTTCATTGTATGTTTTATTCTTCTTACAAATAATTTATTTAAAGCAGGATACTCGTAAGAGGACATGAAAACTTTGGCTGCTTTCCTTTTCTTGTGTTTGGGTTACCATGCTTTAGAAGTTGTAATCCTGCATGTTCCATTTGTTCAGCTGTATTCTGTTCCCTTCCTATGGACATTAATGGGTTATTTGGTGTGCACTGCTCTGTTTGTAATTACAAACTGCTGCATATGCAAAAGCAGTGCAACTAATTTTACTCACCACCTGAAGGTATGGTTTAATAAGGAAATATATTACCACATTTTAGATTTTTGCCAGAAGCTTTTTTCATTGGAAAGCTGATAAAATGTGAATATTATTTAATATGGAGCGCTCATAGGGAAATACTTTTGAGAGAATTTAATACCAGAAATTTATGCATTTATCCAATAATGGGGTATTTTTTAGAGGTTTGAATTAAATATAACTCACCTTTAGCTTTCACCCTCATTTACTGAAGATCATGTTTGCCTTATGTGTTTTCATGTAAACAGTTTTAGGCCTGTGCTGATCACATTATTTTGAAGTTGCCAAGTGCTGGCTGTTCAGTCTGTTGACAAATGCAGAGTTTAGGATGTAGTGGCACTTCATTATGTGATCAAGCAGCACTGCAGACTGCAAGATCTCAGAGGATTGTTTGCTTACAGACATTCTTAAAGGACATTGTTTATGGGTGTTACAATTTGGTGGCAGATCTCTGGAAGACTTAAATGGGAGAGGGCTAGTAATTAGGTACTTGATGAAATTGCTGGACTTGGTTGAAACCAAAAGAAATGTGAAAAAAGATTGTTCAAGTCTGAAAGACATGATCGACTTCTTAGTCAGATAAAGTGAAAATCTAAGGAGTTATTCATTAAATAGCATTTTTTCAATCACAGGCTGGTAGTGATTGTTTGACTTAAAATTTTTAGTTCTGTTGTGAGAAACCCAAAGAGCGAAAGCAAGATAAAAGACTTGGAAACTACAACAGTGAGTGGGCTGGAAAGAAGAAGGATTAGTTTCAAGAGATGATGAGTGTCAACAGGATTGGAAAAGGTGTTAGGAAGAGAAGAAACTCACTAAAAATGTGTGGGCCTTGATATATAATTAGGAATTAATTTTGAGAAATTGCCTACTGAAAAAACTGTCGAAAGTTGAGATGCTTGGAAGGATAAGCAGAATTGACATTGGCAAACCTCCTGGGAATGATGAAGGATAAAACCAGAAAGGAATTGTCTGAACCTTGATAAAGGCAGTAGTTTCTGTGGGAGTGTGGGTTATTGGTTTTGTGGGTTGGGTTTTTTGTTTGGGTTTGCTTCTTGCGGGTTTTTTTTTGATGGTGGGCTTTTGTTGTTGGTTTCAATAACTTGGATTTAATTCAGAGGATAGATCCTTCTCTCCAACTTGGTCTCCAGCTTATTCTTACTTTAACAGAAGGGCATTGGTGGATTTAAGAAGTAGGTTAGCAGTGGTGTTTTTTTATTTTTTAACTGTTTTAAGGATTAAAGATAATTTTATCTCTTAGTAGCTCAATGCACTGAGGATTAAAGTTTTAAGTATTTTTATTCTTACAACCTACTGTCTCTTCAGCGTGGTATCTAGGGAAACTTGCTGCTTCCTGGATTGAAACAGAATAAGAACAGAATCAGTTCTGTGTACCTAGCAATTAGATCCTGAAATTTTAATTCCCCCAGAAATAGCCCAAGCTCAAAGAACTACTGTGTAGCATCTCTACCCCCCAAACACTGATTATGTATTAGCTCTATAGTGTTCCTGATACAGTCTGAGCATTGATCTTCTGAAAGACTTAGAGAGGATGCAGGAGTCCAAGTGGTGCTTAAAACGAGATATACATATATATATGGCAAACAGAGAACAATGTCATGAAGAAAAGTTTCATATGTGATGATGGGATGATGGCAAACATGTAAAAACCCATGGAAAGTGGCAGATGAAAGGCAGTGGCAGAAAGGTGGGTGACTGGAAGGACTTGATCTTTGGCATGGAAGCTGGTTTCCATTTCTCCTGCACTGACAGGCACTTTCAGGCCTCAGGAGTTTGAAATAGACATCAACAGAAGAGTGTCACACACAAAACCTCTAGGTAGGGAAAACCTGAAGTGTGAATCTACAGTTTTCTGGGTTTTTTTGTGTCTTTTACAGACTGTTATGTATGCAACAGAAACTTGTTTTGTAGATGACGGCTTTCCTGGTGCTTGTAGTTTAATCTTCTAATCCAGTTGTAATCTGATTTATATACAACACTGACTCATGTATAAATATAGGATCATCGTGACCAAAGACACTTTAGTGACAAGTTGTGTTTGTCACCTGGTTCTTAAATTTATGTGCTGTATCTCAGTGTCTCACTTAGCCTGATGTGTTCTTTCTTTTGGCAGTTGTTCCATATGTTCACATATGTTTAAATATGGGTAAGCTATGCCTATTCATTTTATCTGACCTTTAAAATACAAGGTAATATTATAGTTCTAAAAGGCATCAGAATTGGGAACTTTTCTAAAGTTTAATTTCCTAAATTATGTGGGGAAAAAATCTATAGTTGCATAAGTTTGTTTTGCGTGTGCTGCTTCTTTGAGTTAAGATTATGAAAACATTAGATTTTTATCTTGTGGTATAAATGACTAATGCACATCACCATTTGTTGCTGACCCACAAAAGATCACTTTCCTGCTTTGTTTGATTCTTATTTGCGTTGGTGTGGTGACTTAAGTCTTCAGTGGTTGTCTGGACGTCCATTTGTATGGATATCCCAATTGCATGCTTTACAAAATAACGCACAAAAACAAGGGCCAAGATTCCCCAGAG
Organism: Sturnus vulgaris; assembly: GCF_052056855.1. Taxonomy (NCBI): domain Eukaryota; kingdom Metazoa; phylum Chordata; class Aves; order Passeriformes; family Sturnidae; genus Sturnus; species Sturnus vulgaris. Next base: position 41,442,616 of record NC_142247.1, read on the forward strand.
GACAAAGTTTATGGTGTGCCTGTTTTACCTGGCTGCTTTGACTTGGAAAGGCTAATAGAGTCAGCCTGAATTGAAAAAAACACAAAGAGAATACTGACAAAATTGAGTGGGTTGTTCCTCGTTCTTTACCTTCTCATGCTTCTTGAGAAGAAGTGTTCATACATTAATTTTGTGAACTATTGAAATTCAGGTTCTGCTCTGAATGACACTAATAACCTGTAATAGATGGGTTTGATATTGTTTCTCCAAGGTTTAATTTCTTGTTAGCAATCTTTCCCCTTCTTTTTACTTCAGATATCTTAAATACTTGATTTCATTGCAACATGAAATGTTCTACTTGCATGGGTACTGTGTGTGCTTACTTGACCATAATTACACACCTCACAAGCAGTTCACCACCGTAGTATAATAAATAATTGTTATATTAACGTTTTTGGTCACATGCTACCTAAATAATAATAATAAAAATCCACATAAGCATTTTTAAACACAAAATCATAAATAGATTAGGATATGCTGACACAAGCTTTTCAGTGATTACCTCCAGCTGGAAATTTGCCCATTTTATTATGTTTCTTCTTCACTTGGCTTCCTGGAGAAACTATCTTGTGCAATCTCGGTATCTGTGCTGTGTATCTTTCTACTCTATTGTCTGATTTCAACTAAATTCAATTTAGGCATAAACCAAGATGATTAGTTGTTACAAGCTTTATGAAAATAGGCAGTAACAGAAACTGTATGAGTTCCAGTGGAGACTATATTATGATTACATCCCATTATACATCAAGAAGTCCCCTTAAGCAAATGCTGCAGTTAAAACCAACCTGTAGCAGTGCAGACCTCAGCTGCACATTGCAGAATTTGGTGGCAACCATAGTTTGAGGAATTTCATCCCTGTATTGTACCGTTCCCTGTGCTGGCACAGTAGTCTTGGTGGGGCCTGACCATGAATCAGATCAAGAAAAAGAAAGATACATCTGCAGATGCTTATTTAACTAGTCTCTTAAGCACAGTGTGCTTCCTTAAATGTGCCTACTGCTACAAGGGAGTAGCCACCCTGTGTTGTGTGTCAAGCCACAACTGTTTCTGAACATTCAATATTCTGAAAGTACTGTTCTAGACACAGTTATTTCATCAACAGGCAGAAATCTATAGAAAGCTGTAGTCTTTGATGGTATTTGCATAGTAACTCTTTATTCTTATCACGAGGAAGATAAAACTTAAAAAATTTTTGTTCTGTTTCTAAAGCTGCCATGACCAGAACTGTAATCTTCCTTTAAGACACCTCACCATCTTCAAACATTGACAGGATTGGTTCTTCACAGTTTTGAGAATTAACTCACTTGGAAGCACTAGTGCATTGCTAGACACCCTCAGAAGAGCCCCTTTCACCTGGCCTCTTGGAGCCAGACTTTGATTTATTGTGAAACAAGCAGGCCCCTACGTTCTTGGAACTATTTCTAGCTGAGGAATGAGGTGACCTTGAAATTGTAGGGTGGAGGATAACTGGAAGAGATGAAAGGATTTATGGTGATGGGAGAGGTAGGGTTAGTAACTGAGTGTGGGAAGCAGTGAACAAGGGTGGGACTGGACTTACAGTTAAAAAAAAAAAAAAAAGAGATGTTTTCCAAGATCAGGAACTGCAGCCAAGAGGGTGGGGGAAGGAATGAGATGGGGAACATGGGTGGAGATGGGAATTAGTTCCACAGAAGCTCTAAAGCCCATGGGCAAATACGGTGGAGTTTCTCCCTGGCTGGAGGGTGGAGACGCTACATCATGCAAGAAAACCTGCTGCTATTTCTGGTGCCAGAAACAAGTGGGGAGCAGTCAGGTGCTTCCAGCTTGGTGTCTTCCTCTCTGGATGCCCTCGAGGCGTCTGCAGGAAGCTACAATTGTGAGGCAGGAAATGCAGCGTTCCTGCATCAAGTACCTGAAACTGCTTACTAAGAAATTCGATAAACTTGCCATTCACTGCTGTTCTGTTTTCTGTTTGGTTCACTTTACTGTATTTGTCATCAACTAGGATGTAAATGTAATGTAATTTAATGTAAAAATGAGTTTTTAAATGAAATTATTAATCTGCTTACCCACATGTAGGTCTAACCATAACTCAGAATTGCCCTGGCAATTTTTTTTAAATTATTTTCTTTTTTTTTTGTCAAATTTACTCTTAGGCATCACTAGAGCTCACTATACAGTTTTCATTTTTCTTATGTTGATGTGGACGGCGATTTCTTGCAACTATATTTTTGCTAAAATCAGAAGCAGAGATAAGCAAGCAATTATCTGGTGTCTCATGACCCAGATAAGTTACTAAAAAACCCTGTATGTTAGGAATGTTCCTTTCTGCTTTAAGATGGATGGACTTTTTGCTGCCCAGAAAAGCATGTATCATTATATTGAGCTGGCTCTGAAGCTTTTTAATGTTTGTAGGTGTTATTCATGTCGCAGTAACCAGCCAGAGCAGTGATCTCTCAAAGAGAAAGGCCTCATCTACTGTAAAGGTAGTTCTAGCTATTCCTAACAAAACATATGTGCATATTTCTGAGAAGTATATTGAGATATGCAGGGGTTTGTTGGGGATAAAGTGCTGAGCTTGGTTTTGTCTGTTGTGGCTCAACTAAGATTTTAAAAGAGGCAAGGACATTTAGCATGTTACCTGAGTATGAATACTCAGTGTCTGGTGTCAGGTAAGGTTTCATGGGTGTAAGGATAATTTCCCCTGGTATGTTTGCAATTTATTTCACTATGTATAACTCAGCAGGTAGGTGTAACTAGTGAGCAAGCAGTTTTTTACTGTATTCCTTAAAGCTGTTGTATTACATTTTACATTAGAGCTCTGAAAGAACATGTGTGCATGTGTACATAATATATGTACATGTAGGTACACAGTGGGCTGTGTTTCCATTCTTTAGATAATATTTCCATGCAGTTATGGAACATGCCTTTAGTTTATACTTCCTGTTTGGTAGAAATGCAGGAAATGTAAATGCATTTCTGTCACAAGGTGATACAAAGAAGTTCATATAATTCAAATGATTTAAAATATTTTTCAATGAATTTTTCATTTTTCAGGGTGCTAGGGTTATATGAGAGCTTGAGTAAATACTTGCTAAGGGGTCAGGGAGTTCTCAGATAAAATTGTGAGAGAAGTGAAGGTAGTCAGAGATAGTAGTGCTTCCTTTGTTAGGTATTTATTGGCCAACTGCAGAGTCTTTGGAGCAGGAAGAGTGATTTGGCTTTGTCCACAGTGCAGCTTGCTGAGAATTGATGAACTAAGGAGAACAAAGAAAAGAGGTAAACACGTGAAAAATATTATTACTAAGTTAAAGTAATATAAAGAGAGTAAACTCATGATGCTAAAACTAAGCAATAGTTCTAAAATCAGGTCTAGGTGCATTGCAGCCAACAAATGGAAAGTGTTAGTTGTAGTTTCTTTATCAAGAGTGTAAGATGTTGCCTTACCCTAGAGAAGGCAACTTTTTTTTCCCATGAACAGTTGCTGTTACTATTTTACACAGTCCATCGTACTCTTAAATACATAAATAAAATAAATAATTATTTGTTTAGAATGTAAATCAATTCTTTGTGTACTTATCCTTGAAATAGCAAAATTCCTTACCAGCTGATTTAATAATAGAAATTTGCGATGTTTATGCCTTTATGTGATTTGAAGGAACAACAAGCCCACTGGACTTTCTAATTTAAATGTGAAAATGTCATTCATTTTTATTATTGTTTTTTATTTAATTTAGCTTGCTCTGTTCTAAATAATTAAACATTTTTTCCTAATTTAATTTTGATTCCAGACAGTATAGTTCAGTCTTTATTAGCATGAGCTGTTCGGGATTTTTTTTTTTCGTGTTTTTTTTTTTTCTTTTTTTTTTCTTTCTTTTTTTGTTTGGTTAGTTGTCTTTAGTTGGGATTTTTTAGTTGTCTGGTTTTTTTTGGTGTTATTGGGGGGGTGTTTCTGTTTTGTTGTTTTGTGGTTTTTCGTTGTTTTTGTTTGGTTTTGGTTGGGTTTTTTTTTAAAGTTCTGGAAGGCTGTGTGAAGGAAGGAATGCCTTATTTTTCAGGATATGTTTATATGAATAACCTCGGTGTATTCTGTATCTTTGAGAACATGTGGTAATTTTGAATGAAGTAAGGTTAAAAGGTAAATGGTATGGTACTGTTTCTTTTGGCTATTGCATTAAAGTGTTTGACCTTTAGCAACCTGTCTTTATCTTAGGCAGTAAACTGTTTAGTTCTGCTTATCAAAAGAGACTTCACTGCTCTCTTTCCATGCTGTTCTCATCCAAAACACACTGTATCAATCCAGCATCAGTAGACTTTATCAGCAGCAGCTATTATTGTGTTTAGAGATTAGGCATAAAATATTTATGTTGTAACAGTACATTTTATTCAATAAATATTTTCATTTGTAGTTCAGTGGTTTCCAGTTTCATTATCTAGATTAGATCTTTTGTATTACCTCCTTATTACCTTACTCTTTCCCCCAGTTTTAGCTGTTTGAAATTGACCAACTTTGTTTGGTGTCACTGTAAAGTAGGTTATTTGAAACTATTCACACTATATCCTATGTCTGTCTAAAGGTAAGGTTAAAATGGCAAAATAAGTATCTTTGCAGATTTTTGCCAGATTTTCTAATTGTTTGGGGATCCCTTTAAATGATCAACATGGTGGTAGTAATTTGAAATTTGATGAAGTGTTTAGTTAAACAAGTCCCCCATACCTTCTTCAGTTGTCTGTGATTTACCAAAGTGAAGTTCTACACATTTGAGTATTGCCCAGAGGCAGAATTTGCTGTATCTCTGGAGTGACCATAATTCATAATGCTGCTGGTGATACTCAACAAATCTGTTACCTGCAGGAAGCTGACAGAGTTTGAGGGCAGCCACTAGTTTGTTCTAGCTATTTTTTTTTCATTGACTTGTTAATTTACCTGATGCTTTACTGTTGTTACTAGTAAACAAATACTGGTACCATAATCAGCCTCCCTGTTTATAATTGGAGTAAATAGGCTATTTCATGAAATAAATCCAAGAAGACTGAGGCTAGACTGCTTGTATCCTTGTGTCAGCATTAGAGTGTCTGGCACGACCAGGGCAGTGATTGTCCTGTACTGGGCACTGGTGAGGTGAATCCTGTGTCCAGTTCTGGGCCCCTCACTACAAGAAGGACATTGAGGTGCTGGAGCTTGTCTGGAGAAGGGCAACAGAGCTGCTGAAGGGGCTGAAACTCAGTTCTTACGAGCAGCAGCTGAAGGAGCTAGGGATGTTTCTCTTGGCGAAAAGGAGGCTCGAGGAGACCTTATCACTCTACAAACACCTGAAAGGAAGTTGTAGCCAGGTGGGGATCAGTCTCTTCTCACAGGTAGCAAGTGACAGGACAAGAGGAGATGGCCCCAAGTTGCACCAGAGGAGGTTTGGATTTGATACTAGGAAAAATTCGCCAAAACAGTTGTCAAACATTGGAACAGGGTGCCCAGTAGAGTGGTGGAATCGCTGTCTGTGGGGGTATTTGAAAGATATGTAGATGTGGCACTTAGGAACAAGGTTTAGTGGTGCACTTGACAGTGTTATGTTTACAGCTGGATTTAATCTTAAATGTCTTACAAGTCAACCTTAATGATTCTGCGATTCTGAGTTTTATCTCTTGAGTACTGGAAATATCTCTGTTACTTTTTGACTTGGTGGATTTGTTGCATCATGCTGCTACCAAAATTTGTAGGTGTCAGGGATCATAGAAACCTGCTCTAAGCTGTCTGAAGAATACAGAGCTAAAGCTCTCAAAAAGAAACCCCAGTACAGAATAGTATTTGATGATCCCAGTTTCTTCTCTTTTTTATAAGGACAGACTGAAGCCAGACTCAAAAAGAATCAAAGCTTTTCAGTGTATGCCAGAATCTGAAGACAGGCAAACACTTCAGAAAGTCATAAGCATGTTCACATATCTTGCCAAGTTTGCTCCCAATCAGTCCTCTGTCAATTCACCCATCCCATCAGACAACTTCTGGAAAATGTTCAGTGACACTGGATTGAATAGGGCAGACATTCCTTTAGTGAGTTTGATAGGTAACAGTTCTTGTGCTGAAATGCTGCAGCCTTGTGTAACTATCTCATTAAGAAGAGCTTGAAAAGAGACTGTAGAAAGCCAGTGTTCTTAGAAGATGTTTTGAAGTACAAAATTGGCTTGTTTTTCACAATGAAAAAGACCAGTGATTTCCAAGCTATTTGGAACCAGCTAATATCTGTGATTCTTCAGTATTACTTATGACTATAACCCAAACTTACCGAATAATTAATTCCAAGTACTGTGGGATACAGTCAGTGATACATTTACTCAGTAAATGCAGAACTTGTACTACATTCCCTTGGAACCACAGTTGGTAATTGCTGCCCTAAGACATATCATTTACTAACCATAAAAGACAATCTCTACTCCTTGTGGCTTTCTCTTTCGGGAGAGACATACTTTCTGTTTTTACCGATTTTTGGATCAGATTTCTGCTTCCAAATTGATGTGGAAATAACTAGAATTGTGGGAACAGATTTAGAAAGAGAGATAGTTTATGTGTTGAATGCTAAAAACACAGAAGAAATAAACATATTTGTAATTAGAAATGAGGCTTCGTCATACGGGTTCTTTGACCTGCTCCAACCCCAGCCATTGTGCCAGCTTCATGCTCTGTTTATATATTTTGTATTTGATCGAAGTTACATACTAAGATATGCAAACATTTAAACACAGATCCAGTGTGCTTTGTCTGTCTGGGCTAGGTGGAAGTTCTGTGAGTGTTTCCAGATTAGCTCAAGATGGATGCACTAGTGTAAAGCTATAGATAAATGTCCTTTTTAGATGTGTTTCATAGCTGCTCATCATTTCCTCACCCAGCACAGGTGATTCCTCCCTGCAGCCCAACTGATGTCCTAGCATGTGACCTAATCAGACTGGTTGTGCCTAAGGATTCTTTTTAGGAGTAGTCCTCTATATCACTGGCTCACACAAACAAGTGGGGTGATGGTTTCTGGCATAGGGATGCTGACAGCTGGAAAGGGGGAATAGCCTTTTCAGTCCTCACAGCTCCATATGGAAAAATATATCTATCCACAACCTAAGGAAAGATTACAGAAGTCTTCCAAAATAATTTACTTTTTCGTTTATTTGGTTTTAGATTTGAAATGAGTACTTAAAGTATTGAGTGACTATTTCAAGGGTAAAGGCAGGACAGTGACTTGGAAAAAATTTGATTAATTATTGAGGCGCTAATAAAACTGATTTGTGAGGCTAATATAATGTGTGAAGTAATTCTAAACCTTCAGAAGCAGTAAGGTTTAACATAAACTAAGCCATAAAATGTTGGTAATCGAAGTAATTGTTTTTCTTGCAGCTGTTGCTTTGCTTTTCTGAAAAGCTGTCCATTACATACAGTAGTTTACTTGTTTTGTGTAATATTTTCTTTATGCTGCATATGTGATGAAAAAATCTACCCTTTGGCATGCAATTTCAAACTTGCTTTAGCATATTTTTAACCATTAAAGAAAAAAAACCTAAGTTGCTCTTTATATAGTGATGGGGAGGAAATCTTCTCTTGTAAGGACTAGTTCTTAAACTCGTAGATCCACCAGCTTTGAATTTGTATTAGCAATGCTGCTGCCAGATAATTGTGCTGCTAAACTGCTCAGAATTGCTCTTAATTGTAACGAAAGGATTTTGTTGTTGTTGTTTTTTTCCATAACTGCTTATTTTCATTATGCAATTGGAGAAAATTCAGGCAGTCCACACCTCAGGATGAAATGCTGTCTTCCCATTAACAAAAATGAGCCCACTTAATGCAGGATGTTGTTGAATGTGAGAATATTTGTAGCTGAGGATATTTGTTGAAATTGGAAGTGGGATGACATCTGCTGAGGGAGAACTAAGTCATCACAAGTCAGTTTTCGGAAAAATCAAGTGCATCATTTTTGATCTTGACTTCAACAGTCAATCTGTGTGGATATTGAACTGCTGTACATTTAATACAAAATATTTGTCTGGTTTTATGACAAGAAAGATTTTGTCATATTATTATTGCTCTTAATATACAGCCCATTCTGCTGAAGCTTAAATGATTATCACTTTCCTTTATGGTCAGTGGACGTAACTGTAAATTATTTAAAGCATTTTTAACAGGACACTTAACATAGAGTCTTTTGTAGACAAACTTCACCCTTCCTGTTTTGGATGGAGCAATAACTTTACTGTGGATCAGATTTAGGAAGTGGCTTTCCATCAATTCAGTATTTTATAAATAAAAAGTTGTAGGGTGAGGCCCTTCCTTTGGCAGAAAGCTGATTATTTCCTGTTTAATCCTGAACTGGTGCATTTCAACCAATGGGAGTTTTCTAGCATCTGTTGGAGAGGAGAGTTTTTAGGACTTTGTTTTCATTTATGCTCCTACAAAAATACAGTTTCTGTGTTTGCATATTATTATAGAACAAAGAGAAATTATTAAATATACAAGTAGTTGTCCTTTTACAACTTTTGGACTTGGCTGCACAGTTGTTTGTACCTTGGCATTCTTAAACATACAGCTGCATATTCTTATACATGAGCTGAAAAGTTGTCATTGTCACATCTTCAAGAGATCACCATTACTTCCAGTGAGATTTAGAAACTGATCAATTGTGATTGCAATGGATATTTTGATTTCATATTTATCATCTCCTTGCACAAGGCACACACTTTCTATAAGAAGAATATGTAAGAGGCAGAATTTAAACTTCTATTGCTATTTTACCTAAGGAACACACAAGGTAATGAAGTAACTCTACCCTCATCCAACACATCTGTTGTAAAGAAGCCTGTGAAATCTAGGCCACACACAAACTGGTCTCCAAGGGCCTGTAGTTGGTGTTAAAATGCTGTTATTATGTGGTCTGATTGGTTTAGTAAAGAATTATCTCCAGTAAAACCATGTAACATAATAGTCCTTGCTTGCCCACATGGGAGCTACTTCTGCTTGACTGAGCAAGACATTTCTTGAAGAAGAAATAATACACTTGTTCTTGCCAAAATGTAACATTAAATGAAGTGTATCATCATGTCCATTTCTGTTGTGTACCGGTTCTTGTTCATTTAAACATGTGTTTAAAGTTTGTGTCTAATCCTCCATCACAGTATTAAAAAAAGTTAAGTAAACACATGGATTGCCTAACAATATATTTAAAATCAATTCTTGCTTCTTGTTGAAAACTTGTGTGTAGTAGTTTTAAAGCAATGAGTAACTATTTGGAATTTGTAAATTTTCATAAATGAAAACTCTGTTTTCTAAATAGTACCAACTTTTGCTACGACTGTTCTGAATTATGCAGCTCTGCAGATCTGTCCTTGGGTAACCTCAGCTGTAAACAGGTACTGTACTTGCTAAGGGACTTCACTTTTTATTGCTTTTTAATTACAGTATTCTTTAGGTCTCCTTAACAGTGTCATACAAAAGCTGTATGTTCATTTTTAGATTGCTCTATAAGCATTGAGCAAATGCACAAAAGCGTGTAACTTTTTGTTTGGATGGTGAGGGGAAGAAGAAGGGAGCTGAGGCGGTGTGCAGGCTCTCTGCAGAGATGATCAGAGGTATGATGGCAGCCGAGGGGCTGAGCCCTGCACGGCAGAAGCCATGGGCACAGGTGGCCTCGTGGGCAGCCATGGAATGCTGGACTGGCCGTGGGCTTTCCTGAGCAGTGCTGGGCTCCACTCCATTCAAACCCTGTGGTAATTGCTGTAATTGCACAGGTGTCAAGAGAGGCATGGTATGAAGCAAAGTGGTATCTAGCTGGTGTCTTGATCTTAAACTGCAGGTGAAGGATTCACACAGTAAATAATTGTGCCCGCATGTTTTCTGCCCAGTGCATGTAAAAGACCGGGGTTGTGTCTCAGGACCCAAGCCAACCCTTCAGGATTTTCAGCCTTGAAAATGTATTTGTAAACTCAGCAGAGTGGTCACTGTTGACACAGATACCCACCCCTCAGTTTTACAGAGCCCTTTCCATCTCTTTTCAAACTCGAATTCTACTTTTAAATGAAGGGGGGGAAGCCTTCTGGTGGCATGCTTTAGAATGCATGTCCTCTAGCAGATTAGTTTAGTCCAAGAGATGAATGATGCTGTGACCTGGAAGCAAAGTGCTGTAAACCAGCTGAAAAGAAAGACTATGGCTCCCAGCACCTACCCCTGCTGCACTTTGCTCACCTGCTGCCCCCACCTATTGCCAATCCTTGTCCTTGAGGACAAAGTGGAGTTCAAATCTGAATTCCTATCACTTTTAAAGTGAGGGCTCTATCGACATCTCTTCCACACAAGGGGCTTTTCAGTCAGATATTTAGATGCCAAAAATGGTGGGTGTTCATTCTAAACGTTGATTAAATCTATTGAACTTCCTAAAAAGGAACTTGAAAGTTTCATTGGAAAGGGAGGCAGAATTACATTTAACAGCAAATAACTTTAATATTTTGCATATCTTCAGTAAGAAGCAAATAAACATTAAATTATTCATTATTACACAATAGATTAAATAACTTGTTTCCCCCAATTTGCATTTCAATGAGTATCTAATTGGTCTATAAACACATTGGTTAATGGGTGCAGAAAATATTACAAAATACAAGGCAAGACTAGTGTTAGTGTGTTTTTAAGAAAGGAATAGAGTACACTTCTTGATATTTTATGATTAAAAATTATATGCCATTGTTAACGCTATGCTATCATAACCAAGCATTGAATTTGTTCTATGTTGATTTAGTTTTTTGTAGCTGTAAAAATAGTTCATCTTGGTTAAAAATCAGTTTTAAATGTCTTGCTCATGAAAATTATCTGCAAGTTCTGAGCATTCTTTGCACTATGGAGCTATAAACTTCTATTTTGTACTCATAAACGTAACAGTACAGTTACATTGCCACTGCAGAGATGAAAATTTCTGTATACTCTTTCAGTAGAGGATTAACTTATTCTAGTTTGGAAGAGTAAATTTTTGGAAAATTAATGAAATCTAATGTACATGGTTAAAAAAAATCCAAGATAACATAAAAATAAATTAAAAAGAAGAGATTTGGGGAGAGGTAATAATTCCTTTTAAAAGTTGCCATTGACAAGGAAAAAGCTGTGATAGTGGCAATTCAATGTTTAGTAGTTTCCCAATTTGCTTAAGCTTACATGCACAATTAAAATGCAAATTTGACTGCATATGCAATCAGCCTGGAGTTAGGTCTACATTTCAGAAAAATTCAGTATTGTTTTTAGTTAGGAGTAGAAGAAAAATTGTACCTCTTAGTCTGTCTCACCCACGCTGGGAAAATCTGGCATAGACATTGCTTGGTTAATAGAAGAGTGGTTTGTCAGACTTATTTTAGGTCTGCTGAGGAGATGAAATAAGAAGCTGGTTTATACCACCAGAGGGCTATACCAAACCAGCTATGATAGTTTAGGTGAAGGAACAAAAGCTGTTATCTCTGTCTGCTGTAGGGGGGCCCTGGGGCATCATTGAAGTGAGGGAAATTTCCAGCAGTTTGCTCATGGAGTGTCTGGAATGGACACGGTATGGCTTTCAAATTGGTGCTGTACTTGTGCTCTGCACATTGATTCTCCTCTGCCTTTCAGTGAGAAATCAAACAACTACCAGTGAGCATTTTGCTGCTTTCTTCCTTGCATGGAATATTTGATACTTGTGGGAAATAAGCCTATAGTAATTGAAAAGCTTCTGTCTTCTGAAAGATGATATATTAAATGAGTACTTGCCTGAATCACAGATGCAAGATTGTGATTGCTGGGCATGTTAGGTCTTCTCAAAGTGAGTATCTAAAGGTTGCAGGCTATTTAACGTGGTTTGTGAGGCACAACCCTAGATCTTTCCCCTGTGTTAACTGAGCCTTGGGGGTCTTTGGCCTTTGGATGAGGAGCTGAGAACAGACATCTCTGAAGGTGAGTACTGACTCACAGGCACTGATGGTGGGCTGTGGTGCAGAGCTGCTCAGAGAATCTAGACTTGCATTGTGTTGATCTGAAGGAGTTTTCTGGTGGAGGCGAGAGAGTGTTATATGAATCTTGAAATGTATGGAATGCTAAAAGTATTCCAAAAAGTCCAGGAAAGGCTGTGAGGAAAAAGAGCAAGGTGTTGGAAATTACAGATTAATTCATGGGCATCAATTTCACTTGCTAAATCATCATATCTACATAATGGATGTGGTCTTTATCATATTTGCTGGTCCTGCTTGTCTTTGTGAGCAGAAGTACCCCCTTTTGCACTGGAGTTTGCCCATCTCCTGCATATAGCTGCTCAAGCCTGGTATATGCAACTCTCTGGATGAATTCTATTTAAGAGGCTTTCATGTGTGCATGAAGCCAAGAGCATTCAAAACAACTGCCACAGTGTCATATTCATTCAAAACTGTATTTGGAGAGGAAAGTGTTTTAATACCTGCATATAAAATAAAGCCCATCCATTAAAACAGTTCTCCCAGAAATGAGAAGTGGAGATTCACTTGAGTCCTTTTTGAGTCAGGAGAAATTTGCATCTCCCATTTGCTACTCAGTTCTACTTTCTACTAGCTGTGGACATGAGACATACAGAGGCTAACTTTTGTATCCTGGTGGGACCAGTCTTGAAGAGAGTCATTCCAATTATCAGAGAACTTCTCTTATTTCTCTTTTCCTTAAAGCCTGTTTGGAATAGATACTGTGGTTTTAGCTGTTCTGAGTCACCTTGAGAAGTTAAAAAAACCCAATCTTTGCACAGACTGTGGAGCTAAGCAGGGGAAACTTGGTGCATGGGTTGAAATTGCTCTTGCTGTTGAAATAAAGCTGGCCAGGTATGCAAGATTTTGAGATCAAGATTGCTCTTATGATTCTTCTGCACCTGTAGTTTTTTGCAGGGGAGGACATCCTAAATTCTAGTTTGCATTGTCATTACTGTTTATATTGTCCAACAGCTCTTTTGCACAAAGTGTATATGCGGCTCTGGAACAGTTTTGAAGAAAAACAATGTGCTGTGCTAATCAGAAAATTATATGGACTTCATCAGTGAGTAGTAGGCATGTTGTCAAAGTATTCCCTAGCCATGTGTAATTTCACCCATCAGCAAAGGCATTCAATATGTTTTTCTTTGGTTTAAGCCAAGACCATTTTTAGATTATCAAGGGGTATAGCAGTTAAAGACACGAGCAGTCCCCATGTACTTGCTTCTTCTCCTCTTTCTTCCTGTTCAGAGGTTAACATTCCACAGCTGAGCTGGAAGAAGAGAGTGTGTGGTATCTGTAATTTTTTCCATGTCAGTGTCATACAAGACAGTATGTAATTCAAGACAGTGTTGATGGCACTTTGAAGTTCACTGTGAAAACTTGGCATAGATGTAGATGAGGGAGTTCTCAAAAGTTTCATTCTGCTGGGGAGTTCTAGGGCTTGATTGCCTCCAACCTGGATGACTGACATCTCCATTTCTCTAACTAGGTCTGGAATAAATGTCTTTTAGCTATATTTAAACAGTTCTAAGTGCAAATTTTGGTATAGCTTTCTCAAATAAATGAGGTTTGTTCACTACCATATTGCATGCAGATGCATCACAACTTTATATTTGCATCAAGTACTTAGATGGAGAATGGCACAACAAAGGGCTGATCTCAGCCAGAATCTCTATGCCCTTATCATGTAACATTCTAAAATTCCATGAGAATAATAAAAAAGTATGCATATTTGTGATCCTGTGACCTCACAGATGCCAGATGTGTTGATTTTGGAAAACACTTCAAAGAAATTCAGCTCAAATACTTGCCATACATAGGAGAAGCAAGAATGCATCTATCTATCTAGATATATACAGTGTGTATATATAAAATTATATTTACGTATTTGGAAGTAGAACAGCTGTTTCTACTTCTTCATTTTCTTACTAAAGTTTTACATGCTATTTCCATTATACTGGTGCTGTAGCTTAGGTCAGAGAATGAATGTATGCTAGGGCCTTGGTAAATGATCACCCTGTGGCTCTAGCTGTTTTCAGGATTATTTGATTTATATGTCAGACAGAATAATCATGTCATTGGTATCATTCCCTTTCTTGTTTTTAATTTTAAAAATGTTATTTCTTCTCTCTCCACACATGGAATCATTTTCAGTTTTTAGTTCCAGATGTTTACAGATGAGCTTTCCTTTTGTCTGAGCTCAAAATCAGTATCAGCTGGAATTTTAAAGATAGGGTTATTTTCATATGTTGTTGGGTCACAAGTTCTTCCAGGATTTTTCTCCATCAGAGAGCTTTTTTTGCATAGTTGGAATCTTTTCTGCAGTTTTCTTTTTCTTCCTCAAACATCACATTCTCATTTTTCAGAAATAGCCGCCTTTTATTCTGTCTAAAGATAGATATTAATGTCATGCCACTGTTCCTCCTCTTTCAACAGTTTTCAGTGCTTTCACAAATTTTTCAAATAGTTGATTGTACCATTAAGCTGTAATTAATTAGCATATTCTGTATTGATATTCTTGTGATTGATAATCTCCATTTCCTTCTGTAAAGCATAGTAACATATCTCTGAAAGTTGGTAATTGTGCCATGTAAACTGGTTTGTGAAGTTTTCACTTTAAGACCATGGCTCACAGTTCTTTCAGTTGTGCTGATGCATCTGGTTTTAGAACTGAATCACTGAATCACATTAATTGGGGGGAAGTAATTTTAAAAGGGAGCACCTCAGTGATGCAATTTACATTGCAGCTATACAAATAGATTTATCAGCACAATTGTGAAGGAGGCAGATTGTACCAGGAGGATCAGAATTAGCAGCTGGGGCAGAAAGCTTGTTGAGAGAAAATTGCTCAATTATTGTTAGAGGACCTGAGCTGTTTCCTTTTTTTGTTATTAAAAGTGCCCTCCTGCTCCATCTTTGCCCTCTTCCCCTAATTTAAATAAATTCTATTTTTTTAAAGTCTTCTGTTACAAAGTGTTGAAAACGTTCATCTCTTGGATGAAGGTGTTTAGTTTCCAGATTGTTGTGACGGCAAAGTGACTTCTGACTTCAGATTCAGCAATGACAAGGGCTCTCTTGATTCTCCTCCAAGTCTTTTGTGAAAGTTTGGAAGAAAAATGTGCTTAGATCAAGCTAGTATGTAAATGGTAAGAGTCAGACAGTTTAATCTGGGGTTAATTCTTTGTGGTGTGTGGGAGAAGTAGCAGGTAGCATTAGTTTGCCTAATGGCATTAGGTCTGCCATTAGTTTGCAGGCCTGTGAAAAGTAGAGCATTTCCTTCAGTTGTAGCCTTGGGTGCCTCCCCATGCAGCTCTTTGAGTTTTTCATTAGGAAGAGAGAAAAAAGTAATGCAGATTTTCTCTGTTTGAAGTTCTTTTACCATGTTTTACTTGCTGTGGAGCACGAGCTCAGAGTCTGGGTTTTGTGCTGTTATTTACTACCAAAGAACTACAAAGCAGGAAACAAACTTGTCTCTGAAAAAATGCCATGTGCATTTCCACACTTAAAAATGTTTAGCTCGAGCTCTGTTTGAGCTACACTCTTCTTTTTGACTTGTTACTCTCCACTGAAGATTAGTTCCTTCCAAAAAGTTCTCTTTTATTTGCCAACCAGTATTTGAAAAGTGGGTCTGTTGTAAACTGTTTTCCTAGACTATGCTATTAAGCATTTGAGAATTGTCTTCATTAAAGTATCATGATAATCATTGTGTTTCTAAGAATAGTTTAGTTTTGAACAGAATGTTGCAGTTTTCTGCTGTTTTTTCTGACATGAAGATGCTTGAGCTGACCTCGAACTAGTTCTTATGAATGGGTTCTTAGGTAGGTTTTCACTGGGAGAAGGATGGGTGTGTTTTGTTTGTTTTTTTTTCCTTTTGTTTTTAGTAAAGGGGAATTGTTACATGCAGTTGTATCGTTTCTGTCGACAATACAGATAAATGTGAAAGGAAAGGGTTACACATCCCTGTAAAAAACAAGTTCTAAGACAAGCAGACAATACCAAAAGATAATTATAATTGGAAGAATATCACCTTTTTACCTTTCTTTCCTCAAAAAAAGATGTATGGAGATAGAAAACTTATTTATCTTCAGTCAAAAAGCTTAATGTATTTTCTAAAGGGAAATTGGCCTAAGAGCTTTGAAAATGAGCTGCATCTGGCAGTTGGAAGACTTTGAGAAGTTCCTTTTTTGCTGGGTGTTCAGATTAATAAACTTAGCTGGAATCTGGGAAAAAAATTTAAATGTCACTGACTTGCTTTGAAAACTGCATAAGAGCATGGTCCATATGTTTGTTGCTGAAAAACAGTTGCAGTGATGATGAAAACTTAACTTCATCTCAAATGTGGTGCGTGACTGACTTGCAAACTCTTCATTCTTTGTGGGAGAAGGTCAGATGGGTTCAGGTAAACCACTGCCAGGACTTCTTTAATCCTTAGTGATTGAATCACCAATGCATCCAAACTAATTAAAGTAATAATTTTCAAGGACTTCTACAAGAAACAGATATCCAACAAACAAACAAAATTTGATGAAATTATTTAAACACAACTTGTATATAAAGTATTTGAAAAATTGATACTTTGTATGAAGATTGAGATTGCTAGGCATTTCACAGTTTAATTTTAAATATATTGAAACAAAAAGAAAATCTGGTTTAGCATTTGTACTTTGCTCTACTATTACTTATTAAATATTGCTGCAACGGAAACTTCATTTCTCTATTATGGTATTTCATCCCATGAAAGTTTTTTTTTGTATCCAGATAGTGCTGAGCTAGTTATATTTTTATTAGCACAGGTCAGAAGAGAGGAAATGGCCAGTAAGTTTTACAGCTGAAACTCGTGTTAAATCCAATATCCTTTGTTACATTTGGATCTAACTCCATAAGGGCTGTTGGTGTGCTAATGTAAAGAATTTTGCATTTATTAATTTTCTAAAATGTGTTGTTTCTAGGTCTACAGACAAGACTGTGAAACCTTTGGCATGGTAGTGAAGATGCTCATTGATAAAGATCCATCATTAGAGAAGTCCATTCAGTTTGCCCTGCGGCAGAATTTGCATGAAATAGGTGAGCGATGCATTGAAGAACTCAAACATTTCATTGCTCAGTACGATGCTGCCAACCAAGATGTTTCAGAGTCCTTCAAAGAGGGCGCATACTAAGGACAAAAATATGCTTTTAGATCCCCTGCATTGTGTCTGGCATAGTACATAAATCTGCTTTTTGTGGGGAAAGAGGAGCTCTTGTTCAAGGTTTGAACCCAAGGCCTCTGCTCCTTTGTAAAATAGCTCAGGTGGCTGTTCCTTGTCCTCTGTGGTCTCCACAATTGTATTCATCCTACCTGTTCTTGTTGACATATATTCCTTTGAAAGGATGTTCTTTTCAAAAATGCTGTAAAGCAATGAGCTGTTTTTGAAACCTTACACAGTTACTTTGGAAAAAATGGTCAGTCTGATGTCTGTACACTTACGTTTTGATGCTTATAAGTGTAACTTGAAACATTGTCTTTTTTATTAAAATTCCATGAAGCCACTCTCATTCCTCATGTTATGCACAAATATGTCTTATTATCATACGTACTGCAGGAAGAGAAAACTTGCAAAATTGGTCACAATTATGATTTAAATTATTTATTCTGGTTTAATTTAAAAATTCAGATTAATTTGTAAAATTACATTAGGGGTTATCTCTAATCTCTACCTGCCAGAGCAATTGACCACTTGATGTAAGAAGTGTTGTATTTTTGTTCTAATTGCAGGTTTTACAAATGCCTTTAAAATGTTGGTGTTTTCCATATCATGACACATTACTAGTACACAGTATTATTATGTAGGATGGATTCAATTTTTTGGTAGTGTTTGCCCTGTTTTTGACTACACTGTACAGAATGTAGCTGTAGGCAGCCACTGAGCAGGGAAAGGTTGCTTTTTCTACTCTGTCCTTCTCTCCACTTTACAACTTCTCAAGCATTTTCATCCATCAGTTTTAACAATAAGGAGGCTGTGTGTAATCTTTATTTCCAGTTTCAAAAAGGAGCAGGAATTGGGGTGTCAAGGATGAGCAAGGAAAGTGAGCAGGACCATCTCTCCAGTAAAACCAGGTTGCTTTGGATTAGGTATAATACAAAGTTTATCCCTAAGTCTTCAAATTCATTATCATTTCAAACCTAGGTGATTCTGGTTAGTGTCTGGCACCACATTTTACCTGATAGAACAACTTGGGAACAGTGGTCGAGGAAAGCCAAGAGGTTCCCAGTGAAAAATATTTAGGATTCACTGGAATTCTGATGAATACATTTATTGAGGTACTAGTTTTATATGAACATTTTAGGAAAGGGATAATTTGAGTCATAATCGTAAAGAGGTACATATAAGCATGATCGTTTTGTATACATTTGCATCTAGAACGTGGGAAACTGTGTAAAAGGACTTATAACTAAGCTCACTATTTCCAGATTTCATCAGAATGGTGTGCAGAAACACAAATGCAGTAGCAATGATTTTGCATGTACAAGGTACTGTATGTATTACAGCATCTTACACATGCAGATCTTGATATGGTATATTAAATATGTATTGCATCAGATTCCTGAGATGCCTGGTTAATGACATGACCCCCCTCATGTCAGTAAGGGGAGTTTTGCAGTTAGCTTTTCTTGTTTTCCAAGAGTTCACATTACTCCAGGGAGATGACCTGCAACTACCCTTGTTAGCACCTGAGATTGTGTGGGCTGCACAGTGAGTGGGAATCAGCTCATGGATCCTACAGGATACTAATTTGGGTTGGGAGAGAGGGGAAGAGAGGCAAGCTGTTAACATAGTAGTGAGACATGGCCCACCCCTTCTGGCAACAACCTGCTTTACTGAGATCAAAGTCTTCTGAGATGCAGAAGCATAACTACAACATTTCACTACTTGCCTACAGGACTGAGAGCCTTCAGGATGTTACATCGGAGCTTCTACTTTGGGTTAGAAATGCTAATGGAAAAATAATAAAATTGTGTGTAATATATTTTTTATTAAAAATCTCCGTTGTTACTGTACAATTTGTTTGGAGTTTCCTTTATTAGAAGCCTGATTAAGTTTACTATTATAAAAGTATCCAAGTTTTCAAGTGCTTTTCTGTAAAGTAAGACCTAAGTTTACATAGAATATCATAGAATATCTCAAGTTGGAAGGGACCTGCAGTGTTGCTTGAGTCCAACTCCCTGCTCCTCTTGGAACCACTGGAAGCATTGTGTAGATGCTTCTCTGGCAGGCTTGGGGCTCTATCACTTCCCTAGGGAGCCTGTTCCAATGACTAACCACCTTCTCAAGTCCAATCTGAACTTCCCCAGTGCAGCTTCATTCCATTTCCTTGAGTCCGCGTCACAAGAGAATTCATTGCCTGCCCCTCTGCTGCCCACTTTGAGGAAGCTGTAGAATGCAGTGAGGTCACTCCTCAGTTTCATCCAGGTTCCTCCTTTCACCACCTTGATCACCATACTCTGGGCACACAAGTAGATTTATATCCTTATATTGTGGCACCCAAAACTGCCCCCAGCACTCGAGGTGAGGCCTCTCAGTGCAGAGCAGAGTGGGACAATCCCCTCCCTTGCCCAGCTGGTGATGCTGCACCTGATGCCCTACAGGACAGGAGTGGCCCTCCTGGCTGCCAGGGCATTGCTGATTCCTGTATAATTTGCTATCACCTGGGACCCCCAACTTTCTTTCTGCAGGGCTGATATCCAACTCCTCATTCCCCAAGTTTTAGGATAATCAGGACTGTCCTGTCCCAGGTGGAGAATCTGGCACTTGTCCTTGTTAAACTCCATGCAGCTGGTCATTGTCCCCCAGGTCCTTAGTCTGTTCAGGTCTCTCTGCAGGACTTCTCTACTCTTGAGGGAGTTCACAGCTCCTCTCAATTTAGTACCGTCAGCAAATGTCTCTCTCCATTAACGAGCACTGGCCTTAAAATTAAGCCCCGTGGAATCCCACTGGTGACCAGCTGCCAGCCTGAGGTAACCCCGTTCACTATGCCTAATCATTTATTTAATCTTTTTTTCATTGATTAAACTTTACTTGTGAACTAGGGAGTCTTTTGAGTTTTTATAAGTGCTATTTCTGTGACAAGTTTAATTCACATTTTAAGTGATAAGTAATTGATTTTCCATCTAATATTTGGCATTGTGTTGAATGTTTGCATTTAACCTTTTCTGATATATGCTTTCAGCTGATAAAAGTAAAATATACTATGGCAGTTCCTTAACTTAAGGAAGAAACACGGCTTTTAGTCTTGCTTGCTTTACAAGTATGTATTTTGGATTAGTTTCACATCGTGTAAAAAAAATTGGTCTAGTGGGCCTCAGTGAGGCTCTGGAAGAGCACTGGGGAAAGGAAACGTGCTGTGCTGGACAAATTTAATTTGTCACCTTCAGAGCTCCTGAAAACAGAAATTACTCCTAGCACTTGTTAATGTTGCAGATACCCTTAAAAATTAAAAAGAAGGTGGAAATTCATTGCTGTCTGCCGAGACTGAAGTGGTTATGTCTGTAATCTCACTTGGGCAAGTTGGCAGCTCTGAGTGACAATGTAAGCAGTAAAGGTGAAAATCATCAACAAAACCACTACTGATATGAAAGAAGGGAATGCCAGGTATCAGAGAAGGACCAAACCCTTGTCACTCTCTCGTCTGCAAGGATTTTCAATTTTGATGAGGATAAAGTTTTGCCTTAGTACTTTTTACTGTCATGAAGATTGTACTGGGTGTGGCTGGGATGGACTTAAATGTTCTTCATAGTGGCTGGTGCAGTGGTGCTTGTGCTTCAGGTTTTTCCTGGAAACATGGTGATAACACTGGGATGTTTCAGTTGTTGCTGAGCAGAGCTTACCCAGAGGTCAAGGCTTCTTCTGCCTCTCAGCCCACCCCACCAGTGAGGAGGCTGGCAGTACACGGGATGTTGGGAGGGAACATAGGACAGCTGACCCCAGCTGACCACAGGTGATAGGGGCATCTAAAACTAGGGATGGGGGCAAGGAGTTTTCCAGGACTGCTGCTGTTCAAGGACAGGCTGGGTATTAATTGGCTAGTGCTGAGCTAGGGGGTTTTTTGGTATCACTTCAGGGGTTTCTGTTTGGGGTTTTTTGCTTGTTTTTATCTATTAAATGGTCTAACTCAGCCAGTAAGTTATTTTATTTTTCATATTTTTATTGTCTCCCCCATCTCACTGGGGAATAGTGAGTAAGCAGCTGTGTCAGGGTTAGGTGCCCACCAGGGTATATGCTCCACTAGGAATATAGGTACTACTTCCAATAACACAAACCACACTTTAGCACTTTTGTGACTGTATCTGAGCCTTGTGCTGGTCACAGACACTATATCCCATACTACGATTCTCTTCAAGGTGGAGAAATACTAGAAATTAGAAATATTTCTCATAAGAAGCTGTCAAAAATAGTACAATATTGTTTATGTCAAGCTGAAGGAAAATAAAGTTGTATAGTAATCTTTAAACTTTAAAAAAAAATTAACAATCTAGAACTGTAATATTCCATAAGGTCCTGCAGTTTGGGAGAGTACATCTGCTGCATCTCAGGAGATGGTGTAGCATCAGAACCACTTGTGGCGACATTTCTCCATGAGACAGTTACTTGGTCCAACACAGGACACAGAGTTACTGGCATAACATTTTGTTTCTGAGGATCCTGGTTTTGGAAATGCAGGTGAGAATGGACGCTCCTAATCATTGTTGGAGCATCCTGGGGAAGGTTATGAACAACTCAGCATCTGCAGCCCCATAAGCCCCACCAGTCTGGTGGCTGTAACATACTTGAGCCCAGCAGGCACACGGCTGCCTGAGCCCTGCAGCAGCCAGATGGAAGCACCCCATGAGGACCAGGCATGGATTTGATCAGCTTTCACCTCCACAAGACCTATGGGTACGAGCAAAGTGACCTGTAGGGTGAAACCACCTCTGGGAGAAAAGGATCTGCTGCTCATTTTACCCTGAAAAATTCAAGTAACTGCTAGTCTGATTACCCTTAGCAATAGCCTAATTTTCTTTGGTGTAAACCAGTGCTTGTGTTCATTCCCTCCCTTACTTCTAGCTGCTTTTGTTTCCATAGCTGCTCTATCCTCAAGAAGGGCAAGCTTAGTTCCATTTGACAGGCTTTTAGGTAAGAAGCATCTATTATTTCATTAGTTTCCTTTCTTCAGGTGATCAGAAAGCCAATGGCTTTAACATTTACCATCATCATTAGTGGATATCACTGGTAAGAAATTCCTGCCGTTTACTTAAACAGTGGAAGTTTATTACAACTTAAAATAGCTCCTGCTCCATATCTGAGTTCAAGGCAACTACTGTGATTACCTCCTGCTTTACAGTTTTTGCCAGCTTGACTTCTAGAACCACTCAGTATCTCTCTTCCTTTAGGTAAGCAAACTTCAGAAATTATTTTTGGGGAAGAAGGGAGAACAATAATAAAAAAAATCCACATCCACAGGAGTTGCATACTGGTTGTAATGATATATTCCAAGCTTGTGTGGTTTTTACATTTATATTTAGTTTACATTTTGCTTGACCCATAAATTATACTTGCAAGATTAAGAGGGCCAGAGAGATTATTTACATAGCCCCACCATGCATATAGAGCTTTTAATACCTAGTAGACAAAATTAAGCTGTTTTGCACTGAACATTTTTCAACTTAAACCCCCTGACTAAAATACAAGCAATATTTCATTCATAACACTGCTGTTAAACCCCTAACAAATCTAGTTTGATATTGTAACAAACTTCTTCAAATTCAGGGATATAAAAATACTCAGATTTTAAAATTTTAACTGTACAATATGTACATTAGTATTTGCACTGTTAAATTATGAATACATTTAAGCCTATGAAATACTACATTATAAATATCAATATTTTTTTGTCTTAGAATTGCAGCTAATACATTTTAAAACCTGGATAATGCATGTGAAAAGACACAATTCTGGAGCCTAATCCTTTAAGCCCATATGAAAATATTTGTTACGTAAGTAGAGCCACTGACTTAAATGGGGTTACATGCCTGAGCAAAGGGCTCCAGCAGTTGTACCTCTCTTGCTGCTGAGGAGTGGGGGGCATGGCAGAAAAAACATCACCACTCATTGGTAAATCCAGTTCCAGAAGCTGAATTAATATCTTCCTTTAAACAGGCATGAAAAAAACCCAAACCAAAACCAATCACCTCACACGTTCTCAAAAAAATTGTAGAGGAAAAACCATGGAAGTTAAATGTACAAAACATTCACTGCTGCTTTAGGATACATCAAGGCTTTAAGCATTTCAGCTCCCACATTATGATTTTTGCTTTCTTAAGGAGCATTTTCCCAAATGAAAGAATCCAGTTTTTGTATGGAAACCTGAATGAGGAAGAGTGAGCTTTATCAATGAAGAAAGGGCACAGTATAGAGCCTTCTTTTTCTTGGCAGCAAGAGGAAGAACTCAAAGATCACCCTGTGTGTCTATAGCTAAAGCACAGGACTGGTATTTTTATTTATTCATCTTTGTTGAATCCTCTCTCAGATAATTCAGCGTAGGTGTATAGTGAGCATCAAATAAAATGTCTACAAAAAGTCTGTATTAGGAACTGCAGTAACAGTATTTTGACAGCTGAAACATAGTATGTAAACCTAGCAGTATCTGAGTAGATCATTTGGCGTGGTGACATTTCTGAATGTTACTTTTGCAATGTAAACTCTGGCACGGTTATCATTTACAGTCAAAGCATTATGAACTTTAGCAACTTGCCTAAGTACAGTTATTAATATAAAAAGATGTGGTTCAAACTGTAGCTACAGAATTGACTGGTCCTCCCAATTAAGAAATACTAGTAATTAATTAAGATATAATACAATTTTTTCCTTTGTGTCCCCTCTTCTTCTTTGATTTGGTTGTCCTCTGTCCAAACTGAGAACTAGATAATGCAGTAGTTGGACCAGAAAGATCATCTGTATAGTATGGGTATCTCAGTGACCGTGGCTGTGGAATTGGCTGTCCTAGAAAATATCCTTCCTCTTCAGAATCAGATGATGAGGATGAAGTTGAACACCAGGAGTCATCTTCCTCACCATACAATCCAAAAAACTTATCAACCACCTGATTCCGCAGTGCATAGTCAGACCTGGTATGGGCATATGGTCCATACAGCTCCGCGTTTTGAATATAGGCCCGAAGCTCACGTGAGCTTCTATTCTGAATAAATTTTTCATGATCCTGAGGGGAATAATAACGAAATCTATCTCTTGGAGAGCATCTTCTTTCTGTGGCCAGATTAAGTGCGTTATCTGAACGAGACTTCCTGCTTCTTCTGCGATGGTGAGGCCGATTTCCACGCTCTTCGAAATGGTAAACACGCCTACGAGTCCTTTCACTCATTGGGGGCTGACGTATTTCAAGATTCTCATAACTTCCATTATCAATAACATCATCTGAAAACTTCACTTGTTGTGGTCTAGACTGGGATTTAGATCGTCTCAGTACAGGCACATGCACTGGCTTTTCCTCTGGCAACACTTTTTCCTGACACAACTCTGAGCTCAGACTCTTCAAGGACTCAGTGCTCCGATGGAGCATTGAAGAATTCAGAGTTCCCATGTTGCTCATCTTCTCACAGTCCTCCACCTCTAGTTCTTGGAAAGTTTGCAAAGAGTAGAGAGATGGCCGTGGCTTGCCTTCTCCATCCATTGAAGCCCCTGTGGTGGGAATGGAGAAAGGAGGAAAAAGAAAATGAGAGGAATACCAAAGAGAAAAGTATTATAATAAAATATGAAACATTTCTTGTCATCAAGTGTTTTTTTAACTATTACCAAAAAAGACTCCCTTCATAGTAGAATAAGCTTTGTTTTGACTTAATACATTTAAGTATTAGCTCTGATGACCAAAGAATTAGCCATCATGAGGACATCACGAGCAGAAGTTCAATGGGTCGAAAATTTTGAAACATACATACAGGTATGCCTTTTAAGAAAAAAGGATTACTTAAAATTTTTCTGCAGTCTGTGCTTGCCATTCTTAAGGCTGAAATATTTCACATTTCTACTACTGCCAAATTCATGTTCCAGCTGTTGCAGCAGGGAAGCTGAGCTTACCGCCTTGCAAAGAAGGATCCTTACTCTCAAAAAGTGATCAAAAGGAAGCTGGCCTGCTGTCCTCTACCTTTGTGTCCACTGACCCTTCATTCCCACAACAACAGTGTCACGTGTGCTGTGATGGTCCCAGGTGCAGTACCTGCAGTGCCCCCTCCTCCCATGCCCCCTGAACCAAGCTCCCCTCCTCAGCTCCTTCACTGCTGCTTGGCCAGGGCCTCACCTAGGCAGGCAGCTGCAGTAATTGGGGTTACACGAGGAACGGAAAGGAGACGAGGATTGGACAACTTTTGAAATGGGTCTTAACTGCCAGGTTTGGGCTTTTTGTGCAGAAATAAGAAAGGAAGGTTAGCACACGCTTTATCCCTTTGGGTAATTTCAGTCATGTTTGATGAGGAGGTTCACAAAAGTGGATTATCAGTTTCCCTTTAGTCAAGGGGGAAAAATAACCTCATAAACCTAATTGCCTAAGGCTAAGAAGGCTACCATCCTTTCAGATTTCCTACATATTTTTACAAGCATATCAGGAAGTTATCTGAAGTGTTTTGTAGATTATCTTTAATATCATCCTAATATATAATGCAACTTCTTATACATAAGGTATGGAAAAATAGTAATTTGCTTAAAGCAGTGGTTTGTGTTCAGAATTCAAAAGCAAAGGAGAAGAATCTAATAGGATTTAAGTAGCAGAAACATACCCTGCAAAGGATTATGTGCTTGATAAAAGCTGCTGCCTACTTTACATGCATCTCTTGATACTAAAGCTTTTTAGAAATCACTGAAATGAAAAATTTTCCTTCAAAATACTCCAATGCACATGCTTTTGCTGACCTCTCCATCAAAGCCATTCATTTATTTCCCCATTACCTGTTATGTTAGACAAAGCCAAGGAATCCATTGAGTCTCGAACACTTTGTTCTTGCTGTTTCAGGTCAGACAAACATTCAAGTGAACCTCCATACCATGGTGTTTGGTCATGTTTGTATCCTGAGGCCCCATGTTCCAAGTCTAGCTCCTGGATTTTCCTGCTGCTGGCAGGGCCTGGGTGGCTGCCATATGCAGAGTCTCCCAAACCATCTTGTGACTGGGCCCAGTACATGTCTGATTGATACTTCTTACTTGCTAAGCTTGGATTATTTTTTTTCAAGTCCAACTTGCTCTTGACCATGCTATCAGAAATCCAATGTTCACTTGATCTAATGTCTACTTCAGTGGGTTGCTGGAAGAGGCTTTTATCACCAAACTTCAGAAGAAGTTGAGTCATGTAGTCTTCATGTTCAGCCCATTCTTCAGGGTCTTCAGGCATTTCTTGCTCTACTCTTCCTTTCCAGAAGTCTTCATTAACAAAGCCCGCCTCTTCCCTTGAAAGGCTTAAATCATCCAGCTTACGAGAGAGAGTATCATCAGCATTGTCTGAAAGGCCAGGAAATTTGTAATTGAGGGCTGGTGACAGGAGGAGAGACTGGCGGCACTGGTCAGCTGACCGGCTGCTTTTTCCCATACGGACACTTCTCCTGGAATCTCTTGATCGAGCAGACTGAAATGCAGAATCAGAAGAGTCGGAGGCGTGAACATCCTCTCCCAGACTGCAGGTCTTTGAACAGTAAATCTGCCCTTGCTTTGGAAGGAATGGGCAGCCAAGCAAAGAGGTCTTGCACTGAGCACAAGAAAAGCAAGTTTCTGTGGCATGCCAGTGCTGTCCATCATAGGTCATCTGAGCATGGTCAACACCTGGGAAGACAGAAAAAGCAACGCTCTGGATCTCTCTAAAAAATTACTTGCAGAATTCATACTTCTGAAATGTGAAATCATTTCATCATTTGGTTTTCCCTTAATCTGTAAGTTTAATGCTTGAAAAGGACACACTTACCAATGTGTTCCCCACAGGTCTCACAGTATTCTGCATAGAGAGATTCAAAGCAGTTACAGCAGAACGGCCGCCCGTCCTTCATGATGTACCTCTGTCCACCCAGGATTGTTTCACACTCGAGGCAACAGAAGTGCTTCATGTGCCAGTGGCGACCTTCAGCTTCTGTACATTCATCAGCAAAAATTATCTTTTCAGAGATAAAAAGGATACTTTTAGTTAAGTGGCAAAAATCTCACGTTGGGAGTTAGTGCATAAAAAATATCCTAACTCTGCAGTTCACATCCAAAATTTATTTTTATTTTGCTCCCTTTTGAATACAAAGATAGAAACAACAATCTCCCACAACAAAAATAAAGAAAAACAGTACATTTTAAAGCCAAAAAATAAAGGAACCTAGGAACTCAAGCTTTAAGGAAGCTTCTATAAGGATAGTATTTTGTAATATTCGAGAATGTTAATTTTTAAACACAAACAGGTGTTTGCTTTCTAAATACCATCTTATTGCTTGTAATATTTCCAGTTTGACAAGAAATTAAATATCTCTCAGTTTTCCAACACATCTATGCAGCAGAGTCCTGACTTCCTAGTTGAGTTAGGACTGGAGACAGGAATTTCCAAAATGATGCAGTTTGTCAACAGAACAACAGGACTTGTAGCTTGGCTGTAAAATATTAATTATTTACCTCATCACAGGCTGAACATCGAGGTTTGAGAAGTTCAGCGTGGTGTCTGCCACAGTGAATTTTTCCATCTTGGTAGAAGTAGATAAGGTCAACAAGAAGCTCGTTGCATGTGAAGCACACAAAACAGGAGGGATGCCAGCACACACCAGGCCCAGCTCTTGAGGCAAAAACTGCAACTTCACCGCCATTTACTTTTGTACCACACTAGGAACAAACCCAGATAGTGAATACACTTCCCATCCAAAACTAGTAGCTTATTCTAAGTTAAAATACCAAACCAAATATGAGATTTTATTCCAAAATTCTGACAAGAGGAAAAAGATATGATCAGTTTTGGTCTAGATGAACTGCATCTCAGTGAACCTTCTGTGAATATAAGTTTATTTTCTACAAAATAACATTTTAAAGTATGTCTGCTTTCTATTTGTCATTACTTTAGTATGAGTCAGCATTAGGGTTTTTTTATTGAGTAGGGAATACATCAAAGACTCAGCTCATTCCCAGTAATATCAAAGGTTACATTTTGCTTAAGCAAGCACTACTTTCTTTCTTCCTCCATGCAGTTTCAAAAATAATCTTTTGTTGTTGTTTCAGACACAGACAGAGGTAAGTTTAAATATTAATATAGAGATACTGTAGTTGTACATAATTCAGCCCTGTAGCTGGCTTATGGCACCAGCGTGTTACCTGCTCACAAACAGCGTGCATCACTGCTCTGGAGAGGAGTTTAATCGTGCCTCGTCCCAGTGCCTCCTTTTTGCGCTGAGAACTGAACATCTGCAGCTCCTTCTTTTCCTCTTCACTTAACGACTGGCAGTATCTCACCTTCCAGTGAGAAAACACAGGAGAACTTATATTAGAGACTGAGCTTTTAATGTAACAGATGAGTAACTAAGTGCATATACGGAATTTATCAGGCATGCTGCCAATCATCATTAAACTTTTCCTGCTTGCCTTCTCTGCCATCTTAATATTTAGGTAATAAGGCATAACGCAAAAATGTATGGAGAGAGATTTTTTTTCATTACAGGAAAAACCCACCATGCTAAACTGAGGAGTTGTTTAGGCAAGATTTTTAGAAGCTAACTCATAATCTGCTGCTAACCTAAAATAACGGAATGAACCTAAACCAGCCATAACATTGTCCTTTAGATTTATGGTTAAGTGCCCACGACTAAGTGTTGCAGTATACACAAGACCTTAAGTACTGACACCCCCGCCCCTTTCCTTACAAAGAGCTTGTTTGTTATTTCCACTTCTACTCTAAATTACACCGCATAACTGAGATGCAAGCCTTTTACTATCACAAAGCATCCTTTTTGTGCACCACAATGCAATTCCAGGAATTTGTAGGTTCCTGGTAATTGGTGGGTGGCTGCAAACACTATAAAACTAACTTGTGTTAAGTTTATTGCAGTGACACCAGCCTCCCTAACAAGCAAAGGCAGTGTCCTTCCAGACAGCTCTTATCTGCACACAAGCCAAGTGGACAGCTGAACAATGGACTCAGTGTACACACCGTGCTGCTTTATAGCTCAGATGCCACTGCAGGCCATGGTTTGGGCTTGTAATAAATACACAGGCAGGTAATTCTCCACGGAAAAGCTACCAGGGAGACCCAAGCCCTGACGGTTCATCCTAAATTCTGTATTTACCTCGTTATCGTGGGGTGGCAGCTGGTAGAGAAGTTGTTTAATCCGGTGTTTCTCTCCAGGGCTGTTAACGTAAGGGACCTTCTCCTCTGGCAAGCAGGCAAAATACAGCTGGACCTGACCAAGAGAAATGCAGAGTTCAGACCCAGGACACCCAGGCCCCAAGCACTGCCAGTGTCCTTTGGCTACTGTTTTATCTCAGGTCTCATTTACAAAGGAAGAAGAGGTCACGCTACATTAGACTGTGACAGGGTTTGTGCTGAAAATACAAGACCCAGATGAACCAGCTCAGCAAACCTGAATTCTCTGATAAAACTAGCACCCAGATGCTGAATTGCTTTTCTGGAATGCAATTTGCAGCTACAATTAGGGGGGGTATCATAAATTATGCACATTTAATGTTCTCATTATTCCCACCCCCTTCAGGGCTGGTCAACAACTCCATGGAAATTCTAAGTTTCCCTCTGCAATTTACCACACAAGGCATGAAGCTTTCCAGAAAACAGCCACTACATAAACAACTTTAATTTGCTCTCTGCATTTTACACATTGTTGAGACAAAAGCTGTTTTGTAGTCTCCTGCTGATCAGGTTCACCCGAAGCATCAGCTTTCATTGCTTCCATGTGGGCTTTGGTAAGAAGGTGGAAACATCCTTCCCTTGGGAGAAGGCTGGATCCAGTCACATTTCAATCAGATGCAAATTAACCAGGAAATTTCCATGGGATGAATGTTTTTGTATCAGTCTTCACTCTTTTTTTTTTTTTCTTCAGAAGAATATTATGACAGGAAAGCTGTAATGAACACTACAACAAAGCCCAATGGCAAAAAATATTTTTGTGGAACAGCTACAGATTTATTGTTTTTCCTATGCAGTTTCCAGCTTGTCACGAGGCCTGGGGCTGTAAGAGCTGACTATTGGCAAAAATATTACTTGCCATACAGATTTAAATAATGCTCAGGTCAACAGCTTATTACTGTGCAAGACAGATGAAAAAAAGGCATTAATCAGTCATTTAAGTCAGGAAGCAATCGAAATTGTGAGACAGGTTGTACAAAACATGACTTGGTCTTCATTTAACCAAAATTTAAAGAAATGAAGTCTACTGTAAGCCCACTTGCTACTGACTATATTTCAGGATGCTCCAGAAAAAGATAACATGCAGCAAGAAGTGAAGTTTTAAAAATAGTTTATGTCCTTTTCTCAAGCTTATTGCACTGTTCTGAAAATAAGCAATCCTGGGGGAAAAAACCCTCCCATCTTTATTGAGTTTGGGCTAGCTGGGATTATGAGGATGTTTTAGGGCATTTAATTGTTCTGGCAGAATGTTAGCTCATCGTTTGCCTTAAGGTCTGATTCATCAGGATTCTTACAGATACTTAAGTAAGTGATAAAAAAGAGTTGCCCTAAAAATAGCCTGTTAATTGCCATTCCTACTGACTTGTTACTTTACTCATGATTAAGAAAATCTCTGCATTGCAAAAAAAGAGACATCTGCACTCTTTTAAACTATGGACTGTATAAGCTTGCCGGGATTGCTCTGCCTCCTTTAGGAGATGTTGCAAAGCCATCCTGGCCATTTAACACTGAAGTCTTTAGTTCTGAGTATTACTGAGTACACAGCTTCAGCGCAGTTGCAATACCATAAACACCATGAACGGATACCATAAGCAGTTCATTCTGCAATTCCTATAGCAACTTGGTCATCAATAATTTCACTTTTATTCCATTCCCATTGCCATGTGATGTTACACAAAAAAAGGGGGACTGAAGAGAGGGGAAAGGACAGCCCAACCAACCTACAAGTGTCAGCTCCAGACACCGACAAGAGAAATCCTGCCATGAACAAATGGCAGCCATACAACTATTTAAACAAGCGTAAAATACATTATTACCTGTCACAATGACTGAACGCTTTGGTTTATATGCACTGCTGAACCATCCATGTTCTAAATGTCAAACGCCTAATTATTTAAAGAGTCATACAAGTGCAATCAAATACTTGGCCAGGGAGCACAATGTCATGAGGTATGCCATGAGCTTTAACTTAACCTAATAACTTCTTTCCAAAAAAAAAGCAAACTTCTATGCTGCTTTTACTTGGCAATATATACCTCTGCAGCACATACTTTTTAAAAAACCTTGACCAGGAACTTTTTTGGCACATAAAATTCCTCAGGGTTGAGAGCTTTAAGCTCCCTACACACAGCCTCATTGGACAGGAAACAAAAAAGAAGTGAAA
This sequence comes from Sturnus vulgaris, assembly GCF_052056855.1. NCBI lineage: Eukaryota > Metazoa > Chordata > Aves > Passeriformes > Sturnidae > Sturnus > Sturnus vulgaris. The sequence continues at coordinate 41,474,156 of NC_142247.1, forward strand.
AGTTCTCCATGAATTAAAGTTTTATACATTATAAGAATTTAATTAGACTTACAGAGGCATCAGATCACTCCCTCAGACAGTCCTTACAAGGCTTATTTTTAAAATGCAGAAAGATGGTTGCTACCTGCTCTGGTCTGAGGCCTGGGGGGACCCAGGCATATTCCTCCAAGGCACAGCCAGAGTCATCGTCAGAGGTTGAGCTCCGCTGACACCCATAAACGAGGTTGTTGGCTTTGGGCTCCATCTCCAATGGCATAAGTGTGAAGTGTTAAATATTTCAGCTGCAGCTCATCAAGCAGTGATCTGGAGAAAAAGATTAATAGAGCTTTAATAGACTTGAACATGAACAACTAATTATCAGTATAAATGATCTTACAACAGTTTAGTATTCTTTGTGCTGCCCAGAACAATAAATTAGTGTTGGTTGGTTACAACTTGCTACAAGCAATTCAAAAGTGTTCAAAAAAGTTATAAAAATGAAACTATTGAAGAAAAAAAAACCCAGAAACCTAGGCACAGATTACCACTTCTGGCAACGACAACGTATTTCAGTACTAACACTTGTCACCTTTTACAGTTCTACTTGTTTCACATCACAGGATATATATTTAAGTAAATCTAGGAAAGACTCATTGAGCAGATACTAACAATAGGAATGACAAGCTCTTCCTGAAGTTATTACTACCACTAACCTAGTGAAACAAAAGACGTGACAAACACTTGTCAAAAGCTAAAGAAATTATTGGAGAAAGACAGTTGTTCAAGTAGCATCCTGTTGTTCACAAGGCAGGCACAAGCAGAAAGCATCTGCTGAATTCCTCTGAGAAATTTGGTTGAGCTGTATGGGAGCGGAAGGGCGTTGGTCCTGTTAAATATCTGAAATCCAATTATGCCAGATTAGTCTCTGTAAAATACATCATGATTGTTCTGTCAATTTAAAACCCTACAGGGAGATGATTTTGTTGATTCATGAAGCCTGCAAAGCTTAATATCAGTGGGATTGTTTTGAGTCATAACTGGCAAAGAAGGCTCTCACCAAGATCCATAGCAGTCTGCAGTAAAAAGATTAAGAAGATATAGGTCTTGTATTAATTCTAGCAGAAGTTCTCAGGAAATTCATACAAGGCATTTCAATGAAATACAGATAACCAAAATCACAGAGGATTTGTTCTAACACAACAGATACCTTGACCACTTGAGGTAGGGACAAGCCTGCTTTTACAGTACCACGTTACACATGAGCTGTGCCTTCCCTGTTTTAGGACATTCTTTCATCCTGTTAATCTAAACACAGATCCAATTTTGTCAGTGCTACATCCAAGCTGTAGAAAATTTTAATCTCTTTGACATAAACCTTGCTGGTGGGTCTAATTAGAAGAGCAAGCTAAAAACTTCTGGTGGGTCATATGTTACATTTCCAGTTTCATCACCACTATTTTAGAGAAAATAAGTTCCCCCTGGATGAAGATTTAAGGTAGAAGATTTAAGACTGCTTACCTAAATATTCTGCTGATTACTCAACAGGAGTTTCTCCTTCAAGCATGAGACACTGGCTAGTGCTCAGTTCTGATAATTCAGCACATAAACCCAAACTTGCTCCATAAAAAGTGACCATATGCATCCAAAAGCAACAAACTCAGAGAAATTATAATATCCAATATATAGCCTTATCTAGCCCTATTTTCAATACGTCTATACATTCCCATAGCCCTTAAAAAGAGATGGGATTACTTAACTCTTCCACTGGGCCAGTGCTCCAAAAAATTAAGTTGTTTAACTCTACTTCAAAAACTTCTGATTCAAAAACAGACACACTATTTTTGGTGCACTGCTAAGATGCCAGCACGCTTCACAGCTGCACTGTAGTAGAAGATTAATTTAATAGTTGATGGGGCAAGCAAACCTGCTAACTTCCCCTCTGAGAACAGGCTATTTCTGGAAAGCTGATGAGCTGTCAGGCACATGTCTGAAATCCTAATCAAGTTGAACAACTAAAGGTTAGCACAACAGTTTCTGAGCTTAACATTGCCATATTACAATCTTTCTCAAAGAAGGTAAGTATAACCAAACTCAATCCTAAAACCTCAATTCTATATATGCAAAATAGAAAGACAGGCTGCCTGGTACATACTGTATCCCTTGAATTAGTTGAACTCAGAAACAAATGGTAAGACAAGGAATACAGAATTGTTTCCCCTTCCCACGTACTGGTGGAAGTAAAGTCATGAATCAGGTATGTTTTTGTTTATAAAACTGAGGTGCGAGGAAGGAGGGACAGAGGAATAATGTGATGCAGTTAGGAAATCACGCTAGGAAAAAAATACAAGTGTTCACTGTTGCTGATGGATAGGGATGCTCAGTTTGGCATCTTGTATCACACATCATCTATATCCAAGTAATTCTTAAAGTCACTAGGAGTATCATTGAGAAGCTGAATTCCTTCCAAGATGTCCTTAGCAGCAGATGAACTATTTTATCATTCCTTTTAGAAAGGGGCAGATGCCTGGTTTGCAATAATGTGTCGCTCACTGACACCTAAGCAGGTATTTCCAATTCTTAGGGCATTGCAAGAACTTGTATTGGACAAATGGTCCCTTTTCAAGAACTGACTCCTGCCCAATATCCCAGGAATAAAAGGAGTCAGTAGGTTAAACATCTTTGACAATATTTCATTAGGCAGCACGACCTCAACCATATCCCACAGGAAGCAGATTTGAAACATAACTTAGGCGAGAAACAGCTCTGGCAGTGCCTGGGCACTTGTGCAGAGTGTACTCCTGCCTTTTCTCACAATACCCAACACTTACAAGCACACCAGGTTACTGAGTAATTACTTTATATTGATTGTTCAAAACCCTCTCTCCACAAGATACAAGATTAACTTCTCCAACTTCTCTTGAAAGACAACGAAACAACCCAAAATCTGAATGCATGATGACTTACTAACTTTTCTGAGTATTCTGAACACTAAGGCTACATCCTACTCCCACAATGAACAAAGCAGCACAGGGCAACGTCAGGATCTTAAGCACAGCAAAGGTGCCTAAGTGTAGGAGTGTTGCCGAATTCCTAAGGAAGACAAGGCACTGGTGAGAGAGAGACAAGGCTGCTTTTCTGCAGAGACTGGTTCTGCCTGGGCCCCCTCTGACACATCTATTTCAGACAGCACACACACCAGCTCCAACAAGAGGAAACCACAGACCCACAGGCCCACTTTCCAGTCATACAGGCCAGTTTGAAAGTTTGGCTGATAGAGAATAAAAGAAAAATACATCTTACCTCCAAATGTAAAATGCAACTTTACAATCGTGGTTCTCCTCACCAGATAAGGTGATTAGAAACGTTCAAAGCAAGGTCCACAAACCTCAATGAACTGAGATTAGGACAGCTCAAAGGACATTCATTTTAAAAGAAAAACGCTCCCATAGGGCGAATGTGAAGCTGGCTATAAAATGATTGACAATACACCACATCACAAATACTGTGGGGTTGCTCAGAACAAGGTTTCTAATCTAGCCTATCTTAACAACAGGCTATCTGAAGAACTATTTTAGCAATTGCTTGTTTAGGAGTTCTTCTTCCTCTCCTGTTCAAGTGCAATTTGGTTTGCATTTTAAAACTACAGGGTTCTTCCTCCCTGCCCCCCAGCCTCACTCATTCTTCAAAGTGATCTGTTTAAAATGATTACATCCTAAGGAGGATTCAAATGAATATAAACAACAGCTGAAAAAATAAGTGCTTTCCAAGGGATGACTAGAAAGGTGGTCTTTCTATTCCTGCCATGACACCTACAAAACACGACAAGGATGTGTTGCTTTGCTTTGCTTTCCTAAAGTCCATGGAGCATATTGAGGTTTCAGCTCTGTTCAAATACTGCCCCTCAAAAAAGGCTTTATAGCCTACAAGGAGGTTTTTCACTGGCAGGTTGACAACTATGAGTAACATAATTGAGTTACACAGCTAAATTTGATTTGAAAAGAAAAGTAGTTACTGTGTTTTTTCCACTGATGAATTAAAGCAGTCGTATGACAAATTCCTTAGAGGCAAAGACAAACTACACTCCTAATTACAAAGCTATGGGTACACAAAATACTAGGATATCAAACTTAGAACAAAGCTGTTGCTGAAGCCCATATGAAGGTTATCCCCATGCTAGGATTTCCAGCTCACTGATTATGTTCCCCCGACCAGATAGAAAAGGTCATGATTTGTAAGCAAAGTTAGACAAACATCTCCTTGCCCACCCCCTGCTGTTTTACTCTGTCCTGCAGGGCAAATTGTTTTAACAACTTTTTTGTTAGAAGGCTTGTTAACAAGGCTATAGGGGATACAAGATGCATATCACATGCATCCATTCACAATGAAGGCTCAACGACCTAAGATTAGCATGGTCAGCCCATTCACCTGCTTATTTAATCTCTGGTGCGAGATAACTACATTAGAAGAGGAAGAGCACAATATAACAGCAATAAACCACCATAAAATAACTATTAATAATTCAAAGCCTATTTATAATATGCATTACGCACATGATGAGGAAGTCTCATCCCTAACTCCAGTACAAATAACACATCTACAGTGAGCTCTATAGCTCTCTTGTGTGGCAAATCCGGATCCAGAACTGATAAGGCGAATCTGCATCAGCACACAGCTGCTAGGTCCTTTTGAGGAAGGAACTACCCAGAGCAGTCGAGAAGGAATAGAGGCAGACCACTTGTTCATTCAAAAGACCTCTAAATGGACCCTAGAAGAACTATTTTCCTTTTTGTTAGCCAATATACAAGGACCAACAGAGGAGTTAACTGCTTTCTTCCTCTAGCATCCTAGCACAAAGATCACTCTTCCAACTGGAAGTCAGACGATCCTTTTCAGAGTATTTTCTTTTGACGAGCCATACTGCAAAGGCAGGCTACCTGCATTTAGCAAAAGAAGGAAGCCCTGTAACAAAGCATCGCCCCATGCCAACACATCTGATTCGGTCGTGTTATCCTTGGCTCTGCACATCCCTGATGGAAACTCAATCACACTGCAGTGAGGCAAGACCCAAACCTCCAGCCGAGAAAGAGGTATTCTCATGGATGCTCCCCCCCCTCCTTAAGAGGGTGTACAAATTTAGAAAGAAGGAAATCTTGCCTTTTACAGCCTCCCATTGATTTTTAAAATTCTATTTTCAACAGCAGCCAGACTTTACTCCAATGTACACATATACTCAGGTTTCACCCCATCACCTGTTGGCTGTCGAACAACACCCTTCTTTGTTAGGGCTCACAGCCCTCATTTGAGACAAGTTTCCAGAGAAAACACTTGAAGAAAGTGTTCAATAAGTCACAAGACAGGAATTGTAAAAAAATAGGGAAGTAAAAAACTTATGCGCCTAGCCCCGTGCACCCTTGACAGCCCTGCGCCCCCACCTCGGAGGAGCCGGGACAGTACCTTCCTCAGCAGGCAGAGATCCCTGAAGGACAGGTGGGAGGTTTTCCATCCTGACCAAGTTTCAGAGACGTTAAGGGAGGTCAGAGGCACCCCCAGTCCCCCGGGTCCCCACGCTCTAGAGCCGGATGCGCAAAGGCACCGGCAGCCACCCGTCTACCCTGCCCCTCCGGCGGAGCAGCCGGAGGGAGAGCGGATATAAGTTACCGCAAATTACCTCTGTGCGGCACCGAACCAGCGGCCAGGCTGGCGCAGGAGAGGCGATGCCGGCTGCAGACCCGACCCCGCGCCCGGGGCTGCACAGACCCGCACAGCCGGGCCGGCGCCGGCAGCTCCCCGCGGCTGCCTCCGGTCCCGGCAGGCCCGGAGCAGCGGCCAGAGCCAGGCACGGCCCCGCCGAGGGCTCCTCCAGCCCTGTCCCTGCCCGGCGACGCCGCCGCTTCCTTTCCCCGTCCTGCCTGCTGGGAGCGCAGCGGGAGCGGTCCCTGCGCCGCCCCCCGTCCCGGGCCCGGGGAGGGAGCAGCCTCCCCGCGCTCCTCCCCGAACTCGCCCCTGCCCGGCACCACAGCCCCCCGCTGCTCCCCGGGGGACCCCCGACCAACCCCCGTGCCCCTCACCGCTCCTCCGTCAGGCGGCGGGAGGAATCTCTGCCACCAGCGATCTTCGTTCAAAGTGGTGCCCAAGGCGAGGAAAGGAGCGTGGGAAGGGAGAGCGTGTCCTGCCACCGCCCCCGAGGCAGGAAGGGTCGCCGTCCCGGCCTCCTGCCCACCCAGGGGACCGACCGCCTGCAGAAGCAATAAATTCTGCGCTCAGGACACGACGGACACACGGTTTGGCGACACTGCTTTTGTTCGTGTTTACGTCCAAAATAGATTTCCCACCCCACCCTGGACGCGCTCCGGCCGCCCCGGGCTGACCCGACCCGGCCCGGCCACCGCCGCCCCGCACACCCGGACGGGAAGGACTCGGTTCAGGACGGGAAGACATTTGTTCTATGTCTCTGTACATGAATAATAAAAATATAATAAAAATAATGAACCGTATCTGAAGTCGAGGATCTCAGAGAGCAGCCGTCCATCAGTGCCTCCCTTGGCACATTCCAAGTGGGAAAGAGGCGTCCGAGCCCCAGCTTATGCACAGAGAAGTAGCACTTGGGCATTTTCTAACAGGCTGCCAGTCCCCGCTTTTACCACTTCCCCCACCCCCGTAGGCATAAAAAGCCCCGAGAGGCGGGTGGTTCGGCTTCAAAGGCAGGCAGACGGCTTCCTCCCGGCACCGCCAATGTAACCGTGAACACCGCGGTCAAATTTCCTCTTCCCTCCCGCTCTTTGTCTCCCTAGGGAAGTCATTATCAAAGGGAATTTATTCGCACTGCATCTCGGGCTCAGAGCGGCTGCACATACGGCCCCGACGCGCCCCAGCGCTGCGAGGGGCAGCGGCCACCCAGCGCCCTCGCATCCCAGACCGAGCTCCCCGCCGGGGGCGGCTTATCTACCCGGGCCGCCGTGCGGGATGGCCACGGGGCACTTCTCAGACACTTAGCGCTTCCCCCAGGAACCGAATTTGCATGGGTTTAAATTCACTTCTGTAAATTTGAATGGCTTTGCCGGCAGTGCGCTGAAGGAAGCTGGCCCTGACGGGTCCAGGTGCGGGCTGAGGTGCTCGGAGCAGCGTCCTGTCCTCAGCCCTATCACCCCCTCCCCGGGGGCTGGGCACACGCCAGTCTCACGGTAAGCCGGGAGAAGCTTCCACAACTCCCGCGGGCTGATTCTCCATCGCTAGGGGCAGGCAGCCAGGCCGGCAGAGGGACCAGGACCACCGCCGGGCTATCTGATCCCGAGAGGTACAGCCCATCCTGGGCTAACATCCAGTCGTCCCCACCACCAGCCGAGGAGATGTGCCCAGAGACACGATCTGGAACCGTGGGTAAATGCAGAAAGCCCCGCGCGGCTCCAGCCACGGGGAATCAAAGCCGCAGTCTGTGGCTCCTGCGGCAGGGAAAAACCTGCTAAACTCCAGCAAACTAACCAGCTCCCATCCTTCCACACCCCATTTCACTTCCATAAGCAGTTTCGCTGGTTGTACTACCTCTATTCTTATACAGCTTAGTCGTTTAGAGGTCAAAATTGGCGTATTATTTGGATGAACTAAAGATTTTGTCAGAGCTTTTGTCAATGCTGGCTTTACCAGACCCAGACTGTTCCTATTCTGTTTGTTGGACTGAGCAGACCCCATCTGGCGGCCAGCTGAACATCTGCCAGCTCCATTCATCATTAATCAAAAATGGAAATGTCAGGAATAATGTTTATTCTCCCCCACTACATGACTGAATAAATACCAACGATTTGCATATATTGTCTACTCCTTTTCCAGAAGTGCCTGACATTTTTCTCAGCAGCTCCCCACACTGAGGGCTTAACACCTCTGCACAGCAAACTGCAAAAACGGGAATCTCCTTTGGGAACTTCTGCAGCACAACCAGTTCAATGGCTGCAGATAAGTTTCCAAAGTTTCATGATCATGAGTCTACCGAAGCCAAAGACGACAGGTTCATTTACTTTGCTGGAAAATCAAGCTGTCCTCCATTTTCCTAACGTTTTCCTTGACACTGAAGTGTCAGACGATTGGCTACATGGCTTTTATTTTCCTGGACTTTTGTGACTTGAGTACAGAAACTACTATATTGTTCTGGACAATGCACTTACACATTACCAGGCCAAAACCAGCCATTATGATCTTGTACTCTGAACTAATGTGGTCGTAAGATTTTCCTACATTTCTTGTCTGCATGAACAAAACATTTTATATTGATTTAGAAGTACCAGCCGTGAAAAACCCTCTACAACTTCTGTTAAATCCATTTACAGCCCCCGTTAAATTATTTCAGGTAGTCAATTATTTTACAGTACATTATTTTCCTTTTTTTTTTTTTAACCTCAGACTGCTGTGTTTCAGTGCTCAAACACTATGGTACCCTTGAATGTCAGGCTAAAGAAACAGCTATCATAACTCCCCTTAGGCATTTGCAAATTGTGAAAGTCATTCCTGAACTACTATCTCCTTTGATTTCAGTTGCTTCCATAAGAACGTGTTGCTATGATTTCTTCTTTATTTTCACACAACAAATATGACAGCATACATACTCATTATGTGAAGTACAAACTGTGCCACAGAAGTTGCCTTAAAAAAATAAAAGAAAGCCAAAAATACAGGCACAAACTGTCTTGCTCTTTACAGCATGTACAGCATTCTTGACTGTGTCTGGGTAGAGCTGATCCTTCAAACAACCAAATACTTCAAGGACCTGTAGTGGATATGGAACCTTTTGCCCTAATATTAGCACAAATTTAGTCCAGGTTAACAACTTTCTTGTACTACTGATCTGGCCTGTAAGAAATTTGCTGAGTCGTCAGTGTGATTTCCCAGTTCCAAATTACCCAGATCAGGGAACATCCCCTGAGATAACACTGGTAATTGCTACCTTTGTTGGCAATCACAGAAGAGAGACCAAGCAGCAGAAGACGAATTAACCTCTTGTGCCTCTTCAGAGGCAGCTTCTCCAGGTAGGAGAGCGGCACAACACACACCTCTCAAGCCTCATTCAGTTCTGTGGATAAACAGACGAGTTCACCATCTACATCACCACTCTTTAATGATCACCATCTCCATCCCAAGACTTCTAATTGTCATCCCATGTGTTCATTTAAAATAAAAAGACACAATTCAGCTATGAAAAGTGAAAGCATGCAGAAAAGGGAATGGAAACTAAGACAAAAAACAACAAAATTTCAGTAGTAATTATTTCAGAGAAATCAATGATAAAACTCCCAAAAATAAGCCAGGTTATGCATTTTTAAATAAAGCAGGAAAGGTTTTCCATGTATCTGACAGCACAAGAGGAGTCCATGGAGCAGGAATTACAACTACTCCCCAAGCATTGGTTATGCACAAATCAAAGCAATGTCTGATGCAGGCAGTTATGCCCTTCAGGAGTTTTAGGAACGATGTTGACTCGACCATATATAGTCCTGGCTGAAGGCTACAGCACAGGGAACTCTAGGATGTATTTACAGCACCAAGGTCCTTTCCACCTCCAGTGGCCCTGGGTCTATGCCCCTAGGGAGCAAAAAGGCCAGAATAAGGGAAGCAGCTTCATCATGATCTGAGATGATCTGCTAGAAAACCTGAAGAATACTGGTCTAATTCCCTAGACCTGCCACTGTTAGCACAAGGAAAAACCATGACTGATTCCTGTGAAGCTGGACCATTGTGGAGATGGAATTGCCAGCCTCTCCCTCTCTCTTCTGGAAAAACTAGCTGTTTATGCACACTTGCTTAGCTGGTGTGTAAAAATGGCCTGACCTCCAAGGGCACTTTAAGTAAAGTGTGTTTGCCTTGGTGTATTCAGAAACCCTGATGGACATTCACCTACACCTCTAGATACTTAAACATCTTGCTGAACCTAGCCCTAGGTTTCCTCTCCCAGGTTATGAGTGTGGAAGTATGCCTTCATAGAAATTGTGCAAACTGTTCCCATCTATCACTATACACGGTCACACCTGGTAGACACCTGGACACATGGCACATCCTTGAAGCAAAGCAAGAACCTTGAAGGACTACAATGGGCCACCAGGCAAAGGCCACCCCTTTCTGTGCCACTCCACGCCTACAGCCATAGGTGAAACTTCTCCCTGTTCAATCCTGCTTCCTCCTGCCCGCCCCCTCAAATTGAGGAGTTTGGCACCAGCAGTGGATCACCATGTGCTGCTGGGAGCAGAGGCAAAACAGGGGTGTTACCAATGCATTGAGGCCTCTGAACTGTGCCACTGACTGGTGTCTTCCTTATTTTCTTTTTTGAGGTTGCAGAGAAAGGGCGTGGAGGCAGCATCTTATGACTTCTCAAGGCTCCAAAGTCTGACTCTTTGCCAATCTTTAAATAATGTTTAAAAATAACATTTAGATAGCATTTAAAATCCGGAGAAAAGCACCTCTGAAAGAGACATACGTGTAAAACACCAGAGATTATCTGCAGCAAAGAGATACAGGGATTAAAAGGAAGTGGTGCTTGGTTTCCACTCTTTGCTGCATTCTCTGTCATTCTAACAGCCTGCCCTCTCTCTGCCTGCCTCAGTAAGTCAATACAGGCAATGCAAATACTAACATCGGTAACAGATCAGGAGACAGTCAAGTAGCACTACTACTACTACTACCAGCTCATTTTTATTTTCACCTGCCAATGGTACATAGATCTGCTGAGGCATCAAGAAGTCAGGCATCAAGGTGGGCAACAGTGCCTACTGCTTGCTTTGGAGAGCTGCACCAGCTATAAATGGCCTGAGGACTGGCTGGCATAAGCTGCTGTGTGTTGGAAATGCTTGACTAAGGGAGGTTTATTTATTTCCTTTTCTTAATGCTCTCAGAGGTGAAGACCAACACACATTCTAAAACCACGATCCTACTTTGCTTCAGCAGCAAAGAATTAAAATTTCATTAAAATGCCCTTCCTTGTCAGATCGGGCTAGGACTTGCTCCTGAACTAACAGGTCTGTTGCTGCATCTGGAAACTCTTAACCCCACAGGCTCCTCCGAAGACAGCAATCTTGATTTTATCATAATTGGCTCAGCGCAGCCCACAGTCACACAGGGCACAGGTAAACTCCCAGGTGCCCACAGCACCACTGCAACTACCAGCTGTGGGGTGTGAGTGGGGCTCCCCTACCACACCAGCACACTGGGATGGTCAGTGCCCTGTTCCCAGGCTGCACAAGGCACAACAAAGGGCATTGCAATGATGCCTGCAATGCTTTGCCAGTAGCAGAGGCTGACAAAGGTGGAGTCACTGCCTGGGTTTTTAATAACACCCCAGCACAAACACCATTATGCAATGGGGAAGGTGTTGCAGAGCCTGTGCTAATGCACTGTTTGCTTATTGAGGGAATTTCAATCAAGTATTGTGCCAAAGCCTGTGTGGATGGTGAATGATGTCATCTTCTGTGTCAAGCTGTGTTCCCAGGCCTTGTAGTCTGAAGAACTCCTCCAATTTATCTAAATTTGTTTGAAAATTGATTTAGATTATAAAAGGAAATGGTATGAACTCAGTGAATCTTCTACTGTGGTCAACATTCATACCTGCAGACAAAGGGACATTTAACCGAGGAGGTGCCACCCATGTAAAAATACTAGTAATACTATAATAATAAAAATAATACAGTAGTAATATTATAAGCTAATAATTTAAGCAAATATTTGAACTAGTGTTTCAAAACAAATTTAAAACATTTTTTGAGTGCAATTTTGTTGTGTGAGTGATGCTCCAGTTACACTCAGTCTTCCCTGTTGCTGGCAATGCTTTTCAATAGTCTGACCTTCAGAAAAAACACAAGTGACTGACTTTAGGTAAAGGCAAAATTTGACATGGAGGATTACCATTGCTCCTGAAGCATTATATCCAGAGAAAACAAAACTGAATTTGAAGCCAAAGATAAGATATGCAAAGGTTTGTGATAACCTCCTCTTGGTTAAAATCTGCAGAAGGGAAATCCAGCTGCCACTGAAATAGATATCCTGCACAGTTCTACACTGCCATTTTCCACCAGCTATATGCATGGCACACTACAAGGGAGAAGACAATGCTTAGATTAATAGTTTATTTTACCAAATTAATGTTACAGGTCAACCTCAAGGCAGATAGTGATGCAAGAAGGATGCAAAAATGTCAGGTGGATCATGAGATGCACTGCACCTTTATTAGCTATCCTTAGTACAGCAGCTGCAAGAGACAGTACCTGATTGATGAGCTGCCAAGACTGAAGACCATGAAACTCTATGAAAAGGCATCACCAAAATATGCTAAGTATTTCAGTATTTTGCATAGAAAGATCAATGGCTAAATAAATCATCTGAGCCAGGTGAGCCTGAGAACAGTCCTCTATTACTCAGCAACCAAAGTTGGGCAGGCTTCTACCTCACCAGAGGTTTGCTGCACTTCTATCTAGTCTGCCACTACTGTTACTGTAGTTTGATTTGTAGAAGGTTTCTTTTTCCTCACACTTAAGGCTTGGAGTGGGCTAGGCAGCATCCAAATGAAAATCCTGACTCCAGAACTGACACACAGTTTTGCAAAGCCTTAGAATTGCTGCCTTAAAATAGACATGATACTTGTCTCTCCCCCTTCCTCTTATTCTCTCCAGCCCTGGAAGAAAAAAAAAAAAAAAAAAAAAAAAAGGAAGGAAAAAAAAAGAGAATATAAAAAAAAGTCATCCACCTAACTGAAGTTCCTTCAATGAGAGCCACAAAGGTTTCATTCCTATGTCTTTCCTAAATGCACTGTGAAACTCCATATGCTGGCATTTTGGTAAAAACAAATCCAATCTCTTGTTTTGCAATGGAAATACTGTAATGCAACCCACTACTCCAAAATGGGCAACAAACCATCCCCCACTTACATGCCTGGGAAAATAAAAATCAGTGTTAAGGGGCTTTTGCCCTTAGTACAAACTTCCCCTCACTGACATGAATCTAACTGTATGACAAAGCGGGGTAAACATGGATGTTGAAGCTTGCTGTTTCTTTTCCTGGGGGCCAGGGGGCAATGATACAACCGAGCACAGTTTTTGGGAACCCCAAAGAGGCTTTCTGCTTAACGGAGTGAAGAATGCTGATCTGGAGGCTACATACTTTTTTTTTCTCCCCCCACTTTTGCTTCTTTCTTTTAAATTTTTTTTCCTCTAAGCATGATTAGTTTTTCTCTTCTGGTTTAGTTCCCAGAACTAGCTTATTGCAGGATGAGTTGAGGCCAGTTTTGTTAGAAGTGGAACGGGAAGAACACCAAGAGGGATGGTCCCACTCCTGATCAGCAGCTAGCTATCGTAACTACACTGACACATCCAAACCACATCAAAAGGCAGTCAGGAAGATGGCTTCAAGAGCACTTTTCCCAGGTGCATGCCAAATATCCTTGTGATTATGGATACTCATATATAAACTGAGCAGAAAGATTAGGCAAGAAGTGCTAGTTCAATAGAAACCTCAGGCCTAGCAGTGTCACCATCCACAGGCATTTGAAAGGATAAGGAATTGGCTGGACAGTGGCATACAAATAATGGCTTGATATACCCCATCCCTGAGAGTGTTCAAGGCCAGGCTGGATGGGGCTTTCAGCAACCTGGCCTAGTGGAAGGTATCCCTGCCCACAGCAGGGGTTTGGAGCTAGATGATCTTTAAGGTTCCTTCCAACCCAAACCATTCTATGGTTTTATGAAGATACTATGAAATAGCATTCTCTTCTCCACAGAGCTAGATGCTTAGGATTGGGTGGTTGGAAATGTAAAAGTGCCCCCTTTCCTTCTCTTCATCTCCATTGCACTGGAATCTAAAGGCCAAGTGGGCAGGCAGTTCTGTTCAAGATGCAAGTTAGATCTATTTGTTCTGTAGGAAAATATTGAAGATTGTAGTTAAACAAACATTCAAGTAGAAATCCAGTTAATTATGTTTCTTAGCTAGAAGTCATTATCTTTTCCACACCAAGTGGTAAGACAATAAATTTTAACTACAACAGGGAAAATCAGTTTAAACCCCGTAAATATCAAGCTTCATCTCATCAACACAACGTTACTATAGAAAATTCTAGAGCCTCCAACATATATGTATTTCCTTAACTGTGTTTACAGAAATGTTTATGGACTCTTAAGAATATATAAGGCCATTTTAGGAGCAAAATATTTTTTTATTATTTATGGTATGGAAAATTCTTATGTATGAAGCAAACAATACAAATGAAATTGTTTCAAGACATTCAACTGGTACCCTTGACACAGGTGACCTTTGTGCAACATCCATTGATCCCTAAGCCCTCATGGTACTGTCAGCTGCTGAAACAGCAACTGCTTGACAAAACCTGACACCTGGTACTCAGTTGGCAGCTTCTGAGCTTTAAGCTACACCCACCTGGGCTTGCCAGCATGTCCTGGCTTTTTTTAACAGCTTGCCCAGGAGGATGAACTCCTTCGGGTGCACAGCCTTGAAATAATAATGCCTAGCTTTGAAATAGTACCAGAATTCAATGGAAGTAAGTGTTAATGCAATCTATGGCCATAGGCAATGCATGCTTCTAGAACTGACAACTTTCGCCCCCATTTTTTTGAATATTAGAATATATTTATATTCAGCCATTTTAAAGTGAACCATTTGACCACTACTACCAGTTCCAATAGAGGCTGAGCTCATCTTAAGTGTCAGGCCACTTGCACAAAGATAGTTCAAGATTAATTTCTGAAATTCTGTGGTTTCTTAAAAAAGTTCAACTACTTTCAGCAGGAGACAGGAGAAAAGAATGGAACCCTTCCACTACATAATATTTTTTATTTTTTTTAAATAGGTTTTGAAAACATGTATTTAAAATAGCAATATGAACTCAAATTTCAACAAACCAGGTTTTTGGTTAAGTAAAACCTGTGAATATCAGAACTGCTTGATATGACTTCAGATATGCATCACAGATTATTTGTCAAGACATGGCATTTTTAGAGATCTGAAAAATGGTATGCATCACATATACAGTCTGTTTAAAAAGTCTTGAGAACATTAATTTATGTTGAGTATTATTTTAAGTTTTCAACAATTTAGTTGCTTTATACTTTCATATTTTCCCAAGTTTCTTCCTTGTCTACAAAAATTATTGCTAGGACAAGATCAACTCTCAGACAATCAGTAAGCAGAGGAAAGATGAGAATCAATGTTTCACAACAGCCACATATAAGTGACTCTCCAGCTTAATGTAATCTTTGGATTTTTGTGTTAGACACCCATCCCTCCCTCCTCAGTCAACAGCTACTTTCTCATCAGTGGTACTCCTTCATAATGCTTCTCTGTTATGCAGAACTAATGAGTCAGTGATAATAATATTGTTTTTGTAAATGCAACTGACAGCTAGCCTGGACTTCACTTCCACCTGATAACAAGAGTGAGTCTTCTGAAGCTACTCTCAACCTACCACTAAGTTTTAGAGCAAGAACCACTTTTTCCAACAAAGAGCAGTGTGGGGATTTGGGCAAGAATCACTTTTTAGGTTTGGATGATTTGCTTTCATCAGCAAATATCCCACACACACCTTCAGACTGCTGTGTAAGCTCCATGCACAGAAAGAGGAACTTAATAGATGTGCCTGATGGGCACATCAAAGAAAAGAAAAAAAGAAAAAAAGATAAAAGGTTTGAAAAGACCATCTAGTTAAATTAGCTACAGTTTCATTAAGAAATGGATGAATCAAGAATGGAGAATACTGACAACCAACATGGTGCCATTATACAGCTGAATTAAAAATGTCCTTCCTCGATCAATTCTTGGTGTACTGCTAAGGTAAAAAAACCTAAAACTTTTCATGACTTAGTTACTGTGCAAAGATCTGGAGAGGGTCCTGCTTAGCAGGAGCAAAACCCACTCTCGTGGAATTTTATGTAGCTGGTTTGCACAACATTAGGCTACAGAAAATAAGGAATGCCCACATAAACCCAGACTGGCTCTGTGCTGGGACCACAGAGCCTCAAGTGTTGATCAGCTTCCTCCTGTAAATTAGATTAAGGCTGGATTTACTTCTTCCCTGAACATCACACAGGTAAGATTACACTTGGGGAAATCTGCAGTCAAAACCAGCGTGTAGAACAGGGTGAGAAGCATGCACTCAGCACTTCTTAGCAAATCCAACTAGATGATGACTTATTAAAATTTCAGGTAGATCAACTTCTGCTTGATACCATTAGACTATGTCACAATGCGACTGATTGATCCTTCAAGACGTGTATGAACAAACAGCATCAGTGGTGCCACTGGGACAACACACCTGTGAGGGGAATATCAGACTTCCTGAATGAGGAAAATGAACAATGCTGAGGAAATAGAAGAGGGCATTCTAGAGGGTACACTACAGCTTAGATGCTAAAATAAGACTTTTTCACCTAATTACAACCTTATTACTCAGCTGCCATCACTGCAATGGACAAGCTGCCTCCTCTTGATTTCTCTAATCTACAGAAGACAGTGAGGCTAATGGGAAAAAGGTCAAAAACCTGAAGCAATATGGTGATCCCGCCAGCAGTGGATTTACAATAGAAATCCGTTACCATACTGAAAATGACTGAGGTAAGTTTATGAGATGCAATTATCTGTAGCTTTTTCCCATTAAGTCTTGTAACTCTCTCAATGAGAATTTAAGAGCATACATTTTTCAAGTCCTGTGTGAAGTTAATAACTTCATGAGAGAGAAACAGTGGAACAAGTCATTCACATTTTGTATTATCAACAAATAAACGCTGGAGAGCAAGTTTTTGGATCTAGCTATTACCTCTAATTACACGTATCTCTATGAATAAATGAAAGCTAGTTTGCATTTTTTCCCTGATCATTAGCCTCATTTACACAAGTGTTATGAGGCCAGTTTTTTATCCATTAGCACGAATTAAGTGATACCCTGCTGAGTGCAGGAGTGTTCAGACATGCTGACTGTGGAGCAGCTGCTCTCCTCCTTTGGTATTGAATGTTGATTAGCATCACAGCACATGACGCACTGCAGGGCATATTGTGTGTCACACTACAGCATACAACATTTAATGAGAACCCAAAGCAAACCCCACGGTTAAAAAGCCAGACTCTGCTCTAAACACCAAGGCAATAATTAAGCACATAGGTTGCCCTGGGAAAGACTGAATCTGTTGAACAGTGGGCATTCGTTTTGGAACAATACTGACTACCCGAGGCAGAACTGTACATTTTCTTAGTTATCCCAAGCAGCAGCAACTATACCCAAATAGTAGTACAGGAAGATATTCATGTATTACACTTGCAATTCTGATCGGTGAGACAGAATGAAGTTTCTGTATTAGACCCATACAGAACATTTAAAGGAAGACATAACAGCTATGAAAACAGAGTGCCCTTTATAAACCCAACTCCTCAAATACAGATCAAGGTAAGTATTGACTTCCTGTGACTACTAATACATCACCAGCATTCTTTATCAGCTTTCCTCATCTGAAAGATGGGCTGATACCACCCTTTTCTTGCACAGATTCGTTACTTATATGAATGCTGCTTTGACAATACTGTAAAATAGTGCATCACTGTATCATCAACATTTTGCTACTTTGATGCAGTTAAATGAAGGCAAATAAAAGCTTTTCACAACAATGGAGAAATTAATGTCACACTGTTCAAACTCTGGTTATGTTACAAGAAAACATGCTTCACCATAAGGGGTAACAATACAAGAATGTTGAAAGCACAGCTGCCTCAACTCAGCTGCAAAGGAGCATACATGAAATACTGGCAACAATTAGCATAGTTTGTTCTGAATGACTGGAACTTTGCCCTTTGATTAATAAAGGTATCATCTTTACAGGAAAATGCACATCTTTTATCTAGAAGACCACTGCAGCAACAGAATCCACTTTTCCAGCTAAATAACATGTTTTGATCTGCATGGAGGGCTCTTGCTTATGGACCCTGAGGAGAAACCCTCTAGGGGGAGCACACCAAGTTCAGTCCCTGGAGTTTATCTAATTGCCATCATAGGTGTACATCTGCTTCAAAGAGCAGAGCTAAAACCCTTGTGTGAGAGGTGTTTGAAGAAATCAGACATAATTAATCAGAATTGTGAAGAAACATAAAATAATCCACTGTGCTGTTCACAATACAGTCAATTTGTAGGAGAACATAATAGCATAAAAAACAAGGGATTAAAAAAAAATTTACACTTACAGCTCAGTCCATAGGAACAGCTAAGAAGGGATAGATCACTTCTCTATTTCAAAAGATAAAGGAGAGAAAAAGATCACAGGATGACCCCAAATTGCATGCTCTCTTCTTTTTTCCTCCCACAACTCAAGGGCACAAAGACATTTTCCAGATTTGGCAGAGAGAAGGCACTTCAGAGGCGGGCTTTATATTAAAAGGGGTGTTATTTTAGAAACTGAGAACAGACTTAGGTTATACCAGAGATTTTTATAAAGTAGTTCCTATTTTTGATGGCACCTGCCTCTCTCCCAGTAAACTCAATGAGACCTGCTGCTAGAATGCTCCAGAAAATAGAGATGATGCTACCTCTGCAACACTACTGCAAGGCAGCAGTGCCAAACTTTTTTTCTGGACAGACTACTGATCACAGTTCCATCTCAGGAAGGGACCCATCATAACATTTCTTCAACCCCACTCCTTTTCTTACACCTTAAATTAACTTCTCATGTACTGCATATGCAGAATAAACTAACTGCACCTGTATCTTGTAGGTGCAGAGTGATGTTCTGGGGACTCCTGGCCCACTGTCTCCCTGGAGACAGGCAATCACTAAAAGGGAAGCCACAGTGGCAGACTGGGTGAGGAGGTCACACTGTGCACTTCTGCTGAGAACAGTGCTGAAAGCCTTCAGCCCACAGCCCCGGAGGCTCTGGAGAACATTTATGTCAGAGCATGGTCTGGGAGGACCAGTGAGACACAAGCCATGAGCTTTTCATGCAGCTGCAGCCTGCACAGTGTCAAATACCCTCGGTACCCCAAATACCAGCACTTCAAGAACCTTGGCCCTCCTTTAAAGGACAGGACACTCCAACCATCTCCACACTAGTAAAATTAAACAGGAACAGAGCCTAAGTGCGAGCCCCAGCCTGCAGTCACTCACACCCTTTCACTGGTGGTATGCTTCATGGGGTAGTTTTTGAGTAACTAGCACTGCTGGGCACAGTGAGTAGCATACAGGAAAGGCCATGGACTGTTCCTACCATGTGGGCCAGGACAAGGTTGGGCTTGGGTTTCTCCATCCTCCCTCCCTCCACAGACCTCCAGTGCCACCTCAAAGAGTCTTTGAGCCCATGCTTTCATGTAGTACCCCAACACATGCAACACCCACTCAGCTCCCTGCTGACTATTTCAGACATACTGAATGTGAAAAAAGACAATCCACTAAAGAGCAATGTCTGTGAAAAGGGCTGTGCATGTGTGCTGCAGTGCACAGTGCAGGGAAACTGGGCAGTTTGGACAGTCTAGCATCTGGTCCCAGGGTCAGAGGATCAGTTACTGCTAAATGAAACACTGCCCAGATAGAAAACAGTGTTGGCTTTTGAGAAATCTTCCACTGACTTTAATGAACATAGTTAAAAATGTGAAATAGCAGTGTAGCTGCTGCCTTCCCACAGTTTTTAGGCTTATATAAGTTTCCTTAGAATAACAGAATCATTTAGATTGGAAAACACCTTTAAAATCATCAAGTCCAACAGTTAACTCTGCCAAGTCTACCACTAAACCATGTCCCCCAAGTGCGGCATCTACATGTCTTTTAAACACGTCCTTATAAAAATAAATTTTGGAACTATGATTTACTCCAGCCTGAGTGCTGGAAGTAGTTATAAACTTCAATGCAAAACATCTATGTTATAAAATACTTTCAGAAACTCTTCCATCATTTGGAAACTTTTTGATAGATCCAATTTTTAATAAAAATAGCTTTTAGTTATATACATTTGAGAAGCAAATGCAGAGACACCATTGTTACTAGACTGAAAAAAAAATTAAAGAAATTTGAAACTCCTTTTTAAGGTTTGGATGATTTTTAATGGATATCACACTTACAAAAGAACCCTAGAGTAAATGCAAAAAAGCAAAGGGACTTTCAATGTCATTCACACAGATAGTAATTTCAGAAGATTCTGCTGTTTTCAATCAAGTTTAACACTATTAATTTTTTCTCATTATCAGCAAAACAAAAGAAGTACATGCTGAGGATAAGGAAACAGCTTTGTTTATCTTCAAAATCATGTGCTTACCAGAACTAAAGCATGTATTTGCCATATGTCAGCCCCTGCCCCCCTTCTTTAAATTACAAATTCATTAATATAGCACAGCAGTGCTACATCATTAGTAAGGAATAAAGCACATTTTAAAGAGCAATTAAGTGGTATAAAACTACTCGGAGAGAAAGGTTTTCCACTGCAGCAGTGTCTTAGGGAGAAGAAAGGGGAAACCTGACACGAAGGAATGTCAGCCTGAACTTGATTAATTTGTACTCAGAGCAACACATCCCACCCCCCCACTGCAATGGCAGCAGCTTCTCACTTCGCTTTGCTATATTCTCCCTTAGAGCTTTCTTCTGATCTGTAGGTCATCCACGAGATGGATTTGTGCAAATTGACATCTTTAATAGAGTCATATCTTCTCTGCTATTGTCTCAAACGTCACAACTCAAACCATCTGTATTGGATGTGTAGGCTCCCAGAAATGGCTGCTTTGCCAAACAGATTGCGTGGGCTGAACAGGCAACGTCCCAGTTCAGAACGTGCAAAGCCGACTCAAACACTCCAGAGACAGCAACTCTTCCACAAGACCCATGCTGGGCTTTCCTGGAGTGGTCAGACTGGAAATATCAAGAGTTCAGGACAGGGACACAACATGACTCAAAACCAAGTCAAGTCTGAATTTTAGTTTCTTTCTCATTGCTTTTTTGTTACTGGGATTTGAGACAAGAAGTCTAATGGTTCCGTTTTATGGCTTAGAAAGAGAAGACTTGAAAAGCTCGATCCCTGTTTTAAATGAAAGCAGATTCTCACCCGCACAGAAAAAGCTCAGTGTTTAACAGCGCTTTGCTCTCAAGCATTGTTATGTTGTTGAAACAAATGTTTCTTTGAGGTTTAACGTAGAGGAATTTATTTAATTTAATTTATTTCTATTGCGAAATTAAAACTGAAGTTTATTTAACAAACTTACTGGCTTTAAAAAAAGGAAACAGTGGAAAAACTTTACATCTGGTCTATGAAGATCCTAAGAGTATCCTTAAAACTTCTCTCCTTTCCCTTGGGAGTTAGGATGCTCAGCAAGTTTGGCTCTTAAATCAACATATGTGTGTTATTTAAGTTATACTGTGATTGTTTCTTTTCTGAGACACCATGGCATGGCTATTCCTTCCAAGCAACTGGAAGCAGCATCTTTAGCTAGTGAATATTATATTACTCACTCACCTACTAGACTAGAGAGAAAACACATAGAAAGCTATGTAGCTTCTTTGCTACATAGAAAACCTGATAATTCTCAACAAGCTACAATAAAAAGCAAGACCTGGTAAAAATTCCATTACTTGCTTATCTGCAGAGATTCTTCCCAGTTCAAAGGGTCAATTTCCCAGCAGGGCACCAGTGCTTATCAGCTAGCTCTGCTGAGCCTTTCAATTGCAGAGAGAAGTGTTGCCTCCAACTGGCATGACAATGGCACTATTAAACAGGCACTTCAAAGATACAGAGGTTGTAAATGCTTTGATTTTGCCAAGTTCTCTATGCCATCACTATCCAACAGACTTTTTCATGTAGAGGTCAGAGCCCTTACTAAGCAAATGAAAAACAGATAATAAAATAAGTCATGTGAAATGCAGCAAATCCATCACATGCCTCTATACCCAAAGTAGGTCCCCTTGTTTTCTTAGGTACAGAGAAGCCCATACCCGGCCAAGAGAGAAATAGGGCTACCACAAGATAAGGCTCAGTGAATCTGCTGCAGCAGGTCCAGCAGGACTTGTGTATATCCCACAAACCTCCAACTTTCCTTCCCACAGGAGTAAACATGCAGACAGTAGAATTACTGAGGAGGACTTAGCAGAGCAGACACTTGCAAGAGCAGATCTGTTGATTAGCTGATGTCTGACATACCAACCTGGATTCATTTTAAGCAGGCTCTATATAGGCAGGACAGCCGGTACTCCCTTGGATGATTAAAGAGACATTGGATTTGTTTGTTTTCTAGCTTGCTATACAGTGAGGAGACTGGGCACAGTCAGCGTGGTCACTCTCTAATTATCACAGGATCATGTGATGTAGGTCACGCTTGTTAGGGTGCATTTGTGGTCATCCCACACCTGCCAGTTTGCATCAGCACTGGATGCACATACCTGTATCGAGATCTTGGATGACTTGCTTCAGACCTTTCCCAGTATTCCATCTTCCTTCAGTGTGACCTTCCTTCACACATAAACCATGTTTTTTAAGTAAAGGTCTGCTGCTCTGAGCACAAGAAGTATGCACATCATTCATATTTTTAAAATTCCTTTTCACTTAACTCTCTCCCCACTTTCTTTGGAGCAACAGCCCTGAGTCCTAGCCTTGTTTTTTTCAGGCTAACCATCTGCCTGGATAGAGCAGCATCCTTTGCAAAGAGTGCTGCAGTCTCTTTCGAATGTCTGCAGTGCAGTTCCTTCAACCTGTTAGCTTGCAACCCTTGGGACACAGGTAAGAAGATGTGGCAGAAAGGATTGTAACAGCAAGAAGCTTCATTTTCATATGAATGAGGACATGACAGGAAGCTTTCAACCCGAAACGTTTCCTGTCTGATCAACAGGCCACAATTTACACATAGGAGTAAAACCTATTGTGACCCACAGCAAACCAAGGTAATCTCCTCTAAAATATGCCTGTTGATATCACAAAAAAAAACCCCTGACTAAATTAAATTTTAATTCTTAAGAGCAGTTTAAACTCAGATAAGGGTTAGATTCAATCTTCACTGAAGGAATTATCCTTTTTCCAGTTACTATACTTCCTTTCTAATGGGAAAAAGCCCTTTCACTTAGATGTCCCATATCAGCTTCTGCAAGCATGATTACAAAGAACACATGCAAACACTATTTTATTATCACATGCACTAAGATACACTATACCAGCAGAGACCCACATACTTTCCACCTGTCCCAGCAGCAAAGCTGCAAGAGCAGTTTATGCCAATATATGACACCTCGCAGGGCACAACGACAACACAGGGCAACGTTTTAGTTTTAGTAAAACTGAACAAAGCAAAATAAAACCCTAACCTCCACAGCTGACAGGCTGAGGTGTGGTAACACACAAGTTATAAAGAGTTTTGTCTCACGGCTTTGTTCCATCTTAGCTAATGTACACTCATGTGCCCTCTCCTTCCATGCCCGCGGCAGCAAAGTAGCAGTTTGTGGTTGTGACTTGCACACTGTAGTCTTTCTCTTCCTTTCTTTTGTCCTCTGCCTCCCACCTCCCTTCTAATGCACTACCTTTCAATTAGTCACTGAAGTACAGCAAAACACACAGTTCTCTGATCTTAAGTGGTCTTTTATCTATAAACATTTAGTACTTGCCTTCTTTCTAGAATGAGCAATCTTTTCAACAAGAACTTGCTTTTTAGAGAAGACAAAATTGGAGGAATTTAGTAGATGTTTTAAATATTTATGCTAGTAATCTCTATGCTTGTTTCTATCAAATACATTCAGAAAAGATTCCCTCAAAAGTTTAAACCAAGCAGTTGTGCCCGAGTCTTCCAGGTGTGTACTGGTCTGCTTACACAACTAGCATGGAGTTGCTGGAGCTGCTCACTTTCTTTAGACCTCAAACTTGAGCATCTGTACAGACAAAGCTTTTATGCCTCTGTAAACACACTGCTTTAGGTGTACACGCTGAAATAGAAAGCATTTCAACATCAAGTCATGTACAGTACTCTTGACAGAGGATGCTCTAAACCTGTGCCCAGAGAAGAATTTTATTACTCCAGTGGTTGCCAGGGACCATCCAGGTATTTTATTCTATTAGTAATTAGATTCAGCATATTAATTTCTCCCTTTAGAAGAAATCTGAAGCCAATATTACTGAAAAATGATCCATGATCCTCAGGTATCTAACAACATTTAGTAGGCTTTACAGGAAGAAAAAAGGGCAGAGTTAAGATTTCAAGTTTAGCAATAAGACATGAATTTCTACTACCTATATGGCACACATTTATTTAAAAAAATAGTTTATAGCAGATTCAACAATCATGCCATTCTGCACTGATTTTTGCAAATTTTATAGTAGAAAACTATGGAACAGCAGGCTAAAATGCCTTTGTACGTTTTAACTCAAGGAGAACAGTTAATTTAATGCCACTCTTCAAATGCATACATAAGCAGGGACCTGACTGACAAAAATAGCTCTATCATGAAAAGCTTAGTTAAAATTTAATCAGTTAATATCTAGATGGCTTCCCTTGACAACCCTGCTTTTGCTGCTGTGCAACCTGTCATTTTGTAACATAATTTGAGGAAAAATAAGCACTGAAATAAGGTTTTGCAATGTTCATCTTATCCTGAAACATCTCTTCATTAGACCGAGATACAGGAATAAGAATTTATTAAAAACACAACATGTCTAACTTTATAGTGTAGCACACAAGCAACCCAGGACAGCCCTGGGAGTCAAAGAAAGCAAGATTCAGTATGTAAAGTTTTATCAGAAACTGATGGACTAGGTTTTCTGAAATAGTTACTACTGATCTAGAAGATCTGATCTCATCATTAATGCTATTATGTCTTAAGTCACTCCACCACCCTTTTGGGTTTGCTCATGCTGTTTATCACGTTCTAAACATACCTCCCTAGGAAAAATCCTGCTGGAGAGTTCATTTCATGGGGTTGGTAAGAAAAAATTAAAATTCTCCTTTGTAGTGATGCCTGGAAAGGCCGACATGGAACAGAGACTAGACAGAGCAAAAAGAATAAAACAGGTATTTATTGAAAGGATACACCTTGGGCAGTGCAAGAACCTGGACGGGGCTACACCCGAGTTTAAGGATCACAATTGCTCACTTGCTTCCGGTCAGAGTGCTCCAGAGAGGAAGAACAGTCTAGTCCATCCAAAAGTTTGGAGGGCTCAAAACTTAAGATATGACTCCAAATGGAGTCAGTGAAGAGAATTCAGCATTGGGCAATACGTCCTTTACCATATGGCTGCTGGGCTCCCTGCCAATCACAGCTCAAGAGTCAGTGCTTGGAAATGGTAAGATAAAGAATTACAGCTGTCTCGGGCTAGACCCCTGGGCTCACACATCTGCAAAGACGTGCGTGCTGACACCCAGAAACAGATCAGAAACAGAGACTCATGAGCTGCTGGAGACACAGGCTCATAAAGCCACACGATGCAGTGCAGCTGGATACCCAGCTTGGCCCAGCAATGATATAGCTGCATTTACATAGCTCTTGTGTCGCTATAATTGGAAGTCTCTTGCATTCCCCCATAGCTTCTGCTTCCAAGGAAGTAGAGCCAATCTGGGAATGCTGAGAACATACATCTGGGGTCTAGAAATGCTCCAAGTGAAAGCTGACAGGATGAATCACCCTCTTCCTGCCAGCTGAAGGACGGGAAGACGTTTAAGAACCAATCTCCTTCCCCATTCTCATCTCCCATCCTAACTAGGAGCTGTAATACCCAGGAGCAGAAGGGGTGATTCAGGTGAACAGGAGTGCAAAAACCAACAGTCTGGATATGGAAATAGATGCTCATGAAGGGAAAAAAAAAATACTCCAAAGAAAAACGTTCTAAGTGCAAAGCTGTTTAAAGGCAAGTTTCAGATAGGACTTGACAGAACGCAGAAAAGATTGTTACTTTCAGTTAAATCTCTGAATATCAGTGAAACTATGACAGCTGAGGTACAAACAGCACTCATCTACCAAATAGCCTGAAAATTACACTGAAGCTTTATTTTAACAATGTCCCATGGGATAAATAAGCAGCATAGTCACAATGGCAATGTTGAGAAATGGCCAACACCAATGCAGCAGATTGAGTGGGACTCAGAAATTGGGAGGAAAGCTGCTTAGGGAGGCCCATAGCCTTAGGCCAAAACACAAGGCACTGCTGTGCAGGTCAGGGAAGGGAAGGGTAAGAGAAGACAACTTCCACTAAGTCACATAAATCACTGGAACTGCTTACAGGGAGGGAAGAGTATTGGGATGAGAGGAATGACTATGCACTGGAGGCTGTTTGAGACTGGATCTTGGTCACCAGGCTACAGCAGTGCCAGGAGATCTCAGGGAAGAGGAAAGGGACAGCAGGAACTGTCAGGCTCAGTAACAGCATCTGCACTTCCAGAGGTTGCCCTTGCAGCAAAGACACTGCAGGTGTAGAGCTGCCTTTCCTGAAAAAGCAGAGTTTTCAGAAGAGCAAGCCAGAAAGCCATTAAAGCCACAGTTAGAGAGGACGATCTGCTCAGTGCAGAATGCACTCTGCTTTACACTCCTCTCCTGCTCATTCCTCTGCCCAGGAATAATGATGTCCCAGCACTATGACTGGATTTTGCATCAGATTTTTTTCTGCTTAAGATCTTAATGGGGCTTCAGGTTTCAACTATTTTCTGATGGCAAAAATATCCATGGGTAGTTTGCTTAGCAAAAAGGAGGAGCTGCCCCATCATCTGTCTTACGATCTGAAGTGACACAATACAGGCCTTGGGATTTCTCTCCTCAGGGCCACCTCAGTTTTGACAACTTCACTGCAGTACTGATCCAGACATTCCCTCCCTCTCTCAACATTTTCGCTGCTATTCTCAGAACAGGACTCTGAAGGGCAGGGAGGGAAAGATCTTGAACCAAGACAACAGGGAAGCAGAGCCCGGAGATTGTGAGCTACAACGAAGACAGGCTGGGCTGCAGGCTCTAGCTGTACTTACAAACATGATACACACTACATGTGTGCATATGTATGTATACACACACACTGGCAAGGCTATAAGCAAGCAAGATGATTCCAGAGCACTTAAGGACACAACAGTAGACAGGTTGATACAAGCAAGTAATAGCACAATTTAAAGAGCACGCTGACAGCTAAAAGATGCAAAGTAGTTTATTCTAAGAAGTACCTCCATTTATCTTATAGTGGAATAATTCATTTTGTATTCAGTAAAATTTGTTTCCAGAGTAATTAATGCAAACTGACTTCAGAACTTTCTTAATTATTTGTGTGGGTACAAGAGGCATTTGCCCTGAAATATGTTAACTTGAAATCCCCAACAAGCTTAACAAGCCTGAAATTGCTGGGGATTTTTTCCTTAATTTCATTCTATGGCTAGAGCCTGAATAGCTTTGCTTTAGTTTGTGTAAAGCCATCTAAAGCACTAGGCTAACAGCCAGGAGACACATCTCTTCCATCTACCTGGTTTGCTGCACTCCAGGGCCCTGAGCCAGACATGGATTGCTGAAGGAGAAAGAAATCCACTGGGAACAAGAACCATCCACAGTACATTTCATAAAGCTTCACCAACAGAAAAGAAATAGGTTAACCTCTCTCACTCGCCAGTCCCAAAAGAGGCTTACACTTGTTCTGAGAAGTGGCATGAAAATCTGGTTTGTTTCCAGCACGACTCTTCCAGTCACTGGAAAACCTGAATGGAAGCACGTATCTGTGGCCACATTTCACTTCACTAGGGCAAACAAATCATGGATATTTTTTCCCCAGCAAGAGAGAGATTTCTGGAGCTCATCTTTGGAGCCTTGTCTGTGCTGCACTTCCAGTGCACAGCATTAAGCACATATGAATTAAACTGTCAAGAAAGACTACCTCCCCTACCTCTCAACAAAACCCCTCAAGAAATTCGGCATCTCAAACCACATCCTTATTAAAAAAAATTTAATAAGTAGTTAGTCAGAAGGGTGTGTGCAAGCCACTAAACCAAAATTCCTAAACTCTAATCCTTTCCAACAATAAAACTTTCTGCTTCTGCCAAACCACTTGGTCCATCTGTTTCACTTTCTTTCCTGTAGAAAGGAGAACGTGGCTTCCTCCACAAAAGAAGTCTGTGGACTTGATCTTTATAGTGTCTTTTTCCAAGTAAGTCTTTCTTACTTGCAGATAATTTTCACACTAAAGCTTCAGGTCTTTGCTAACAGAAAACTCAGGTAATTGTACAAGCATTAGTTCTTGAGCCATTGCCATACACGTAGGGTTATCTGCTTTTTGTTGCTTTTGTAGAAAAAATAGCTGGAAGAATAGAGGTTTTGGCTTGCATTTTCTTGACAGTTGAGGGATAGAGAAGAGAGTATCTTCTCACATAAAATGCCTTCTTGGAAAGAATAAAATCTGAAGAAACAAATAAGAGTTTAGTCAATCTGCTTCCAAGTTTCAACATTTAATTCAAAAGATCACTATTTTTGAGCATTCAGGACTTAAAGTCTAAGTAGGTATTTTCTCTAATGTCTTCTCATCACAAAGAAAAATCTGATGTATTAAATAGAAAATTTCTTTTTAGTCATCAAAGAACTAAGTAACACCCTCTAATACTTCAGGGATGTAAATTTTGAAGAAATTCCACTTGTTGTCCTGTACCTTGCAAACCTTCAAAAACACATGCTGTGAAGAACCTGACCACCAGTCCATCAAGACGTAGGTAACGAATCCAGCACATGTACAAGAAACAATTATTTAAGAATATATACCACTTAGCTGCAACCATTTCTAGGCCTCCTACTTCGAGGTACAAAGCAAAGGTGTCTTGAGAGCACCTTCAAAAATGTCTTCTGCAGGCTACCTTTAGAGGAATTGCTCTTGTGGGTGGATATATGTAAATAAGTGTTCCCACTCCCTAGGTTTCATATGGAAACATTTACTAAGTTACACCAGCATAAATGGCTGTAAAATTTCAGAACAAACCTTCTCCTTCAACTTAGACACTTCACCTCAGATTTTATTTGTAATTAAAATGTTCCACAGGAAATAATAACCATAGCCTTAATTAGGTAATTAAACCTGTTCTTGAAGACTTATGTAATGCAAAAGAACAATCATGAAGATGGAAAAGTTTAAACCTACTAATTACATGCATACATAAGTTACAAGCAAAAGCTTCTTTCTTAAATCACTTATTTTAACTTTTGCAAAATTACATCTTCAACAACCAGCTGTTGTGCATCAGAAGTGAAGAGCTTACTAATGCAAACCTTCTATTTCATAGTGCTGCACTAAAAACCTCACATTAATTCTCATAGATTTAGAAGATGCAGAAAAAGTAAATCAAAATCACGAAAAGCTCAAGTCTGCTTTCTAGATCCTCTTGATCTTAGATGTACCTAGAGTTTGGAATAACTTCTTTTTACACTATTGTAGTAAATATTCCTTCCCCACCTGCCTTGTTCCACCCTTCTCCAAGATGAGTGGTAATAAAGATGTCTCAGCTGTCCATGAGGCAGTTGTCAAGTCATCCTACTTTAGAGTGAAAAAAAGTACAAGGATTAAAGAGCGTGAGGGAAAAATCAAGTACAATTATTTTCTTAGTGGGTGTTTGTACAGTTGTGAATCAGCTCTGAAAAATTAAGACAAGGACGTTCCCTATACTGAGGAGCCTCACAGACACTCAAGGGCTTAAAAAACGAGTGCTTTTCATTCTCTTTTGCAACTTGTTGCTCAAAATAAGTACAGCCCAAGTTGGGATCTGCATCTCAAAATTAACTTTTCTATGATCAGGCCTTTGACTTCATGAATATCTGAAAAAGGATAACCGCAGTTATACTTTTTGTATAGAAATGCATTTAGATCAGTTTACACCAGTGTCTCAAGTAAACAGCCAGTGGTATTTTATAGCAAATCAACCAAACCTTTTCTTGTCTTGCCTTGCAGAGCTTGGACCCCAGAAAGTAAAAAACACTGATCTTCCACAGAGCTCCCTCTACTGATTAGCTTTTCATATGTTGTCACACTGCAAAACACTTACACAAGACCATTCAGCCATACAGATTTTGTAACTGGTCAGAAATACTTGAGCATTATTCTATAAATATCAGGTAAAGAAACCCCAAAAACAACACATCCAAACAAGTCAGCCTTGGGTGCCCAAAAACTACTCATTTCCAACAAAACCACGAGGGAAAAGAAAAGCAAATACATTCTTATTTCTCCCAGCTGAAACAAAACCAATCATAGTGAAAACTCACAGAGCAGTTTAGCTGTCTAGAAGTTGGGACAATAATGTCAAACGTTCTAATATTTACTAGATGGAAATTGCAGTTTCCTCCTTTTCAGTAATGTTTGCTTATATAAAGTCTTAACAACGTTTGTTACCAGCAGAAAGTACAACTAGACTAAAATCTTCTACCTTAAGAGATCTATGTTTGGTGAATAGTCTATACATTTATCAACGTGTGTCTAAATTCAACCAGTCATCTGCAATGTAACAGAAGACACCACAAAAACAATAGCGAGCTTTATACTACCCAAATACTCGGTTTTAATTTGACTTTAAGAAAAAACCAACTGTTAATAACCTACTACCCATAAAAAAAAACACTCCTGTTTTCTTTGACCTAAGAAGCTACATCAGTAGACAAGATACTCAGTAGTTACTCCACATGACCTAATCATCAAGGATTCACTTGTGCACATTTAGACGATACAAAAGTATTAATTATGATCCTCACCACCTGCATTAATAGGTCAAAAATACAGCTCATGTTCACACTGCATCTGCTCCTTTACCTGAGTTCTTTAACCATAAGATCTATGTACATATAACACTTCCTTCATATGCTATTTCCCTCAGTGCAGCACATAAGACTCTCAACATGCGCTTTCCTTGCTTTTTGCAGCAGAGGACGACTGCTCTTGATGGTGTTCCTAAGTATTTGCCTTGGTGTTTCAATTTAGTAAAACAGTCTGTTTTTTCAAACTTCTTGAGTCCCCCAATCTTGTACTAGACCACTAAGTACCAGAGACTGCGTCAGTAGCCTTCCCATTTCTTCCTGTGACTGACATGGGCTGAAATATCAGTGGCTTAACAGCATGAGGCCACTCAGCATGCACCATTGTTACTTTATTTTAAGATCAGTGGAAGCAGCTACTAGGTGTAACAACAACTGTTAAGAAATAAGAAAACCATGCTTCACATCTGCTTGTACTTCAGCCCAAAGGTTGTGTTTGCAGCAGCCAGACAACGCTGTGACTGCTTGGCAGGCTATTTTAGCCATGTTCTGGTTATTATAAGGCCTTTATCTTGACCTTCTACAAACAGATCTCCAATTACAGGCAAGCATGTCAGTATACATCCATTTTTCTTACTGTAATTGCGTTCAGAATTCCTTCCCATTCAAGCTTTTCCCTACAGTTATCCTGCAACTCATGAAACAGATGTATAAAATGCCAATTTTAAAAGCACTTCTCCCAAAGAATACCAATTATCTCTAGCTTCAGAAATCTTCATGTGCTTTGGGAATGGCTACACAGAGCCATCTCCTGGCTAGACAGGAAACAGAACTTCTGTAAATTCACACCTTAACATGTGTGAACAAGTTACTCATCTGCTGCAAGAGAAGACCTGTGTGCCGATTCAAGGGTTGGTTTCAAAGGATAGTCTTCATATCTGCATACCATAGTTCCTCGCATCAGCCAGTCAATAAATACACAGATGATGGAGAACAACTCATCCTGTTTGATATCAGGTTTTTGGAGAGTATAGATGTAAAGTTAACAGCAAGCCCAAAGCCTCTCCTGCTGGCTTGAGAAATAGTGACACAGCAGCAAAGCTTTATTCATCTGTCCATAACAGAAGTCCCAAAGAACATCCAGGGTCCAGGAGACAAATCACACAAAAACTTGGTCAGAACTGTGAGGCATCCTAACCTGCAACCCTGTCTGATTTTCTTAGGCATAATTAAACTCAGTTACCTTAACTTTTCACCATCAATTGATACAAACAAGTAATAGTTATGCTTTGGAGATCTTGTTCAGGATTAAGTTAACATGACCCAAATTATAAGGTATTTTAATTACACACAACTCAACAGGAACTGAGATAAAAAGGTTAAAAAAACCCTTACTTGGTGTTGATGAGTTTAACCCTAATGGAGTTTCTTAGTATCTTGTGTTTGTGAATTTGCTTTTAAAAAAATCTTAGAACATCCTGCGTTGGTAGTGACCCACAACAATCAAAGTCCAACTCAAAATAATAACACTCTCAGACAGCATTCAATCATTTGCTTCAGTAGGTTTCAAAACTGGAACTATTGCTCCTTAGACAGAATTCACTATTGGAACTTGTTCTAAAACCACTTGTCTGCACAACATGTTACAGCTTATACGTGAGAGTCATTTTCCTCTTTGTACCAACCAGGAAGAAAGATGTGAGCATGACAAACAAGCCTTCTTCTGCACTTATGCATATCTCTGGATTCCTTGTTAAATCAACACTCAGAACAGCTAACAGATGTGAGAGGTTACTGATAAAAAAATTAACTGTCTTTGTTAGTTTTCTTCCCTATAAAGGGTATTTCCGTATCTTCTGAATGGCTGCAAACACTGATCCGCCTGTAAACATAAACAGAACAAATGCTGCACACACTACAGGGCAGATAGGGAAAGATGCCATGAACACTTGGCTGAAGCCTAATAGCACCATGAAATATAGCGGGGTAAAGAACTTACCATGGCAGCAAGAGCAATCTGTCATCTTCTCCAGGCTGTAAGTGCAAGCAGTTGGCACTGCAGCCCTTTGAATCAGACTTCTATACTGCACTAGGTACACCTGCACCTCAGAGGAACTAAAGCCTTTAGATTCTAGTTTTAATTACAGTTGAGCAAATACCCTTCTGTTCCCTTCTTAGAGGCAGATGAAGCTTAGAAGTCTCTTAAAATATACTCTTCGGCTACCACCAGGTTGATCTCTGTTCATATTATCACTTTCAAAAGATTTATGTTTTGACCCTTGAAGTGAAAATTCCACTTTCTCTGCAAAATTCTCATGAGCCAAGCTCAATACATAAGCTCTTCCAGAAAATGAAATGTTCTGAAGTGTCAGAACACAAGAGTTTCTGAAGTCCTGTTCTTCCTGTGTACTACCACTTGTACAACAGCAAAAGAGGGCACAGCCATCAACAACAGAAGTGGCATGTGATCCTGCTCCAGCCTTGGTGCCATTTCAAAGTGGATCACATACACCAGGATTTGGGAACTCGGGCTAGAGCAGTGCATGATCTAGGTCAGAGTGAAGCAGAGCAGTCTGGTCCTGCACTAAGGCTGCTGTCCCCTCCTACATGGGTGCAAGAGCAACAGCAAGATCATTGGAGGCATTTCACGTAGGCAGTCTGGCAAGTCACAGATGTCACTTCTAAGTAACACAGACATTATTCATAGTCAGTCACTGCTTGCTATCTACAGATAACTGATTGCATTCAGACCAGATTGGAAGCAAGGTTGGCTAAAAAAAAAAAAAAAAAAGAAAAAAAGAGCCAGACAATCTGTTCCCTCAGAGCTCCAGCCATTCCTGGACACAAAGTGGGAAAGACTTTGACAGCCAGGACCCAGACTTTAGCACAATAGCTGCTCAAAGTCAAGAAGACAGCAAGATAATGCATTATTAGCCAAGTGCTGTAGAAACCTCAGCAACTAGCATTTGAGTTTGCTTTTTACTGCAGCTGGAGGATCTGACAACTTTATTTTCCACTTCTTGCCTGCTCTCTTTTGTCCAATCAGTTTCTTTAAACATCCAGACTTTCTGCACATAGCATAACAGTAGAAGAGACCATGTAACAGCTCAATGGGCTGTGTGAAGATGCATGACATGTTCTGTGGTTTTTTTAATTACATTAATTGTTCTGATACTTTTTTTCTTTTAAGATCTACATTTACAAGAATATACAAGAAAATTTAACCACAGTTAGCACAGCAAAGATTGCTGGCAACGTAGAGTTTTAACATCAATTTATCACTTAACTGTAGGTGACACCTCAAATGAACTTATTTCTGTACATTGTATTCTTGTCTTCTTTGCTAAAGCATGATGTGGCCTACTTAGCACATAGCTGCACTCAGGATCCCCCTTCCCTATGGCTAGAATATAACAAACCAACAAATTTTGGTAAATATTTCATAGCCACAAACTTGCATGGATCAAGCTTAATCACTCCTTAGTTCAAAAATTTGTGAAGTTTATTATCATCAATTTTTGATACTCACAATAACATACTACAATCAAAAGTTTGCTCTCTGCAGCAATATTTAAAAGATTTAGTTGTGATCACAATTTAAAAACGTTGAACTTACTGTATGATTATTTTTGGTAACTTAATCATTAGATCACAAAGCTGATATCTATAAAAATAGACACTCATGTCAATGTACAATCTCTAAAATAACAGTAAATTAACTTTAATACTCTAAGATTTCCTCTCCTCAAGGAACTCATCTCTGGCAACACCAAAATCCATTTACTGATGTAAAACTTAATGAAGAAGCATCACAGAATCTGGCACAGCACTCCTCTACAAGCCCTTAAATGTGGGACCTCTGAAGTCCTCATTAAAGGCAGAGAAGTAAACACACAGAAGAAATGCATTAAAAATGCCTGGTGTTTTTGTTTGGGTTTGCTCGTTTCATTTTTTTTTTTTTTTTGTTAAGCCTTCTTCATGGGTGCAATGGAGACCAAACAATCAAACTAAAAACAGAATATCAGGAGATGTTTACAAAAGCATATAGCATAATTACACTGCAGAATAAAGTTAGCATTCAAGAACTGGCAAGTTCCAGAGATGTTTAGAGGTTGACAATTACTGTAAAGCATTCTTAAATCTCTTATCACTGCTCTCCTTATCAGCATGAGGATCTCTATGACAAAACTGTGACACACAGACCCCTTCATCTGAAAAATGAGAACTCAAGTTTTGGATTCTTTTCCTGATGCTTCAAACCAAATGAAAAACCCCACACCAAAACACTAACCAAATAACCACAAACCAAAATAAGTTACAGTAACCTAGAGAAAGACTCAGAAGACTGATGTTAAACTAAAAACCAAACACAATTAGTTACATACAAATTTTTGTTTGTTTTTAATTGGAATTCATTCCATCCCACAGTCTATCACAAAATAAATAGTGCTCTAAGCCAGTGGATCCAGGCCCTCGGTGACCATTTTTCCCTTTGCTGTTCTCAAACCATTATTGCTGTATCCATGCTGGGTGATTTCAGTGTCACATTCAGCAGGACACCCTTAACTTTTCTCTTCTTTTGCATTTGCACACTGGGGTAGGCAAGGGAGAACACAAGACAAATTTCTGTTGGGTAGGAAGTAGCTGTTTGTATTAGCAAAGACAACAGGAGGTTTAGAGCATGATATATGAATGTCTATGGCTGAAGTATCTGAATACTTTATACAAACAGAATTAAGAATGATCACCAGCTTACATAAAGAATAAAGAAGGTTTACTTACGTACATAGAACACTGCAGACTGACTGAACAGTAACAGACTAACATGGAAGACAGTACCATAAAAAAAACCAAAATATAACGGTCCCTTTAGAGTGTGAATCTGAGCATCAGTGCAGAGCAGTGCAATTCCTTAGAAAGACATGCTTTTCCTGCATGGTCAACTCACATACCAGTGCCACTGGCACCCACTGGCAATAAGCTTGTTATGCTCAGATACCTCAAAGGGTTCCCTAAACATCCTCAGAGGTCCTCAGATGCCCAGAAAACCAACAGGAATCAAATGACAGCCTCCACAACAATCTCCAACCCAAATCCAATTTCTACTAAATCATTAAACATATCTTTGGGCACCCAAAAATGCAGAGTTGTTCTTTTAATTACAACTATGACTTATCAAACTTTTCCTTTACTACCAAATTACCTGGAAGGAATCCACACTCATAAAAATTTTGTCTGAAAGAGTCCAAAACCATGCAAGTTTGGCTACTTACAAGGGAGCACAATGCAAACGTACTGAATATGAAAACAAAACAAACTCAGAGGTCCAAGCTCTGCTGTAAGATTGCTACTCATCCAGAATGACCAGTTTATCAACCTTATTCGATACCACATTGATTTAAAATATGAAAATCTTAATTGCCTTTTATTTATGTATTCCTCCAGAAGTACCCTGGACTGGTATACTCACAAGCAGTTGTTTCTGAAGAATTTCCCAAAGCTCTTGTAAACATTTCAAGAACAAATCCCTGACCATTCATGGGCCATGAATGAGTAGGGTCTGCTGTCCCACATAACAAGCAAGATGCTTTAACACAACAAAGCCCAAAGGCCTATTGCTTATATCACGTCCCTAAACAGCAACACAAAGTCTATATTTCATTAATATGATTAGTGATTCAAAATTAATAATTTAAAAGGCATTTTAAAAGAAAACCAACTTAGTGGTTACTTGAAACTTAATCTCACCTAACAGCACTGGAGGAAATAGTAACTCAAGTGCCACTAAGTCACCCTGAAGCCAGCTACTACAGAAACCAGGCATCCAAGAATGAAGCCAGCCAAACAGGTCAACATAATCTGCAACTGATCATGATGCAGTACAGCAGCTTCAAAGAATAACTGTACACACAGGAAAAACTTGTGTTTTTCTATTATCCCCACTCTTCCACTTGGAAGATGTGATTTACTAAAGACATTCTGATTTATGAAAATACAATTCTCAGAATTACTGGTTTATTTATTAAGAGACCCACTCCACGCTGCAGAAATCCAAATGCTGCATTGATACAGTGTGGTCTGAATTCATCTGACCCTGCTTGGAAAGAAGATTAGATCAACTGACCTTCAGAGGCTGTTTCCAACCAGAATGATTTTAGAAATTTGTACACCTGTATTTCCTCCTACATGGGTAACACAGTAACTGCACCAGTTCTCTCACAGGATTTGCATTCATTTGACCTGACACAAGCATGATTGATGATTGACAAGCCTGAGTTTTCCAGTGGTCTGTGGGTGTGAAGACTAATGTTTTACAACCATCACTAAACTCTCCCACCTAATGTGGTGGCTGCTTTAGTTTGGTGAGAACATACTTGAAGCACTACAGCACTGTCATTCTCCATTAAAATGAATTTTTTACATTTTTGAGCATGATGTCCTTATATTTGCTGTTCTAAGCAAACTAGTAGGTGGTAGAAATGTGCATGCACTGTTCATATAATAACTTTGTCTCCTGATGAGTACAACACTCTACTTAAGTTATTATTTTAAGTTAATAACTCCCACTCAGGTCAGAGCTATACTGCAATTTCATTACCAGCTAGAGTGGGTCACTATGAGCTTCTTACTAGTCAAATGAAAGGAGGAACTGTTTGAAAAAGAGATGGTAATTACTTCCTTTTTTCTGTCTCTCCAGATTCTTTACCTCTTGCATTCTTCCTGTGTTCCCCTGAGTACAATTTTCCTTCTCTATTCACACTCTAATCATCAAGGACTCAAGACACTGCGTGGGAGAGAAGAGTAGACCCACGCATAGACCAAGTTCACCAGTAATAGGAAAGAACATATGTAATACTTTAAACGGAAATGAAACTTGTTATATAAGAAGTGTAATTTTCTAAATGTCCTCCTGACAGACTCTGCTGATAAAAACAAATAACTTGACATTCTTCATTTTTTAAAAATTGAAAGTATGGATGAAAAAATGTGCTTTTGATAGAATAAACAATCTTATGTAAATCTGACAAAGTAATCAATATTTGCCAGATGTCACTATTCCAACTTAAGGTATTCCATAGCAATAGTGCAGTAACATTTTATTGAATAAGCAAAAAAAGTCAGATGAACAGATACAGCTTAAGCATTAACTCTAAATTGAGTATGAACACTTAAAAAAACCCCTGAAGTGACATTTTTTGCCTTGTTTGTGTACAGATGGTTGATTAAACGTTGTTTTGGTCTGAAAGGAAAAGCTTCCCAAAACCTGGCAGCAGCAGCACAGAACTGTTAACTGATTATTTTTGTACAGGATGAATTAATGCCCAAGAGTTGCCTTCATGAAACATCAGCTTAGAAGAGTTAAGAAACTGTGAGCTGGACATGCTACAGAGGATGGTCTTTTTCAGTGTTTTAGATCTTCATTTTGCTTTATGAGATAGGTTCCCCAGTGATACTATATACCTCTGGTGAAGCATTTTGTTCAGATGCTACCCCAATGCACCACATGGTGGCTTTACAGAAGAAATTCACAAACTTGGCCCATGAAATGAATTCAGTTCTATTTAAAAAAAACCCCCAAAACTTAAAAAACCCACCCAGCTAGTGGCACCAGAGCTACACATTCTACAGTAAGAGATAGGAGATTTCAGGTTTTCATTAGAATAGTTTTATGATGAAAAGAGGTGCTGCGTGGAGACAGCAAACAGCAGTATTCACTGATGAAATATCAGCCCTTCAGTGAACTTACTTGAGCTTCCAGAAAAAACAAAAACACTCTGCACTTGTTTTTCAGTGCATTTTGTCTTATTTCAAGAAATTTCTATGATAATTACTACAGGCTTCAGCAAAAGGCAAGAGATGTCTACCTTTTAGAGGGATTTTTTTAAGACTGAAGCAACACTGAGAATTTTATTTACTTCACTAGGCTTTCCTTGAGCTAACAATCCTGCCAAATCTTAGCTTGTTCTGGTCACAGCACAAACATTGAACCTTGGAATGTCAACTTCAGACTGTTGCCTGTGACGTCAATGTTTTGTATTCCTGTACTAGTCTTTACATGCCAGGGTACAGACAGCATGCTGTCCACAAGCTGAAAGTGTTACCTAGGCAATAGAAGCTTCCTACAATTTACACTAGAAGATTTAAACAAAAATCCCACAGGACCACAGCCTGTCATCCCCTGAAGGCATGTGTCATGATGCCAGACATGATTAGAATGTGATAAGGAAAGAATTTAAAGAACACTAAGGATCATGTACAGGAAGCAGCTTCAGGGTTATACCTTATCAACCCAATCTACTTCTAGCTTCATAATTAATAAGAAATGGTCAGTCAGACAAAACATACAGGTAGTACTTGCAGTAAGAATTGCATATTCCAAATTTCAAATAAAAGTATCTCTACTTTCAAGTGCAAAGCATAGTTATTACAAAGCCTTAGTCATTATAAGAAAAAAAGCTCTTAAAAAAGAGCTAGTTCTATTTCTCCCTTGTTCTGAAGGTCTTTATTGACTGCTGATGAGTAAATTGCTAGCTAGTTCTTATTCACAATCTTTTGGTGTAAAATATGGGTAACTTTGATCCTTGAAGTCCGTTTCTTGCAGAGTTTGCTGAAGACCAAGAGAATTACAAGCATCACACATTGAACCCCGAAGTGCTTCAACTGCAACTGATGTTCAAAGGACTGGCATCTCAGATGCCACTACACTTTCTATTACTTCAATATATTTAAAAAAAGGTTTTTGTAAGCGTATCATTCAGGCTGTGCGTTATCTGATGAAAACTGGAAGCTAACACAATAACATTCACAAATTTGGGGCTTGGTTCTTTTTCAAAGCAGCACTGCAGCACAGAACTTTTCTATGGCAATTTTCATGCCTCATCATCCACAATAAAACTAGCATCAGGGCTGGATAATGTTTCAGTCAAAGAAAGCTGTTGTTTAGGACACTTTCTATTTTGTAGAAGCACATAAGAGTCAACCACTTCTACTCTTCAGCTAGGAGGTTGTTTTTACTTATTTTCCCTTCACCAGTGGCTAAGAAGTAGCTCCCAGACTTTGTTCATTTCTTTGTATTCCGTACCAGTAGGTCCTGTGATTCAGAAATGTACTTTTAAGAGTCTTTCATTACAAGTTGATTTTCAATCCATTTCAATACCTTATAAGAGATTCAGCACCACTGGTCGAACTCCATGTCACCCAATGGCCAAGCTACACGGTGGGTAATGTACATTTTACAGTACTTCTTGCTTCCACGTATTGTGCTTTTGGCCAGTCAAGAGGTAACCAGCATTGTAATCTGTTCAAACCCAAGAGGAGGACAGCCTTAAATAAAACGAGCTGCACAAAAGGCCCAGGAACCACTTCATTTTTTCCAGTATGAGAGAGGGGAATATCATGTTCCCATCAGCAGCTTACTGCTATAATGAACTGAAAAGCAGGTGTGAACATTAGAGGACTACTAGAGATAAACAATTAAAATCTGATATTTTTTGTGCAATTACAGCTCTTAGGACAGAGAAGACAACAGCATCACATATATAAACAGCCATATTTAGAATCTGTATATAAATTGAATACGTCAGTAACTGGGAGGAAAAAACATGGAAGAGAAAGGCAGCAGGAGGATAGGAAGATTCCTTCAGGAGGGTTAATGGGATATTTGTGTGTGGCAGCAGTTTAACACTGATCAAGTGTTTGTGTGCCATGTGGGAGAATGCTAATTGTTTACAGGTATCAGAGCTGAAGGACTTGGATGAATACCAGGAAGCAGTGCTGAGAAAGTCCATTGTACAATTAAGTAATGAATTGCTGAACAATGCACTTTCATTTAAACCAATCCTGCTAGTTCCTAAAGCAATTATTTACCACCAAGGGTTTCCTTTCCCAAGACTGAAATCAAGCAATCAAAAGAAGAAAAAAAAAACCAAAAAACCCACCACTCCTGAAAGAATGTTTTCTTTCTCCTGTGGGAAGATGGGTACAAAAGGAGACAGGTCTTGTTTGTTGTAGCACTAATCAGTATTTGTAGAAGATTAGGGGAAAAAAAAAAAAAAAGCCTTCTGGTCTATTTGAGAATGACTTCAACATCTGCCATTCAGGTGATTCACTATTAGCAGCTGTCTCACAGCCCCATCAGAAAGTCCATAAAACTACAAACATTTCATGTTAACAGGATAATGTTTACAAGGATTCAGCTCAAAACTCTCAAACCATATGCCTAAAATTTTGAGAAACCACCATCTTATTTTTAAAGACTACTTTGGTCAAGTTGGCCAGATGCCAAAGTTCTGCAGTGCCAGCAATTCCTCCCCATTTCTTTTCTGCAGAAGATATTCTCAATACTGAATATTTCATCCATTTTGCTATTAGACTAGCTTAACCAAGGTGGAGGAGCTCACCACACACATAGCTCAGGGTGCTTGACAGCTTTGATCCACACATTTGCCTACAGGCTGCACAGGCTGCCTTTCTTGTTTCTCAGGTGAGTAACATCCCTTCCTTATTTGATGTCACCCTGCTTCCACAGAAAGATATGGATACTGTTGTTTGAAGGCCCAGTCCATCTGAAGTCTCAGTGACCTCCTCAGGTTCGGCCATTAGTGGGATGTAGTGGCAGTGACAGGCTGCATCCCAAGCAGGATTACTCTGCAGACTTGAATTTAGCACCTGCGCATCCTTCTTTCAAGAGAAGAACCAACAGTTACTGACTCCGGAAAGCCTCCTCACAATTAATAAGAAAACACATTTGTCCTTCAGTCTCAGACAGGCCTATCTCACTCCTGTACCTTCAGGACAGGCTCACTTCAGCACAAAAGCTCCCCAGGAATGAGGCTGATAAGGAAGTGCTCCTTTGGCTCTCCAGCAGAGCCCGTTTCTTCCTACCTCTTCTGCCTCTGGGCCTGGTTAAACTAGTTTGGTCAGCTTACCAGGGGCCTAGAGAACACATCAAACGCTTGGCTTTCTTCTGTTGTCTCTGGTGTTTGTGGAGAAGGCTCCTGCCTCCACCTACATGCTCGGACCACTTGCACGCTTATGGAGCTGCACCACAACAACAGGCAACACACATCCTTGCCCTGCCAGAGGGTCTTCTGGAGAGCGAAAACCTGGTGAGGAAGAGCTCATTCCCCAAGCATGGAGTGCCACAGCCTGACAGGCTCCTGCCAT
The DNA here is from genome assembly GCF_052056855.1 of Sturnus vulgaris. NCBI lineage: Eukaryota > Metazoa > Chordata > Aves > Passeriformes > Sturnidae > Sturnus > Sturnus vulgaris. The sequence continues at coordinate 41,515,953 of NC_142247.1, forward strand.
ACCCTCCAGCCATGTGGGGCAACCAGAGGGGCTGCATCCCTGTTCTCCAGCTCTACCTAGAAAGTCATGTCCATCTCCTCTTGACAGAAAACATGAAGCAGCATGTCATGCCACAAGATGAACGTCTATGCAGATCTTTTAGCATATGGGCTGGAACCTTCAGGCTTGTTCCCTTCTGCTTGGGGTTTCAGTATGATTTCGAACACCGGCAAATTAACAGAGACAAAGCAAGCAGAGGAACAGAAAAAACAGCCAATTCTCTGGGTTTTCTGCATGGACAGGTTGCTTTCTGTCCTATAAAATCATTTAAACATCACTCATATAAAGCAACTGGAGAGAAATTTAAAAGCTTTGCTTTTGGTGTCGCTGCGAACCAGCCACTGAAATATCAGCCTTGAAAACACAGCCAGGCAAATGCGCTCCCAGTGCCACAAGCATAGGAAGAAAAGCACGAGCGATCTCCCTGACTCGCACCCGGCAATGCTAGCTAGCATCATCTCCCGGGAATCGCCGGCGCGGGGATTGAGGGCCCGGAGCCGCCGCGGCCCGGAGCACGGGCGCCATCTGGTGGGCGCGGGCGGGGCACAGCCGGGCGCTGGGAGCGGGATGGGCCGGTCCTGCTCAGGGGTCAGTGCTGGGAGCTGGGACAGGCGCTGTGTCACATCTGTGTCACTGACACGGACACTGCCATCGGAGGCACCTCGGCAGGTTTGCTGTGTGCTGTGGTCAACATGCTGGAGGGAAGGGATGACACCCAGAGGGACCTTCACAGGCTTGAGGGGTGGGTCTGTGGAAACCTCATGAAGCTCAACAAGGCCAAGTGCAAGGTCCTGGGTCAGGGCAATCCCAAGCACAGTTCAGGCTGGGCAGAGAATGGACTGAGAGCAGGCCTGAAGAGAAGGTCTTGGGTGTGTTGAGAAGCTCAACGTGACCTGGCAATGGCCACTCCCAGCCCAGAAAGCCAAACGTGTCCTGGGCTGCATGAAAGCAGTGGGGGCAGCAGGGCGAGGGGAGGCGATTCTGCCCCCTGCTCCACTCTGGTGAGACCCACCTGGAACGCTGCATCCAGCTCCAGGGTCCTCAGCACTGAAAGGACATGGACCTCTTGGAGAGAGTCCAGAGGAAGGCCAGGAAGATGAGAGGCCTAGAGCACCTCTTCTATGAAGACAGGCTGAGAGCACTGGGATTATTCAGCCTGGAACAGAGAAGCCTTGAGGGAAACCTTGCACCAGCCTTCCAGTGCCTACAAGCAAGCTGAAAGGGACTTCCTACCAGGGCATGCAGTGATAGGACAAGCAGTATTGGATTTGGAATGAACAAGGGTAGCTTTAGATTAAGTATCAGGAAGAAAGCCATTATTGTGAAGTTACTGAGACACCAGAACAAGTTGCCCAGAAAAGCCACGGATGCCTCATCCCCAAAAATGGTCCAGGCCTGTATGGAGTGGCCTTTGAGCAGCTGGTCCAGTGGGAGATGTCCCTGCCCCATGGCAGGGGTTTGGAACAAGATAATTTTTAAGGTGCCTCTCAACAATTCATCAACTTTTTGTTCAGCTCTACATTATGCCACCATCACAAGTCAACACCAACCTCATGGTTGCAACTCCACTGCACTTCCCCCTGGGAAGGAGATAACAGCATACGGCCTTTTTTCCACCGGAACTATGAGGCCCACACTGGACATTAATAGCAGCCAGACCCTAAAACCAACAGCTGAGCCTTCCACATCCCACCAGTTAACTAGTACATCTTCTGCCACCTTTGAATCTGAACTTGGTGGTTGCCTGACCAGCCGTAGCTGCTACCCTCCCAGCTGCAACACCCTACTTTTCCCTGGAGTCACCAGCTACAAGAGAGGTGAGGCAGGCACTATCAGACCAGTCTGGTTTTCTTTGCAGAGCCAGAAGTGCAGTTAGAACCCAAGGCCCATATTTTAGTGTTTAAATGAAGGTGTCCAGGATTGTACATTAATTCTGCATATATTTCATCTGTACGTTTTCAAGGTGACTTTTCTCAAGCATTTGTCCTGCAGAAAGCTGTCACAGCACTGACTTGATAACCATGTGCACCTCAGGTTGGTATGCTTTGCCCTCCATGCTGGTAAAGAACCTAACAAACACAAACATTTCAGCTTTGGAGATGTGGATCTCAGGCTTCCATATCAGTGTGCCTGGTGTACATCTATGGTGGTACGGGTGTAGCATGTGCATACATGGTCAGGTGCTTTCCCAATTGTCTCTAAAGGACAAAATCCATTAGCTGTACCAAACTGTGTGCAGACTGGGGTCAAATTCAGACATAAGCGTTGCAGTGTGTCCACCTGATATCTACTTTGTTTCATAAGGTATCACACAACAGGCTAATTTGACAGTGAGAGCTGGAACTGTTCCATAGGAAAGAAAACTGAGGCTACCAGAATGCTGCTAAGACACCAGTGTTACAAAACTGTCTTTAAATAGAACTTTTGGAAGGATGTCAAGAAATAGATATTTTCTATGAAGTCTTCCACAGCACACCAATTTTTAGTCATTTTTACTTTCCTTAAACAGGACAGAGATAAAAAACTTAAACCCTGCTGGCATTACTTAGAATATTGCTTTACTTCCCCACCACACACAGTTCCGTCCTTAACACACAAATATTCTTAGAGCTTTAAACACATTCTTATAGTGTATGCCACAACATGGACCTGTAAGTGAATAGAAGGATTAATCTACTGAGACTTCTGATCCCATACATTTTTGTTTTCTGCCACGAAAGACATAGGTGCCAAGCATCCATCTGAGGCCTCTTGTCAGAAAACTTCTCTGTGCAAAAAGATAGGTTTTAAAGATGCCTGGAATAGGTAGCAAGCTATACAGTAGTCATAGCATTTAGCATACTTACATACAAATCAAGATTGCAATTATTTACAAGGACTGATTTTTAAGGCTTACCCTGGGTTTATTACTGCTTCCAGAACAGATTTCTGTCTTGCAGAAGCATTGCATTGTATTTTGTGGTGACAACTCTTCAAAAGTACCTATAAACAGATTCAAGCTCTGGATCCCCAAAACCATCTCCATTTCCTGAGGTCAAGTCTTACATCACCAGTTTCACAACAGGCAGAAAGTCTTAAGTTTCTTCAGAGCCTTTAAGCCATCAACTTGATTACACACTATTATCTTTGATTTGTTGTTAACCACTACAACTAGTGACAGAGCCAGAAGCACACTCTTCTATTCCCATATCTTTTCCAATAGAAATCACATCATCCATAAACCTGGTAAGGTGCTTCATAAGATTCCAGTCTTTCTGCAAGCTTGCTGTATATACCAATCCGTATTAAAGATTAATTTTCCTACAGAGTCTCATATTCTAACCACATCACCTTTTGCTTCCCTTATACCCCAAAATTACTTTTGCACACCAGATCTCACGCTTTCAAAATACTACCAAAAGCAGTTTCTGTTCCAGACATGCATTGCAGCCTCCACAACTGTAACTTTCAGAAGAGCTTAAAAATGCCTCCAAAATGGTATAACAGAATGAGTCTTAAAAACGTAAGGATAAACATGAGTAAAGCCTGCCACCAGGAAGATCACTTGCACATCTCTGCACTTGGAAGGCTGTCAGTTCCCCAACCCACAAGGACAGCCCTATCTAACAAAGCTGAGAAGCATCCAGCTTCTAGCTAGGAAAAGCATATTTAATTGACAAGCACACGTATTGCTATCACTTTTCTCTGCCCTCACCACTCCTCACATCAGTTGTAGACAAGCACCACTGCCCACGACTACAGCAGCTCACACCATTTCTTTGTCTCTACCATGCCACCTCACTGTCTGACAGCTACACTTCAAAAAAACCATAGTTAAAGCTAAAATTAACTTACTATGATAAATCATTTTCCCCGTGGTCAGGGAAAAGTCATGCAAAACCTATCAGGACAAGGAAGAATTTACTACTGGATTTAATAACTGTAGTCAAGGGATCAGAAGCCAGTTCCACACTGCTTCTGTGCCCAGGAAGCCACACTAATGCTGAGATCTTCATCACTCCAACCCAGCGCAGCACAGCTAACTTCTGTGACATCTGCTGTCCCTGATACATAAGGCCACCACATAACTAGCTAGGCAACCTCTTGACTTTTTGGGGGGCTGGTGGACTGCAATGGAAGGGAGAAGCTCAGCAGCTAAACACCACAGGGTATTTACCCATATCATAATAAAACTGGAGATAAAATTAAAGGGATATACGAAGTCTACTCCAGATTTAAAGATACACTCCTGTGGACACCTGTTATTTGCTATTCAAGCAGAAAACAAAAATTCAAATAAGCCAATAAATTTGCTCCAAGTCTGAATACATTACAAGAGCCAATTATTTAATGGGCATTTTTTAAACTATAGAAAGAGGCAGTCAAAGCAAGGTTTCAGTTAGGCAGAGAAGGTTGCATTAATTTCAAAAACTAAACAGAGGTAAAGTTGGAGTCTGTTGCACTGGTTAATGAATGAGGTGACTGTTCTCAAAGGTATCCACACATATACAGATCACAGCTACCATGAACAGTTTTTAGAGCACTGCTGTATAATCTCATTCAGTTATTTGACTACTGATGGTATATTAAGGACCGTAATCCATTGCCAAAAAATAAACAAATGTGAACAACCACCGAAACTTGGGCAACAGAAGAAATTGTATGCAGATATTCCAAGTTGCTTGCAAAGTACTTCACTGTTCGGAGAAAAATTTAAGTTATAATATGTTCTTAAGCATGTACAAAATGTAAGAATGGAGTGGAACACTTCACAAGCACAAAAAACCAGCAGTAACTGAGAAAGTATTGTTTATATAGAATTAGTATTTTGAACCTGGATAACGAGGAACAAGATTCACAGATTAGAACTACTGAAGCAAGGGAAAACCACAAAGAAAGTTTAAGTTGTAGAGATAGAGCCAATCCAGCCTTGTTTCCTTTGGGGCCTGCATAGGAACACAGCTATACTCCAGAATTTTTGCAGGATCTGAATCTAGTAAGGTAAGTACTTCACCATACATATTACTTATTATGTACCAAAATTGACGTAGTAGTACCAAGGTATTAAATTAAAGACGTGTGTCCTGATTAAGGGTACTAGCTGTGATGTATTATACATGAATATGAAACATTATGTACAAAAAGTAACAAGCATAGTAACTGATATCTACAAACTGAAGTCACAGTGGCATATTGAACAATTTTAGGTTAACCAGATTCACTTAAAAATAGAAACCAGAGGCTGGGCTCTTCTCTCACCCCATTTTACATGTCTTTACTTCCATTGATTTCAAGTGGAGTTCTTCACAATTTATGCTATTGTGAGAGGAGAATCAAGCCTTGTGTGCTTGAAAGGAAACAGCAGACATGTTTCCCACCAGAGTGCAGGGGGAGATTTAAAAAAAACACAAGTATATGAACTGTGAAACCGATAGAGTACACAAGCAAAGGCAGGCAAAGAGGCTCTAGCTGGGGGTGGGGAAGAAGAGAACTTGCAGCTTACCCAAGGGTTTTGGTTGTTTTTTTTTTTTTGTGTGTGTTTAAAGACTTGGTACCGATATTAAGTCAGAAGCCCAGTAAGTATACAGGCTTCTAAAAAAACCAAAAAAGGTTTAGAGAAAAGTTGCATTTTTTTCAGACAGACAGCATTGATTTATATTTTCCTACAGTTATTCTATAAAATGAGGAGCATGCAATTTTGTTTGTGGAAGACACAGACTCTTCCTAGAAAGCAGAGATCTGACGTATTTGCATCACCAGAAACCATGCCCAATGATCACTTATACGCAAGCCCAAGCAGATGATCTTCCAAAACTCTTCAGATTCATCTGGACAACTAATATTACAGTGGTTAGAAAGAGTAACACTTGAGACTGGAATTCAAGTCAGACAAAGTCCTATATGTGACACGGGCGACAAAAATAATTTCATGGTTTGGAGGTATAGCAGAACAGAAGCTATAGTTTTATAGCCTATATTTTTAGGCTTTTCTTTTTTTCTTGGTAGCAGCATGTGGTTAGGAAGCTCCTCTTTCACCACCCCACTGTGCACAAACAATCCTTGTACTGTTCTGTACTGATTGGGCTGATTTGGGAAGCTCACTTAAAACAAAAAAGCAAAAAAACCCCGAAATATTTTCAACCTATTTTGAGGTACACCTGCACAACTATGTGAAAATGCAAGGGAAACAGCTTGAGTGTTTTACAGAGGGAATACAGACTTAATTCATTGTTTTATATACCGTAGAAATGCAAGATTGAAGTAATTCATATTTTTTCAGAGTCCAACATTGGTAGAATAGTACTGTAACTGTTTGGAAATGCTTTTTCCCCACTTTCACTCATGTGCGCAACCCCTGTGCTCACACAGCAGATTTAAGTCACCCCCCAGCACTCCAGCAGGACAGGGTGCCAACAGTTTCCTTTTAAAAACAATTCTACATTATCTACTCAAAATTGTATTAGATATCAGCTGATTTAGTACACAAGAATGCAGGATGAAGCTAAATGCAGAGAATGGCACAAAGGAGGATGCCTTCCATTGGCAGAAAAAAATGTTGCATAACTGAAGGTGTACTTGCTGATCTTCATGAGACACGTTCTTTCAAAGCTTAAGTCTCCTTCCAGAGGCCCTCAGAAGGTGGAAAGAGACCCAAGAACAAATATGTCCTTGAATATCCAACTTTGTTTTCACTTAGGATTTAGATGTTGACCACTGACTTATACATCAAAGCAAAAAAAAAAAAAAAAAAGTTGTAAATGAACAGGAGCTTGGTATCATCCCAGTTCCTAGAATAAAGCCACTAAGTAGAAATACCTAAAGCCACTTTCACCTTTGTCAAAGAGCCATCATACTATCAGTACCTCTTGACAGCATCAGCTCCAGGCTAATAAGACATCCACTAATAGGTCAGAAATGTTTATAAACAGCTATAGCACAATACAAGACAGACAAGGAAACATTAAAAAAAGTAATATTCCAAAATTACAGCCTAAAAGGGGGCAGACTGAGAACTAGACGATAGAGGTCTAAGCATTGGGGGACATTTTGCAAAGAAATCTGAAAAGCAATAAATCTGTAGCAATGAAACAGGTGCCTATTTATCACTGTGGTCACTTCAGTTCAATCAAATACGTGCATTGTTCAATTTCAGTATATTAACAGCTACTCTAAAAACATGCAAACTTTTCTTGCATGAAATCAACAGTTTAATATAACTGGAAAATCATATATTGAGAACAAAATGGGGTATTAGCCTGGACCACTGAACTTCAGCTTCACAACACCTGAAATCCCCTGTGAATTACTATCCAAGCAGATGGGCTGTATGAAAGGCTGGCATTTACTGGATTCACAGACAGCTAAAGAAACCACTGAGCTCAGTAATCTACTCTGCAGCATCCTTTGCTGAGAGTGCTTCTACAGCTTTTTGGCAGGTCATGGTTGAGAACAACAGCAATACATAGGTCTCCCTCTTACCCTGCACACCTTCTCTCCAGCCTTACTATGGTACAGTGCTTCCTTTCCCAGAGCCTCCCAAGGAGAGGCCAACACCCTGTAAAAAGGGACCCAGACTCTGGGATCTGTCTGTGGAGAACTGCTGTAACACAACTGCTTGTTTTTTTAGTCAGCCACATTTCCCCCGAATAGTAGTGGTACACTTCCTAGCAAATACCTGCTGAAATCCAAACCTACCCCGAGCTGCTGAGAGAACAGAACAAAGCTGCATCCTGAGTAAACAACATCCTTATGAGGCTGGAAGTTTTTTGGTACCTCGTAACAGATGAGAGCCTGGTTTGCTTTCTACATGTTTGGCAGTACTCTAAGACATTTGCTGGCTGTTGGCCTTGCCAAGCTGTTTAGGGTTGTAAGGCTCTTTGCGCTTGCTTTATGCTATTAATTTTATTAAATATAAACATATCCTTTGTATATATTTTTTTCATATTCCATATGCACAGAATGAGCTCATTTCAGCCCGAGGATGAATGAAAACTCAATATTTACCACACAGATCCACTATGCTTTGCAAACAAGACTGGAAAAATGCCGTCTCACAATGACCTTATCCATACCATCTTTCTGATGAGCAAAGCAAGAGGAAACAGTTCAAAGCTCTTGGAAAGCCATATGTATACTTTTACAAAAGACATCTGCAATTCACCAGTAAGGTTCTAGACCTAGCATAATTTATTTAGCAGTCTGGATACAGAGATGCAAATATGCAAGGTTCAGACATTTCTTTAGCGCCTCCATAAAATTAATTTTAAAGTATAAAAATATTCGTATTTTGAATAGTCATCTCAGCATGTGATGCTTTTATTTTTATATGAAAATACCAATTCCTGCAAAGAGTCTGAAATAAAGTAAAAATGTATTAATCCTAAAGTATGCACACAAACACATGCAATTTCTTTACATAAACACTTCTGAACTTCTGGGTGATTAACGCTTGATTACAAAAAGAGATCTTTAAAAAGTAGCTTCACTAATTATGCACTAATTTTTAACATACTTGAAAACAAGTCAGGTTTTACTGCTGTTAGACAAGTTGATCCACACCTGAAAGCACAAGATGGTTTTCAATTTGTGCCATGGTTATTGTGTGTCTTTGTTGCTACCCAAATGGGCCATGGGTGAGGGCAGTGTCCGAAAAGTCCAAGTGCTCAACGGGTTGAGCAAGAGTGCCTGGGTGCCTTGGCAGTGCCTCCTGCTGAGCCAGCACTACCACTGTCACAGGAATACTTTGCTAAGGACCAGATCAGGGAACAGCAAAACAGGTAAAGCTGAACAATTACAGCCTGTGCCAGAGCTGGGTTACATGGCTCCAGCAGGGATCACAGAAGGGATGTGTGCTTTGGGCAACAGCATAGAAGCAGTTGTCTAGATACGTTTAAAGATTCAGAGACAAGTCTTTTACATCGGTCCTTTCAGTGAGAGAAGATGCAGCTTTCCTACAAAACAAGAGGGTGCAGTCCTACGATACCGCACAATCTAAGGCCTACATTATTATATTTGTAACTGCATACATGTTATTACCTTCTTTTTTATACACTCAAACACATTCAGAAATAAAGATATTTGGACAACGAAGACCCTCAAAGAAAATTTAAGGGAATAACACCACCCTGCTTAAAAAAAAAATAATTAAAATCTAAGTTTTATTATAAGCATCATGACACTGACAGCAGATTTTTAATCATGCTGGTTGCAATTATACAAATCAGTGTTCCAACCCACAGAGAAGTCAGTTTTCACATACACAACATTAACACAGACATTAGACAGGATTTGGCATGCTGCCGACAGAGAAGGCTACCTCTGGAATCATGTAATATTAAGTCTGGGGTTACTTGATGCAAGATTACAAGGCAACAAGCTCAAAAAGGTGGTTACAAAAACATCACAGGAAACAAAGTTATTTTAAATAAATGCAAGCAATTATATCTTAGTATTTGGATGGCATTTGAAAATGCTTTTTTTTTGCATGCAACCACTCCACGAAGCTAATATTGTGTGTAACTGGAAACGTTTAAAAAAATTCTTACTAAAGTCAAAGACTGTAATTGTGAACTATGGGATCTGTCCTTAGATAAAAGGGGGGGAAACTGAATAAAACTTGTTATATCTGTTATAGATAAAAACCTATAAGCACACTCTCATATCTTAAGGACGGGAGAAAGGGGAAGAGAGAGAAAATGAAAGAAAGAAGTACACAAGACAGAACAACAAGAGCTATCAGGTGCTATAAATCAATGTTTCAAATACAGACCTTAGACAGGAGTACATGACGTTGGTACAGAACAACTGAAATTACACAGTTCCAGCATTTGTTGATGTGCAATCCACCGGAAATGAAAGGCCTACCTGAGAGACCATCTACACCAGGTTTACTAGCTAGCAAAACATTGGGCTTGATAGGTTCATAATGATCTTGAAGAGCAACTCAGCAACCTTACAGTCATATTTAAGAACTTTAAGAAGCCTTCCAGGCAGTGTTCCAAGAAAAGGTAAACTAGCAAAAAAACTGTCATTTACAGACATTTTAAAAATACTCGAAGTGTTTGTGTTGGCTCTTACCTCTCGCATATGAGCACTTCACTCATTTTGTACAATTAAAAAACCCTCCTTGCACAAGAACATGCTTGAGGAGTATTGTCAGTTTGTGCTGAGAAGTCAAATGCTCTTTTAGTTCTGCTAAAAATATATAATGTATTTTGTGACTATTATAAATACGTAAAATACAAATACACAGAGGAAGAGTTGTAGCAGACCCCCTGTGAAATTTTCTTCAGTAGCTGGAAATATCTTCTGTCAATGAACCAGCAGCCAAAGAGCTGTTTCTGAAAAAAGCATGCAATTTCGGCGAACTGATCTGATAGTCTATCTGGGAATTTCTGCCAGAAATGCCACGACTTCAGTGTGCTATTACTTGCAAAACATGTTTCTTCCCATCATTCTTCAGCCATAAGGTGGGAGGAGGAAAAGATGAGCAATAGCTGCGCTGTATCCTTTCAAGCTGGTTCTTCCCATTATACAACTCCTAATCCAAACAATTTAAGCACACAAGTAAAAGCTACTCTTTTCTGTAAACACTTCCAGGAGCAGGACCTAAGCTTGCATGGCTTACACCAAGCATAAACTAATGGCTAGAGCTAACCTCAAGTTTACTTCTGTTTAAACAGCATAAGCAAAAACCACTGCTAGCCAAACTAAAGCTTAAGGCCTAATACAAGGGGGTAAACTGAATATTGATATAAGCCACTTGGTCACTAGGGACCCATCTCAATCCAGCATTCTTAGTGCAATATTCTTATCATGCAACAGTCTTCCCAGAAACACAAGTGATATTTCTCAACTATTAAAAAATAAAAACTAATGTTTCAGAGCATGGTTTTATACCCCAGCAGTAGGGATCTTTTTACTTTAGGATAACAGTCACAGAAAACAGAAACACAACCCAGTATGTTTGTTTGTTTTAAATGAAATTCGTCACTGCACATCCAATTAACTCTGGAATGCATAAGACACAGCACCCAAGCAAATAGAGGCTTTAAATTTAACAGCAACTTTCAGTCTGCTCTGTTAGAAGCTGTGTATAGCAATAATTGGCAACGTATTTATTATGTAAGATTCATACGACAAAGGGGAAGGACTTTTAGGCTATGACACAAAGGCTTTCAGCATTAGAAAGGGTCAAACCAATCTGCAAAAGCATAATATGAAGCAAAGCCATTTAAATTACTCGTAAAACGTAGACATTCATTAGCATAGAAAAGTTTCATGGGAAAACAATGACAAAGTAAAAAAGTCATCCTATTTTCATATGCTAATTAATTAAATATGCCAAATGCATTTAATCTCTTATTATAACCATAGGGGGAGACAGACCAAACTCTTGAAGTTCCAAATGGCCAGGTCATTAGTGTGCCAAGTCATTCTTCAGATCTTCTCCTTATATACAAATTTACATTCTCAACTTATAGCATATGTAAGTAAAATTTGACTCTCCCTCCCACCCCCTCCATTTCTCCTTCTTTGGAAGGCACTTAGGCACTTGCTATCTCTTGTTCTTATATTTTAAAGTCTTCTTAAATGCTAGAAATAACTCATTTTCTAGGAAAAAAAAAAACCAAAACAAACAAACCCTAAAAGCACAGAAGCCATTTTGCCAAAGGCCTGAGTTAAACACCCCAGTCCCCCTAAGACATAGAATAAGCTAGCTGAAAATGAGATTAATAACATTCTTGCACATATGCAAGAAAATCCACACATAGTTTGTAGCCTTTAAGTTCAGATGACATTTCTAGCCATTTCTTGCTTTTCCAAACAAGAAAGGGATTCTTATGTTTACATAAGTTTCTCCTTGCTTAATAAATCTTAAATTGAAACAGATTTTTTTAAACAATTACCTTTTTGAGAGTTATCATACTACAGGATATTAGGAAAAACCAGACTCTCCTGTTGCTTTTACCCACATCTGACTCCAATCTTAATAGTTTAGCTATTAACCCTGTAAGGTCCTTACACACACACACACCTTGCCCAGTTGACGTTAAAATTTTTATATGACTGATCTGGGCTTACTCATTACAAAACCTTTTGTTGTACAGAAAGAGAGCAGCTCCATGGACCTTGATTTACAGGACACAATTAACTGTGCTGTTGGCAGAACTGCAGCAGCCCGGCTCATCCGGGGCTCTGCAGGGAGAAATGAAAGGATCTGTCACTGCATCAGAGTAACGGCTCTCTCCATCCATCGCCTTTCCACTCCCTGTCCACACTCATTCTGACCTACTCACAGCTTGGCGTGAAAACCTGGCCGTTGTGATATACCTGTCTTGCAAAAAAATAGTACAAATTACCCTAATTCCCCCTAGAAATAGTAAGAACTACAGCTAAAGGGGAGAAAACTCCATCTGCTAGAAAAATCTCAGTACTTTAGAGTTTGCTGTGCAAAACATAGTTTAAAAATCTCAGTTACCAGCTAAACAATGATCGCAGGGAATTTCACCACAATAACACTAGCAATTCATTTGTGCAATTTTTTAGGTTTTAGCTTGTTGGGAATACGCATTGTTAACCATTAAATTTCGCTGTATAAACACTTCTCAGAGAGCCTGTAAAATACTCCCCGCTGCGTTTCCTCACTCTCCAGCTGACAGCATTTAGAAACACTGGTACTGGCGGGTGCTTTATTTTGGCTCCCTGGGCCACCCCCGCTGGGGTACAGTGAGAGATTCCTGTCAAAGGCCAGACCCAGCCGCCCCGGGCTCGGACCACAGCGAAGGCGTCTGGACTCAGCCCAGCCCGACCGACTGATAAATGGTGGCTGCTGGAGTTTGAAATCCCGCGGTGAGCATAAATATTCTGGGAGCAGGGACTCGCGGACGGTCCATCGCCCTTCCAGAGCTCTCTTCTTTACGAGAGGAAAGCACACACACATACTTTCAGCGAGGTGCGTGGCTGCAGGGGTGGGTGTGGGGATTACCCCACAGTTAAAGCGGGCAGTGCGGAAGGTGCTGCCGGGATGGCAGACCGGGGCTCCCACCCCGCCGGGGTCCCCGCTCGGGGCAGGAGGGCGCCCAGAGGCGGACGCTTCGCTCAGGAAAAGGGAGAGGGCGGCGGCTGCCTGGAAGGGGCCAGTTGTCACGCACTGACAGGCAACAGCTGAGCTCCCGCATCTGGACCCTCACTCAGACCGGCGACCGCGGCGCGCCGCTCGCCTCGCCGGGCGCAGCGAGCTGGCACGGCGGCGGCGCCGCGACGCCTTTCCCCGACAGCCGCCGCGGGGCTCGGCGGGACACCCTGCGCTCCCCACTGCCTCACCCGGTCTCCCAAGCCCGCAGCCCCGTCCGACAACTCCGCACAGGACGGCGCAGCGCCAGCGGCGCTGACGAACGCCGGCTCCAGGCTCGGACGGCTCCTCACCGGCCCGGCGACGCAAGCCCCGGGCAGGGCGCAGGACCCCCGCCGCACCGCGGCAAGCGCTCCGCCGCCAGTGGCACGGTGCCGGCTGCGGACGGCGCTCCGCCAAACCCGCCGGGCGTTTCGCCGCGCCGCCGCAGGGTGCCCGTCAGTCGTCACCCCGAGGAGCCTCCACTTACCTTCCCCGCAGCGCGGCCGGACCACGGCGATGTATTCCCGGGAGGCGGTGTGGTCCGTCACACAGACGATAGGGGAGGCCGATACCCGGCTCTGTCCCACGGAGTCAGCGCCGACAGGAGACGCTCATCTCCGGCAGCGTCGCGGAACGACAGCCCGGAGCCTACTCAGCCGCCCCTCCGCGACTGCCCAAACCCCGGCGCGCTCCCCGCCCTAATGGGACTCAGCCTCCCCGCGCCCGGGACGGCGCCGGCCGCGCTCCCCCGCGCCCATTGGCTGCCGCCCACCGCGCCCGCCAATCGAAGTGCGGCCGGCGGCGCGCGGGGCCCGGCGGGGCGGGGCTCAGGGCGGGGCCCGCCGGCGGCGCGCGGGGGGCGCGGCCGGGAAGAGCTCGGGGGGCTCGGCAGAGCGTGTGGGGAGCGCGGAGTGGGCCCTGGAAGGCCGGGGAGCAGGCGGGGCACGGGCGGGTTCTAAGCTCCCTTTCTCTCGGTCAGACGGAGCTCTGAAGCAGCAGCTCTCGCCGAGGGAGCGGGATGGGAAAAGTTAATTAAAAACTTCTCCCGCTGGTCTGTGCAGAGGGGTGCGATGGAGCTCGTTCCGGCTGGGTTTGAGGTCCACCGTGTTCCCGGTGGGCTGCGCACAGTCTGGCTGGCACCCGGGCACTGCTGGAGAAAAGGCGGTGCGGGGCCCGCAGCCGCCTCAGGGGGATGGCGGGGCTGGGCGCGCCCCAAGGCAGAAGCGGCTGCGGTCTCAACACTGAAGAGCCGGCAAAACGAAGGCGATCGGCATTTAAGAGACAATGAAGTAGCCAGGCACACGTATAAGTCCCTTTCCTTTTGTCGTTACCGGCGCTTTTGGTATCTGTTAAGCTGCTGGAGTCTGCAGCCCTTGATCCTGTTACTCGCACCTAATACTCTTTAAGCAACGTGGATTGAGCTCCTGGTTCTCTAGTGGTCTCAGTGTTTAAACCCTCCATGGAAACATCAAAGGATGAGTAACATGGCATTTAACTCAATGTTATACTTCTATAGGTGTAAATTGGAAAGCGAGAGTCATTTTGCCGGAGTGACTTCTAGGCAGTCACAAACTCTCCCCCCACTTGGTGAAACAAATGTGTTTGGAAACTCTAAAGTTGCTTTATATTAAAGCTGTGTCTCTCTTGATTCTGTAAATAAGGAATTACATGAGGAAATGAAAATGAGAGTTTTCTTAGTGTTTTGAAGCACATTTGGCTTTCCTCTGTTAGCAGAATAAGTTTATCTGCATTCCAGTCTGGTCAAAATCATCTTTCTCCGTCTGAAAAAATGAAAACTCACAAGAAACAACTTCAGACTACAACCATAAGCTACAACTTACGAAAAACTTATTAAAACTACTTCTCACCTTATAAGCTTCCACTGCAATTCAAGCCCTGGGTGCTCTTTTAAATCTTAATTTTTCAATTTTTTAAATGTTAATTTTTCAATTCCTTTTAAATGTTAACCAAGTCTGAAAATAAATATTTCCAAATTACATCATGGAAGTTTTCAGAAAAAAAGAATAGACGCTTGTACAGACAGGGGAAATCTCAGAAGAGTCAGCCTCTCTCACTCTTTGCATCAGAATAAATTTGTATTTCTCCTTTAATTTAAGAAAAAAACACAGAAGATGAAGCAGGAGTGTGAAAAAAATTAAATATATTGTAAAATATATAATATAACATTATATAATAATGTAAAATTAATTGTAAAAGGAATGAGAATAAAAGAGTGGCAAATACGGCAAAGGAGCCATCTGCTGCCTTAGAGCTGTTTGTCCTTTGTCTTGTGTTTTTCCCTGCCACCTATTCAAGCATTTCTATATCACTTATCACAAAGATCTAAATACTCTTAGGTTCTGCTGGCAGCACTGCATGATTTCTGTCATTTACTTCTTCCCACTTCATGTTCCAAAGACATAGGAAATAAGATTGCTTGGCTTTTAAATAACCTTGTCAAAGGTGTTTGAAGTCATATATTAGCAGATCTGAATCTGGAATGAAAGAATTTATGGCCAATGCACTCTTTTAAGTTGTATATCTGTTTATCTGATCCTCACTTACAAGTGCCTCTAATTAAGCTATAAACTCCCAGTTTCTACTTAACCATATGGGTAGCCTGGGAAGTTTGCTACAGTAATGTAATTTACCCATTCTAAGGCCATGTCTGCAATGCAAATCCATCATGGCTGTTTAGAAAGTGTTATAACCTGCTCTGTTTTTCACAACATGGAAATAAAGCATGTCCAAGTTACCAACTGTAATTCCTGAAACAGTACAGACACTTTTCTCTTTGGACCTGCAGGACTTTGTATCCAAGAGAAAACACACCTACTGCAAACAGCAGGAAAGATGAAAAATTGCAACCTGCAAATGCAATTAGTGAGGAAGGGACAATAATATTTCCATTAATTTTTTTTCACTTTCTGTGGGAGCTACTTGGCTGCATTCTTGCACACTTGTGCTTTTGTTGCATTCTCTCCTCAGGTGCTGTTCACAGGTTTTAATTGCATGCACTTTTCATTCACTTGAAGTGTGGATAATTTGAGGATGGGGTCTTGTCTGCTGCTGGAGTAGGTTGCAAGATGGTATAAGGAAAGCTTACACATAAAAAAGGCCCAGAATATCTATTTGTATATCTTAAAATTCTGTTAAAAATTTCAAAAATATCTATGCAAGAAAAAAAATAAACTGCTTATCAGCAAGTTTAAAGGGGGCTTGAGTCTCACCTTTGGTACTGTAACACAGTAGAAACCCCAAATTCCATGAGACTGTGGCCCACTTTATGAAAAATATTTTCTAAAATATGTTCTATATTTAGAATTTTTCTGTAAAAAGTATTGCT
This sequence comes from Sturnus vulgaris, assembly GCF_052056855.1. Taxonomy (NCBI): domain Eukaryota; kingdom Metazoa; phylum Chordata; class Aves; order Passeriformes; family Sturnidae; genus Sturnus; species Sturnus vulgaris. The sequence continues at coordinate 41,532,434 of NC_142247.1, forward strand.
GACAGTTATCATTAATTTCATGTGAGGAATGTAGGTTTTGGCCCACTTTGCAGGAGGTCCGAATTTTAAAATGTGAGGTATGAGACGTTTTTCTGTGATTTTGAAGTAGGAGGAAAGTCTCTGTAGAGATTCATACAGGTACCCTGGAAGGAAATGCCTAGAGCAATCCATCAGACCTTCTTTTCCAATCCTACTTCTTCCAGTGAATACTTTAAATATTTCTTATTATCTTTAAAGTATCCCGTGTTTACATATGGAAACTGTACATACAGAGTTGCAGCTGCAACTGCAGGTAAGCAAACACGAGTTGCTCCTTGTGTAACAAACTTGTAATCTAGCACTGATGTAGCTTTGAGGCTGGCCTGGAAGAGGTGGCTGGACCAGACGGCACTCAGAGGTGCCTTCCAACCCTGATCCTGTGATCTAGAGCTGTTGGATTCAGCCAATACAGGTCTGACTACGTTGTCTAATTACTAAAGCCATTTAAGTATGGGGAAGAGAAAAAGGCCATGCCCAGAGATGGAGAGTTTTGAGTGAAACATAGCAATCTTTACACTGACTTTTGGCCACCCCTCAGATGTCTGTGATGGGTTTCCTGTGTATTAAAACAAATTTTTTGTTAAACTGGGGGCAAGATTTGAATGTCATGCAAGTTCCAATTGTACGGTTTTGTTTTGGTTTAGCTTTTTTTTTTTTTTTTTAGCATAGACCCACTTCATTTGGGGATTTTGGGAGAGAAATGGTGCTTTAATTTCTGCTGCTTGCTTTTTATGACACTGTACATTGGATTTTTTCTTTCTCTTTCTATTACTAAGTCTTTCTTCAGGAAGGGACATCATAATGGATATAATGGCCATTCCTTTCATATATATGTCTCTAAACAGTAGTAGAAATGCCTCAGTTTCCCAGTTTGCCTTCTAAGAATAAAACTGTCTTACACCACATTGGTCATATGAGGCTTAGTTAATCTTTATGCAGAGTTTTTTAGAAAAAAAACTGTATGGAAGCACATAAATTATTAATATTAACAAGAGCAGCTTGTTCAAACTCTGTGTTAGGTGTTTTGCTGGTTTTGGGACACTTTAACGGGAATCAAGTAATGTGGACTGGCCAAAGCAATTAGGCATCAGCTTGCAAATGCTGATTCCTATAAACCCAACTCTTTTCTTTGGCTTGTACCCAGCAATATGTTCTTTATCAGTTGTATAAAATTGGGTTAAAAAAGCCCTAGTCTTGAAAACTCTGGAGTTGTTTTCAAATTGACATTAAGAGAGTTGTTTTCCCCTTAACCTTGGCAGATGTACCACTTTTGTCTTCTGTATCTGCATGAACCTAAAAATCTACACCAAACCTTCTCTGAGTGCAGTTTTGCAGGGTAGTTGGAAACCTGGTCACTGGTGAGTTGAAGCAGGGATAGACTGAGGAGTACTATGAGTCCCATCACAATGTCCAGGTTTGATTTCCCATGTAAACTTGGGTGAAGCATGCAAGGACGGAGGGAATTGCATCCTGCCACAGGGTCAGGACAAAGCAGGAGGGCATGCGTTTCGGAGAGGGAATGACTACTCAGGCTTTCCAGTTCAAGTATTGTTCCAGTTTACTGTATCTCCTTTTTTTGATTTATTTTTGCAATAGTCCTTCATTTTTGTATAAGATCTCTCCTGCTGATTTTTGTCTGTTTTGTTTGTTTTGGCCTTATCCTATGGCTCCATAACTTTTTCAGCTGTATAGTCCTGCCTAATCTCTGTTTAAAAGCCAGCTGAATCCTTGCATGGCCAGCTACAAAAACATTTCTTATGGATTTCTTTCACAGGCACCTTCCCTGGATGTTTAACTCTTTATGTCCTTCCTGGGCTAAACTGTTATCCTCATATGAAGGCTTCATGCCCTGCCTTTGATCACAGACTATTCCATTGGTTCTTCTAGCTGAGTTGTTTCCTGTGGATTAGGAGAAAATGGGCAATTTGTCTGAGATGAAAAAAGCAACGTTTAGTTTACAATACATATAAGTAATGCCAGTCCTGTTTCCAAGATCTGCTGCAGTGCTTTGCTCCCTTCTGCCAGAGCTGGAGTCAGTCCTGTGAGCTACAGTGAGGTTTGGAGCAGCTCTTGGAAAACATCCCAACATTTCTGTAACTATTCCAGCCATGGATGATTGTATTCTGCCTTGTGAGTGGTCTCAGATGAATCTGGTTGCATTCAAGAAACAATGGCAGAATTCCCTGCATTTCTCTAGTTTTGAAAGAATACTCAGAAACCCACTGGTTCTTTGCATATCCCACCAGTCTCCTCTCTGCATGGGACTACAATGGATTTTTCACAGCGTTTTCCCCTTTCACTGCATGGAGGTGTTTGTGTTTGAACAGGAGACAATGACAACCTTCTGTTGTTCTTCCTTTGAGAGATAAAATATCTTTGAGAGCACATGTCCAATCCCTTGTGCAGTAAGACACTTGATGATTAAACTTTTTTTAAGATTGATCCAGTTTTGTAGGTGCTACACAGAAAAAAACCAAAAGTGTTTCACAGAAGGCAATAAATATTATTTTAGATAAATAACAATTATTATTTAAAGTATCTTTTGTTCTTAATAAATTCAATTTGCTTAAAAATGGCACTTTGGGAAGCCAGGGTGTTAGAAGTTAGGGATAATATGCCACACTACTTGTCCTTTTCCTTCTCTATAATGGCAAAAGTGTAAATCACAACCCTAACTTGATTAACTTTTGTTTCACTGTATTACAGTTTTAATATTATTTAAAAGTACTTCGTTATTTAACTATGCAGAGATCTTAATCTTTTACTCAAATGTAAATTGCAAAGTACAATCTCTAAACAAAATGATTGAATACCATTGATTTTTCATCAAATAATTGTGGCAAATCTTGTACTCAATTATTCATTATTCTTAGAGAAGAATAGATGACATGAAAAGTAAGCTGTAATTAAGATAAAAAACTACTGGATTCTGTACTGATAATTTCTTTTGAAATTACAATTCTTGCAATTAAATCAAATTGAAATTAAAATGTGAGTAGCCTGATTGAGGAACTGAGTAATGATTGTACAAAAGTGTAATCTGAAAGAACCTATTCATGTATGGGGACAGACATGACATTTGATGCCTGAAATATTTTCTATTTTTCCCATGCATTACTTCTGTCTAATGCAGAAGTAATCTAATGCAGATTTTAATTTCCTCCATTATTATGTGACCAATGCAACAGTTGCAAAACATAAAGCACATTCTTAAAAACAAACATTTAATTCCTGTGCTAAATTTATCTTTAGCCTAATTTGTGTTTTTCATTATAAGTGCAAAAATGAGCATGGATTTGAATTGCGGTAAGGATTTATTTTACAAGTCGTGTGGATTTTTAAATTTACTAATTGATTTGTTATTTCCATGAATGAAGGAACTGACTTGTTGGACATTTAATTTAATGGAAAGTATCCTTTTGTGTTCAGTAATGCAACATACCTAGAAAAAAGATTCTCCAAGAAGCAATAAAAACCTCAGCATTAGTCTTAAATATAACCACTGTTAATAAAATAACTTGTCAGTCAGCTGGACTCAGATAAAGTGAAGTCTGACCTTGAGAGCAGCCCTCAGCAGATGTCGAAACTTTCTTCAAGTATGCAGGATTTTTTGATCATTGTGCTAAAGTGAAAGGAATGAAATCGTCTTCTACCCAAAGAAGTAAACTGAGAGGTCACTAATGTACCAGATTATGCTCCTTTTTCAAATTAAAAGATAAATACTTCACAAGGATTGATAAAATCAGAGGATATTTAACACCAGAGATGAACTCTTCTCTGGAAGTTATCATTATTCAGCCTATGTAACTGAATGCAGCTATTAGTTTCGAATAATAACCTCACATGACATTGTTTTGATGCTGATAGGATGAGTACCCTGATACACAGACCACAAATATATAGGTAGATTTGAAATTCAAGTACTGGGAATACACTTTCTGTTATGATTAGGACTATGATTTAGATATGAGCTGTCTCACAGTTTTTAAGGTCTTTTTGCCTCAACGACATGCATTATAACAACCATTTCGGAGCCATAAATGCAGAGTTTGCAGGTGACATACATGCACATGGGCAAATGTATTCCATTACCTAAATGGCCATTGGTTTGGAAAATGAAAAGGACAAACAGAATTCAATCAGATTTAAATAGCATTTTAGCTAGACCTGTGCAGTGAGGCAGAAATGGTAATTACTTCTCTTTCAGACAAAATGCATTTTATTGTGTCTTTTAGTATCAACAAATCAATTATTTTCACAATTTGTTGAAATTTACTTTGAAAAATAGATGTGAAAAAAACCAGACCTCGAACAAAATTTAAAAATCCTAAGATTTATATTATTGAAACCATGTAACAAATCTGCTTTCTGTGTTTTAAATGCATATCTTGTTTTCAGAATTTGATGTTCTTTATTTAAACTATTTGTATTCTCATGTATCAGGCAATATTACATTATTTTTATTTACTCACTGGCTGAAGACACTATGCTGCTAGTGTGTATATAGACAAATTTAGGATTCTGCTTTCTTTAGCAATTTGAAATTATTTTGAAATGCATTTCCAGAAAATATTTGAGTTCAAAAGCTTGGTAACACAGGAGTTCACAGAAACATAAAAGCCACGAGTATATTACTCAAAGGATGCACTTTGGAGATGGGTAAGAGCCAGAATTCCAACAGAAGGGAAAGAGAATAATGAGTGGGCAGCATTTCTAAAAATCAGAAATGTCTACAAAATTTGAACACTTGATGGTTTTTCCCACAGTTTTTGGTAATTAAGCACTAATCCGTATTTCAGTTTTCCTCTCTTCCATGGAGTGTCACAACACAATTTGCTATCACCGTGACAGCTCCCTTTAACACTAAATCTCTCTCTAGATCTAGATCTAGTCAGAGGGGAGCATTGCCAAATTTTTGTACTTTTTCATTCTCCATCCTGTAAGGTTCATTGTATGTTAGTTGCCTTTCTGAGATGTCAACAGTTAAGTAAGCTGAGGTACTGGATATAAAAAGGCATCCTTGTTCATTTGGAGATGTAATTTTCTCAGGCTCTGCCTATCTATTTGTCAAAGCTGACGTGAAAATATGTCAAGCCACCTGATCTATCAGTTAAATATGCCTTAGATTTCTTTGCTTTCCTTTTACATAGTTAAATGTGATATAATGGAAACTCCAGAAAGTCAGAACAAAGGGGTCAGCAAAGCAGGATTTGGCAAACCACACTGAATTACTGAATTAGCCAGTTTTATGTGCTAATTGGGAAGAAAATTTCTCAGGACTGACTGTACTCTTCACATTATAGAATCATAGCACGGTTTGGGTTGGAAGGAACCTCAAAGGTATCCAGTTCCACTCCCCCTACCATGGGCAGGGACATGTCCCACTAGACCAGGTTACTCAATGCCCCATCTAAACTGGTCATGAACACTTACAGGGATGGGCAACGTGTGTCTCACCACCCTCACTGTAAAGAAGTTCTTGCATATACTAACCTAAATTTACCCTCTTTCAATTTGAACCCAGAAGATTGTTTTGAGATTCTCTGTAATACGGCATTGTTTATTTTCATCAAAGGAAAACATTTGAGCCAATGTGCTTAAAATTTGGTACGAAAAATACAGAATAAAAACATTTTGTAAAATCTTTCAGTACATTTCCTTCATACTTAGAAAACAGTATTTTCTTGTGCCTGTTAGCTCAGATCCCTTTCATTCTTCTCACTGTCCTAATCTGAGAAATTTGCTCACTCACAGAGATACCTTACAAAGTCTCTATTCTTTGATTCAGTGGCAAAACTTGAAATGTAATCAGTGGGATATCTGTCAGGATTAGTCAGTACTTGTCAAAGCAATGTCAAACCATAGCAAAATCTCACTGACCTCTAGCTCATGATTTGTCAAATGTAGCTAAAATACACACAAAATGAAAACAGATTCTAAGAGGCGGAGAGAAGAAATTGCCTTCATTAAGTGAAAGTATTTTCTTTTCTAATTAATATATTTTTGAATTTAAGACTTGGTCAAAGACACTGTAGACAAGGCCATGACAGTGAGGAGAGCACTCTCTTTTGAAAATTTGTACCTGTATTGGTACTTCCTAAAAGGTGGTCCTGGCTTGGAAAATCAAGAGTGTGCATACCAATTGTAAGAAGTTTAGGCTCAGATTCACATAATCGATGGTGGAGAGTGTGATTCCCATATTTCATACATCAGTCTGGTCACCAGAACAGTAACCTGAGTACTCAAGACTCTGCTCCATTCACAGCTTAAGGGCTAAAATGGATGTCTCCTACCTTGCAGAAGAATTACTTGAAAACTGTACTGGAGAAACAGGGCACAGAGTTCTTGGGTGGTGATACAGCTTTGACAGCAGCAGTGAAGGGCTTTCGCCTCCCTTATTCCCTTGTTGGGGGCCAGGGTACTTGTTTATCACGTTCCTCTTCAGGAAGAGAGCATTCAAAAATGCGGGGTGCAACACTGTGTCCACAAAAGGTTTTATCAACCACCAAGGTTTTTATCAATCTGACTCCTATAAGCAAAATTTATGATCTCTTTAGAGTTTGATTTATTATTCACAGAAATGTATTACACGAGAAACATCCTCCTTTTTTATTTTGTTTCACAAACAAAAGTGAAATACAAGGTGCAGGATACTGTGAGGGTGAACGTGTATTAAATGTATATGAAGTAATGGGTATGTTTGGTGTACTGGTTGGACCTGGAAATCCTGATATAACTAGTTTCTCCTTGATTCACAAAAATGTCAAGGGGACAAACTCCACCCTCAGACACTCACCCATGACTTTTGCTGAGGTCAGTGGAAAGTGGCTGCTTTACTCTAAAAGCAGAATTTTTCTTGGAAAACAGAATCTAGTAGAGACTATACCACTCTCTTCACTGCTATACATTTGCTGACATTGCTTTCTTTACCTGCCTTCCCTCCCAATTCATATGGAAAAAGTTGTCTTTGTGCCTTTGAGAGGCCGAGTTACTATCAGTGTGCAAAATTATACTTCTTCAATGCAGCAGGCTTGCAGAAGGTGTAGTGGAGGGTGAGAGAGTGTGCTAGTAAATACATTCAAGAGGGAAATATCAAACAGTGAAGATAAATCTTGACACAAACATTGAAATCAGTCCCATTGTGGATATTGTTGGAGGTGGTGTACTTCACTCAATTCCTTTGACTGATTCCCTGTTATATATCAATATTACAGAGAGCTCTGCTCTCCATGACTCTCGCCCTGAAACTCTGAGATGCATGCAAGTCTTCAAGTCCTGCATGCAAGATCCAAGTCACAGAGGGGTCCTTTAAGAGGAGTTTTAAAAATGAAAAAATATAAATAATTTAAATACAATTCCTTTGACAAGTATAGTAGTAATGAAAGATGTAAGGCTGTTAATCCAGCCCCTAGGACCACGTGATTGAAGAAGATATATAAAGATTAACCTCCAACACAAAATGAGTAACCAGAGCCTCCTGAGTTTCTCAACAACATCCTATCTTGTCCAATTGCTACTCAATTCAGCAATAGCAAACTTTTTAACCATCATAGTTCATAGAAAACCTTCACTATTTCCTCTCCCTGCCATTTTCCAGGCAGCTGTCTCTATATTGTTAGGCTTACTAATTCTGCTGAGTGTTTCAATCTGATTCCATATGTTCTATATTCTTTCTTCTAAATCTTATGGGAACCTCCTCTGCCTACATGTTTTTCATAACTTCCCAGAGACTAAAGTATAATGATTTGGGATGCAACAACACTCTTCCTCAGATATTTCCTCTTCAGTCTTACTTGTAAGAACCTATTTTTAAAGATACTTTATGTTGTGTGGAAGTATTCATTGTGCTTCATCACATTGACTCGGTAGAATTTATACTCATAAACAGCTAACCATTTTTCTTTCTTACCTGTGCAGTGCTGTAGTTTCAGAAAGCAAACAGATCACCATAAAATAGATGTAGAGGAGGAAGGGTGCATTGGGAAATGTGAAAAGTCTAACCCCATGTTTACTTCAAACCCAAAGCCAACATTCACTTCAAACCTGAATTCCCATGATATACATGATCTTTCATATGAACCCTGTGGCTTGTCTTAACTCGTAACACCAATGTCATTCCGTACAGTTTCCATTCAAGGAATTTAATGCATGCTCTATGCCTATATGCAGGGTGAAAAAACATTGTTTTGCATTAGGATTTCCTCATTTTCTCACTAGTACTAGTGGTAACTCCAATAGCTGGTTATAACTGAATAGTATAATGACAATTTATGCTAAGAACTGCAAAAATCTGCCTCAGAAACTGAGGCCAAACCAGAAGCTTGTCTCTCATGTGAGTGATTGATTAGCCAATTTTCCTACTGGAGTGTTGAAATGTGAGTGTAACTGATAGCTGCATGTTTAAGTACAGCTTGGTCACTAAAAGTAATAAGAAATGTGGTAAACTGGATATTTTATGAAATGGAGTCCCAGGAAATTTCTAGTTGAAGAAATAAAAGAAGTCACTGGAAAGCAGCTTTAGACACAACATCTCATCTTTCCTGCAGGCATGGTTGACTATAACCAGCCTGACTGGGACTCTTAAGGGACAGGAGGAAAGAAATAGCACTGTCCCATTTTAGGACTTGGTATTAAGAGCATGTGCAGCAAACACTGAGGTCCCAGGCGGGTGAGTGACAGGTTGCAGTCCTGGCATGCTTTGCAGTCCTCACTTGGCTGCCTCTGCCATGTCCCCAGCAGCCACAGGGAAGACAGCAGAGCTGCTGGGGATAGCAAAAAGAACTCATTCCCACTTGTGCATGAGCAGGCAGAATTTTCTTTGGGAATGTGGAAGGAGAACCCCACATTAACCCAGCAGTTCAGAAGGACTGTGGGCCTTGCTGTCCACTCCCACCTCATCTTACTATCTCAGAAGAAGGCATCTCCCTCTCCAGGTCAAAAAGGATGGGAAGGGACAAAACCCTCCCTAGACTGACCCCATGAGATGCCTCCAGTGCTGCAAAAGGAGCAGGGGTGATGCTAGGTCAAGAAACAGATGTGAGTCTGGGGGCTGAACTGATCTATAACTGGAGAGTGTGCGTCTGCTTTTGCTCTCTGGGTTGAGCTGATTGGAAAGTTAAGTTGTAGATGTGGGAATGAATATCCCTGAACGTGTGTGGAAGTGAGGGAGACATACTCCCAAACAAAACCATGGTGAGCTGACTACAGCTATGACTCCCAAGTGGGAGTCTTGTAAAGAACTTCCAAAAGTACTTCTCAATATTCTCAATATTTTGGATCTGGCAGTGCTGTAAACACTACATGGATATATGGCAAGGAAAGATATGATCTAAAAATAAGATCCGAACTTTCTAATGAAAAACGAGAGTCAGAAAAAAGCATCCACATATTTGGGAGATCATCATACATTGGCCTAGGGTAGGAGTCACGACTTTTAAGTGCTTGAGGTTGACAGGAGGTGGCAAATACTGATTCAAAGCTCCAGGGTATAATGTGACAGGCAAATGCTCCTTTGAGCACTAATATATGTCCTGGGGAAAGAAGCACATGCTACAGTGTTTGGAGAGCAAGTGAGAACACCTACTAATTGTGCTCTCCTTCAGATTCCTGTAGTAACAGGGTTTGGATTTTTTCCTCAGCTGGTTTCTATAGACAGACCAGGCATTTAAAAATCTCTATACAATCACAATGCAGATGTAGTTTTAGGAGATATCACTGAAAACACTTTTTTCCCCTGGTGTTTGAGTTAGACGGAAAACATTATTTTCTTGAACTGCAAAACCCCCCACATTTAAATCCTTGTATATATGATATATCATACACCATCTTCAAAATTATAAAATTTGGGAGAGGAAGCTTAGTTGGAAGACATTCAGCTAAGAAATGTCTGCAATAAATTTTATTCTCATTTTTTTTCTCAGTTTCTCTCTCTCTTCCAACACGCAGCTTTGATAAGAAAGGATAGGAGATATAATTACCCATTTTCTCTCCTCCTCTACATTTATACGTATAAGAGCAGAACATTTTGGAAAGCCTGAAGTGTGGGAAAATAATAAAACATTACATCTGTTTAGCCAGAAAAAGATAATATTAAAAATCTTTGAATGCTCAGATGTATTCTCAGCCTGATCTAAAACAGAACAGAGGGGAAAAAAAATCACCAGAGTTTCATAAATTCTAGGTACAGCTTTGACAGGAAATGTAGTACGGGAGCCAGATCATGTGCTTTGCATCACAGAGTCAGCAATTTCTGGCCATGGTATGGACATATCTGTTCCTAGAGAGAAAGAGGCGTGCCTGAGATACTCTTCAGAGAATCACAGAATGGTTTGGGTTGGAAAAAGCCTTAAAGATCTAGTTCCTACCCCCCTGCTATGGGCAGAAGCACCATGCACTAGGCCAGGTCGCTAAAACCCCCATCCAACCTGGCCTCGAATACTGTCCAGGGGAGCTGATCCCCTGCCGGCCATTCTCATCTCTTGTGGCTTAAATAAACCCGGAAGAGCATTTTCACAGTTAAAAGCCGTGCTGTTAAAAATCCAGGAGCCCTCACCTCCTGGTTTCTGAGCAGCTGGAGCTGTGACTAGCTGCTGTGAGGCTAAGCCTGCTGGTGTGTGGTCTGTGAATGCAGCCAAGGGTCTGGCCTGGCGAGTCTGCCTGCTCCGAGTTACACTGGTGCAGGCGGAACAGACCCAATCTGCTTGCGGAGCTGCACTAAAGCTGCATCCCTGCTCTGTGCCAGGGATTCCAACAGCAGGAGGTTAGAGCAACAAGGAGAAATAGGAGAAATAGCTTCCTCTGAGTGCGTGTCCCCACCCGTAACACGACCACAGTCAGTGCAGGCCCCTGAGCAGAGCTGGCTCCTGGAACACGGACACAGCCGCCTTTGTCGGTGTGTCGCGGTGCTGCAGTTACAAGAGCATCCTCTGTTAAAAGGAGCAATTTCCTCTCTGTTTTGGCTCCTGGGGCTCTTAAGAGTTAATGTCCTGGAATAAGATCAGTTCAAAAAATAACTTGATTGATGAGGGGCTTGCACCTTTATGACCCAAAACCAAACCAGGATTTGGTCTTTGGTCAAATGCTACATTTGTTCTGGGAGGTATTTTGTTCTCAGGTTTGACCTAACTCTAGTCTCCTCAGCTAACACAGCAGTTCTAAATCACAGCAGTGTATCAGCAAGTTCTCAATGCCAAGCAACCTGAAAATAAGAGCTGGTATTGTGGTACAATAATATCTCAATAGTAGAGGCAGAGTGTAAACCCTAACAGATTCATATTTGCTAGAAAATAGGCCAACCCCAACCCCCAAACCAAAACCAAAACCCCACAAAAAGCAAGAAACAAGGCAGCACAGAATGTCCATTGAGTTCAATGGAAAATCCTCATAATAAATCAATTTCTTCTTAAGAATAAATCGTCTAAAAGACCAAACTCCCCAAAATCCAGTTGAGAAAAAGCCTAATAAACCAGGGTGGGGAGAACTGAAATCTATCTCCTCAATTAATCCTCTGCTTGGACTCCTTTTAAAGCTTTAGCACGTTATTTCTCTTTAAAGGGGGATTTAGTACTTGGACAAATGTTCTCACATATCAACAAAATGTAAAGCCACTTCTTTACTTTTTCCATAGCCTTTCCTGATTAATGAGAAAAGATATTTTTATTTTGAATAAAGGTCTATAACATCCTGATGATTTTCATGCTTGAACTTGATCTCTGGTAAATTAATATAAATCAGGAGCAACTTGGTTGGGACCAGTGAAGTAAGATTAGCATAGGAGCAGAGCTGTACTCATAATAGTTGTGCAAGAGATCTCTCTCTTAAATTCCTGTAAAAGTATGCAAGCCAACAGCAATCAAGGAATCAAGTACAATTAAGAGCAGAATTTAGCCTGAAAGGTTGCATGTAGGATGACATTCACTGCTGTGGCAGCAGATTGTTGTCACACACAGAGAAGTTTTTACTTTCTTTCTGAACCACTGAGAAGATCCTTGAGTTGTGAAAAAGAAGACTATTACTCAGGAATAAACATTGAAAGCAGTGATGGAACAGTTTGGTGAATACACAGTATTACTGAGGAAGTAAATTTTGGTTTATACAACTGTTGCTTTTTGAACCTTTTCTTCAATTCTAAACTCTTTCTTCAAGAAAAATAGCATGAAAGACAAAAGCTGAAGCAAAGAAAATACATTAACTTTTGCAATAGTTTCATGTGTTTTCTTGCTACTTAAATGTAATGTTTATCTAATAAACAGTATGTCAGTGTTAAACAGTAACTCTCTGTCCCGTATTGAATGTCAGAATGTCCTTCAGGAGTTGCTATGATGCCTTTGAAAGCAGCTTTTCTCTAATGAAAAGACATACTTTGTCACTGGAACAGGGTCCCAAGGAAGGCTGCCTGCCACTTTCTGCCTCTGGGTAATCTGGCCTCAGACACAACCTTGTGTCAATCCTTCTCACTTGCTCACTTTCTCCCTGGTCCGGAGTAAACTAAGAAGTGCCTTGGAAAGAACGTTTATCAAGGCAATGCCACAGTCCAAAGTCAAGCCATTAGTTACGGCATGAATAGGTTTTAAAAAAATAAATGTTTTTCTATTGCTTTTCCTGTGGGGATGAAAATAGAAATTATTTTTTCAGACTTTCAGGTCTTGACTACTGAAGGAAGGTGCAATATTAATTTCTTTACTTCATTAGGGCTACTTGCTTGTTTAAAACTGTGTGTGCTTAAGCATGTTTTTGAATTAGTGCTGTACCTGGTACCAACCACCCCACCTCACAGAGAACAACCCTGAAATAAAACGAGATGACTATTTTGCAACTGGGAAATTTAAAAACAAGCTTCTCTCCTAATTCTTAAACAGAGGAAATTAAATTCATACTTTCCAGTACACTTAATCCTGAGCCGTTTGACATATTTGAACATTAGCCATTTGCACTCATGTATAAAATGAGTGTGGCTTTCAGAAATGCGCTATTCCTGTAGACTGTTGATCCAAATTGACTGTCAAAAGCTATCTGAAGAATTTCAGCAGCTGACCTGCTTTATCATGGCCACCAGCTGCTAAAAGTTGTAGATGGTGATGAGAGCTGAGGTGAGAGAGAAGAATACAGAGAGAAGTTATAAGACAGGAGGACAGAGAAGCTCTGTGAGCTCAAGTCTTTGGCTCTTGTTTCTTACTCCTTAAAGAGAAGTTGTAGTTCAGTGGTACCTAGTGAGTTGGGCCCTTAGGGTTGAGTCATTCAGAGAGAACAGGGAAATGATAAGCTACAATATTTTTTTCAAGCAGATGAAATAAATGGTTATACAGTTCATGCCTTGTGTTTAACTTTTCATCATCCAGAAACAATAAAGATGAAGCTGATTAAACTGTGGTGACTCAATCTGGGATTTGTTTCATAGGACCCTAGTACAAATAGCCATGTTTAAGGTGGCCAACAAACTCCCACATAACTACTGAAGAAAAAGAAGTACAGTAAGATTTACCTGGCCTTCCTTAGCTGAGTTGCCTGTTTCTTTCTGTTAACAGTGAAGGGAACTAACTGTTAACTGGAAAACTAACTCAGATACAGTCAGATATGTTTCATTAGGTGAAATGTTCTGTTCTCTTTGATTTGACTTGGTTTAGGCAAGAGGAGAATAAAGGAGTTAACTTCTCTAGATTCCTCAGCAGATTTAGATTTGAGGTACCCAAGTCCCTGTAGCTTGCAAAACTTGTATAAAAGGTCACCTTCCCTGCTCATAACATGATTTTTATTACTAGAAAAAAATAATAAGTTAAGGCAACAAAAGAATTTTTGAAAAGCAACTGATCCTTTCTTGCAGTGCCTCACTGTTTTCCTGTTGCATTTTTTTTCTGTGGTCTTGAACAGGGCAAAAAAGAACGTGAGAGTGAATTAAGACAATGAACAAGCACTTTGCTGAGCACACTGGAGATATGACTGAATGTTAACATCTATTTTCTATCACCACTGTTTCTCTTACTCCTTCATGTGTGCTCCAAGCAAGGGGAACGCCTTGGCTTATTATCACAGTACTGAAATAAGTCTCCTAATTTATGTGATTGCAGCACTGCACTTTTGCATCGTAAAATTCCTATAGAAATGTGGCCAAAATGGATAAACATTTTCTGGCAGCAGTGATGGTGTTCTTGTATCTATTATATGAAATTAAATAGTCCTGGAGATAAAGGTGGCCTGAACTTTATTTTTATGTTTATTTCTATGTGGCACAGAGGAGGCAACAGAGCATGGGAGTGGGACAGAGGAATCCCTGAGATCTGAATTCCAGTTGGATGCTGAATTTGTGGCCTTGGGCTAGTCTGGCATTTCAGTACTTCAGCGACTGACACCCTATAAATACACAAATAATAGATAGGAACAACTTAGGTCTGGATTTCATCCTGGCCTCAGAAGGCATGAGCCCAGGAGCTGCAGACAGTAGTCTCCTGACAATCTGTCTTATGGCCCATGAGCCACAGTACTGAGTGCTGCAGTCACTTTCCATCTTATTTCTAAAATACATATAAAACAAGTTTTAGATGTGGTGCATCATCCCTCTGTGCACCTTTTCTAGTCTATAAAATGGGACAAACAGGAATATTTTTATTTTACCTGTGCTTATTTACAAGACTGTCAAGATTTAAATCAATGCCAGAATAACGATAAGTCACTATTTTTTTGAAAGCTGGCTGAACTTAGAAGTTTCAGTGTGCCAGTGACCAACAGAGCAGCACATGCCAGATTGTGAAGCTCTTCCACTGGTGAACAGATACACAAGAGGTTACACTGAAGTCAGCAGAGGTTCACACAACTTTTGGCTATTGTGAGTAAGGAGACCAGAGTCTGGTCCTGCATTGCTGCTGATGTTAGATCAATGTTAGCAATGAAATATGGCTAATCAGAACCAAAGGACCGTTACATTTAAAAAAAAAAGAAAGAAAAAAAAGAATTATTTAATGACAGCTAAAATTTTGAAAGAAATTAAACAAGTGATACAGGAAAAAAAGGGATAACTTTACATACCTAACAAACAACTGAAAGAGGTATAATTATATAGGAGGTTTAATAATATAAAAACTCTGACATTCTGTTAGAATTAATTGATGTAAAGCATCAGTGTGGATTTTCCCCTCCCTCTCTTGCTGATGTTTGTAATTCAGATGAATGAAAGGAGCCTGATTGCTAATTAGGAAAAGTTCAATAGGTTCTATTTTCTGAGAGAGTTGTGCTTCCAGAAATTCTTTGCAGCCAGTTCCTCATATCCCAGCTCTGGCAAAATTCCCACCAAAACTCACCATTAACATGCTCAAAGTTACGTCTTGTCTTTGTTACCTGTCTCTGCCTTTGGGGTCACTTAAGGTTGCCTGTATCCGAAATGAATTTATTCCTTTTAAATAAGAAGTTTGTTTCTTTGAAGCTGCAGTGACAAGGAGGATATGTATAGTAAATTACAATACACTACACATAGCATAAAATCACCCAGCACATACTAAAAGAACTATCTGTAAACTGCAAAGCTCAGCCTGAGACTTAAAGCTTACCCAGTCTGGGTAGTGTCAGAGCTGAGAGGACTGATTTGGTGTTGTGTTGCTGTTGAGCGTTGTGCAGGAGGCTCAGCCTGGGGAAAAGTCAGGAACAGCTAATCTCAGCTCCTCCATCCATGAGCAAATTGCCAGGTACACAAGGGAGGCTCGAGAGATGACATCTCTGGATTTTCTTGTGCAGGTTTCCAGGGCAGCAGGGGACAGTGGCATGCAGCTGCCTCAGCACAGGGCTGCACACTCTGGCTGGTTCTCTCCCTGTTCCACGGGAGCCGAGGTCTTCATCCATGCTCCAGACATGTTGATTAATCCCCCCACTCCTTGCTCCACAGGAAAAAAACAAGCAAGACATTATTCCATTTCTTCTTTCTGTCCTCTCAAGCATATGTCTATGTCCATTTCGTGTATGTATTAAAAAGCAAGCCTGGCTGCTCTTTGCAGATCCATGCCCATAGTGATTATTGCTAACACAAATTTGCCCCTAATCTTGGAATTGCATTAGAAGGTTACTGTGACTTTATCTCACATAGCAACATAAAGCAATCATATTGTGGACTTAGGTCCACTCCAGGTTGCTCTTAAGGACCACTTCTAGTCAAGCAGATCTCTGGAGTTTATAGATGTAGGTAGTTTTCTTCTGTAAGAAGCAGACGCTGGAGGATGAGAAGCTCTGATCCCTGGGAAGCAAATTCAGGATATTTGTTTGCTGAAAGGAGAGCTGCTGGTTTGCCGTGTTGGTTTTCAGTGTCCTACTGAGGCAATAAATGTTTAGGACTCCTGGCACCATTATGTGATGCTGTGGCTTGAAGTTACTGTATCAGTAGCCGTGCAAGGCGTCTGAAAAGGATAACACAAAAGAGTTTTGCTTCCAGCAGGGAAAAGGATAAAGGGTAGAAAGAATTAAAATCTGCCATCCTGCTCTCAAGTTTTCCAGAAACTGGTGAGGCAAAACACAGTGGCAAAATATACAGCAGCTGCTAGCTCAGGGTGTGAGCAGGAGCTGAATCTGAGCACGGACCTTCGTGTTGCTCAGCCGTGTGCATGGTAGTCCAACTTCATCGGCACCAAGGCAGGGGGGCTTGCTGATGCTCCTGCATCTCTGACTGACTGACACTGCAGCTGCTTCTTCAGGCATCAGGGGAAGCTTGTGACTCTTTTCACAGGTCAGAGATTGTTATTAAATGAATTTTGCCCTGCATGGTTCAGGACATGTATGGATATTAAGCACCTAAATATTGTCCAGTATATGCTGAAGTAGAGGTTGTAATCTGTAAAATAAGCTAATCTAAGCATTTCCCATCCCATCAGCAATGTGTTTTCTTTGCAGGCCTCACTTCATGTAGTTCAGGGGCAAAATGTACTGTTTATACAAATGGGCTTTATAGGAGAAGAAGGAAGGTCTGTCACTGTCCAAGCATGCACACATGAATAATCCATATTGTCTATGATTCATCTTTAGCTGTGAATGCTGCTAGCTAGACACCATTATTTGGATTTATACATGCTGTTCATGGATGCAGATCTAGTGTATATAGGAATGATAGGTGTTGTAAGCAAAAGCTTTTGTTGTACTTGTTGCACTGCCTTGCAGTTCACCTGAAGTCTGCTGAGACCTTTGTGTAATATCCTGAGTCATTGAAATAGAAGCAGTTTTGGGTATAGATTCCCACCGTGTGGATGAGGCCCTCTTCTGACTCACAAGTCTGCTAGAAGGAACAACACATCAGGTAACCTGTACATCACTTGTCTAGAGCTGGAGTAATGCTTCCCTTCTGTGTTAAGTATACAAGGACGGCTAAGCTTAGAAAAAAGAGAGAGATGCAATTATAGCTGACATGACTAACATTAGAAAATTATTCTTGAGACTTTCCCTCACTAAAAATGATAAAAAAACCCTTAGGCCCTTGAGACAAACACTTTGATGTAGCTTGGAAAATAACAGAAAAGCTGCTCCGAGTGTTGGGCATTCCACCAAAAGTTCATAAGTTAATAAGACTCAAGAAAGCATTACTGTAAGCAGTATTTCAGTTTTGGGCCTTAAATTAAGCATATATTTTCCATAATGAAAGAAATTCATGCCTGGGATTTAAAGAAAATTTGAAGAAGGCTGTGGGAATAGGGCATAGTAGGAAAAATTTCCCTATTATGCCCTGTGCTTCCCTGCATATTAACCACAAACATCAACAATAACACACAAGATGCTGAATTTGTCTTTCAGCAGCTGTGGAAGGTGTTTAGTCTGGGGTTGTAATTTATGGTTATCCTGATGAATAATATGGACCGTGGGCTGAGGGCAGTGAGTAGTGAATGGTCCTTGGCACACTGAGGGCAAACAACGCATATACAGCTTAAGCCATGTATTTTTCTCCTCAGAAACAGGGTGTGTCCTCCTCTGTTCCCAATTAATAGCAATCCTTCCTTAAGAACTTTGTTTCTCTCATGGAAGAATGGATTTCATAGACTTCATCTTCTTTTTTGTTGTTTATTTTAGGATTTTGGATGACTCCACTGTTGTGCTACTGAACCAATCACACTGTTTAGAGTGGACAGCCTCATAACATCCTGTGCAATGAGGGAAACTATTTTATGAATATGGAATCAGATGCAGGGCAGGAATTTGTAGTTAGATTGTTAGAAAAGATTACCTGGAGTGTCCTATTTTGAAATTGGATTGGTTTTCCTTGCATTGTTTTATCCTGCTTAGTTATGGAGAAGACAACAATCTATTAACTCTATGGAAATTTTGCCAGAATTTCTAAAGATCTGTAGAGCATTCTTCAACATGTTCCGATGATTTAATCTCTGCCTCATCCAGACAAACTTGTCCTATATTTTCAACTAATTTACAAGAGAACTGCATTTGAGATGAAATCTTTCTTATTGAATTGCCAATAAATCTATGTTTTTTGGAACAATAACATGTGAGCTTTCTTCTCCATAAGTCAGTAGGTAATAATACCAAAATGTGGAGATAAATGAGTGTTAGTGGCACAACCAGACACCTCTGTCTGGGTAGTGTAGGCACATGATAACATTCATTCTGAAACTGAGTTTAGGTTCACCATTAAAGACTCTAGAAATCTATTTGCTTTTTCAAAATCAAGAGCTGAGAAATTTCATCTGTCTGAGAAAATGCTTGTGAATATGCTACCGTGTGTTGTTTGGAAGTTTGTGTCTTAACCCTGAAAAATGGCAATGAATGATCCATACACGTGTAAATAAATTCTAGATCTAGACAGTCTTGAGATAGAACACTGCTATTGCAAGCTGCTTTATTACTTTTAAATTAATTAATTTTCTCAGCTACTTAATCAAACGCTATTTCTAGCCTTGGAACAGGATAGGGGCTGGTGGAGGTTCACATTTATTTGACAGATCTAGCTTTTGTGGTTTTCTAGATGACAAATTAGTCTGACTTCTGCAGTGCTTTGGTGACTGTAGTGATCCAAATATAGTTTCTTGAATTCAGAGGACCTTATTTTCCTTAATGCTCTTCTTTTTTTTTGGGTCTTTATAGACTCATCTATCCATAATCTGTCCCACATGTGTTCAGTTGTGCTTCCAACTGTAGAAAGACCAGAGAAGGATTTGCCTTGAGCTGGTCTACATCATATCCATTCACAGCATGCTAGAGAGCATCCTTAAGAAGTACACTGACTGGTATCTACACCTGATATTTGAATTTGTGATTCCAGCACTCAGAATGTTATTCTGGCTTTTTATACCACCAGGGACATCTCTAACGTGAAAATAAGAAAGTATTCACGTTATGCAGCCACTCAAAAGGAGTGGTGTAAAACCAAGGGTGTGATACACATTTGCTTTTGTTTGATATTGGCCAATGTTTTGTCTTGCATCCCAACCTTCTGACACGTGTAGCTATTCACGTGTGCATAGCACTACGGCTAGGGCAGAACTGCCTCCTTCATTACATTAATCCTGATGTTTATGTCTGACAAAGCTGGAAACCTCTTCCAAATTATGTTGCATCATGTATATTTGAGACTTTTTTTCTTCACATTGTTCCAACATTATTTGCATAGTTCAATACCTGAGCTGCAGAAGCAAGTAGAAGCTTGGTCTCCACATGTGTCTCAGTGTCTGCTGTCTGCAGCCCCAACAGGTGAGTAAAGCAAAGAGAGTTCTATAGGAAATCTGTTATGGAAGTTTATGACTATTTTCATATCTTTTATATATGAAAAAATCTTGGTTTTTAAACATATACCTTTTATTTTAATATTTCTAAAACTAAGAATCCTGCTAAGTGTAGATGCTTCAGAGATGAAACATGTCTGTTACTTTAACTACTATGAGCTCTTTTAGGTAAAATTTTTGTTATCAAGCATTTTCCAGTATTTGATTCCAGTAAAGGAATTTTTTTGTAAAGAAACCAACACTTTAAAGCTCATCTGAAAATCTGTGTGCTCACTAAATAAGTAAATCTACTTGAAAGTATTGATGTGTGAAATCTGTTGCTTAGATATATTTATGTTGAGTCAAGATTTGCTTGGAATGGAAATGAAATATTTGAAAAATGTTAACTAAATAAAAACCAGCATTTTGTCAGAAGTATTAATTTCTTCTGATCACACAACAATAATAATGCATTTAAAGTTTGTTCTTCAATGGCTTTACCCCTTGGGGCCAAGGAAACGTGTCCTGTGGTCGATTGTGTGTCAAGGACAAACAGTTGAAAATGTTGTCTTGCTCTGCTTGAGCCTGTTTCAGAATAAGAGTGCAAAATCTATGGCTCAGCTACTGGTTCTTTGAACTAAAGAGTAGAGAAAATATGCTTAAACTGAAGTGCTCAGCAGTTGTTATGGTGACACATTAAACTAGTCAATTTGGGCTTGGATCCAAAAAGCGTTAGAGATGTAAGGATGGTGAGCTCCCATTTTGGAGCACTTCAAATCAAGCTTTCTGTGATTTGTAGTGGAAAAATATCCTTACAATAAGGATGAGAATTTTCACAGTAAAGCACAATACAAAATCTACGTTGAAGTCACTCATAGGATAGGAAATGCCAAATTTAAAATGCTTGTGCAAATATGGTTATCTTCCTTTGCTGTGCTCTTTGTATGTTTTCCTTTACAGGATCATACTCACCTCATGTAGCAGTTATGCAAAAATTGTTAAATGAGTGATATCACATCAAGGAAAGATGTCTCTTCCAGTACAACAAGAATAGTGAAGGATGAGACCAAAGAGTGCCTAAACAGTACAGATAGAGTAATCTGCCTTGCACCCTTTTGAGAAAGTTTCTCTGTAGCAGAGCTGCTGAGTGCATAGAAGTACCAGTAGCATCTCTGTGACCATAAAGTGTGTATGTGTGTGTGCAGTTGTGTATACATAAATGTCTATTTTTGCTAGTAAATTTTCAGTGTAAGGTGCATGAAACATGAGGTAATGTTGCAGGTTGGTGTTTTTTTGAGAGTATTGATACTGAGAGTATCAGTTGAATGCCTATGTGTGAGCATGTACCACATGGTTTGCTGGGAACCAAGCTTATCACAGTGAAGAGTAGCTCCTGGACTAAACTATCTCTGAAACTGCACCCATCTTTTGCCTTGGGGAGTGTAATTCTTTCGCTTGAAAAGTAAAACAGCATGGGAACACCATGGATAAGCACGACTAAGTGAGTTGAGCAATCTTCTGCAATCCTGTGAGACCAATTCTTATTTCTCATTTCTGGTCTGAATGAACTGCCCCAATGAGTTGGATATATCTCCTTTGACTGGAAAAATCTGTTATCTTAGAAAATGAACTTTTACACAACAGGAGCCATCTCTAAAAATGTGGTTGTTAAAAACAATGGTAAAATAACTGAGGAATATTCACAGCAAAAACTGTAAGCTACTCAAGAGCATCAGGAATCCTGTAAGTTGCTCCATGTACTATGCCATAAACCTTGGAACCATTAGTGTCCACATTAGTGTCTGACCCTACAGTATTACTTCACTAAGCATCATCCTTATGAAATTTCCATAGAAATAATATGGTAGTGACTCAGGAGATACTGGCAGTAGAGTGTCTTTGCCATTACTTGTGCTGTAACTCCTGTGTGGATGAGCAGGAGATTTAAACACTTTTATAGGGCATCCTCATGGTAAAAACATTTCCATGCAGCAAGTACACGAGTTAAAAAGTGTTAAAATATGAAGTGGAATGCAAAGGGAATCCTTGCAACTCCCAAGTACAGCACAGTCCACATAGGGAGAAAATGTATTAGGATTTCAGATCCTAAGGGAGTCAGTTCTGGTAAAGCAAACCACACATGGCTTTGGTTTTGTAATTCTGGCAGTTATAATTTAGATTCTAGAATATACTGGCCATAATTTCTGTCTTAAATAGAATATTTTGGGGCAAAAAGAGTGTGGTTACATGGTATGTCTGAAAGTTGAACTGTTGTCAAATAAAGAAGGAGATTGAAAAAGCAGACACCCCTCCAGCATCATCCTTGACTTTGACGAATTACAGAATCACAGAATGAGCTGAGTTGGAAGGAACCCACAAGGATCATCGAGTCCAACTCCTGGCCCTTCACAGCAGCACTCCCAAAAATCACACCATGTGCCTCAGAGTGTTTTCCCAATGCTTCTTGGACTCTGTCAGGTTTGGTGCTGTGACTGCTTCCCTAGGGCCCCAGGGCACTGCTGATTCATACTCAGCTTTCCCTCGACCCCCATGCCTCTTTCCATGGCATTGTTTCTCAGCCTCTCATTCCCCAGCCTGTCCATACATCTGGGTGCCTTGTCCCAGATGCAGAATCTGGCACTTTCCCTTGTTGAACTTCATATGTTTTGTGATTGCCTAGCCCTCTCATTTGTTGAGGTCTCTCTTAACCCTCTGGGCCCAACCTGTGAGCCAGTTGCTCACCCATTACATGATGTGTTTATTCAGCCGTGTGCTACACATTTTGTTCAGAAGGATCTTGTGAGAGACACTATCCAAAACTTTGCCGAATTCTAAAAAGATTACATCAATTGGTTTCAACATCATCAACAATTAGGTGGGTTACCTTGTCATAAAAGGAAATCTGGCTTGATAAGCAGATAAACTTTCCCCTTATGAAGCCATGGTGGTTCAAAACTGATAACACTCCAGCCCAAACACATGTGATTTCCTCAGCTTCATCAAATCATCTCTTTTGAGGTCTTATTAAAACACCTGAGAATCTGTGCCCATGGCTGAGCAGGAATCAGTGCTCTCCTCTGTTCATACAGGGCAGGAGAGAAAGAGGACAAAGAAAGAACCTGAGTATTGCTGTCTGCTGCTGCTCTCTGAGACCAAAGGGAAGGGACAGGACATGGAAAGGGTCACAGTAAAGAAAAAGACTCAGCCTAAGATCCAGCATCTGGCAGAAAGCCCAAGTTTCAGATTTGTGAGAAACTGTCTGGGGGAGAGAAATATCTTTACACTAGATGTGAAACAGGAGGGCTGGAGGGAGGTTTGGAGAGGAGCCCAAGAATGAGCACAGCCTGCTGCAGTCAACAGCTCTGGTCAGGGCCTCCCTTTTTCCACATGAAACTATTTCTATTGTCATTGAGTCTTAAAAAGTCATTGTGTATCTGGATGTGCACATGTGTATACGCATGTGTTTGCAAAAGTGACATGTTTAGCTTCATATGTGACAACATGCCTTTGGCAGATTCAATGTAAAAATTAACTTGTTCTGTGCTTTTCTTTCCTTTTTTTTTTTTCTTTTGAGGAAGGATAAAACAAAACCAGATTGAGCTTTTACACTTAAAGCCCTAAGAAAATCATAAAAGTGAATTATGGGGTGAGAATTACTCTTTAAAGGAAAGCTTTACACTGGAGTAAACTTGGAACATTTATACATAAAATATTACATATAATATTTATGCGTATAAAATCTGCTGAACTGGCCATTTTCTGACTATTATATAAACTTCATGCATTTGAGAAAGCAGACTTCCTTTCACAAAAAACAATTTGTTCTAGCTTCTAGCTTCTATTATAAAGTAATAATCCCTGAGTATCAACACTTGATGCTATTGTCATAAGCTGTCTCCTCTGTGTGCTATTTGGTTGAGTAATTTGTCTTTTGTAGATTGAGCATAAAGTGCAGTGGTCTAGCAAGCTAAAAGTATGACGTAAGTAAGGAGAAGGAAAAAGATGAGGCTGAGAAAGGAGCACATACTCCAAACAAAGGACACAATTTTGGGGTGCAGAACTCTTCTAACTCACTCTGTGTCCGAGTTTAGCTTGGTGAGGGAGTCTGGGTGTGGGCAGATATACAGATAGTGAGTTCCAAAATTCAGTCTTCTTGATATAAGACAAAGACCAGTGTTTAGTCAGCCTTCGAGATCCCTCAAAAAAGGAACTGAGGGTCCCCAGGGAAGGCAGCAAGCAGCAGCACGGAGGGGGTGACCAGAGAAGCACTGGGAAACCTCCCACAGGAGAGGCCCCCGGGGCTGCCAGCTGTGCCCCACCCTCCCCTGCACTCTCCATCAGCCGCAGGGTGACACCCCCAGGAATGTCCCAGCGGAGTGGTGAGTGGCAGCCAAGCACCTCAATATGACCTCGTGGAGCAGAGGGACATCCTTGGAGACAGTGGATTGACTTTCCAAAGTAACTGGGCTCATGCAAGTGCAGGACACAAAATAAGTGAATGGACCTAAGCAGATAAATGTCCTCTACTGTCCCTACAAGGAAAAAATTATAGAGAATGAAAGAAAATGCAAAAAAGTTATTAATGCTTTCACTCAATTATACCTAGATGTGCTCAGATACCATAGTGAAAAGGTCTTACAAAAGTCAGTGCAATGCAGAATAGCCTGCAAATGCATTTATCTGGGACAAGTAGGCATTTCTTATCCTATCTGTAAAAATATTTGCTATTTTTGCAGGTTGTCTAGTATTGATCTACTCCAAAGTAATCCATGTGAGTTCTCTTCCTGCAAATCCCCGTTTGAAAGTTATGACTTGTTCTTGCAGAAATTATTGCAATATTATCTAAAAAGCAGGTGAAGAACAGGGCCTGTTCACAGAATTTTAATCTGTAGAACTGTTAATTCTTTTCTTAGTTGAAGCTGGAACAGAAACAAAGCATTTCAGTGCCCTCAGAGAAATCCAGCATGTATGATCTACTCTAATTTCCTGCCAGGGCAAAGCTGTGGTTATGAAGCAATCACTGGTATGATCCCATAGCAGCTTTTCCTAAGTCAAAACACTCTGTTTTCTTCTCATTTGTTAAGTATTGCATTATTTTAAAGAGTTTCAAAATGTCCTTTCCACAGCAAGCATCAACACTGGATTAACGGAATCAAGGTCTATACCCTGGAATGACGGGAAGAAAATAAATGAAACATTTAATTGAATTGCAGATGTTATGTCTAGAAGAGTAAAATACTTTGAAAGTAATGGAGTAATTTGCCATTTACACTAAGCAGAGATTTTTAAAACAGAATACGTATGGACAATGCAACTATGCAGAATGCAAATAATGTATTGAATGTTTCCAGTGGTATTGAGGAATACACATTTTTCTTAGACTTTAGAACTTAGTGGTATCAGTGAAAATAAAATAAAATATATAATTACATCACTGAAGTCATCAGAAGAATGTAGAAGAAGCTCATTTTTCTTCCTGAGAGACATCTATAATAAATCATTAGTTCTATATTAAAAAATAGGTTATAGTCATGGGAATAAGTGCTTTTCCTATTCAACAAAGGAATAAAATTTGAAGATATTAAATTATGGTCTATATCAATCCAATTGTGTACTTATTTAGTCAAAATAGGAAAACATCAAAATAGTCTGTATGATGTTGTTCAGTTCCTTCACAGAATTTTAAGCATTTGTTGGATAGAAAAAGAGAAGATAATTTTTTTTAGTATTTGTAACATAGAAACTATAACATATTTTCTAGTTTTCTAGCACAAGCAGTTACTCTGAACACTGAGAAGTGATGATTGTATGGAGTTAGAAATACATTATCAAATTTTAACTTCTCAGGTAGGAAGAAATACAGAGTTGTAGATGTTATATTAAACCATTCATCTTATCATTCATTTACATTTCTGCTTGCAGCACAGAAGTCTGAATAACTAAGAAGATTTTAATTAAATCAAAGGACAAAGCATGACAATTTAATGACCTGATATAAAACCTCATATATTTCCATTGGCCCCAGGAATTTTCTTGAAAGGAAAATAGTGTGAGTTAGATTTCCTGGTCTATGTGGGCTTGGCCTGCCTGATCCCAAGAGACAAGACTAGGAATTGGGCTTTGTTCCCTATTGGCACTCGAACCCCACCCAAATTGCCTTAATTCTGGATCCAATAGATACTGCAATTATATTAATTAGGCAAACATCCCAAATTGATTTTTAAAGTTTTCTTCTTTGATCAACAGTCATAGAGCCTTGCTTAGGCAGTCACATTTTCATTGAAAATCAATGTGGCAAGTCTTGGTCTTCCCTGGTTCTGAAAACAAAGCAAATCATTATTTAGCGCCTCTTTCCTATTCACAGCGAAATTATCTCTATGATTTAATTCTAGCTTGAGCTGATAGCACACCAATCTTCTTGACACACTAAGGGAGAAAGGTATTTGGATCACTGCTCTGGCTTGGCAGGAGCTATTGATGTGATGCCTGCACTTTGTCAGATGGCTCGGGAAATTCCACGGCCAACACTCAAAGCTCTAGTTCAGGCAGGGATTTCCAATCCCTGATAAGTGTGAAGTTCGAGAGGAGTCAGCCACCCTACGTTTTCTGCATCTGGTGGCTGTGTCAAGGCTTTCATGGCATATTCTGGTGATCAGAGCTCTGCTTCAATCCAGACATCATTATGACAGTATGAGTGGGGAACTGGTGGACAATTCGACTACTCTTCTCTTGTGGAAAAGGAGGCTGAGGCCCCTTACTAGATGTGGTGTAGTAGCTGTAGCTGATATAGAACATACTACTCAAATACTTGAATATATGGTTATGTATTGAAATGAATAATATGAAGATGATTCAGAAATCATTGAATAAAATTTATTGATTTGCTCTTTTCTAAAAGTTAAAAAGTGCAGAAAACACAGGTAGTTGGGAAATGTCAGTAAATATTCTATTTACTTAAGAAAAATTAATTACAAGTGAGGACCTTGTGAAGTTTTACCATATTTGATATACACCTGGAACTGCTACAATTATTGATTATCCTCTAAGTGGATTGATGATCCTCTAAATGTTTGCTTAAACTAATTATCTGAGGCTTCATCAGGAGAATGTATATTACATTGTAGGAAAACATTTTCAATTATCAGCATATCCTAATAGTAAAAGAATATCTGGGTAAGTTTTAGACTCTCCTCTAATAAAAAATGTTAGAAACACATTTCACAATTTTTCCCAGATGTCTTCTCTGTATATTAGTTCTTCAGCACAGGTGAATGCTGGATTCAGACCTTACTTTCTTATGGCTTCAGGATTCTAAAGGAAAAGGCCAATATTATCCAGGAGTCTATATTGGATAGACATAAACATACTTTCTACTATTTAAATCTACTATTTATATTTATGCTTTATGAGTTTATCTCAGACATAAAGACAGGGGTTCAGATCCAATGATGTTGGTTTGAAGAATACTGCTTATTCTGTTATTTTATTAGCTTATTTAGACTCCCCCATGCATTACTCTATTATTTTATTGGGTTATTCAGACTCTCACAATTAATCATTTTCTTAGCTTAAATAAGTCAATCCCATCTGGAGCTGGTCAGAATATTTTCAGTGAAATAAAATATGTCACTTCATCAAAGCCAAAATGTTGTATCAACATATCAGTTTTGACAAACATTTCTTGAGAAAGTTTTTGCCTGGGGTTCCCTTGTCACTTACAGCCAGAGGAGGAAGAACTTGAGTCGAAAAGATCAGGTTTTATATCTAGAAACAGATATTTCATAACAATTTCCATTTGCAAAAATGTTTAAGGTTATTTTCATTCCTCTGAATAGTGAAAACAAATTCTGAAACCTTGAAATTCAGAGCAAAATGGAATCCATGTCCTCTGAACAGCTTTAATTACATCTGAGCATACAAAATGCTGATTCAGTAGCTCATATTTAGAGGATTTAGGTATACCAAAAGGCAGAAAATCAGGAAACCATAAGAAATGTGGCTGTGTATTGATAGCTGGCTTCTTTTTCCTTGGAATAGCATTTATTTGCCAAGCAGCATGTAAACATCACTGAATCTGACTCTTGCCACAAAGATTTCCACAAAGTGTGCATGATAACACACTCTTATCTTTCACTGTAAAGTTTAGTGAAGTGCATAGCAAATCCTTCCTAAATTATGTAGGATACAGTTTGGATCCTAAGTGTTTAGAGGAACATTCAAAATATATTTTCTTTAGCTCATTAAAATTTGTGTAAACTTCAGTTATTCTGTCATGATTAAAATGTTTTTATTACTTCAAGGCAAAAAGTCCAAAATTACTTGTACCAGCTGGAACAGGAGGCTCCAGTGCACTGATGAATCTCCATAGCTGCTTGATTGCATGCTAGAAGAAATGGACACATGACTGCAGGAAGGGGGCAGGTACAGCTGCGACATAAACTGCCCTGCTCTTCTCTGACTAATATTTTATAGACATATTTCTGTAATCCCTTCTTAGCCATTAGAAAATGAACTTAGAAAATGACCATCTGTTTTAATGAGTTGTTATGAAACAGGGCAACACCTGTAGCTGGAACACATATGGTTGTATTTTCAAAATGAAGACAAAATGTTGTAACAAAAAGAGATGCTGAAGTTCTGCCATATGAAGCTAAGCTTGTAGAAAAGAGGGGGTTAAAAAATACTTTCTGAACTGAATCCTGAGAAAGATAATTTTCTTCAAACATGAAGGAGCCACACGTTGCTGGAGAAGGCTGAAGTCTTCCATTTCTCACAAAAACGTTCGTGGCAGTATTCATGGCCAGATGTGTACAGCAGTGCAAGTGTCCTCTCTGCATGTACAGACTGGCGTTAGCAGGGGCAGGGGCTGCTCCCGGGAGGGCAGTGCTGAGGCTGAGACCCTCCTTGGCAAGGAGGAGCCTTACCAGAATAACACAACCACTTCACCTGCCCCGTCTTCTTCTCCACGGGTGGGTTATACGAGAAACTGCTGAGAGGCAGCAGAACCAACATGTGAGAAGAGGCTGTTAAGGAAAAAAATATTCAGCAGAGATTGATTTCAGGAAAGGGAGTACTAATGCTGCACAAAGCCAGATGTGTGACCACATATACACATATGAGATTGTTCCTCTTGTTCTCTAAGAGTGGAATAATCCTGTATATCAGTAGAGCTCATACTGCAATACAGGCAGTAATTTTTCTGTAGGGAATTGGTTTAATCAGTTTACAGAAATATTAAAGCATAAACTGTGGTATTTCAGAAACCATTTTTTCATGAAACATATTACTGAATGAATTCTCTGCAAAGAAGGAAAAAATCCACAACTGATTTTTTCCCCTTGAAGGTCACCTTTAACTCAGAAGGTCTATTTTTCTTAAGCTGTTTTTACAGCAGAATTTCAGATTTTGAGGAGTCTGAAAGACCCCATTTTATCTGTAGAGCTAATGGCACTATACTGTGATAAGACTTGAAAGTGAAAGCTGAAAAACAGAAAGGAGATGAGATTAAGGATTTCATTTCAGTTGGTACATGGATTAGTTTCAATGGATTTATGGCTGTTGTTTGCAATTATGGAGCCAACTGCACTGACGCCTCTGATGGTGATTTAGTAGTACCAGTATTGCCAAACCACATCACTGAGAGCTCTGGTAAGGCTTCAGAAGCCTTAACAGAGAGTGTGCACACTGTTGGCAGCCTCAGCCTAAAATCTAGAGATAAACAAAATAGAAACCCATGTAAAGCTTTACCTTCTGGCTCTGTAGAAACCAACAACCTTATACTGTGTTTTTGTGTTTTGGTGTTTATCTTAATACGAAGAAATACGTAGAAACCACGGCTGTTATTTTGTCTGAGACTTATAGGTCTACTGCTGAATGAGAAAATAATTCTGGTTTCTTACATATGCCACTGCATTTCTTCTGATTGCTTCTTTTTAAACTAAGTTGCTAAAAATACATTTATTTTCTGATTCAAAGCAACAGTGAACAATGTTCATGAAACACTCCCAAAGAGGGAAAGAGATAAAATCTTGATGCAGCTGGCAGAATATACAAGATAAAGTGTTTTTTAAAAGGAATAATTAAGGAAAAGATCCTATTTGATAGAATAATTAAATAAAACCTTTTATACAGCTGATAGTCAATGACTCAGTGAAAAAGGAAACCTGAATTTTAAATATTAAGGGTAACATCTATCTTTGCCTAGATCTGGACATTATTGGTGCTCTCCATAAATCATCCTCTTTTTAATTTAATATGAGCATCTGTAAGGTCCAGAGATAAATTAATTGCTGCCAGATTTAAATAATACGCTTGGTTTCAGGCATTTCCTGGGGATTAATGACAGGTTAGGGGAAGCCAAGGGCCTAAAGTTCAGCCAGAAACCATTAACCTCAGGTTATCATTAACCTCAGGAAACACCCTGTGTCTCAGCCGTGTCTGTTCCTACAGAGTGGAAATGAAAAGCGCAATGCCGTGTATTTCTTGTAGGGGTTAACAGCATTCCAGTTGGTACACACTGAGAATTTTAACAGCCCACGTTCTACCTGGTTAAATGACATGAAACAAATGTGTGCATCCACATGGCTCCTCCAAAAGGAAGCATTTCATGCTCTAAATGATATGCTGCATGG
The DNA here is from genome assembly GCF_052056855.1 of Sturnus vulgaris. Taxonomy (NCBI): domain Eukaryota; kingdom Metazoa; phylum Chordata; class Aves; order Passeriformes; family Sturnidae; genus Sturnus; species Sturnus vulgaris. Next base: position 41,562,774 of record NC_142247.1, read on the forward strand.
ATGACTTTTTTGGGGGAGCCAAAACCTAAAAACCTATAAGTTCATGGAAACCAAGTTGCATGTTAGCATGGGGTTGGTTGACTCTTTGAGGTCAACATTTCACTTGCAAATGCACCTTGGCTGGGTGAGAGAAGCCCGTCTGCTGATCTCTTCATTGCTGTCCTCAGCTGTTGTACAGCAGAATCTGGGTACAGGGAAGAGAGCCTCATGTTTCTTAATTTAAGTAGTACAAAATTGTGTCTGGAGGAAAATTTCAGAGTTCCCAATTCAACTTATTAAGAGCCAAGTTTTGACCTACTTTCAGATTGCAGAAACCTCAGGAGACATACTATCTGGATACAGAAAATAAGAACAATATTTCTACGAAAGTTTTAATACATTTTTCAGCCTGAAGGTTTCCAAGCATTTTATGAGCATTTATTAATTAACACCCACAACATTCCTGTGAGATATGTGTTGGCCCCACTCTGTGCTAGTAATGACCTCAGAGATGACACCAGAGGAAATCTGGGGAGGGAGGAAAAAGATGGCACCACACAGGGACAGGACTCTGAGAATTCCCACTTCTTCCTCATCTCTGCTGTGAACATGGGGCATGCTATGGGCTCTGTATACACAGACAGGGGAATTGGGAGCTGATGCTAATGCTGTGTGTAAGGGCTTGTGAAAGTATCCCTATGAGCTACTGTTCTTATTAAAAAGAAGAGAGCAAGTTAATCTGAGCTAATTTCAAAGTACAACCAGCATGTGCTGGAGAGAAAGAAACTTCTGGTGGGCCTATGGCGGTTTTCAGTTGTTGGTCCAATTTGAGCTATGGACTGGTTCAGCTGGACTGTAGCAGCTACTTGTATATGCAGTGGGCTTTGGATGCATCTTTCTAAGCACCAAATTCACTTAATGTTAACAAGTGGGTGCCTAGCTTGAGCTAGACACTTAAGCTTCCTCTACAGTTAATATGATGCCTTTCACAGTTTTAAAATAAGTGTCTAAATACTTCCTGACTTTAGAAGTGTCCAGGTTTTCACACCAATTTTAGTGTGAGACTCTGAAAGACCATATTTTTGAATAGCACTGCATAGTTGGGGTAAATGTGAGAACAGGAGAAAGCCAGGGTATCCTCAGTAAGGGGACAGAAAGATGCTCTACTGGCTAACAACATGTGAGCACTGTTGGTTAGAGGACTGGACAAATAATCTTTATTTACTCCCAAGCACATATACACCAGGCTGCCTTAGGCAGCAAAAAGGCCACAAGCTCATGTTGGCTTCATGGAGGGAGATGATGGATGAATGCAAATAGATACATTGGGAACAACACTTGCACCACATATTAATCTTACTGCAACTTGGTATGTTGACAGGGCTGCTCTTTGTTTTCTGGTCTGTTCATCTGGGTTTATTTCAATGTTCATTTTTTATGATAGTTTTACATGCACAAATCTAGCTATTGTACATAGCTAGACAGTTCTCTATCTGCTTTTCATTATTATGCAACTTCTCCAAATGTTACTAAAGTATGTTTTAATATATAAATCTTTATCTAGTTTGTGCTTTTGTAGCCAACATGCAACTTTTTATTTTTGCTCTTTGTCTCCTTATCTTCTTATTACCATCTTTTATATGCTTCTGTTGCCAGGCTTCTTTAATTCTGCTAGTGGCAAAACCCACTCCTCTAAACCTGTGACAATTCTGCAGATAACTGCATCACACTTTTTCATGGATTTCAAGTATTTAAGAGAAATGATACAGCAGTCTCTGAAAGCAGAACAGGGCCAAATGGCAGCAGTATGACAGGAAAAAAGTGTTCTCTGGAAACTGGTTACAGAGGAATTTTCTAAAGAAAGAAAACTCCAAATACAGAGCACACAACATACTTCCAGGAGCTGGCAGAAAAGGATTAAATTTAACTAAATATCTCTCCTTCTTTTAGTCCACAGTTGGCTGCAAAGAAAAAGCATTAGGCCAGCTGTACAATGCAACCTATTCCACACAAAATACAATAGAAGGCTATGGAGGGTTTGAGTCTGACTTTCTTGTGGGCTGGTAGGATAAGATATCTCAGGTTGACTAAAGCTTGTAAGTCATATGCCTTATAGTTTTGATTTTAGTAAATCTTGCTCTACCTGAGCTTACTGAATGGAAGAAGAAATTCACACTGCTTTCTGCTTGTATAAAAGGAAGGAATGTGAAAAATCCTAATTATATCAAATACTGTCTCCTCTGCCCGACCTTTAGTGCTATTGGAACTGCTCATTTGTGCAGTTTTGCACACCGCTCATGCAAATCTTACAGATGCAGGTGTTACTAATCCAAGACAAATGTCTTCACCTGTGTTTCCTGGAGTGTATAATGCAGTGCTGGTCTCTGAAGGTTCAAGGCTTCTTCCCAGCTTTTGGAATCCAGAGAAAACCTCTATTGTGTTAGCAAGGTGGGGAGAGTAAGCAAGAAAGCACAAGAGCAGAGATGATTAACATTTTAATCGTCTTTGGTCACTTTTTTTCCCAAGCCTCACATTTGGAGGTAGAGTAATAGCTGTGCAGCAACACCATCCCTCAGATGAACTCACCAGCCCAGTCTGGTCCTATACTTCTCCTCCTTAATTCTTCCTCATACAGAAGAATGCTCTGGTACATCTGACCTTCCAAAAACCCATGGTCTTGTGGATCGGGTCAAATAGCCTTTGGGCTGGAGGAGAGCATGTCTGTGTGGATGGTGTGTCATGGAAAGAGCTGGAGGTCCTTCATTCCCAGAGCCATGGGAAAAGAAATCCCTTCTTGAGCAAATGGAGAGCAGAGCTATATCTGAAGTAATATTTATATAGAAAATATAAACCTTTAATTGAAGAGAGACACTTCCAAATCCAGCATCTGATTTCTAAATCAAAAAGTGGCCAAAACTTTGTGGTTATTTTTTTGAGATGATGATTTGGGAATAATTTTATAATTTCTTTCTCATTTTAATTCCTTTTGCTTAAAACATACAATTTATGTCTACTTTGTATGCATGCATATATATTATATACATGCAATATGCATTCCCTCTAAAATAACACTCCAAATCATTCTCAATTCCTATGACAGCAATGGCATACAGACATACAGCTAAATTAACATATTAGTGAATTTCAAAGATACTGATTCTCAAAAAGGGAAGATACATTGTCCCTCATTTCTACCCAGGTCAAACAAGTTATATAAAACACCAAATATAGATTACAAAATGAACCAGATACAAGTAGTCTAGTATTCCAGGTTCATGCATCCTTATTTCAATTGTCTAGAACTAAAAGCAAAGGATACACTATATCATTAAAAATAAATGGAGGTTATAATTGCTTAAAAGATTATAGCATAAAATTTGCATGACTTATGTGCTGCAAAATACAAGAGGGATTTGCTATACAGAATTTAATGTTGCTTTGCTTGAAGGTGCACCTTGCATTTAGGCATATCAAGAAACAAGATAATTTAATGGTTTATTCATTCTATATAACAGGATATATCCATGGCCCATCATCCACACATTCACCTGCTGTCAGCTGTTGTTGAGCTCTGTAATGAACAGCTGTGGAAACGGAAAAAATGTACAAAAACCTCTGGCTATTTGCATTTAAGATATTTAGTTCTGTGTGAGAAGAATGACATGCAATCAACTAGACACAGAGGTAAAAATAGAAGACTCCTATTTTGCCTACTATTTTCCTCTTCCCTTAGACATGGTAACAAAATCAATGAGTAATTTGCATTTTGACTTTCAGAACAACATGCAATTTTTATAGGGCAAAAGGTTAGATTCTGTCTGTCCTGTTTCTAAGGTGTAATTGGAGAAGGAAACTCTTCTCAGTTCTCACCATGGGAACAGTACCTGATCTGTACTGTCAGTACATAAAGTCTCATTAACAGGTTGGTAATAACGAGCGATGCCAAAAGGGCAAGGGCAACACCTTGATAAAGAAGCAGATTGAAATAGCAGTGTAGTAACTGTTGGAATTGTCCTATATTGGTAATGGTCTCTCTTGAACGAGGTGGGACACTTATTAGAAGCTGCAGGAGGCATTGTGCAGTGACTATCAGAGCATCCCTGCTTGAAATGGCATTGCGGCTCTCTTACATCTGTGGTGCATTCAGATTGTCTAAGCCATCCTTGAAAATGATGGACTCATTCCCCTGAAGGCCCTGAGTGACTTCTCAGAGGCTGAAAGTGCTCCAGGCTCCCCTGGATGCCACTGGGACCTGGAAGCTCAATCAGGCCCCCTAGAAAGCAGGAAAACAGGAGACAGTGAGGGGCAGCATCCCATCTGTGAATCCTGTTGTTTGGAAGCTTTACAATAAGTAAGTCTGTTCTCAGACAATATTCTCATAGAAGTTGCCAGGCATCCATCAAATGGAAAAATATGAGGCGTCATTTGATACCAATAGCTTTATTTTCTGCTTCATCCACAAGTCAGAAAATTGTATTTTAAAGCGTATTTACTGGAAACAACAGGAACATTTAGTTCTCCGGTCATAGTCAGTAAAATCTGGCCAAAGGAAATTCATCCAAACTTTTCCAAATAATAAACAAAGATTCTTTAGTTGTGTGCTTTTAAAGTTTATTTTCAGCTTGAGAGTACTATATAATAGATGGAAATAATGAAAAAGACACTAAGAAAGTGGCGTTCCATAAGCTAATTTGCAGGAGACCATATGACTTTGATGGTTGGAAAAATAAAAAGATTACACTGGAAGCTTGTAAATATTAGGTGTAGCTTTTCAAATACATTTGAACCAGTAAAAACAGGTGACTAAATAATTCTGAGAATCTGCAATAAAGATATCAGCTATTACAGAGCATTTATGGCTTTGCTAAGTAGGAAAGAACCAGTCTGATGTGAAAGTTAAAAGCACCATAAAAAAGGTGGAATAGTCATCTTTCTGCAGTCACTTACACCAAAATGGCTTCGTTAGTAAAAATTAAATTTTTATACAGATCTGGAGTACAGCGAGAAAATCAACTATTTTGAAAAACAATTGGAATTATTTTCTCATTAGTTGTTAAACCAGGTTATTCTGAGCATTCCAGTAAAGAGACTCTTCAAGCATGAGCAAAACTGCATGGATTGGAAAAGTGATTTTCAGAATGAGTTGTCACACTTTTCCCAGCCTGTGATCTATAAAGAGAAAAGTCAGAAAGTTTTTGACATAGAATCACAACATCAGTGTCTCTTTTCCTCTGTGGTTTGATGCTGAGTGGAACTGAGTCATAGTTGAGTATCAGTCAGTACCAGTGAGGCTGAAGAAAAAGTGCCAAGAGGGAAGGAAACTGAAAGACATCTCACACAGAACATGATATTTCCTTCCTTTGGAGGCTCCATGCACAGCATGAGAGTCCTGCATTTGGTCCCTGCATTCCCTGCCCATGCACTGGTGATTGCACCCTGCTCGTTTCTGAAGCATGGTGACAACCTGAAGTATTTTTTCTGTCAGTGACTTCCTGAGGCAGGTACAGCAGTCACCAGGTCATTGGCACTCTTGTCCTCTGCTTCACCGCCCCATGCCGAAAGCACATGGTCCCAAACTGAAGTTTTAGCATCTGGACATCCTCCTCCTGTCACATGAGCTGACAGACCAGACAAATCCTTCACCAGGTGAGAGAATAAGGCACTGCCTGGTATGATAGAAAAAAAGATCTATAGAAGGTTGTGTAACATGGGAAGATAATCAGGAAGAAGAGTGCAGGAATAATTATTTGATATTTTGGCAAATTACAGAGCCTGAGACTATCTCAGTGTGTCAGGATAAGAGAAAAGAGCACTGGCTAGACATTAACTACCTTATATGCAGGAAATGACCACAATTAAATCAAAAGGTCTTTTTTAGTGTAAGGTAACATGAGAGGATATGGATATAAAGTGACTCACTCAGTAGCCCCTCAGATCAAACAATTTAAACTTCAGATATTCCATAAGATTAGCCTATTTCTGGCTACAAAGATGGAAAAGCTAGACAAATGGCTAAAACTGTTAAAATGTTAGCTTCTATAAACAGTTTGATATCCAAGTTAACAAAAAGCGCCTGCTAGCTTTGCTCCCAAACACAACAGTAATGCAATGCAGTGGTGGGATTTGGGGGTTTTAGCTTCACTTTTCCGTCCCTGGCACAGCCCCCAGGACCCAGGCCCACATTCACAGCCTTGGGCTCAGAGACAGGAGGCAGAAACTGAATAGTGTTCAGCAACATGAACATTTACAAACTGAACCAGAAACAAACCTGGCCTCAGATGTGTCTCTCAGGCTGAGAAACCCACAAAAGCAAAGAAAGAAATTCACATGGAAACTGGAACCATATTCCAGCCCCAGTGGTTCCTTTGGATGATTTTCCTTTTATGAGCACAGAGGTCAGGAAATCAGCCTGGATTCCAGCTGCTGCTCAAAATATTAATGCTCCTAGTTCTTCAGCTCAGAGAGTTAATGCTGCTTAAATATCGCTCTTTGAGAGTGCAGTTGGTTTCTCGTCTGGGTTAGAAAGTGGACATGAGCTGTGTGTCTCATCTCCATCGGAGCCATTCTTCTCTCCATCACCTTTATGCTCAGGGAATTATCAATCCCTAGTGGGGAAACATCCACACATGCAGGCCTGCTCCATGCACAGTGCTCCCCTTGCATACCCTGTCACACCCGCCTTTGTTTAAACATTTGTAGACTGAAACATCCTGTCAAGCCTTGTTCTGTGGGAGAACATATTTGTGAGACAAAGCAATGCTGTGGTCTGCCAGGGGGTCTATGACTCTCTCAGTGAATTATTCACTACTTTGCTGTGGTCTACATGCCAGGTCACCCGTGTTCAAGCGGAGAATGAAGCATTATTCATTATCAACCTTTGGTTTTCCTCTTCTAGCAGGCTGTTCCCCCACCCCTGCTGCCTTTCAGGTTTTAACAAGACATTGCATTCTTTCAGACTTCCCCTGGGCAGCAGTTTTTTGCACTTGCAGAGGTACAGCAATAATAGAGGGAAAGCCAGAGCAGTTGTAAATTGTAGCAGTTAATGTCAAATTGATGGGGCAGTGATCAAATGAAGTTCATAACCACAGAATGCAACCTGGGGGTGGAATGCTGTTTCAAAGATTGCTAATGACAGGGTTATAAAATCATAAAATAGAAAGTTTTTTCCACTGTGAAAGTTTGAAAGAATTTATTTGGCTGACCATAAGTATTAGCAGTTAGGGTCAGGCTTTTATATGACATTTAGCACAATTGCTAAACAATGAGGGGACTGACCAGTCCATTTTGAACTGAGGGAACAACACCTGCATTGTGTTGCTATTCTTAGACACCCTGAGTGCACCTTTAATGATCTTTAGGTCTTCTAGTGTGTTTAATTAGAAACTGCTGATACAAAGAGAGAGCAATTGCTGGCTAAAGAGAGCAGTTTTGGGGTTTTCAAATCTGCCTTTTAAGCATCAGCATTCAAGAAACCAAAGCAGTAGGGAATGTCATAACGTTAGCACAAGGGAAAACATTTATAGCTCATCAAAGCTGGACAGCACACAGCTGTATCCCAGCTGCACTCTCCAACCACAGTGCTAGAAAAGTCTCAGAGAGGAAAAAAGAGGCATGAACAGGAAAATATCATAAGACAAATGGGCATGGAAAATATTGAAGACATCCCAATGCAATTTACATACAGAAGTGAAAAATGAACAATGCAAAAGAGACATACACTTTTATAGCTGGATCCTTCTGTATTTTCAGATTTATTTATTTTTCTGATTTCTGCTTCAGTTATTGAGTCTAATCTGTCATGTGATTTTTTTATGCTTTCCCATTTGTGCTTAGTTTAGTCATGAAAGAGCAAAGTCAGAAAAAATGTCTAGCTTGAAACTGGCCTGTTTTCACCTCATGGCAGAATATGGAAAAGGGGAGGAGCCCACTTGCTTCTCCCAATTACCTTTAGTTAGGAGGGCTTAACACCCTCAGATTCACACAGAACTTCCAACCTTGGCTTTCCTGCAAAAGTTTCCAGCCTTGGTCATTAAGATGTGTTACCAGAGTCCCTATAAGTCCACACCTCACAGAAATGTGGCTGGTCTCTTTGCACAGTCACCATGTTTGGCAAAGATGCAGGCTCAAAGCAATTTCTGGCATCGTTCATTACATTCAGCTGTCCAATTTCTGATGTGATGGAGGACCTTGCCAAACAGTAATTTTTTTTCACTTCCACTTTTCCTGCTGCTCCCCTATTTCCCAATCTGAGGCCCTTCACAGCTGGGTTTCTGAAGCTTGAAGACATGGAATAAATAGAAGATGGTAAGGTGCTGCTTAACCTTGAAGTTCCCGAATTACTTTGTGTCCTGACCCCAAAGGCATCAAAAACCTTCATCTTTTGTAGTTTGTGGCCCTTTGAGTTGGACAACAATCACCTCACAAATTGCACCCTTCGGAAATGTAGCTTCCAGTGTTAAGATTCAGGTCTTTAAAGGTATTCAATTCTTGAAATATTTTCAAGTCCTTAAGGCATTTTAGGCAAGTTCAGATACTGCAGACATACCCTTGTGGGCTTTGCATTGCCTAAGCAGTACTCCTGATAGCTTGTCAGTTCTAGAAGGTTCCTGAGAAAATTCCATCAGATATTTGTTTTTTTTAAGCTAGGTCTTCACATAAGGGAAGAAAAACCACAACCTCAGTTTTCTCCATTAGTATGTGGTATTGGACATCTGGTTTCTGTGTCAAGAACATAATACAGATGTTCTGCTGTGGAGGTCTACTTTGATTGCTAGCAATCATTTGCAATACTTATTAAGAAACAGACCATTTTGAGTCAGCAAATAATCCAGGGCCAGGTGAAAGCAGCTGGACAGGAGTGAGCTAAGTACCATCACTTGAAACAATATAATCAATGCTAAATGAGCTATTGGTCATTTGGCCAATTTTGTACTGTGGATGCACAGTGGAAGTGGACTTCAGAGAACCACTGTGTTGAGAGACAGATATACATAACCTGGTTGTGATTTTTGGGAATAGAAGGCAGCAGATTTCTTTAGTGCAGAATCTAGAGAGCATTCTCCTTCTGGTAAATAATTTATGCCTTAGCAAAGAATAATTGAGATCTACAGCATCAATGACAACAGCAAGCAACTGCTATTGCAGGTGATGTTCTCACAATAGTGACCTCTAAAATAGACTAAAATGTTGATGTAAGAAGTAGCCTTCTGCTTGTAATTAATATTCCATTATTAATATTGCATTGAGATGAGTGAGTGTAGGTCACATAACAAAGCTGTTGTTTTCAGTGTTTGCAACATCAGAGAACTTATATTGGCTACTTGGCATTTTCTTTTAATGTTAATTACACTAATGATTTTAATATGCTCAAAATGAAAGCTTAGAGATTTCTGGAGCAATAATAAAGTACTGATTTATAAAAGAGAACAATTATGCTGAAGCATATGAAGTAATAATGTAGCATTATTAGCAACCCTGATAGAAATGCTAAGAAGCAAAGCAATTTCAAATGGAACACGCAGCCCCCGGCTTACTATGAGGTAGTAAGATACTGAATAAAAACATGGCTGAATTTGTTTGTTTTTCAAGAAAGGTCTTCAATTTAGTGTCAGCAGCAGACCTGTTGTTTCTTAAATGCTGTGTTTTGTGAATAATCTGGTAAGAATTTTATCAAGTCATCTATCGCATGCTTTATGAACACAGAAACCTGGAGTCTTGCAGACTATGAGTGAAAACTGTTTTCTAGAGAACATCCTACTTATTGCTGGTTGCCTGGTGAGAGGAACAGAGGCAATGGGCACAAACTGAAACATGGGAGGTTTCCTCTGAACATCAGAAGACATTTTTTCACTGTGATGGTGACTGAGCACTGGCACAGGTTGCCCTAGGATGTTATGGAGTCTCCATCCTTGGACATACTCAAAAGTTATCTTTTGCTCAGGACATCATCGTGAGCAACCTGCTTTAGGTGTCCCTACCTATGCATGGGGGATTGGACCAGATGATCCCCCCCCGAGATCCCCTTCAGCCCCAACCATTCCATGACACTGAGATTCTATCTTGTCTGTTAGGCTGATTTCAAAACCCCTTATTACCACGCTGTCCATGCTAAAGTGCTGGCTGATGGGAGGTGCTTACTTGTTGCAGCAGACCTCTCATTAGGGGCAGAAATGATCCAAGACACAGACTTCATTCAACGTGAAAAGGCTCCTGGTTGATTCTTCTTTATAGCTCTGCCATCCTGACTCTGACTACAGCAAGCTCCTACTGCAGGGTCCAGCTGCAGACTCTGGCTGTGGCTATTTCCTGCTGGACCATGGCTGCAAGTATTGGTTTGCAGACTGAACACAGCTTTCACCCAGCTCAGCTGTGACTGCAGGCTCCAACAGCAGCCTCTGACTCCATCAGACCCAGACTGACCTCACAGCAGATCTTTTACTGCAGCAACTCTCTTCCTTCTTTCATTTTTCTTTGTGTCTCTCTAGCTCATTCTTTCTTCCTCGGGACTCCTCAAGCTCCTCGTCCTCTAAGATCCCCCTGACCAGCCAACCCACCCCTTTTATCACACTTATCTTTATTAGTCACAGCTGTGACCCATTAAGGGCAAGGCTATTCCTCGTCTTTGGTAATTAGTACAACTGTGACTTATCAGACTTATCAGGTCTCTTGCGATCTCTTCTTCTACACCTACATTTACTGATGTTACTGAGATCCCTTGTTTCTCTTCTTAAAAGAGTGCGTGCCCAGGTTGCAGTAAGCCAAACTGTCCTGTTATAGGACCTTCCTTTTTCCCTGATCTCTTTCCCTTCCAGGACCTCTTTGCTTGCACCAGTTTTTTATTTTGTCACATTTTATTTTGAGATCTTAAAATATTCTGGAAAGGACCTATTTCTCAGATCAAGTTTGTATAGCAGATAGAACTGGATGCCTCTACTCTGAGCAGCTACTCTTAGAAGAGACAGTGCTGTTACTAAAATGCCACCCTGAAACCAAACATCTTTGTAGATCTAATGTAGATCTTCAGCTTTTTTGCTTTCCCTCTTTTACCAAAAAATTTTAAAAATTTAACCTAGCCTTTTTGTAAAGGCATGTGACTCAGCCGTGCTAAATTATGGTCAGGTTTGTGCCTCCTAGTCATGTTACGTCAGGAATCACAGGGACAAACTTTTTTCAGGGCTTAGAGATTATAGGAGCACTCATGGAGTATAGCATGAGTAATGAAAGTAAAGCCATGTTAAAAAGCTCCCTCATGTTATTACTTGGCGGTTCATTAAGATATACTTTGTTTACCTGCTGCAGCCTGCACACCAGAATTAGCTCTCTGCAGGAATCTGTAGGCATTTAGTGTGCAGAAGCTGTGAATTGCAATGAAAAACAAAACACTTCTGTTTCATGATTTTGTGAAAAGCAAGGTAATTAAACGGTCACTGAGAGCCTGCTCATCCCTTTCATATTTTTTCCCCAGGCAGATAAAAGCGTGGAGCAGAAAAACAGATCTGATGATCTTTACTTATTGACAGGCTGGGAAACACTGTACATTTCCTCTTCAGCTCTTTGGGCTTTCTGTGAAACCTTGTAATCTCCTTTGGCTTGTTAACCACTGCTGAAGCAGGTCAGAACTCATTTGCATTCTTCTGTTGCTCAGTGACCATCCAGTGATGTCAGGTAAGAACACTTTCAATTTTTAATTAAAATCTCAATTTTCAAGTACATTTCACATGGTGAGAAATTCTGACCAACTACATGGTTTTGCTAAGCCACGTGGGTTCAGCTGTCTTCTTAATCACCTCTAAAGCAAAAACTCACAATTTCATTCCTTAAAATTGACAGGACGATGAATATGTGAATGACTGATCTGTCATATGCACCAGAAGTTCCCCATTTGAAGGAAGCATCGAGTGTGTGAGAACAGGAAAACATCCTGTATTTAAAGATTTTAAAGCCTACGATCACCGTGTAAAATGATATACAGCAAATTGTTGTGTAGCATACAGTAAATTGCTGTTAATGCATTCCCATGTTATTTGTTTTACTCATTCTGGCTTTTTAGGCCTTTGTGAGCCTATCACAATAGGCACACATGAGACTCATTAGTGACTTTATCATTAGTCTCTGGTCTTAAGATCTAGGAAAGCATTATTCACCTTATTATACCAAAGGCCATGAGGTGTCAGTGCCAAGATCTCCAGCTGGTATAACTGGTCCACTGAAGCAGAGAACCCTACAGAGCTACAAGAATTTACATTTGCACATCCAGGGAGTAAAAACTCACCTGAGGCTGCACAGAAGTTCTGTGACCCAGCTGGGAACTGAATTCATGTCTGAATCTCTGGCTCAGGATTGGCCTCCTCACCTGCCTGCAGTGCCTGCAAATACTATTAAATATTTTTTTTGCCCATTCACAAGCCATCACACTCTCAGTAAGGATGGTGCTCCAGCTGACCCTTCAGGAGCAGGCACAATGAAATGAGAATGTTTCCTGCTCAACAACCATTCTTCCATCCTTTTTGACTGTTGTAGATGACTGCTCCCCCAGACAAGGATTTTCAACATTTTCACTGAATCAAAAAAAAAAAGCAGTTCTGGACTGCTTACAACATTTAATTCACCTTGAATCATTTGGTTTCACTTTGGGACTTCATAAAAATAACCCAAGGGCCAGATTCACAAGAGGAATGAGGTAATCCAGAGAAACTGGTATTAAAGCTGTTCCTTCCTCCCATGCCCTAGATCCCAGTCCACGCTGGACATTCATATCATATGTGGGAAACCTTGGGTCCAATTCCCTTTTCGTCTGGTCAACTGCAGGAATTTTAACCTCAGGTTGACCCGCTCAGAAAATACCACAAGTGCTAAACTGCAGTGTGTGCTGAGGCAGGGGTCTCATGGCTCTTCTGTTTTGCCTGGACCACTTAACAATGAAAAGTTAAATACTTACTGGATAAAAAAAATAATATACATCTCTCTAAGTTGATGACTGGGTCATTTGACGAAGGGAACTTCAGATTTTTGGTTGCTGCTTCAGTGGATGTTTATAAATGTGAGTGGAAGCATTTCAACAAGAGAGAATAAATGACCCATGTTACCCTCCCCCAATGCCAAGGAGCTCTCCTGGGAAGCAGTGCATTTAGTTACCTTTCTGACCTGGTGTTTGTCCTATCTACTGAGAAATACAGTTTGGAATGAGAGTGGCGAAAAGGACCACTGGCTCATCTCTGAAATTTACGCTCTAGGAATTCAAATCAGAATTCACAAATAAATTTTTGGGACAGTCTAACTATACAGCAACAAAAGCCATCATCCATGTCCACCTATACCACTGCTTGTAAAATTAGAAGGCTGACAGAAATGTCCACCAGAATGTAACACTCTGACCTAGCTCTTCCCCAGTGTCCAGCCAGGAAAAAACCCAAGAAAACATCACCCAGACTTGCAAAATATGGGTGACTGGGAAGGTAATTGTCAAATATTGAAGGCTATATTTTCCATTTCACCCCCCTCACCTGCCCTTCTCTGCCAGGGGACTCAGAAAAATGAGGTTTCTAGATCATAATCTGCAGAGAATTCCGTATAAACCCTTGGATAGGTTTCAGTTTTTAACATTTTACTGAACCAACTGTTATTCTTCTGAACAAAGAAGTAAAAAAAATCAAATGCTTTCAACTAGGTCATGCTAGTATTATCATGAGTGAGTGTGAGTGGTATCATTTCACACATACTGCATCTCTCAATTAAGGAAAATGCCAGACTTCTGTTAGCAAGACAGCTGGTGGTACTCAGTGACTAAATATAGTACTGTCATCACCTAGGAGCACAGCCAGGACATTTTAATGGTTGGGACAACTGATATTTCAGTTTAGCCAAAACAATTTTTAATCATGCACTATTATTTTAAATAACCAGTGGACAAAATCAGTGAATGAATGTATTTGTAATATATTTTAACCATTTTATTTATTAGGTCAATTTTTAACCAATATTCAGCTGATATTAAAAGAAATTCCACATATTGTGTATATTTAAGATAGAAAAAAACAGCTAAGTAAATACAGCTGGCATTCAGCTGATTCTCTGATTGTCAGTACATTAGATAGACTAAACTCCCTTAGACAGTCTTTTTATTGTGTGTACAGTCCCTTGATCAGTGGGGCTTGGATCCTCTAGAGAGTGATTATTAGGGATGATTCCATTGCAAAGGAGAGGCAAAGCCCAAATAAATATCTGTAGATCATCTTAAATGAAGCCTGATCCAGTTTACCCTGTATTTGGTGAAAACAATTTAATCTGCAATTACAGCTGCAATAGATCCTAAATTATGTCAGTTCTCGGAGAATTTACTTTCCTGAAAAAATCTTCCAGGCTGAGGGAAAAAGTCTTCTGGGTTCTCACCTCTCCATCAATATCTCAGACATTTTGCATTTTTGTCTTAGCATTCCTTGTGTGTAATGTGGAACAAGCCAAAAGAAGACACACAATTAGGTATTGCTGAGGGCGAATGGAAACAGCTTTCTGCACATCATAGGTCCATAAGCCTGAGCCTGCCAGGTTTGCAAACAAGGGCTGTGCTCATGTGTAGCTGAGGCACAGAAATGAAGTGTCTGTTTCTTTCCTGTTTCCAAAAAATACTGGGTTGAGGTCTGGTTTAGCTGAGTGACTGAGTAGGTATTTCAAAATGTTTATTAACAGTTTTATTGCTTTATTTCTGCTGCCAGCTCTAAACAATAGGGGCCAGGAACACCAGCTTTGTTTGTACTTATTTGATACTTATATTATTGCCTGTGGACATAAATGCAGAGGTATCCTCTGCAGCCAGTGGATTAGAGGATGACTTGTTAGTCTTGCTACATGTTGAATGTGAGCTGGAAAATGAATTGCACAGAGCTATCTCAAAATGAAGATAGTCTGGAGCAGGTTTTCCTGTGTGAAAACCTCACTGATTTCATCTGTGCTACCAGCAGTGTTGCCTGGAACAGTTTTCTTCAGTATCTATCCTCTTTTAATACCTTCCTTAGCCAGAGAAATGAAGAGCATTTTAATATTGAGTTGAATTTTTATTTTTTTTCTTATTTATTTTATTTTATTTTTCTTTTTCTTTTTATTTCATTTTTTGGTGATAATGTCCTAGTTTTATCTGAGATAAAATTAATTTTTTTCTTAGTAGCTGGTAGAATGCTTTGTTTTGATTCAGAATGAGAGTAATACTGATACCAAGTGATGTTTAGGTTGTTGCTAAGTAATGCTCATCCCGAGTCAAGGACTTTCCAGTTTCCCATGCTCTGCTAGGGAGGAACTGCACAAGAAGCTGGGAAAGCATGGCCAGGACAGCTGATCTGACCTGGCCAAAAGGGTATTCCATGCCATAGAATGGCATTTCCAGTTTATAAACTGAGGAGAGCTGTCTGGAGGGGGCCAGTCGCTACTTGGTGACGTGCCAGCCTCAGTCAATGGGTGGTGAGTAATTGTATTGTGCATCACATGTTTTTCTTGGGGTTTAGCTCTCTCCCCCTTTTATTACAATTATTGTTATTATTTCCATTATTAGTATTATATTATTTTACTTTGTTTCAATTACTAAACTGTTCCTATTTCAACATTTGTGGGGTTTTTTTTTCCTCCTATGATTTTCCTCCCTGTTCCACCAGGGGTGAGGGAGGGCTGACCAAGTGGCTGCATTGAACTGAGTTGCCATCTGGGGTCAAACCATGACAGATAAAAGACAATGGGATTGGAGCTAGACAGAGCGAGAGAGAAAAAAAAAAAAAAAAGCTTTAATGTGCTTATTTGTAAGGGCAAGCTTTTTATCCATGCAGTCAAGTCAATATGAGCAGCAGCAGTGCAAGTTTCTCTCTTGGTCTCTTGGCCAAGTTTTCCTCCAATTTCTGTGCAGCCTTGACCCTCACAGGGCAGTTTTGCACTGGACCCACTCCTGGGTGAAGACTCAGTCTGGCAGGACCACCAACAGGCATGCCAGAGCTGATGTCTTGTTACAGTCACTCCTTCCTTCAGATGTTAACTAAACGCTGGTGCATATTTGGCCACAGACCACAGCAAACAGAGGTGTGTGCATGCTTTGTTCTGTCACTGCCTCTCCCTGTGTTTGCATCCAGCCAAGAGGGCTCAGCTGAACAGAGAATAAACTCGTATTTTCCTGAAGGTGACAAGAACTTCTGCTGGTAGCAATCAGCATATCTCCCCTTCCTTGGGCCCTAAGGAAAACCACAGCTGTATCAAGCATTGTAAAGGAAACAGTTCTCATTGATCTCTGCTCAGAGTTTTTCTCTGACCTGACACATTACAAAGCTGTGCAGTGATAGGGCAAGAGGGAAGAGCTTTAAGCTGAAAGATGGAAGGTTTAGGTTAGACACTAGGAAAAAATTATTTACTCAGAGGGTAGTGAGGCACTGGAATGGGCTGCCCAGAGAAGTTGTGGATGCCCCATCCCTAAAAATGTTCAAGACAAGGTTGGATGGGGATCGAGCAAGCCAATCTAGTGGAAACTGTCCCTGCCCATGGCAGGGAGTTAGGAACTAGATGATCTTTAAGGTCTATTCAAACCCAAACCATTCTATTATTCTTAATTCTATGATCACTGGAAAATTAATAATAATCTGGAGGAAATTGTGTTTTCTGCCATCCCAGTGCTGTTGTGCTGGTATGAAAGGAGTGCTGGAGTGCTGAACTGTACATGCAGCTTATGACACCTGGGAAGCACACCAAAGAGACAGACAAAGATCTTGCCTTTTCCTTCTTTCCTCTCTTGCCAGCTGAAGAAGGTCCTGGAAGATTTACTATCAGTGGCAAGCAAGTTTTGATTTTGGATTATTCTATTGCTTGAAAAGAAGACATCTATAGATAGAGAGACATCTATAACAAGGACAATTAGCATATTCTTCTATAGAAAAGCATTTTTTCCCCCATCATTCATTCTTTGTTCATGAACAGTTGTTTTTAAAAAAATATAATGTTGCTTTAATAGCTCCGCGTTTGTAGCAAAACCAGTACTGTCAGTGAATGATGTAATAGCTATGATCATAACCAATAAATCTATCCTTTGAGAGATGCTGCTAGCCTTATTATTTTGTTTTTAACCTTACTTTACTTTTAACCTGATAATTTTACAGCTTTAGTCAGCAAATTATGATAGCCTTTCTCTTTTAATAGAAATGTTTTCATTTTGTATATGCTAAATTTGTTGTTTTGAAAAACTTTTTTTGAACACTACAGGAAGGCATAATTGGGAAGCATTAATTTGTGCTTGAAAAGTATATTTAAATTTTTTTTCTTTGAAATGAACACACATTGTGACCTAGTTTTTATAAATAGAGAATGAAATAAATGCCAGATCTGAAAAAGTAGATTTAGCTAGATAGTATTCTACCTTTTTAATTATTTTTCAAATGTAAGAGGTGATTTTTCCTATTTGCATATTGCTAGAGGGTAAGGGAAGATAAAAGCATTCATCCAGAGTTGAGTTCAGAGAGTCTGCTTTGCCAAAAATGAAGCCAAACATATTAATATACAGGCCTTCTCAAAGTCTCAGAAGCATCAGGAATCCATTTGAAAGAAGAGGAGCTGGTCTGGTTTCTCAGTCTGGCAAGTACCAGTGGAAAAATCCATCATCTACCAACAAATACATGCTTGCACAGTCGGTCCTACAGCCGTGAAGGGTCTGCAGAGCAGTTCCACTCCCAGGAGCTGAACTCCTGCTAGTGCCTGAGGCCATGTTGGCTCTGCTAGGGAGAAAGGCAGACCCAGGAATGCAGAGGTGAAATATCCTGCAAAGATGATTTTTCTACATAAGATTAAATTTGCTTAGTATAAAATTTTACAAGCATATCCTGGACCACCCAAAAGTTGTAGTGATTAATCCAGAGGTCTACCCTGTCCTTTATGTGATTACTTTTAAATGTTCATTCATTGTGATATACTTTAAATTGTTAAACATAGCCACATGGAGCGTGTTTGTAAAGTACATGTGTTGTCTAAAATGTACATGCAATTTAAAGGTTCTCTTGTTACCATACAGCTCCAGACATAAACTCCTTTTTTTTCCCAAGAATTCAACAGTTAGATGAAGAAACCTCTCCAAAGCTGAAAAGAAAGAATGATTAATTAAAGAACCTGAGACTTAACTGCAGACTTGTGCTTAGTTTACCAGACTGTAAAACTCTTACTATAGTGGGTACACAGACAGGCATATGTTTGCGACTGATTTTTTGGCAGATAATTGTATAACTCTTATAGCAATGGCCTTTTCTGAATACCAGAGAAAGCACTTCATCAAATGGACATAATTTATTTCACAGGGAGGGGGAAAAGCTTTGGTGAATTTTCCAAGAAAAATTCCAAGGCTTACGTGAATATGTTCACCTAGCAGCTACAGTGACGTGCATCAATATATAAACCCACATGTGTAAGACAGCTATGAGTAGTAAAAGTAACAACTCTGAGCTATTAAGACGTCTAAGTATGTCTTTACATAAAAGCCTTAAAGGGCTGCACAGGGAGTCATTACAGTGTATTATGTCAGGACCTTTCTTACTCAACATGTAGAAGTCAACACTGACACTGTCAGCTGTGATGTAAAACGCTTGGAGGCTCGTTTCACAGGGCAAGTGTTTCCAAAGAGTTCAGCACCCACTAGTTCCCATGTAGGCAGCTAAATGAGGTGATGAAACTTTAAATGCACTCAGGTTTTGTGGGAGCTGAAGTATTTTGAAAAATCCAGCTTTCCCTGGGGTATCTGCACCATCTGCTTTGAGCTCCTGGAGGAGTGATGAGAGGGACCAAGTCAAGTATGTCCTGTGAAGTCAAGTGTG
The DNA here is from genome assembly GCF_052056855.1 of Sturnus vulgaris. Lineage (NCBI taxonomy): Eukaryota > Metazoa > Chordata > Aves > Passeriformes > Sturnidae > Sturnus > Sturnus vulgaris. The sequence goes on from NC_142247.1 coordinate 41,581,571, forward strand.
TCCTGGTGTCCTGTGAAGGTGGCTGCTGAGAGAGAGTCTCCGGAACCCCCATGGAATGTCTAAAGTATCCTGAACGAACATCTCTGCTTAATCTGTAACATCCATGGCATAGCTCACAGTTAAGGAGATTAATTAAAAAACAAACTAAGGATTGTCTGCTCTGGCAATGTCCTCTCTCAGATCATAAGATAACACTATATTAACTGTGTGAACATAGTATCTGACACAGCAGACTATTATTCTGAATTTTCTTATTCAAACATCATATTCCAGTGAACATGAAAGCCAGCATAATTCACGGAATGCCTTTACACCTTAGTAATTTTATTTTAAAAAGATGCAAACAAAACAATGTGTTAGATTACATTCTGAAACTGTTGTTCAGATGTTTTATGCTATTGCTTCAGCAATAAAAGGAACATTAAAGTCCTGAGGCCAGACTGAGTCTAGCTATTTTGGGCACCTCTGTCAGGCTGGAGTGGAGCCGAGGCACCTGGTTGCTGGGAGCCCTGCAGAAAGCCTGTCCCACACTGCTGCTGGCTGGCCCCTCACTCTGGACCTGCTGGTCCCTTTAGAGGCACAAATATCCCTGCTGCTGCAGGAGATTGGCTTTGTTCATGATGCTAGAGGGGGAGGCCACAGAAGGAAAAGCCATCAAGGGCTATCAGGCGCAAAGACAGCAGCAATTACATCACAAGATGGGGCAGGAGCAGGGGAAGCATGGGCTTGCCCTCTTCTCCAAATCCTCCTCAGGCATCAGCTGACGACCACTGCCTTACTGCTGCAGGCAGGACAGCAGGCTGGGCAGGCCAGCTGCCTGTCCATGAGTGAACTGTCTGGTTTCTCACACCATGCCCCAGATAGGTGGGTGGAGAGGGTCCCTAAGTGTCACCTAACTCCCTGGAGAGGCCAGTCTGCCAGGCTTGCCTGAAGCTGCTTCTCACTTCTTGCTTTTTTGGTGGCATGGTACTTCCATGCTCAGCAGTGCAGTGTGCTTTCCAAAGACAAGGGTGTGGCTTTGCACTTCCATCTCCAGCTGACCCTCCCACAGGTCAGCAGAGTTTCAGAGTTAGTTAAGCTTGTATTCCCTCTTGGTCCAGTACTTCACCTATTCACTTGTTTTCTCATCATAAGCCAGGTGATGACAGTTCCTCCCCCACTGTGCACAGGTAGCTATCTACTGGCTAGAGTAAACGCTGAATATTAAGTCCCAAGTGGATAAAATAGTAATAATAATAATAATAGTAATATATATATATATATATATGTAGTCTTAACCGCATAAGCTACAGAAGAAACATCACTATGTCTTGCTTTCCTGTTGCCCACATCCATTTAGTTGCACAGTTTGGGAATGTTAAATTGTTCTTTGGATCTGATGTGAAACAAAGTCCCAGTGAGGTCCTTAATTTTGGGACTTTTTAGTATCTGCATTTTGTACTTTGCAACCTCAGTGGTCTTTTTCTGTAATTACAGAGGCATTTTTAGTAGAATGATACTCTGATTTGAGTAAGAGATGTGTGATCTGATGCATCTTTCTCCTGTCTAATAGGAGATAAAGGTGAGGTCGTTTTTCAGTGTCGTACATTAGGACAACAGCCCATTCCAAAATTTTTCTATATTCCATGCAAAAAGCTGTGGAAAGGTTTAACCCCCTGCAATTTAACTGTAAGTTACACAGAGAGAAATAGATTTTCTGCAGGCAAAATAAAGAGAAACACAGGAATGATGATTAGGAAGAAGAATAATCAAAAAAGACCAAGTATTTTATTCCTTCTCAGGCTCTTTCATCTTAACTGACATTCTAAAAAATGGCCGATCTTAAGACTATGATTTATTACCTTAAAAGTTTTAAGACTTGCCTTTTTTTTAAACTGTCAGATTTTAAACTTCCATGAGATTCTGCTTTGAGTCCTTTGAGAATTAATAAGCAAAAGGTTGCAGTTGCAGACAGAGACACATTTTTCACGCTTTCCTCCCTCAAAAACAAGTGACTTGTTTTCCATGTTCAGCCTCTGCAGAATGAAAGGAGAAAAAAATTGCAACCAGCAATGTCAGTTCGTGTTATTGTACTGTATAAAGAAATGCCTTAGCCAGCATTTATATGAAGCTTTGTGGAGTGTAATAAAAAACCCAATTGAATCTCTTATGACTTCCTTACTTTACTTGGTTAATTTCCCAAGTTCAGACAAAAGGCTGAGATTCATCTAACTTATTCTGAAGTACATGAAATTTAAATTTCTCACTAATCTATTTGCCTAAGTTGGCCCCACAGTTCCATCTCCCCATAGATGGAGATAAACAGTCCAGATAGGTTTTGTCCCTTTCTGGGACTGCTGGGCTGACTTGCATTGTGGAAGGGCCATCTCTGGGTGCAAAGGACCATCCAGCTGATCAGCCTAACTGGTGCCTCCATCTTGGATGGCTAAAGTTTTGTCTGATTCATTCTCCGGTTACTTCAGCTTTCCATTTAGGAAAGCTCAGGCGGCAGAGTACCAGAAAAGACTGCAATATTGGTCACAAGATCATCCCCTCCCTTACAAATTTCCAAGGAAATGACCATTATGGTATTTCCTATCCCTGGCATGATTTTTCCTGGTCTTCTTTATTTGCATAGAAATGTATTTCTCATGTACATATACATACATTACATACATACATACATACATACATACATAACTACCAAAAGGTCTCACCAAATACTAAAAATAAAAAACAATAGAGGAAAGGATTTTGACTTAAAAATCATGAAAGAATTGAGCTGGTCACTAGTCTGTGATGCGCCAAGTCTGTCTCTATAAAAATGAGTTTAAATTCATTTCCCAGTATGAATAAATCCCCAAAGTCTCATGAATTTTAGTATGAATGTTTCTGAATGTCTTAAAATTCATATGGGAAAAGAATTAATCATTCTTCCTTATTTTCTTGTTGACAAAGTCCTCCTTCTTATCCAATCAAAGAGAGGGCTAAACATTGGGTTGCTAGCTGTGCTCAGTGAATGCTGAGTAGCACCCATCAGCTGAGAGTTTGTCACAGAAAATATTTGCTGGAACCTTCAGTATGCAGAATGCATTAGAATGAAATCAGAATTTATTTGCAAGTGATTCAGTGACTGCAGAAATGTCTGCATTTATGAGTGATTTAAGTCTCCACACAAATTCATGGTTTTTACTGGGCACGTCTGTCATTTAATTTAAAAAAGGAAATATGGATTCACTATATAGATTTGATCAAGCTATGTGGATTTTGGTAAGGTCGTAGCAGACATGACAACCTTCTACACATTGTTTGAGCATGTAACTTATCTGAGGAATGTGGGAAAACTCTGACATTATTATTACTACTTCTAATATGACCAGATTCTGCAGTCCTTATAAATGCATGCTCTGTATTAAAGCTCAAGATAACTTCATGTATGTTTTTGTTGGTATGGGGTAGGGTTAAGTACAGAAAAAGAGACACATATGTGTACTTTTGTGTTCATGCATATTAATGAATATATGCATATTTATACTTGTTCTATTATGTATTATATTTCAGTACAGTGCAGTGTGTGTATTATTTTATGATTATACATTTTCTCTGACTGTACAGCATTTTTCTTCTCCACTTGAGAGTGCGCTGGATGACACACATTTTCTCCAAGAGAAATCTGGTGTTCATGTAGTCTGAAAGTATCTTGAGGAGATTTTGTCCTACCTACATTGTAATCTGAAATCAAAAGTCTTTCACAAATAAGCTAGGTAGGAAGCAGTGAAGGAAATGTCTTCATTTTCTTCCTCTCTTTTATAACTTACTCACCATTTAGAAATTGTGAAATATTGTGACTACAATACTTTACATGACACTTTCAATTCTTTTTCTGCAGTTTCTACAATGATATTATTGATATTGACATTATTGATAAATGTGTATAAACCAAGTCTTGATCTAATAGTGCAGGACTCTCTTATCTGGTGATCCAATTCCTGCTGACTACCCCTTCTTTATGCATGAATGCCAGCGTGTGCAAGTACCTTCCGTATGTGCTCCAACATTTATAGGTCAGGGCTGACCTTTAGATAGTCTGGGAAGGCACCTGGTATCTGACAACACGATCAGGGCTCAAAGCACAATCGAGCTGTTGTGAGATTAGCATTAGTTCTGCAGTTATACTGTAATTACATGGCTGGTTTGTGATGGAAATTACTGGTTACACCGCAGAGTCCTGCAGCCACTTGGGACCACATTCATAGGGTTAACATACATACTTTCTGTATGTATCCAATCTCCCAAAGTCATTTTTCTGAGGTGGATTATTTGAAGGACATTACATGTCCACTGCATGTGCATGTTCCATATCATCAAATAATGAACATCCTGTGAGTGGTTTTTTGGAGGTCCAAAATCCCCATTGGCACAGTTCCATGGAGCCATTAGTGTTGCACCAGCAGGACAGCTGACCCCAGCCCTTGTTTATTGATTTGACAGGCCACCTCACCATGAGGACATTCTATCGTTTCCAGGGACATTAATTTGGAACAGACAGTTATTTCAGTGGCACAAGGTTGACAATTGTTTGGCTTTGAAAGAGTTATCATGTAATGTTAAACTAGTATCTTGCCTTAATGTGAAATCTTGATGCAGTGTATCTTATGATCTATTAATGTGGGAAAAAATGTAAACCAAAAGATAATAAACATAAACAGTGATTAAACCACAAACATTCCTCAGAGTAAATGATAATATAATTAAACTTTAACTTCACAATGCAGATTCTTTTAGTACATAATTGAAATTGTGTAAGATGCTTTGGCAATATGTTTGACATTAACTGAAAGCAATTTTAGGAACCAGAATCTGATCTTTCTCATATTGATATCATTTGCTCAGCTTCCGCATCTGTGTCTGTACTACAGCTTCTCTGTGGTGTGAGACCCCCTCCTGAGCAGTCCCTCCTTGTGTCCTGGCACTATGCTGGAAGGACATGGGCCTGCATACCATGCCTCTCCAAAGCTGAGATCCTTTCAAATGAAACCCAGGCATACATGGAACAAAAGGATCTTTAGGGTGATGGGCTGCAGAAGACAGGGACATGGAGCACCAGAGGGCTGCCTAGCAGACCTTCCCATAGTGGTGTCCCCTCCTATGGGGGTATGAGTGGCCATGGCGAGTTCAACCAGGGGCCCATGTAGGCTACTTGTCTGCTGAAAAATGTATGCTTGGGAAGAGTATAAAAGAAAGGCAAACATATGGCGTTGCTCTCTCAGACATCCTCCTATGTGTCTGCAGCCCGGTCTCAAATTTAATGAGACTGGATGACAGTTTGAAGCTTCCTTCACCTTTCTCCCTGATCAAGGCTTTCTAGACATTTTAGTCAAACGAAATACTTTTATAGTCCGCACTTCATACGCTCACATTGCCAGCTCTGGGGCACTACCATTGCAGCAGCTGTGGTCCCCCACCATTCTCATAGCAATGGAGATCAGGCAGGAGCCTCCTCCCAGGCGTGCTGCTGCACACCTGAGACTCAGCTAGGGAGATATCTCTGATTTGTCTTCCTTGCCCCAGCCCCAGATGATGGCCTGAGCCCTTATGGAATACATGGCCAGTCTCTTAGAACCCAACAAAGGAACTCCTGGCAGAACTGCGCCTGCTGTGACTACACTGCAGGTAGGCTTGTGCCTGGCTCTGTATTTAAGAGTAAAATAGAGCAGAATACACATTGATGCCAGAGAAAACAGGAGAGAGAATCCCTCACTGAAGAACTCTAGGGACTGACTGCCTTGACCACATCAACTAAGAACCCTCAGCAGCCATACCCAGCACTAACTAAACAACACCGGTTCCGTAGTACTGCATGACTGCATAAACAAAAATAATTAAAAAAACCCCAGAAATACACGTAAATATATAAATGAAAAAAGAATGTCTCATAGCTCTTTGCTGTGCTCTGAAATGAGGATCTTTGGGAAAACTGGGGATTTGGGATTTATTGGGGGTTGCAGGGTTGCCAAGCTGTGTTTCCCAGAGCATTTGACAATAGCCTCTGGAGAGCTGGCTGGTCACATGCTAATGGCTCCTCTTCATTCTTTCCAGCCACCAAATTGCAGCCACAAGAATCAAGAGTTACATTCAGTACATTCTTAGCATAGTCTCTCCTCACACTCTTTCCATAGTGAGGAGAGGCAATTTCTACAAAGACTTTGTGACTGACAGTAGCATCCAGAAGATGTCTGCCCATGAGACAACCTGGGTTTAAAGTTATGGACCAATCTGAGAAAAATTCTGGAAACTTTCTTAATGCTAATAGAAGTTCACATGACTTAGTCAATAGGAATTTCCTAGAAACAGGAGCTGTTGGATTTGTGAAGATAGCTCTTTCTGAATCAAACTAAGAAAGACTTTTTTCTGTGATATGAAACGAATGTACAAATATTTGTATCGAGATTCTTCTATTTTCTATTCAAACCTGATTTTAAGTACTAATAGACTTCTTATAGCATGAGCACAGGGACAGAGAACACTTAGTCTGCAGTTCAAAATCCAGGATTTATCCACACATGGCTTAAAGCTTTTAATAGTTGATACTCAATGTCACCGGTCAGCATACACAGCAAACAGATGGCAGTGAGTGCCAGCTAGCTGGACTCGTTTCACTCCCTTGCTATTGTCACTCATTTGAGAAATACCTTATTTACCTTATGTTTAAAAAGAACAATTGACAATCAGCCAGGGAACAAGAGAAATCCAACTTCTTCTCTTAATGTTTTTCAAAATTGAAGTGAAAGCCAGGTAAAACTCTCTTTCAAAGTTATCTGATTCAGTTAAAAAGACCCCTCAGATTGTATATCTTTATGGTCCAGATTTAAATCAAATTACCAATGCAATTGATCACAGAGGTAGAGTTTTGGAGTCCTAATTAATCCCAAAATCTCATAAAAATTCCTTAAGTAATTCACACACTCCTGATTTTCAGCCACAGATAGCTGATGATCCCTGATTCTAGTGCCTCTGATACCACATGGCATGGTCCAGTGTTCGAACAGGTTAAAATTATATTGGAACAATTTAGAGAGAGAAGTAGTGGACTCTAAGCAAAAAAATTTAATTTGGAAAATACCCATTTATCAGATGCTTTTCTCAGTGTGAATGGATACTTCTTCCGGGAATATTCTGTGAGAACCCTGAGTTACTGTCAATGCTCTCAGAGCCTGGAAATGGCTATTTCAGAGCCTTGGCCCAGGGTCCACGCACTGCAGAGCATTGCCTTTTCTCCTCTTCTGGGGAGAAGCGGAATTCCTTCCTTCTGCTGCACTATTTAACTGTTTTCTGGCTAACATATGCATACAAAGGACCAGTTCCTGTTGAGAAAATGGACCTTGGGGAAACTTTAGAGACATCTCTTCTCGAAGAGAAGTTGCAGCAGCACCAGAGGCACCTCAGAACTGTGGTCAGCTGAGAAGCTGCTGCTTGTGCTTCTGGGCAGCCCTTGGTGCTGCAAAATGGCTTGACTCAGGAAGGAGAAAATAGGGAATGTGTCTGCTGCGTATGAAAGATTGGCTGCACCAGGCAACGTAATCAGGACACTTCATGAGAAGGCAGCAAGAAGTTTAAAGCTGAGAAGAAGCTGCACTTTTTCACATGACAGGGAATGAATTTGTGGACACAGCTACACCATGGTCTTAGCACTCAGGTGCTAAAAGGACAAAAATGGGACTAGAAGGATTTAATAGTGGGGAAATTTGAAGAGAAACTTAGAACACCAATCTTTGAGAGGAAAAGAAAACATCTTGGCGAAATAGAAAATGTTCTTGCACTTTTCTCCCTCATTAGTTTGGTATTTTCCCCCTTCAGAGGCTGGATCCCAGATTAGCAGGTTTGCTAGTCAGAGCAGGTGCAAGGCTGGAATGTCTTATTTTCCTACAGCAATGCTTCCTAAAATTCAGAGTAAGTTTATGACATTTAACTAAACCAAATATGTGGTAAGAAAGAGGTAAAAATGGTGCATCAGTCTGGTTGCATACTTACTATGAGACTGAATAAATGCATACATTGCTCTGGCCACAGCTTGAACTGTGAGCAGTTAATTTTTCATTTATTGGAAAGGTTAAGAAAAGTTTGAGTCACCTTTTCAAGAGACAGCTTTTCTTCTACTTCCCAGCCACAACATTTGTCTGGATGCCCAAGTGTAGGGGCTGCTGAAAGGAAGCTACCCTGTCAGTCCATCACGTCTGGGCTGTGCTGTGCCCTAGAGACCATATTTGCAAACCAGGCATGACACAAAATATTTCCCTACTTTGGTGTGGGGGAAGAAGGAGGATGTAGAGGGATGGGACACTTGTAACTCAGATTTGGGGACAGATTGGTTTCCTTGGGCACTGATGATGGATGGAAGTGGGCTGCACTTTATGCTTTTTTTTGGGGGGGGAGCTCTTCAAGCACTATCCAGAGGGCGGGATAAAATTATCTGTTAAACAGTCTCAAAATGCTCCTAAGAAAATAAAGAAATATTTCTATCTTGCACTGTCAGTGCCAGAATACAGCAAAGCAGCCATCATTTCACACTCCTGCTGGACATTTCTGGGCTTTGTAAGCACATATGTCCCATTTGGAGCAGCACATCTCTATGCTGCTGTTTAAGAAAAGAAGCATAAAAATGGGAGACATCCCAGCCCAATCGAGTCCTTGCAATGAAGGAAAGTGACAGTGACTGTTCAAATGAAAAGAACTAAACAGTTCAGCTGATCTCTTCCATTTGTATGAGGTTTAGGTACCAGTTGCTATGGCAGTAAACTATGTCAAATTGTGTCCTTTTTAAATCTGCAGAATTCTTTTGTATTTCAGCAACACAGAGTGTGTTTGTCGTTAGTGCCAGGCATACATTGAGTTTATTTCGTTTTGTAGCTGGGCAGTGTTCCTGCTCAAAGTTTAAGCTTTGTTTTAGATTGGGTGAAGATTTCACCAGGTATTTAATTTCTAAGTTATTTCTGCCTTAAAATGGCCAAATTTTAAAATAAAAGTTCTTAACATATAAAGCATTTTAGCCAGTTCCATTTTGAGTCATGCAAAATATCCACGGAATAAGATCTGCCTTTATAAAAGCTTCCAACATCTGAATTTTTCAGTAGCTATTTTAACTACTAAAAGAGTTGAAGAAATTAATTCAGCCATCTGCATTTTTAAGCACAGTTTATTTCTTCAGTCTTTGCTAAAATGCTGTTCCCACAAAGTTCATTCTAAGTGGTTGTAAAGATATTTTTATCTTTGGGAATTTGCAGGAATCAGTCCAACATGTATGTTTTTCATGATTTTTATTTAAATTATTAATATCTTATAGTCATTCACCCTTTGCTGCCTCCTACTTTACAGAATAGTTATTAGGCTCTCACTGAGAACTGGTCTCTTAGAAACAACACAAAGAAAATAAGGAAGGAGGGCCAGCAACAGAATGCTTGAAGATAACAGTGCTGAGGATGCTGAAAAAGAAATCAGCAAGATAGGAAACAAGGGGATTTGGAGGTCAGCGGAGCGGGAGTGAGCAGGAAATGGAGGGAGAAACTGAGTGTCAGAAGCAGCTGATAGATTCATTGCCCTGCATTTCCTAGGATAATACTTCCTCAATTGATATCAACAGCTGAAGTTGCATTGCCTTGCATCTTAAATCTCCTGTCTGTGTACCTGACATATCCTGCCCAGTGACTCTTATATACATTCCTTCTGCACATCTGAAACAGTCCAAAATCCTCATTATTCTGTAATATGGATGTAAAAACATCCAGGGACTAAAGGAGGAGAAATACTTGCATCACTAGTGACATCTAGAAAATACAAGTATTTGCTAAAATAAAACCTGTTTTATTGCAGAAGACTTTTATAAGACTGGCCACCTGAAGTGTAATTTTCCTTCTGTCGTGTATAATTATATAAAAAAGATTATGAGTCTTTCTGAAAGAAGGGAAATGGTGAAGGTATATCCATGGGTTACTTCACTGCGAATATGAAAGGCTTTTCACATTTTAGAGAAATAAGGTTTATTTTAAAACCAGATTTTAAAGACTGCGTTTTATTAGAAAAGTAACAATGAACAAAGAGTTGAATAAATACAGCAAATGAATGTTTTAGAAAATAGTAAGTGAATAATTTGCTAAACTGGTCATCTGCTAGTGGGTAGAAAATGAAAAGCAAATTTTCAATGTTACAACATAAACACAGTTAACTCACATTTTATGTACACGAGCAGTGTAAAAACCAGGTATATATATTTATTTGGCACTGTATTTGCTGAATTAATTTTTCAGAAACTGCTTAGACTGGATCTCATTAAATAGTGTTCCTTGCTGTTCACCATGGGATACACAAACCGTAACATTTTCTCGCAGCTGGTCAAAAGGAGAGTTTATAGGTTTAATCAGTATTTGTTAACCATGTGCAAATATCAGCTGTATGTGCTGAACTAAAAGGAACAAAAACCTTAGGGCAACTGATACCATATTTGCAAATATAGTCTTAATATTGATTTCCCTCGATACCCTTCACAAAGTTGTATTGAAGACTGTGCCCGGCTTGGGATGAACACATGGGGACCTGGTACTATGCTAGATGGACCTTTCTTCTGACTTGTACTCTAATGGTGGCCTTTTGCTTTTTCTAATGATCTTTAAGCAGCTTTTGTAGGCCATTGGCACATCCCTCTGACAGAAGAGGGTTTGAGGAGCCCTTGTCCCTCTGCATGTTGCCCCTGGCCCCTGCTCCCACAGTGTGCGCTGCTTTCCCTAGGAGGGGCCGTGTCCTCATGCTCAGGTCTGTCTCAGGTGCTGATACTAAACTAAGCTACCTATGATGTGTGAAAGGTGACCCAAATGTGACCAAATGTGTAATCCTGTGAAAATGTACCCAGGTTAACTTGGTAAAATGTATTTTTCACAAATGCATATTGATTGGCATTTCTTTTATTACCTTTGAAAGTTTGTTATTAATAGAAACCAAGAGTAACTATTCCACTGCCTTTGCTAGCAGGCTGCTCAGAGTGTAATTGCTCAGGATGTCTGCTTACACTTCTAATGTTTTGTCACAAACTCAGCTTCCTTTTATTCTCTGCAGTTACTGGGTGTTTCAAAACTTTCCTGAAATGATGATGAATACTAAAGAGATCCTTGTCTGGCTCTTTTAAAATCCTTACATGGGAATGGTCTGATTTTGTTGCTATTAAATCTTCATTTGGAATCTGCTGCCTAGCATCCTCTTTAGAAATGGTATAATGGTATGCAAAATATTTTATCATATATATAAATCTGTCTTTCTCCCAACCAGAAGGCCAGAAATGTTTCAGTACTCCTGCCCTCTGTACTAAAACCATTGTTAGGAGCTCTTTTATTTTAATTATGCTTAAATATCTTTTGTCATTAATCTTTCTTTTCCCATAGATATTATCATGTCCTGTTTCCTGCCTTATTCACTTCCCACTGTATGATGACATTTGATGCTGACTTTCTTGTTTTTCCATTTGTTTTAATAATTTTTATTTTAAATTATTTGTCTATTTAAAAAAAAAATACAGAACATTATCTCTCTCAACTGCAGATTGCTGGCACCCAAGAGTGTTCTTAAATTCTCAATTAGCATATGTATTTTATCTCCAAAAGAAAATGTGGGCTTGGTGGCAGTAGTACTGTTTTAAGATTCATAGCCATGGGATCAAACTACACAATCAGAAAGGCACACTTTGGCCTTGCAAGCAGTAGGAAAATTCAGGAGTACTGCACTTGGGTCATGAATATAGAGTTGCATATTTGTTTCCTGAGCTTGCATGGATAACATTCCTCTACAGCTGTTCTAGTAAAGGAGGCTGAGCCTTGTCCAGAAACTTCATGCCTGCACTGCTTTGAAGTGTAGTTTGTTGGTAAAGGATTTCTGTTAAGTGTTTCAGACATAAAACCTCTTCTGTAAGCCTGTGCAAAATGCTTGGGTGTGCTTTGTTTTATTTATTTTCCTTCTGTAAATAAATGTTTATAACTCTTACCCCGAAAACAGCATTTTTTACTTTTCAAGAAGGAATGCTATTGATCTTTGGAGGCTGGATGAATATAATATCATTTTTCTCAGCTATGCCCCAGTAATATACAGCTGAAGGGAAAGTCATGATGTCAAGGAAAAATGGCAATTGCCAAATCCAGAACAAATGAAGGACTCATCTTTTGATGTGTTTCCTGAAAGATTATTTCATATGTCTTCATGCCACAGAATGCTGTGGACAATAATATAATAGACCTGTTCAAAAAAAGATTTGCTAGATTCATGGAATACAAGTCTAATGAGGGCTATTAGAATGAAACCATCTCTCATTCACAGAGAGTCTAAACACTGGGAATATCCCAGAGAAAGCTTCACTTTCTTCTTATCCTGTCTGTGGGAGATTTCCTGGGCATCCACTGCTGGGCACTTCTGGAGGTTCATGCTGGAGTCGATTGACTTTTGGTCTGACCCACATGGCTGCCCTCTGCAATTAATCCTCTTTGAGACAACAGAAACAGTAGAACAATTTGGACTGGCAGCGAGGCTTGACCAGCATGGGGTTTGGTTGAAGTATTTATAATTCTGATAAACCAAGACTGAAATTAAAGAATAAAGGAAACAATAACTCTTCCCTTGCTTCTTCGTATTGTGGTTTCATTCCTTTGTTTCTTGATGTGGATTCCAGAAAATTAATTGAGCATTAAGACCCAAAGAGCAGTACATTTGGGGCCGATTATTGCATGCCTCAGCTGCTGTAATAAAGTATGAGTTAATGACTTTAACCACCTGAGAAGTGCAACAATTTCCCTGTAAATTCAGTGCCTGGAGTTACTTATTGTCTGATCACTTAGTCTGTAGCTCAGGAAAAAGGAAGAACTGAAAAAGCAGAAACTAATTGCTGTTGCATTTAAGAAGTGTTAAATAAAAACAAGTGTAAAAATAAATCCACATTCCTGTACTTCCTGGACATTATTGTCCTGTGCATGACATACCTGGCAGTGAGTCAGCGCATTGCATTCACATCTGAAGTTTGGAAGCTGTTTCATAACTAAAGAGAAATCTGTGACCAATCTATAAAGTCAGCCAGGCCTGAACCTGGCAGCACCACACATTGTAATCCTGGTGTTAGGCCAGGCTTGGCTGGTATAGGGAATGCTATTGAGTTGAATTTTGAGCATGCTGTGGGCTGCTTCTTGTAGGTCAGTCAGTGCAATCAGTAACTTTTCCTCTCAGGTCCATTTGCAGGAAATCAGAAAAAATCCTGTCTGTTTTAAATACTTTTCAATATAAGACAGAAAAAGAGCTGAAATTCAGTGCCCCTCATGTTCCTGGAGCTCTGCATCCTTACCTAAGAGGGCAATGTAGTTTTTCTTACACAGACACCTGCACTTTTAAAATGTTGAGTGACTGTCCAGTGAAAGTTTCAAGGCTGTACCTTGAGAAGATCCCAGTAACATGAGGAACTGAAAGGCTTGCTTTTGGATTTCAACCTCTTCAAGTCAAAGCCCATCCCTTCACCTTCACAATATTTGGGGCAATGGTGTCTGCTCCTCATTGTGAACCATGCCTGCTGTAATACTGTCTGTACTTAACAGTATATATAATAACAGTAACAACAAAAGGTGGAAGCTCATGGAGACAAAGGATGGTGACTTGCAGTAATTTATGTTGTTTTCCCAGCTTTGTTACACACTTGATATGTGACCTTGAGAAGTTATTTAATCTCTTTCTGGTTGAATGTTCCTCCAAAGATGCGGGATAACAGTGTTTAGCAAGGGTGTCAGGAGGCTTAATTCAGAAGCGATTGTGAAGCCTGCCAGTCTCCACAGAGGGTTCCTGCTCTCTACATGGCAGAGATGATTGTCCTGGTGGCAAAGAATCCACGGAGAATGTAAACGGGTCATCAAAACAAGAGGTTTTGTGTTGAAAAATGTCAGACTGACCCTGTCTGCCACCTCCCTATAGCTTGGATACAGATAAGGCAAAATGAGGGAATTCCTGTCTGAAGCAACACCACAACAGGAAATATTCTCTTTGAGTAAGCAAAACCTTGAAGCTGAATGGAAGAAAGAGCCAGCCCTGAGGAGACTGGCTATTGCAATTGCTAAGACCAAAATATCCTCTGCTTGACACAAGTACATGATGGTCACTCTGCCATCATCATGGATCTCAGCCTTCAGCAAGGGCTGAAATGGAGCAGCCATTAGCCTTGACCCAGGCATTGCCAGCCATGCCAGGTCCTTCCCCTACTAATGGCTGCAAATGCAATTCTTTCAGCAGCAGAGGCCAGGCAGTGGGCTGGTGAGCTCCTGAAAGGCAGTGCAGCTTCCAGACCCCGTTATCTCCCAAGGCACGCCTGCAAAAGGAGCTGCCTGGGGATGTGATTTACAGTGCGAGGCTGAATCCCCCTTGTTCTGTGAGGAGCTGGCAGTGGTGAGAAGCACCACCTTGTCCAGGAAGAGATGGCCAGAGACAGGGTCCTGACAGTGAGGGATTAAACCAATAACAGACTTGGATGTGATACAATCCAAACCTCCTTCTTCCTGGACAAATCTGCAGCTCAGAGGATCTTATTTTAACGTGCTGCTGGGAGACACCGCCCTTCCTTTCTCTGGGTTTATCCTTGCTGCAAAGCTTGGCTGTGCTGTGCCATGTGGACCTGCTTGCACTTTCTGGCAGGCAGAGTTACGCCTTTCCCAAAGAACTTCTAAATCATGTCACCGCTGTAAATTTTCCTTTATTACTTTTAAAAAATTTTATTGCAGAAGCCTTATCCTTTTAGTCAGAGGCTCTTGCTCAAAGATACTGCTCTGCAATCCCTCAGGGATTCACAGTTCCTCCTCTGAAGAGCACAGACTCTAAAGTCCATGTTTCATTTATGGACAACCCCTTCTGAGCACATCTGCCAGAAATGCACATATGAACATGTACCCAGATGAGTAAAAAACCATAACTAGTTTAAGGGAACAATGTGCATCATTCAGATGGCTCACTCATTTCCTCAGAATAGTATTAGCAAGGAGATGTCAAACTCCAGTTTCAACTAGCTATTTACGAAACCCAAACTCTAACACTTGGAGCATTTTGCCATTTTGAAACCTTCCTTGTCAAATTTTAGGTTTTCAGATCAATGTCTGGAGCATATCCATTCAGAGATCCAGGCAGTGCCAGCCTACTTAGCATGTTGAACAAGTCAGGAAAGGTATAAAAGAAACAGAAGTGGCAACAGTTAGCCACTTGTGTTCTGTATAGAACTCTGCATTTTGTTTACCTTTTTCATAGTGTCCCTTGTCAAAAACACTTCTGAATGGGGATGGCTTGGTAAATCTGACCAAAGGGTTTCAGCATTTTATAACATTTGGCATGGCTTTCAGAGAATTGAAATGTGTGCCACAGAAGGCTTTTTTAGCTGTGGCACCACTGGATGCACTGGCCTTTCATTTCACTGACATGCATGCTATGTGGTGTTGAAATGCTACAAATTTCACTGAGTTTTTTTTGGCATCTAATCCCCTGGTGACAGTAAATATGGCATATGAGGGAATCCAGATCACAAGTTAATTTTGCATTGCTTTACATCACTGCAAGCTTGCTGGATATGTTTTGGAAACTGCATGAAGAGAAAAAGTCACTATTTTAAATCTACTTACTGTTACAATTTTCAGTAATGACAAACAAGGGTGAAATTTCAGTTTCATGATTTTAGGCAATGTGTGTATTTAATCACTGCAGTTGCAGGAATAAATAGCAGACTAGGAGTGGTCAGACAAGAGAATTAAGAAAAATGTTTTGATTTACTACCTGCTGGAGTAACATTGCAGCTATTTGAGGTAAAATTTGTCCAAACAGATTAAACAAATAAAGCCTGAGACTTCATATGAACAAGATGACTAATTCAAGAAAACTGTGTTCTATCCCAGATTAGCTCTGTTATATTTTCTTGCTTTTAAACTTTTTACATTAGTGTCAAAATTTATTTAATAAAGATGCCTTTAAGGGTTCTGTTTATCATTAGTAAAAAATAAATTAAAAAAGAAGTTCAAGAGAGTGAAAGCTCTGTGTCTATTGAAAAGTACCTGACTAGATCACAGAACTAGAAGTTTTCCTGCAAAAGATTACCTGACCTGAAACTGAGCAAAAGGGAAAAGTTCCAGCTTTATTAAATATTCTCGTAGAAGACCACTTAAACACTAAAAGCTTTCTGCTTCTGAAATGCATTCATCCTTACTGTCTGGAAAATGAAGAGAGTGTAAAAGTGAGAGATGTGTAAAAGCTCTTGGAAGTATTTTGGTTTTTTTTGATGAAAGAAAAAAGAAGTCCTCACTCAGTCTTACTTATGCAAACCAGAATTTCAAAATTATTGTGTGGACTTTGAAATGAGTGCCCATTCATTTTTTTCAAAAGCCCTCTTCAAGCTCCTCCACTGATGGTGTTAAACAGAAGTTTTCTCTGCTCAGCAAATACTCTTCCTATCTCTTTGGTAAAGAATGATGCTTCTTTGTTTTGGGACAAGATATTTCCAGTCTATTTCAAGGTCTGAAATGTCTTCCAACCCCTGACTCGTTTGTTGAATCTAAATACATTCTCCTGGATCTTCTTTTGGCAGGTTTAATCATTACCTGGCTGAGTTCCAGGGCTAAGTACGTGGGGTTGTAGAATTCATTTGATATCTTGAACCTGGGGAGTTTCATTACCTGACTATCACTGTTGTAGAAAACACTGCACAAGTTCTAAAATTTAATTTCATGCTCCATTCGTTTTTGTGTCACTGCTTGTTCTGTGACACCCAGACCTGCAAGTCTGTCTGCCCTTCCCTCCACATAAACATGTAGAAAGACAGCAACGGATAGAAATTTTAATCCCAACTTTCCAGTATCTGCTGAAAAACAGCATTAATTGCAGCCTTGCCCATTTCAATTACCAAGAAAGCAGCAGGTAGCAGAGGATGTTAGAGTACTCTGCCAGGGAGTGAAAGATGTCCAAAAGAATAATAAGAAGGCTTTCCCACCTTTAACCATAGCACAGCAGAGGGCAACAAATGTAGCCAAGGTTATACCAATCAATACACATTTACTTATTATTTAATTATTGAACATTCCTGCCTGAAGCTGACCAATCAGATTACGGACTCTTGTCAAAAGCTAGATGGATAAGTTTCCCTCTGGATGGATGGATTGTGCCTAAAACAAGCAGTAATTCAGACAAAGGGACATACATCATTTTTAATTGACGAAGGCTGGCCCCTCAGCACAATTATTCAAAGCCTAGTGCCAGCTAATGAATTTGCAGTGCAACACCATTGTAGCACTTTGGCTTGAAGTTAGTGCTTCTAAACTACCATTTAATTGTTTCAGTTAATATAATTTGGATTTATGAATAAACATATACTTTCCTTGGGGCTTTTCTAACCCTTTCTTGCTGTGGTGAGCAAAGTAAAACTTCAGTTTTTGTTTTGACTGAAGTGTTTTAACTGAAGCACTGCTGATTTTCTAAATTCTAGTAAGAATTTCTCAGGGTAACATCATTGTCACTACATGGACTCTGCTGAAATCTGTGATTAAAAGTGCAAATGGAAATTCGATGTGCTGTTTTTCCTAAAGTTCCTGCTGCTTCTACAAGTTCTTAATTTAAATACCATTAGCTTTATTTGAGAACAGTTCTGTCCAGAAGTATAGTGTAGAACAACATACAGTAATCTTTGCCAGCTAAATGTCTTTATCACAATTTTAATTAACTTTAATTAACTAACATGAATTCAACAGAATTTCAAATTACCCAATAGTTGATTTTTATTATTTTTGTTACTTTTCTATTAATTTTGTATTTTTCTTGCCCTCTTTGAAAGTTCTGTACCTGAAAAATAACCTATAAATCCAAAATGGTATGACCAGTTTTAAAGATATAGGCTGTCATGGACTTTGTGTGCAAATACTCTTGGTTTGTACTAAATTGCATGTTAACAAGAGAAGGTACATGGCGAACACCTAAGCTTGAAAGTTTCAACTTGAGTATTTTAGGATTTTTTTTCCACATTTTGCAGTTTTTGCTATTAAAAGTAAAGAAAGAATACTTCATTTTGAAAATCTGGTTGTTTAGGCAAAAGCTGATGATGATTTGGGTCATGCTACTTCCAAGAACATCCAAATCATATACTGGTGTTTCATAAACACCAACAGAGCCATCTGCAATCTTTAGTCGAGGTGAAGAACTTGAACGCCTATTGGAGCCTCCTTATAAATAGCCAGTGAGAAACTGAAGGCCAGTGAACTGAGTTTTTGAGTCAATCACTTAATGTTATGAATAGAGTGTGGGAAAAAAGAAAGTGTAAATTCTTGTGTACATACCACTGATCACACTTAAATTATGTTTGGCATGTCTCTAATTTGAGAGCTGGAACTTGGCTTGTGTATCTGAAAAGCACGAAAAATATGGGGGAGTTCATCAATTAATTTTTCATATGACAGATGTTGGAGATAACCTGTTGAATTACTCATATTCCTTTAATGAAATGGTACAGATTTGTAATACAAATATTTGGCAATAAGGAGAGCCATATGAATCAAAAATCTATGCATTGTTTGAGATATTTTTGAGTAAGGCTGTGGATTGGAAACCAGTGGTTTCTTCTGGAAAGACATGGTAACAAGGAAAGTTACAGGCACAGGAAAAGATGGTTTTTACATAGATTTGAAGATAATTTTTAAGGTCATAATAGCAGATGTTCAGTCCTGACAGGGTAGGATATCCTAAAAGTAAAATGACTGGTTTCAATTACAAACACAGACTGTGATTCAGTTAAAATTAGACCACGAGAAATTGCAGCTGTTTGAAGTAGGATAGCAAACTGCATTCCAGCCCATCTGCCAAACTCCACTGGTTTTTTTTCAAGAATAAAGCAGCATATACGTGAGATAAGAGAAGTTATTCAAGATAAGGAATGACACAGTTCCTTTCCTAATCAGTCATGGCCAACACCACTTCGCTGTGGCTGTCATGGTGTGTAATATATCCCTCTTTCCATCACATCCCCAAGACATAGATGTGGGGCCTCTCTTGCCAGGAGAAATGTGGATTTCTCTGCGGGGACTAGCAGTGCAAGGTATTCATTGTTGTCCTGAATGTTGTTTTATCTAATATGGGTAAATAAAAGCATCATTTGGATGCTTGTCCATCCTAAATGTTTGGAGCGTTTTTTTAGTTTATCTTTTCTTTGGGGTCTGTTTGGGGATTTTTTTTATTGCTTGTTTTAATTTTTGTTTGTTTTGTTGATTTTTGTTTGATTGTTGTTGGTTTTTTTTGTTTGTCGTTGTTGTTTTTTAAGAGTGTGTAGACAATATTCTGGTCACTCAAATGTTTGTCCTACAAAGACTTCTTAGTCTTTCTTTGAGGCATGGATGACTATGGATTTCACAAATTACACTGAAAATATATGTGCTGTGTGTCAAAGGAAAGCTGGTTTTGTGTTTAACTTTACAAGAAGAGTGTTTGCCTAGGAGACATTAGTGTGATTTACCAGATTTACCAAGGGTGTTCAGTCCCTGAACTCACAGAAAATGCATTGCCCAGCTGTTCAGGAATTGCATTGGATCAGCCCTTGCCTTTTCTTCCTTAAGGAGATACTGCTTATGGGCATATGGCTGCAGAAAGGGTCACTACTTTTACAATGTATGTCAGGTTTTCCATCACAGAGTGGATGAAAAGGCAATCCCTCCACTGCCTGGGATGGATCCACCCCAACCAGCTTCACAGATTTTCATAAGTGTTACCAAGGAAGCTCAGAGTGTACTCAGGATTCCTTATGAATACGTTGAGAAAAAACACAAAACCCTCCAAACATGCCCACAATACAAAGTGCTCTGAAAGTATTTGGGAAGAGGAAGATTTGTGTTTCAGCTGGATAGCAGAGAACAGTGCCGAAAGAGAAAAAGAAAACAGGAGTGACATCAGCATGGGAAGGGCTCAAATTAAAAAGTAGAGAAAAGACTGTGAGAAACATATATATCTGTGAATAATTTAGGAATGAGAAAGTGGAGGAATCAGCAATATATGAAAAACTGTGTTTTTAAATTAATATGTCTTTATGATACTTATTCTAAAGATAATGCATTAAAATACACTTTCAAGTGTACACAGATATGAATATGGAGTGTACAAAAGAAAATGCTATACAGTGCTGCTATAAATGTTGTCTGAGCATTTGGAGAAACTGCTGTTCTGCATCTGTATTCTGCAGTTAGACTTGTGCAATAATGCCAGGTGACCCTTCAGGTTTCCTGACATTCCTGTGGGAAGATAAGTTCTAAGGATAGTGCAGAAGGCAATCTTTCCCAATGAATTACAGTTTTACTGATTACGAGGAGTTGAAACAGCCTTGCCTGCCCAATGAGGATGGGTGTTATAAAAGAGTGAGGAGGTAAGGGAGAGGTAAGGGACATGTGGTCATGCAAGGGACAGATAAGGTAAGATGATGATGTGTGAGGAACAGACTGGGTTAGGCGGCTGGGATAGGCAGAGGTTGGGGTTAGCCAGTCATGCAGAAGAAAGAAGGAAACTTGCAGAGAGGAGAGAAGGCATGGAAGTTTTTAAATAAAAGACTGGTGTTGATGCTGGTCATGTCTGTCTTGATATAATTACCACACATACTAGTGTCAGCAGCTGTGCACGGCCCGCTGGGTAAGTGCATCTTCAGGAGTGTGCATGTAGCATCCTCCCACCCTCCCTGACAAGGACAGGGTGCTAGCACTCACAGTTCATTGTGGAAGAGTGCCTGATCCCCAAAATGCTGGAGAACAAACCTTGAGCAGCTGCACAAACACAAAGCTGATTACCAGGTTCTGTAATGGTGCTGAACTTGGTCGACCTGACCATACAAGGAGGACTACTGAATTCAACACTGACAGCAAGGGCAGGAGGAGCTGCATTTGTCACCCTGGAAAAAATGGCTGAAAGTACCAACTAGTTAGATTTCTAGATAAAATCCAAATGTGCTTTTTGGACTCTTTATTTATTCCCAAATACAAAGAATTAAAGAAATATTTTCAATACATTTGAATACAATATTTAAACAGGAACTCATCAGTAGGGAGAAGCTAGCCACAGAGCTGGTGCAGTCAGAAGGTTCTGAACTAAGGATGCTGCCTCCAGCCTTGACACAAGTGAATACCTGATTAACAGGCGATCCCATTTGCTGTAAACAGTCATGCTGCCATCTGCTAAACTGTCTACAAGAGCTAATGTGTTCTTTTTAAGTTTTGTCTCCAGGTTCTGCAAGACATTTGCGAAACTCAAAACTTCTGGGCCATACCTGGAGTATCATAAAGGTAGCCACTGCGGGATGGGGGATGACAACTTGGCTGCAGAAGCAGGTTTGAGCACTCAACATATCTGCAAGATTTCAAAGGCAAAACAACCAGGCCTTTCAAACTTCTGGTAATTCCTGCTGTATCAGGTCCCTCTGTTTTTCCTTTATTATATTTTCTGTGACTTTAATAAGGCTCTTATGATTAACAGCTTGAATCAGGATATTAGGGAAAATAAAAAGGAGAAGACAACACTAATAGGCCTCTCCCTTGTTTCAGTGCTCTGTCTCAAATAAATCTGTGATCTTTTAAATAATTACCTGGTATTCCATTACCTAGTCCCTCTTTGCAAGCTTGTTTTTTGTGCTCCTGCAAACCCAGATCCCACCCAAATTCTGCTAGACTCATGCCAGGGTGTAGCAATACCTGAAATGCTAAAAAAGATTGATGTTAAACTTCCATTGATTACTGTAAGGTAACATGTTAAGAATTATTGATACTAATACATACAAAAGAGAATTAAGTACAGAAGAAAATCATGAGGATAGACAGAAGGAAGGGAAGGTGCATGTGTGACTCCATGCATCCATGTGCCCAGAGTAGTGTGGTAGGTAAATCTGTTAATTTCCAAGCAACTAAACTAGTATTGGTGCTTGTATTTCTCTGCTATTTTGAACTAATATGTCTTAAACCAATACTAGAATAGCTTTTTTTTTGTGCAGTATCTCCATAGATACTAGCGACACCCAGGAGATATAGATTTTTCTAGTTAAAGAAAATGGCATTTTTTCTAAGTTTAATCATAAATCTGCAAATGCATGAGATCCAGTTCATCAAAGGTACCTTTGTTCTTGCAGCCCACAGAGCTCCTCGTAGCTTCTCTGCCCAAGGCTCCTGCTGAACTATGAAAGCACAGTTCTCAAAACCAAATATTCCTGTGTTGCAAAGGTGTGCTCTTGGTATGCGCATGGGAATTTAGAAAAAGCCACAGATATCTGCAGAAATTTGAGACAGTGAAATCTCTGTGCAGAATCTCATAATTGTTTACTCTAGGTTTTCCATTGCGTGGCACAATGTGCATGGCAGCACTAGCAGAGAATTGATATTAAAAGACGTTTCTCTTCTGCTGTACATTTTATCACTGTTTTCACCCCAGAATTGTGTTTTCAGTGTGAGCAAGGCACATCTCACTGGCTGATGACTCAGATGAACCAATCTTCCAACTCCTGACCACACAGTCCAACTCCCAGCACCATATTGCTTTGCGCAAGTTAATTTGAACACAAATGTCAGCTTCAGCCATCTATTCAACCACAATTTTAACTGTCTGAAAATGGGACATATGGCTGCCCCAGGGCTTCCCAGGGCACTGTTTGCAGCCTTCTAATGGAAGGACAGAGGTCCTGCATTGCCTGAAGCGTGCTGGCAGTGCTGATGGCAGGGATGAATGTCCCCTGTGGTCTCCCAGTGTTCAGTCCAGGTGACCCAGAGTTCAGAAAAGAGAACTGGGGACTGGCTTTATGAGGAGCAAAGCTAGGGTTCTATGGAAATGTTGGTTTAGTACCAAGTGAGTTTTCATAGAATTGTTCAATGGGTTGGGTTGGGAGGGACCTTTAGATATCATCTAGTCCAGCCTTTTTGTAGTGACCAGAGACATCTAGAACAAGATCAGGTTGCTCAGAGCTCCATTGAACTTGACCTTTGATGTTTCCAGAGATGGGACAACCACCGCCTCTCTTAACAATCTGAGCCAGTGTTTCATCACATTTACCATAAAAAATTTGTTCCTTATATCTAGTCTGAATATACCATCTTTTAGTTTAAAACCATTACCCAGTGTCCTATGCCAATAGGCCCTACTAAAATGTGTATCCCAATCTTTTTTACAGACCCCTTTTCAGGCTGCTCTAAGTTTTCCCCAGAGTCTTCTCCAGGCTGAACAATCCCAACTCTCTCAGCCCATCTTCATAGGAGAGGTGTTCCATCCCTCTGATCATCTTTGTGTCCCTCCTCTGTTCTCCCTATGAGGAAGAGCCCTTAGGTCCTGCCTCACGTTCCTTGTCCTGACAGGTGGGTGCATGGGGCCACGATCTCTCTGCCCCCTTGACTGGAGGCCAGGAGGAGAGGTGGCCTCTCATCAGGACAGGGTGTCACCAGTCTGCTGGTGGCAGGTGGGTCAGCAGCACCTGTGTGATGGCAGTGGTGTGTGGCATGAGTGGGACCAAGCCTGCCAGCCCTGGCTGAGGTGGGACACTGTGAGTGGGCCAGTGTGCACTGCTGCTGGGTGCCTGGGCTCAGCTGTCAGCCAACCTCCCTGCTTTCCTGAAATCACGTCCAGCAACATCCAAGGTCACCCCCAGCACTTGCAAACAGGCTGTCACTGACTGGTGCAGGGGATGTATTTTTAGAGTGTTGGAGGCAGTCTCCTAGCTACAGCTTGAAGAGCTCAGCTGGGCAGGGGCTGGCAGTCCTCAGCCTGCACAAAAGCAAACATTGCTGATGAATCCTGCTGTTCAGTCCAAATCCTGCTCCAGGCTTGCTGCTGTGCTTCCCCTTGCCTCCCCCTTAGCTTGGCTTTCAGGGTTTGGTGGGAATATTGCCCAGGTATTCCTCTGGGTTCCTGGAGTGCAACTAGTGACCAGGGTTGTTTACATCCTCTGCTGAGCTAGAAATGGCCTTTTGCTCAAGTACAGAGATGTATGCTCCTGGCTGTCAGGATAAAAGACCAAATATTGTTTATGTTGCATGTAATAATCTATCTCACATCTGCCAGAGTCTGGCTTTATGTAAAGATGTGAAAGAACATTAATTAATTCCTCTTTAAGGGCAAGGCTATTAAAAAGTTATTTTAATTTTAGGCATGAATTCAGAATTTCCACTCTTTTTGAAGTTGCTTGTCTTCCTTAAATTGCTATCTGTCTGAGAACTGTTTATGGATAATAAAATGTCTTTAAAGATCCTCTTTTGTTTTGGAAAAATCTTGGAGATAATTTGTCTGGCATAGCCTGGATGTTTCGCAGACACTGCATAGCTGTTGTTGGGCTGTTACTAGGATGACTGGAAGTCAGGCAGGGTTACCTAAGTTTCCAAATTTCTTTGTACTGTTAAAGCAGACAGTGTAACTGCTGCAAAGTGCAGGGCATCCATGTAACTCAATAAAAGTGAGCAGCAGAAAACACTGAGCTTTGAGTCTGATAATTTCTACTTTGGGAGCAAAATATCTAACCGTGTCTTGAATTAATTGTGTTAATTTATTTTTTTTCTTCATATTTCCTTCCTTTTGCTCTTTGAAAAGAACTGCATTTGTTCTCTGAGAGCTGAAGGATTTTTTCCTAGTATTTACTTTGATACCCACTGCATAAGAACAATGAAATCTCTTGTTCAACTTTCATGAATGTTCTCCAGGGACCTGAACTTCTTTTGCTGCTAACATTATTTTATTTGCCATTTACAATTTCATATTATGTATGCACAAATCTCATCAACATTTATTAAACAGTGGAATAAATTCTGAATTTGCCCTACTGCAAAAACATGGAGTATGTTGACCACAGTCTTGGATAGGGAGTATGTGTACCTGTACCATGCAAGGGTTTTGTATGGAATGGGTACCAGTATTGTAGTCCAAGGAATTTTTTAAAAACTATTTTCCTCTGTGGTATCACCACGAGAACTTTCCTCTCAGCTACAAGTACCTCTGTATCTCTAAAACACAGAACATTTTTTAGTGTACAGTTGTGATAGAACAGAATCAAGTATTACTAAAAAAGAATTAACAGTATCCCTGTACAACAAAACCGGAACATTTTTATGCACCTTAGAGAGGAATTATTCATAAACTGAGGAACAAATGCATTTTGAGGATTCTATTTTTTTATAGCCCAGAAAGAAACAGAAGTATTTTCATGTCTTTTATAAGTTTAGGAGTTACTATTAACAAAAAAGAAAAAGAAAAAGGAAAAAAAAGGAAGGGGAAAAAAAGAAGAAAAAGAAAACTAATTCCAGAAAGCTTGAATATATTATTACTGCAAAGCTGCAAAGCTCTAGTATAGGATGAATATGGTTGTGCCCTCTTCTCTGAGACTTGTTTTGGTTTGTTTTGTTGGAAATTACTGGTATAACTCTTACGCTTGTAAAAAGGTATTCTTTCTTATGCAGAGAAGCAATTCCCAAATTTGCTGGGAACTGCTCTAAAGAACACAGTAAAGTCACAGTGCTCTGGCCTTTCTAATACTATATCTATTGCTGTAATCTCATAGTTCCCCTTTTCTTGAGTAAGCCTACCCCTAAGGTCCATGTCTTCCATGGAGTCAGCTGAAGTAGGCAGTAATTTCCCTCGGGACCATGGAGAATTTGAAATCAGTTTGAGATATACAGAAGTTTTCTGTGACATTCAAATGCCTCTACCTTTCCTTAGGCAACAATGAAAGTGCTGTAGCTGCCACAACCTAATTTTCAGCTAGGCCTGTGTTCCTAACCTGCAGTATGTGCACCAGAGTGGAGTAGCACATCGCTGAACTGTCCTGCCCAGCTGCGAGCTGCTGCAATCGCCAGCACTGCCAAGGAACCAAGATGCATTTGGGAGCACCTAAAGCAAACAGTGAATCACAGCCTGTCATCTATAATTGTATGTCACTAGATAATACAGTATTGGTGTTGGAGTGCATGTGGGCTGGTAAACCTTTGCTGGAATGGATGGGCTGTAAGAAGACCATAAGGGCCAAGAGACCCACTTCTTCCCTTGTTGAAGTTTTCAGATTAAGGCTCCCTAGGGCGGCAGACTGCTCTTGCCAGCACACAAGTCATTACTGAATGGAAGAAGGAGCATGAATTTTTATGGCCTGTGTTATTAAATTAAGCAAGTATAACTAGAAGACCTAACAACCCTTTTTGGATTTCAAATCTGTGAAAACATATGTGTGTCATAAGACCCTCCCTGCTAACAGCACAGCTTTTCCCCATTGGTTCAAAAGGCAGCAATCAGTTGCTACTTGCTGGCTGTAATGCATTGTTTACTGTCTCTAGAAGTATGCAATTGATGTCTTATTGTGCTTTGTTAATTTTCTTTTAGTTTTCATACTGTCACATACCTTTTTTTTTCCCCTGAATTCTTACTTTTATAGCTTCACTAAGTGCTACCTCTTCTGGGAAATAACCCTGTGTTTGAGCTTCAGCTGTTCAAGGTGTTGAGAGCTCTGGACAATCTCCAAGAAAGCTCTTAAGAGAATGGTCAGCTTTAGGTGTATGAACAGTCTGGGCTGAGAAGCACTGTGGTTTTTAATGGAGCCCTTGGAGCATAGTAGCCACTTTCCCAGAAATTAATTGATTTAAACATACAAAATGTCACTATTTTGACCATTATGTATTGAAGGTTCCCTTAGAGCATCCCTGAAACCTTAGGGCAGCCATTGAGCACTTGTTGTTAACACCCTGTTGAATACCTGACTCTGAAAGGGTCCAGAGAAAACAGAAAATGAGAGAGGAAAAAAAGGTCTTGCTAAATAATTCTGTATTCAGATTTTTTTTTCAGAAAAAACGAGAAAACCTCAGACTTCAGGTGTTTATCTCCTTTTAGAGATCTACAGCAATCAATATTCAAGCGAAAAGATAAAAAGATATAACAAAAACAAGAAGAGGAGAATAAAGAATGTTTGAAAAGAAACAGCAGTCTGGCCTGATGTATTTGAGCAAGGGCTGATCTTAGGAATTTCCATGTAGAATAAGCAAAATAAAATGTCATCTCATGGTTTAAATACTGCCAGATGATTCAATATACTTTTCACAGCATTTTTTCATCATGTGATATTCTCTTATGTTTGTTGAAGTCAGGAAATGAGAAACTGCTTGAAAGGGAAAGGTTAGGCCTCATGTCACTGTATAATATATGCCCACAAGCATATTATATTAACAGAGCTGCTTTAGATAGTTCAGAATAGAAGATGGAGTTAATTTCTATCACAGTATATTCTGAACAGTAATCTGCTGACAGAAATCAGTGTATCGTGCACTTGTTAAATTAAGGTTAACAAGCAATAGGACCAATGAGGAAATTATACCTTTCTTGGGGAAGCTGAAATTTTGAAAAAAGTTTTTAGCTTGAAGAAGGATGAAAAATCAAACTTTTACACATGTTCATTCCAGCAGTCTATTAAAGAAGACATGTTGATCTGAGCAAAGTAAAACATTTTATGTCAATATTTGTAGATTTTTCATTTAGATTCTCTCTTTTACAGTTTCTACTATAGGTACATCAAAGTTCTGAAAGATTGCTTGAACCAACGATGAATTTTTATACTAATAATGTTGAAACTGAAAATTTTGATAGTCTTTTAAATAGACTTTGGAGTAATTTGAGAAAAAATACTTTTTGCAACACGTTTTTCTTTTCAAAGCACAAATCTTTCCTAAAGGAAAAATACTTTTTCTGAAAAATTCTCAGCCACCCATAACAATGAATTAAGCAACACATGTTTTAATTACGGTCTTGGTTTGAAAGACAGGTATTTGCTAAGGAAAGGCAAGAGCCCCTTCCCTGAGATGGAGAGTGCAAACCCCTCCTTTAGTTTTGAAATCAGGGGCTTTCAGGCAGAAGGGGATAGGAATAACAGGTCTTTACTAATACATCTAACAAGGCAAACAGCAGAAACAACAACAGCTATAAAAACTGACAACAGACCAGAGCAGTGTAGCTCAGTTCCAGTCCCCTTTGGCCAAGGCCCTCTCCCTGCGCTCAGTTCCCGGTGCTGTGGGCAGGGCAGGCCCCGCGCAGCTGAAGGGGCTGGGTGATGGCGGCAGCGGCCCAGGGCTGAGAGGGATGGAGGAGCCACTCCCCCCTCACGGTGTCGGTCGTGGTGCTCGGCAGAGTGCCCGGAGGCAGTAGGATGAAGCGGGAAGGCAGCGGAGCGATGTCTGACAGCAGGAACGTGGCTCCCGGCGCTGGGATGGCGGGGAGGGTGGTAGGCAGCAGCACCGGCCGCCTTCCTCCGACTCCAGAGCGAGCGAGAGAGCCCAGGCCCCTGTGCCACCTCTCCTTTTCCGATGTTCCCCCTCTCCCCACCCCTGCGAGAGAAAACTGTTACCTTGGCTATCTGAGCTAGGGTGTAGCCACACATACTTAGCATAACAATGGGAAAAATTCCACAGAAAGAAAAAGAGGAAAATTTAACCCCCAACAATTAAATTACCTTGTTGTTTACATTCTCTGTAGTTTCCCAGACTTGAAGGAAACTATTAAAGCGAGGGTAGATGAGTTTGTCTGGTCTACTTACACTCATAAAACTCAAATATTGTGGTCTGGTGAGATGTCAGCCTAGTTCAGATGTTCTCCTGCCTGCCATGTTAGAGATTTTGTTCATGACCAGAGGCACATACAAGGCATTAATGTATCAATGTTACACAAAACCTGAACCGTATTTGGAAGGGGCTCGGAGGGGAAGAAATGATTTTTCAATACTTGCATTTTTCCAATTCATATGGTTGACTGTCACTGTAAGTAGCAAAATACAATGAAATTTTTCCCTTTCTTATCCTGGTTGGTATAAGAAAATTGTATTTTTCTCACAAGTCTTGTGATGTTTTCAGTTATTTCTGGGTTTAGCAACAATTATGTTTTTCACCTCTAAATTAGAAAGGGTCAATACACCCTGCTTCTTTTTTACTCCTTTGGCTTTAAGATGTAATTCAAGAATTAAATGTTTTACGTGCATTTTACAGGAGGAGCTTTAAATGCACATGAATTGTCTTTACCATTAGTGAACATGAGGTAGAAAATAGCAGTGAATTATAACTTAAAGGCTTAATAGGATTTAAAAATCAGCATAACCTATGTCTGGCATAACACATGTAATCATTGGGAGGCAATTCATTTTTTAACAAATCCTGCCAATATGTTAATTCACCCACCTCACTGCTGCGTTGGTGTTGCTGGAGCTGCCAAGGCAGAGGCTGCTTGTGGCTGCTGTCCCTGTGTTTGGCTGCCCTTGCTGCCCAGTGTGCACCCCACTCAGGCAGGCACCCCTGTCCTCTGCCATCATCCTGCCAGGGGTCTCCTATTTGGTGGGATGGCAATTCCCCCTGTTCTTCGGAAAAACTCCCTGTGCTCCCAGGCCCCACAGGGAAGCTACACTGGATCCAACCCCATGGCTCTCAGTGTGCTACAGGATGGTCTGCTGAAACCTGCTGATTGCTGGTAAATAGCCCTCATTGTGTGCCTTACCAAGCAAAGCATATCTCCTTTCCCAGAATATAGCCCAGAAGCTCTGGTACACGGCAAGGAAGCAAATCAGGGCTGGAAATGGGAATTTACCAGCCTGGAGTAATCCATATTTATTTTTTTTTTGCCTCCTCTCTATTACATTATTTACATCTATGCAAATATTCCATTCTGGATATGTAGCTTCACTTATCAGGTTTCTTCTGTAATTTGGCAAGGATATGTGCTTACACTTTCTGTACAGATATGAAAAATGCATTCTATATGCTAAAAGGACAAGATAGCACAGCTGCTTTCAATGTGAAGGCCCATCCATAACTCAAGAAGAACAACAAGATGTGTTTCTAAGAGCATTTCAGTTCAACACACTCCATTCCACTCCTCAGAGAGAGCTGGAAATGTGCAGTTGCAGTCCTGGATCTCTCTTTTTTTCAGTCATTTCTGCTGGTTGAGGCAGGACACATGGCTTTCTTGTTACCCTCTGACTCTCCTACAGGACTAGAACTTCTTCAGGCTTTATGCAGTCTTCACACATTTAAATCTTTCAAAGGGGTGAAAGGAGAGAAGGAACTGTTACAGATTGTGGTCACCTTTGTAAGCTTCATTCCAAATACAGGAGAAAATAGCAAAGTCCACATTTTTTCTTTGCCAAGGATTGTAAATAATTCACTAAAAATCTTGTAAATAATCATAACCCATTGCATTTTCCAGACATGACAGAAGAAAGAACGAACTTTCAAAGGCATGGCATATGAGATTATTTCCATGATCTTTTGACCATAAAAGAAGAATGTATATATGAAATTGTTGAATCCAGTCTGTCCTCTGTTGGCTACCCACTGATTTATGCAAGGCATATAAATTACTCAGCATCAGAAGTCTGTATATTGTATGGCCTCAAGTCAGAAAGACAAACAAGTACATGCCTAATTTTAAGCAGATGAGTTGTTTTAAGGGAAAGGGCTTTTGTGAAAATTTAGAATTAACTATTTTCTACAAAAAACTGAAACAGATACATTGGTTCCAGATGAGCCTCCTTACAGAATCCAAACATCCTGACATCTGAATATGCTGATGTACCATACTCCATCCCAACCAGACCAAATACAGTTGATTTTTCAACAGAAATACAGAATATTTAACAATGGCAGAGCCATTGTCTGTGGGTGGAAGAAGCTGGACTTTCTTACAGTCTTCTGGAGTTTCTGTTCTGGAAAGCAGCAAAGTATCTCTGGGAACAGAATTTATTCAGTTTTTCAAAGCAGTTGACTTCTTCAGCCTGTACCTCACAAAAAAACCCACCTTTTGAGAATTTCTGTCAAAGCCTTGTATAAAAATTTTATTTCTCCTGTCAAAGCAAATAATTCATATGGTAGCAAGCCACAAACGTGCCTTATGAATGGCGTTGTGAAAATATGTCAAGCATGACTAGGACAACAGCTGCTGCCTTTCTAGCTTGGGTAGAAGGTGTTTGACCACCTACAAGCAGGATGCTTTCTCCTTGTATGAAAATCATGCAGGTTTTACTGATTGATGCCAAAGAATCAAGGCAATGCAGTAGTCCAAAAATTTAAATGCTGACAGTCTTCTTTTTGTTGCATAACTTGGTCCAATGCCATGAAAAATACATCAAATTAATAAAAATGAAACAAAGAGTTTTGTCC
This sequence comes from Sturnus vulgaris, assembly GCF_052056855.1. Lineage (NCBI taxonomy): Eukaryota > Metazoa > Chordata > Aves > Passeriformes > Sturnidae > Sturnus > Sturnus vulgaris. Next base: position 41,612,740 of record NC_142247.1, read on the forward strand.
TTGTATGTGCTATTGAGGCTTTATGAAGCCACTTTTCTTGATCTGTTGTTTGTTTATTTTATGACACTGTGGAAAAGTCTATATGGTGAATAATTAACTTAGGAAATCTTGGGAACCTAGTATCTCTGAAGAAATGCAAATACCTTTGAGCTTCCTCGTGGTTTAATGGATTCTAAGGAAATTGTTGGAATTGGTCCACTGTCTGAACAGTATTGGCTCAAACCCACAATTTTGAGTAGCATAAAGACATTATTTGGGGGAAAAACAAGAGAGTTCTTTTAATGAAAGTGGTTAAAAACTTATAAAATAAAAAGGTAAATTAAATCTCCTGCCTCAGTAAATGGAGAGATCTGATAGAATAAACTGCAGGAGAGCAGCAGTATAAGATAGAGGCAGAGTCCTTCTTGAGCAAGGAAATATAAAGCATTTTGTAGGTTAGCCTAAGGTGGGAGCTGAAACTTGTTCCTCCGTGGCACAGGTTGACTTCAGCTAAGAAAGAGGAGTGACAGATCTGCATTCACATGTTTTCTAGCTGAGGAAGAAAGATATTCATAAAAGAACCTTAACTTTTTATTTTGGAAACTGAAAGAAGATCAAAATAGACCAAATATTTAGTGCAGACAGTACCAGTGTTTGGTGAAATGAATGCAAACCTTTCAAAGTTTGCTAGGGAAATTAGCAGGAAATTAGAAAAACCTCCTCCAATTCTATTTTTACCTTTCATGTCATTACATTGTACTATCCAGATTTAGTACAAAGGAATAATGGCTAAAGTATTGAAAAAAGTGGTTCTTGAAATATTAGGGAGAAAAGCTTTCTCAAGAGCAGTAAATCTCAAAGAACATTTCATACAGGTGCAGGTGCTCAGAGGAACTTTTTGCTTCACATAATTAAATCTCTAAAGATCTCAGACATTTTGTGTTTCAAATATCTTTTTATCATCCAGCACTGAAAGCCAAAGTTCTGGTTTAATGCAAGGCTGATCCAATGTTCCTTAAACTCAAGAGGGTTCTATTTATCATTGTTAGAAATCTCTGTCTGGTATATTTTTGTCTGCATTTGCATTAGTGCTTCTGAAGTTGTCCCACGATTCTATCAACAGTGCAACTGAAAATAAGGGAAAGCTGAGAATTTGCATTTACTAACCAAAAAAGTTTAGTTGCCTAAGGTACTCTCCTCACCTCAGCCACAAAGGAGCCCCAGTGAACTGGTCTGACGTACAGCATCTCTGACTCAAAACTGGCTGCAATTGAAATAAACAGAGTTTGTCTAGAAGATGAGTCAGAGGAAAATGGCAGCTGTGAGGACTTTTCTCAAGAATGAGACTTGCATCTGCTCTGTGTGACACTTTTCTCCTGACTGCTATTTTGAATGGCCATCTGGTGTGAGTTTGTTCCAGCCACGTACACGATCTGAGCAGTTTCTCCATCTACTTCCAGTACTCGGAGGCCCAGGCTCCACAGGCCAATGCAGATACGATCTGGGAAGCAAGCCTAACCATATTGCAGCTGAACATCACTGCATCTCCAAAGAAGCCAAGAGAACTGGCTGAAGAAGCAGTTTCCAAGACACCAGATGCTGTTTCGAACCAGTCATGCGAAGCTTGTTTTCTTTTTAATAGCTTGTTTTTGTGCCGGGGAGATAGGTGGGCACAGAGAGAGAGGGGTGGACAAAGTAAGCTGCAGCTCTGGTCTATGTGAAATGCACATACTGTGTTTTGCTATTCAAAACCAAAATGCCTCCTGTCCATGACAAACATGAAAACCATTTTGTGATGTTTGTGTGCCCTCCTCTCCTGGTGTCGTTGCAGGAAAGAGGTGCCAGGAGTTTTAGTTCTTGTAATGTGACTTTCTAGCCATATGGTAATACATTTTTAGGTTGAGAGCAGGAGATTCCCAGTTTCAAAGCTACCGTTGTATCATGATTCCCTTCTAGTCTCTGGTCTCCTTTTTTACTTCATAATTTCTTTTATCACTCTCTCTTCTGCTTCCAGCCCATAACCCCTGTATTTTCTTTAAAGAGTAATTTGGAGAACTACAACACAATATTCTTTATATCCCAATTCTTGAGGATCTTTGTGAACATGTAATAGGCTTGTAAATATTTCCAGCTATTTTTTTAAAAATCCATCCTCATCAAACTAAGGAGTAGATTATAATCTGTTCTTCATCTTCTTCCTAGTACTGCACCCAAATTCTTTGGCAGCTTGTAGAAACTTAGAGCTTGTTTTGGAATGTCTTTGATCATTGAGTTGGGGCCAGGACATGACATTCACAGCTGAGCTGTACCACTTGCATTTGCCTTTTCTCCATCCACAGTGATGATTTCCATCAGCCTTTAAGTTCGGTTAGGCTGTGTTGCCCTGAAGCTGTTGATCAGAGAGCTTCAGCTCTCTCGTATCTGGCAGCGCCCAGAGATGTCAATCACCACTGACGGGGACAAGAGGAGGAAAAGTCCAATTTCTACTAAATGAAAGTACTTCTTAATATTGCACAATAGATTGCAATCCATGTTTCCAGAGCCTATACATCTCCTCAGAGCAATAGCCTCAGCTGTGCACTCCTGCTTGGTTGCTTTGTGTGGGATCAGAAATGCAGCAGCTTAAGCTACAGGCTGAATGGAGAATAAGTAGTTAAATACTTGGTTTGCCATTACAGATTTGTCTGCCAGCTGCACTGAACAGGTTTAATTCTGCATTACTCAGAAGAATTACATATGCATAAAATGAATATCTGTGGTTCGGAAATCAATTCCCTGGTCTTTCAAAAATCTTCTTAATCAGATACACATTTCTCACATTATTCTAAATTTCTTTAACCCATGCAAATGAGGTTAATGCTGACATTTCAGAAGTTATTAATAGCTAAGAAAAAAAAGTCTTACAGTTTTCATAATCAAGAAGTGTTTAATACTAATCTAGGTGAAACAGTTAATTATGCACAAGCTATTTTTAAAAAGTGTTATGCTTCAGCTTTCCCTAAATATTTTTTCACTCTAAAATTAATGCATAAATTCTGCTTGTCTTTATGGTAATAATTTTATTTTCGCACTCCACTGTGGGAAAATATATTTTTCTGCTGTGGCATCCATTTTTCCCTCCCTTCTGTAGCACGTTCAAATAAATATAGCAGAGCAATCAGTGGATCTTTAGAAAACACACAAAGGACTAAAACAAACACATCAATGAACTGTGGGCCTGTTGGTTTATTTCCTGCTCCACATGATATATTTAGCACTCATCAAGCTTTCAAAAGTTAATTGGAAGTCTTAAGTGTTTCCCTTATTTCACATTTCATTCTCCTGATGCAACGAGAAACTAATAACACTGGGAAACAGAAACTATACTTGTTTTAGCACAGTATGTTATACAAATGGAGAGATCTAAGTAGGTGAACCCTCAATCACAATCTATTTAAAATAGGTTTTCTTTTAATGCAATTGTAAACTAAAAGCTAAACATGTACAGACACATTCAGTACATGATGCAGCAGTTCCATGAGTGGAAGATTATTGACTCCTTTTTAGCTATTGGTGGCATTCAGACCTGGAGCTGATGGTATTGGATCCTTAAGTTGTTAAAGGTAACTGATATAAGGTTCTATAAGAGCTGGGCATCAAAGGCCATGTATCAGATCCCATTAGCCAGGTGCACAACACTGGAGCCTGCAGCAACTCAGTGGTCTTGAGCATGACTTGAAGTTTGGAGGTGCTACACTCCGGCATTCCTACAGAACCCCCTTGCCCAGTTCCTGACCTCTCCCTTGCTCCCTCCACCACTTCCCCTTTCCTTCCAGCGCTCCTTGCAAGCTCTTCTGACATGAGGCAGCTTCTGCCTTCTTCAGAGAGCTGGAGGCCCTCAGGAAAGGTAGTGGGAACATAATAGAGAGTTTCCTTGTATGGGTTTTAGTCAATGGGTGGCACATCCTTGTGTGCCAGAAGAACAGATTCTTGTGCCTTTTCACCCCATGATGGAGCACACTAAACAGACAGAAATTGTTGGGGAAAGGCAGGCATCAGCCTCTAACATGTGATCTGTTATCAGATAAAAGTAAAGTAACAACTTTCACAATTTTATACTTTAAACCAAGTTTGGGCAAATTTCACAAGGAATGACTAAGAGTTTTAATGCCATTATCCTATACACACAGCCCGACATATTTCAGAGTCCTGATGCAAAATAGTAAGACATTGGAACCTCTCCGATAAATAATGTTATTTTTAACTTGGGTTAACATTCTCACCTTAATGTCATTCTGAAAAATGGACAAACCCTTTCAATCTAAAATTCAGCCTTTGGCAGATGTTTCTAGGCTCTGTCCTAACAATACTCTTGGGCACAGGGTGTGACTCTTGGGGATGGTGCTGTGCAAGAACCAGAAGACAGACTCAGTGTTTTTTGTGGGTCAATTCCAACTCAGCCTATTCTGTGATTCTGTGAATTAAAGCTCACCAAATTATTAAAGCATCTTAAAATTTTAAGAATTGGACATATTTAATTACAGCAAATTTTACCTGAATTTCCTGTAACCACATCTTCTGGTCTCAGTATTAGAATAACAACCATCCTGTCAAAAATTCTTGATATAAAGAAGGAAAAAGGGGGCTCATACAATAAACACAATAGTATGTACCCAATAAGTGGCATAGTTACTTCTCTTACAGTGTTTTTACCTTTTCTCCCAGCTGGTCTTCCTCTGGCAGGTTAATTCAAAGTATCTATCTGTCAACCCAGGACACTACCTAAAGTATCATTCAGCTACTGAATTGATACTGATTCATACAGTCATAAATACAACTGATTGCTGTGCTATTTCTTGGTACTCTGTGGTACACCTCAGCCACGTCCAGTATATGTATAAACAGCAATTGCTTGAGGAAACTTAGAAAATTTTAAACAATTTTTTTTGGGTTGCTGAGAGTTTTAAACTGCATAATACTGCAGAAGGTTAGAAGATTCCACACTTTATTAATGGAAGACAGTACACAAAAGAAAGCATTAAAACTAGATATCATATGAACATTACGAATTACATTGTTCTTAATATTTGCCATATAACAATGGTAACCTTAGTTGTCAGCTTGCAAGACACCAGCATGGCTGAAAGCTAAAAGCAGGAACTGTAAGCAGCATGTGAATTTTTCAAGAATGATACCCAGTATGAGTCCCTCCCAAGCAGATGGGTGAGAAGTTCACTTCTTCATCAGAGAGCACCAGCAGAGAGAGTAATGCCAAAACCAGTTCAGTTTTACTATAAAATCTTTCCTGAAATGCTTGAATGAAACTGAGTTTCTACAAAACTATTTGTGAGTATCTATCTGTAGTTTTTAATTACTAAATGCATTTAGCCACATTTTGGGGTTTTTTTTCAAATTTTACTTAGCAGAGTTCAAGAACAGCAGAGTAGTTTTTTCTCCTATGAATTCCTGCACCGATATTATTTTCACACTTTGTTGTAAAAGTAGTGCACAGCAGCTACCACTTGCTTTAAACTTTTTCAGCTGTCAGAGAGTCTTTGACGACATGAACAGAGACACTATGTGACACATATTGGAAATTTATAGATTAATATTCAAAGGTATCTGGATTTTGAATGATTTTTGGTAGGGAGGAAAATGTGTGCTCCCCCATCCTTCTATTGCCTCTAATTCCTCCCCACTGTGCTGATAGCTCCATTTCCACTGCTGCTAGTTAGCTCCTCACACCTAAAGTGAGTAGTAGGACAGTGGTGTTGCTAACGGCAGTCATTGCCTAAGAACTGCAAAAGTGCTTTGGAGAGAACCACTGAGAACAAGCATTTTACACAATCTGTCAGATAAAAAACCAGTACCTATGGAGGTCAATACTCAAGTCTGCATGGTCTGGGTAATTCCAGATAACTCTACTGGTGAATTCTTTACAGACAGGTATTCTTCCCAAGTCTTGTCATTTTATCTCTAAGACAATGAGTTGACACTGAAATGGTAAACTGTCTTGTTAAAATGTTAAACTGTGCTGTTCAAGTCCAATATCACTGGCATCAGCATGAAATTCGGTATCCTTAGTGGCAATGTGCTAAAAAAATGCAATTTTAGCTACAGAAGAACAACTCATCTATCCAATGGATGACAGATAAGTTTTTGGCACGAATGTGTGCTGCAGATAATAAGACTGAAATGGCCCAAATTGAAGTCTGAAAGATGTATCTGCCATTACATGGAATGTACACAGGCAAAGAGGGTTGCCCTAACCAACTGGTGTTTTGATGACTCTGAAATCTACAGGAGACACCAGTTTAGGAACATCTATCATGTCACAATTTTACTGGAGAAGAAACTTTGCAGGTCAATAGCTTCAAATAGCTCTTAGTAATGTGTAATGTGGATTACATAACAGTGGTATGGAAAATTACAAAACTTCCCTATTTTGAGCTGAGCTTTATATTGCATTTTGTTCATTGCCCCACATATATATTTCTTGTCATGTCAGAGTCAGGATTACTAATTCTCAATAATATGCCCTCATACTTACTCAATGTGATAATAAATCTTATCATAAAGACATACTCCTTTTGACATGGAGACGGAACATGATTCTTCATGAAACTATCCTATGTGACTAATAGGGAAGGAAAACAAGAAAGCAGACATAGCAGCTCTTCCTAAAGAAAACTGAGCACCTAGAAATGTCACTATGACATTACTCCATCAGGAGTTCAATAATCCATGTGTTAAAAAAAAAGTTCTCTTTGTGAAAAGAACCATTAAACAATTTTATAAATATGGAGTAGCATTTCCTAAATGTGTATGTATGCATTTTTTCTGACTTACAGCATTTGGAGGAAGAGGACAATATGTTTTTGTTGTACCTGATCACATGTTGAAACTTTAGCTTCAAAAATGAGATTGAGAGTTGATTAACTACAGTGTGATATACAGCACAAGCAATCAATTTGTTTCAAGAACAGAATGTTCTTTGCATTATGAAAATAGAGATTTTCCATGTGGTTGTTTCTGAAATACAAAAACTAAAATCACTGATTTTAGAATACCAAGAAACAGCAATAATGATGCATATTCATTCCATTTTGCAAGTTTATCTGAATCTCCTCCAGTATAATTGGTGATTGCATTGTCATGCTAAAGTACCAGAGTATACTCAAAATTCCTTATCAAAAAAAGTGTATTTTTTCTTTTTATTGACTAGTGGGGATTGCATTTTCCGTAAACTTCTATTGAGTTTGAAGATGAGAATTACAATGTTTGACTTAAATACTATATTTGCTAGAGTACACTGTGAGGTCAATGTGTTGCAAGAAATAATGTTGCTAGAAAATTGTCAACGTATAATTTTATTACTGAATATTAGCTTCTTTGCTCACATATAATGCATGTGGTTAGAAAAATGTAAACTTTGTGCCAAGAACAGATACGTGAACTGTATTAAAAACTAAGCCAAGACCTTAATAACTAGCATGAAAGTTCAAACTGATTTTAAAGTAGTTTTTACCCATATAATAAAAAATGAATTCTACAGCTGTTTCAATGAGAATGCCAACAAGTATCCACAAATATCAATCTTTTATATAAAAAATATAAAATCTCTCTAAAGTATTTAAACAAATGTATAGCATGCAACAGTTAAAGTAAGCAACTCAAAATGAAGGAGCAGTGAAAAGCAGAAGCCCTGTGTAACACAGTACATAGATTATTGAACACGAGTGGTATGCAAGGGCAAAACATTTTTCTTTTGACCACAAAGAAGACAAAATAATACAATACATACTTAACAAGAGCAAGTGAACGAGATCAAAGTGCCTTTTGTTAACATTTCTGGCAGATTCAGTATTTGGCAGCCATTGTGTCAGTGTTAAAACTAATCTGTGAGAACAAGGAGGGATCACATTCAGTTGAAAAGACCTCCCAACCTGAAAGCTGTTCAGGCTCCACCTTGCACTAACAGGACGCTGCTCTGGTGGGCCTGGCGCAGTTCCAGTTTGCTACATGAACCTCAGACAGTTCAAACCCGGGCTGCCTATAAAGTTAATACAGTTATTTACACTGAATGAGCAAGTATAAGCACCACCACAAAGTAAAGTGCTATCTTCTAAACATACCCTTGGAGTGTGGCAGAGAGATGTGGTGGGAAGGAAAGCAGTAGGACAGCTCAGGAGACCTCCACCCACTGTCCACTCCAGAGGGGGGGCCAAAGCAGATTTCCCTGCACATGGCATCTCTCTCTCAGCTTGTGCAGAAAGCATGGCTGGGATCAGTTCATCTTTCCTAACTGTAACAGGCACGTCAGTGGAAGTGTGTTTGCTCCCAGGTCTGTAAAACCAGGACAAAGATGCCTAAGAACTTTGCTGTGTCCTTGCCTGCTTTCTGCTGCTGTGACTGTGCCCCCTCCCCACCAGCAGCGTGATGGGAGGTTTGGTTTTATAGAACTGAGTGATGGATTTAAAGATGTATAAACACATTTCCTGTCCAGCTATCTGCACAATTCTTGTACTGTGCCTGTCTTGGTCTGTCAGGTCTTTCCACCAGACCCCTCAGGCTCCCAGTGCCTTGGTTTCAGGGTTTGCAGGTGTTCCCTCGTATTGTGTGAATCACCTCTAGACATGCACTTTCTCTTTCACCTGATAGGTCATAGGGCTCAAACCTTCTCTTGATGGGCCAAATCACTCTGTCTTGAAATCTTACATTTGAGATACAATAACCTATGGTGGGCCAAGAGCTCTGAGGTGGCCCTGCCAAATACCAATAACAGCAGGTGGGGTCTCACACCTTGGCCTCAGCTTGCTCTTAAGGCTGTCCTGCAGTGCCTCACTGCCTCTGGCTTTTCCATCATCCAGGCCTACTTGGCTGAACTTCCTGTTGCTTAGGTGAAGAAACGCCTTTGCTGAGCTGGAATAAAATCATCTCTTAACAGGCCAACCAGGCACTCCTCTTGCACAGCACTGGTTCCAGGCTCAGTTTGGGTTTTCTGCTGAACAGAAATCCCTCATTTATATTTGCTCCTACGTTATCCTTAGCTTTCATAAACACCCCAGGTGGTACAGACACAGCTCTTACCACCATGAGCACACAACCTTCCCTCCCACATCATGTGTCCTTCTCTTTTGGATGTCAATAAAACCAAAGCTTTTTCCCTCCTGAATCAGAGAGATCCCTACACTGTGAACAGGAAAGTGGAGTCATGCTAGAAGAGCGGGCTTAAAAGTCAGGAAGAGAAGCTCCTGTCCCTCCACAGATGAAGGGAACAGAGACTGCTTTCATTTCCCTGTGCTTGGAGTAACAACACCTGTGGGTGAATCCAGACTGTCCGTGACATGACTGCCTGCCAGAGCCAAGAGGATGGTGAATATGATCCAGTATAAACAGGGAAGAGGGAAAGGAGGCTGACGGCTTTCAAAGAGGTGCTGCAAACAGCCAGTGTGCAGAAGTAGGAGGAGGAGGGGTTGAGGCATCCAATGTGGCATGCAGCCGAGCACTGCCAGATTCCTGAAGCCAGCCTGCTCTGTGGCCATGCCAGGAGGGACGAGAGCTGAACACGGTGAGAATTGGTACAGGCTGCTGTGAGCAGCCAGTGGCTATTTGCAGCCTCTTTGGACTATGCACTACATAGGCATATCCATTTTCCATGAGCCAGCCAGGTGCCCTCCAGCCAGCCTCCCAGTGATCCGAAGGCAGGAAACAAGGAGCACTTTAAAGCCAAGCACAGACCTGCTGAGCCTAGGGACCTCACACCAATCCTGGCTACCTCATCACTGTAATTGATACCTCTGTAAATAGCTGTGCACGCTTGTTCCCAGAATGAATTTGCAGCTTTTCTCTCTCTCTTTTTTTTTTTAATTTTTTTTTTAATTTTCCCCCTTTGTAGGTTTCCTTCACTTGTCAAGTTAGGCTTCCACCAGTGTTTCTTAGAGAAACACTGCAATAGCTCCTTTAAGCCTAGGATGCCCTGAGATGCTGAAGAAAGGAGTCCTCAAGGTACAGTGGGAAAATAAAGGAAACACTGATCTTTGGGAAGAGCTGTTGAGGACTGCAGACCCTGGTTGACAGCAGAGACAGTTGCGGAAAGTGAGATTGGAACCAAGAAATTATATAGTGGCCATCTGATATTTTGTACCGAATTATTTGAAAGTATCAATTTCACTACACAGGAAGCCTCAGACAGAGATTTTTAATAATAGAATCATAGAATTTCCTGACTTGGAAGGGATCCACAAGGATTAATGAAGTCTAGCTCCTGGTTCTGTACAGGACATCCCCAAGAGCCCAAGTGCCCAAGAGCAATTTTGAAATGCTTCTTGAACTCTTGTCAGGCTTGGTGTTGTGGCCATTTCCCTGGGGTCCTGTTCCAGTGCCCACCCACCTGAAGGCTAAAGAACCTTTTCCTAATACCCAGCCTAAACCTCTCTTGACACAAGTTCAGACCATTCCCATGGTTTCTGTCACTGGTTACCACAGTGTTTGCCTCTCTACTTCCCCTTGAGAAGCAGCTGCAGACTGCAATGAGGTCTCTCCTCAGTCTCCTCTTCTTCAGGCTGAACACACCAAGTGACCTCAACTGCTCCTTGTATGACTTCCCTTCAAGGCCCTTCACCATCTTTGTAGCCCCTTTTTGGGCTCTAATAGCTCAATACCCTTCTTATATTGTGGCATCCAAAACGTTCCCCAGCACTGGAGGTGAGGCTGTCCCAGTGCAGAGCAGAGCAGGACAATCCCCTCCCTTGCCTGGCTGGTGATGCTGTGCCTGATGCACCCCAGGACAGGGTTGGCCCTCCTGGCTGCCAGGGCACTGCTGACTCAAATTCATCTTTCCCTCAACCAGAACCCCCAGGTTCCTCTTGGCAGCACTGTTTTCCTGCATCTCATCCCCCAGTCTATACATCCAAGGTTGTCTTGATCCTGGTGCAGAATCCAGCACTTTCCCTTGTTGAACTTCATATGCTTGGTGTGAAGGCTGCCCTTTAAGGAGTCCACAATTCCTTGCAATTTAGTATAATTGGCAAACTTACTTGGTCTTGCGTCTAAGTTGTTTATGAGGATGCTGAAGAAAACTGGTCCTAAAAGGTAGCCCTGCAGAACCCCACTAGTAACTACCAGACATATGCCAGACAGTTTGTCTAGAAGAATGCTGTGAGAGACAGTATCAAAAACTTGACTGAAATCCAGAAAGATTACATCTCTTGGTGTATTAGGTGGGTAACCTTGCTGTAAAACAAAACTGTTTGTCATGCAGGACTTTCCCCTCGTGAACCTGTGCTGGCTGTGACCAGTGGAGAAAACGTTGCCAGCTGTCTCTCAAAATGTGCTCCTTCCAAGCCTGACAGGGAAGTGAGAGAGCCACACAGAAAATGGTGGCTGTAGGAGCTTTAGCAAGGCTCCATTTCCTATTCTTCCTCCATCTGCTTTCCTTTGCTGTTGGAAATGCTGTGCAGGACATGTACCAAATGAAAAGGTCATGGTGCGGCTGTCAGACCAGGATCAGACTGTAGCATGTCCATGTCAGTCCAGGATCTCCTTGAGAATGGGTGGGTGCCTGCTCGTCTGGTCGCCAGTAAAAACTCAGGTGATGATGGAGAAGATCGTGTCCATGGCTGATATATCTAGTGAGGGTTCCTTACCTGCAGAAGGTCAGGGGTATAAATAGCCCTAAAAAGCAAAAGAAGAACAATGAAATTGCAATGCCTACACAATTTGCCTTCTGGACTATCGCCATGGCTTTTATCAGGCAAGAACTCTGGCAAGTTGAGGCAGATCAGCCAGAAATGTCAGCAGTAAAGCATTAATGATGAACCACAGAGGCCTTCAGCACAATGGAAATAGGGAAAAAATCCCCTTGTTGACAAAGAGTAGGCTAAACTGAGACACTGGTCCATAGAGGACTGTAAAAGAAATTGGAAGGAAAAGTACTCTGACCCCTTCTCTGTGTCACAGATGAAAGTAAAATAGGGCAAGGACCTTACAAGCGTCAAATCTCAACTCTTTCTCCATGTAATGACACTTTCATGTCAGCCTTGGCAACCAAAAAATATACAGTGGGAATACTGCCTTTCATTTCCTGCTGTTAGACTTCATGGCTGTCACTGCCAAATCTGGAGCATGGTCCTCTGCACCTGTTTCATTCCTTTTATAGTTGCAGCACTGAAAAGGAGCCAGTCCCTTTGGGGGGATAACTCACAGTTATCACCATAAAAAAAAGGAAAAAAGAAAAGTGAAAATGAGTTCTTGTTGCTAAGCATCATCATACAAACCTTCTGAGAATAACCGTGTGTACATAGTCTCAAATGGTCAGCTGAGGTATTCCCAGCAGGCTTAGTTAAGTTACACATGGAGAGAACGAATAATTTACTTTTAAAATGTCAGAGTCCCTAGTGATTAACAGATGTGATCTGCTGCAGTGCTTTGGTACCACAGGAGTTCAGGACAGTTGGAGCTTAAATTCAGTGACTATTCAGAGGCGTGAATATGTGAAATGTCATGGCAATGATTCAGTGTTTTGAACAATGTGCTGAACTTGGTGATGGCATTTCCTTTTTCTGTTCCACAGAGAAGACAGCACATGATATGCTTAGGTGACTAAAGGGAAAATCATTAAACTGGCACTCTTAAGACATGGAAGAACTAAGGACTTGCCTCTTGGTTAGTGTGGGACCACTACTGAGGTTTACAGTATGGAGCACCTGCTTAGATACTGAATCTTCAAATATAAGAACTGTGTCCTTTGGGATTGCTTTCCTGGCGTGTGAACACCCAATTCAGAAGAGACCAAGTCCTCATAAACTAGTCTCCTGTTGGGGTTACATAGACTCTGAATTAGGCTGCCAGTTTGGCTAACTGCCCACCTGGTGAGTTGTGGGCTAGAGGGACCTCTCAGGGACCTTGCTGAGACCTGTAAGCCCAGTTTGTGATCAGGATTTGTCAAAGAAGTTGGCACTGGGGTTTCAGTCAGACAAATACATTTTGTATTTGTCTCCCCCAAGGAGAGAGGTTGCCCATAATAAAACATTAGAATATAATTTCACTGTAAGGTGATGCTTCATTAAATCAGACATAAACCAAGCTCTGACTAGACCCCAAATCACAGTCTATACATCTGGGCCAAAGCATTCTTGAGCTGAAAAACAAAAGCCTTGGAAGACTTAAAATAGCATGCAAGATATTTTTTGTGTGTGCTTCTACCTTTTGATGTATATAGGAGAGCTAAAATATTACATGGAAATTTGATAAACCCTGACAGTGCTTTTCTGGCTTGACTGGAAGGGGTGAAGTGCTTGAATTTGAAGGACCAGTTTCTCTAGGATTTTGCAGCTGATTTCAACTAGCCCCATACCCTGTCACAGATATGATGAAGTTCAGGAAACCTTTCATGCTTCTTCTCCTCTGTCAAATTTACTGCTGGAACCTCTGCTCGTGTTCCCATAGTTTCCTACCAAAAACTGATCTTTTGGTATATTTAGTCTTCATCTGGCTCTGCTCTAGAACCTCAGTGTACACTCCACTTAAGCATGCTGAGTTTCTCTCATTTTTTTCAGCCAGAGAAATAGTTTCTGGTTGTTTCAGCAAAATGTCCTGTTGCTGAAAATTGCCATTGGAATTTTCTTCCTCAGTACCTCTACAGAACAAATAGCCTACATGGTAGATGTTCTGTCCTATTCAAACCCTAGATGTGTTTGACTGCTCTTACAAAAAATTTACAGTCTTGAATAAGACTGTAAATGGTTTTCATTTGCTTAACATCAGTTTTCTCATTTTCATTGCTTATTGAAGACTGGAATGGTGAATCACAGGCATCTGCTGCTGATGGGCAACAGGTGATTTTCCAGAGTAATCTGAGGCAACAGAAGCTGATGGTTTGCTGGGTGATACAGATGGTCCTGCTATGAAGTATGAGGTGAGAACTATTGGCTGAATGATAAGCATCTTGAGGGAAGTATAGAGAAAACAGTTTCGGTTGAGGAAGTTTGAAATATTATAAGGGTAGAAGGCTTTAAAATCCTCTTTGTAACTCACATTTAGAAGCATCTCATGGAGTGAACAGTGGTCTGACAGAAGAGTTGAGCTAAGCAGACAGAAACAGTGTTCAGGAAAGAATTATAAATAACAAAATAATCTGACTTGTGAATTCAAGCAAACACTATTTTATTTATCCTCATCAGAACCTGGGATTTTCCTGGAGAGGAAAGAATAAATCTGACAAATCCCACTAGGAACAGGAAGCATAATTTGAAATGAAAATAAATTTTGGAAGTGATTTAGCTGCTAATAATCAATACCAATTACAGTGCAAATGGAAAAGATAGAAGAGAAAGAATTCACATAAGTTGCATTCACCTCATTTGCACTCCCACCTTAAAAGAGAATTTATTTGCAGCACTTCTATTGTCCTAGCAGGCCTTCATACAAGGGTTCTGGTGCCCAGTTTATTTATACAGAATAGTTTTAAAGGCATTGTTAACTGTTGTTAACAGTTAACACTTAAAGGAGAGCTCGTGATGCTCAGTATCTCTGCATATCAATAAAACTTAAGTCGGTAGGTGCTTATGATTTTCAAGCCTCCATTAAGGCTCCCAGCTCAGGCAAATCAATGCAGCCAATCTCTGTGTTTTTAAATCTGACCCACATGATTATTTCTGTTGCTGTTCAAGAAACAGTTTGTGGTAATTTTTTTCAAACAGCAGCGTGCCTCAGATTTGTTTTTCTTTTGTTGGAGAAAATTCTTGGTGTGGTTGGAAAGAAAAATCTCAAAAATGTGACCCCTCATGTTTCAGAAACCAGACTAGGCATAAGAAGACTTCAAATAATTGTTCTCCTAATCTTATTATTTCAAGGTCAGTATCATGATATGGTAATCATGAAACAATTTAGGAAGTCTAGAGCTGACGCTAAGAAAAAAATTTGCCACAGCTACATAAAAAATTGTTTATCCAAACCAGGATAATAAATTATACTACTAAAATATAAGTACTTCCATCTTTCAAGAATATGCAACTTAAATTCTACTCTATTTGCAGTGAAGAAATAAGCAGTGAAACCACAGAAAATCCTGTTGCTGACTTTTTTTTTTGGTTGGTTGGTTTTTGTTTTTTATTTACTTTTTGTTTGGTTTTGGGTTTTGTTTGTTTTTGTTTTGTTTGCTTGTTTGTTTGGGGGTTTTTGTTTGTTTTGGGGTGGGTTTTTGTTGATAAAGAGAGGAAATAGAGTAACCAAGAAGGTAATACATTTAGTGAACATTTGTTAATAGTCTCTTATTTTCAGACTTCCTTACTTGTTAACAGTTTCAAATTCACTGTGGTAAAGTGTCCAGATCAATCAACAGGGTAGATATGATTTTAAATGAAATGAAAAAATTAGATTTAAAAATAATGGAAATTGATTTTAGTAACTGTGGCTGTAAGGGCAACATGTAAAGGAAGGAGAATTTTCTTACTTTGCATGTGAGTTAATTGAATCCGAGAGAAGGAAATGGAAGGACAGAAATCTGCAGCTGGAAGAGGTAAGAAAACAATTTTGGCTTTGAAATATATATGAACTAATTCTAGAAATGTATCCTTACAAATGAGGATAGCATAAGTGATGGGAAGCAGAAAAATGAGGATTGCTGTCATTTTAAACCCATTACTCCAAACTGGGTTCAAATATGTGGGAATTAATGAAGGCAACTCTTTCTGAAAAGAACATTTTGGATAAATAAAGTGAAAATTTATTTTAAAATCTCTTTAAAAAGAAACATGTTCTTCCATTTGATGTTGAAGGAGTTGGAATTCTGGAAAGACTCTTGGGTCTTTACTTAGTCATGGAATTGCACATTAGATGTCACAAATTACATCAGAACTGCTGGTAAATGGAACATGCCCATCAGTGCTCTCACACACAAGAAATGGCTGGCCAGGAGCAGCTGTGTCTGTTCTGTGAGTCTCTCCAGCCACTAAAAGGGGAGAACTATGCACAAGCTTCCTCCCAGGAACCAGCTTTAGAAAATGTTGTTGCCAGGACTTTGTCATGGAAATGTGTGACAGCCAAAAGTGTGACGGGCAGGGATATCAGCAGTGTGATAGTTGGGCTCCAGGTCCCAGGCACAGTTAAATTTCCTGGTACAGACATATGGAGGTTTTCCCAAGCCTCATCCAGTCTAAGCATTCATTGGCTTTAGGTGACTAAAGGAATGGTGACTGCTGGGGCAGTATGTCTTCAGGCTCCATGTTCAGTTAAATTAGGCAAATGTGCACTGCGTGTGCTGCCCCATTTCAGTGCTTCCTACACCTCAGGAGCCAGAGAGCCCCTGAGAACAGGCTGCCTGAATCTCTCATCACTCTCTTAACGGGAGATATCCCACCGGGTACCTAACCCCAAGCACAGCAGGCTGCCTGGCGGCGACCCGCGGTCACCGCCGTGCCCCCCAGCCCCGTGAGGCATGGGAGTCTCATTAGGCAGGAGCAATATGCTTTGGGTAAAAATCCCCCTTGTATTTCCTTTTGGAAAAGAGAGATTGCCTACTTTCTCTCTCAGACTTTTCACATGTTGAATGTTGAAGCAAAAAAAGAGAGCTGCATGAGGCTATTCTATAGTTAAGAAATTGCCTAGATATGTATCCAATTTATTTCCAACATACAAAAATGCAGACTGAAGGATGCTATGCTCAGCAGAAGGTTATTTTCCGTGAATAACTACCGGCTACTTTGGAGGCAAGGGGTCAGGCACTTGATTAGATGAATTACAACTTAAACTCCCGTAGTATAAACTATGTCATGCCCCAGGCTTCTCAAAACAAGGCACTCTATTTTAACTCATAATGGGTAGCTGGATTCAGTAAATGGCCTAATCACAGTAACATAAATATTTATGGGAAAATTTTTCTAATTAAGGTATGAGCTTGTTTAGATGTTATCAGTTGGAAAGGGCTTTCCCAACAAGAACATGGCTGTTAGGAGACATTAGGAAATGGTTAAACTCGAAAGGATTAAAAGGTCATTGAAGTGGCAACATGCAGAGTCTATTATGGTTGAAATTTAGCTTGCATTCATGTCTTACATGTCTCCTACATATGGAATTAAAAGATCATCCTCAATGCAGAAAAACAAAACTGAAATTTTGTTTATTCTTTGAAAAATGAAGGTACATTACCGATGTAAGATTTATGATCATTTTAGAAATTAAATGCTCTCAAAAGAAATTAGTTCTTTAAATGCTTACTTCATGCTTAGCTGTATTAAAACCTGAATTTACCTCAGTAGTGATGTTTGCAAAATAAAGATCCAATAGTGTCACAATTTGCTCCCAGTACCTCAGTCATACAGTGACTTTGAAAAGTAATGTTTAACATAGTTGTCCTTTAATGCTGTTGTTTTTTTGCTGATGTTGTGAATGCTGATGGTAGCATGGATAACAAATTCAGGATAAATTATATTTTGGTAACTATGTTTTTCAGGTTCTCATATTACGAGCATCAAATAAAAATACATTGATCATATTCAGAGCCTTGTCATGCCAGTATAATTACTTAAGAATTGTGCCTTTAGGAACATTGCTCTAGGTTTACTCTAGTATAATTGTCAGAGGAATTAATCCCTTAAAGTAAAATTTGTAAGCTGTCTTAGAGGGAAATAGCTGTATAAAACTGGATATGTGAAGTACAGGCAGAACTATTCCCAGTGGGAAAGAGTATGTAATTTCTGTGGGACTTCATTATTCTGCTACGAAGTGTGTGTGTGTCTGCCATATGGTATTTTACTCTTAAGGTATAACTCAAAAGGAAAGCTCAGAAAAAGGAAAGAGAATGTTCTACAAACCTTCTGCCTTTGAGAAAAATTTACATATTTAAAAACATTTCCATGAGAAAGTATGAGGTATAGAAATCTAAATGGCATCAATGGAGCTATTGATTGTATCTGGCAACATTTTTGAGGTCAATATCTGTAAGAAGTTTCAAGAACAGGCACAAGGAGATAAACATCTCTGCTTTCCTGACATAATGAAATCTGTTCTGTTAGTTGATATCAACTGCAACCAAACTGGACATAAAACTACAATTTCATGTGAAGACAGCTTGGTTCATTTAGAATGCCTTCCTAGCCCAAACCAGGATATGACAGCCGTGACCTTGCTAAACACATCAACAAAGCAAAAACCACAGGAGCTACTGCTGAAAACCATAAAAATGGCATGTTCAGAGAGTGATAGTATGCAAATGTTGAATAAATCAGGTCTGGTTTTTTTTCTTCTCTTTTAAATAACCTGTTATAGATGAACATTCCCTGCTTTTATACACAAGTGCCATGAACTTAAGAGAACTGGGGTTGTCAGTTCAAATGGCACAGGCCACTGCAAATTCTCCACAACAAAGAGGAATATTTGGAGGAAAGCAACATGGTACGCAAAGGTGTTGCATTCCTGTTTGATTTAGATGAGTCTGTATGTGGCAGAAAACTGAAATATAAGGAAATGAAAAGTAGCTGGTTTGAGGGCCTTGGAGTTTGGGGAGCTTTGTTGGATGCTGTTCAAGCCCCAGTGGCCTCAGTCACAGGAACTTGTGTGCTGCTCATGCTCACGTTGTGGCTCCATAGCCATTAGTTGGAGGGCTATGTGCTGACTGATCTCCCAGAAGTACAAATTTGATCTGGCTCAAGAACAGGCACATGATCACATTTCTGTCAAATTAGCCAGAGCACACCATACAGAACTGTCATGGAGTTTATGTTGGCATTTCACCAGCTGAGGGAGGATAAATGGCTTTCAGTACAGCCTAAGTTAGTGGTGTGGAGCAACAGTACCTGGTGTAAGCTGAGGTCTGCTTGATACAGATAATCCATTAGCATTTCTGGATGGATTTGAGTGGGTGGTATTACATCTGAATAATGAGTTTTGTCTGACAGTTGCAGCGTTTCTGTGCAGTAGCAGGAGTTTCAAAGGGTAGAAGTACTTCTCTGCTGAACTGCAGTTTCAAATTTTAGCTGCTCTTCTACAGAGAAGAAATTATTTAGTGATGATTTTCTTTCCTATTTCTGAAGGATAGTGTTTCTATGGGTGGAGTGGTACCCAACCATGTGCACAGAAAAACAGTATTGACATACCAAAAGTGAATTGAGCCTAAGACTCCTGTTTTCCCTACACTTTCAGTGACCCTTGATCATAAATGACTGTATTGCTGGGCAGCTATTGCCAACGCTGCTAGAAGTCTATAGATAGACTTACTGAATGTGCATATGTGTATTTCTCCTTTCACAGAAAACAAAGATATTTGAATTTTCAAAAAATATTGCTGGGAAGGAATCAGTGTGTTAAATCAATGATACCATATTGTCCAAATGTAGCATGAGAAAAGACAAGAAGATAAATTGTACTTGAGAGACAAATATCACAACACAGGAATAAAATGTGACATGATGCTTTTATTTCATCACATGGCTGCAAGGCCCATTTGGACAGAGTCATGTAACTTCAGCTCTCACCCCCTGAGTGGATATACAGTCAAGGAGTGTTGATATCATCCTTCCTCATGTCCAATTTCCATCCTGGCCAAGAGTTTCTCAGTTGAACTCATACAAGAATCACTGTGCTTCAGGCATTTCTAAATAAAACCAAACTCCGACTAGAAGCCATCTCATTTTGCAAGCCCACTTCATTTTCTAGACATATGATTCCCCAAAAAGTTTTAGCATTATGCAGCGTTCCTGTAAGGGTGACTGGACACATGGATGGTGGGAGGAGGAGGAGGAAGCTGGGCAGGGAGCCAGTCCAAGAGGAGTGAGGTATCTTTTACTGCACTGTGCCTACCATATAAAGAGAGATGGTCCAACATAAACAGTTTTCCATGGGAAGATTATCACTGGTAGCAGGTACCCTCAAAGCCTCCAACAGCTCCCATTCTCTGGGTACTAGGAAGCCACTAGTCATTTTTAGATTGCACTTAAAATTTACTGTAGTAATTTAAATGGGAATTAGCAACCACATTCCATTGCAGTAAATTATTGCATGTCTAAAAAGCACTCAGAGAAGTGGCCTTCCTTCATCACTATGTTGTACTGTCACTTCAGGAAGAGTAGGTTCTTTTGTCTACAGCCTTAGCTTCCTGGAAGTCCTGCTTGTATAAGTGGGTGAAAGGTGGATGAAGCCTGATGTCATGTTTATACTGACATCTTGAGACAAAGTGATTCCAGCCTAAGTCTCTTCAGAACAATATAAAATGCTAGATCTGGCTTTTCAGAAGAAATGCATGATTTTGAGTGTTTCAAGTTTTGTCCAGCTTCTACTCATTTTCAGACAATTGCAAAGAGCCTGGCTTTCCAATCTGTATTGCTTCCAAGCAACTGGAGGAACCCTACAGACAGAGTCGCCCAGACTTCTTAGCCACATTCAAATATACTGCACCCAATAAACAGCTGTTTTGTCTGTGATTTAACTTCAAAAGCACAAAAGTTAATTAAAAAGGGACAGCAGTGGAAACAGCTAGATGGATGCTGGTCTCAAATCCTTCCAGCAGTGAAGTATCCTTACAGTGTTGCTTTCCACATCTATTTAAATTTTCAGAAATAGATAACTTGTCAGTGATGATGTAAGCAGAGGATTAGATTGGGCCCTAAGTTATAAAGCTGGAAAGCAGATTTCTTGGCAAAAATGCATGTAAGATGAAACCTGGAGGAACTAAACAGTAATTGTGTACAGGACACATTTTTCCATGTTACATGGCAGAACATGAGTGAAAACATGAAAACCAAAGTGAAAACATGAAAAGGAAACTGATTAAAGAACAAAAGAGATGTCAAAGTATTTGATTAAATGCAGCACTTCTATTAGGAGGGCAGTGACCTTTTCAAAAGTTGACTTCTGTACACAAGTGGAGCCCCTAGAAAACAGAGTATTTGGGTGTGACAAAATGGTTCACCTTGAGAGACACTCTACCAGGAACCAAGCCTTCTCCTGCATGGTAAAATGTGTATACAGAAGAAAAGGTGCCAACTCCACAGAATGGTCCCATCACAGTGTAACTGGAGGATGGACTCCTCCAATGCTGGGGTATTAGGGTGCCTAATGCAGAAATCCCATAAACCTGCAGTTTTGGTAGAAGAGGTTCATGTGAATGATGCAGCTGACCTACAGTTATCAAATGAGCCAGTTAGGGCAGCAGCTGTTGAAAGGAAGAGCTACAGCTCTGTTGCAGAGCTCACCTGTGCTCCTGCATGTTCTAAGCATTACCAGAGAGGTGAAATGTCCATATTTAAGAGCACTTAATTTTGTCAAATTACTTCTCAAAATGTTTCATTTTTCCTCTCCTGTTTAAACTGCAGCCAGTTAATTTTAAATTTTAGCAATAATGCTTTTTCCTAGGAGCCTTCTCAGAAACTTTATGGGTGCTTAATCCAAGCCTAAAATGAGATGCTATCAGAACATACTTCTCTTAATTGCAACAGCATGAACTACTTGCTGTAATTCATTACATTATATTTGGGGGTAAAAGAATTCACACTCTAACCTTTCCCCTCAGAATGCAATGTGTATTATACTGATAAAAGCAGTGGAGAGATTTGCAACCCACTGCAATTTCCCAGTGCCTTGCTAAAGTCCTGAAGATAAGTAGGCACCTGGGGGGCGTCCCCCTCCTATACTGTGAAGATAAAAGCCCTTCACCAGTTTGTACCCACAGAGACAGCATCTTCACTCTCAGCAGTTTTTCCATTACTTCGTAAAAGTGCTGGGAGTTATCAGTTGAGTATGAAGAAACTGGCTGCTCTAGAAATTATTTACTTTCATATAGCAGCTGCACCAGGTTGTCATTTACACCTTTCTAACCTGTGGAGAATAAAGCCAAGGCAGAGATGGTTTAATTCAATGTTTTCAAAGTGTTTTGAGATACTAGTTTTGAAGGAGGTGCTATGCAAATGGAAAGAAATAAGATCATTTGTGTGATATTACAGACACATGCAAAATAGGATCTTGTTTTGATGGTAACAGCAATGATGACACAATCCTCTGCCTTGTGTGCTAATTGATCCATCAACAGACTGTACCACACCTCTGCTTTTCCTCCATATGGTGTATTAGTAATTAGGCCATTTGAGTTTATTTTCTGGAGGCGGCTGAGTACTTCTAAGTCAATTAAACTATTTTCAATATTCAAAGACTTCTCACGGATTCACTTTTTACTTTCACTCTTTAAAGAAGAACATTGACTATGTGGAAAGTAATTTTCAGGATGATAATGCAATTGTTTAATTGCATTATTCTTGGATTAACCTGTCAGTTGGTAAGAAGCAAAACAGCACAAGAGGATCAGAGAAAGGCTCTAAGTCTTATGCAGATGCTTTTGTTAGAGCAACTCTCAATCTTCTTTGACATGTCAGTCAAGTCCAAAACTGAAATGAAAAACCTTAGCTTCTTTTTTCCTTTCTTTTTCTGTATCTTGAAACTGACTATTCAAGGATTGAAGTATTTCTGAGGTCTAGGAAGGGAAAAAAAAAAGAGAAGGATGAGATAAAAGTACTAAACATGGTTCTACAATGACTGTAAATCAGGCTGATAATGCCTGGCTAAGACAACAGCTGCTGTGCATGGACCAAGCGCTGCCATAAGCAGAGTGCTGCTGCCATGCCACTGCCATGCTGGCCTTCAGCATCAAAGCTGGAAAACTAAAGCCCCAGCAGGGCTGAGGACACATGGCTGTGCTTGTATCTTTTCTGTCTGTGATGGATTGGCCTTTGGATAAATGCCTCTTTGAGGTTCTGGCTCTGGTCCTGGAGTGAGCCCTACAGAAGAAGCTGCTGCTTGACACTGATAAGCCTCCAGGAGCCCAGCTGCTGGTGACTTGCAGCCACATCCAGCCTCACTGCAGGTGCAGACTAATTAGACCTATTAAAGCAACTTCATTTGCCCCTCCAGCAATTAATATCTCAATTCAAACCTTCATTAGTAGGGGTTAATAACTCAGGCAAAGAAACACACTTGGGACTTCAGTTTGATATAACATGGGGACTGTTTTTTCCTTCCCAGTTGAAATAAATACTGTGAATGCAAAATCCTAGGGGAAAAGAAAAGCCTCAGGTCATCCAAATCCATTCACGGGTAGTCACATCTCTCATGAGCACTGTGGCAAGGAGATGCCTGAATATCATTTGAGTAGTCAGACTCTTGTGAGGGGTACTTATTTTTCTGTCACTTGAAAGACCATGGTGTTAGCCCCAGAGAAAGCACATTTAAATGAGAAAGCTCATTTCCCTTATGCGTTACAGACAATTAGCACCACAACATTTGGATCACATTTCTGACATTTAGAATAATGTACAGAAGTTGGAAAAACTTGATTTGTTTGTACTACTCATTTGGGTTAGGAAAGTGTTTAAAAATGGAAAACTGTTCAGTCTGCTGTGCTAACCATGGCAGGCAGGGCCCGGCAGGTCCCTGCTCCCTACCATCTCTGCCAGTTGTTTGCAGCAAGGACTAGTTTTCTCAGGAAGATGCTCTAACATCTGGTCCACATCTCTCAGGACTGGGGACCCATGGGGCTTTCATAACAACAAGTTTCAAGCCCTTCACAACAAGGAGTAAATCACTATTGAAACTGTGCATTTATTAGCTATTTTCCTTCCATTGGCTGCATTGCGAGAATAAACTCCAAAACAACAAAAATCAAAGACGCGGTTTTATTATTTTTGTTTTCTGGCTCAGTGATCACCACCAGTTTAGGCAGAGAACATGTTGTGGAAATTGTCTGCTCCCTGGATCCCACTTCCCTTTTGTTCACTTCCACCAAGCTGGCACGACTCTCTAGCCATGGGCTCCAGGGGCTGCAGGGGAATGCTATGGTGCTGACACTCCCCACACACCCTCTCAGAGCCTCTGGAGACATAGCTGACATTTCTGGCCTTTTCAACCCTGCTTGTTTCTGTCCGTCCAGTTAAGCTGAGGGCAGTGCTCTGCTGAGTTCGCTTTCTACATTGGTCTTCAGGAATGTTTAGGGCCTGCAATGTACATCACCTTTTCAAAAAAATGGGGCGTGTGGCAGGCTATCCACATAATTACCCTCTAAAATAGGTTGGAAAATAACAGCTAATAAATATCATGAATGCCTGCAGAAGGATTTCATTAAGACTGCACTTTTGGAAACCAACTCCAAACTTTGTTTGATGTCTCTTCTTGTAAGTGATACTTTGAAGAAATCCCTTAGCAGTTTTGTGGCTTATTGGCCCTATGCACATGAAGAATATTTGTGACATGGAGCAGCAAAGTATGTCTCCAGCTGGGGTGTCAAGAACATCCAGAACTGGAGAGACAGATCACAGGATTCTGCTGATTTATTCATCTCATTTTATCTCAGCAGCCACAGACAAAAATGGATCACAAAGGACACTGAAATCACTACAGATGCAGAAAGAGAAAGAACCCTTTTTCTTCCCTTACCTCTCCATAGCTGTCAACACCTAGCAGGTGATATTTCTAAGCTGGGAAACAGTCCTTCCTTCCATTTCTTTCCAACTCCAGAGAGCAAACAAGCAACACCTCACCTTGCTACCAGGTGTATTTTCATGGCTCCATGGTTAATATCTAACACGGTATGTTGCTTTTTGGGTGATCAAACCTTACAATTTCATGTTGCTTATCTGTGGTGCAGATCCTCTGTGACTACAGTGAAGGTTTGAGCCTTGCCAGCAGCCAGCACTGACAGATCTGCACCCTCACAATGCAAATGGTCTGACAAAACCACCCTGTTGCTATCAGGCATGTTAACAGGAACTTGCTGATATTACATTGCTGGACAAGATGTAGAATCCTGAGGTATCTAGCCTAGCTAAGCCAATGGACACCTTCTACCATGGGTAGGGTGGTTTTCCACCAGTTGCCAGTAGATTCCCCAGAGATGTGGTTGGTTTTCCAGTCATCCACAAAAAGAGAGAATGTAAACAATTTTGCAAGGTCCATATAAAGCACTGATGCACATTTAAGAGGAAGTTAATATGTCCCTTGGAGATCCACTGAGAGAGGTTGAAAATTGTGTGTCTGGCTAAATCCAATATTCATTGGATGGAGGGCCCATTCCTCTTGAAACTAGTGTGAACTCAGTGATTTCAATGTAAGAAGGTCCTTCACCATGTAGGTCTCTAGGTGGTAATTTTCATTCTTCAGGGTTAGTAAAGTGCTACAAATCCTTGAGCATCAAGGCATTCTGCCTGGCAACTATGCATTGGAACATAGCCCTAGGTCTCCCACATACCATGACAAGACTGGATTCCTTTCTTCCTTTTGTGTCTTTGTTTTTACCTAGTCTGCTTTCTTAGTGCAGATTATAAACAGTTTCAGAGCAAGCTCTTACTGTGACTGCTAACTTGTCTGGTATAGAGAGAGGGGTGGCTTTTAAATACAACTGCATTCAACTATAATGCAGCTAAATACACAATCTGGATGCCAAATGAGCCACCAGCATAATTACTTTGTCAAGTATTAGAAAGAAATAGTAGAGATAGTCAAATAGTACAAAGAGTCTTAGCCTTTTAAAAAAGGCAAGGGAAATAAATCCTTTATTCATACTTGTGCTCATACCAACTAAAAAACCCAACACAACAATATAAAACCACATAGATAAGTAGTTTCCAAATAAAATCTGTGGTTAATGGAGGTAAGAACATACTGCACTGCCTGGTACATATACGATAAACCATTCCATTTTGCTGGAAGAGGCAGGTGACTTTTTTCCTCTTATGGATTCATTTCAAATTAGACCCATTAAAGTACAAACTCTTTTCTAAAAATCTAACCTTCTAGGCATAGCAAAATGATATTATGGTTCATTCTCACTTTGTATTACTTTCTCCTCCGTTTATCTTCTAAGATGTAAAAGTATTTCTCAAACTCATAAGCTTTCACATGCAGGGAGTACACTGCTCTCTCCAATATCAAAACCAAATTCTTCAGCATTCCTTTGAATTTCCAGTCACACAAAGGAGTTTTCAGACACTCTGGAAGAGTGAGGGGGCTGGTAATGCAAAGTTAAAACCAGATTTTGATTCAGAATCTTCATAAATTTTACTTGATTTTAGGGAAAATAACACAGAGGTGTCTTATCTCAATTTTTCAGCTGAATATTTTAATAACTAGTGCAGTTTACAACCCTTCCATTGTGGAATTCAGCCACTGAAATTGTTTGTGGGAATGTTCTTACTGGGCAGCAAAAAGAGTATGATGGTTCCATCAGTTTTTATATAATGTAATTGCTTCCAGGTGTTGGCTCATTTTTATTAATTACTCATTACTTTACCTACCTCCTCAGAACTTCTTTCTTCTCAAAATGGCAAGTCCAGAAAAAGGAGCTGCCATTCAAGGCCCAGCTAGATTGGCTAAGGTGCTCGAGATATATTGCTTGATTCTGCATTCTAGGAATAGAATAGGTCTGACTTACAGAAAATTGTTAAGTAGAAGCAAAAAAAATTAGTTTTCTAATTTTATATCTCTTCACAAAACTAATAATCATATGCCTTACCTTTCACAATTTTCTTTTAGTGAATAAATTAAAATATATTTTGGCATTGTTTTGTGATGTTTTTCATGGTGTGCCACTTTTTGGAAACAAAACAACACTGAGGGCCATTGATTTACAAAATCGTTTTCCTGTCTGGAAAAAACTCCAGCAACTTCAGTTAAAATTAGAATCTAAAATTACCGAAAGTGAAAATTAAAATAATTTTTTTCCCAAATTGCTCACCATCTATGGATTGACAACAATTTGTGAACAGTCAGTGTACTGAGTTTACCCTACTCAGTGATGGATAAATATCAAGGAAATATAACCCCCTTAAGAGCAATTAAAATATTTGTATTTAAAAATATGTATTTATAAAGAACTCCATGTTACAAAGAGGAGCTCAAAACAAATTTATGTTGAATAATTCCAAATAATGAGAGGGAAACTAAGAGCAGAGTTTCTGTTTAAGTGTTTCAAACATTTTGGCATTGTTTAATCTATTCTGAAAACAAGTCTAAAACATTCTTTAAGTTGAATGGAAGCTGATGGGATTCATGTGCTGTGTATTCTTGACCAAGTTACTGTTTCCAGAGACACTGAAAATAGTTTCTAGGTGGTGATTTTTAAGTCAAAAGATGAGTATTTGGTTTTGTGTTAGAAATCTATAGAAAAATGCCTTTAATTTAAAATATGCATATTAAAGGTTATAGATAAGTGTTTCAACACCAAAGAGGGTTTTATAAAGTCCCTGATTTCATATACTTGTATTTTGGTTGAAGGATTGCATTTCAGTAATAACTCCATGTAGAAATATGCTTTGGGCCATGTCAGTTTATAATGTCTGTGAATGGAGACACAGGAAGCTTTTGCTGTCATATTCAATAGTTGCTTCTATCCTGGCAGGATTTTATTAAGATTCTTGGGGTGGGTGAAAGCCCACAGCACCTCAGCTGAATAAGTCTCCATTTGCTCTCAGTCATCAATGTCACATGACTTTTCTTTACCTCTCTCCTGTCTGTTGAGGGTGTTGGATATGCATGCTGCTCCTCTTTGTTATCTCCCGCTGACTCAGACTCAATGGCCAGCTGCCCAGCCAACAACTCCATTTCTCTGCATATCGTGATCCTGAACACTGGGTTCTGGGACACTGGTGAGCACTCAAAGACATGGGCATGTTTCTCAGGGCAGGTTTGGTGACTGGGATAGCAGCTCATGGAGGGCAACAGTCCTGGGAGGGTGCTATCTTCCAGGGACTGTCCAGCAAACTAGGAATCCTTGGCCAGCAGCCAACTGAGACAGAGGATGTCCCAATCTAAAGGGAGCTACGCAGCTCCCATGGCTTTGTCTTTCAAGCCAGGTGTGACTGAAGCTGAGGACAGAAATTTAATGAAGCTGGGAGGAGTTAGATGTCCTTTACTACCAGATAATTAAAGCAATTATTTCTTTTTCCTGGTCTCCCAGAGCCACAGTCTATACATGTGTGTCATAACTTCCTATCAATCATGCAGGAGTATTCCTGAGCAAATGGGACTAGCATGGGGGCATCCTCCTCTCTGCTGTACATCAGGGTTAACTCCTGCAGCAGCCCTGAGTCTGTAGCCCACTCTTGGTTTTTCCTTTCCTCACTGCACCAACCCCCACTCCCAAACTAGCATGATGGGGTCAGAATTTACAGAGACAACAGGACAAAGAGTTGCTGGGAACTGGATTGTTTTCATCCCATGATCAAGGGTAGGTGGGCCAGAGTTGGCCTGGATTTTTTCCAAGGGAGTGGAATAATTTTGAGATGCTAAGGATCATTGACAGCCCATTAGGCAAAGGTAACTCTTGCCAGGTCCAGTGATATTCTTTAAAAGTCTACCAGAGCTCAAAGGAAATTCCCAGACATGTTCTGGCACTAAGACACAAATTTTCTTCACTCTTGTTTTGAATCTACCAAAGCTGAGTCTCAGTAAATATATTCCCTTTTTTAGAATGACCCAAATGGTATAAACTGCATTCAGAAGTTCACTCCTCATGCCTGGATACAAGGAAAGACTAGATCAGTTAATTAAAGATTAAAGCTTCTGGTCAATGTATTTCTTGCAGAGATTCCCTGCTATATAAAGAAAAAGACATAAAATACATTTTAATACAAATATTCACCAGCTAAATGTGCAAGCCCCAAAAAAGGCTTAACTGCTAGAATTCAAGAGCGTTTCAATCCCTATGAACTCATCAAATGAATCATAGCCCTAGGATAGATTTCGTTGCATGCATATGTTTAGAATGTAAAAAAATTAACCCTTGGGCTACTGCTGCTTTGGCAGGCAAAGGCATGCTATATGTGAGGTGGGAGTGTGAACATTTTCTGCTTGTTTATTATGGTAGTCAGAGTGTTAAAATGAAAACCACCAATTAAGAGGAGAACAATTACTGTGTTATTTCATTTCATAAAGAATGTGTTACTTGACACAGAAAGTTCAGATTACAGTGCATAGGATACAGAAAGAGAGAGAGGAGATCTGTACATAAGGGATTAGACGAAAGCTTGATGGGCTTCCCAACCCACGATTAACTAGCCTTATTAAAGACTCTCTTTTCCAAACACTCAGGTGAACCACTGCTGTTTCCTTTCCACTTGGTGATGTATTTTTCTACCAATGCAGCCTGCTCTGCTGTGCCCTTCTGCTGGGGCTGGTGGCCATCAGTTCAGGGAAGTACAGTTACCCCTTCTGCCTTCTCTAGCTGAACTCCCTGTCACTGCTAGGCCAGAGTTCACAGGTCTACAGACCCTAATCTGACCCCAGATGATGCACAAGGCATCATTCCTAATGGAAAACATTTTTTAAAACCCAATAAAATCCTATGGAGCTATAATTTTCTTTGTCAAAATTGTCCTTGGTAGAAAGAGAGCACACTGGGCAGCTGTCAGCATATCAGAGAGGAAGAGACAAGACACACAAAACACACATAACCCCAGACAGGCTTCTTACATTGTCTTAAGCATCTTACTTCGTGGTCTGGAATTCTGTCCTTATTTTCTATGAATTGCTTCTTTATATTTCCAGGGTCTCTAACCATATGTGAATACCTTCCAGCTCCTCGATACTCTATCTACACTGTCATGGGAGCACAGTCAGGGTTTTGTGCTCCTATCCTAGTCCCTCTGGTTGAGGACTCAAAGATGATAGAGGTCAGATCATGAGCACTACAAGCTAGGCATACCAAAACAATGTCAGATTCGGATGTGAGGAGACCCAGGAGCTCACACCACAGGTCCAACACAGCTGTGCACTATGAGAGCAGGTTTCTGGAATACATGGTAGCTCATGGGATCATGGGAGCCCTCTCACTCACATGATCTGCCAAATAACCATCATGGGGAGAGAGGAGGCAGTGCCAGGAGATCTCCACTATATGGGAGCCTTGGTTAACCCTTGCAAGGACCATTGCATTGCCACTAATGGATTCTCCCGCAGCAGTATCAGAAAGGAGCCATAGACTTCACATGAGGTCATTTTCCTCAGAACCAACAAGTGCTGCTGATTTAGGTTAAAGAAATTGAGACTAGTCTGTCTGCAGAGGAGAGGCAAGAGCTTGCTTTGACCTGCAGCTCCCATGGAATGGGTGTTAAAGGGAAGTCTGAGGACCTCCATTGTACGCACAGCTCAGCAAGAGGACTCTTACCCTGAGATTTGTTTTGGCATCTGAGGTCACCAATGAAAATCTGTTCTGTTACTAATCCTGAAAAAAACATCTACTTGCATGTTTTGCAGCAGCCCTGGCTGTGTATCCCATTAAGAACACCTCAATAAATGCCTTAGGTTTCCTAGGTGGCGATGAGGGAGGCAACATGCAGGGACCTTGTGGCTTTTAGCTTAGCTATGGGTTCCCACCAGATTCTCATCTGCTGCTCACTGCACCTGACAAAAGGGAGAAGAAAAGCTTTCCTCCCTCAGCCTGGAAGTCCAGTCCCCCTGCCATGTTACGAGCACTCTGTGCTGCTGTGCACAGACAAAGCACCCACACTTTTCCAAGGCAGGTAGGTTGGATTCTGCCAGATCCAAAAGCCCAGAAGTTCCAAGGCATTGTGCCCTGGAGACCAGCTCTGGAGGATGTACCTGCAGACAGGTTTCTCACCAGCAGGGAAGCCTGGTCTCACTCTGGTTTGAAAGCAGCTGGCTGGGGATGGTGGGACCTGAACCCAAGCCTGCAGCTGCACCCACAGCACTGCAGCCTCCTGGAGCTCTGGCAGTGGAGTGGAATCAGACAATGTTGCTGCACCCTCCAACCAGAGCACCACTGTCCTCAGTCACTGCTGTGGTGTGATCCCCAAGGGTCATCATCTGCTACCAAAAACGACTTTGGAAATCTTTTCCTACTGCTTTACATAAACTGTCTTCTTCTTTCTCTGTTTTGGATTACTACACATCTGCTTGGTTCAGTGCCTCCATTGTACAAACAATGGTGGTGTATGGGCAGCTCTAGCCCACTTCTCTTCCTGAGGCAAAATATATACTTATTGTTGGATGTTACCTGGAGATATTTGTGCATTCACAGATAGATTGTATGCAAATATATATATATATGTGGACACACAAACACACACACACACACACACATGCACAAACACAGTGGTGTCTATATATGTGTGTGGGCTTTATTCTCACACATAAATAGAAAGTATGTATTATGGCATGGATTTATTAGGCATGAAATACGGATTTATACATCATCTACATAATATGAGTAAAAACAATTTTATCTGGTATCTCCTGAGTGCTGGGACTTGTAGGGAGCTAGCTCTATCCACTGAGTGCATCATTTAGCATACCTCAGAAAGAGAGCTGCAGCACATTAGCAAAACAGTCTGATTTGTGAAGCTGTCAGGTTTGTTGAGTTTTTAAACTTGCTCATAGACATCTGCAACCATGTCTCATAGAGCAGGAAGCACTGCTGCCTGACAATAGCTCTGTTTTCAATTTGGTACCTCCTTCTGCGTTTACAACTCTGAGAAAAAAATGTCCATTTTACTGGGAAAAACAAGATTTTCACAATGGCTTTTGCCTTGTTCCATCTTGAATTCATAGGTGCCAGATCATAGATGTAGAAAGGGTGTTCTGTTTGAGACTATTGCTTTGAAGAACTGAATTATGTTGAATTCCTCTCTTCAGAGTTTCAGCATTTTTCCCCCGATTTAATGGTCTCTGAATGTTGCAATGATGTTGAGATTTTTCTTTTCTGTAAAGTAAGAAGTAGGCAAAATGAAACTTAAGTTCCCCTATTTTCCTTCAACTTCCAATTTTCATTACTTTCAGACGTTTCACTTAAATCCTCCTCATTTTCACTATCTGGTCTTTCCTTCACAGACATAGCTGCAGGGGAAAAAAAAAAAAAAAAGATAAATAGAAAGGGAAAAAAAGCAGCTTGGTAAAATTCTGCTTAAACACATGTAGTTGGCTTAGCTGGTGATCTAAATCTGAGATACATCAAATGCTGAAAGCATAAAAGTTCTGTTATATATTGCTATGTATTTTTCTAAATTATATGAGGCAAAATCTAGCTCACATCAATGTATGTTCCACTTAGAAGAGTTAAATATTTTCTATGTCACCTTTCTTGGTGACCTCTGCCAGATGGGGTCTAACAGAGCCAAAGCACTTTTCAACGACTGCTGTCTGTGCCACAATCTATAGGCAGCAGGGCATCTAACTCAGATTCGTATGTCTAAAAATTAGATTTCTAAATCAAAATTAATGACTCTTTAATCCTCTTTCAATCAGTGGAGAGAAGATAAAACCTTTGAAGAGAAATGCATGTGACTTAAATGCACATTTTGGAGTGAGATTAGAGGCAGGTTTTATTCTTGTGGTCATTTCTGGCTAGCAAGGGCTGACAAACCACAGTGTTCCTCCACTGGTGTGCAGCAGGGGCTGGTATAGGTCCTCTTCACTTTCCTTTTCTTCCTCTGCCTTAAGACTAGATTAGTACTTAAATAAAGGTCCACAAAGCCTTCTGTGTATGATGGAAATTTGGTTTCATGAGTTTGACCCATCATTATTATAACACTGTCTAACCTTAGATGGCCTTATAAGAAACTTTGCAAATAATTTTTCCTTTGTTTTCTACTGGTTTTATTAAACACCACCACTATAAGGGAAAACATGGTATAATATGCAAATTATTGATGTGCAACTATCCAGGGAACATGTTTAAGATACAGCATTGCTATAACAATATTTTGGGGGTTTTTTTGATGTGTGTTGTTATCTCAATGGTATTTAAACGTGTTTGCGAAATATCCTAAGTAGATATGAATAGGCAGAGATCCATTGGCTTCAGTGCTGCTTTGGCAGGCCAGCATTTGTCCATTTGTATTTACCTGACTTAGCAACTAACTGGAAATTTTTAGAAAGAAAACAGAACTGTGGTATGAGGATAGGTCAAAATGAAATGTTAGCAGTCTGCTGCAAAGGAAAATGGGACTATTTTGCTGTTTAACTTTAACCACATTCCTTATTACAAAACATATCTGTAGACTTTGTGCTAGTAATTAAAAACGTCTGTTTTAGCATTTGATGTGTATTAAGCAAAGTTTCGAGTCATCCAGTCTTCAGCAGAAATGAATGTCCCTCACAACAAAAAAAAACCTCTTTGGATTCTGAGGGAAGAAAAGTGGAGAAGATTTAATTAGACATGCTTTTGTGCTGTCTTGTGAATAAAATAAAAAAACTCCAATCCTTACACAGGAAGATATTGCTTTATAATTTGATATGATTGATGTTGCTCATATACATTCGTGTTAGACAGCTATGTAGAAACAAGTAAGCACTGAATGCCAGGAACAGATCATGACACAGATTTGTCATAACAGTGCATGGATATGCTTCTGAGGCAAATGTGTTAGTAATTTACAGCTGCAAGCCAGTTGGAGTTTGACTCCTGAGGTCTTTCCTGAGGATGGAATCCCATCTCTGGGAGATGTTTGCTTTATCTCAAGTTGCCTCTTGTCTTCTTATTTATATGGTTTAATTATTTTTTTCTTTGATTTTTAACCACCTCTGTTTCACACCAACAGCCACTGACATTTCCATTTTTCAAGGTCTGTTGTAAAAGCGTGGTTGAGCCTGTAAGTTCTTGGGGTAAGGAGAGTGATGTGCTTTTAGCAATCAACAGTTACACTTAAGTTGGAAACAAGACAGCTCTTCCCAAATCATAGTCCATAGAAGGGAAAGGAGGCAATACAGAAAACGATGGGTTGTGATCCTATAAGACTGTATGCTTTAACTTTTTCTGTATAGCTTGAAACAAAGCATGTTGAGGATAGAGGTGTGTAATGATTGGGAAGAAATCTCAGGACTGACAAAGTTCAGAGAAAATGACAAGAGAATTTGCAATGAGCTAGACTACTCATTTGTTGTGCATCATCAGTACCACCCTCAAGATCATCTCTGTTTACTCTATGGTACTTAGGTAAACCGACATTATTTTAAACAGTATATGTGCAGCAAACCACTGTTTGCAGGATCTTATGTCTAAGTTGACTTGTACCAAATGAACACAACTGCAAACTAATTTGGAAGAAGCACTGTCTACATGCACATTCAACTATGCAATTAAGGGTTTGACAACTTACATATGCATCTTTGATCTTTTATCTTGATTTTTGGGCCTGTTACCACCAGACTCTTTCTTGAGAGTACTTCAAAGTTAGATGAAACTATGTTCCTCATGTTACCTTGCTTCCAATATAATGACTACTTGCTGTTGAACCAGGGACAATTATTCAACTCTTTGCTCAAACAGGAAGTGCATTTCTGCTTAACTGTGCACTTGAAACATTAATAATCCTTACACGTTTGATCCTGTTTGGGGATAAATAAAAGGTTCAAACAACATTGCACATGTCCTCTGGGAAAAGTCACAGCAAGTTCAGCTTATACATAAAATTTGTCATTTTAAGATTGTTTATTAACATACTTTGACTTAGCTGAAATGGAAATTATAACTGTCCCATTATTTTAGGTCTGGGTCATGACAGGATCTTTTTGAATATTTAATAATAATTCATACCTGAGTTTTATATGTCTCTATACATAATATATTTCTTCAGATTATCCATTACTGAATATATTTCATCAGATTATCCAATACTGCACTGAAATAATGTTTCTCCAGAGTATATTCCTATTAGTCTTCTTGCAGCCTAATTTGCACTTCCTAGATCAGATTAGCACCAGAGAAGGGGCACAATTTAGTTTGAAAATATCCATAAGCAGAAGCATTGTGCCTCAGACATTCTCCTAAAAGTCATATTCTCTCTGAGAATTCCTCTCCCCTTCAAAAGCTATTTGAGCCAAATGATATTTCAAAAGCCATTTTTAAACCCTTTGGATCATTTTCAGGTGTGGATGGAACACGCTGCTCAATACTTAATGTAGCTCCAGCAGCTGGCTTATGGCCAGCAGCAGACAATGACATTGCATCTTTCCTTCTGCTTCATCAGGTGTGAAACTGCAAGTGATCACTCAGAGAAGCAGGACAGATTTAAACTCTGGACTTTTTGAGTTTGCAAAATGTCTTCTCTGACAGTAAAGCACAGTCCTGAGACAGAAGCTCTGGAGGACACGTTTTAGGAGAAATTTTTACCAAGACAACAAACTATCAATAGCTGAAGAATCTTGTCTTGCCTCCCTACTTCTTCATTTCTTATTCCCTGGTTGAGATGCCAAGGACTATTAATCCTTCCAACATATTTTTAATTAGACTCAAGTTTAGCATCTGCCTGTGCAACTTAGTGAGGTGCAGGTAGTCCTGTGGATGTTGTCTGTGGCAAGCCAGCCTCAAATCCTTTAGCAGTTGTGCTGATCCATAGTGAAGCAGTGAAGTTGCTACATTGATGCTTGAGTCCCATTGTCATGGTGAAGAAATCCTGGAATTTCCCTTGTTAGAACTAAATCCACTAAAATATCTCTATTTGCCTCCTGAAGTAACAAGAGGGTTATAAAAAATAGCATAATACAAGAGTTTTGTAGTAGATAATGAGCATTTTGATAGCAACAACAGGGAGAATGAAAGAGCCTAATTATAGTATGTGCAGGAAACACATATTCTGAAGTGCTGTAGAAAGATGTGTGGGCAGGGAGCTATTTCAGCAGAGCCTTTGCAGTGTGATGTTTTCCCAGTCAGAGGTCTCATGTTAGCTACTGAACACATGTAATAAAACACAGGAAATAATCAATCCAGAAATTCTGGAAATTTAAAACCAGAAAATCATACCTTGGATACATGTGATTCCAGACTACAGCCCAGTTTCTGAAGTGATTTAATGTATCTGGGACAAATGTGGTTTGAATACAGCCAAGTCTAGCTGTTATATTTACTTGGGATTCACAGGTAAGGCCAAAAAAAGTGTCAGAGTGGGGCTTTTCGAATGAATTTGCCTTTATGTAGCTCATCTAAGTAGTGCTCAACTATTTCAAAGCAATCTGGCACCCCTTCTTCAAACAAAAGACAAGTGCTTCAGGAGCGACCCAGAGCCATTTTGTGGATGCAGAAAAGCTATGGGGAAGGATAGGGGCAAGCACTGATGAAATACAAGAATTATGTCCATGAATAACATGTTCTGGACTTTTGGAAAAATTGGATGTGCAAATAAAATTGTGTCCAGGCAGATCTCCCTAATGTAAACAGCACTTACTCAGGAGAGTTGTACAGGTGTCCCTAACCAGGGCAACTCTTCAGGATCTGGAGTATGGGATCTGACTTCCATAGTCAAAGCCCTTTTGGTTAGAACCTTGTAAAGCCAATGCCACCCACCTGGTTCACACAGATCAGCAATGCAGGGAAAATATATGCATGGACATTAAAAATGTCTGTGAATGGCTTCCCACCCACATCTTCTGTGTGAGCACATCAGGAAAAGGGATGTGAGAGAGATTTGTCACACCAACACATGACACATTAAACCTCTCTGAGGCCAGAGCATCAGGTCAGATAGAGATCTGACTTCTCATTTTAATATGCACATGGGGAAAAGACAAAAATATTGGTGCTGTGAAACTGTTTTACAGCTCTCAGCTTTCTGACTTTACTGTTATAAAATTTCACAGTGTAACTAAATTCCCGAGGAGGTCATGATGCAGAACTAAAAGCCCCTTAAACTGAAGTAGACAAGAACTAAGGCAGACAGCTATTGAAACAGAATCTTGAGTCTTAAAGTATTTGGAATTAAACAAAACAAAACAAAACAAACAAACAAAACAAAACAAAAAACCCAACCAAAAAACCCAAAACATGGCCTGACTTTGATTTATGTTTTACTACTTTATGTATGTATAACTTCTTTGTTTACATATTCAGTTTTTTTCCCCTAGAAGAATCAGCATCAAAGTCATGCCTAGAGGACATGTATAAAATTTAAAACCAGGGCAGACAAGAATAAACAAAATCCATGTGTATCTGTGTCAGTTACTTGCAGGATGCTCAGGAGATGCTGTCTATAACTCTTCTCTCAGAAGTGGAGTGGGATTTATCCAAAAAGTGCCTAAAGAATATTACTCTTTATAGAGCTTTTAGCAAATGGATATGCTCCAGTCCTTCCCAGCATGAGGCTGGCTGTTCTTGGGAACCTCAGCCCTTGCCTCTGAGGCATTCCTCTGAAAGTGCTCCTGGGAGAGAAGTAACAACAGCTACTTTGACTCCATTTCTGGCTGAAGCCAGTGTGCTGATCCATTTAGGCACTTCTGGAGGCAGAGCAGCCTTTGGAAGCCCTCACTGCACTGAGGCAAGCTCAAGACCTGGCACCCCTCCAAGCTGGGTTATTTGGAAATCAGTGCTGTTCCTTTTTTCCAGGTAGTGCTTTCACATGAGACAGGAAGAGGGGAGACAATTTCATGCCTGTGTCTTTGGATCAAAATATCTCCTTAAGATAGAACTGCCCAAAACTGTTCCTTACCAAAATGCCAGGAGTGCAACAGCCCAAAAGAGAATAAGGGGTTTTGTGCAGACTGAAGTCTCTGGATCAGACCCTTTCAATGTATTTTGGAAGACTGTATGAAAAGTTTACTCACAAAAAGTCTTTTGTATCTGTACATAATGGCTTTCAACCTACATTTATTTTGCTTTTTCGTCTAGAAACATTTAACTGTGTTCAGGGGTAATTATTCTTAAGTAAGTAATAAATAATCTGCAACTCATTGACCAAGAAATGAGTTCTGCTTTGTAGGTAAATTCTTAAAGAGCTCCTGCAGTTACAAAGAAGAGGTTGTATTGTGCTAAAAGAGGGGTAGCATATAGGTATGGCCTGTAAATTTGCCATGTGAAAACATGTACAGTCACTCTACAAACTCAGCTCAGAAAGTTACTGTTCTGCCATTGTCAGGCTTAATTCTGCATTTGACTAGGTCAGCTTTATGACATTGTAAATGCACTGAATTAATAGTGGTACAATGATGGTACCTCAGCATGACATCAGAGTAAAGGAGTCACAGGGATTTACGACCAGTTTTACCAGACAGAGCTAAGGTTCATCCATAACAGTGTCCTATTTTTGATCATTTCCTGCAGATGCTTAGAGAAGAGGTAATCAAACTCAGAAGTCCATAGTAATTTTTGCCCTAGTATATTGCCATCTTTCAGCAGTCAACTAGTTGGTACTTTCCCAGAAGGACATGGTAATTTTTTATTAACAGTTCTTGATATTTTTTACTTCCATGGAAGTATTTCATCTGTTTTCCTACCTGTATACCTTAAAGTACTCAAAATCCAGAATATGAAGTATTATACCATCCACTTTGAAGCTTGACTGTCAATGGGAGGTGATAATTTCTGTCTTGTGAAAATGACACTAGGTTACAAAAAATAAGAAAGTGATAAAGTATCTGAAATCTCAACATTCTATTTGAGACATAATCCTAAATTATTTCCTAAAACAACTTTATTGAACTGGAGGTTCCTTGTCCTTTTTTTCCTCAGTGAAGGAAAGAGTAACTTCTAATGCTTCTGAATTTAAATGTGATGTGACAAAGTAGATCTGGGCATTCTGATAACACATATGACATTGGGAAGTGGAGCAGTAGGTCCTTGTAGATCCCTTCTTGCAGGCCCTAAAGATTTAGCAATTCCTTCATCTGATTGACAACAATAAATGCAGGATGCATTCAATGCCGGTACTTCACATACTTTCTTAATGTCTCCAGTGGGATAGACACTTGTTCCTAGAAGTCCTAGTCTATTCTCATGGAAAAAAGGGGGGTGGGGTGGAGCATGGAGACATCCCCCCCTCTCTAAGGTGCTAAATCAGGTGCACAAGGCCTAAGAATCTCCGCGGTGCCCCAGAATCCTCCAATCCCACTGCCACTATCCACGTGGATGTGTCTCAGAGGCTGACAGCTACATCATAGGACAGCAGAAGTTATACAACTGTTGGGCTTCATATGTATACTGTCCCACAAAGCTGGTTGCTCACTTCTCAAGCAAAAGCAGCAGCTGGATCGCCAGCTGAGGGTTACCTTCTGCAGAATCATAAACTGAATTTCAGATGCCTCTCTGTGGAGCACCACGAGATTTATAGACACTGAAGACCTCTCAGCTTTAGGACTTTCAGCTGAAAATCTCATCTGGAGGATATAATTTCTCCCCAGATGGCTATCTGTTGATTACTTGATATCAGCTAATGATATCCAAATAAGGATGGACAGCACACTCACAAAAGACATCAGTGTATTGTAAGTACACTATTGTGATGGGAAGAACAGAAAAAGGCAGCATAAAAAGAGTGTGAGGAAAGCAGACAATGAGAATATAGTGCAGATTTAGATAGACATAAATCATTCAGTTCAATCAGATGTCTACAAGGAGAAACACTTGGGTAGCTGACTTGAATATGAATGCCTACAAAGCTGCTCTGTGCTGTACTAATAGCAGTGCATATCAAGTACTACTTCTGCTATACAAGTACATGCTTTCTTGCTCTGGAAAGGTGAATAAAACTGCCAAATATTTTTTCCTTCTCACCCAAGCTGGACAAGGGAACACATTTTAGGATTTGGAAGACATGCATTTTTATACACTTTTTCCCTCCTCCCAATGTAAAGGGAAGACAAACCTCCTCAGATCAAGAAAGCAAACTGCATATGGATGAAGTATAAAGAGAAAAAATCTTGTATCCCACACAAAGAACAGCTCTGTACTTGTGTTAATTCCAGTGCTAGGATAACTTAAGTTCATCAGAGAAATTAACAGCAGAGTCCAGTGATTGAAAGGGAATGTATCCCACCTTCACCTACAAAGCCCAAGAGACAAGTAAAACTTGGCTGCACATCAAACAAGCTGTTGTGAGATGCAGAAAGGAGCAGGAAGCAGATTGTAGTGTTCTTTAAGCTTGCCTTAGATATGCAGCTAAACAGACTTCAGGTTTAATATATCAGTTTGTATCTCTGTTTACATAATATTAAAACAAGAAAATTAGAAAAAAATTGAAAACACCTGTAGAAAAATACTGTGACAAAATGTTGGTCATGGGGGAATAAGAAGTGAAGAATCTGTGCAGAACTCTTCCAGCAGAACACCATTACAAAAGCAAATTCATTCTTCCATGACCAACAGAGGTCAGTGGAATAGGTAGAAATAAGTTTCCTGAAAGTTATCCCATGCAGTCAGGAATAGATGACCACGAGACCTCTGTCTAATCATGGCTGAGAGTAAAGAGTGACAGCAGCCAAAACTGGCACAGGGTTATTATACATGTTGTTACCAATACTATAGTGAATTCCTATAGAAAAGAAAAACTTACCTTTTCCTTCAACTGTGAGAAACCAGAAGACAAAAATATGCTAAATATGTCAAAAGATGAGCCAGTGGGGAAGAAGACTGGTCTGGCTGAACAGAGAGCTTTGGCCGGAACTCAGGGAGAAAAAAAGAGTTAATCACCTCTGGAAAAAGGGGCAGGAAGATCAGGGGAAAACTAGAAGGGTCAATGCTGGCCAGCTTAATCTGGTTACTGAGCTCCCGTAATCCAAGAGGGAATGGCCAGGTATGTACTATGCAACTTCAACCCTCACAAGTCCATGGGGCTGGATTGGATTGACCCAAGGCTACTGAGGGAGCTGACAGAAGAGCTCACCAGGCCACTTTCAATCATTCACCAGCAGTTCTGGCAAACAAGTGAGGTCCCACGTTACTGGAAGCTGGCAAATGCGATGCCCATTTATAAGGATCAGAGGGAGGATCCAGGGAACTATAGGCCTGTCAACCTGACCTCAGTGCCAGGGAAGTTCATGGAGCAGATCATCTTGAGTGCCATCATGTGTCATATACAGGATAACCAGGGGTTCAGGCCAAGTCAGCAGGGGTTTGGGAAAAGCAGGTTCTGCTTGACCAACTCTGAGATCCTTCTTTGTCAACGTGACCATTGAAAAATATAACTTAACCTATTAATATTTTTATTTTGTATTTCTGTAATCTTCACAGAAACCCAGATTCACAGAGTGTAAATCCCACATTATTTTACTGTCTGGTTTTCATCCTTCAAAGATGCTTGGATAAGTAGGAAGGAGAACTTATGTGGGATGATAGGCCATGTGAATTTGGAGCATATACTTTTTTTAGTCAAAAGACTCAGTGAAAAAATTGGAATTTTTTGCCTAGTGTTAAAGTATGAAAGTGATGCTTCAGACTTTGCCTACCTTTACTTGATTTACTGGTTAGAAATTGAACTAATAAAACATGTACAATAATTATTACTGACACAGTACTGCACAATATTATTAGCAGAGTACAGTTGTCCTGGTTGTGCCACTTGAAAACCTGTCACATAAATACCAAAACCAGCCACCACACACATCTTGTCCACTCAAACTTCAGCCCTTGACACAACATGTGTTTGGGTGAGGTATCAGTAGAGTTTTTGGTGTATTTAATAACCTGTGAGCTCAGGTTGCACTTGTGTGTGATGAGTGGACCTGACAGCAAGGACTGGGTCATTCTGAGACTGGTCAGGGGCACTGGCAGAGCTGGACAGGGAAAAGTCTTCAGGCATGATACCGTGGTCTGAACCCACAGCTGTGGTTTCTGCAGCAGAGCACAAGTGGCAGCACCCCTGGAGAGTCAGGTACTCCAGAGAAATGCTCTCTGCATAGCAGAAGGAGGTCCTACAGTCCATGCAGTGTGAATAGTACAAAATAGATTATTTGGGCCTTGACTTACTCTAACCCTGCTTTGGGGAGTCAGACAAGTCAGGATGCTGTCTCTCCTATCTGGCCTACCGGAAGAGCTGGGACTTTATGGAGACAAGTCAAACCCTCTCAGATGTCTATTTCCTATACTCACCCAAATTTTTGGTTTCTATGATGAGAACTAACAGCCTTTGGGATAGGTTGTATAGCACATTTACAGAATGGGCTCCTCATAACCATACATACGTTGCGGCCTCGTTTATTTCTCCGAAGTGTTTCCTTTTTTGACACTTGAAGATAATTCTGTAACACATAAGATAGGTATCTGGAGGTGTGTAAGATGTAAGGCTGTTGTGGTTGCAGATAGGGGTGGAGCAGACATGACCAGGCTGTTATTCTACACCACTCACATTATCACAGGGGCACATGGCTTTGGAATGACCCAGGTGACCCCACCATTTTGCCTTCCTTTGGGAAGGTATCAACATCAATCCCTGAGGACTCAATCCCTCTGCCACCCTGCCCGTCCCACCTCCCATTTTTCTCTGGAGCGTGACTACAGGCCATGGTGCTGAACGGGACAGTGGCGAAAATGCAAATCAACCATAGTGCTGAACTGGTAGTGCCAGTGGGAGGCTGCTGGCAGAGAATGGAATGGTGATGGGGGCCATTCCAACCCAGGAAAGGAGTCAAGCTGAAGCCAGGCCAGCTGAGCAGAGCCAAAAGGAGCAGAGTAGAGCAGTAGGAAAACCCCATGAGGAGACCCCACAGGACTAGTTTATTAGAAGTGCACCAGAGGCACCAGCAGAGTGGCTGAGCAACCCCTGCTTGGACAACCCAGCTTCTGGGGAGCTGGCTTGTCATGGCTTTTCGTTGTTTTCAGGCTGGGGGACAGGAAATGTTACCTGCCTTCCTGCTTTTGTTTCCCAATGGCCATGTGAGCAACACATGGGAATGGTTGCCATATTGCCTTTGTCTGGGAATACATGGACAT
The DNA here is from genome assembly GCF_052056855.1 of Sturnus vulgaris. Classification (NCBI taxonomy): domain Eukaryota; kingdom Metazoa; phylum Chordata; class Aves; order Passeriformes; family Sturnidae; genus Sturnus; species Sturnus vulgaris. The sequence goes on from NC_142247.1 coordinate 41,655,320, forward strand.
AACATACAGGGAGTGACTGCTCTCCTGGCTTTGTTCCCAGTGGTGAACATCTTTTTGTGGTTAAAACACCTTGGTTTTTTGTATACTTTTGCTATTAATACTGCTGTTATTGCGTGTACCTTACTCCATTTCTTTGTGTTTTTAGTAAATTGTTATCTCAACCCATAATCTCTGCTTTTTGTCCCTCCCTTACCAGAAGGAGTGAAGGAAAGTAAGTGGCTTATTTGGAGTTTAATTTCCTGTTGGTGATAAAACCAGCAGAAAGGCATAAGATAGGTGTATAAAATGTCAGTAGGTACACATGAGAACAAAATGTAATGGAGAGCAAGAAAACTTTTTTTTATCTCTGTGCCTTTGTTTAAAAATGTTACTTTTTTTTTTTTTTTTTTTTTTTTTTTTTTTTTTTAGTATTTTTGTTTTAAGTATGCATTGCATGAGGTCTTACCTCACCTAAGTAAACATACTCCCACAGCATATTTGGCTTATTATGTTTTACTGTCTTCTAGATTGCTTTTATTCTGGATTGTGCCTATAGAAATACTTTGAGACCAAAGCTATACATCAGTTGCTTGTTTTGTCAACATTTGGTTCTACATGAGTGCTGAGGAAAGATTTTTTTCCTGGTCACTCTCTAAAGGAGGGGCATGTCTGTTAAACTTCTCATTTTCTTTCATCACGAAGATACTGTGTTGTTTTCCATTGCACTAACAAGCCTGCCTCCCACTGTTAACACTGATTTGCCTGGAAGAAAAGAGAGGGCACTCCCTGTGATAACCTGGTGTTAGACCCTCTGTTCAACAGCTGTGCTAAATGAACCTGTACTTGATTACGTATTATAACCTATCAGTCTTGCACAGGGTTTCCAAACCCTCCACAACCTCCTCAGCAGGCATAATGGCAATCACTGTGTTTAAAGGTCACAGATAGGAGCTTAATTTAAAGCTCTTATAATAATGCAATTTAATTCTGGAAAATGCCACAGTATTGCTCTCTAAGGACTCCTATCAGACAGAAGACACTGCTTGTGCACAGGTTTATTTATTTCTTTTAATATCTTCTGTGTTATCTTTTTAATTTACTAATGTTTCCAGTTACTAGGTGGTAGGCAGACTTTCCTTGTGGTAATAAATTCCAAATTATAAACATCAGTTTCATTTAAATTTCTACTATGAAAGAAAAACACAGATGTTTTTTAAGCTGTGTAGCTAAAAATTAAATCAGTTTGACTACCACAAGGTTTTGTCTTGTTTTAAAAATACTTTCCCATCAAATGAAGCATAAACCCTATATCAGGTTTGCAGGGAGAGGTCTTGGTATAGAGGTGGCTTCTGTGAGAAGTTTCTAGTTGAAGAACTGAAGCCCATGGGAAGGACTCACGTTGAAGTTCATGCAGCAGAAGAGTGTGGGTTCTCCCCTGGCGAGGAAGAGGCAACAGAGACAGCATGTGATGACCTGACCACAGACCCCATTCCCCATCTCCCTGAGCCACTGGGGAGGAGAAGGGAGAGAATTTGGGAGTGAAGTTGACCCTGGGAAGAAGGGAGGGGTTAGAGAAAGGTATTTTAAGATTTATTAACTTACATATATAAAGATAATTATTAGGTATTTATTTCTCATTACCCTACTCTGATTTGATTGCTAATAAATTAAACTAATTTTCCCAAGTCAAGGCTGTTTTGCCTGTGACGGTAACTGACCAGCAATATCTCCCTATCATTATTTTGACCTATGAGCCTTTTGTTCTATTTTGTCCTCCCTGTCCATCTGAGGAGGGAAATGATAGAGAGACTTTTAGTGAGCACTTGCCTTCCAGCCATGGTCAACCCACCACAAATGCATAATGAACAGTTTTGCAACATATGGTTTGTTTTGATGGCAGTAGCCACAGCTAAATAAAGCTGAAGAAGTAGTTTAGTCATGTAACCACCACATTTGATACACCTAGACTCTCTGGAACCACTGGGTTAAATCTCAGCAGAGTTGACTCAGCCTTTCAGCTCCTGTAGGCAGACATCAAGTTTCATGCATCTACCATGCAGAGAGGTGAGACTTTGTGAAACAAAGCCCTGGGTTCTATGCACAAATTTGCATTACTTGTTTTGCTCTTAGTGCCACTGATAATTATTTTTCTCCTTTTGGGTTTCTCTGTGCTGGTGGCTGTTGGGCTCTGCTCAGGAGGTACCAGCCAGCTTCAATTGTCCTGAGATACCTGCAAGACTGGAAACTCTGAACAACATAAAACAAATCTTGTCCTTGACCCAAACTTGCCCTTCATAAGACCAGATTATTAACTGGGACACAGTGCTGTGAGCTGGTGAGGCACTCCCAGAGCCAGGGGAGTATGGGGCCAATGCCACAGAGCTGTCCCAGTTCCTTCACATAACCTCGCACATGTCTTGTCCATTCAGGAAGTCTCCTTCTCCCACAGCAGTCACACAGCTGGCTATGTGCATGTGAACAGAGCTGAAAGTACTACTGGAAAACACTGAGTGCAGCAGAGACCTGATGGTTAATCAGAGTCACTGGGCTTGCCTGTGAGATTCTAGTAGATATCTCTGGCCCATGTTGCTATTTATCTTAAAACAGAACAGCTGTCTACAAATGATGGAAAGCTCACAGTACAACACTCGGGCACAAATTTCTTTGAGTGTATAGGGAAAACTAGAGGTGTTTGGTACATACCAGTGGCATATGGCATTTTATCATGTAGAGGGCTTGAATTTTTCCACAAAGAGCTTACCTTCCCTACCTCTCTAATGCATGACATGGAAAAGGGAAGAAAAATACCAATGAATACTTTCACAGCTAATTAATCATAGTGAGGAGCATAGAGTATAAATTTACGGGATTTCTGAAAAGATTGTTTTAAGTCTGATGCTATTATATCTATTTTCATTGCATTCATATACTCTGGAGCAAGAGCTAGGTGGCTTTTCATGGGCCTTCAGAAACCTGCCCACTGCATCAGAGCAAAGTGGCAAGCTCCAGCATAGCATGGAGGAGGAACAAAATAAGCAGCTCTGGCACAGAACTGCTGGCCCACCCCCGCAGCTTCAGCAGACAGTGTTATTTGAAAGTAAATCATTGCATAAAATTCAGAGTAATTGAATTGCTCTGGAGGACCTTGGAGGGCTCTGGTGCACCTGATTCAGTGCCCTACCCTGGCTCTTTGTTGTCCTATT